>NC_090941.1:864751349-866052778 GCF_040938575.1 Ambystoma mexicanum
TGTCCCTTGACCTCTGATGACATCATAGGAAGTGATGACATTTGAACCCACCCCAAAGTGGTATCGTGGGAAATGATGGAACACGATCTTTCACCCACTGACAAAACAGGAAGTGGCATCACATTGCATTGTACACTACGAAAAATATGGTTATGATATCACTATAATGTCATGTACATTGCATACCTGAATGGATCGCCATATGTATCATTAAGATCAGTGTGTATAGGCCCATATTACCAAATTACTGTGATTGCAAGCAGACGTCGATGATGATATGATAATGATGTGTTATTATATAGCACTTAAGCTTAAGCGCTTTACATACAAGAAATATACACCCAATATCACCCAACCTGTGTTGGTACCCATTTATCTGAGCCGTTTGAGAACAGACTCAATCAGTGACTCACCCCCTGAAGTGTGCCTGAAATAAACCTTTAATGAGTCTGGCAATTATTGTGTAGAATTCCAGAAAGACACATTTGTTGGCATTCCTATTCTTTCTTATTTAGGTTCAGTGCTGAAAGTGTTAGACTTGTGGCCCTCATGTTCTTATTTTTCTTCTTTTTTTAAGGGGCCTGAACAAGAAAGCTAGCCACTGCAGAATTAAAGAGCCACATGGCGCTGGCCACAGCCCAGGAGCTTGCATTGCAAAAAAAAAAAAAAATGTTTTAGAGGTCGCAAGGGAGACCTCAGAGGTCGCCCTTGCGACCTCTGGCGACCACCAAATGACGTCCCTGTGAGTTGGTACAATTGAAGACATGATGCAAAATACACAACAGCAAACAGAGACCAACAGTGCAAGACCGAAGAGACCCAGTACAGGAAGGCAATGCCATGACGATCCAGATTAATAGGAAAGACGTAAGTGTGAATGAAATGCAGTCAAAACTGTCAGAGGACAAAGTTCCTATGTTGAAGAGTGAATATGAATATGACGTCAGGGCTAGATAAATAGAACTAAAGAAATTACAGTAAACAATAGGAAACCTGAGGTTTCCTAGCCATATTCGCATCATGCAGGCCCTCCTTGCTATCAAGCCACACTGCATTGTGAAAATAATGGGAACAGAGAAGGGTCACCTTACTGTTTGGATGTAACGTCAATAAGTCATGATTGGAGGGCTCGAGCCTACTTGGCGTCAGATATGGTCTCATAGCGACATTATATGCATTTACGTATAGAACTAATTAAAAGGTAAGCTAGCTGTAATCTAGCGAACACTGCCATAGGGAGTGTACTTAGGGTGCACTTAGGGTGTTACAAAAAGGGTACGTTGCCTGATTGTGGGAGCACTGTTGTTGTGCTGACTAATGAGACCACATTCCACAAAGTAATGTAGCAACAGAGCAGTGAAAAGACTAATAGACCTAAACTATCCTTCTTCTCCAGGCTTGTTTTTAAAGTGATTGATGGCTGCAGCACCTGGGGGACAGGTTAGTAACTTTCGGAAGCATTGTTGTGTGCCTAGGTTTGATGGTGGATGCAGTACCTGAGTAGCATAGTTAGACACTCTCTCCCTACTCAATGCATGTGTTCACAACCGATTTGAGGAGCCCTTGAAGAGCTTGTACACGTCCCAAAGAGTGACTGCACTGGGACCTAAGCATTCAAATTAGCTGCGAGTCCAGCCTTGATGGCCTGATAAGTTCGCAGTTGTTCTTTACATTCTCAGTTCCGGTGGTGAATTGGCACATCTTTGTCTTTATGTAGCCTTTTAACTCCCAGTCCACATTTTAAGCACGTGTGTTTTTGTGGGTGTTGCAGGTTAATCCTAGCAGCTGCAGCAGTTGAAGAGTCTTTTTTGACAGCTATCCCATATCTGATTTTCAGCTCTTCATTTCATTCGAGCGCACTGGCTATTGATGCACTAAAATGCAACAATTAGTTCTGCTCTGCAAGCGCCCCGTGTCTCTACTAAAGAATCGTTTCCTCTGAATGCAGTTGAATGAATTGTGAAACTGAAATGAGGGGAATTTGCTCACTCACCCACCCCTCAAACAGAGACACTCACAATCCACAATTAAAAAGACAGGGCTCTTATCTAGCGCATATCAGTTAAACAACATGCTACAAACACGGATTCAAAAAATGAATATACAAAATATTATAGGGAAGCCCCAGATTCATAGGTTCATACGCCCCATCTGTACTCTGGAATCAGACATTGGAGGCACCGCACCTCTAAGAATAAGGTCTCTTCCTCCAGCTCTAAAAGCCGCATGAGGCAATTCCATCTCATCTCTTTTCTTCAGTCGTCCAGCAGATGTTGGTAATGCGTATTTTGTATTCAGGTACATGGACCTTTTTTGTCCAGAGTCCTTCATATAATAAGCTTGCTTTCTTTTGTGGCTAGCCGCAGCATTATACGAGTTCCTTTCCTTATCTACTCGTATTCAAAATCTTGATGCAACCTAAAAAGAATCATTAGAAATATGGCGGTGCAGGAAAGAATTGGTGAAAACGCAATTACTGCCACTTTTCTCGCACTGCCATACTATGAGTATGACCCTGGAGTGGAGGATTTACCTCCAGCCTAATGCTGAGGTAAATCCTCCCACTTTCGGCCCAAATATTGTCAGAATTACTGCAGCAGTAATTCCGCCAGCGGTAATTCCACCGAATATGCCCCATAGAGTCCAATGGACTCTCAAAACATGGGGATTAACCCCACCACTGCCACTAGTGATGCAGCGTTAATTTCGATGGAGCAAGTGGTGGTAACAGTAATTTCACTGAGTTGTATTCTGGCAGATTTACCACCAGAATACCACCCAACTTGTCATGAGGCCCAATGAAATTAATGCCCCTATGCATTCTCATTCCATTCCGCGTTTCATTGACTTCAGTCAAATCTGATTCCAGTTAAATTAAAAGAGAAGCAGAGAAGCGATTATGCAGATTCTGAGTAGGACTGCCTAGCAGAGAAAATAAGATGTCGTCTAGCCAATGAAACCACGCAGCACCCCCAATCAGAATTATTCATCACTTGGACCCTAGAGCTGAAGTGGAAGCAGCACTGAACTTGCTAGGCGGGTCTAATGCTTGTTGCATCACATGATACGCCCTATTCATGGTTTCACTTTATTTAGGAACCAATAGGAAACATCATTTTGGAAAATGGGAAAAGATCCACTCAGGGAGATTAAGAAATGAGAACATGTTGGCCTTATATATTTAAAGTACTTTTTCATCAAAGATTGAATGACAGTACTTGCGACAACACTTTATTATCACAGCCTGAACAAAATGTGCCGATTCCATTCTAATTCACATCACAGGTCAGCGGCAAATGTTTTGGAGGAAGTGAAATTTATAGCACTTGAGGTAGCCTACTCTCAAAAAAAACATCTGATGATAGGTTGTTAATGCCATACCTGGACAACTCCTCTTCATAGATTAGTAGTACATTTTTTGGAAGAGATGTTAGGTATTTATGTGGCAGAACATATGAATGATTCAGGCAAACATCTTAAGTGCCAAGGGCGAGGTATCTCGTCCCTGGGATTACCTCCCTGTTGCCAAGGACGAGCTACCTCGTCCTTGGCACTTAAGGGAAACAGAAAATGTTAGAAGACATTGAATGGCGAAATACCAAAATCACCAAAAGAGGCCTTGGCACTGGGGGAGAAAACCCATGGCAGTTAATGATACAAATGTCATCTAGAGCTGTAGAATGTCTGTCTACCTTCCATTGTGTAGAAGATGGCACGTGGAGCTTTTCAGAAGCGGATTTTGAAATTCTAGAAACATGTATGGTTTACACAACCTTGAAAATTGCAGAGTGGTGTATGCTAAATACTTCAATGAATTACACAAATGAGAGTACAACATAGATCCAGGCAGTTTCTTATTGAAGACAATTGATCAATAAACACATGCCTATGCTGCTATTTTTTACAGTATTAAACACATGGACCCAAAGGAAGCGATGCTGAGACTCTCAATATGGGTTTGGTAGATTTGCACTTGCTAGTACTCTCTGTGGTGATTGTCAGCTCCCTGTGTGGTAATGGCAGCCTAAGTACTGGTTTTCTGCACTATCGACAGAAACAGAGACTGCTTTTTTGGACCTACTGCTTGCAATATTTCTTAAAATCCAGACTTCATAAACCATTTATTTTCACCCTTTTTTATATGATAGAAAGGGAGTCCCTCGAGCAGAAGACCGTACTAGTATTACTGCACCCTTTTCAACAATGCAGAGAAGGGACACTATTGATTCTTCTCTGAATAACATTGTAAAGTGGATTAGAGGGCGGCATCTGTAATGCAGCAAAGGGATGCGCTATTATATCTCATGACTGCATGAAAACAACTTTTAATATCCAAGGTAATGATTGGAGGAGTTTTAATGAGCTAAACACATCATAACGAGGCAGTTTTTACCACATGGTGTTATTAACACCTGCCCCATAATCAGGCAGATAGTAATATATTGCTTGTTTTTAGTGCAATTTCCAACCTCATAATGAGGGCCTAAGAGTAAGAGCAATTCGTATTGTATTATTTATATTTTGGCAGGTGTGACAGGGCCAGTGATCTGGAGGCCTACCAGGGTTAACAACAGAGCCAGTCCTTCCCCATGTGCCTGGTTGCCTGCCAACAGCACCGCTGTCAATCAGCCCATGCCTGCATGCCCTCATTCTGGACAGTGTCTCTTTCTTTGATTCCTAGAATTCTCGAGGTAAATAGCCTTAATAATGGCACACCACCAAACAGCAAGTGAGAGAGCAAAGCAGTGCTGGAGAAAACAAGCCGGAATAAAGCAAGCCACTATGCGCCCCCCGTCCAGGCTAACTTTCAGTATGGGGAGAGCCAGCCTATATGCCTGCTCTAGGACAGCAGGTCACAACACCATCACACCAATCCATAACAGGACAAGGAGCTTCCAGCCAGGTTCACCCATAAGGGAACATTTCCCCTACCTATGTGGGGTGTAAGAGGATTCAATTCAACACTACAGCTAAGTCAACGCCTAGTCTATAATACTGAATGAAAACCCTTATTGATATATCTTTAGGTCCAGTTCATGCGTTCTGGATGACTACCCCTATATAACACCCCTCTCTTGGGAATCCCCCGACCCCACTGAGCCAAGAAGTAATTCTGTTTTGCAAGTTTAAAAGGTTTATTTGATAAATTAAACAATAGATATATATATATGACACTTGATAAGAAATTAATAATTGAATATCACACTTAATCTGATATGATACAGATTAACAACAGAGAATCTGGTACTAGCACACTTCTTTATAATTACTAAGGAGTTGAGATGAAATGGATAAGGTAGCACACTGGTAAATAGGAACAAAAGTATAAGGTGGTACAAAATGCTTTATAGAGTTCAAATGGATGCAAGGTTGAATGAATGAAATGCAGTATAGAAATACTCAATATGATTTCAACAAAACAATGTAATCACTTTTCTCTGGCAATTCCCTCCCCCCCCTTTGATGCAAGGCAAGGAAATGGAAGGAAACACACAGTTCTCAGAAATGCAATCAAATGTGATTCAGTTCAATCCAGCAAGCTTAGACACAGAAAACAGATAGGAGTTTTGAAATCACAGGCCCAAATTCTTTGATATGTGCTAGCAATGGATGAGAAATATGCTGGAAACGCTTTGAATTCCCTTTCAGAGGTTCAGGATGAGTGGTATCTAGTTAATATTAGTCCAGGCTCACACTAGCAATGATGCAGGGATAGTTAGCAGGTTAAACGAATTTCTGGCCAATGAAATCAGGCAGCAGTAGTTTTTTTACATGTGAAGAAATTGCAAATCGCGGCAAAATTCGCGGATGCGCCGAGCGCTATTACAAAGGAACCGCAAGGACTATCTCTACCGTTTTGGGGTCCTAGGAAAGCCTGGGATCTCAGCTTCCAAATGAAAGTTATTGCAAGTCTCTAGCCCAAACGGTTGCGGAGATATGAGTAATTTAGTAAAGGTCGTTTTTGGTTTTGTAAATTTTAAACGCACACTTTTTCAAAATGACAAGTGACAAATTTTTGCAGCTAGAATGACAGGTGACAGATTTGGAGCTATCAAGCAGTTCTACTTAGGTTAAATAGATTGAATTAGATGAATTTAAACTAAAAGCTTGGTTCTACACAGTTTGCTATGTACTCACACTATATTCTTGAGTGAAATGGGCCTCGCCATGGATCTGGTCAGGGTTTTGGACTGGGCTCTGGTCTGGTCTGGTCTGGCCTCTGCACTTCACAGTGATCTGGGTCAGCTCTCTCTGCTGGTCTGGGTCTCTCTGGTCTGGTCTCTTAGTTCTGGATAGATTGAAGTCTCTAGTTTGGCTTTCTGGAGTTTGATGGAGGTAAGTATGGATTTTTCCGGCAGGGCTTCCAGCGGCAGATGGATTTTGAAGGTCTCTATCTGTCCTGTCTGTCTGCTTTTATGTGTTTCTTGAGAGTGGGTGTGTGTGTTACATCACTAGACTCGCCCCTCTCAATCGTCATTGGTCCAGCTTTCATCCCTTACTTGATTGGGGGAATGAAATGAAGTGTCATCATGATGAGGTCTGTTTATGATACAGAGAACCCACCCCTGTCAACTTTACACACAATCTATATCTGACCTAAAAACATATTTGCACAGGTACACATTTGTTTAAAATTACATATACATGGTGTGGCTGAATTTAGCCATGTCTATGTCCAAATCTGCTCATTCTCGGAGCTTGCATTCAAAGAGTGTACATAATTGACTTTTTAACTGCTTTTCCAATTTCCGACATGGACCCAACTTTACATACATGTGTGCAGGGGGTAGGGACATTAACTGATGAAGTTTCAGATTTTTAACATGCACACATTTAGAGTAATATCCATTTTTCCGCTAAAACCCCCCTGAACATACCACCGGTTCCTACCACGTCTTAAACTGTGGGCAGAAAAATCACAAGAATTATGGTATCATTTATAAAATTTTCACATGTCCGCTCTATGAATTATCCCCCTTTTTATAAAACCATATCCTTGCTGCAGGGGTGTGTCTTTTCAGGTCACATGGTACAGAAACCAGTCTTTCCAGTTTCTGCCAAGCCAGCTTGCTTCTCACAGGCAGTGCTCCTCCCAGCTTCTCCAGGAGGAAGCCACTTTTTACGACGTCTGTAATAAAAAACCTTTGCCTGAGTGGAGAGGGCTTTGTTCACTCTCTGGCAGAGCACAGGAAATTCAATTATCAGATAGATGGCATATCCTTAGCCTGGGCAGCAAAAGGAAGGTTGGCCTGGGAACACAGTGGTGACTCAAGTTTCACTGCTGATGGGTAGTTGCTAGGCAAAATCAAGTTCCTTAAGCCAGACCTTCAGCTAACTTTTTGTTGCTTTTAAAATAACTTGTAATTTTACACATGCAGCTAGAATGCTGATTCTAAGTGCAAAACTATGACATTTAAACAATTACAAAGGCATGTGACACCAAACATAGGTCACTCATTTAATTTAAACATTTTCGATTTTAGTGTCTTTAAATCCAGTTGCAGTTAGGCTTAAGCTGCTGACTCCATAGCATTTTTGTTATAAGCATTGTTTTTGGGCTCTTCATTTCCCAGATTTTGTAGGCACACAAAACTCCATTCTGCCAAATGTCTGCTGGTGTTCAGTGAATATTTTGCACATGTTGCAAGGTTTGAAATAGGCATTTTGACTTGCCTTCAGAAAAACACACAGAGTGGTTTTAAAACGCCGGCTTTTGGATAGTGGTGAGTACTGGTACTGCACTCATTTTTGGGATTTAAGAAATGAATTCCCCACACTTCTAGGTTGCATTTGGCAATCAGCATTGCCATTCCCAATGGTTTCAGACTACTGTGCGGGTAGTCCAATGGTGGTTTTAAAGCGCTTTGAAGCTAACCGGCGCTACTGTTTTTCCTTTGGCAACCCATTTCCCTCATGGCAACCCGGCCTTTCATTCTCGCACTGGTGGGTGGCAAGTGAGGCAACCATTTTGGTGGGCGCACAAACTGCGCAGCTTTCCTGGATTTCGGCGCACATGTGGGTTTTCCGCCATCTTGAATTTCCTAAGCCCACAGCACCAAATGTTGTAGCAGGATAGCTTAAACGTGGGTCAGGACACCCAACAAGTCCCCCCCACGCGACTGCACTTTGAATTTGAGTCGATGGGGAGTCGCGTGCACAAGGGTTTTGACCCATGCACCGGTCTGTCCGCATAATCTTCTTCCTCTTCTGTAGATGGCACAGTTCAGCATCTTCTTCTCCATCCGGTACTGATCGATCGGTTCTCCTCGCCGGTCCTGATGGGAGTATTGGGCGGTCCACTGGGCCCATTGGATCTCCGTTCCCGGTCTCCGGATCGTCCTTCTTGGTCATCCTTCATGGTTTCATCTCTCCTAGGATGATAAAGCAAAAGCGGCAATATCTACTCATAGGCGATTTTTTCCACCACTGTTGAGATAGTGGGGCAGCATATGCATTTTATCATAACGAAACATTACCTTCTTATTTTAATAAAAACAGTATGACTAAGAGACAGTTTCATACAATCACAGTATGTTAGAGACTAGATGTGGTATGTTTTATGATTGGAACTGAATTAGTCTGATACAGTACCCGCTAGGATTCCAGAGGATTCCTCCAGTTGTTGCAGAGTGTGCCTGGGATGGCAACATTTCAACTGGTTTATGTGTACCCACTTGTCTTCCCCCTCTGCCGAACCGCCTTTGGGGATGTGGATTTTGTAGGCCACAGGGGAGATCTTATCGACGATCTCAAAGGGTCCCTTCCATGTAGGCAAAAATTTGCGCTGCTTGGCCTGGTTCCTTTGGAAGTTGTATAGATAGACCCGGTCTCCCACCTGATATTCCTTCCTGGAAGTTTTCAGGTCATAATGGGTCTTCATGCTATCAGCCGATCTTTCTAGATTCCGCTGAGCGTAAGCAAAAGCATGTTGGAGGTGTTTCCTTAAATTCTCTACATACTCATGGGTAGTGGAGGCATTTATCAGTGTCTGCTCTTGGGTCCTATAGAGCAAATGCTGAGGAAGCACCATCTTGCGCCCAGTCATCAACTCAAATGGTGACATTTTGGTTGCAGATGAAGGGGTAGATCTGATGGCCATTAGGACCAGAGGTAATCGGATATCCCAACTTGGCCCAGAATCTGCCACAAACTTCTTTAATATGCTCACAATTGTCCGGTTATATCTCTCTACTGCCCCAGAAGAAGCTGGTCTATAAGCAATATGCAGCTTTCTCTTGACCCCCAGTATCTCCCACATCTTTGTCATTACTTCACTGGTGAAGTGGCTACCTCTGTCTGACTCAATCCTTTGAGGTAGACCAAAACGGGAAAAGATGTGGTTAATCATCAAGGCCGCTGCAGTTTCTGCCTTGCAATTTGGGGCTGGGAGACATTCCACCCACTTGGTAAACAAGCATGTCACGGTCAACATGTACTTATTCCCCCTAGCCGAGCGAATCACAGGGCCTACAAAGTCGATTTGTAAATCTGACCATGGCAGTGTCATTCCCCTCTTTTGTAAAGGCGCCCGGTGTGTGAGGGATGATGGCTGAAATTGTGCACACACAAGGCAACCCTTCAGGTACTGGTCGAGGTCCTGCCCCATGTGTGGCCAGTATGCAACCTCTCTTAAGATTTCCAATGTTGTGTGAAACCCCCTATGACCGGCAGTGGCCGCATCATGGGCGTGACTTAACATCAGGCTTCGGAATGAGGTAGGAACCACCCACTGATCGTGGCCAGCTTTGGATTTCCTTACCAACAAACCGTCTTGGATTCGGAACATTTTTGGACATTTCATCAACACTCTTAGGTCCTCTTTCCCAATGTAATCGGTATCCGTCAGGGGAAAGTTCTCAGGGTCCTCAAGGTGCTGGTAAAATTTACCAACAATTGGATCCCCCTTCTGAGCAGTAATCAAATCAGCATCAGGGGTCTCCTTACTCCATTGTGCAATTGGAAGGTCGTTGTGAGCATTTGTCTGGGACCTAGTGATGGCAGTGACCTGGATTTCCCCCAACAGGGACTCAATCTCAATTAGATCCCCTTGGATGGCTCCGGTTTTGGGCCAGCTGATCAGCTAAGTCATTTCCAGTTTTGTCTGGTCCCTCTACTTTGGAATGACCCTTGATCTTTTTCCAATAGATGGTCATCCCATTCGATGTGACCAGATCATCAATGTTTTGGATCAACTTCCCATGTTTCAAGGGTTTGTTGTTAGCACATAACATGCCTCTGGTTTTCCAATTAACCAGGTGCTCCACGAACCCGTTCCGTACATAATCCGAATCTGTGATTATGACCAGTTTGTGGAGTTGATGCTGGACAGCAGTGAGGATGGCCTGATGCACAGCCATCAATTCTGCCACCTGACTACTTCGGGGACCAATTTTGTATCCAGCGGGGGGTTCTGGGGACTCATTCACCCATGCATTCCCTATGCCGGCCACCAGTTCTTTCTCCCCGTTGTTGTCAACATGGTAAGAGCATCCATCCACATACACAGTGGGCATTCCCTCACACTTGTCTTCTTCAAAGACTTTGTGTGGGGAATTAAGGTATGCCTCCATGTTGTCCTTTATTTTTAGACTTTCGTCCTCGAGACAGTTTTCTCTGGCACAATCATGCAAGTCAGCCAGACCTTGCGCGAGGGGACTCTTCTTGTTTTGGCCATATCTGACCTCCACAGGAAAGCCTTGCATTGACAGAATCCAGGAAGTAATTCGGGAATTACTCACATTTCCGGCCCGGATTCTGTCACTTTGGAGATATTGCAGAGGCTGGTGTGGAGTCTCCACTATGATGTGTTCCCCCTGGATAAACGGGCGGTAATTCTTCAATGCCCACACCGTTGCCAGGAGTGCCTTCTCACAATCGTTGAATTTTTCCTCCACAGAGGATAAAGTTTTGCTCGCATAGGAGATTACTTTATTGATCTTGTCATGCTTTTGATATAATACTGCCGTCAAGCACGTATTAGAGAACCCCGTCTCCAGGAAGAACTCCTTGTTTCTGACAGGGTAAGCTAGGCAAGGCGCTTGTGAGAGGCTTCTTTTGAGTTGTTTTACTGCCTCGGCTTGTTCTGGACCCCATTCCCACTTGACCCCCCCCTTCAGGAGATGAATCAGGGGTTTGGTGATCTCTGCGTAGCCCTCAATGAACTTTCTGCTGTAATTAGTCAGTCCAAGGAGGCTCCTTAGTTCCCGCAGAGTTGTGGGGTCTTTCAGTTTCTGAAGTGCTTCCACTTTCTTTTCCTGGGGACAGAGACCCTGAGGAGTAATCTCATGCCCCAAGAAATTAACACGGGTTCTACACCACTGTGCTTTCTGAAAGGAAAGTTTTGCTCCGGCGGCCCTCAACTGTGTCAGAACATAACGGATCTCTGCTATGTGTTCCTCCACAGATGAACTTTTGATGAGGACATCATCTACATAAGCCAGGTTACCCCTCGTACCCAGGTCGGGCATGGCCTTATGTAGGAAAATATTGAACTCATTACCGGAGTTAAGGTATCCGAAGGGAGTCCGGGTCCATGTGTACTGCTGGCCCCCAAAGGTAAAAGCCAGCTTGTATTGGTCCTCCCTACTGACAGGCACGGTCCAGTATCCATTGGTCAGGTCTATTGCAGTGAATACCTGTGACCCCTGAATCTGGGCCAGCCCTTGGTCAATGTAGGGAAGAGGCCATCGGGAAGTGTGGACCCGTTTGTTGAGCTCCCTGAGGTCAGCGCAGAGTCTCCACTGGCCGTTTGGCTTCAATATTCCCAGCACCGGATTATTGAAGGTGCTGTGGACTGGACGGATTATTCCCCGGGACTCAAGGTTCTTAATTATTTCGGTAAGGGACTCCATTGATGCGAGAGGCAAGCGATATTGCTTCACAAACACTGGAGTCATGCCAGGGTCCGTGGGGATTGTTGTGGTGTGGATGTCGGTGCGACCACAGTCATATGAGTCTACCGCAAAGAGATCTTGGAAATCCAAGAAAACTTGTTTCAACTTTTGCTTTTGTTCCAGAGTCACACAGGCATCAGCTAGGTTGACTCTCTCTTCCACCATCTGCCTGAAGCCTGGAAAGACTTCTGGTTTGGCTATCTCCGCGGCCTCCTCCAGCTGGGTGGAGAAGTCCCTGGTCAGAGTGCTGATTTGGACCGGAGGCTTCAGGTGGGAAAGGCAGCCCTCATGGACCTGGAAAATCACCTCATCCCTCCTGAAGTCACAGGTCACATCTTCCTTACCATAGGGGCAGGAAGTGTACACCAGGAAGTTCCCCCCATGCCGGGTAAAAATCCTGTCTGGTGTTGCGTTGTCATCACTGTCACTGTCAAAACAGTCCTTGGGGATGGGTCCTAACAGTTCATTTACAAGATCAATGGAGAAATGTCGGTCATCAACCGCCATTCCAATAATGGTGCCTGCGGCTAGAGTAATACTCTTTAAGTCGCTGTTATCCACCTCTATTAGAATGGGGTCATGTTCTATGTTGACTAATGGAGTCGGGTTTACCCCCAACCCTTGCTGTTGGAGAGAAGCATTTAGATGTATGTAAGCATCAGGGTTTTTCAACTCTTGTCCCCTTTTAACTTTCACTTCCAGGGAGAATTGTCGGGTCCTTTCTGGGATGGTGACTTCCTCTTTAACCTGAATTTCAACTGCATAAGGTAGCAATTGAGCTGACCTAAATGCTTTTTCTGGATCATCAAAGCCCATGGGATTATCCGCTAATCGGGACCAAGCTTTGAAGTTTATTAGGTCCAAACTAATGGCAAAGCGATTGAGAATGTCACTGCCTAAGTAAAAGGCGGCAGGGACGTCTCGCACGACCCAACAATTATGGACTATGCTCTTGTTGCCAATGGAGATTTTGAGCATACACCTGCTTGGCAGGAGATGTTTGGAATTAGGTACTTCCAGGTCCATTTCCCATTTGTCTATCAGTTTGAAGGTGGGAATGGCTGGTTCTTTTGGGAGTTGGCGAAACATGGCTTCGCTGATGAAGCTCTTACCGTTGTTCACACACACTCGAGCGAGAACAGAGTCCTTCCCATCATTTAACTGAACAGGGATGAACAACTGCTCTCCAATTTGCTGAATATCAGCCAGGCTCTGAGCTGATTTCACATCTTTCTGGACTATAGGAGTGGGAGTTTCAGATTGTGGATTGGTATAGAATTTCAGAGTGTTTCCTTCCAGCGTGGAGTACCACTTTAGACTGGAAGGAAGGTTGATTTTCAGAAATAGAGAGGACCCCCCATCACCAGTCTGTTGTCCTACTGCTATTACTGTCACGTCTGGAATTTGGCTATTCTGGAAGTGAAATTCTACTTGGTCAGATTTTTGTTCAACCATGTGGCATGTGCCGTTTAAACTAACATGGTTGGCACTCTGTTTTAATTTTATTGGTCGGCTAGTCTGGGTCCAGAGGACCTTGTTTACGCAATCTATTAGGGGTGACAACCTTCTCAGGAGGTCATTCCCTAGTAAACAAGGGGTGCCCTCTGGGGTCACAACTATGACCGGGTGTTTCAACTTATGTCGCCCGATCTTAATGTCCAAGTCTGCCGTCCCCTCGACGGGAATTTCCTTCCCGTCAAAGTTCTGCAGTTGTCCAGGAAGAGAGGTGAGAGGAATTTGGTAATTCTCTCCCCTTCCTGCATTCAGTTCGTCAAAGGCCCTTCTGGACAGAAGGGTAGCTTGAGATCCAGTGTCCACCAGTGCTGAGATTGTACCCTGCCCCTGTACTTGTACCGGGGCATAATATCTTCCCTCCTTCTCCTCAAGGGGGCACAGATAATGTACATTTTTGGACAACTGGTGGGCTAATTTTCTGGTTTTGGACATCGCTAGCGAGGAGATTTGGGCAGAATTCTGTGGAGAGTCTTGGGAATCTGAAAGAAAAAATTTGCAACTGGAGATCAGAGCCATTGTGGGTTCCCCTGGCTCCGTTTCTGGGCCGCCCCCCCTTTTTTGGAGGCAGTCGCCAGGATGGGTTTGAACCAGGGGATTTTCTTGCTGTTGGTTCTGGGATGAGATGGTGGGCGGCGGTAGCTCAGTCTCCACATCTCCCCAGTCTGGATTTGCATCCCTAGGGACCCATTTTTCTTTGGGAGGAGTTCCCCCCTCTCTGAAGGAGAAGATCCTTTTCCCAGGATCCTCTGAGGATCCCTCTCCCTCAAATTGGAAGATCTGTACCTCCTCCTCAAACTGAGTCTGTTTGGGTCTTTTGTTTCTCCTACCCCCCCTCTGCTCCTTAGGAGGCAGACTTTCAGGGGCAAGAGATTTTGTTTCCGGTTCCTGGGTTTCCAGGGGCTGTTTACAAGTGAGGAAGGAAGCTTCCTCCAAGGCTTTACACCCCCCTTCCCTTTGTGCCTCCTCCCTGGGAACCGGTGATTTATCGGGGTGCTGCCCCTGTCATTGTTCTGGAGCACCAGATCCAGAGTTGGGTGCGTTCTGCGCCGGCATGCTGATCTGAGGGTTCTGCTGTGCCCTCAGTATATGACCCATATCCCGCGCCATGTTTTGAACCTGGCGCTCTAACTGGGAAACCCGCTCAGGCTGATACGGGGCCCTGTTTTCTCCCCTGGGCTGATCCCGGGAAGGGTAGCTGTCCCTCCTCTGGTAGTACCCCTGGTTGGGAAGATTTTGGTACCCCTCCACCCTTGGCCTCCCCTCTCCCGGATTCAGTGGTCTGGGCTCAGGGAATTGAGGAAAGAAGGATGGATGATTTTGGGGTTGGAAGTCGGGTGGATATCTGGGGAAAAAGTTCTGCCCAGGGTTTGGTAAATTTCTGCCCTCCTGTGGGAAGTTTGGAGGGAAGTTCCCTGGGTTAGGTGCTTGTCTGGATCCCCCCCCTTGGGCTGGAGGAGTCCACACATAACCCAGGATGGGTCTGTTACCTTTGTAGCGAGGACTTACATAGTCAGGAGAGCGAGGGACCCCATTTGTGGGGCTGCCTCCCTGGCTCCCTGTCTGCGACTGGCCCGAGGACCTTCTGGGCCTAGCATTATTAGGTGCAGGTAGGTTTTTAGGCCCCCCCATCTCCAAATCCAAAACGGGGGTGACCTTTACCTCTGCCACCTTGGCAGCAGCAGGGGTGCTGTTGGCTTTGGGGTTTTTCTGGGCATTGCTTTTATTTTCTATGGGCTTCTGCACCTCATAGATCCGGGTAGCCTGTTCAATGACCCAGTCTAAAGATCTTTTCTCATGAAAATCTCTCACGAGCTGGGTCATTATATATTTGGGCAAGGCATGGAAAAATGTATTGACAAACTCTCTACTATCTGTGCGCACCCTTCTTGTGGTCTGTGCAAAAGCACGCTTTAACTCCTGCACAAATTCTTGTGGGGCCTGATCCTCCCCACATTGCAAATTGTAGGCTGCCTTGCGAGCCTCTTGAGGATTTCTGTGAACAGAAAAATGTTTCAGGATGGCCGCCTTATATGTGGACCATCTTAAATGATTTTGGTCCTCCAGCCCCGCAAAGAAACTGGAGTATTCCGGGGAGAAGGTCCACTTTACATATTGAATGCAGCTTTGGCTGTCCTTCATATGGAAAGTCTCCATCATTTGTTCAAACAACTCTAAGTGCTCCCAAACAGAATACTTAGCGTTCTTATGGTAAGGCGTGATGACGCTCCTGATCGCCTTAATCTGCTTTAAGGGGTCCTTGAGCAAGGCCCTTTTTGCCTTATTGGCCTTTTTGGTTCGGGTAACCCTTGTCCATTCTTCGTCGGACTCAGAGGCACTGCTCCCAGAGGTTCCCGTCTGTTCTTCCAGGTTTTCCCGGATTCTGCGAGCCTGGGAATGGCTGGCAGAATGTGGGGACCTGGTCTCCTGTGTCCTGCGCAGTTCAGAGGAGTCTTCAGATTCCTCCTTGCTGCCAGGATTTGATGGGTACCCCCTCCACTGACCTAACTGGGCAGAGGTTTTCAGGATGCCCTTAATGGGCCTACTCTCCTGGGGTTCCCCATTGAACTGTACTGTACTTGGGTGCCCATACCCGGATGCCCACCCCTCCATTCCTGAGTGGTTCTGGCCTATGAGCCCCATACTCTTAGCTGGATAGTAATCTGCCATCCCTGTGGCCCTGTGCTCATGTGCGCCAGGGAACATGGGGGTGGCAGAGTCCAGGGACTGAGAGGTATGAGGGCCTCTGGTACTAGGGCTCCTGAGGTTATGCTCCGGAGTTTCCCTTTCCCAGCGAACCTCATCTCTATCCGCCCCTGCTCCCTGTTGCAATGCAAGAGCCTGCATTTGTGCTTTCAGTTCCTCTGTTAAGGCCTTACTCGACTCTATCAGTTTCTCCTGCATCGCTACCTGTTGCTGGAGCCTATCATTGTGTTGACAGAGGGCCTCATTCTCCCTCTGTGCTTCCTGGTTGGTCCTGGAGAACTGGGCCAGTCTTTGCTGCAGGAGGTTTACCTCCTGGGCAATGTCCCTATTGGCCTGCTCCTTTCTTGCTAGAGCATCTTCCACCCTTCTGGTGTGCTCTACCAAGTTCTGGTGTTCTTTTTGGAGGTCACCCAGTCCCTGGCGGGCCAGGTGATTTTCTTCCATTTTTCTTTTTAAATGGCAGACTTCCTGGCCTAAGGCGTCTCTTTCCTGACTAAGAGCCTGCATTTGTGCCGCCAGGTCGTCCCTTTGCCGTTGAAGGGCACCAGCTTTTTGACGCTCCTCATCAAACTCTGCCTGGGTATCCAGGTCTTTCAAGATCAGCTTGTTGCTCTCTACCTTCACTCTATCTAGATGACTTTGCAGGGTGGCTACCTGCTCCGTGCATGCCCTGTTAAAGTCTAATTGTTGCTCCAGCTTTTTCTGGCTCTGCAGTAAGGAGTCCAAACTGTCTTGGTGCTCCTTCTGCAGGGCCAGAAATCTGGTATCCTGTTCTGACTTTTCCTTTTGCAGCACATCCATATCCTCCTTCATTTTAGTGATGTACAGTCTGCTGTCATTTTCTGACTCCTGGCTCCTCAACAGCCTCTGCTCAGAAGAGACCAGGTCAGATTGGACCTTCTCTAACACCATCTGTTGCCTATTTGCCAGATTTTGGCTTTCAGCACATCTATCCTGCATGTCTCCCATATATAGGTACAGGTATGCTGCTATCCTGGCAATCTTATTGTGTTCCTCTTTGGCTTAAGGAGCCATATATAGTTCACTCAGGGCCACATGTAATGGACCCTGATCTCTATATATCTCTGCCCCTGTTTCAGTGACCTGTTGTGTGATGGCCTGCAACCACACATCCTGGCCCTGTTCGGTCCATTCACCTCTCACAAATAGCTTATGCAAGAGGTGCTCTCTGGCTATTTTCATGTCTACTAAGGTCGCCATTCTAGAGATTGGTCTCTGTCCTGACTTACAGAAGTTTGTATTTTATTTTTGCAGAACAGAACTTTTCTTGGAGTGTCCCTTTTGAGGAATGCTTCACAGCGTAATGCAGCGTGGTGATCCGACCGGATGTATGTATCCCGTCAGTTAGCACACTGTATTAAGCTGCACAAGTGGTAAATCTAACCCAACGTCTCGGCTCGAGCCCCCAATTTGTAAGAGGATTCAATTCAACACTACAGCTAAGTCAACGCCTAGTCTATAATACTGAATGAAAACCCTTATTGATATATCTTTAGGTCCAGTTCATGCGTTCTGGATGACTACCCCTATATAACACCCCTCTCTTGGGAATCCCCCGACCCCACTGAGCCAAGAAGTAATTCTGTTTTGCAAGTTTAAAAGGTTTATTTGATAAATTAAACAATAGATATATATATATGACACTTGATAAGAAATTAATAATTGAATATCACACTTAATCTGATATGATACAGATTAACAACAGAGAATCTGGTACTAGCACACTTCTTTATAATTACTAAGGAGTTGAGATGAAATGGATAAGGTAGCACACTGGTAAATAGGAACAAAAGTATAAGGTGGTACAAAATGCTTTATAGAGTTCAAATGGATGCAAGGTTGAATGAATGAAATGCAGTATAGAAATACTCAATATGATTTCAACAAAACAATGTAATCACTTTTCTCTGGCAATTCCCTCCCCCCCCTTTTGATGCAAGGCAAGGAAATGGAAGGAAACACACAGTTCTCAGAAATTCAATCAAATGTGATTCAGTTCAATCCAGCAAGCTTAGACACAGAAAACAGATAGGAGTTTTGAAATCACAGGCCCAAATTCTTTGATATGTGCTAGCAATGGATGAGAAATATGCTGGAAACGCTTTGAATTCCCTTTCAGAGGTTCAGGATGAGTGGTATCTAGTTAATATTAGTCCAGGCTCACACTAGCAATGATGCAGGGATAGTTAGCAGGTTAAACGAATTTCTGGCCAATGAAATCAGGCAGCAGTAGTTTTTTTACATGTGAAGAAATTGCAAATCGCGGCAAAATTCGCGGATGCGCCGAGCGCTATTACAAAGGAACCGCAAGGACTATCTCTACCGTTTTGGGGTCCTAGGAAAGCCTGGGATCTCAGCTTCCAAATGAAAGTTATTGCAAGTCTCTAGCCCAAACGGTTGCGGAGATATGAGTAATTTAGTAAAGGTCGTTTTTGGTTTTGTAAATTTTAAACGCACACTTTTTCAAAATGACAAGTGACAAATTTTTGCAGCTAGAATGACAGGTGACAGATTTGGAGCTATCAAGCAGTTCTACTTAGGTTAAATAGATTGAATTAGATGAATTTAAACTAAAAGCTTGGTTCTACACAGTTTGCTATGTACTCACACTATATTCTTGAGTGAAATGGGCCTCGCCATGGATCTGGTCAGGGTTTTGGACTGGGCTCTGGTCTGGTCTGGTCTGGCCTCTGCACTTCACAGTGATCTGGGTCAGCTCTCTCTGCTGGTCTGGGTCTCTCTGGTCTGGTCTCTTAGTTCTGGATAGATTGAAGTCTCTAGTTTGGCTTTCTGGAGTTTGATGGAGGTAAGTATGGATTTTTCCGGCAGGGCTTCCAGCGGCAGATGGATTTTGAAGGTCTCTATCTGTCCTGTCTGTCTGCTTTTATGTGTTTCTTGAGAGTGGGTGTGTGTGTTACATCACTAGACTCGCCCCTCTCAATCGTCATTGGTCCAGCTTTCATCCCTTACTTGATTGGGGGAATGAAATGAAGTGTCATCATGATGAGGTCTGTTTATGATACAGAGAACCCACCCCTGTCAACTTTACACACAATCTATATCTGACCTAAAAACATATTTGCACAGGTACACATTTGTTTAAAATTACATATACATGGTGTGGCTGAATTTAGCCATGTCTATGTCCAAATCTGCTCATTCTCGGAGCTTGCATTCAAAGAGTGTACATAATTGACTTTTTAACTGCTTTTCCAATTTCCGACATGGACCCAACTTTACATACATGTGTGCAGGGGGTAGGGACATTAACTGATGAAGTTTCAGATTTTTAACATGCACACATTTAGAGTAATATCCATTTTTCCGCTAAAACCCCCCTGAACATACCACCGGTTCCTACCACGTCTTAAACTGTGGGCAGAAAAATCACAAGAATTATGGTATCATTTATAAAATTTTCACATGTCCGCTCTATGAATTATCCCCCTTTTTATAAAACCATATCCTTGCTGCAGGGGTGTGTCTTTTCAGGTCACATGGTACAGAAACCAGTCTTTCCAGTTTCTGCCAAGCCAGCTTGCTTCTCACAGGCAGTGCTCCTCCCAGCTTCTCCAGGAGGAAGCCACTTTTTACGACGTCTGTAATAAAAAACCTTTGCCTGAGTGGAGAGGGCTTTGTTCACTCTCTGGCAGAGCACAGGAAATTCAATTATCAGATAGATGGCATATCCTTAGCCTGGGCAGCAAAAGGAAGGTTGGCCTGGGAACACAGTGGTGACTCAAGTTTCACTGCTGATGGGTAGTTGCTAGGCAAAATCAAGTTCCTTAAGCCAGACCTTCAGCTAACTTTTTGTTGCTTTTAAAATAACTTGTAATTTTACACATGCAGCTAGAATGCTGATTCTAAGTGCAAAACTATGACATTTAAACAATTACAAAGGCATGTGACACCAAACATAGGTCACTCATTTAATTTAAACATTTTCGATTTTAGTGTCTTTAAATCCAGTTGCAGTTAGGCTTAAGCTGCTGACTCCATAGCATTTTTGTTATAAGCATTGTTTTTGGGCTCTTCATTTCCCAGATTTTGTAGGCACACAAAACTCCATTCTGCCAAATGTCTGCTGGTGTTCAGTGAATATTTTGCACATGTTGCAAGGTTTGAAATAGGCATTTTGACTTGCCTTCAGAAAAACACACAGAGTGGTTTTAAAACGCCGGCTTTTGGATAGTGGTGAGTACTGGTACTGCACTCATTTTTGGGATTTAAGAAATGAATTCCCCACACTTCTAGGTTGCATTTGGCAATCAGCATTGCCATTCCCAATGGTTTCAGACTACTGTGCGGGTAGTCCAATGGTGGTTTTAAAGCGCTTTGAAGCTAACCGGCGCTACTGTTTTTCCTTTGGCAACCCATTTCCCTCATGGCAACCCGGCCTTTCATTCTCGCACTGGTGGGTGGCAAGTGAGGCAACCATTTTGGTGGGCGCACAAACTGCGCAGCTTTCCTGGATTTCGGCGCACATGTGGGTTTTCCGCCATCTTGAATTTCCTAAGCCCACAGCACCAAATGTTGTAGCAGGATAGCTTAAACGTGGGTCAGGACACCCAACAGGGGGCAACAGAACAGCATCCTCCTTGAACCGGCATTTCCCAGCTGGCAGACACTCACACAAAATGGAACATTGACTTTGGCAGGCCATTATTGTGGGAGACCAGCAGACCCACACACATAAATGTATTGGCATAAGACCCCTTTCAAATGTTTTGCTAATTGTAAGCGTTCCCCGGGGAAAAAAACAGTCAGGGTTGGCTTTGAGGCAATAGTGTGGTTCCAGTGGTCATAGGCCTTAGTTGGAGAGTCCATGTCTGAGAGGCCAGAAGGAGCCTGCCCCGGCTCCCAGTGGAATCTAGATTATTGTATTGCTTGTTGCTGATCACTCACAAATGCTATATGGGAGTGATGCCAATATATCTGCAGGAATTGCTTATCGAGAAATCTAATGTAAGACTCCTCAGATCTAATAATGTGTATCAATTGAAGCCTCCCAGTTGTAACACCAACAAAGCCATGAAAGGGTCTTTTGTGAATGTTGCGCCAATATCATAGTTTGCCCAGCCGCTGGTCCCGAGAGACCTAAAGTCAACAGATGTATTTAAGAAAAAACTAAAGACATTCTTATTTTCCTGGATGCCTCTGCTGATCTGTTGTTTTTATTCTTGAACGTGTGTGATTAATGCCTATCATCTGTCTTGTGTGATCGTCCTATTTTAGTTTATTTGTGCGCTCTTAAGCCTATGGGTCCCTGGTTGCGCGTTATAAATTGCTTAAAGTAAAAAGGAACCAGCAGAGAATGATTGCCAATGGGAGTGAAGAGGGCGCATGATAGGAAGACAGGAAACAGGAGAGATTGGTCAAAGGAGGAGCAGGAGGACCAAGTGACCAGGTGGAGGAAGGACAGAGCAGATGAGTGTGAAGAAAACTTGTTAGAGGAGTGTGCAAGGCGAGGTATTGGTTGGTGGGAGACAGTGATGCTGGAGTTTGAGTGGGTATGAATGTTGTGTGAGTGAGAATATTAGTGGCACAGTAGAATGTGAAAGAAAGATGATTGGGGAAATTAAAGGAGGGTGCTCAAGAGAAGAAGTGCTTGTGGAGTAGTATTAATGTAGAGGAGGGATTAGTAGTAGTAGTTTGGGGAAGGGAGCAGTAGTATTGTGGAGGGACTAGTATTAATACTGTAGAGGAGGGGTTAGCAGCAATGCAGAGGCAGTAGTAGTAACGATGACAGGGGAGTAGTAATGAGAGAGGGGTGTCATAGCAGAGTAGAAAAGAGAGGAGAGAGAGAGAGACTAATGCAGAGTAGCATTTGAGGGTTGAAGTAGGCAGTAGAGAGACAGATATCGTAGTTACAAAAGAGGAAAAGATGGTGAGGGAGGAAATTAGGAGGACACAGGGGAGAGCATCAGCTAGATCTAGGGACAGGAATAGATGGGCATGTAATGTTAAGACCAAGTGGACCCTGGTAGTCTGAACAGCACCACACCCACAACCTGAGTTATCTTGGGGACCTTGGAATAGGGTCCTCCTAGATTGTTCACTAAGGTAGGCTTAGACAGATTAGGCATCCTGACTATAGGAGATCACTGTTACAAGACAGATCTTAGATAGTAGGGATCTAGCAACGATCCTGGAGCTGAGGGATGGCCTGGATTAGGGAGAGAGTATCCATCTCTAGATGAGAGAGAGAGGAATGGCCCTTAAAGAGCCCCTTGACTACAAAACTAACAACACAACATTGAACTGTCTTTGAGAGCTGGTGTGTTCTTGAGGCTATCTGTGACACATGCAAGAAATGGACTTGATCAATTTCTCAATGAATGATCAATAGTGATGCATTATGGAATTCCTGAATTCAAAATCAATGCAAATGTGTACAGAAAACAAGAAAAATACCATATCTAACTGTACCTAAAACCTACCAGTAACCCTGTTCTCATTACCAGGAGTGCAATCCCACGTCTTATGGAATGGGATAGGATTGCAGTTTTACAATACAGAAAACGGTTTACATGAATTCCTGGGATGGAGAGAATGGATCGTTTTAAAAAACCTGTATCATAGAGGCACTGTGACTACAACTTAATTCCATGTAAGAGAGATGGGATTTCTTCCAAGAGTGAAAGGCTCATTCATATTGCTTCTCACAGAAGAGCTGTCCAAGGAATGGAATCATTTCAGTAGAGGGGAGACGCGGTGCCTCCCCCCCCCCCCCCCCCCCGGGGAACTCATTCTCACTTGACCACTTTCTAGGACTGTCCTTTTGCCGTGTTTGAGTATGTTTTTTCCTGAGTTTTGAATGCAGTAATGGATCCATCCCTCCTAGCTGTTAAAGTTCTTTAATTGTATGTTTTATATTTGTTTTCTTTGTCAAGGGCGGTACATATTGTCTGTCCAGTAGGCAGAGTGCAATGGAAATATGTTGTCTAGTGGGTGTGTTGTTGGATTTAGACTCTGATGACACAGATTCTAGGTTTGCTTTTAGCACGTGCTCAAAATATTGTGTGAATCTGGTAAAATGTATGAATCTGATATTAAATATATGTTTTGTTGCAGCCTTATTTTTGTAATCTGTTCCCAAACATACCGTACCGTATACTATATCACTGTTGTGTACAGTGCCTCATGTTAGAGATGCTTCAGCTGCAGGACTGCTGCTACATTAGGGCAATTTGAGATGGCTGATTGTGGGCACCCCCCACAAAGCGGCATCAAGGGCACCATTTGTGGCTCACCAATCAATCATTATATGGAGCAATTTCAGGTGATTGTGCCCAATATATCCTTGGGCCGGGGGCAGCATACATCCTTGCAAGAGAAACGTGATACGTCAAAAATGAGAAATCCTGTTTGACACATCACCACCTTGTAGTCTGAAGATGAGCAGCAAGTCATTTAGTGGACATTTCCTGTTTTTCCATTTTCTTTTTTTTCAAAGGGTCGAATTTATCTTCCAAACTGATTTGTATCACATGTTCAACTTTGCCCGAGGATCACCACATGATTTCAGCAGAATGGTCTGGACCAAATGTTTTTGTAGTGGCTCCAGGAATCTTGCAAGCGTCTTACAGACTCGAGCACCAAATATGGGCAAAAATATAGTTTGAATTTTCCTAATAATTCGCTTTCATTTTTGCACACCCTTTTGTCACACTTCTTGAAGCATTTGGTCACAAATGTACCTTATAGTTATGGTACCAAAATGTCTGTGCCATTTAGAGGGAGTAAATGCAGCATGAGAAAAAATATGTATTTGAAATCTGGTTTTTATGGTATTGGAATTGAGTTTGTGGGCATAAAATAGTGCCCTCTTTGTTTCTGGCAAGAAATATACAAGAGAGATTATTTTAAAGGATTGAGAATGCATTCCCTTATTTACTGACTGGACATGTTTTCCTTTGATGTCTCAGACTAATTTCCTATAAAGGGAAAGCGATTTTGCTGAATGAGATTTTCTTTTTAGCTTTGCAAACAAATGTAATATTTAGCCTAGAGAGCTCTAGTTGGCTGTTTTGCAAGACTCTCATCCTTGAAACCCTTGCTAGCACCTTTTATATTTTAAGGTACTTTAATTTGGCTGATCCTTTTCGTACAGCCAACTTGCCCATTTGGTTGAGAGAAAACAGAATCTTTTGTACAAACATGACCCTGAAGAATATTGTCTGACTGGATGTAGTGGCTTATATAACATGACAGGAAGTCACAATGATGTTAGAAATAGAAATCAATTATTATTAACAGAAAAAAAACAAAGTAACAACAATCTTCATCAGTCACTTTTCTCAAAGGAAATATGCTGTTTCATGTGACAACCGTTGTTGATGAATAAAACTTGTTTAATAGTACGTATTCCAATATTCGATTTCAATACATGGTACCAAAGTGACTATTTATATTATCCATTCCATTTTGTATTCAATGATGTCTGAATCAAATCTTGCATTGAACAAAAAACCATACTGGTAGAAAGAAAACTCTAGGTAAGTCTCAGGGTATACTCTATTCAATTGATAAACAGGTCTTCAAAACAAAATATTTCTTGCCACAGACCGATGTTATTTCAGCCAGGTATTCATCTATCCCATAAGGCAAGTGAACTCAATGTGCAAATTCAGAATTCTTGACTTTACTGCGAAGATTTCCAGCTTGAATACTAAACAGGTTTGAAGAGCAGGCTGTTATACTCCTCTAAAGTGAGCAAGGTTAGCAGATATCTTTACAAAACACTTCGAAATAGGCAGATTTTTAGCAAACAGTGTCCATTAATTAACACGAATCTCAGTTTCCTTTCCTTTAGGTGGCATTATTCCAAGGTGACAGTTTTACAACCTGCAAGAATATGAAGTGTGCACTATCCCATTTTTTAAAGAGACAGAAAACTGGATGCTATTTATCAACACTCCATTTACCGACTCTGGGAAACACACAAAAAAAAGACGTCTTTCATGTTTTTTATTACAAAGCTATATATGCATATCTTCTTCAAAGGAACACCCTTGTAGTTTATATGTTTACATTGCATAGAGTGTGTGAGATATGGAAGGAATACATGAAACTCAAAGACGTTTTTGTATCACTTTTCAAAGAGGGATGTTATCAAGATTTAGAATGCTGCATTACTCCTCTACTATTTTAGCTACTGAAAATAGCATTATGATCTACAGGACAAGGACTTTCAAACAGTGTTAGCTTTATAGAGATATGTACATATTTTAATATCCAAAAACATCTGCGACAACTTAATTTCTGTTTATTGCAGCTGCATCTAAATCAGATATCAGGAAGCTGCTGGCTTTGAGACATCCGATGCTGTTATGTTAATGAAAGTGGAGTGTTTGCAAATGCATTTTTCATAACGTTATACCCCCTTTCACTATGAGTCCTCTTGGGGATTTCCTTTTTCTAAGATGTGGAATGAAAGGGAACATCTGATCTCGCCTCCAGAATAGCAGATGCTGAAATCTGAGAAATCCTCAGATCCGCCAATTATTCTGAAACTCTTAGCCTATCAGGCATAGTGGGTTTAATTTGTTGAATAGTTATGCAATCGAAGAATCCAATAAAAGAATCCTCTGTGTTTGGATGCAATTATACTACTAGCATCATTAAGAGTTTGGGGAATGAGAACAAGCTCTTTATATGCTGTAATTGCTTTGTTACTGCAGGGTATCTTTCTGAGTAATGAGAACAGTGTCAGAATTGTGCTCATTTTTACAAAAAAACAAACGTAGTTGCTTTTTCTGGGGAGTAATGGTAAACCTATCATCCATTTGCCTTTCTTTATTGGGGAGGATAAAAACAATAGCAATTAAATTACAGCAAGATTAAGATCAAGAAAACATACTGCTGTCTTACCAACAGTGTTGCATGCTTGGCGCATTCGAAACAGAAGACAAGTTGCAGATATTGGATAATGGTAAACCCTGCCAATCAGAACTGGTTGAATGTTTTGTATATTTTCTCTGAGGACAAAGGCAATTCATTCAGATGCAATTTTCAGGGTCCTTCTCCCTCAGTGTGTTCTGTGGTGGGCCTCAGTGATCCTTACTATTACTGATCCTCTGTGATATGTATCTGGAACCACTGGAAGTTCTTGTGGTGCACTGGGGATGTCAGTCCACCAATATGCCAAAGAGGCTCGGCTGAACCCCAATGTGTCCTCTGTGGTTGATGCATGTCGATTGGGTGATTACTTCACCTGGCATTGAAGACTGGACTATTTCAATCTTTCTGAAACTCAATCCAAGTAAAACAAACATGATCTTAATCTCATCAGGAAAGGGTGAGAGGAATTTGTTAAAGTGGTTAGACACTGTATCACTCATCTCATTTGAATGTAAACTGGTAATAGTTGGGGCATGTTTGGGATTTGTCTGGACTCTCAACTTGGCTTAAATCGTATGTGGAGAAAAAGGCTCATGATGCGTATCCAGAAAAGCCTTCTCCTACTCAGATGATTTTTAATGCAGCAGAAAAATTGATCATGAGAAATGAGGAATACGACCATTGTTCCAATCTGGTGGTTGAACTCCATTGGCTTCCCTTAGAAATGTGCATTTATTTTTTGTAATAAACTTAGGGTTATTTAGCTGGTATATTTGACAAACAAACTGCTTGTCTCCATTGGAATCCAGAGCAAATGCAGCACTGACCAAGTGCAGCTGGCGATTCCCAGATTTAAAATAAGAGAAGATTAAAAAGCTTGCTGTTTTTTATTGTTGTGTCCTGGTAATGTTAGAAAAACAAAAGAGGTGATGGCTGGAAGGTTTAGAATACATCTTAACCTCTGGAATTCCTCTGGGCAACCCTCCAGACCATCGTTCTTTACCTGCAAAGCCATTACAAAAGGGGAAAGACCATATGCAAATCAAGCTTAGTCCCACCCGAAAGGGGCAGTCCAGCCCAAACTGCTTGATCACATGCCTGCTGCACAGGACCACAGTAATGTGGCACTCACTGTCTGTTGCACTTTGTCTCATACCATTTGTACTTGCCTTTAGGAAGGAACTGAATATTTTCCTTTTCTGTAAGTAAAACCAGACTTAAAAAGCATAAATGGATAAAGGCTACCCCTCCCTTTTTCACAAATTCATTACTTTGCAACTATGCTCAATCAACAATGGTTAAATAATCCATTGCTACCAACCAGAAATCTGGTAAAGACTATTTAATATTTCATCATGACAAAAAGCATACACAACAATAGAGGTGACCCTGTGTCGACTCTCAGAAACACCCCAATGTTTTATTCTAAAAAAGACTCTGTGCCACTGTTAGGTTAGTAGACATAAGTGACCTAGTCTTATACCACAATAATGCCCATAAAAAGGAAGAGCAAAGACTAGTTGTAATACATGTTTTCGCTAAAACTGTCCTTCATATGTGCCAAACCTCACGTACTGCACTGAGATATTATTTAGTGGTTTGTTTGGTACAGAAGAATGGCTTGTTATGAAAGTGACCGTATCACACTAAAATGGACAACTGTCTCATGTATACCTCTTTGGCAGGTATATAGGTCGGCACATTGTGTTTCAGCCCCTAAACAGAGATATGGCTGTCCTAGGCATTCTCATTTGATGTTCCACAGTGCCTTCATCAGGACAAAGAAAGATTGTAGTAAATCTATGTTGTTTTGTTAGTTGTCATGTGTAGAGAACTCTTTGCTGTTTTCACATGCTTGTGGCAAGATTATTTTAATGTCTTTAAGTTGATCAAATCACCACCACCTATAGGGCTTCTCCTTAATTTTCTGTTCCACACATGGTTCTGGATGAGTATGGTGTGTTAAAGAGGATTCTTCCTTAACACGTGAAAACTAGCAAATCATTTGCTACACAAGACAGCTAACAACAGAACATAGTTTTACCACAATCTTTCTTTTTCCTGATGGAGGCCCATGTGGATAATCAAATGAGAATGCCTGGGACATCCTGTGAGGAATTCGACCATCCACACAGGGAGAGTGCGCTTGTCTGTGCTATTTGATTTTTTGTTTATTTAAAAGAATGAATGATGGCAGATCAACCTCTGGAAAATATGTGGGGCTATTCCCGCACATATTTTTAACACTCACTGCACAGTAGAAAAATAGTCATGTACTCAGGGAGGGCACAGCTTAACAGCGCCAACCTCACCTGTCATGTGTAGCTGACACTTGTGGGTACATCAAAAGCCTCTGGCCGGTGGCAGCCTGTTTAGCATTTCAGGTGCCATGGATGTGCATCTCCTTTGTTACACCTTGCTGGTGGCAGCAAATACTGAAGAATGTTAATTAGCAGTCCTCAGGGAAGGCCTGGGTGCAGGAAGTGACAATGGAGATGGTAAAAGGGATAGTCACCTCACATTTATAATTGGAAAAAGGCCTTATGGAGATCCAGAATTGGGTTGTACATGGGAGCATGTGAACATCATGCCCTTCAGGGTCCCTTTTTCGGATTGGCAGGACCATCAGAGTGCTACGGCCGGTTGTTGACCTACTTTCATTAGTTTGAAGGGGGAGAGGTACATCGTGTTGTTGTATACAGTTTAGGGTCTGGGTTATAGATGCCCCCCTAGTGATGTGTCTTATCTTTGACCAGAATTTAGGCCATAGTGTGTGGAGTTGGGGACCACATTCCTAAGCCCAGTGCTTTTCCCTGTTTCAATTAGAATGCATTTCCTCATGTGTGGTTAGTATTTGAATTACCTCTGAAGTCGATATCAGAGTGGCCACATGGTTAGAGGAGAAAAGAGTCCCGTACCAGTCCCTTCCATGTGGGTAGTTCACCATCTGGAGCAATATCAAGAACTCCCTCGGAGAGAGGTTAACAGATTGCTGCAGTGAATTGAAAGACTTTATGCCCTTGGGGGACCATACGTGATAGCAACGTAGGACTCCCTGTCTCACCCATGATGGCCAGTATATGGGCTTCAATATCACCTCCATGCTGTAATTGTACCATATTGGCTGGGCATGTGTAGATCTATCTCCCTGTCCCTGAGAGAGGGCCCAATCCCTCATAAATGTACCTGTGAAGGATATTAGTCCTACTCCTTGAAATAGAGAGAGTTGATTTTATGTATGGAAAGTCTTCTACATGATATGGTGTTGCTGCGTGATATTCTAGGTCCTGCCAGACTGGTGTCAAGAGTGGTGCATGAAAGGGAAGCGGGGTATGTAATCCCCTCCAATGATGTCGTGTCACACCCCCACCAATGTTCCCTCTAATTTTTTTGGGCTGTGTGCGCCAAAGAATATTTGTGTGCGGGCTGTTTTTCAGTCATATGTGCAACTTAGTGATGCACGGCGGCTGCCGCCAAACCGGTGGTTGTCGGAATGGCGGCGCCGGCCAGGCGCTCCACCAGTGAGCAAGTGCTTAGTGATCCGATTCCACAGTGTGCAAGTGAGGAATGCAAATTTGCGGCACAACAAGCTCTGCTACTCCAAGGGACATTGAGGTGCTCATCTCAAATTGTGTCCTTTTACATCTCTAAACATTAGCAAGATCTTTCGTTTTATGATGAGTTGGTACAAGAACAGAGGGGTTCATCGAGTGGAGCACAGATTCTGCCTCACAAATGAATATTAGTAGCGCAGTAGTGCATTCTCGGTTCACTAAATGTATGGAATATAAAGGAAATGCTTTATATTGGTTCAATGAAATAAGCAATACATGAACATGATTAATGACAAAGACGACTTAATAGAAGGGGGGTATGGATGGACATTGGACACTGAAAGTTAAATAAAAAGCACTGAATCATGTAATCTCAGATTGTCCTGGAAGTTAACCTGAAAGTCCCAGAAAGTCTGCCAAGAAAAGAGTGACTACTAGACTACTAACTCTTAGTGTTGTGCAACCAAATCAGAGGTCCAGCAAGATGCAACACTCTAACAAGGAAGGGTTTAGAAAAATATTATGTTTACTATTTTATTCAACATGAACAATAAATATAAAGATGAAGGAACTTGGGGGCGGGAGGGACTCTGGGACTGGAATACTAGCAGCCAGGTAGCACATTACAAAATAAATTGTTTCTATTAGCTCGCATCTTGAAATGTTTACCCAGCCCAGGCGACCACACAACACAAGTAGCAAAATGCTTATCTAATATGAGCTACAGAACACTTGATGACTAAATGAGCAGCTCACACCTTAGTTGGACTCACTCGACTGACTGCCCCATAACAAGCTGGTCTAGGGAAGCATTGTGGTATAGAACTGCAGTACCACTGCCTGTTGCACTTACAAATGTCTAATGTTGTTTGTCCTTAATTATGTATTTCCACCACCCCATGTAATTTGTCACCGCCGGGAGTGAGTGACTGTTCCTGCTGGTGGTACATTATTCTTACGCGTGCCGGTGTGATGGTGTATTTTACAGCAGCTTGGATTGGGAATAGCTGGCGGTACTATGGTGTATGAAAAGGGCCTGGGGGCCCAGCAACTACCACCATGTACCAGTTTTCAGTTGTATGATTATTCTCTATAATGTTTTTGTTCTGGGGCTTTACATGTGCACTTTGCGGAGCTTGCATCACAAAATTAATTTGATGCAGCCCTTCAGGCCATCACTTGGACTGGCCTATAGGGCAGAAGGCCCATGCCATGGCTCAAACAGAAACCCAAAATGCTGGTGTGGACCAGTTTTTTTGTTCCAAGTGGGTTACTCTTTTGGCCATTGTGACTGTGAGTGACTGAGGCAGGTTGATGATAAGTAACTTTACCATGCAGCTACTAGTTTTGACCAGTGTTTCTGCTGCTGAGTATTCTTTAAAATGCACAATTTGCACTACATTTTATCCAAAAAAACTCCACCTTGGCCTGGGTAATATTCAAACAGTGTCACAAAAGGAATGAACTGCCATTTGCAACTGGTGGGCCACGTTTTCATTGGTCCAACTCGGACTGGGGCCTGGGTCATAAAATGGTCTTGGGCACTGTTACATGTCTCCCCTGTTGGGAGGCATGGTATCGCCCAAGTGTGTTGTTATTTGTTAATAAAGTGAACGAGCCGCTTCCGGCTCGGCTGTCCAGACCAACAAGACTCCGTGGTGTGTGTGTGTTTTGTTAGCGCCATGCTGGTGCCTCACCACATGTGCTGGGCCCAAGGACGGGGCCCAGCTCCAGGACGGTGCCCCTGCCGGGCAACGCTGTCCGGACGGTGCCCCTGCCGGGCAACACCATCCCTTTCTGTTCCTCTGGCCCTGTGAATCTGGCCAGGGTGGCGACCCCAGCCTCGGTGCCTACAGTGGGGAGGAGCGTCAAACATCGCCACAAAAGGACAGAGGGTGGCGGGCCTAAATCCAACTGGGCCTGCAAGAAGACAACGAGGATGCGGGCCCAAATCCAATGGGGCCCACAGTGGCAATGAGGAGGATGCTGCCTCTGCCGCCCGGAGAGTAGGAGGGTCCTCCCTGCAAGGGAATGGGGGCCCCAAAAAGAAATGCTGATGGCCGGGGCTGCAGTGAGACTCCAGGCGGCTCCCCCACAACCCCCCCCTTCCAGGCAGAGTTGAGTGGCATCTGCTGCAGTGGTGAGGTGGGCTGCCCCTCCACCATGACCTGGCCGCGACGCATGCTTGCGGAGTCCTCCGCGGAGGAGGAAGGTTGAAAGGAGGGGCCGCCGAACCGCTGAGGCAGCCCCAACAGAGGAGCGGCATCGGCCGCGGCACGGAGTTGGGGCAGGGGCCGCCCAACAGCTGACGCGGCCCCCAACGGAAGGCGCCCGTGGAAAAAAAAAATGGAACAATGGAGGCACTGCCCCTTCCCCGCCTGTGAGCCGCGCGGAGGAGGAGCGGTGAACATCGCTGCATCATTGTGCAGCGGGCCCAGTTCCACTGGGCCTGCAAAGGAGCTGCCCGCCCCGTGTGGGGGTGAACTTGCGGCGTCGCCGCACCGTGAAGTGGGCTGTCTGCCCCCCCAACAGAAGGAACATGGGCCTGGCGTGCAAAAAAAAAAAAAAAGGGGAAACGAGAATGCAGGGCCTGCAAAAGTAACAATGGATGGGGCGTCGCCCAACAAGTCTGGTGCTGCCGCCCCTGTGTGGAGGGAGATCTGCGGCTTCGGACGCCATGAGGTACCTGGCGGCCCTGGACTGCAGCAAGGTGAGGTGGGCCCGACTTCCACCGGGGCGCGAAGGGAAGATGGATGCGAGCTGCCCGCCCAGGCCCCTGCAAGGAGAAACGGGTTTTTCTGCCACCCTGCCACGATCTCCTCTCCAGGCTATGGACCTGACCGATCTGGCCCCTGGGCCTCCCCAGGTGCGGCTTTGCCGGTTGTGTTTGGATGCGATCTGCCCGCCCAGGCCCCTGCAGGCTATGGACCTGACCGATGTGGCCCCTGTGTGGATTTGCCGGTTGTGTGACTGTGTAGTGACTGTCCTAAACGAACTCTGGTGAGGATGCGAGTTGGTTTCCGGCGACTCCACGAGTACGGAGGATGGACATCATAATTGACATTCCCCTGAAGACTGTGAGCCTACAGACACGGACTTGCTTAAAATGGCCCAGTGGGGGGCAATGTCGTGTGGTGCACACCTGTAGACATGGAGTGCTTTATGTTGTGCCAGTAGCTCTCAGTGGTGCTGTTCAGTGACATGCGAGCCACTCACCCAGGTTAATAAAGGGTGTGTAAAGTAGTAGAGTGGCTCAAGTAGTAGTAGTGGAGGTTATGTTGGGACCTTGGGGGTTTTGTTTTATTGTTATGAAAAAGGAGGAGTGTTACATGTCTCCCCTGTTGGGAGGCATGGTATCGCCCAAGTGTGTTGTTGTGATCACGTGGGGAACCATGTGACCAACTTAATAAAGTGAACGAGCCGCTTCCGGCTCGGCAGTCCAGACCAACAAGACTCTGTGATGTGTGTGTGTTTTGTTAGCGCCATGCTGGCGCCTCACCACGTTTGTTGGGCCCAAGTACGGGGCCCAGCTCCAGGACGGTGCCCCTGCCGGGCAACGCCGTCCGGACGGTGCCCCTGCCGGGCAACACCGTCAGTGTGTGTTCCCCTGGCCCTGTGAATCGGGCCTCGGTCGCGACCCCGGCATGGGTGCCCCCCAGAGCCGGGGCCGCGGTAAGCCGGTTGCCACCCGGCCATGTGCGGAGCTCCGGTGTTGGGATGAACCCCCAACCCTAATCTAGTGGCGTGATCGCCGCACCTGTGTGTGCACCATTGGGTGCTACCCGACCCGAGTATGGGGCTGCCCGGTGATCCGGAGCAGCCCCCGACAGGCACCAATGAAAAAGTGGCTGACCCTGTGCGCAAGACGCCTCTCACAAAACCTAAACAGAGTGATCCTAGCAGCAAATATTTAGTACAGTATATGAAGCACACAGTGTGACCTAAGCAACAACAGCTTTGAGTATAGGAAACATCTACCAATAAAAATAATATAAATCCAATCCATAATAATCAAATGCTCAAGATTTAGGAACTCTTAAATCATAATTCATAAAAGTGTTTCGTAAGAAAAAGATACAAAAAAGTCTGTATACGTTTATAAAAACAAAAAGATTACCTTTTAAACATAACTAAAAACAATTTTTAAAGTGTTGATAACCCGTGCCCTGTACAGCCACGATCGTATTTGGCAATAAAGTAAACTGCGTTAATGTGGAAAGTTGAACACTAAAGAGGCCCAGGGTGCAGAGGCCTACTGGGAAATTTTCAGAGTTCCCTGAGGGACAGTCCACCCCTGGGGGAGTAGCGAGGGGCATATGGGTGGCACATAGCGCCGCAGCAGGGGGAGTCTCTCCCTTCACACACTGGGGCCTTATTGAGCACTAGAGGACAGTTATAAGGAAAATGTGCATGCTTGTTTTGGGTGTTCATGTGGGTGGCGTGGGACTTGGTAAATAGTTTGTTGCTTTCATGACCTAAAGATGTCGTGATTGAGTGGTGCGTGGTCCCCGTGCCCTCGCCACCCCACACTATTCTCCAGTGCTGCAGGATGTCAAAGTTTAAGGGAACGCGCGGAGTCGGACCACAATGGCTTACAACTGCCGGCCCTCCAACTTCCACAAGACCAGTGGTGGGTTGTCAGCAGGGGTGGATGGGGAACCAAGGGAAGCCCTGGAAATAACTTGAATATGGCCCCAGATTACACGTTTTCAGCAGGCCCAACACCTTTTCTATGAAAGAATTTGGGACTAACATAGGTTACCACACAAGAGAGGCCCGGGCGCAGAGGCCTACTGAGTAATCTCCAGAGTTCCCTGGCTAACAGTACCATACCAATAATTACTCATTCCGAAACATTCGGGCAGTGCTCCAGGATGGTCCTGGGGCACTGCCCGAGCCCCGCGGAAAGGCCTGCTCTCCGGCCTGGCTGCCGCAGTGCTGTGTTGACATCTTGATGAAATAGATAGATGATTTTTATTCAGTTAAATATCTTTAAATTAAGTTTGGCCTGCTGTTCGTGGTCACGGGCAGCTCAGCGTCGACACAGCCTCGAGCTATCAGCCACACCAAGAGCTCCAACCAAATGCAACTCCTACGCATGAGGTTGGATCATCAGAGTGGGAGCCACTGTGTGTGACTGGCTGTAGCAGTGCACAGCACGTGCATCCAGGCGCTGCTACAGCCAATCATATTGCAAGAATGGTGTACACTGTGCAGCAGAGCTCCGTGATTGGATGAATTTTCACCAGTTCATGCATACTGATAAATTATAATGAAGGGAGGGCAGGGCAGGAAAATGAACACATGCGCGGTAAACAAAATGATATGCGCGGCACCAGAATCAAAGATGCGCGGCCGCACAGCCGCGCACCTTACAGGGAACATTGCCCCACACCCCAAGAGTAACCTCCCCCATGTGATTCTCCCTCATACAGTCACACCCATGTGTCAGTATCATGTAGTGGCTGCCATCCCCTGGCCACATGGGGAGAGGCTATCATCAGATTCATCAAATACCCTTCTACTAACTCTCTGGCTTCCCGCCCAAGGGTTTCCCCATTGTTTTGAGTAGAAGTGTTAGCACTTTCAGATCCTTTCTCATACTGGGTTACCCAATTCCAGATGGGACCATCATGTGGAGTCTCCACTTCTACCCAGGAGTCCACAAAGGGATAAAAACAGGGAGAGTTGCTGATATTCCCTCAGGTGTTTTCTTCATAAAAACAAGGTAGGGTTTCTCCCACCTGTCAGTTGATAGTTCTTTTGGACAGGGAGATCCACCGCTTTGGGTTCTTATTTTCATCTCTGCAACTTGTGAGAACCATTGGCCAAACTGGGGAATATCACCTACTATGTTTAGTTGGGCCAGTAGGTTGGGGATCATGGCCATTATACAATGTAATTATTTTCCCAAGATGGTAATGGGGAGTGTCTCAATTTGGCCATGGACACAGCCGACTCTCTCTTTTCCAATCCTCTTCCATCCAAGGGGAAGTAATTCTGGTCTTACGGCACACCCTTTCACCCAGTGTCTCATTGGGCCCAGATAGCCTTTCCACGTAGGATAGGAGGAACTCTAAAGATAGTTTTGCCTCTGGTTTATAGAACAGTGTGGGTTTTCTCCTGTTTTCATTTTTCTCCCTTTGGGAAGATATCTCTCTGTATTCTTTTCCCCAACTGCCAGTTTCGTCTTTGAATGTAGAGGATACTCGCATAGGATAGTTCAGCTCTTGTTTCCTTACTTCACCCATCCTGATTGTCCTTTTTAACAATGGTATGGTGGGGAGACCTTATTGAAGGTGGAATACCTCACCGGATTACCGTACTCTCAACAATAGAAACCTGGTCTACCTCCGTTATGTCTATCGGGTGTCCCTGAGGTAGATGTTTCCTGCTCCTCCTAGTCTAAAGAGCAATAGCCTAGAGAGAATACAAATTCTTTCCGTGAGGTATCTGTTTTGATTCTTGTAGGAGACAAGGATCCAGAGGATGGTGTCTTGTCGTCTTCTTTTCCTGCCTTGAGAGCGTCTGTATCTGCCTCCATATCACCAGATTCTTTGGGGTTCCCAAGATCTCAGGGGTTGTAAGTGGTGTTTAACAGAATCAGTGGTTCCCCCTTGTCCTCATATCTTATCTTGGGCCCAGGAACTGTATATGGGTCTCCCAACGGGAGGATACTAATAGGATAGGGTTTATGAGACTTTTCCTGTTAGGTATCATATCATTTGGAAAGTGGGCTGGGTTTTATCTTGTGATTCAAGGATTTTAACTTTCTCTGGGTATGGAGTGACATTATCATCTCCTCCACATTCCATATTCATGTCACCCTTGTAGGAGGATGTTGAAACACCTAACTCATGGCTTTCTAATCCTAGGGGAACATGCTTTTTCCAAGATTTTAGGGAACTGGGAATGTTGTAACATCAAGTCAGGATAAGTCTGAGGAGAACATTGAGTCGATAGATGACACCTGCTTAAGTGACTTGTTGGAAGTCATAGATCAAGAAGAAGATGATGCTGGCTGGCTGGCACAACTTGTCTTGCTTGGATTGAGCCGAAATTGAAAGACTGGTGGATCGGGTTGCACCGGATTCCCTTATGAGGCTGAAGACTGTTATAAGAACTAATGCCAAGAAACCATACTCAAAACGGAAGAAGGTTTCTTGACTATGGAACAGAAAAGACATTTACTGGAAATATCCCAAAGTGATATTCAGGCAAGTAATACCAAGCCTATATCTAAAAATAATCCAGTACCAGTTAAACCTCCTATGGAGCAATACTGTAAAATCCAACTAGAAAGAATTGTGAATAGATTGAAAGCCCCCATCTTAAATTGCAGTAACTTGATGAAATGTTTTCAATAGGTCCCGGGGCTCCACCACGTATAAACCAATGATATCAAAGTGGTGGAATTTGTGTCAGAAAAGAAGATGGATTGGGTAGTTCTTAATCTAGTATTCCGGGAGGTGAAAGAATCATTACTTTGGCAAAGCGATAAATTACTGCCCCTGGTGTATGTGTGTATTTTCAATTTCAAGTGCGCGGGTGCTTTGCCATGGATGCATCTGTGAGCTAATGTGATAACCTTAAATTGAATTCTGTTTTCGACTTTGAGCCAGTGAAGCTCTTTTCTGAAGTTACTGATATGGTCGGATTTGCATTTGTATTTAATGATCCTAAAAGCATTATTCTGTATGATTTGGTAGGCTTGGAGACATGTTTTGTTCGACCCTAACATCCGAGCATTGCCCTAGTCAAGGCGGGATAGTATGGTCCCCTTGACATGGTGGCACAATTGCCCTCTGATAAGTACGGCCTAATGGCTTTGAGGAGTCCGAGTTAGTAATTGCATGGTTTCTTTTATATATTGTGTCTGTGCTTCGGCCGCCCTAGCGATGCTTCCATCATCATGCCTAGTGTTTTTGTCTTTGTCCAAAACCTTAATTTAGGTGTTTTTGATCTGAAATGAACTCTATTCTGGTGGAAGGGAATTTCTGGCCTGGGATCCGAAGACCATTGACTGGGTATTCTTGCCGTTTAGATACATCCAATTTGTGTCCATCCACTGTTCTATAATGGAGTAGACCATGAGCAGGTGTTCATTATCTTTCTTGGGGTCCCCGCTGAGTTCGATCACCAGCTGAGTATCATCAGCGTAGTTTGTAAAAAAGTGTTTATGTGATCTAATACATGGCAGAGGAATCTAAGGTACAAGTTGAATAATAGAGGGGGCATACTGGAACCTTGTGGGACAACGCAGAGAATTTCTCTTTCCATGGAGAATTTATCTCCCCAATGTACCCGTAATGTCTTGTTTTTTAAGAATGACAATATCCACCCTATTGCTGCTGATGTGCAGTTAGCAGCTTTAACCTGCACGGTTTCAAGCAAATTATGGTATAATAGGTCCAATGCTGCACTGATATCCAGTATGATCAGAAGTCCTGCTTTCCCCCTATCCATGATGCTCAGCATTTTCGTCTGAAGGACAGTAACCCTTTTTATGTCCTCGGGGACTGACTGATCCCTGAAGGAGGAGTTAATGATTTTTGTTAGTACTAGTGCAAAGATAGTTCTAGTATCATTTTTGGTGGTAACATGTTTTCGGCACATAAGGTTGGTTTCAGGGAGGCAAGGCTTATCTGTAGGCAGGGTTAAGTTTTTGGATTTATTTGTTTGAGATTTTGTGATTATGTCTCTGGCTTTTTTGATTTTCTGAAAAAAAGCTTTTTGGGTATTATCACATTCCTGTTGAGACGGGTTGATGGGTGGTGAGATGACCTTACGTTTCTCAATGGATTTAAGAATGTTAAATAATTTGCCTGTTGCGTTATCTGCCGAGGTGATGTGTTTGTTGTAATAATGTTTGTCGGCCTCGATTATCTCTTTCTTATAGCTTAACTTTATATTTTTCCATTTTTCTTTGTTGTCCACTGTGTTTTTTTGTTGTTGTGACAGCTCCTTAGTAAACCATGTGTGAGGTTTAGCGTTGGATCTGAGGGTTTTGATTTGGAAGGGTGCATTTTGGTCTGCTATTTCTTTAAGGTGGTCAAGTAGGTCAGTCATTATGGTGTCACAGGAGTCCTCTTCTTTGATGTTTTCTTTGATGTCTATTAGGGAAGATTCAAGCTGTTCCCTATTTATGTTTTTAAAAGTCCTTTGGGCTACTTTAATCGGAAGGTTTGGGATTTTTTCTCTAGGTGATGGTGGAATAATCAGAAAGGTGACGCTGAAAGGATCAGGCCAAATACAAGGTTCTGTCTTGTAATCATGTGTGTCTAGATTGTTGGTCACTACCCAGTCTAGCTGGTGCCCGTTTTTCATTGTAGGTCCTTTATTAGTAACGTTGAAATCTATATTTTTCAATTGAATTTCTAGGTTAATAGCATCTTTATCTGCCGTGTCGCCATACCATCTGTTGAGATCGCTGACAACCAACGTGGCAGAGTTTGGACATTTAAGGAGGTTAAGGAGATGTTAAACTCTTTGTTAAAGTCTGGGGTAGTAGAGGGTGGTATGTAGACTACTATCAAGTTAAAGCAGCTATTTTCTGTTGAGGAGTATTTTAAGTAAATAATTTCACTGCCATTGCAAGTAGATTTGCCTGGGAAGAGATGATTGGAGCTTCTTGCAATTACTGCCACTCCTCCTCCTTGGCCAATTTCTCTACTGGCATAATGAATTATGATGCAAAAACCGAACAGATGTGTCTGTACGGGAAAAACAGATGTAAAGAAAAGGAATGGAGAGGATAGGTGGAGACAAAGAGCCCCCAATCAGCATTTTGATCAGCTTCCTCAGAACTCTAAAGGTAAAGTCAAGTGCAGAACGAGACATGTATAGGTTGCCTTTTGGTCAAATAGATCCAACTAAATTAAAATGTACAGTTGGTAACAGCAATCCCACCTGGAAATCTGGTCCTATGTTTAACACTGGGATCCAAAATGGAGTAGAGCAATCACACTGACATTGATTAGCAGGAGCATTATGCACTATTCTTCTAATTGGATCTTGGAATACAAGAGCATTTAAACAATTATTCATGGACAATCGAAATTATTTGGGCAAGTATGATATTCTGTGTCTACAGGAGACATGGCTCAGAACCATCCCTTCCTGTGATGGATATTAACCCTTTCTTAATTCATTGGGCAAGGGGGTTTTAAGGAGACCCTTATAAGGCCATCGGAATTTAATAAAAGTGGATGCAGGTTTTACACTGGTCAGCCATGAATCCCCAAATCCATATGTCCAGGTGTTAAAGCTTCTTAGGACATCGTCGGGAAAGCAGGAATTCTTTATCCTAATGAATCTTTATTGGAGGTTGAATGCCTGTAAAGAAATGAATTTTGTCAAAACAATAACAAACGTGATGGATGAAGTTTTGCATGATTGGGAGATTGCAAATGTAATCTTTTCTGGGGATTTTCAATGTTTGTTTGCTTGATGAGATAGGACAGCCGCAAAAGGAGACTGAGTTGGAGGGAAGAGTGTTACAGTGGTTCTAAGAGGTTGGCACCCAAGATCTATTAATGTTGAATGCCCAAGTAGAGGGAGACATTCCGGGTGCTTGCACATGGGGCAGGGGCCAGAATAGATCTTGCTTGGAAAACTCTTATGTCCAGTAACACTGTCAAAAGAGTGACTACATTTAAAATAGTTAAACAGTCGCTTAGCGACCATGATTTAATCCCTATCTATTTAAGGGTGGGAGAGGCTTGAAGAGAGGAATGTAATGGCCCCCGTGTATGTAACCTGGGCAGAGAACTGCCTAAGAGTAGGTAAGAAGAACATCAGTGCCATCTTTGGGCAAATTGAGGCTGTGGTTGAAAGGGATAATTTGTGTTTTGAATACATGTGGATCCTAAAAGAATTCAAAGTGTCATCCAGAATAAATAAAAGGTTTTGGATTTCTTTAAAACACGCCTATGACCCCAAGTTAGTGAGGGCTAGAAAGAAATGTGAGCTCCAAACAGATGCAGAGCAAATGTTGAAAGTAGTTTGCAATAAGAATACAAGGAACCTTTGGGAACTGCTGAAAAATTGTGGTAACTTTAGAACTTGCCTTATGTTGGGTCAAGTGAGCGAGCCCAGTTGGACTCCTCATTTCTCTCGCTTGTTTGCTGACTCGAGGCCTCTGGTGGGAATTGAGGCAGGAGAGGCCACCCTCAATTGGTTGATCAAAATTTAGAGGGACTAGCTTAAGGATATGATCAACAGACTTAGCTCCTCCAGAGCCACGGGCCCGGACGGCACATCCAATCAACTGCTCAAAGAGAACACCATCGCTTGGGGCAGGTTGGCAATGCTGGTGTTTGGCCAGATCTTACGTACAAAACAACTTCCAGAGTCTTGGTGAGAGTCCATTAGAGTCCCGATCTACAAGAAGGGCGATCATAGTGATCCTCAGACTTCTTGACTCATTAGGGAAAATATTCACCTCAGTTCTGTAGCGTGACCTGACCATCTGGGCAACCAATGCTGGAAGGCTCGATCCTCGACAGACAGGATTTGTAAAGGGAGTGGGGACCTCCCTTAATCCCTTTATAATCAGCATCTTATAACAAACAGCTCTTGGTTTGGGGACCTGTCTCCATATGGCCTTTATGGACTTGGACCAGGCCTTTGATTGCCTTAACAGAGAGAAATTGTGGACAGAATTAGAGAACTGGAAGTGTCCAGCCGATCTGTTGGAGGCTATTCAAGCTCTTTACTCCGACATGTCCGTGCAAATCTAATAATCAGCCACGGGGGCGCTCTCTGAAAATATCAAGACCTATTCTGGATAGAAATAGGGTTGTGCTTTGGCTCCCCTATTGTTCAGCCTATACTTTTCTGATCTGGGTGAATCGCAGGAAAAGGGCTGGGCATTTCCACCTAAGGTCAACAGAATGGAAGTTCCCTGGATCCTCTATGCCGATGACCTGCTGCTCATGAATCTAACCACTGTCAGCCTCCAAAGACTAATTGAGATATTTAAGAAATATATTGGAGCTAATGACATGAAAATGTATCTAAAAAAATCCAAAATCATCAGCATGTTGTCAGCTCATGGGAAGCCTAGGAATGGTCCTACATGGAGAGTTGGAAATGAGACTCTTGAAGTGGTTGACACAATGGTTTACTTGGGGGTAACTATTAATAAAAACATAGATGAGAGAGCTCACTATCTCTCCCTTCGTTGACAGATGAAACGTCTGGCCGGCCCGGGTTTCCGCTCTGCTTTGCAAATGTTGTGAATTCTCCCTTTCCCCTTGTTAAAGTTCTATCGCCAAAAAGTGATGCCCATACTAACGTATGGATCTGAAGGGATGCTAAACATGTGCTGGAAAGTTTGGGCATTATTGGATGGCTTGTTTTGGCACAAGATCCTTAAACTGCCCAGCTCCCTGGTGATATCCACTATTAGACATGAACTACGACTGCAGTCTCTGGAGTCGATATTTCTTTGGAAATCTATTGTACTATATAAGAAATGTAGATTGGCTGAAGCAGTGACTCCATTTGATATATTTAGGCTGATTGGAAGAATGCCAGATAAGGTTTGTTCTTGATGGTGGGAAAAGATTGAGCTGATCCTAGGAGATATCGAAGTGGTAATGGAGGAGGTAATTGCAAATGCTTTGAATTGTTTTTTTAAGAACTCCAGGAAATTAACTGGGTCACAACTGTAAGAAAGAGGAATTTAGCTATCTTGAGACCCAATTTAGGAAGAGAATGAAAGGATTTGATTCAACCTCCTACATACCTTATGAAATTTACATCTCTTCATTACAGGTATCTGTTACTTAGGTGCAGACTGAATAGTTTGGCAACAGGAAAGGTTTAGTTGGCAAAAAAGAAGATGTCACAAGAAGACTCACAATGTAGATACTGTGGGTCGTTATGAGGGGTCAAGAACCTGTGCCATCTTGTTACCTCCTGTCAAGCCCTTGCAGAGCTGCGATCAACATTTGTGAAAGGGCACCATATCCAACCGCTGACAATGATGGACACACAGTGGTGGGAGTGAATATTATTTAAAGAAAGAATGAGTTTAGCCCTTTTTGCAGAATTTGTGATCAAACCTGCTAATGTGTCTGAATGAGTTGATGTGTTGCCCAATGTCGGGCTGATTTTAGGATTGACTATATATTGGACATGTTGTAATGGCCCATTTTCTGGTTTATTGTATTAAAAGATGATTCATTCAGGACTGCGTCTTTGTTTTAAACTGAAGAGAGGAATGGGTGAGGAAGGCCTGTATTTCTTTTTTTTATGATGGCAAAGGACAAACATGTAAATGGTTATTTTACTTTCTTGTGTCCAAGTAAGTACAACCAGTAAACATGTAATATATAAAAAAAAAAAATTTAAAAAAAATTCCCACAAGGACTCAGCTTCCTCTTCCAAATTATGGGGAACATGTTCTGGTATCCTGCTCTCCCGAGATATATTGTCAGGGTGGTTTTCTACTTTTGCTCCTCTATGTGTCCCGTCGGAGGGCGGTTCCCATAAGGTTTTATATACCAATCTTGCAAACAACTCGCTCTTTCTCATCTTGACTGGAGTTGATGAGAAATACAAAAGTGCACATTTCAATTCATCTCCACAGAAGAGGAGAGGTAACATTTGTAATTCCCATCTTCTATTAGCTATAATGTAGACAGCCTAGCCGGTGGGACTTTTATCCATAACCCCTAACGAGAATATGTTTTTGTCTCTTCCCGGCACCAGATAATCCTGGGGGCTAAATAGATGGTAGCTATTCCCTTCCACACTTTTCCTCACTGGAAGAATGATTAATGGTTGAAATGTCACACCCATTCTAGGGCTTAGATGAGTCAGGGGCACATGGATACTCAAATGATTCTGACATTGTGGTCTTGACCCAATGAGGTGGGGTTGACCCGTCTCTATCTGTTAAGTACATGACTCACTAGTGGAAAAGATGATGTTTGTCCACTCTTCCAGAGGTAGCAATCGGGGGCTAGAGATCACATTGTTTAGCTTATACTTCATGTGGTATCCCCGTTTGTGTCAACTAGACCAGATCCTAAACCTAACACCATATGTGAGACACCAGGAATGAGATGCAGAAACAGAGGGCTCATGTTTTGGGTTATAAAATTTTATTAAATGAAAAGGGGTTTGAAATATGCATCACTATGCCTAATTTAGGAGGTGTTTCTCTACCTCAACCAAAACTACTGGGTCTATCTTTTGTCAAGATGTCCAAAGTATAAATATGTCCCATGTATGAAATCCTAATCTGGCCCTCACACTCTAAAACAAACTCTCAGGTGTAAATGGACAATGTCTCAGGTTCTCAAAGTGAACAAACGTTCAAATCCAACAAAGAAATAAATTCAACAAAATATCCAAGTGAATGATATTCACAGTTCAGGGAATGGATCCATTCCCCAGATTTGTCTTTACCACTACAAAAGTTCCAACAAAGAATCATTGAGTTCTTAATAACCCAATAAGGCAACTCCCTCCTCTTGGCGTGTTAACAGTACCAGGGAAACTGGCTCACTTCTCCAGGATTCCACTTTACCACTTTGAAGACAGTTCAACAATCCCAAGTGCATATATCCTCCTTGAGGACAATATAACAATTTAAGTATTGGTCCCAGACTCACAGGTTATCTGGTATACTCCACTGGTATGTTCTTCTTTACCCTTACCACCATTCAGAAGCTCAAGGGCATATATCTTCCTTGAGATTTTCACCTTTAATGATGTTTGTTACATGTATTTGATTTATCCTGGTAAACTCTCCTGGCAGGACTTTCACTTGACTCACAGTCTCTTTCAACCTCTTGACTTTGCATTCTACACTTCCCTGCCAGGACTTCAATACAATCTCTAAAATGCCTGCTCTCAAACACTTGGCTTTTCCTGATGTATATTCCCACCAGGACTTCTATGCTGTCTTCAAATATTCAATTTACAATTCCTTTTAAACACTTGGCTTTGCCTGGTATACTCTCCTGCCAGGACAGTCTTTTATAATTCCTTTTAAGGTCATGAATGAAATGGTGATTATTTTAGTCCATACAATGATTTTTGCCAATATTCTTTTTTAATATTAACTTTCCTGCTTTGGGTCTCTGCCCCTTTCCCCAGACCATTCAAATGCAAGGGATTCTCCTTCTTCATATATGGGTAACCCTTCTGTCTTTCCTGGGATTACCAGATACACTGAAGTTTACTTGTGCTTCTCCGCTTTGCTTTTTTTTAGGTTGTTGATTCGGCTTGTGTTGAGTTAGCAGCTACGTCTTCGCCTTCAACAATTTTGCTTTGTGTGAGCTCTGCTGCCTCGCGGTCTCAGGCGGTGGGCTTACTGCAGCCTGGTTTCTCCCTGCATCAGGATTCACTGTCTCCCTGCTTCCTACAGACGGCTTATCTTCAGTATCCAGATCGGCATTCTCAGAGGCCACACCACCACATAGCATCTGCACTTCCTTGCCTTAATTGCCAGCTGTGGCAGATTTAAATCTCCCAGCATGTTCAAACAATTTCTAACGACTAGTTGTCTTAACTACTCCCCCCCTTTTTCTCATCTAAGTGTCCGACATACTATTGGGAGCAATCAATACTGCTCCCTGCCATCTTCTCGTCTCCGTTGCATTAAATTACTTCTTGGAACAGTAGCGGATGCCATTCCCTGGCCACATGGGGGGGCTATCCCTGGAAGAGGAGTGATAACATCACCAGATTCATCACAATTGCCACTTTGATTTCCATGATTGCGGCTTCTTTATCTGACTCCATGTGCTCCATTTGGAATATGTCACGGTGCAAAGGATTTGGTGTATTAATTAGATAATCATTGATGCTGGAGGATAAAGGTGTCTCTTCTCTGAAATGTACAGTAGGAAGTAGAAGTTAGCAAATTACTTAGCAATCTCTTCGTCTTTCACTATGGTTCTTTCATCCTCTCTTAATGCTGCCACCTTAAATCTTTAGTTTGCAGGCCTTTAAATAGGAGGATAGCAGTTCTACTGCTTTATTGGCTCTGTTTAAAATGTAGAATGCCCCTTCTGGAGCACACCAGAGGCTTTGTTTGTGTTCTCTCTGCTACATTCTATTTGAGCTTTAATGAGGGCGTATCAATGCTCATGGGGAAGGTATTGTGACAAATTTGAAGATGTCGCCCCTTCTCCCCTAGGGGGAGACTTTTCCCATGGGGCCAGGGCTGTGTGTCCAAAGTACAATAGTTCCCTGGGAGTGGTGCATCAGGGGAGACTGACATGGGAGAAGAAGCCCCTTATAGGATTTGGGATGTCCATTCCAAGAAAACGCTGTATCCCACCACTTTAGTGGACCCTTCTTCTTTCCTCAAACCAAGTTCTCCCTCACTTACTCCAGGCTGTGTTAATATATGTTATTATAAGGCTAAACGACTTACTATGATGAACCTGACTAACAACACTGGAAAGACCAAATTATTCCCATGTTACTCTACCATGACTACTGTGACGAAGAAGAGGATCACTAGTATGATGATTACTCCAGAGAACTAGAATTAACAGTGCAGTCTTTCACCGTTTTCAATTGGTAAAAGAAATACAAAAAGGTAGAGTGAAAACAACATGAGGAGAGCAGTCCTCAAGCGAAGGAGCTGGGCAGACACTGACCTGGTGTACTGGGAACCGAAGGAGGAGACGCTGTGCATGGAGCTGAGCGGGAGCCTGAAAGTAGGCAAAGGATGAGGGACCCACCAGGACGCAAATACAGTCCACGAGAGGACAAACGCTTGGCAGGAGAACGAACCAAGCTATTATGTTCAACCTTCGCAAGTCTTGTACTCACCCCCAAAAGAGATTTTGAGAACAAGAGGTTCGGGAGACCCAGAAGATAAGAGTGACTGTTTTGGTAAGAAACCCCTGCTTGGTACGGAAATACACCATGCCACTATTATGAAAAACTCTGAGTCTAGGACTCACACCCTTATGAAGATATAAAATACAGTGACATTTACATGAAAAGATATAGGGTCCCTAGGACCCAAAGAAATGTAAAGTAGACCCAGAAGGAATCCAGGGCAAAGGAGCAAACCCGTAGAAACCTGTGGCTTTTACCTGGTAGAACATGTCTTTTGTCTTTGAATCACCTGTTAGGGAGAAGTCTCAGTCCCTCAGCAGCTTTGCTGGATTTCTAGGATTTATTTGTTTCACCTGGTAAGAGTGTGAGCCTTTTTCCCACTCTTACTTGTGTTTTGCTGTGTGTGTTTTTACCATTTGTGTGATCTTGTGCTCTCGAGCCTCACCTACTCAATGAGCCTCATTTTTATGTGTGTTACACAGCACCTTCAATGCAGTGACACAGGGTTGTCTTTTAGACTTCCCACTGACTCCATTTTTCTGGGACTAACTACTTTCTCAGGGAAACATGTAAATTTGCCATTAACTATATGTAGTCTCTTTAAACTACAGACCCAGTACACCCCATCTTACATGGAGTATTGGAAAGGGTTCATTCCTATCCCTTTTTGTCTGTGTCTCTTGGAGCACTGTTTCGCTCCCTTTACATCAAGACTTGGCTGGTGGCAGTGATAACTACCCTAACTTTTCTACCGCGGTTATCTTATATAACCATGGTATTGTTTTAGCCTATTATATTAGCCTCAAACATAAACCCGCTTGGCCAAATACATTTTATTTTGGCTCCGGCTGGGTTTATTCACCATTTCTTTTTGCTAAAGTTTTTCTCGTGTTCTTCTCTGCGTGCCAAACTAGGGTTGATTCCTTTGTTCGCCTTCTGCTTGCGGGCTTCTGCACAGAAGCCCTCCTTAAGGTGCCTGAAAGTCTGGGTAGGCAAGATGTGAGGGAGGGGTCTTCAGACCCCTGCCATGGGTTCCCTTGGTAACCCAAGTCACACTCCTGTTTGATTGGCTAAGGGGACTGTTGTTGCCAGGACTGCCACCCTGCTGTGTGATTGACAATCAGTCTGTATGAATGGAGGAAAACTGCATAAAAAGCAGGTCTCTGGGACTGGAAAGGCAGAGTCCCACTGGAACGAAAGAACCAATGAGGAGCTGATGGAAGAGGTCCCCTTCAAAAACTGAACCACCCGGTGAAGCCCTGATGCGGGTTTGAATCTTCAGAATCTAATGACAGAGAAGATCCTCCAGGAAACTTCTTCCCTTGAGCTGGTGGGACCAATCAGTTCACCCAAACTGCAAGCCAGGACCCCTCCTCTGGTCAAATTCGCTGTACAGAGCTACAGTGGGCCGGATAGCCAGAAAGGTCGGACCCTGCATGGGTTTTAAGGAGTTGCTTTGCTCTGCTGCTGGTTTCTTCCCTGGGTAGTGCAGGACCCTCCAGTCTTCCTACTTCATGTCAGTCCAACAGTCGCTTCAGGAATCGTGAGCACGCAGGACCTACCAGGATCGTCTGCATCAGCTACAGCTTCCTCTCCATTTTAAGGTACTGTGAAAACCCGGTTGCTCGTTTCGTTCAGCCGCATGAAAAGTGTGTGAAATCTTTCTGCAATCTGAGGGCTTGTCCCTTTCTTCTCTTTTAACTAACTTTTCTACCAATCAACCTCGCCTGAAATCCGTGCCACAAACTTTACCGCAAACTACCCTGAACCATGTGATCTTGAGCAAAAGACTTTTGTCCTAATTACTTTGGCCCTAAGCCTTTTCTACCTGATTCTATCATTGTAGTTCCTCTTGCTCTAGTGCCCTGAGTACTTACCTGTTGGTGTGGTTCATTTTTATTAACGTTGTCTTTCCCTCCCTTTTAAATTGCTGGAGTGCCATTTTACTCCCACTTAATTATGTGAGCTTAACTTGTCTGGAATTTAAGGGAATTGGTGTGGTGTATTAAGAGTGTGCTTATAATGGTGTAATATTATACAACTGAAGAGTGAAATAAATGTATATTCTTTTACTTGAAAACCTTGAGTCAGTCTATGCCTGAATCATAGTAATTGCTTTCCTTATGTAACTATTTGATACTGCTCACTTACTCTTGAGATAAGTCTGGCTGCTCAGCCATCGCTACCACTGTGTAGTACAGGCTTGTACCAAAGGTGAATTTGTACTGTCACTTGTAGTCTTAATTGTGTGTGGTGTTCCCAAAGGGTACTGCATATAATTCTGCCTAACATCAACATCAAGAAACAAACCCAACACATTTGATTTAGGTTATTAGTGTTAGGGACAGAATAAGGCTTTTGGGAGACAACCATAACAGACATTTTGTTTTGACATCCTGATATATTCCTTAGTTTCCTTTGAGGCAGGGAAACCCCTTGTAGTATTTAGGGAAAGGGAGGCATTTTTCAAACCCGCTTATTGATTAATACAATTGTATAGCTATAAAAAAGATATGCCCTTTTGTATCCGAGCCATCCTTCTGCACCCTTAAAGTATTCTGAGATATTCCTTTTCTTTAATCTTAGTTCTTTGAAGGGCCTCACTCGCTTCATTACTCGCTTGCCTATTTTTCCAAAAGACATACCCTATGATGTTCCCTCAAAGAGCGACCTTTTATGAATCCCATATCTGCCCTGGTTCCCCATCTCATTATTCAGGAAAAACTCCTGTATACATTTCTCAACTGAGGCCTTTAACTCCTGGGAGTGAAGGAGATCCATGTTTAGACACTAGCTGGTGCTTCTGCGGTGCTGCTGCACTCAGTCTAGCAGAGCTACCAGTGGTGCATGGTCATATATGACCATAGGAGATATTGCTGCGTTGCAGACTCTTTTCATCATATTCCTGCTCACTTCCCAATTGAGAGGTGCACACTGGGGAATAAATGTTTGTCTGGGTTGCACACACACTACGTAGCCATTCGATCTTTACCCTGAATAAAGTTCTCCAACGCCTTGGGCAGTTTGGTATAAATATATTTGCATGTAGATTTCCTGTCTAACTCTGGGTCACGGGTGAGGTTACAGTTCCATCGGCTAGGATGGGAACTCCTACAAGCACTGCACCATTTGGATAACAATAGGAATATTATTGATCCATCATTCTACCATCACACATCCACCAATTTGATTTGCTTCATTAGTTTTAATATCTGGATCAAGAGGCTCTTGTGGAAAAGGCTCAACACACCTTCTGCCCAGCCTTTAACTTTAGAATAAACCACATGCCCAGCACACTGCCTTCTGAGTTTGCTGGCATCCTTGCTTCTTTAATTGTGACAAGATCTGTTGTTTCTTTATGGGGATCTTAGGACCCTTATATTCTAGGTAACAAGATTGAGCATGTATCTTTAATTAAATGCCCAATACAAAAAAAATATTGCCATACTCCTATTCCAGTTATGACTAATAGAAGCTGGAGGCTGTCGACTCACCCAGGAAGCAGGGATCCCTTTTGTCCAATACACCATATATATTAGCATCATCGAATCCTCAGAACCAACATAATGCTGTTCTATTGAGACATGCAACTGGACATGAGCACAGGTATAGAAGAGAACTAGAATCTATAGGAGGAAAGCTGACATAGGGCATGACACTGCTAATGGTCACAGAAATACATCATTTCTGAGAGAGTGGGGTGATGCCAAGCCTACCTATATTCCCTATAACTCTGACAATCATTTCAGCCTTATTAGGAGCAGAGCGGAGACCAGTCAGCTCACCCTGTCGCTACCGTGAGCTCTGGCCCCACTCATATGGGATACATGAGATAATGTAGATTGTAAATGCAATACTTGGCCATAACATTGAAGAGCTGTAAAATGGCCGGGGAGGCTTATATTGCTTCATTAAGCTCTCATTGGGATTCAGCAGGAGCCCTGGTCTTCAGGGCAGATCTTGATGTGTCCTGTTCTTCTCTGGTATAACCTGGCACAGTGACTGCATCAAGGGACTCTGATCTGGGTTTCATGTGAGTTGCCCTTTGGTATTTGAACTGTGATAGTGTGCTTGGGTCAACTGGGCAGACTTTATTGTTCATACGTGTCAGATGGATGTTATCTCTTCGGTCTGCCATTTGAGAGGCAACTTTATCCATTGCATCTTCCAGTGAAACTTTGAGGAATTGTTCCAGGTCTGTTTGGTTGTCAAGATATTTGGAAAGCCCACTCTCAGTTGTTATTGCCATCCTTGCTGGAGCTAGAAGCCCATATCTTATCCCTCTCCATTGGAGTTCAGAGCAGAGGATTAGAAATTGCTTAATTTTGGACATAGGGTCTGATTACCAGTGTGCCGGTCCGGAAACAACGGTGCCGGTAAGCCTACCGGCACCGTTGTTTCCGGACCGGCCCATTACGACTCCTGGGGAGGGTGCCGTCCCAGCCACCAGGGTCAGACCTGGTGGGCGGAAAGGCACCCACCCGCTAGGGTCAGACCTGGCCGGCGGAATGGCACCTGCCCATGGGGTTTCACAGAACAACCAGCCCCATTGGCAGCGGTGACAGTTCTTCCGTGTTTCCCATCCCCATTGAGTCCAGTGGACTCAATCGGAATTATAACATTACCAGTGTCTGACTTACCGGCTGCTGGACTCAAAATAGCTTGGTTGCACTGAGAAGTCAGGTGCTGGTAATAAGTTACTGCCGGACCCATAAGAGGCCCATAGTGTGTTTAGAAAAATCCTGCACTATTGCACATTGTGCACTACGGATACCATCTTTCTGTCTCTGCATTTAACGCCTTCCAAGATTTGAGCTACCTGAGGGCTCTGGGCTTGCGATCAAGCATATTTACCTCAGGCCAACTCTGTGGACTCTTTGGAACCCCAGAGGGGGTTTGAAGGTCAATGTAACATTGAACGGAAGCCAATTTCTAATCCAGAGTGGTGGATTGGTATCTTCAGTTTTAGAGGGGACTCCAAAGAACCCAATTTTATTCAGCTTATTTCTGTCTACCAATTCAGTAACCTTAGCCTCTAGCTCTCAAAGTCTGCCCACTAGATTCTACATTCCTTCCATCCTGGTTTCCATGGCCAGAGATTCTCTTCTCCACGCTGTCTAGTCGCCCGTAAAGTGTTTCATTTCTGTGCAGAAAGTTTTGACCTCATCTTGCACCGCTTGCATGCTCTGGGCCATGGCAGTCATTGTTTTCTGGAAAATGGCTAGCTCTGGCATAGCGATGCTTGAGTCATCCTGCATTTTCCGTATTTTTCCTGTATGTGGTGACTGCACTGGATCTGACTTGGGTGGACTAGCCTTCCCCTCCGGATATTGACTGGGCATCTTGGAAGCCAAAGTGAGGTTTCTCCTACACTTTGCACCCGTTAGTAGTCCGTTCATTGTCAGGAATTCGCTTCTGTAAGTAGGCAAAGTTAAACTGACCCCCAAGATCCTGTGTTGACTTCTAAAGGCTGATGCCATATATCTCCAATTTAATCAATGTATTTTTGCTCCCTTTCAAGATGTGTGCTGCCTTAGGGAACATGCATAAACAAAGAAGAGGCACTTCCCACTCTGGCCCCTTAGGCAATTACATCTACTTGTTGCAGCCTAAAAACTTCAGGTCATCGTAGTGGGGAGGTGAGAGGTGATAAGAGATGCCAAAACCTTTTCTTGTGTGGTGATGTGGTGGTGGCCGTTCTACGCCATGTGCTGCTTTACTATTGCTGCATGCCACAATCACCTCCTCTGTCCTCATGCAGCTGCTCCCATTGCCTTGTCAGTGGAGCATCTACCCTGTATGTTTTTAACCTGTGCTCTTGAAGGCTGGTTCTCTTCTCAGTGCTGTCTGCCCAACCAACCGTGCAGACATCAGCGAGTTCCTCCAGACTTGCTCGACTTCTGCCTGGGACCTAGCTCAATGAAAGGACAGTAATCCACTCCTCTGATATACACGTGGGGCTGGGTTGTTGAGCCCAAGAATATGCAGTCATTTGTGGGCTGCTGGCCACACCCCTATGCCCAGGGTTGAATGAAAGGGGTTGTTGTATCAGAGCTCTTCAGTTTGTGTTAGATATACTCAATCATCTTGAGCAGCTAATATAAAGCACCTGAGACACTGTTCTAAGCATTGATTCACCCTTTCTGGCTGACAAACAGATTCAAGGTGATAACCAGAGGAACTGTTTCTTTGAATTCCTAAGGTTTTGCAAATGGTTGACCAGAGCTTTGAGGTATATTGAGTGCCGAAATCTGAGGTGATTGATTAGGATAGTCAACATAGTCAGAAAATGTCCTGTAGGCATATCTGACTCATTTGCAAGAAAGAATGTATCTTATTTAGATGAGGAAAATGAGCCATTTAGTATAAGCATCAATGGGGACCATTATAAGAAAATATCCTTCAGATATATGTAGAGCCATAATAAAATCAGTGGATATTGTTTGCATTGGTCTCAAATGCAGCTCCGCTTGTAAGAGGTTTCCTGTGCAAAGACTGCACAGGTCTGCATCTACTCCCAGACATCCTCATGGAGTGTGGCCCATCAAAACCGTTGTCTTAACAATTCTGAGTAGTTCCTATACCTCATTGTCCAGCTACTATGTTTCATGACAATGGGATACAAGCTTGCATTGTAATTCCAAAGGAGCGATATACAGATGAGACTGCTGGAAAAGTAGTGTGTCCTTGTTAATGACCCTCCATTTTTTGCAAAAGTCTCCCCCTGGTGGGGCACATGTAAGTGCTGAAGATACCCTTTGAAAAAACGTTTTCACAGACATAACAAAGGTGGTACATGGAAACATCTTTTCCATTTTGGGGTTCACTTACATAGGACTTGATTCCCATTGTGAGAGAACATACTCCTTGTTGTTCCTTTGCCAGACCTATGGACTCTTCATATGGTCTATGTGCTCTTTTCTTTCACCTCTTCTCCCATTATTGGTGGCACCCACTGGGAGGCCCTCCTGGCTTCCTTCCACTCCTTTAAGGTCATCATTAATGTTTACCTTAATGGCACTCTCTTGGTCCAAGGCCCTCAGGCCGACAGACGTTTCATGTGACTTATCAATTTCTGTTCCTGCTCCTGCTGTGCCCTCTCCTCCTTCTTGGGATTCCTTGCCTCGACCCTCTGCCACCTATCTGGTGCCCTCTTTCTCCTCTTCGGCTACCTGGCACTATCCTCCTACCTCCTCTGCCCTCTCTCTGGCTCCTTCTTCGCCTTTGCAGGGAGCACCCCTTCCCAGATGTCTTTCAAGGATGGCAACCTTCTCCACCTCGCCACTCTTAACTCTTGTTCAGCTGTCAAACACTCCTCTGACGTCTGCTGTCTCCTGGAAGAACTGGATCTTGATGTCCTTGGTCTCACCAAGACATGTTTCACGGCCAGTTCTGTCACAAGCTTTGACACTCTCCTCCCTGATGGCTACAAGATCCTCGCAGCGCCCAAATGCAACCATCCCAGTGGTGGTGTAGCCTTGATCTTTCCGGAGTGGATCCTTGCCTTCATCATTCCTATGCGGGCCTACTCCTCCTTTGAATGCCTTGTCTGTCGGCTTTCTCTCTCTCCTGGCCACTCTCTCACAATGGTCACTATCTACCAGCCACCTGGTCAGATCACCTCCTTCCTCTCCGAGTTGGCAGACCTCTCTTCCTCCCTCCTGCCCTTGACCACTCAACTCCTCCTCCTTGGAAACTTCAACATCCATCTGGATGCCTCCTGTCCTGCCACCGGTCTCTTTCATGTCCTCTGCGACTCTCTCGCTGTCTTTTCTTCCCTCTGGCCTGACTCACTCAGCAGGGCACACTCTTGATGGTCTGATCTCCTCTGACCCCCCCTTCTCTTACCCTCTCACCATTCCTCTCTCCTGGAGTGATCACTTTCTCCTCTCCTCTCATCTCTCTCCCCAGGTCAATCCTGCCCCCAAACTGCCACCCACCTTCAAGTCATTCAACCTATAAAGCGTGTGTCAGTTGAGGCTTTTGCCACATCTTTATTTCCCCCTCCTCAACTCTGGCTGACACACACCCTGGAATAGCCCTCTCCATGCTCCACTCTCTTATCTATGATAATCTTGATGTACTTACCCCTGTCATGAGGATCCGCATGAAGCCTAAAATCAAGTGCAACTCCTGCTACGACTCTCACCTCGTCACTCTTGAACGCAAGTGTAGGGTGGCTAAGAGGAAATGGTTGGCATCATATACATCCTTTGACAAACTGGCCTTCTGCCTGCTCCAGAGGCAATACCGACTCTTTATCTGCTAGGCCGTAAAGACCCCGCATATGGAAACTAAAGCACAATTACCATATACTAGTGACGCAACAGACATAGGGTTCCATTTTCCAAACATGTCTGGTTTATTTCAAAGTATTCTCAGTCGGCCGACTGGGGTCTAACGTATCACAGTGTGTGTACCCAGACCTTGTGAGATGCAAGAGAACGAGCAACGCTCAAGCAACAATATATATACATATCATGTAATCTTTGAAGGCAATTCAAACCGCCCATAGTTTAGGCTAGGGTTCGGTGATTTACAATCATGACAATTATGACACGTTATGACAAGTCCCTATTCAGTCTAAATATACTTATTCTAGCAACAGTAGCAGAGACAGCTTTTTGTTATGGAGAACATAAAGCTCTTAGTTCAGCAAGGATATCATGTTCGTCGGAGAAAAACATTCTGTTGTACGTTACCTAGGTGTTTCTATTCATGAGCCAAGGGTCAGACAGTTCTGAGGCAGAAAATACCAGTCTCCGCAAAGGAGTACGGCTAAAAGAATATAATTCATGCTTTAACTGCCTCTTGCTACAGCGTATGTAAGACAGGCCGGCACCTGGTCCGCTGATTAGATACACCTTCTGCTCTCCTCCAAGGACTTTGTGAGGGAGGAAAACAATGTATTTCGGTATCGTCTAGCATTCCTGTCTGGGTTGATCTTTCAACATGCAGGCTGTGGTCTCACACCGTGCATGAGTTTGAAACATAAAATATATTTTGCAAAGCGTTTTTATACAGAAAGGAAAAAAGCAAATGGCGGATATTTCACAAAATGGACATCCTTCGGTTACATTGAGGATTCTGTGTTTGCGGTGTTTGTCACATGATACTATTGGTTTCTGGCCAACATAATATACATACTATACATACTATAGGTTGAGGCACCTTTGGCCTTTCTATCTTTGTTGCAATTTCCCGAGGCCCTTTCGTGGGCTTAGGAAGAACCTATGGCAAAGAACTGGCAATGGTATCTTTGTGATCAATTGCAGCTGTATTTCTTTCGTCGTCAGGATCAAGCAGCTCTTTCAAAGGAAACAGAATTCTTTTTGTGTGTGTTGCATGGATCCAAGATTTGCGACCATCCACTCGGACTGCAGTCTGTGTAGCCAGGAGTATCTGATAGGGCCCCTTCCTTCGCTGTGTGAGCAAAGATTTTCTCTCAAAATCTTTAATGAGAGTCCAGTCGCCAGGTTGCAGACAATGTCCTGGGCCGGCATATCTGACAGGAAGAGCCTCCTGCACCTGCTGATGAATTAAACGCAAGTTTTGAGTTAACTGTTTACAATAATTAATAAGCAAAGGGTGTTCAATGTCTCATAAACGTTTTGGATGTGGGGCATTCCAAACATTTGCTGGTCTCCCCATGATTACTTCATAGGTGGAGAGTCCAGTCCTTGCCTGTACAGAGGTTTGCATGCACAACAGAGCTAGCAGCAATGCATCAGGCCATTTCAAATTATTCCCTTCACAGATTTTGCTAATCTTATTTTTCTAAATACCGTTTTGGCGTTCCACTAGACCGGCACTTATCGGGCGTCTGGTTGAACGGAATCATTTGTCAATTTGGAGGCCTGCACATATTTGTAATATCAACGCTGCAACAAAGTGTGGGCCGTTATCTGACAATATGACACGGGGTAGGCCAAAACAGGAAAAGTACTCTTTTAGTATAACTCTAGCTGTGGACATAGCTGTACAATCTTTCAGGGGATATGCTTTTACCCATTTGCTGAATGCACAGACCACCACAAGGACATACTTATAGTTTTGGCATCTTTCCATTTCTATGAAATCAAAATGGATGACTTTAAATGGCATAGAGGGGGGCCAAAACTTCCTATTGGCGTTGCTGTCCCTTTTCCAATATTATGCTTTAGACAAGTCATGCAATTTTGGACCATTCTGTCAACAGTTTTTCAAATATATGGGTTCTGCCATACAGAATCTAAATGTTGAATCATTTCCTTAGCACATATGTGTGTTGGACTGTGGGTCATAGTGACGATCGCCTTTAGATATGCATTTGGCAGCATCAATTTTTTGTTCTTCTTGTCCACCAAACAACCCGGCAACGTCTAATTCTGCCAGACCCTCAGACCATGCTTTTATTTCATCTGCAGTAGCTTCTGCTTCCATTTCCAAAACTGTGGCATTCCCATTCTCTATCTTGCAGGGTACTTCTTTCATTTTTTCAACGTATATTTTTGTGTGTAAATAAGTGGCAGTTTGTTTCACATTTCTGTCTGCAAATGCATTTCCCTTTCCAACGTTACATGTTACCTTTTTATGCACTTCATTTCATTATTGCTAAGTGTTTGGTAAGCGCAAGTGCAGACAACAGTCTCACTATCAAAGTGCCATGTTGGATTTCATTTCCGTGTGATGTCAGAAAACCCCTTTCAGCCCATAATAAACCAAAATTGTGTACCACCCCAAATGCATACTGACTGTCAGTATATATGTTTATATTAAGATTTGCAGAAATCTCACATGCTCTGGTTAACGCTATTAGCTCTGCTGCTTGTGCTGAGTTGTATGGGATTATTTTGTTTTCTACAACACTTTTTAGCGTAGTGATGGCATATGCAGCAGTTGATGTACCATCGGGCAATTTGAAACAAGAACCATCACAAAACAGTTCTACATCTGGCTCTTTCTGTGGGGTATCAGTTAAGTCAATTCTTCCTTTTGTCTCTTGTTCAGTAACCATTAAACAATCATGGGGGAATTCTTTTTTGCCCCCTTTTTCATTGTGAGGGGGCATTAACTTGGCCAGATTTAAAGCATACACCTTTTATTAATTTGGATATGCGGTGCAAACAGGACAATTTGATACCCAGTTAATCTAGCTGGTGCAAGGTGGTGCGTCTGTGTTCTATTTAAAAGAACGTCCACTCAGTGGGGCACCATAACGGTTAAAGCGTGACCTAAAACCATACCCACGGTTTGTTTTACTGACGTGGCAGCTGCAGCAACAGCTCGCAAGCAGCATGGCAAAGCACATAAAACAGGATCCAACGTGGAAGAGAAGTAGCTGCATGGTCTATTTCTCCCTCCTTGTTCCTGAGTCAAAACAGCCAAAGCACAACCATTGTTTTTATGCACAAATAACCTAAAACTCTTGTCATAATTTGGTGTGCCCAAAACTGGAGCTGAACATAATGCAGCTTTGAGCAGGTCAAATGCTTCCTGACATTACATGTTCCATGGAAAAGGTAAGGAAATATCTTTCTTTGTCAATGCCACTGTAGGTTTCACAATCATGGAAAAATTGGCGATCCACCGCCTACAATATGAAGCCATGCCAATTAAAGCCCGAATTTCTTTCTGCATATTTGGAATAGGCATATCAAAGATGCTTTCTATTCTTTCTGGAGCCAATCTTCTTTCCTCCTTCGAAAGGAGGTAGCCCAAGTAGGCTGCTTCCTTTTGACAATACTGGAATTTCTTTAATGAAGCTTTGTGTCCATGCGCTGCTAGATGTATCAATAGTGCGACTGTACTTTCTTTACAAATTTCTTCTGTGTCTGCTGCTATCAATAAATCGTCTATGTATTGTAAAAAAACACAAACTGTTGGAAGTTCTAACATATCTAATTGTTCTTTTAATGCTCTGCTGTAAATACTTGGACTTTCAGTGTAACCCTGCAGGATTTGTGTGAATGTAAATGAACATCCTCCTAGAGTAAAAGCAAATAAATATCTGCTATCTGGTTGTACTGGAATGCTGAAAAATGCATTCTTCTCATCCACAACACTAAAGTATGATGCAGGTGCTGGGATCATGGTCAAAATTGTAGTTAAAACCGGGACTAATGGAAACTGCGGATTAACAACTTTATTTATTCCGCGCGAATCAATTATGAAACGATACGGTATGTCATTACCTCCTTTCTTGAACACCTTAAGAATCGGACTATTACAAGTGCTACCGGAAATTTCTTCAATTATGTTTCTTTTAATCAAATCCGACACAATTTTTTCAATACTTTCTCTCCTTCGGCCGAAATTTAATATTGTGGAATACGCGGCAAAGTAATTCCTTCTTTCAAAACAATTTTCACTGGCTCTACTTTTAAACAACCAACATCATTGTCGTTCACAGCCCATATACAAGCCGGTACTTTACTCAACTCAGTCGGTAACAGTGTGGAGAAAAATTGTGATACAGGTGTCTTTTGTGGCACTATCATCAAATACACTCCATCAGGGAAACAATACATAACTGCATTCAATTTCTCCAGCAAATTTAATCCCAACAAATTCTCACTGCAATGTTTTGTCAAAAGAAATGGACAAGACTCAGTGAATGGACCGAGTGTTATAGATACGGATTGGGCACTGAGCTAATTACTGGTGTACCTGAGAACCCTACTGAAACATTGTCATGCCCTGACAGTGGTATATCTGGAACCTGTTGATGGTCAATCAAACATGTTTGTGCACCTGTGTCCACTAGAAAAATGTGTTCCCTATTCCCAACCTTCATTTCAACGTAGGGCCCTATCTGGTCAACGGGAATAGATACTGGTTCCAACCCCTGTCATGGGCTGTCCTAGTAAAACAATACATCATCAGATGTAAAGTCGCATTGGACTGAGCGACAAAAACATTCCCATCACTTGTGCTGTTTCTCTGTTGATTCTGATTCTGACTCTGATTCCCCTGGTTATTCTGAAATTGTTGCGCTCTTTTATTTCTATTCTGTCCTTGTATTCCCGGGTGACCTCTATTCTGTCTTCTCAGGAAAACCCCATTTCGATTCTGTACCTGTGGGCACTGTGCTCGCTAATGGCCTTCTTGTCTACAATAAGTGCATTGATTAATCCCTATTGGGCCACCTTGCATGTTGGAAAATTGGGCTCTGGATTGTGCGTTCCCGCCACCTCTGTTATTGTTTGCTACTTGCTGCAACAATACCCTCTTTTTCAAATTCCCTTTGTCCTTCTTTGCATTCACTCTGTTCTCGTAATACTGGGCCGTGTGTAATACCACACTTTGTGTTTTTGCTTGCCATGCACTTTCAGGTGTCATTATTAAATTTTGATTTTTTAGTAATAACCCTTGCACAAATTTATCAACAAATAATCTCTTCCCAGGTTCAGTACTCAAGTCTTGACCACTAAAATCTGCAAACACTTCTTCAAATCGATTAAAATAATCCATCGCTCCTTCATGTTTGCCCTGTAAACAAGCTGTTCATTTATCCCAAACTATTCTCTTGTCAGGCATCAAACTTTTCAATTTCGCTACTATTGGCGATGGTAAAACTAATATGATTTGCGGCTGTGTTTTTCTTCAGCCTTTCTCTCACCATCAATTCTAATCACTTTCTTCCATGTTTCGCCTAAAATCGTAGCGTCATTCACTTTTCTAACCTGTTTCCATATGTCTACAGGAAGAATCACGGGAAATAATAAATCAATGTCACTCAATCTAAAAACAGATGAATTCAAAACAGATTAAATTTCCTTATAGAATCCTGATGGGTTCTTTCTAATGTCAGGGATCGTCTGCGGGATATTATTTACCTCTTGTCTGGAAAAAGGGACATGTACAAACTATGCAATATAATGTGCTTCTATCGTGTGTGCTGAAACCGTTCCAGTGGCGGCAACTTCTACTTTCAGGACAAACGTGGGAGGCACTTCCCTCATGGGTAATTGCAAACTATGTGTTTCTACACTTGTTCGTTTACTGAGCAATAAAGCTAGATCAAGTTAAAAAGCAGCTATTCCAGTTTCAGCGGAAAACGCCCTCTTGTAAATTGTAATTAAATCAGCAGGACAGTCTTATTCTTCATACATTCATCTTGCAAATGCTCTACCATAACCTGTAATACCTTTCTCTGCATTTCCGGCATGTATTGACTAAACGTATCATGCACTACAATTGCGGAGATGGCAGCATCTGAAATCCATCAAAGCGCATCTCGCGTACAAATTCTCATCTCCTCACTAAAAGGTTTGGACATCGGAAAAAATCGTTGCTGGACATCTGACATATGCTGTTTATCGTTCTTCATTATTTCTCTATGCAATTGATCAAGTTTGCGCTTAAACACAAACATTCGGCATGCATGTTCTCATACTTTCAACGCATTATCCTGCAATTGAGAAAGAACAATTAAATCGCGCAACCCTTGCGGTGCCAATGTGTCAGTGAAATTACTCATTTTTTTCACAAGATAATTCCCCATGCATTCTAGCAATCCCTGCTGTTCACCGAGACCTCTATGGTCGGATATGGAACTTTGCACGGCTACTTCATCGCCATCTTCAATATACATTTCTGCCCAACTTCTTAGCTCCTCTTTCCTGCCTTTGCTAACCGTACTTCGAGTCACTCTACTGCTTCCTTGTACTGGCCCCACTTCTGTAGAACTGCCTACTAGAGCTGCTAACTCATGCCCTGAAGGCAGAGAAGGAAATTGTGTCATGAGAACAGTGGGAGATGCTACTGGTGCAGACGGGACAACGGGAATGGGATGAGGTACATAAGGAGGAGGTGCAACTGGGTCAGTATTTTGATGTTCATTTCTTCGTTCATCCAATATTTTATTTATTAGCTCATCTGATGTATGCAAATCTTGCTGTGGATATGTGGATATATTTTTTGGACTCCTAATTGGAACGCCCTATCCATGTGCCTAAGGGCCTCCGTCTGTTGATGCTGATCAAGCTCTAGCACTTTCTCTGCGTTTGTTTTATGTCTGCGCATGTGTTTCTCTCTACTTCTCAAACAGAGATTAGCTTCCTTCCTCCAGTCTCTCACGATGTCGAACGCAGCTGGTCTGGTTTTCTTGCGTAGCAATACTGATTCTAGGTGTTCTATACGTTCTAATTCAAAACTTCCATCATTAGGCCACTGTAAGTCTTCTACATGTCTGGTTTGCCTATGTCAAATCGCTTTAAACTCTATTGCCCCATACCATATTTTATATACATTTTATATGCCGGCGACCCTGCGGGTGGCACAAACTGCCCAGTTTCCAAAGATTGTCTACCGCAGTGGAAAAATCCCACTACGCAGGAAGACAATTTCCCAGACATCGTTAATCCTTACCCTTATCCTACCCTGGTCGTTTGATCTTGCAAGAGCAACACTCAATCAATATCAGGACAATTTAAGAATTGAAGCACGACTCACCTGATCAATCAATTCGTCCCTCAGGACGCAATTCGTCCATTTATAGACGCAGCCAAGAATCATTATGACTGCGTGTCTGGCTCAATCTGCCTCGTTTCAGGACCCTCGCCTCGATGCTCTCTGCGTGCTCCTCGTCGATCACAGATCGGCTGTGTACAGATCTGCAAAGGAGTCTCTCATCACTTCTACAGGGGCACCCCGAAAACTTCTCGATCCCGGCTCGACGCTTTTGTCCTCGACTCGTTTATGCCTTCTTCAAGTTCAACGTATACGATGGAGCAAAAGAGGGAGAGTCCCTATTCCGGCGCCATATTTGCTAGGCCGTAAAGACCCCGAATATGGAAACTAAGGCACAATCACCATATATTAGTGACATGACAGACACGAGGTTCGATTTTCCAAAAAAGCCTGGGTTATTTCAAAGTATTCTCAGTCAGAGGACTGGGGTCTAACGTCTCGCAACGTGTGTACACAGACCTCGTGAGATGTAGGAGAGCGAGCAACGCTCAAGCAACACTATATATACATATGATATAATCTTTGAAGGCAATTCAAACCGCCCATAATGTATCTTTTAGGCTAGGGTTCGGTGTTTGACAATCATGACAATTATGACATGTTATGACAAGCCCCTATTCAGTCTAAATGTACTAATTCTAGCAATAGTAGCAGAGACAGCTTTTTGTTATGGAGAACATACAGCTCTTAGTTCAGCAAGGATATCATGTTTGTATGTTATCTAGGTGTTTCTATTCATGAACCAAGGCTCAGACATGAACCAAGGCTCAGACAGTTCTGAGGCAGAAAATACCAGTCTCCGCGAAGGAGTACCGCTAAAAGAATATAATTCATGCTTTAACTGTCTCTTACTACAGCATTTCTAAGACAGGCTGGCACCTGGGCCGCTGATTAGATACGGCTTCTGCTCGCCTCCAAGGACTTCACGAGGGAGGAAAACAATGTATTTCAGTATCGTCTAGCATTCCTGTCTGGGTTGATCTTTCAACATGCAGGCCGTGGCCTCGGACCGTGCATGAGTTTGAAACATAAAATACATTTTGCAAAGCGTTTTTATACAGAAAGGAAAAAAAAGCAAATGGCAGATATTTCACAAAAGGAACGTACTTACATTGAGGATTCTGTGTTTACAGTGTTTGTCACATGATACGATTGGTTTCTGGCCAACATAATATACATACTATACATACTATAGGGTCGTTTCTATGTCTAACATGTCCTTGCCAAGTAGAGAACTCACATCCTAACCTGTGTCTCTGATGCATCTAACAACCCGTCCAAACTCTTCAAAATCTGCAAGGAATTGGCCAATCCTTCCACAGTTTCTACCTCTCCTGTCCCTTCCCAGGCCATCTGTACGGCCCTGGTTTCTCACTTCATCTCTAAAACCCAGAATATTCTGTCCACCCTCTCTGCTTCACCTGCTTCTCCCTCCACTCGCTCCTCTTCCTCTGGCTCCGTTGCAGCCATTCCCCCTCCCTTCTCTGCCTTTCTACTCTTCTTCCCTGAAAAGGTTTCTTGACAAATCCAATCTATGAAAACCTCTTCTAAGCAGGTTCTTCCGTGTTCTTCCAAAATCATCAAGGACCACATTGACACACTCACTCCAGCCTTGGCTGAATTCTGCAACCACTCTTTCGCCTCTGGAACCTTCCCCTCCCCTGTTAAGCTCTCTCTTGCCACTCTCTTCTCAAGAAACCCTCAGGCGACCCCTCACTTCTGGCTAATTATCACTCAATCTCAATCACTCCTTTCCTGATCCTGAGCAGACTCCTGGAAAAGCTATCCATCTCCCCTCCCAGCTTTATCTTCACACTGAATCTGTTGGTTGTCACATGACCATCAGCCTGGCTTCAGAGCAGCCAGAAGCACGGAAACTGCTCTCCTGAACATCTGTGAAGATCAGCTCTCCAACCTTGATTCTAACCTCCCCTCTATCCTCATCCTACTAGATCTCTCTTCTGCCTTTGACACAGTCAAACATGCCATCCTGCTCAACCGGTTCCATGATAATCTGAGTATCACTGATCAGGCGCTGGCCTGGCTGACTTCTTTTCTCTCTGAGCGACCCTCCAAGGTCCAACTTGGATCCTTCCTCTCCTCTATCTTTCTCTACACCTTTGGTGTTACCCAGGGGTCTAACCTCTCTCCCTGGTTGTTTAACCAATATCTGGCACCTCTCACCAAACCGCATTGCTGCTCTCTGCTCCAACTTTTCATGCTATGCGGATGACACCCAGCTCGCCTCCAGGCTCCCCTCTGCCACCTCTTCTCCTTCTCTCATCCTTGACTCTGTCCGCAATCCAGGAGTGGTACGCTGCCAACGACCTCTGCCTGAATGCCACTAAAACCAAGATCCTCTTCATCGGCACACCTGCCCCCACATTTACTGCCACTTTCTGGCCAGCCTCGTTTAGCCCTCTTCCTGCTCCCACCTGTGAGGCTAAGAACCTCAGGGTTATCTTTGATTCCACACTCTCCTTTTCCCACACATTTCCGACATCTCTAAGAAGTCAAACTACCAAATGCACCTCCTCAGAGGTATTCTTCCTTTCCTTTCCTTCCCAAAGAAGCTCACTGTCTCAAGAGCTCTGGTTCCCTCAAGGCTTGACTACTGTAACAGCCTCTTTTTAAATCTACCCTCCTCTACTCTCTGTCCACTGCAACTCACCCAGAACAGGGCTGCAAGAATTTTCCTTGGCCTTAAGTCCAGGGATTTAATCTCTCCAGCACTGAAATCTCTCCATTGGCTCCCAGTGGCTGCAAGGATACAATTCAAGACCCTTTGCATTGTCCACAATGCCTACTGGGGTCTGGGACAAAACACCTACAGCTTTCTCTTCAAAAGTTTCGTCCTTCTCAAGCTCTTCACTCTTCTTCCTCCAAATCCCTGAGGGTCAGTCACTTCTCAAAGCAATGAGTTGGGGGTCAGATCTCTCTCTTCAGCCCGTGCCTCACTCTGGAACAGCGTCCTTGCCTGTCCGAAACTTGAGCAGAACCATCTGTGTTTCCAGAAGCAGCTCAAGACCTTTCTCTTTGCTTCTGCCTTCTTTCTTCCACTTCCCTGGTTAGCTGGCTACACTCTGAATCATGGACCCATGTCCTTGCCCTCCCAGTTGCACACTTGCACTGCCTCCTGGCAACCCTGCACTCAGGGGCTGTATTCCGCATCCCTACAGTCCCCCCTACTTGCACTTATCTAACACTTGTCTGCATTTAACCCCTGCACGCCACCTGTTACCCCCACTTTTTTCCTATGTCTTGATCCTATGTCTTGCACTTCTCCTCATCTATTTTCCCCTTAACTTTTACCATTCCCTCTCCCCGCACTTGCACAATCTCAATGTCACTTGTCCTCGTAAGATCATTGTCTTGTCCTCCCCTACCCTTGCCTCCTCACACTCTGAAACACTTGTGTATAGGCACGCTATAAATAAAATATCATATCATATCATATCCTGAGCCCCCGATACGTCGGTCAATACAAATCAGTATCTAGAGAAAAAATACACTCATGGTGCTTGCCATCTGTTGGGACTGTCTTAGGACTTTAACAGCTGCAAATTCCTATGATCAGTCCTTATCTCTGTATTTTTTTTGTCATGCAGGAAGAGTTGACACCACTCATTAAAGGCCAGTTGCATCGCCAGTCACTCCTTCTCCAGTACAGAGTAGTTTCTTTCAGGCAGGTCAACATTGAGGAGAAAAAATCGAAAGGATATTCTTGCTGATCTTCTTGTGTCTGTTTGAGCATAGCACCCAGGGCTCTTTCAGAAGTGCCTGTCTACAGGATACCATTTTTCTGAACATTGGGCTGTGCTACTATGGGCACCATGATAAATTATTTCTTCAAAATTTGAAAAGGCTCTTAAGTTTCCTCGGTCCAGATGAACTTGTCTTCTTTCTTTGAAAGGCTTGTTATGGACAGGACTTTCTTTGAAAAACCAGCAATGGCTTTATGATAGAAATCGGCCAACCCTAGGAATCCCTGTAATTCTTTGATGGTTGAAGGAGCCCATCAGTCCATTATAGCCTTGATTTTCTTCAGGTCCGTAGAAATGCCTTTGTCTGACAACACGTACCCCAGATAGGTGTAATGAATCTGATGATGTCATCACTCCTTTGCTGGAGGTAGCCTCTCCTCATGTGGTCAGTGTACAGCAGCCACTAACTGATCCTGACCCTGTGGTTGGCCATGCGAGGGAGGAACACATGAGGGGAGGTAATCCTCACAGGGATAGCCAGTCATCATCAGATGAGACATGGGCCTCATTACGAGTAGGGCGGTAAGGGATACCGGGCACCGGTAAGGAGACCAGTGCCAGTAATCTCTTACCGCCCTACTACGAGTTCCCTTAGCGGGTCCCTCCTTTAACGCCTGGTCTGAACAGGCGTTATGGACGGGACCCGTTAAGGGAAATCAGAGCCAATAACGGTACCACAAATTGCGGTACCGTTATTAGCTACTTCCCTATTCCCATTGAGCCCTATGGGGGCTCAAATGGGAATGGGGAATGGTTTTTTCAATGGGGACTTACCGGTCCCGCAAAGGTCGGACTACACCGGTAAGTTCCCATTGAACGAAACCAGTGCCAGTACCGTTATTGGAGGCAGTCATGGCGTAAATAGCGCCCTGGCTACCTCCAATCTCGGAATGAGGCCCATGGTAACCCCTCTTTTCTTTTAGGGATATCCCTTCCAATCCCTGTACCTTAATTACATATTGTGAGTACCTCCTTCAACATCCTGTAATGCTGCTGAAAAAACTCATGAACATTTTGCATTTAGTAAAACAGCATGTACTGAGACGAGGAAGACGACTGCCATGAGCAAGAGTGTGAACCATGATGGGCAGGGTAATGTTGCGAAAATGTGATTGTTCCAAAACACTTTTCAACCTGGAGACAAGAGTTTAAATCAGCCACCAAACATGTAAAGGCCCTTCAGTTTCCCTGTTCCAGATGAACTCGTTTTCTTTCTTTGAAAAGCTTGTTAATGGCAGGACTTTCTTTGAAAAACCAGGTATGGGTTTATGATCTAAATCGGCGAACCCTAGGAATCGCTGTATTTCTTTTATGGTAGAGGGAGCCAATCAGTCCATTATAGCCTTCACTTTTTTTTAGGTTCATAGAAATACTTTTGTCTGACAACATGTACCCCAGATAGGTGTGATGAATCTGATGATGACATCACTAATCTGATGATGTCATCACTCCTTTCCCGTAGGTAGCCTCTCCTCATGTGGCCAGGGGATGGCAGACGCTAGATGATCCAAACATCTTCTCCCTTTCTTGTCCCAGGTAGGTTTTCCTAAGGAAATCCTAACCAATCAGAGAACCACTTTTATGAGCTGTTTTATGGCCGAAGCTCTGAACTTTGGTAAAGTAACCCACAAACCGATGGGTAGTAGAATGATTTAATGAGTCCTTAAAGATGGTCCTCAAAGAGTTAGTTGAAGCCGATGGGAGGAACTGTGACAAAAGGATACCCTGGGCCATATTTGCTGTTTCGTCAAATTCCACAGGCCACCCTAGGCTCCTCGCCATTCTAACTGCTTTATGGACGGGTGCCTAAAGATGTTCTCGATATGCTGAATGAAACATGGGAAGAGTGAGAAGAAGCCAAGTTGTCCCTGTCTCAGACCGCCCCAACATCTAAAGGAACATATGGCAGTAGTTAGATCTATATAGTCCCATCTCAGGAAAACTCAAGAACATCAAAAAGCCAATTATGACCGAAACACTGTCACACAGTCCTTTTCTATTGGTCAGAAGGTGTCAGGGATGTCATTTCACCAAAATGCCTGGGGTAGTGGAAGTGACATCACAATGCTGCATCACCAGAGTGACATCACAGGAAGTGATGTCATTTGGCCACACACCCCACATGCCATCAGAGGAAGTGGCATCATAAAGCATTATCCCTCAGTACACTAAGAAAAAATATGGTTATGATATCAGTGTATTGTGACATTTCATACAAGAATGGATCATCATATGTAGCAGTGTGTCAAGGCCCATGTTGCCATGGGAAGTGTATGAACCCAAATCCCCTCTATATGTGGATCCGCCCTCTTATTTTAACAGGACTACAGAGCTAAATCATATTCTCGGGGAGAGGGGTGGATAGGTGTGTATACAGATAGGGGAAAGCCAAGATAAAAGGGGAGAGGGGTAATATTTCACTAAAGAACATGTATTCTTCTAGTCGATGGCATCCACAGTCTTCAATGATTTTGGCACTTACCCCATTTTCCTCTGATTCAACAAGTTACCTCCAGTGTTGTGTTGTACTGTTTGCAGTTGTTTCATGGACTTCATTACCCCTGCACAAAACAGCCAGACGTCTCTCATTTTCATCTCCTTCAGAACCTAGAGATACGTTTAAAATGGGTTGTATTAGTGGATTGGTAAATACTGCTACCTGATCATCTTCCTGAACCTCTTCAAAGTGCTTGCATAATTCAAGAGGAAAACACATTTCAAGTTCTTGTTTCGATCCATTACTAGTATAGCGTTCTCACACTTTCAATCATGTATATTTCTTTTTTGTTTCAGGTACATATGCTACCATACAAGGTCTCCAACCTTATTGCTTTGTTGTAGAGCACTGAAAAGATAAAGAACAATGTATTTTAGACTTCCTGTCACATTTTCCAATATGAGATGAAGAAACCAGCAGAATAAGGGGAAAGGTATGTGACAAATCTGAGGATGCCTTCCCTTCTCCCCTAGGGGGAGACCTTTCCCTTGGGGACAGAGTGGTGCATCCACAGTACAATAGTCCACTTGGGCATGCTGCATTGGGGGGGATCCCATGGGAGAGGAAGTCCCTTATGGGAATATGGATGACCATTCCCAGAGAAAATGGTATCCCAATGCCTTAGTAGACCCTCCCTCCTTCCCCAAATCAAGTTCTCCCTCACTTTCTCCAGGCAGTGTTAATGTCTGTTATTGTATGGCTAAACACCCTAATATGATAGGCCTGACTACCACTCTGGGAAGACTAAATGCTTCCCATATAACCACCATGACTTTTGTGACAAAGAAGATTATCAGGAGTATGATGATGTCTCCAGAGAACTGGAATGACTGGTCTAGTCTTTCATTGTTTTTGATTGGTCTAAAGAAATACAAAAAGTTAGAGGGAAAAATATATGGAACAAACCGTTTTTGAGTGAAGAGGCTAGGCAGAAGTCAACCCGGCATACCAGGAACCGAAGAAGGAGTTAATGTGCGTAGAACAGAGCGGGAGTGTGAAAGCAAGCTAAGGGGGAGGGACTCCTTTGGACGCTGACTGAATGATCCGCCGTGGATCCCGAAGACTGTGAGCCCACCAGGAAATAAAGGCCTGTCCTGTGGAGCTAGAAGGGACTGACGGAGTGGCCGCCAACAAGAAGCCAAAGAAAAGTGGTTGGTGGGGATGCTGCCGTCCGAAGCAACCAACCAAGCGCAACCAGAGCCCAGTTGTCAAGGTCCAGGTTCAATCCTGCCAAGTTGGTCGCAGGTATCAGTTGTGCAAGTAACGTGATGACATCGAGAGTGACGTGGTGTGCGACATTGGGTGTGGGACGTCATTAAACATGCACTGCTTGCATAAGGGGACACAGAAGAAGGCCCAGCACCAGAATTCCTAAGGGTTATCACAATGAAAGGTGGGTGATTTGGGTGTTGCAATGGAAAGTTGCATAGCACGAGCATGGGGTGGGTGTGCAAGGGGCTTTAGGGGGAAACATGGAATGTGAGCATTGGAGCAATATGCAAACAGTAGAGGAGACATTTTCTTGTAGGCCCATGTTAAGAAATCATTTCTCACATACAACTCAAAATAAAATAGCTGCAGTGACAGCATTATGTATTTCTTGAACATTCAGCAGAAACAGTGTGCAGAAATGTTGCACAGCTGAAGTTTCTGAGGAGAGTGCAACTCCATTAAAGTCACTTCAATAGATACTTTCAAGGCCAATAAGCTAGGCACCTAGGTGCATGTGGGAAAATGGTGGAGAAAAAGAAATACAATACAATTAATTAGAATCCAGTAAGGGTGGGGTATAGTTTTTTCATCCCACACTTGGCAGCAAGGTGTGAGAAGGGAGATGGAGGACCAGATCATTGGGGTAGGGGTTATGAGGGCCACAACAGGAGGCCAATCAGTGGGGAGAGGGTTTGGTGTCCCTAGGGATAACATTGTACAGTGGCCTCGCTGATGTCTGCAGGGCACATCATTGGTCTACTCAGTGTGAATGTCTCGCCCATTGCCATCTCAAGATGTTATATCCAATCAGTTTGTAGCAGTTTATCTGTTTATACATTGGGCCTTGCCAACCAATGTCAAACAAGTGTTTCTGACTGATCAGGACAATCACGAAAATTGAGGGGCAGTGTGGGAAGCTTCAGGAATTCACGAGGGCTGTTAACGTGATTTCTTGCCAAAAAACATTCTAACCAATCAGAGTCACTTAACATATACATGCATGTAGGGCACTGACGTAGTTCTACCAATCAGCTCCTGTGACCGGCCTTGAAAATGTAACTCAAATGTTGTATGGTAATTCTGTAATTTGGGCATAAAAAGTTGAGCTGCAGTGGGTGGCGTTGACAGCTCATTTCATTCAGTTCAGTTCCACAGGACTGTCTGAACCGTGCTTCCTAGCTGTTTGGGCCCAATACATTTGTGTTATTTCTTGCTTGGTGTACACTCCATTTCTTTTATTACTAGTAATTCACTAGTTCATTGAGGAGGGCCCAGCTAGATCCCCAGTTCCCTTGGTGGGCTAAGGATATTTTTGGCGCACTCCTTGAGGCTCTGGGCAGGTGGACTGAGACCAGTTCAAACTGCACTAATGAGGAGGCCCTGCAGAAGCCGATTTCACAAAGGTCTGGCTTCTAGGGGCAGTGCAGGCCATGGGGGAAGACTCCGCGCAGAGAGGACTTGAGGATCTCTAGAGTGCACCCTTTCATAAAGCCACAGTGTTGTGCATGAGTGCACATGGCAGGTTTGTTATGGTGTATGGGACGCACCCTAAAGGGAGAGGGGATCGGCCATAGTAGTCATAGATATTCGTTCCACCCCTCCTATATGGATAGGGTGTGTTGCAGGCACATCTGTAGTAGAACAGGGGAGAGTGCAGACAGTGGCAGTCCTCTATTAGATTGAGTGGAGCATAGTGCAGGAGATTGTATAGTTGCATAATTCTTTTTGGGGATTGAGAAAAGAGAGTATTGAGGTAAGTTATATGATAGTATATAATAGGATAAGTCATTTATAATGCACCTGTACACAAGTGTTTCTGGGCATGACAAGACAAGGAAGGGGAAGACAAAGGGGTACAAAACAAAAGATGTTACTAGGCCTTGTATCATTCAGATCGTGCAAGTGCAAGGGGAAGGGAGAGGAGAAGTTCCAGGGGGAGGTAAGAGGGGAGTGCAATAAGCAAAGCTCAGGTAAGTGCCACGGGGTGGCCGTCATTAAATAAAATCCAAGGAGGCAGGGGACTGAAGGGTTGCAGATACCGTCTCTAGTGCTAGATTATTGTTGAGGAGCATCCACAGCAGATTAAAAATATTGTGATATATTGTGTTGGCTGAGGTGGAAGGGCTGATGCAAGAATGTTGTTTAATTTAGTAGTGCTTATCGGCTCTTTAAGTAGCTTAGTGCCCAAGAGGAGGAGGGGCCAGGTAGTTGTATATTAAAAAAGAACTAATAAGCGGAGGAGAGATTACATTTGGTGGATTTTAGATACACCCCTGGACCACCTGTTTACTAAATTGCCCCATTATCGAGATAACATTTTAAAATACCACTTTCAGTGGGTGCAGTACACTGCAGGGCAGTGTTTCTGAGAATGTCCAGGAGAGGGAACGTTCACTAGTGACACAACAGAGAAAACATTTTCATATTTGTTGGCAACATATAAAGGCGCCAAACTGAAGAGTAGTCAAAATATTCTAGGCCTATGGAAGCTTTATGAAGAGAAAATATTGGAATTCACCAAAGAGGTCAGGAAAGGTAGTGACACAGCGGTGCCACCCACTGCACCACACCCTCCGTATGGGCTGTAACCAATGCTGAAGCCTGCAGCAGGGTACACAAACCCGCGACAGGTGTCCCCAAGTAGGGACAAGGCAGAAATAGGGTAGAGAAAGCCAGAGGCTGGAATCACTACTACTGAGAGAACAGCAGCCAGTAACAAGAAGTACTTGGGAGACATAGAAAAAGTGTGCTGCGGCAGTTAGAAACTGTGTTCAAAGCACATGAAAATGAGACAGAGAAGGCAGTCCAGAAAGGAGGAGCAAGCGGTGGCGAGAACGCCAGATGGATGGATGTCTGGGAAAACTATGTTTAAATTAGAAAAACAAAAAAAACGTCCCTTTAACAAAGTTTATTTACTGAATTTCATAGGTTTTTAGTAGCACAACTTAACCATAACGTCCCTTTAACAAAGTTTTTTTACTGAATATCATAGCTTTTTAGTAGCACAACTTAACCATAACATCCCTTTAACAAAGTTTTTTACTGAATTTCATAGGTTTTTAGTAGCGCAACTTAACCATAACGTCCTTTTAACAAAGATTTTTTACTGAATATACATAGGTTTCTGGTAGCGCAACTTAACCATAACGTCCCTTTAACAAAGTTTTTTTACTGAATATAAATATACATACTGTGAATTTGATGTATGTTTACTAGGATTCCCTTACTTTATATACATGTAACATAGAACATGCTGAACCCCCAGCTAGTGATTTTGATATCTGCGGACTGTGCGTATGTCCGCGGACCGACGTTGAAATGGGGGTTGGCACCACATTTATAAGCCTTTAACTTATTTTGGCACCCCCCTCTAATGTTGCTCATCTTGACAAAATCCAACCAAACTTCGCAAAAACATTGATATCTAGATCAATTATCAGTTTGTCAAAATAAGTGTAGATTCATCAAATGTCTCCTCATTTATAAGCCATTACATTATTTTGGGACCCCCCCCTCTAATTTTCCCCCCTCTTTACAGCATCCCACCAAACTTTGTAAACTCATTCGCAATCAAGTCACAAATATACCATCCCATCCTCATCACCCCTCACCTCCTTAGAGATTATTTGATAAGTTTGACAAGAGCAATTCTCAGAAAATATTATTGTTCCGAAGATTCAGGCATGTATTTTATACATATGTTGATCGATCACACAAAAATTTCCAATGCACCTTACCTTAGTTTTCCTCTTTTGTACACATGCGAAATCTGGCAACAGGTTGCGGCCATCTTGTGCTAATCTTACCCGGTGCTGCATCGGCTTAAGGCAGCAGTATTCAAACTGTGGGGCACGACCCCCCAGGGGTCTTCAGGTGCATCACTGGGGGGCCCTGAGAGCTCAGCATAAAATCTAAAAAAATAATATATATATATATTTTTTTTTAGATTGGAAAAAATGGACAGAGTGGCTCACATGGTCGGGCTGAAGCATGAAACTGTCTCAGGCAACAATGAAACAGTGGCCCGCAGTTGTAAATGGATATTCATTCCTTTAGTCACAGACTGGGCCTCATTACAACTATGGCGGTACGGTAACAACGGTGCCGGTAAGTGACCGGCACCGTTGCTACCGTACCGCCATAGTAAACGTTGTGCTCGCGGGTGCCTGACAGCCTGACTGGTCTGACCTGGCAGGCCGTGCAGCACTCGCGAGCACAGCTCGTCAGATGCACCGGCACCGTCATTAACGGTGCTGGTGCATCCAAGCTCTCCATTCCCATTGAGCCCTATTGGGCTAAAATGGGAATGGGGAGCTACCGGCACCAATGCTACCGTACTGCCAAAGTAAAAGTTGTGCTTGCGGGTGCCTGAAAGCCTGCCAGGTCTGACATGGCAGGCCGTGCGGCACCCGCGATCACAGCTCGTCAGATGCACCGGCACCGTTATTAACGGTGCCGGTGCATCCGAGCTCCCCATTCCCTTTGAGCCCAATGGGGCTCAAATGGGAATGGGGATCTACCGGTACCAGCACCCGCGAAAGGGCCATTATCAGGTCTGCCTAACTCGGCATGACCCGAAAATTACCCATTTGCGGGTGCCGGACCCGGATGCAACTCCGGCGGCAGCCGTGCCAGTTTTTACGGGCACAGTTACGCCAGGGTTGTAATGAGGCCCACTGTTTCAATAGTAGCCAAGGGGGTGCTTTGTGTTAAAATGTAAGTTAATTGTGATATATTCAGCAACAATGGTTAAAATGAGTAACTGCATAGTTGTTGTAACTCATCAAACTGGTCCACATTGGCCAAAATGGTGGCCCATTTTGACTGGCCCACACAAGCATTTTACATTTTTGGTACAGGCATTGCCCTATAGCCCAGTCCAAGCCTGGCGGCTCATCCATTATGGAGGAGCTAAGGAGCCAGCCCAGTGAAACAGTGAGCACTCCCTCAGCTGCTTTTTCCAACTGATGGAGTGCTCCTAAAATGGAAAACTGTTTCCCTTTGACAGTTCAGTTTAGTTCCCCAGCCGCACATGCTCACTGAGCCATACAAGTGATGGGGCGTTTTGCTTCGCCAGCATTGCATAGCTAATTGAAAATGCTTTCTAGGGCACTGCATGTCTGTAGGTCTGAGGAGGAGCTCCTGTGCCTCCTCACACATATGGACAGAGCAGTCTGGAGCAGGGCGTTTCAGCACCCACACGCAGGTCAATGAAGAAAGTATATTTATGTTCATTGTTTTTATTTAAACATGTGTATGGATGTGTGTATGCTAATGTTATGAGTGAATGTATGTTGATGGATGCTCTTGTCAATGTAGAGTGATTGCTGTATAAATGTGCAGCACCTTGCATACACACGTAATCATGTTGATTGTGTTATGTCCAGTGAGGCCCAGGCTACAGGGGTGGTATCTTTTTACTGGACATCTATTATAGATGTCCAGTAAAAAATGTCATGCCTGTCCCCTGTACCGCCAGCACCAATTGCAAACTGTTTGGCTATTTACCCATTTTTTTGTTAAAAATACGCTCTACAATGCAACATTTTAACCCATTATTTAAAAACATTCACAGGGGGAACCCCCCCCTGATCCCCGCTTTATTGGATCTAGCTCCCTCACTATGCACGGTCGCTATGGCATTTTTGGGGGAAATAGTTATGCCCCTCCACTTAAAAAAATCACAAGCCGCCACTGGCCCTCAGACTGTGTTGGAAATGGGATGGGGGTAACCCACGTACTATGGTGGGAGCACAATGGGCAGGAACCATGGGATAGTGGTGGGAGCAGAGTGGGGAGAGCATAGGGTGTGTGATGGGGTGGAGAGACCAGGGACTGGGTAGGAGTGGGATGAGGGAGCCCAGCGACTGTGATGGGAGCAGGTGACATCGCGCAATATATACTGTCCATTTGGCATTTCTGGGGGGTTCCGACCTGCCCAAAGTTTGCTCAGGGGGGCCCCGGGCAAAAAAATTTGAAGACCACTTGCCTATGGTGAACTACTAATTCATCAAACCTAGTGATATTGTCCGCTTTTTTCGTTGACGTTCCTGAGCAGCGTACCCAAACGCGCCCAGTCATCACCTACATGACATGACGCAGAACCCGAAAATCAACACACAACTTCTCACAACATAGCACAGCATTTGTAAAGTACTTTTATTTCACAATAAACACTCTGACAGCATCCGACTATTGCCATATTCAATCAAATTTGAAATTTCTTTCTTCGCTTGTGGTCCAAAATGTTTATCGTCTGTCACGCGTTGTTCTTTTTGCGTACACAAGGTGTTTGTTTTGGCTAAAAGAAGCGCTTGGGTCGCACAGTAAATTCGAGGGCTTGTGCATCAACTTGAGGCTAGACCACCATAAAGGATGTTATGTTGTTCCTAATCGCTAGTACAGCGTAAGGGCATATCTGCCCTTGCTGATCGTCCCACAAAACTGTCAAACACATCCAGTTTTTCACAAGTAGCTGGAGCTGCCGTTTAAAAAATCTGTCACTTGGCATCTGGAAACTATGACAATCGCAAAATGGCAAAATGTACCTGTTTCGGAAACATAATAGAAATATGTCTCACTAGCGGATCTTTATTACCATTTGCTTCCGAGAACATTGCTATGTAGTATGATCAACTCTAAATGGGTACGAAAGCTGATGCTACAATTCTATGTTCTCATACATGGCATTTTAATGTAATATTAGCGTTGAACCTGAGAGCACTGAGTAGTGGTCTACATGTATATCAATGCTGGCCTCCCCATCTGGACGGTAAAAAGAACATTACACACAGATGTTATACTTGTGTTTCATTGTAATATGCCACAGAGAACAAACGAGTACAATGTAACCCATAAATAATGCTCAGATAATGATAAAGTGATGCTCGTTCGAGTATACAATCATCCATAATTAAACTTACATTAAATTCACCATTTGCATTCTCTTGGCGTAACTGAGAACGTAAGGCAGACTCCGTTCCCACCAACAATTTTTCATAAACTGAATTTACATGTTACTTAGTCCACGTTTTGAATACATAACCTTATCATATCTTACATCATAACAACCCTCCTTCATTCAATTCCATTCAGAATGCTCCATTTCTCTCAAGGTCAAAAAACAATTGAACCTTATACTGTGTGCCCGATGCGTGGGCTTCCTGAGCTTGCAAACAAAAATTCAAAGCTGGTGACCTTCACTCAGCATCAAAATACATTGTAACTTTGCAACAACTTGCCTCACCGCATCCATGAGAACTGTAATTCTCATGCACGTGCAAGGCGGTCTTTGCATCAGGCTGTGCAGGTGGCTGCCTGAGGTGCCGAATGTAGGGGCGCCAGTCTGACTCAATTATTACTTTAACTACATTTTAACACAGACATGAATAGCCCTTTCTTTGCCGCACTCTGGGTGTAGCACAAACACATCAATTTATAAACATCATGCATTTTAATTAAGAGTGTAAAATAACCTGAAATTACTTCTATTTAATATTAATAAATATTGGGCAACCAATATAAACAATATTGAAGAACGGGCATTCGGAATGTAGTATTACTCTGTAATACCCAAGGTAAGGTTGGCGTTGCAGGCTGCAGAAGCAAAACTTCCCCATGGGGCTATTGCTAGAAACACTTTGACCCTTTTTTGTGTACTCTCTACTTCAATGTTGGAGTAGGGCGCATTCTGTCATTGCAAAGTTTCCTTACCCCTTAGCAGTGGGTACTGTATCACTTCTCTGCACAATGCTTTTAGCCTGCAACCTTCCCTAATTTTCAAGTTGATTGCATTATTTCAGTGACAACACAGAGGGTGAGGCAGAAACGTAAATGATGGACTTGTAAACATAGATTGTAAGTCAATCAACCACTTCTTCCGGTCCTGCACAGGACTGCTCATGAACATCCTAACTGTTTGCACTTTCGTGACAAAAAAACACAAATTGTTTGCTTCTTGCAGCCACATCCCATCCCATCCCATCCTCATCATCCCTCACCTCCCCATAGATAATTTGATAAGTTTGACAAGTGCAATGGTGTGTTTTTTAATATGTTTATACCGCAATGTCTGCAGACACCAAACACAGATCCAAGATGGCGGGTGTTTCCAAAAATCTGACGCACTTCATGCTCTTCACCAGGCAATCAGAGGACACGTTTCATGTCTGCTGACATGACGCGAGCCGATTAACCAATCGATGTCCTGCCCGCGGAGCGAACAGGGAAGTGTGTCCACGGAGCAGACATAGATATCACACATTTTTTGTGACCTACCGTTTGTTCATTTTAAAAGAAACTACGAGACAGATTTTCACCAAAATGCTCGGAATGCGAAGAGGCAAAATTAGTACAGAAGAAACTGTCTAAATATGCCATTGAAGGGGCAATGTTGACTAGTGTAGATGGATTGAATTCACAGCAGATTGCGAATATGCCAATGGTGAATAAGCAAAGGCAGTTTGGTCAGAGCAATTATGGGTTTACTCTGCGACGAAGGGGAGGATTTTGAGCAAGAGTTTTCAAAATAATCAATGGAATAGGCAGAATAATCAGGGATGCTTCCAGAACAATCAAGGTGGGTTTCAAAATATGCAGAATTATGGTCAAAACATGCAAGATGGGCAAATTAGGAGGATACCTACAAGTTGGACATGCGGGATGAATGGGAATTTTGCTCATATGTGTAGAAGTCAATGGTTCATGCAAAACATCCAGTTTATAAGAGGGGGGACTTCAAACCTGTCTTTGTATTCTCAGCAGAGTGGTGATGGGATTGCTCAGGATCAAATGATGCAGCAGTTGAAAGCACCGAGAGTACAGCAGGCTTGCAACTGCAGCAGGTAGCAGTGGCTCTGCCACAAGGGCAGTCGCAGCACTCGCACATGCAGATCCAGCAGAGCACAAGTACAGAACAGTTTATGACTCCTAGAATAGGGGGTGTCACTGTCAATGGAGGGAATCCTTTTACAGGTAACGGAATGAGGCTGTACCCACAATAGGACAACTCACTGGGAGACTTGATGCGTTCAATATTATCCGTGATGCCGAATCCTCACAAGGAACCAAGGGTAGACGTCAATGAAACACTTATCATATTATATCAATATAGGCGGCAAAAGTTTTTTGTTTTTAGTAGACACAGGTGCAACGCACTCATGTATACGAGAGGGAAAGTTTTCAATGTCTGGCAATGCCTTGAAAACTCAAGGTTCTTCAGGAGCTACAAGTAGAGTTCATTTCACTAAAGAATTACCAGTCTCTATAGGAGAATGTGACATGAAGGTGCCTTTGCTATATTCGAGGCAGACACCTGTCAATGTATTGGGTTGAGATTTAATGAAAAAGTTGAATATGACAATCTCGTTTACCGATAAAGGCATAGTGTGTTCAATACCAGGAATGCATTATTTAAACGTGAGCAAATTTATTATGGCACTTTCAAGACAAATAACCATGAGAGCAATGCCTTTAAAACCAGAGGTTTTTCATTACGGGGTGCGCATTTTACTGACATGACTGCCAGGCCTAGAAGGCAGAACAAAGAGATTACCTGATGAATTTCTCTTTAGGTCAAAGATACCTATGTGTGAACAAGAGGGACACGTTTTTCCCTTAGAGCTGCAGGCAGTCACAGTGCGAGGTGAAATGGCTTTTCTTGATGGGAATGATGCAAGGGCTGATGATGGCGTGCCGTCATTGCCATTGGGGAGGTTACAGATTAACTGACCTCACTGATGACAATCTATTTGGAGAACCTCCATCTGATGACGAAGTGATATTTGACATTACTTACTGGGTGAGAACAATCATGCAAGAGGTGCCTCAGGAAATATTTGGATGAAGACATGGAAAAAATGCCAACCTCATTATTGACTACAGGTCCCTAGGATGTAGGCCTATTGAAGTGAACATTACATTGAAACCAGGAGCAATTTTACCTCAAGCACAACAGTATCCCATGTCTCAAGAGGCAGATGAAGGTATTTTTAAGACGATGTCTGCCATGATGGATCAGGGTATCTTAGTGACGTCAGAGTCTCCATGTAATACCACAGTGTACCCTATCAAAAAAATCTAAGGGGGGGGGGTCTTTGGTGACTAATTCAAGATTCATACCCGATAAACCAGATTGTAGAGACCGAGTTCCCTTTAGTTCCTAAACTGGCTACAATCTTATGTAATATACCTATTGGAGCATGATATTTCACTGTGATTGATTTGAAAAATGCATTTTTCTCACTCCCATTGCACACTCACATCATTCATGTTCAGACAGACTGAGTTGAAAAGCATGAGATTACCTCAAGGGTATTGTGAGTCTCCATCAATTTTCAATAGAGTGCTGTAGATGGACTTGAGCAATATTGCTTTAGAAAGTGTTGTGTTGCAATACTTAGATGACATTCTAGTTTGCATCACTTCAAGGAAGAGTGCAGATGCGATTCTGTTCAGCTGATGATTACATTTGCTGACAAAGGATATAAGGTTGGTAAAGAAAAGTTACAGTATTTTCAACAAGAATTGTTGTACATTGGCTAAATGATTTCACATGAAGGAAAGAAGGTTACTCCTGAGAGGGCTGAGACTATTTTGAAAATCACAAACCACACATGTTAAAACACATGCAGAGATTTTCTGGGATTGTGTAATTATGTCAGAGCATGGGTTTTTTGACTACAGCTCATATATAAGTCCTTTATTACAGGCTTTGAAGAAAGCACTGGCAACACAGGAAAACATTGTGTGGACTGAGGAAATGGAACAAAGGTTTGATTAGTTGAAAAAAGCAATTTGCACAGCTCTAGTTTTGGGGATTTCTAATTATGCTGAGAAATTCCTTTTATTCTCGCATACAGATGACACTGTTTTGACAGCAGTCCTTACACAGAGAACCACATTGGGTTACAAGCCTCTTGCATATTACAGTGGGATTTTACACCCAGTAATGGGAGGCCACTTTCTGTGTGAACAATCACTGACAGCCGCCGCGTTTGCTGAAGAGAAGCTGCAAGCATAGTGATGGAATGTTCTATGATGTTATTTGTCGAGCACACACTATTTGCCATTCTAGAAAAACCAAAAGGCATGTTGACTTCTCAAAGGGCTTCTGCCTACGAGGTAGTCATATCAAATCTGGCGATCAAAATAGTTTAATGCAGAAAAGTGAATCCTGCCATGTTGGTAGCTGAACCACTGGGAGAATGAGCATGTGCATGATTGTTCAAACTATGAAGAGCTCTATGACGAAATCCCTAGAATCAAAGAAAATGCCTTGACAGGTGGAGAAATAGTTTTTATTGACGGTTCTTCAAGAATCGATCAACATGGTGGACAGAGCTACACAGCCAATGTCAGCACAGGCTGCAGAGTTAGTGGCACTGATAGTGGCGCTCGAGATTCATGCAGACCAGGAAGAAACAGTGTACAGCGCCTCTGCCTATGTGACGTCAACGGTGTACGCAGGATTAGCACATTGGAAAAGGAGGGGCTACATCCGAGAGGATGGCACGCCAGTGCAGCACGCTGCCTTATTGGATAGGCTTATTAAGGCACTGCATCTCCCAGTGGTCATCACAGTGATTAAATGCACAACTCACACTAAAAGGGCAGACTTTGTTTCATGGGGGAAGCAAGCAGCAGACGATGAAGTGAAACTCGCTGCATGTTCAGAAAATATAATGACCTTTGAAACACTTGATGTAAATGAGAAAATGGTTATGATGATGAATGGGTCTGAAAAATATAGTGATTTGTCTAAAACGCAGTTTAGGAAAATTCAGGGACAAGCACCTCAAGGATTTGTGGATGCAAAGAGGGTGTTCTTTAAACCGTTTTGAAGTACTGTGGTGACAAGTCAGCACTGGTAAACCAGTGATACCTGTAGCCTTATTAAGGGTGGTGCTAGAACAGCTACACTACCCTGCGCACACAACTAGAGGATTGGTGCATGCCAAATTTGTTACAGCTTGTTGTGTTCTATGTAGTGAACTGCTTTGTGTGTGAAAAATACATGGCTGGGCATACACTGCACTCATTTAGGGGAGCTAGTCTGAGACCTACTGGCCCCTTTCAGCATTTGCATATCGACTATTCCGATATGCTGCAAGTATGTAATGGATATAGATACATGATTGTAGTAGTTTGTCCTTTTTCAAGAATGATTGAGGCTGGTCCACACCCAGACTCTACCTGCGGAGCCAAATTCTTAGTTCCCCAGATGGGGAGTATGTGAATTAATGAGGTCAGATAATGGGCCACATTTTGTGAATCAAACATTTGAGCAGATCAGCTTGTTGCTTGGTATATAGCACAAGTTTTCTTCGGCCTATCACCCACAAGGAAATGGGATCTGTGAATGGCTCAACAGCTCGTTTAAAGAAAGGATAGCCAAGTTGAAGCTTACCTTGAAGAAAGGGTGGTTGCATTGCCTACCACTGGCATTATATGCGTTGCGGAACCAACCAGGTTCAGACCACCATCTCACCCCCCATGAGATAGAGACAGGGGGATGGATGAGGACACCCCTCACGCCTCCATCACGAGGTACAAGTAATGCTCAGCCTACCTCGTAATTGTTAGGAATGGAGCTACGTGAGTATCTTATGTGTATGACTTCAAGTATCTCTGTCATTTCAGGTCAGCTACTGTAAAAACGGGGTGGGGCAGTACAGAACACAGAAGGAGATGCTTCAACAAGTAGTGTTCAAAAACGTTGTCTACCCCAACTATTCCCAGTAGATGCAATGGTAATCCGTAACCACACAAGGAAGAAGTGGGATGAACCCGGATGGTCAATGGTCCTTTTACTGTTGAAGACGTCACATTGTCTGCAGTAAGAGTGCAAGGCAGACATGCTTGGACTTTCCTAGGCAACGTCAAACTTTATACTAGAGAAACCCCTCTGCCCAAACCTCCAACAGAAGCAAGCATCGGGGAGGAATGTCAGCAAGTGCAGACAAGGTCTATGGCGAGGAAGAAGGACGCAAAGGCTATTGAGTAAAAAGAAAAGATTTTATTGGACTGTGGCTTGGTTTGGGACACTCTGTTAGCCATCTCTGAAAGGATTAAGGGAAGCTAATGTGAATACTCTGTGCTGTCAATTCAGGGTGAAAGAAAAATCATTTTTTCTTAAAGCCACAGGTGCTTGTTAAACTTTGGACTGAGGCATGATTTAAGCCTTGATAAACAGAGAAATATGCCAAATTCTGAGTTCATTTTCTACAATTGGAAAAGAGTACAGTATCCTGATTCATTTCCCACTGAGTTCCTGTTTGGATTTGCCCATGGTGTTATCCAATGACAACGTTTCAAGGATCGTATTTGAAGTTCTTCTCTTTGTTCTGCGCTCTTATCCGGCTATTATGGGGACAACTTCTAATATTCGTGTTTTCCTGCAAGATCCCAAGAATGGTCCCATTGTAAGGAGACTACTCGCAGCAATCATCGAGCAAGTTTTGCACTTGCCAGAGTACAGTGGGGAGAGGACGAAATTGCTGAGGTCAGGACATCAGCTTCCAGAAGCAGTACAGAATGCTGATGTATTAAAGATTACTTTTTCCTTCCTTAGGCAATAAAAATGGGTAGCATCAGCAGTAATATAATAATGCCAGATGCAGAGAGACGTCCACGTTTGGGATGTTTTAACACACTTCTGCTCTGCTATTCTGCAGCACTGTGTTATGAGGGTGCCAGAAATAACAAAATGGCCCTCATTACAACAGGGGCGCTAAACCATGGCACTATTAGCACCATGGTTGTTGCCGGTGTTGTAACAGGTCCGCCATGGTTCAATGGGGAATTACCACCCGATTCCAAGGTTGGCGGGGCGGTAATTCCCCATTGAACCATGGCCCTTACCCATTGCCATTTTCGCCCCATAGGGCTCTATGGGAATGGGGAAGACACTAAGTACGGTTCTGCAAATTGCGATACTGTACTTAGCACTAAGGTCCCTTTGTGGGTCCCTACTTTAATGGCTGGTGTAGACCAGCCGCTAAGGTTGGGTCCCGCAAAGGGACCTCGTTGTAAGGCGCTAGGTGTTAAACACTTAGCGCCAGGGTCGTAATGAGGCCCAATGGCCACAAAACCCTTGTGCGCCCCTAAACCTCTGAAAACCATGCTTTGCAACGCCCAAAAAGATGGCTGCCCAATCTGCCACGCATGTTGTCAGTGGTGGAACAGAGATCTCACTCCTGGAATATATCACTTGGCTCCACAACAAGTGAAAATGGAGTACAGAAGGAAAAAGCAGTGTTTGGCTAAATGAAACCTAAAATCTTGTTTAATTATGTTAGAAATCTCTGCGCAGCAAAGCTGGAATGACAGCTGTCAAGAGCCTGCCTGATTAAACTTTGAACATGGATCAACTGAAATCAAATATTTGCAATCTAAGAGGCCTGTTATTGAGAGTAGCCTATGTTGTAATTGTTTTGATTCCATGGTTTAAAATCTTGAATAAATATTCTAGCTGCTATTATGAAATTACAAGTTTGTTTTAAGCTAAGGAAAAATGCAACATAATTAACAATTAAATCAAGCCTGACTAGAAGCTACCAAACTGGAATATCAGGTTTCTCCACAGAAGGATGGTCTTACCCCACCAGGAAATAACACCCAAGCGGTAATTGTAGGGTTTGGAAAGAACTTGGTCTACAGAGGAAAAAGGGAACAATGAACAGCTGCTAGTAAGGAAATGCGGGGGTTGAAGACAGTCGTAAATGGCCTCTGCCAAAAGCAAAGAGGGATGAGACTGCTTCTGAACTGAAAGGAGACAAAAAGAGGTGGAGACAAACAACCATCTGTGGCTAATCCTTCACAAAGAACATTTTTTTAAAGTTTATAATTTGCCAGTGAAAATTGTACAGAATATAAAAGTAACAGATTGGTGAACTAAATTTTGGCTGCACGTTTCAAGATGGGGAAAAATCATGTGACATGTTCTGGAGAGAAAGCGAAAGAAATGTGATTTTACACAAAATGTATTTCTGCTAGATGTATGAAACTTTATACACGTATGCCCATGTTAAACACGCACACTTGTAGAAATGTGCGTATAAATTGGACATTGTGTTCCTGATGAAAAGGGCAAAATTCTTGTTCTACTCCTATCAAGGCGGAGAGGAGACTCTGGGCCTCATTACACAGACGGCGGTAAGGGTTAACGGTCACCGTTAATGGTACCGGTGACCGTTAACCCTTACCGCCTTACTACGAGGTCCCTTTACGGGTTGGAGACTTTAATGCCTGCTTTTTGCAGGCGTTAAAAACCAACCCGCAAAGGGACCAGGGAGCTAATTACGGTACGGCAATTTGCGGTGCCGTAATTAGCACCTTCGCCATTCCCATTATGCCCTATGGGGCAAAAATGGGAATGGGGAAGGGCAATGGGGGAAGGGGGAATGGGGGAATTACCGGCCCACCAACCTTGGAATAGGGCGGTAATTCCCCTTTCCTCCAAGGCGGTGCCGGGATTTTACCGGCATGGACCAAGGTGCTAATAGCACCTTGGTCCACCGCCGTCCGTATAATGAGGCCCTCTGACCCAATCAACTGTCAAAGGGTTGAGCTTAGGATAAACCAGTCCACACATCCCTTTATCATAGCATAAATAGAGAAAGCTCACCACTCAAAAAAGACAGACAGATTTACTCACCATCCCGATACTGACGGAGCACCCTGCTGCTGAACTCTACATCTTCCCTGCTCCAGACTCCAGAAACTTGGCAAAGCAGAAACCCATTGCATAGCTGAACCCTTTTCAGCTATGCCTCATATTCCGGAACCAGAACCCCACAAACCTAAGGGGAAGCATCAAAATACAGCCGGGCTGTGCTGCACTGCTTGCCTGCTGAAAGAATTATCATCAGAACCAAGAAGGGCTGATCCAATCCAGTCCTGAGTCGTGCTGTGACCACAGTGCATTGCAGATCCAGTCCAGTCCTGTGCCGTGCTGTGACCAGAGCGCCTTGCTGATTGCAGATCCAATTCGATGTGCCCAGCTGTCTGTCCTAGAACCAGATCCCATTCCCTGACCAGAATCTTGACAGACCAGAATCCTGACAGTTCCGTTAAAAAACATATCTAGTGAGTATCTATAGATAGAACTGTGTCACTAGCATATGTACTGTCCATAGTCAATCCCTATCTTAAACCCATCCTATCTTGTATTCAGAACCTGTATTGTTAGGAGTACTTTTGAATTATCTGAACTTTCTCCAAACCATTCTATCTTCCTCCTGTAATAATATTGCTGAAACTATCTTTGCGCTGATCTTTTTCCATCTGAAGAAGGCGAGTCCTAGCAGGCAGGCATTTTGATCAAGTAGCTGTGTTCTTGTGGGGCATTTGTTTTGTTCATAGTCATCCTCTAGTATAAGAAATCCTTTTGTCATTTTAAAAGCGCATTCTGTTTTCCATCCTTGCGCCTATCTCGAAAAAAACAACCTCCACTAAAATGTCCATAACTTCCTCAGTTTTTGTGCTAGAAACAAACTTCTGCTTGTAGCATAACATCCACAGCTTTACATCGCATCTAAAACCGCATCCCAAATCCTTACCATTCTCCCATTATCACGATTATCACACAGTGAAAAGTTCACCGCAAATTTCATTTTTGGGAAATTCTGACACGTGTAAAACAGCTTTTGGTTGCTTCCGAATAGAACATTTTAAGATTTCAAATTGTTTCTTGGTATTAAATCATTGCTTGTGTGTGTGTACAACTATCCCAAGCGGCTCCCATAAGAATTTATAACAATTTCAGTAATTTTGCCCATTTTTGGGGTTTTTGTCCAGTCCGTTCTAAGGATAACTTTAAAAGCCATTCTGACAGCTTGACAGTCAATTCCGTTTTCTCTTGTGCTTGCTGGGGGCAAGTGGGATTGATATTCTGTGTGAATTTTGCCATTCCTGAACACCTGTTCTCTCCTCCTATCTCTTTACATTGCCTATTGGGGGTTGAGGGGTGTGCAGGGGGAACCTTTAACCACAGTGCTATTAGATCTGAACACAGACACAAAAGTATCATTTCTGTGCTGAATTGTTTTGCTCACTATTACTCCTGGTGTATTAAAGAGATTATTTTGTGTTACATCACCCTATTGGTGATTATTGTGTACCCATTAAAACATAGCGTGATTAAATTGTAAATACATAAATAAATATTTTAACTTTGCAAACCAGCCTGATTCCTGGTTCAGTGTGACCCCGGGGGTTCCAGGAGAAGGGCATGATATGAATGGTATATTATTCAGAATAAAGAACTTTTAGACAAAAATAAATAAGGATTTCAGTTGTGCATTACATGGTAGGCGTTTACATGGGTGTGTGCCGGATTGAAGTCACTTTCAATGTTGTTCACAAAGTAGATGCTGTAAACTGACATACCTTTCTGTTATTTACACGTGGTCATAATCATATTGGTTTCACTGACAGTATTAACATCGTACTACCTTGATGTACATGGAGCTAAGACTCCTGTGAATCTTCCTGAGAAGAAGGAAGGTGTAATTGTGGCAACTAGTAGGCAGCCAAGACCCTATGTAGTTATTCCTGTCCCAAAGAAAGATGACAATTTGCCTTCACTTGAGATATGTGACACTAATAAACATTCTCATGCAAAACGTGTTGTAGAGATTCTGTTTGGACCCAAGAAACAGGCTTGGCAAGACAGGCAAGACAAGAGGTTGTTAGAAGGTGAGCATATAAAAGAAGTGCATGAAAGCACACCTGTTCCTGTGATAAATGACCCACAGATGATCCCTAGAAGGCAGACACACATGGAGATTTTGCAAGACATTTTCATGCCTAAATGGTATTTTGAGAGGATGAAACTTGCTGAACTTTCTCCTACTCAGGGAGCACTGATAGATGTTCCTGTAATAGACCCAGTTAGAAGGAGCTACACTAACACACTTCATGACATGATTATTGAAGGCCACATGAAAAGAATGAGAACTAAAAGAATCACTCAAGAAGATAATTTTGAATTAAATGATTACCTGGTCATTACAGCTCACTTGGAAAATAACATATGGCTTCAGCATATGAATGAAGCAGGAAGAAGCACTTTGAAGGAGGAATGTTTTGTATGTGTACTCCTGCAATACAGTATGGGAAAATCTGAGATCTTTATAGCCATTGAAATAGATGTTCTGACTGCACAGTGCATATTACATCTAGCATTCTGTAGCACGAGAGGCTGTTTAATGGGTCGAACAGCCTTTCTCAAATGGGCAACTGACTGGACAGATCCAGATGAAGATGACTACATCCAAAACACAAAGACAAGAAACAGAGCTCATACTAAGAATCATGTGATCAGATTGAAAAAACCTTGGGTAAAAGGAGCTGGAATCAAATGGGAAGTAAATAAAAAAACTGGAAGTTCCAGGAAAAACTGCAGAAGATATTTGTCGATGGAAGAACAGAGGCCAGGTGCAGATTTGGGAAACTGTGTTATTGTCATGAATACTGGGTGCTTGACTGGTGCAAGGTGGGTGAGGGCCTGGTAGGTTTGGCATGTTCTACATGAAAGTATTTCTTAGCCTTTGAAATCATCCTCTAGTATCTTTTAAAGTCACCTCCGGCAATATTTGAATGATACTTACCTGGGTAACAGAACACCCCCCCCCCAACCCTAAAGACATTTCTGCCTGGCACTGAAGACTCTTACCTACTAACCAGCGGGCTAAAGACTACCAGTGAAGTAACTGGTTCTCCATGCATCAGCTTGGCGTCCGTCCGGGGGTTTTGGCTGTGAAGTCGGAAACAGCAATTGAACACTGAACGCTGGTAACCATAAACACTTGCCAAGAAAAAACCCTCAAGAGGGGAGTCGGGTCTCTGGCCCATGAAGAAAAGCGACCCTGCAAGAGCCAGATGGAGACTTCATCCAACCAATTCAAAAGGTGAGCTGGGGAAAGTCAAAAGTCAAGCCAAATCTCCTCAACACAAGGGATAAGAGGGAGGAGGGCCGAAGGTAAAGTCAGTCCCATATCTTAGTGTATTTTACCCTTTCTATTAACAGGCATACCTTCCGAATCAGGTTGGGAAGAGAGCACAGGGGCAAAGATTTCTAGACTCCATCGCTCCCACAGAGACATAGGTGAGTTTGACAGTTATCACCAGATGGCTGAGAAGAAGGTATAGTGATCTGCAGAGATTGGGTGATAATGGGTCACTACCAGCCAACTATTGAGAATGCACAGATGTTGTGTATGCCTCTATAGTTGGAACTTGCTAAGCTACCGTCATGGGTCGAAGACAGAGGAGGGCCCTTGCAGATAGTGCCTTTGGAGAGTGAAAAGCTGTTTTTCAGAAACAATGGCACAAGAAACATTGGAGCAAACCAGAACAGTGAGAGAGTATTTGAATCTCCAGGAATGAAAATTGGGACAGCGGTGATCATGGATCATTATTGGGCTTGTGTATACAAGGCATACATGAAGTTACCCAAGGATTGGGGAGGGATGTGCACATTGGTAAATGTCCATATTCCAGAATTGGTGATTCCAAAGAGTGATCTAAGCCTCAACAGTTTCCTAAAAGCAGATGCTCACCTGAGGAAAACGAGATCTGTAGAGCTGTTAAAGAGGATAAAGAGGGAGAACTATTTCTCAGCCAAATAAATAGAAGCTTTTGACTCTATTCCTTATGAACATAGGCTATTCAGTCAAACCTTGTCAGTGTTCACGTTGATCTTCATGCCGAGAATCCAGGTTGGAACAAATACAAAATGGCTACAGATCAACATATGGGAATTGCTACAGACAATTAACACAAACATAAAGGGATTCAATGCTGTCAGAGAAGAGATGATAGCCATAAGATTGATCACTTTTCAGAACAGATACATCCTGGACATCATTACAGCAATGGGTGGAGGTGTTTGTGCAGAAATCGGAGAATCATGTTGCACATGTATACCTTCACATGATGACGAGAATGGAACATTGACAGAGGCCATAGACATGCTGACAAAGCTCCATGGTCAGATGATAGACGAAGTAGAAGACATTGCTGATGACAGCTTTTTTTGCACACTCTTCTCTTGGGTTTCACAATGGATGGAAGACATGTTTAAGTTCCTTGGAACCCTGATTGTGTTGGTGTTGCTTGGATTTTGTGTGATCAGGATAATACTGTCACAATGTAAGAAGACAGCAAAGAAAGCCATAGGGATGAAAATTATGATTAATGTCGTTTCAGGATGGAAAGTCAGAGACCTGACAGATGAAGAAATCAGAGACTTTGTAAAGGCCAGTAACCATGCACCTCAGGGGAGGAAGTTCCTGTATCCAAATCAGCCAGACCTTGTCAGTGTTCACGTTGATCTTCATGCCTGGATGTAAAGGAGGATGAGAGAGCGGTCAATACATCGCCCAGAGGGGGAAGTGTAGAGGAGGAGCCAAGTATCCATACCTCAACCGGCCCACCCCTTTTACCTGTATGCTGGAAACCAGAGGATATGACATACACAGAACAGTTGAATCAACAAAGAGCAGAGTATGAACTCTATGACGTACCAGTGAAAGTACCAATACCTAAGAGAATCTGGGAGGTATAGTACCTATTGAGAAAACCATACCGACATACAAGAAAATATGATGACCATTTGAATGAAATCCCTGAAGAAGCAGAGCCAATAAACGGCCAGGACGAATGGTAAAGACGCCAACCATTGCCAGTACACATCATGGTGAGCTGAGATGACGTACCTAGAAGAGATGCAGAGACAAGAGAATGCAGATATTCTATAAGGCATCAAGAAAGTATCATGGATAAGTGACATCTTGGGATCAAGATGAAGAAACTTATTCTACAGAAACAGATGAAGATATCAAGTTATTTTAGACGTGTACAGATGCAAAAGAAATGCAAACAGATAAAGTAATCTTGGGCTCGCTTTCTAGTGAAAGTGGCAAGCGCCAATGTATATATTTATATGCATATGGATAAGTAAAGAATGGATGGTTCCTCTACGCATTATAGCAGTGCTGGACAGTAGCAAGAAGGCCTAATTTCTCGACTGTTGCAGTTAAAAAGCAAATTGAATTACAAAGGTGAATCTCAGTAGACAAGGCTGGACGAGCCAAGAAGCCAAGATCTTATCAAACCGGAGTGAACTGACATTGGATACAAAATTGTGTGAAAGAACAAAACTCCTGTTCAGAAGGCATGAACATAACAAGGAAGACATCAGAGGTTTATTAAAAAATAGAATTAAATGCACAAAAATGCTTGATTCCATGGTCTCCAGTCACATGAAAGCATGAAGAAACGATCACACCTACGCACAAAGGCAGAACATGCTTCTCACTCCCTCAATTTCGCAGAGCTAAGAATACTCCCAAGGCCAAGCTTCAAAGGCCTAATTGACAGTAGACCACTGAAGTGATGATGGATTGATATGCTAATTGGTGGGAAGCTAATGTTAATGCGACCTCACCAGCGCCTGGATGGCCAGCCTGCATGCTGCTAGAAGGTAGGTGGAAAAGTACTGACGGAGGTTAGAGTGCCAACCAATTGTAGAGGACCGTGTAATTAGGGGTCCAATAATTGTGTAAACCAATGGGACAGTGGGCCTCATTACACGGATGTCGGTAGGGATTTACCGGTAATGGTAAAATACCGGTACCGGTAAATCCTTACCGCCTTACTACAAGGTCCCTTTGCTGGTTGGGGGATTTACCACCTGCTTTTTGCAGGTGTTAAAATCCAACCCGCTAACGGACCTCAGAGCTAATTACGGCACCGCAAAATTGCGGTGCTGTAATTAGCGCCTTCCCCATTCCCATAGAGCCCTATGGGGCAGAAATGGGAATGGGGAAGGGCAATGGTGGAAGGGGGATTTACCGCCCCTCCAACATTGGAATGGGGCAGTAAATCCCCTTTCCGCCAAGGCGGTGCCGGTATTTTACCGGCTTGAGCCATGGCGCTAACAGCGCCATGGCTTACCACCTACCGTGTAATGAGGCCCATTGTGTATTTAATGACATTCATAGTGGTCATTTTTCGCGGAGGGCTTAGTTACCCCACCTGATTTTAAGTAAACCAATCACATGGTCATACTTTTTTAGACTAGTATGGATCATATATTAGATGTTCACTCATCCATGCACATAGGTTTTTGTAGTTTGCCACGTAGGATAACATTGGTTCATACATAGGTTAACGTCATTGATGATGAGTATTGATTATAAGAACTGAGTTTTTACTAAGAATGTTTGAGTAAGAGAATCAAGTGAGTTTGTTGATATTCGTTATGCTCCCTGTTTTAGATACTTGATATTAAAAAAGTCTTCCTTTTGTCAACTTCCTGAGTTGTCTCCATTATTGATGTATGAGTAAAGTCTGCATCCTCATCCATCCCCAGGGTAATTGCTACTCATCAAAAGGGCTAGGTCATATCCAGTTAACTAGGGTATATATGACACAATCCACGCACTATGGTGACAAGCAATGTTAATAACATTAGAATCCCCATGTAACACAACCATTTACTCTGTCAATAAATTGAAAGTTGGGGCATGGCGATTCATTCAAGAACTCCACCCATTGAACAACGTAGTGGAAGCAGAATTTAAACTCATGCCAAACCCAGCCACAATATTATGTAACACACCCACATATGTGATATGCTTCACAGATATTGATTTGAAGACTGCATTTTTTCCATTCCATTGAATCCAGATTCACATTATCTCACTGTGTTTGCGTATCATGGAACGAAGTTCCAACACACTTGTTTACCACAAGGGTTTTGCAAGTCACCTAGTGTGTTGAATGGGGTGATTGAGATGGTCCTACGCAACTTGTAAATGCATAGCACAATCATCCAGTACATGGAAAAGCTCCTGGGGTCTCATTACGAGTCCGGCAGGATACCGCTGGACTCATATTACCATTCCGCCTCTGTGATTCCCAGACTCACTGGGGCATTATGACCCCGGTGACCTGGGAATTCCAGAGGTGGAATTATGTAAGTCCCGATTCCCATGGAGCCCCATAGCACTCCATGGGAATGGGGACCATGGAAACACTGGTTCCGTCCATGACAGACACAGTGTTTCCATTCCGCCTGCAGGCGGGTGGTGTTAAACCCGCCAGGTCAGACCTGGTGGGAGTGACACCTCCTGCCTGCAGAACTCTTAATCAGCCGGTCCGGAAAAAACTGTGGCGGCGGTTTTACAACCACTGTTCTTTCCGGTCCGGCAGGGTTGTAATGAGGCCCCCGGTGTGCAATACAATGGAGCACCAGTGCAGAAAAGATTCAGTTACACTTCTGACATTGCTAGCAGAGAATGGCTACAAGGAGACACAGAGAAATTGCAATACTGCCAGAAATAAGTAGAGTACCTAGGACAAATAATATCAGTAAACAGCATAAGAATCACTCCAGAGAGAGCAGATGTGATACACAGCACACCACAGCCACACACGGTCAGGGAGATGTAGCAATTCTTAGACCTGTACATTTCTTGCAGGGTCTGGGTCTTTGATTATTCCACATTTACGAAGCCCCTCCTTCAGGAATTAAAAGAAGCACAGAAGGAAAAAGGCCCCATAAAATGACATCTGAAATGATTGACTAATTTGTAGAACCTAACTAAGCGTTAGCACATGCATCAGTTTTAATAACCCCAAACTATAAAGAAAGCTTCTTTCTGTTTTTGCGTTCTGATGGCACAGTGATGACGGCTGTCCTTAATCAAAGGAAGCCACAAGGACACAAACCCCTGGCCTACTACAGTGGGTTCTAGACCCAGTAATGCAAGGCCACTACACATGCAAACAGACACTCACCGCAGCAGCATTTGCCATTGAGAAAAAAAGCAACAATGAAGATGGACTTTGCAGTAACGCACTATGCAGAGAATTCACTTTTTGCAATACTAGAAAAATCAAAGTCCAACTTCACAACTCAGAGAGTGTCAGGGTATGAGGTGATTTTGTCCAATGCAGCAATTGAGGTAGTGAGGTGTTGGGTTGTCAATCCACTGACATTCATAGCACAGCTGGAGGAGGTAGGGGAGCATGGACACAACTGTGCCTCATATATGGACCCCTTGCATTATATGCATTGAGAAATTAGCCCGGCTCTGACCACCACCTCACAGTCCACAAACTAGTTACAGGGACGCCTCGTGAACTAAAGTGTTGCCCAGACAACTGCAGAATTGTAAGGAAATGAGTTAGGTGAGTACCTAATATGTATGACAGGTAGTATCAAGCGGAAAGGGTGCCGGTATCAGAACACAGATGAAGACAATACAGCAACGGGACTTGAGAAACTATGTGTACCAAAACTATTTGCTGGAGATTAGGTTCTAATAAGGAACTTCACGAGAAAGTGGTTCAAGCCCATATTTAGTGGCTTTTTTGTCCTGGATGACATTACTCCTTCAGCACTCAAGGTCTTAGGGAGGTGAGCTTGGATACTCCTTGGAGATGTGAAAGTCTACGCTGGAGAGACCAACACACCCACAACCCATTTGTAAGCAAGTCAAGACAAAGAAGTTCAGCATGTGCAGACTCGATCGATGACAAGGAAGAAGGACGCAAAGATTATCCAGCAGATAGACGAAAGTGTATATTTGGACTGTGGCTACCCTGAAACACTCCTTGTAAATATCATAGCAAAAAAGTGACTGTTCTTGAGCCACAGGAGTTTGTTGACATTGGACTTTGGAGGACTGAAGTAAATGGAAATATGCCCGACTTAGACTTTATGTACGATTACTGGGAGAGGGAGCAATTCCCAGACACTTTTCTCACTGATTATCTCTTTGTAGGTGCCCATGGTGCTGTCAGATGTTGACCCACATAGGCTACTTCTTGCTGTCTTTATTTTTATACTCTGAGCTTACCCTGCTCTTGTTGGACGTAGCACTGATGTGCGTACTTATGTCCAAGATCCTAAGAAAGGCTTGTAATTACTTGTCATGATCTTTTATTATTTGCTTTAAGTTCATCCATATCTTGTTTGGCACAATACTAACACTTCTGTGTTTATACGAGATCCAATCAATCGTCCTGCAATCACTTGGTTAGTTGTGGAGATTATCGAGCAAATCAGGAAATTATGGTCTTCTGTACAAAGTCCCGGAAGAAGTGTGAAAATGGATGAGAAAAGGGACTGGTGACATCATGAAAAGCAGGACTGACGCACCCAGAAAAAGACACAAAGGACAAAAGAACATAGATGTTCTATAAGATCTGAAGAGGAGGTATCTATAATAAGCAACATTTTGGGATCAAAATGAAGATGCTCGTGTAAAGAGATGCTGGAGAAAATGCAAAGTCATTTTACACTTGTACATATGCTGTTAAACAAGTAGACAAGTGGCGATGCGCCAATGTATATACAGAGGAATATATAGAATCTGTATGTTCCATGATGCATGATGTAAGCTTAAAATCCTGTGACTGAAAAGCGCTTCAGTGTGGTACAGTTGGAAAATATCTAATGGCGAAGGAGAAATCAAGAAAGGCTGGCTGGCCCAGCACCAAGAGTTGAGGGCACTGTGAGCCTGGTTGTCTGTCGAGAAGCTACATGAATGTGAGAAAGAAACAAACTTTTGTTTGAGGTGGGATGAAAAAACATTGAAGGAGTCAAGAGTTTATCCTTTAATAGTATTATACGCAACAAAGAGCTTGAAAACATGGTCTCTAGTCACATGATCAGATGAAAATAGACTTTAGGTCGAGCTACACCAATACCAGAAGATAAGACCAAGCCATACTCCCTTTTATTGTCATGCACAGAGAGCTTCTGCAAGGCCAAATACAAAGCCTTCATTAAATGGCAGACCGCAAGAGTGATGATAGATGTTGGGCTAATTGGGTGGGGAGGCATGACCAGTCCTTCCCTCCCAGCACCTGTGGTAACCAGCTTGCATGCTGCTAGCTACTACAATATTCTAGAGGGGTACAAGTGTGCCAACCAATTATAGAGGGCCACATATTAGAGAGCCCTATAGTTCATTTAACCAATAAATCGTCATGTATTTTGTGATGATGAAGATGACTTGCACTAGAGGAAGGCTTAGTTGTCCACCTTATATTAGAGACCCAATCACAACCCCTGTCAGTATGGAACGTATACTTAGATGTTCCCAAAAGCCTATCACATCCCCAAGTATGTTTTTGTAGTTTGCCACATAGTGTGACATCAATGATTTTTATGAGATGCATTTAGATTGTGCTTTGCGACATACGATGATGTCCGTTGTAACTCCCAGTGTTAGATCGATCATTGCAAATAAAACAGTACTAAGTTTTGCCAAAATCCTGAGTCAGTTGTTCTATTGATGTATGAGTAAGTTCTGCATCCCCATCCATCTCTAAGTATTGGTACCTTGTCTTAAAGGACCCCAGGTCTCAGTGTTCACATCTCCTAAGCTAAACTCTTTAGAATTTTCCAGCACATTGATTACGGTCATCAAGGGCGATCCAACCGGAAACGCGGATTGAGGCCACACAAGTGGGGAAAGAGCACTATATAAATAACCAAAACAATACAATACCTGTGTAACATGCCAGAAATGTATAGCAGGGCAAACATTTAAAACTGTTAAGGGAACATTACCATGCCCAGAGGGGCCCTACCGGCATTTGCATATTGACTATGTTGATAAGGAAGATCGATTTAGCCCTTATAGATACATGAGTGTTGTAGCATGTCCTTTTTCACAGTGGTATGAGGCTGGCCCATGTGCTAATAATGATGTAAAATGTGCAGTTACATTTCTGGTACGTGAAGTATTCCCAAGATCAAGCACACATTGTGTTCTGTGTACCATCCTCAAGCCAACAAACTTGTTGAGCACCTCAATGGCCTGCTTAAAGAGTGCCTTGATAAGCTGTCAGTGACACTTGGCAAGAATTGGCTCTATTGTCTGCATCACCAGATTCAACCACATCAAGGCAAGCCTGCCGATCCACCATCAAGCACAGATATTCCATCAGCACAGGAAACAGAGACATTCACAGCACAGCCTCCTCTTTATCGGGGTGACTAGATACTAATACGCTTCTTCATAAGATCTTGGAATGAACCACACATCACCAAACCCTTCACTTTGATGACTACACCACAACAAAAGTGAAGGAAGCAGAGATATGCCCATGGATGTATATCAGGACAAGTCTAGCACTCCCCTCACAGGAGAAGAGAGGGGGGCAACTGAAGGAAAGTATACACCAATTGAATATGACATTCTTGTCTTCCTTCTGCTTTTTCAGGTGACAAGTGAGTGGTCCGAAGGAGTTGCAGCAGGATATAGGAGGAAGGACATTGTATAAGCTATGTTGTTGTAGTGTAGTGATTTTGTTGTGTAGTTTTATGTCTATTTGGTTTTTAGTTGAAAGGGGACAGTGTGCCCCTACTAGGAGTAATAATGAAGGAGTATGCAACAAATGAGAAGTATTTAATTCTGAATTGTTCAAAGATGGCATTTGGGGCAGTGATGGCACTGCGTCTGTGTACGCTCACAGTTATATGAAAATCTAAAAAAAATAGCGTAGAAGCAACAAAACACATTATATTAGAATATGTTATAGCAGGGACATGAAGGGGGCGCAACTGTTCACAGCCCACACAAGATTGAAGTATTTTAAAATGCCACAGGGCACAGTAATCTGTGTTGCCATACAAGACCATTGATGCTCATTGAGGTGTCTGTTTTCCATGATGTGGAAGGTGAGGGAGGAATGATTCAATGTAGGGCAGAAGGACTGGTAGGGTTTGAAGAAGATGTAGTGAAAAAGATAAATGATAGCTGTTGCATAATATGGAACAAGCATGTTCAGGCCCACACGTGGAAACACGAGAAAAAAACACCATTGCACACATGGAAACTCACATGCTGTCCTTTTTGTTTTAGATCCACCCCTTGATATTTGGCATACAACACCGGTTGCACAAAAGTGATGTGAGTACCGTCGCTGAGGAGCGGGACTTCAGTTATTATGGACCAATGATGGGCATGTGGGACCCAGGCATATGCCCAGCGTCCTCCAGATTGGGAAGGCACTTGCTCCCTCATTACTCTGCACAGCCCTGCCCTGGTGGTGCCCCATTCAGAAAACATGCAATTTACCAATCGTCCTGCTCTATTGAATAAAGATTCATACATTAATAAAGATTTGATAAGGGGGTGCAGACTCGATCAGCCCAATCTCTGAACTTGAAAAGAATTCTCAGGGACAGTAATTACTGGTCCCAGAAATCTTCAGACAGAATGGCTGGTATTCCACCAGAATTTCGCCTTTTTATTAAGACGTGTAACTTCTTTGCATCACTACTGTTTCCAGGAGTCCAGGCAGTGACAAACTCTAAATGGGTTTAAACAACAAGATATGAAGAATAACAAATTCAACGGGGAAAGGGGTTAAACGCTGTTAGAGAGGAGCTACCGGTGGTAAGACTGGTTGCACTTCAAAACCGGTAAATTTTGGATTTGTTAACAGCAATGGAAGGTGGTGTCTGCAAAAAGATCAGCAGCAGCTCCTGTACTTTTGTGCCTGCAAATGATGCAGCCAACAGAACTTTGACAAGCCAATTGAAGAACTGCACACACTCCATTAGACTATAACATAATAAACAAGCCAGCAACAACTGACTCGGTAGCATATTCGCCTGCGTCCCCATGTGGTGTGCAAAAATGTTGAAGATAACTGTCACAATCCTTGTGTTGGTATTCACCACTTTTTGTGCATGCCCATTAGGTTTAAGAAAGTGTAAGGGAAGCAAGGGAGGGAGGACATACATGTTTCCCCTGAATGTTGACAGGGCAAGGTAAGCGACACAATGCATAAGACACACACAAACTCAACCAGATATGCCTGAATATGGTCCCCTGGGAACATTTAAAATGCCACCTCTGGATACACATAACTATGAGGCCTTGTGGGTAGACAGTTCAGCTGATGCAGAGGCCGGCTTAATAATGGCACAAGTGGAAAGCTTATGGAGGGCAACACAGATATTGATATCAAAGGAAAAAGCAGTGAGCTGCTGGCAAAAGGTCTGTCAATTGATAAATCGATCAAAGGGGGGAATGTTGTAAAGGTCCCAGTTCAATGCTGCCAAAGGGGGTACAAATATCAGTTACACAACTAACGTGGTGATTTAGAGAGTGACATGGTGGGTGACATCAGAGTGGGGATGTCATTGAACGAGGGTGCAGCTTGTATAAGGGTGCACAGAAGCAGGGGCAGCATGAGAAGTCCCATGAGAAAATGCAAAGAAGGAAGATGATTTGGGTGTAGTAATGCCTGGTTGTGTAGCGCAGGCACAGGGTTGGGTGCAAGTGTCCTAAAGAGGTAACATGGTAGGGGAGATTTTGAGCATGTATGAACAGTAGAGGAACCATTTTCTTGTAGACCCATGCTAGAAATGCATTTCTCACAGACTGCTCATAATAAAGCTCATAATAATAAAAAAATTAAAGGCTCATGGCTGAAGTTTCCCAGGAGAACGCATCCCCATTGAGGTCACTCCAAAAGATACTTTCAAGGCCAATGAGCTAGAAATAGAAATAAAATACAATTAATTCAAATCAAGTCACGGTGTGGTAGGCAGCTGGTGGGAAGAGCATTGGTGTAGGGGTTATGGGGCATGTGACAGGTAGGCAATTAGTGGGGAGAGGTTTCAATGTCACTGAGGTGCAACATTATACAGTGTCCTTGATGATGTCCATGAGCACATCATTGGTCAGACTCAGTGTGACTGTCTTGCCCCTTGCTATCTCAAGATGTTCTGCCCAATCAGTATGCAGTAGTTTATCCATTTATACCAATGACTAATCAGCACAATCACGTAATTGAGGGACGGTGTGCAAAGTTTTCTGACATCACAAGGGCTGTTGATAAGATTTTTTGCCAAAGAACGTTCTACCCAATCAGAGTCACTTAACATATACATGCATGTAGGGGACTCCCATAGTTCCACCAATCAGCTCCGATAATCAGCCCTGAAAATATAACTAAAATGTTATATGATAATTCTGTAATTTGATTATAACATGTTTAGCCCCAGTGGGCGGAGTTGATAGCTCATTTCATTCAGCTCCATTCCACAGGGCTGTCTGAACCATGCTTCCCAGCTGTTTCGGTCCAATATATTTATGTTATTTCTTGCTTGGTGTATGCTCCGTTTCTTGAATTACTTTTTCTTCCCTGGAGTTATTTTTGGTGGAGGTCCCCTAGTATAGCCCTATCAGGAAGCACTGCTGCTCGGAAGACATGCACCATCGAAACAGGTATGCGGTCAGAGCTGAAGCTGCTGAGGGTCTGATAGGTGTCCAGGAGCCACTGGAACAAGAGAGAGAGATGGTCTGGGACCACAGGAGAAGCTGAGAGAGTGCAGAAGGTTGTGTATGCTTGACAGGAGAGTAAACCAAGCTATTGCATCCATACAGTGTGACAAAAAAAGGGGGGCGGTCAAAAAGGCCACTAGTATCACCAGCGCTAATGCCTAATTGTAGGGTTGTAATGACGGCAGCGTTCAACTGTTAGTTTAAGGGTGCCTAGACCAAGAACCCTCAGTAGAAAACAGAGTGAATTTAACCAGTGAACTGCGCCAGGTTACAGACAATACATCAAAACAGTTGTGATGTGTTTTTAATTCCGTTCTACAGCCTGACACATGTTTCGAGCAAAGCTCTTCCTCTAAGGCCACGAGTGCTTGTCCAATTGGATATGCAATAACTTGCACAAACCCAGTATATATACTCTCAGTGGTGCGGTTGAAGAATCTTGCTATTCTGTAAGTGTTGTCATACCGGTTGAAGTACTTATTATAGAATCAGTGTTGTACTATTTCAATATCTAGCTAAAACATAATGGGCTGCTCTTCAAAAACTTTGTTTAGATTAGCATATTTAATTTAGTCCTTTCCAACAATTAGTTATGATTGAGAGTTCTGTTGATCTTTCAATTGGGGAGTACACAATCATCTGCCAAATGAAAAATCAATACTTGCCCCACTTAATCATTCCGGGGGCTATAATTAAACATGAGGAAGGAGACTCAAGTGTACGCTTATGGAAATAAAATTCAGCTCCCCCCTAAAAAACCCACTGAAAACATGACATCAGCTGGAAAAAAGTAAAACCTTAACCTCGTTTGGTAAATATGTCAAGGGCTTTAAATCCATGCTCAATTACTGCGAAATTCAGGGACAGGTTTGTCATCCAGCATTTCTAAAAAAATATGGATACTGTTTTCCCCTTGTAATTGTTAATATTCCCCTAAATGTTTTCAGCACTGATAACCAAATGTGGGCAATCTGCAATATTGGTATCAATGGTTTAAAGTTACATTTTCTGTCAATGTACTATTGCGGCCACTATTAATGTCACCTTCCAAGGGTTTTTTGTGGACTTGGATTCAAGGGAATTAGGAGTTCCCGACTTTGACACCCATGGTGATATCGTTACTAAGAAACCAAACTGCATCATAAGAGGGCTGTATCCAGAAAATCAAACCTTGGGCCTGATTCTAAAACTGTTTTTCAATGGAAAATTCCAATGTGAAAATCTTTGTGAATCAGGCCCTTTTACTTTTTTGATGGTTTGTTGTTGTAATTAAGTGAAATGCGGAAAGGATGTGCTTACATTGCTTTTGTATTGTTGTCACTCCAATAGGTGACCTGCAATTACAAAATTAATTAAATAAACTGGTCAATTTAATTGTGGAAAAGTATGCCAAGATGGTTCCTAGGAATGAAGCAATAGTACAGCAAGTGTATCAGGGAGGTTTTCCATGAACTAAGAAGCGGATACTATTTGTTTCACCTTCTCAGAATTTGAACATATTCTAGGACTGGTTTAATTATATAAACAAACACGAGTCCTAGAATATGTGGAGGGAGTGATAGTTAGTGGGCGGAAAAATAATTATTTTCCAAACGATGTACTTTCTTTTCGCTAGAATAACTGATACCCTATATAACAGCCAGGGTATGATTTGAATATCCGGAATTCCCAAGAGATTAAACATAAATTTGCTATATTTTTAATTGTTGTTATTGTTTGAATTGAAATGAATGTGTATGATTTCTGAATTACAATTCAAAATTGCTTTCAATTAATTTTTCTTCTGATTATGTGAATCGTAAACTGTGTTTTGGCCATAGCCAAAAAAAGCTGACTGATCATATGAAGATGTCACAGATACGTTAGACATATATACATTATGCACACATAGATGCTTAAATATACCAGTTAAATTACTGTTCAGTGAGGAAAAAGTAATGGCACATTGTTGCATGGCTCTGGAGTAAAGTTGACATTATTCATCTTAAATGCAGCAATTTTCCAGCGTGTATTTTTTAATCATATCTTGTCTCTCCCAAATTAATTATAATGGAACTTCAAACCTGACACATTGGCTGCGTGAAAAAAAAAAAAAACAACCCAAAATTCGGATAGATATGATTTATTCAGCTGTAATACGAAACAAGTAATTCTTCTAAATTCATGTAGGTTAATGCAAACATTTAGCAGCTAATTACAAAGTAGTACATATATAGCGTGTTATTGTTTAATGTACTATGAAATGTAACTTCCATTTGTAAAAGTGTAGATACTTTATTGAAAAAGTTAAGTGTTAAACGTGATATGTTTTATTCACACACCAAGCATACGCCAATGATTTGTAACGGCAATGACTCAAATGTTTCTCGTACCTTATTTCTAATGTTAGAGGAAAACATCTGTATCCCACAGTTATGTTTATCTCCAACATCAAAGCATCCTAGACGTGTCTAAAATGTGCCTACCGCGGGTCAAAGATAAAATGCGAAGGCAAAAATGAAGGTTTTGCTATCGTCTTCACATCTTCGAAGCTGCCTGCCGCAAATGTGTTGTGTGTTAGCTCACTTGCGCTTGATCACAGGACAAGGTAAATGAAAGATGGCTCTGCACTGCAGGCAGACTGCAAATGATCTGTTATGCTTTAGGGAGGAAGGAGTGAAAGCCAGGTTTAAACAATCATTACGCTTTTTTTCCAATTGAATGCTAGTTCAACTTCTCTTTCTGTAGAGAGATGGCCCTACAAGAAGGAGCCATTCTGCCTTTTTTATTGCTCTAGCCACCACCATATTTTGAAAACATTTTTCTATAGGATCCTATAGGAATGTGGCACACTATCCTATGTTTACCTATACAGATCTGCCATGCTAGTCCTCTTTCTATTGCGGCAATTGTGTATTGTATGCAGTAACATCCTCTTACTTGAAGGTTTAATAATGCAAAACCTTTAATTGCATTTTCGACTAAAGAATTATCGTATCCATATTACACTCATAGAAAGCTGCATCTAGCACAAGGAATCCCAGTACATAGAATTCCTAAACTACATGAACACATGGGGACGTTGTTGTGCATACTGCCGAATGCAGCACTGTGTATGAGCTCTGTAGCTAGCTAAGGCCCAAAACGATAAAACTCACTAAATTCAGCCCGATTTTGACATCAAAACAGAGATGATGTAGGAGGAAGCCAGCCGTCTGCATGTGAAAAAATAAGTGAATTGGAGAGGTGAATCGGGAGAACAAACGTGTGTTATGCATGATCCCGAGTGGCGTGCTGGCTGAGCCCAGGGAGGAACGTGAACCCTGTCAGACAGCTCACGCAGGCACTGAAGATGATCCCGATCATACGTAACACCACACCATCCCCAGGTCCACCCCTGATGAAACGTATGGGCTCCAACCCGTGGCTGATGGACTGAGGAGAAGGACTACCTTCCTCAACCCACAAGAGAGGCATGCTGGTGCTCCGGTGAAGGAACTGTCGAACGCTAGCGGCCGAACAGTTTCTTTCCCAGAACACAGAGGAGCTCTCACACAGAACTCCCTCGAAGCTGCCACCCAAATGCCACATAAGGAAGCTACAAATTGGACCAGCCTACGTTGAAGACTCTGCAGCCAAGCAATAATCTCATGGAAGTGCTGAGATGGTAAGCCGCCCGACGTGGGTGCTGTTAGCCCTACCCCAAGACAATGATGCGAGACACCCAAACAGCCAGAGCTGGATCGAAAAGTGACATTACTTAAAATACACAGGGTGCAACAGCATATATCATTGAAAACTCTGCAGCCAAGAAATAATCACATGGAAGTGCTGAGATGGTAAGCCGCCCGAAGTGGGTGCTGTTAGCCCTACCACAAGACAATGATGAGAGACACCCCTGCCCAGACCCCACCAGGACCCGTGGCACCCCTGCGACCATCACAATCCATGAATTAATAGCAGATAACTACTCAATGGCCACGAACGATGTGCTGGCTGAGCCCGGGGAAGAATGTGAACCCTGTCAGAAAGCAGTCGCAGGCACTAGAGATGATCCTGATCATACGGGACACCACACTATCTCTGGGTCCACCCCCCGAGGAGATGTGGGGGCTCCGACCCATGGCTGATGGACTGAGGAGAAGGACTACCTTCCTCAACCGACGTGAGAGGCACGCTTGCACTCCTGTGAAGGAACCGTCGAGCGCTAGTGACCGAACGGCTTCTTCACCAGGACACGGAAGAGCTCTCACACAGAACTCCCTCGAAGCCACCACCCGAATGCCACATAAGGAAGCAACGAATCGGACCAGCCTACGTTGAAGACTCTGCAGCCAAGAAATAATCACATGGAAGTGCTGAGATGGTAAGCCGCCCAACGTGGGTGCTGCAAGCCCTACCCCAAGACAATGAGGCAAGAAACCCCTGCCCAAACCACACCAGGACCCGTGGCCCGCCTGTAACCACACCAATCTGTGAATTAATAGCGGATATCTACTCAACGGCCGCAAAGGCCATCGGTCCAAAGGACAGACTCTCTAGCACATTCATACTGATGCACGTTGGAGGCGGGGAGGCTACGTGGGTAAACTTCATCACTGAAAGCAAGGTGCAGTGGCCCCCGGGTCGTACGGAGGCCACCCGCACCAGCTCCCAACAGGCCAGCCACTATACCACTGCATAGAAGGAGCAGATGAGATACGTGTGAATAAGATGGAATGGGGCTCCCTAACTAGCCATACCACTGGGTAGACCATCCCAAGCAGCCAGAGCTGGAATGAAAAGTGATATTACTTTAAATACACAGGGTGAAAAAGCAAATATCTAGCATTGGCAGACCCATAAGGCCACAGTTGAAAGGGGCCACACCTTGAGCTGCACTTGCCCAGGAACTTACGTCGCCATAGACACACCATCACTCTGGCAATACGTGGAAATACCAACACGCATCCGGAACAGCCCTGCCCCTTGAAGAGACATATTCCTGTCACCATATAGGTCTGAGACATGGTGTGCAATGCGGCTACATCATCAAACACCCAGCAGAGACTGCGCTGCATGTGGGTGCTGCAGGCGCTGAACACTTTGTACACATGGTGGCCATTTAGCTACACTATTGGGACAAGCCAAAGGCTAAGTACAAATAACAGTGGCACAGACCTATCCCAGACAACTTTAAGCGCTGGTCTGAGGAACCGCACACCGAACATAAGTGACACTGAAGCCAGAGATAAAACATGAACTGGGAACAATCCCAACTATGCCAAGAAGCGTGACACACACCTGCGGAGACGACATCCGGTCATAACAGGCAAAGGGGGTAACACACGCAACAAAGTCACTACAGCAGAGAAGAGTATGATGCCCAGGGGGTCAGTGCCTTAAAAGAAAAAAGGCGCAATAGACAGGTTCACAACAACAATCACCAAGACAAGCACCATGAATAACGCTGGCCCTGAACAAACGATACCCCCCACACCGGCCACTGCATCAACTTCTATGGACCCACAGGCGGTCTTCGCTTCCATGCAACAAGGCTTTACTGCCTGGAACGATAAACTTGATGTGATAAACTCCAACATTACATCAATCAAGAATCAACTCCAGAAAGCCACAAATCGCATCACTGAAGCCGAATCAAGGATCAGCACAACAGACGATGCAATTGAATCCCTGCGGAATACTGTGATGGAAATGGCCAAAGACCTGGGAATGATAAAGCTCAAATGTGAAGATTTGGAAGCAAGATCCCGCCGCAATAAAGTGCGCATAGTGGGGGTGCCCGAGGATGCGCTAAAGGGCCAAATGGAACTCGTCATCGAAGATCTGCTCAAGGACCTAGTGGGGGACCCGGGCTGGTCACCCATGTTTGTCGTCGAACGCGCGCATATATCACTGGTGCTCCAGATTAAACCAGGTGCTTATCCTAGGCCGATCATAGCCAGACTAATGAACTGCAGGGCCAGGGACCTAGTGCTGTGTGCTGCAAGGGATAAACAAGAACTGAAGCTGGGTCCAATGTGATCCGGGTTTTCCCAGACTATACAGTGGCAGTACAACAAGAAAGACAATCTTTTACATGTGTTAAGAAGATGCTCCATGAGCGAGCGATACCCTGTGCAATGTTGTATCCAGCCAAACTACGCCTACAGCACAAAAACAAAATATACTTGAGATATGTGTCAACAGGACCCTCTCTGCGATCCTGGAACTAGCAGGGGGCACCCCACAGGCCTGCCCACTGTCACCTCTCTTATTTTCATTGGTCATGCAACTGCTTGCAGACTTACTTAGGGCCAGGCATGGTCGAGCGAGTATCCTGATAGCAGGCAAGATAGAGATCATCACTTTATATGCAGATGACATAATGTTATACTTAAGAAACCCTGAGACCAACCTGAGGGGGTCCTGCACACGGTGAGAGAATTTGGGGAGCACTCTGGTCTAAAACTGAACTTGGCTAATTCCGAGATGCTCCCGCTCAAGGAGACAACCCAAACACCCACAGAACTACATGGACTGAAATGGGCCCCCAATCAGGTGAAATATCTAGGCATGGAAATAGCATGCACAACACAACTCGTCCGTACCCTAAATTATGAAAAGATCCCTGATACGCTCTGTGCTAGACTTGCACGCTGGAAACACCTCCCAATCTCTCTGATGGGCAGGCTAGCGTTGATTAAAATGATCATACTACCCAAACTGTTCTACCTATTCAACACAGTCCCAGTGTGGCCTGCCAGATCATTCTTCTCCAAAATCCAACAAGCATGCAGAGCATTCATATGGAATGGCCAGCACAGAGTAAGCTGGCAACAACTCACTAAACCATATGCACAAGGGGGGATTGCCACCCCCAACTTTGAACTATACTTTCTCTCTGCGCAAGCCCACTACGCTACATACTGGACAAATGAATGACCCGGCGCTTCACACACGACCATAGAGACATACGCATGGGGCTCGACTCAGCTTCTGCATAGAGCAGCAGAAGTGAAAACCAGGAACCATAAAACCAGCAACCCTGCCCTGGTAAAATGCAGCACCTGGACCAGGATGACAGGTCGTCCTGGTCATGCAGTATTATACAACCCAAATATGTTGCTGTGGATGCAACCTATCTCCCCCAAAACAGAATATAACACTTGCCGTACCCTGGAAGAATAGAGCGATAGACCATTTCGGTGACCTATTGCCTGATAAAAAAATGTGTTAGCTGGGAGGAGATCAAGACGAACATAGGGGATAACCCTTTACACAAGCTACAATCTTTTAGGCTGCGCTCAGCTATAGTGGGCACATGGAAAGAACCCCAGCAGAACCGCAGCCACATCCAGGTTTGGTATACATCTTCACCACAGGTACAAATAAGACATCTGACTCCACACTTTACAAAATTGCTCAGTCAATCAGGGAGGCCCCGACATCAGTTGCTAGAGGAAAGTGGCAACATGATCTGGGGAACCCCATCACAGAAACCCACTGGTTGCAATTATGTGGGCTGACAAAGAGCATATCCTACAATTCACGATACTGCCGGATACACTATAAGATACCACACAGAACCCACCTCACTCCCGCCAGACTCAAGAGAATATATCCTACAGTAGATGGGAAGTGCCCCAGATGCGGTAGTGAAGAAGCAGACACATTGCACATGCTATGGCCGTGCGGAATACTGGGAAGGCTTATGCAATGCACTGGATGAGATGTCAGACCAGCCTATAGAATGGGATCCAGGTGTCTGTCTTTTGGGAGCAGTGCGCAGAATGAACCCAATATGGTGCAAGTTCCCCAACCTTAGTTTATTATTGGGGAAACGTGTAATACTGATGCACTGGAAAAGTGAAGTACCACCCACAATGTGTGACTGGGAGAGAGATATGACATGGGTGAAGAAGTGTATGCAGGTCTATTACCCACACCAAACCGTCCCAGAGACATATGGGCAGTTACAGGCAATACTTTGTCGATAAATGTGGAGGAGGAGAAGATAGAGTCGGAGAGTAATCATTAATGCGAAATTTACCCAAGCTGTAAAGAAGTAGATTCACTGTTATGATAACTTTGTAAAACTGAAGACAAGATGATGTAATCTTTGCAGTTTAAATAAAATAAAAAAAACTTTAAAAACAATTACATGAACACAAGGAACACAGATTAGGTGTAAGCTAGCTGAGGCATAGATGTTAATAAAGCTAGACAGATGTGGCATGATTTACAACACATTTTCAGTGGGGGTTCCCCGTTGTAAAACGCTTTATGAAATCAGGACCATTGTATTTTCAGTTAGGTTCTCAAGTCCACATCATTCTCTGCTGCATCAGGGTCCTAATTCTATGGTGACCAGAGGCCCAGTATTTCCAGAACTTTCCCAGAATGTGGCCCTCTGCACCTCCTTCCGGGACCTGTTTTTATTTTAAAGACCTGATTCTGGTTTGGAAATGACTACAACGCAAGACATGTAAAAGCATTAGAGTAACAGGTTCTTATCTTTAATATTCTTTCATTGACAGTCCGATAAGCACAGTTCCTAATCAGGAAATCAGGAACAGTGCTGGAAACGTAAATTATTGATTATTTACTGTATGATCCCACGACACAGGAGGGGTAGATGGGCGGGGAGAGCTAGAGGGGTGTAGTCCTACTTACTTTTATGTTTGTGGCAGACCCCTACTAATTGCAAAATATCATTCCTCAGCTTTGTTCACCCCCACTGCCAAAATCCCACTGCCATGTCACCCCAAATTTAACTTTGAGATATTCCTCTTCACTAACATTGCAGTGCCCCTAAACGTAAAAAAATTAAGAACGGACAGCGGAACTTTCTTTGACCATTGTTGGAAAATCCATTTTTATGGCCCTCAGAGCCATCAGAGACCATCCACTCTTTTGATAATAGCAGAATGTGTAGGAATAAAGCAGATGGGATTAACACTCACATTAATTCCTTCATATCCCCCATGGAGTACTTTGGGCTCCAGGAATGGGTATTAACACTGTAATTGCCCCACTCATAATATGTCTGAACATCCTCCAGACAGAGTGGCGGTAATGGTAAACACATTTGATGGTATTTCTAAAGAAAATACCACCAAACTACTTATGAGGCACAATGTCTGAATATATCGACATTTGCATATTATAATTAACATTTCATAATACATTAAATAAAAAAACTATCACTATACATGCGCACACACACACACATTGCCACACAAACTTGTAACTAGCTATTAAATTATTAAATATTTGTGTTAAACCTCATGGATGTTGATGAAACAGTTGTTTCCCAGTATATCATTACCCCAACTAACTTCTTGTCTTGGTGCAATTCCTATGTTCTCCATTCTAAGAAGCCCACCTTTGGTGAACAACGCCCTCTAAAAATCCCAATAATATATAACATGCAAGTTTTATGGGTGTATATCAGGGCTTGACTGAAATTGTGACTGCAACACGAAAGCCCAAAATAGTTTGTGAGCAGATTATCTAAGAGTCCTTGCATTCCAAAGTGTTTTCGTAAATGAATGTTGGTTTTGTACTGTTGGTCACTGTTAACGTTTCTATAATCTTCTTACCATTAGAGCTTTAACCTTTGGGTTTGCTGCTCTTCTTTATGCTCATTGTCCGCTGTCGTCTAAGGTGATACAGATCGTGGATTCAGCAATAAATATGTAAAACATAGAACTATAGCACCACAGAAGAGATGGACCACTCTGACCAGGTTAGCCTCAAGCTAAGATGTTTACCAGTATCATCTAGCCTAGACATGCCATCCGCGGGATAGAAAACTTGCGGATACAAAGGTCCACTCTGATTCAGAAATGATTATGGCTGCCATATGTATCATTATTGGTGTCACACATGAGCAAACATACATGCTATACGTCTTTGTAGCCTGAAGGCACACATGCAAACCTGATTTAGAAAGTGTTTTTCAATGGGATTTTGCCTATATGTGCTTCCATTGCCATTCAAACAAAAGCAGCATCCCAGCAACCTTTTCCTTCTACAGGTAATGCTCTTCGTGGTTGTTGTGAATTTAAACTGGCAGATTACTAAATAATACGCAGGCCCTTAGAACACCAGAGCGGAAAATGACAGATCGAGGATTCTTAGAGCAATGCTTGGCTTTGTACATTAGAATCTTTTCCTTGACACAACCTCATTAGGTGGCTAGCAGCACAAATTGAAAGTTAGTTGATAGCACATTGTCCGACAATCTACACATTGCTCCATTTGAGGTAGTGAAACTTACAGTTTCCAATCTGCCAGTCTTTCCTACTTCACTCAATCTTCTCTAAAAAAATTATTTTCACACCAAACGACTGCCTTACTAAATTGTACACATTTTTTTTTGTTTTTATTAATTGTGTGTGTTCTTAAAAACCAAAACTATGCATCTTTTTCCAATTCATCAAAACTCATTGTCAATTACATTTTATTCTATAAACATTGTCAACACAATAGTAATCATATGAAATTATTAACAAATGCGGTGGGGTTAGTATGCAAGTGATTAGTTACTCCAGCTCTTTTCTTACATGTGAGTGACTCATTTTTATCATTGCACAGGTCTACACACATAAACAAGTATCTAGGACTAGATGTACAATTTTGGTTTTTATGAACACAAAAATGTATAAAAAACAAAGACGTGTTTTGTACGGGAATTGTTTCGTGTGAAACAAAACAATGGTTGGAGAAGGGTGAATGAAGCGGGAGAGATTGACGTACTGAAATCTGTAAGTTTCACTACCTCAAATGAAGCTATGTGAAGATTGTAAGCACCAAGTGAGGAGGTAGTTGAAGGTATGTGGTCCCTGTTACTTGACATTGGCCAACAGACACATTTCCTGTTAACAGCACACAAGGAGCAAATCTCAGACATAGTGGGGCAACAGGACTCCACATTTGGGGACCTACTCCTTCAACACATAGCTTCTTTGAACACACTGGTCTTCTTTGTGGAAGCCTACAGGAGAGATACTCACACCAAAATAGTGATCTTGAATGAAAACATGCACAACTTCTCAGGCATGTTTTTAAATGTGTAATAAAGAGTGAGAAGGGTGCAGGGACGTTTTTGTGGGAGGGCAAAAGGGGCACTTGCCCAGGGCCCCCACCTTGGAGGCGGCCCCACAAGGCTAGCTGATCTGAAGTAAGAATCCATTGTTCACGAGTCTTAAATAGCACACAACAGGATATTTTATGGGGTGCTGCTGAAGCTCTAAACCCATTGCCTTTCTGTTTTGGCAAGTGCATTCTGCCTTGATCACCTCATGTATTGCTTACTGTGTTCACCGTGGTATACATAGTTTGTGTGTTCCTTAAGGCACAACTGTGTAGCTTTCTTTCCTTCATGTGGGAATTATGTTGATCATGTGCAATAGGCAATTGTGAAATACATATTGATAAATTGAGTGCCACAATCGTGCAGAGATATGTGTTCACATGCAAAACAAGAATATCACATTCCAGCAAGGCTGGCCAAGCCTTTCCTATGTCTGAGGTTTACATACCTGCCTGCATATGTACTTGGTTTTGTAGAACAGCATCTGCTATTATCAGCAATGTACCTGTACCAGATAGGGGTTGCTATAAAAACTAACATATCATACGTATGATGAAAGTCTAGAAATTGGTTTGGTCAGATGGGGTGTTGTAAAACCTAGGCAATCGCCTCCAACAATGGCATAAACTGTTAGTCCAAGAGGTGAATAAGTATCCAAATTCAAGACTATGGAGCAACAGCGTTCATGTTTGTATCGTGGATTTGTCAGCACGTGATTTAGTGATCCTGGTCAAATCATCTAATATATCTTACATTACTTTGCTGTCTTCTGTGAGGTTTGCCTTCTTGTTTGCTGCTGGTATCATTTAGCCCACTATTTGATTTTTCTTCTTATGTAGGCCATTTGGGTGGAAGGGTTGGTAGACAGAAGAGAGCAGACCATATGTTCCAGACCTCAGGCAAGCATATTTTAAGGTCTGCTTGTTTGACATAACAACGTTTACTTTTTTGTAAATGTGAAATGTTTTTATGCACGTTTATAAATGAAAATTTCACAAGCCATTGTTTTAGAAGTATTTAAACCTTTAAAATACAAAAGACAAACCCAGATTAAATCTGTTAAATCACATCGATTGGCATGCTGGTTCTTATATACTTCTCTGGATAATCGAGAGAATAAAGGTAGAATCGTTCCCCTTTTGCATAGTACCCTTCTACAATATTTTGTTTTAAAATGGTCATGTTTAGTAATGTGATTTGTGTACTTATAAAATGAGATTGTTTTAGTTCATGGTAAGAATTGGAAAAGAAAGTGTTTAAATGCAGAAATTGAAGAGTTGGCACAAATCCCAGCTTCACCCCTTAACCCCTTAACCAATGTGTGACCTGGACATTTCATTTAATCTTGTATTGCCGAACCTCTCAATATTCCCAGTCACTAAACATTTCAAAATTGTCAGCCCTTCCGAGTGATTGCCTTCTCATGGCATGATCTTCATAAAAGCCTTATTCATAACTTCACTGTGTTAATAGTCAGCATATTTATATTGCACACCAGAGGCATGTGTTCATTTGATATCTAATGGCAACACCTTTTGAAAAGCATATCCCACTTCTAATCTCAGTCTATCTGGATAAAGACACCTTCCTGGTAGCTTCTAATCTGCCTCGACTATCCATGCTACGGTATGTGTAGCGTTCTCCTTCCTTCCAATTGGTGGTCTCTATCCATGCATGAGTACTTTTACATTCTGTGAGGCAGCTAATGTGAGTTCTCTGTCTATTATGGGTTACATGTACCTTTTACATACAGTCCTGCATTAATACTACATCTACCTTCCTGGATGTTATTGATAAAAAGTATCCCATGTGTTCTAGAACAGTAACCCCTTTGTAGACTGCTAATGTTGGTCTTCAAATGGTACTGTTTATCATTCTGATTAGAGCAAGAATGAAGAGGGCAGGGGGACTTAAAGGGAGTAAACGTGCTTATTATGCTGCAAGACAGCATGTCAACCTATAGGTTGGGGGCGCGACCAGTATTCTTAATCCCTTAATTCCTTTGGTTTGCTGGAGGGGGGCCCCAAAGATGTCCGTGCCCAGGGCCCCGAAAGTACTTATGATGGCCCTCGGAGATTGGAGGAGTCAGCAGACAGTCTTCATCAGATCCACTCAGGTGGTTGAGTTGAAGTCTCCTTTTAAACATTTTGATGGCCACAGCAGGTGAAACTTCCTTCACGTGTGTGGTCTACCTGAAAATGCAGAAGGAAATAATGTAGCCTTTAATAAAACCATGTTGTCACTTTACGAGCCCTCAAGGAGTCTCCGCTCACCATCACTAGCCTTGGTCAATTACCAATCTTCAAACTTGCTAACCGCTTAGGAAGATCAGTCCCGGTCCTTGCTGCGAAGATATGGAATGCTCTTCCCTTAGACTTAAGACAACAAAACGAAATATAAAAAGTTCTGCTGACAATTAAAAACCCTACTCTTGGAGTGAAGTCCCTTGATGCCTAGTTCCAGTTAAATGCTTATGCCATGTTTCTGTTGTTTTCTTGTGTTTATGTTTGGCGCCCGATACCTGTGCATTTTTGGCACCCTATAAATACATAAATGAATAATAATAAATAAAATGTCCAGTACACAGGATACATACAGCAATGACTAATGGAATACTCTGAAACACTCACAAAGGGCTCTTGGCAAGGTCACAATATCTACACCAAGGCAAATGTTTCCAAGACATGAATTTATGTGTGAACATGCTTCCTTGAAATGATGGCAGATCTGAGAACATGGGACCTTCAATGTGACCTCAGGAATCACCAAAATACCTCCAATTATGTACCCTGGAATTTCCTCTTAGAAACAGTAGACATTACTATATATCTCATTTGTCTGAGTCAGAAAATGGAAAGAAGATGGACCCCTCACATGGTATGAAACTCACATTGAGAATCGCGATTAGCCAGAATTACAATCCTTCTATAGAAGAGAACTGAATGAAACAGATAACTGTTTGCAAAAATCCCCTTAATGATATAGGGAGAAGTCAAAGTGTCCACTGAGGAAAACCTGACCACAATGCGAGACAATAACCAACTCTGTGCGGCTGTAGTCAATCCCGTCTATGGTAAATTGCAGATGTCATTGAGCTGATATTTAACATGCACCATGGCAGTCATGAGTTATGAGGATACTTGATGCCACTCTAGTGAGACCTGTCCAATGCTGGCAGCAACTCTGGCAGTATAACTATTTGAAGGAGTATATTTGAGTAAGACTTGTATCGGCGGGTGTAGTTATGGAGTCTACATTACTGACAGTTTGTTGAGAGTAAGAATAACCATTTTCGTTTCAGATCAGGATGGCATGATCTGGATGACAGTACTATTTTAATGCTTCCTTCCCTTTCATGGATGGCAGGATATACGACAGAGATAGAAACTCTAAATTCCAAATAAATCTCTCATAAGAAGTGATGGGACCTTCACTCTCTTATTACTGACTGTCCTGACAAAATGTACACAGTAACCCTAAAAAATGTTTTTCGTATAAACTGATTCAATTTATTAATTCATGTATCACAAAAATTAAAAAACACCCATAGAATCACAAAGAGAGTCGTAACTCAATATAACATAACATAAACAAGATAAATATATACATCAACATTCAACAGTACAATAGACACAATGACAAAAATGTAAACTTCAACACTCATAAAGTGTCTCTAGATAAGAATCCCAACATGTTTCTGTTCCTAATTTCTTCAACACTTTGTGCTGTGGGTAATTCTCATAAAAAATGCAGTGCAGTTTTAAAACCCTGGAAAAAGAGAGACAAAAAACACCTCAATCACCCATTTAAGAACATGTGAATAATGCATCTAACAAACAACTCAACCTTTATCTGTACAGTGTCGAGGAGTCATTGAGTGTGCACCTACAGCACACCCCATTCTATTCTACATGAAGTACCTGCAAATAATACTTCTTACACAGTGTAAGATATTTCCGCCAATTCCAAATTAATAGGAACTGTTCACTCTAAATTGCTCTTGCGTAGCACGTAAGCTCACCTGCAGCTACAAAAACATCAGAAAACAAATGGAACATCAATCAAACTCATGGTACAAAACACCAAAATATCCTGAGGGTCAACCACCTGTTTCATGCACTTGATTCACACCTTATGCTGCCATTACTGCAGACATAAATGCACTTGATTCTAGTTGATATAATGGCCAGATAGGTTCTTCCTATCTATAGAGGCAAAAAAGGGGGGAGGGGCTCAACAACCACCTCTATGTTGATCAAAGGATCACACTTCCACATAATTATAAACTTCCTGGATCAAGCACATGTCTTACCTTGGGTTCTCTGAGTGACACCCATCTAGCTCAATCAGCAAGTATGCACCGTGTTTGTATAAGAATCAGACTCCTTAGGATGTCCAATTCATCGTAGTCAATCTATAATATAGAAGCAAATTCTACCGTTAAACCAACATTCACAACACTTGCATCTAAAATAAATACACAGCAGCTGAATGCGGCATTACATCTGGAGCCTCACATCACTCTCAATCCTTGGCAAAATGTCACCAAACTTCTATCTTCAACCTACTCCAGCGTTCAACTTTCGAGATAAGTAGCCCTTTCATGATACAATGCTTCCGTGTACACTCGCCTCATTCGATGCACAACCCTTTATCATACATCAACATTTCAAAACCACTATTTACCTCATTCTTCGTGCTCTGAGGCATGAAGGAAATGAACTCTCCACTATGCAAGCCACTGCATCCACAATGTGACGTTTTATTTTCACCAATTAACACTAAGAGCAGAATCAACACACAATTCATACGGGCCTGCGCCATGTTGGAAAACTCGAACATATAACTTTCAAAAGTTCTTTACACACCCAACACAATGGAGGGGGGAGGAACATTTTACTAAATTGAAATATGAAAGCATACAAAGCCCATTCTCAATGCATCTCCAAGTAATCAATTCACATCCACGTCTTCAAAAATCGCCTGCACGTACATTCATAAGCCTCAAGAGCATATCATGTCACAGGTGCAATAAACACAAAAAAGGACTGCATTTTGCTACTGGAATGCCGGCCCACTTCATGAGAAGCACTATACCTACTAAGACCAACTCTGGAGGGTAAGATGTATAAAACCCCCTCAAATAGGACACCACCAGTAGACACGTTTTGAAGAAACCAATAAACTTATGTCAGGGAAAACGATCTCAATATCATATACATATTATTTACATGTAACAGAATGTGCTGCATCATCCTTGTCTTCATATTACCACCCTCACATACAGTTTGTACATCTTTTCAAAACCTTCATAGGGTATAAAACAACTGATCATACACATATGCCCACTTTTTCGCATGCTAGATTTACATTGAGGCCACCCCCTCAACTATAATACAGATGATGCAGAATGATATATCATCACTCATGACCAAGCCGGACCCGACCATAGCAGCTATATGTAATCTGGAAAACAATATAGAATGGCACTTAGCCCAGGGACACGTGATGCCAATCAATCCCTTCATTCAAACCGGTTAAACTTTTATGAGAAAGGTTCATCTCAATGATTTTATTTTCCGAATGAATTGCAATTTGAAAGTAGGAACTATAGTGGCCTCCAGAACAACTCCACCTTGTATGCACCTATGCATAGTTTTTCTCCTGAGTCTTTAGTGTTTGAGAAATAGATGTTGTGGAAGTATGTCAATTGGAAAGAATGGAAAGAGAACATCACTCCAACTTCAGTAAGCATAGGAAGACTTTTCCAAAGTGTTCCAGAGTTTCTTTTATTTTACCACCAAATTCTGAGTTTGTGGGTGAACCAGGTATTTATTTTAGAGCGAGGTTTAGCTTTTCGCAGTTTTGATGGCGCTATCATGTTGATAGCGTTAAGTATAGTGGGGTTATACAGTTCGACTAGAGAAGAAGGGTCCTTGTTAGTAGTATGGTAGTTTATGATGGGTTGTAACAGGGGGAGTAGTTTATCCGGTATCATGTTTCAGTTGTTCCTGGTTCATGTAGGAGGTGCAAGAGAATTACAATGGATATGCTGGACACTGTCTTTTAAGGTGAACAAAATGATATGGTGGTCGGACCACGCACATGGATTGTTAGAAAAGATGTTGATATAACAGGTGATGTCCATGATCCAGCCAAATGTTCTCCCTTTGTTGTGAGATGGTGTTGGCAATCGCTAGAGCGTTGTCATCATTTGAGTCAAGCAGTCCTAAATTGAGGTCTCCTAGCAGGATAATTTGTGACCCTGGTTTGGTGTTAGCTGTGAGAAGTATCGAGACGTCTTCCTCGAAGGAGGATAATGGTCCTGGAAGTCTGTACATAAGGTGGATGGTTGTGGTTCGGGATGCTGTATGCGGGGTGCTGTCTAACTTGCGGGGTGCGGTCTAACTTGATAGAAAGTAGTTTGACTGAATGGAACATCGAAGTTGGTAGGGATCTGAGGTTTAGTGATGTTTTTGTGATAAAGACGATGCTGCTGCCTTTGGCGGAATCTCTGTCATGTCCAATAATGGTGTACTCGTCTGGTATGGCAAGTGGGAGAGAGAGCCCTGCCACAGCGTGCAGCCAGGTCTCAATTATGGCTAGGAAGTAAATATCATTCTTAGTTATGAGGTCCGCAATAGCAAGAGTATGTGCTGGCAGGGATCTGGGTTTATGAGTGCTCCCTTAAAGAGCAGTGGAGTGCCGTCTGCTTTCTTTTTGGTGGAGGTGGCGTTATCTTGCACAGTTAGGGAGTTACTAACTTTGCTGTTCATGAGGTTGGTTTAATTTAGTTTAGTGTGCTCAGGTTTACAGTTGGGTTTGCTTTTGTTGCTACTGGATGAAAGGGTGGTTGCCTGAAATCTGCAACCAAGTCTGTAGTTCCTAATTTTTGTTGGGCAAGGTTGGTTTGGGGTAGGTCTGGTGGTGAAAAAATGAATCCATGGGGCTGGTGAAAGTGGCTGAGATAAGTTTTGCACTGCTGAGGCTTTAGATTTAGTTACTTTATTAAGGAAGTAAGGTAGAAATTGAGTTGGAGTGATACTGTCCGTCAGTGGTCGTCTGGAGGATATGGATAATGATAGCCTGAAAGTGCTGTGTGAAATTAAAAATAAAAGAACATCCCTCGATGAATGTTCGACCAGCGTGGTGTTAGCAGCAGAAACATGTTGGAATCATATGTAGAGAAACGTTATGAGCGTTGAAGTTTACATGTTTGTCATGGGTGTCTATTGTATTGTTGAATGTTGATGTATGTTTTATCTCATTTATGTGATATTGTATTGAGTTACGACTCACTTTGTGATTCTAACAGTGTTTTTAAATTTTTGTGATACATGAATTAATACATTGAAGCAGCTTACACGCCCCATTAAAATAGATTATGTTACTTTGTGTGTTCACAGAACCAAGACTATGTAATAACAATACAATTTTTGCACAAAATAATACCCTGTCACATATTGTCGGAATAATCAGACTACACTTGTACACAGAACACAGCCTTGAATAGATTTGTATCTAATGTCAGTGTCATTGTTTGTTGCACACTAAAAAGTGCTTTGATGTAGTGTTGGGTAATTGCAGATCATAGTCATGTGGCCTTCGGAATGGACTTAAACCTGAGGAGACATAACTATCAATGGTGAGTGTTTGATGTTGGCCTTCGGAAATATCCATCCCAGCATTACAACATATTCAAATTTAAAGAAGGGGTCGGTAGATGCAACCATTATATTATGAGCTGTGGTCAAGATATGTTTAGGGGGGATCACGATCCAGAAAGCCTCCTTTGATATAAAGAAAGATAGGAAGGAAAAAGAATGATTGGCGAAAGAGATTACTATCCCAAAGCCAAGTTGCGAAAAAACATGCTGTACTTGTCTTAGATATGTCAAATATTGGCCAGCACATGATGCACTGTTTGCCCCCATACGAGATCTGTTGTAGTCACGATTGACCTTAGACTGACTTATTTATGTTATTTGTCACTGATAACCTATAAAGAAACAAACAGCATCTCTCCATTGTTTCTGCTGTGTGGCACTATTTGGAACAAATGCTGCCCAAGCAGAAAGGAATGGTTGAGTCGAGTGCATGGTGAAACATTGGAGATTGGTAACACTGGTCTATACTTCTATGGGCTTCATGCATATGTCATTAGATTGTCAAGTGGTTTGGACAATGACCTCTGAATGAGGAGCAGTTGTGAAAGCTGGGTTCTCATATCACCTCCACTAACACCTCTTTGAATTGGCCCGATGCGTTTAATTACATTGGCCCTCATTACGACCCTGGCGGAAAGTGACTGACCGGAGCGCCACAGCGTAAATAGCGTTTCCGCCATTGCACGAAGGAGCAAAGTGCGGCCCATTCCGACCCATCGGGCACGAGCACCACGCCACGGCGGAAGTGCAAAGTCCGCGATGGCGGAAATGACCCAAAAACGGCCCACACCGCCGCCGTACGGCGCCCTAGGTGCTATACCGCCACCCCTCTTAGCGGTCACTGCAGTGTGCGCCTACCGGAAAGTACGGTGACCGGAAATATACGGAAACGGAAGTAAAAACATGGGCCCGGAACGGGAAACATCCCGCCGTACACCTATAAAACCACTAAAACCACACAACCACTAAAATCACTACCCTGAAACACACCCCAACCCGTCACCCACCCTAGCGAAACCAAGAAAAATGGGAAAAGTAGCGAAGAAAGCGTGCGACCGCAAGCGGCAGGTCCACTTCTCCCGTGAGGAACTCACCGTGCTAACAGAGACCCTCCAGGAGAATGCTGCCGTCGTCTTCTCCACGCAAATGACCAGAACGGCACTTGCAAACAAGAAGACCATATGGGCTCTGGTGGCACAGCGGGTAAGTGCGGTGGGGACCGCACCCCGCACCCCACAGCAATGCCGCAAGCGATGGGACGACCTGCGGATACGCGTCCGCAGCATACTCTCTGCCAACCGCAACATTGCCACAGCCACCGGGGGAGGTCCTGAATCACCCATCAAGTTGACCCCCTGGGAAGAAATCTGTGCCTCCACCATCGGAATGGAGAGCATAGAGGGAGTCGGAGGGATGGAGAAAGGAGTGCAGACATCCGAAGATTCAGGTAGGTGGGCCAGATAAAACAATGCCAAATCCACACAGTCCATCCATGTGAAGTACCATGCGTCCACATAGTGCAACAGAAACACATGTCCAGGAGAACGTCCACACACATCGGCCTGATAGCGCACGTTAAAACCCACAATAAATACATAAATAATTAAAAACCCCTAATACACGCACTACACGTGCAGCAGGCCCAACCTAACTGCAGGCTGCCAAACAACTGCACCCTCACTCCACACACAAATTAAAGCACCTCCAAGGCCCCGACCCAAATCACCCTCAGGTACCACCCCAAAGCATGTGATACAATGCCATTCCAATTCCCACAGACCCATCAATAACCCTCGCCCTCCTTTACTCCACCACAGGGTCCGATCCAAACGACGAGCTACAGGACACCCCTACCAGCACACCTGCAAAGAGGGCCAAGACCAACGGCCAGAGACCCTCCACCTCAGCTGCACGCATCAAGACACGGCAGCAGCACAAATCAGGTGGCAGCACAGAGGAGGGAACATCAACAGGCACCCCAGCAGCCAGCATGCCCACAACACCACCACCACAGGTCCCCCCAATGGATGCCACAGAAGGCACTGCCTCTGGTGGCAGCAGCACCATAGGTGACACCCCATTGATGGCAGCATGCTCGGACACAGAAAACGGGGATGCCGAAGTCAGATCCATCCATGACCTGTCCCAATCCCCCTGTCTGTCCCATCCCGTACAACATGAGGATACCACGCAGGGGCAACCACAAGATGACGACTGGCCATCCCCCACAAGCCCTGTGGCAAGGCAACATGAGGACAACAGCCCCTCTGTGACACCCCCGCAAATGGCCATGGCCCAGCAGAGGCAACAGTCCCTCGACCAGTTAATCATACAACAGCAGCAACTGGCCACACTCCTCAAGGACCATGCCGATGAATGTGGGGGCACTAAGGCAGACATAGAAACATCAACTGAGACACTTAGGGCAGAAATGGAGAGAGGTACAGAGACGCTAAGGGCACAAATGGAGAGTAGCACCGAGAGCCTGAGAGTCCAAATGGAGAGTAGCACCGAGAGCCTGAGAGTCCAAATGGAGAGTAGCACCGAGAGCCTGAGAGTCCAAATGGAGAGAAGCACCGAGAGCCTGAGGGGGGAACTGCATGCGACGTCCAAAGACGTATGTGCCGAACTTGCCGCAGTGCGCCGTGTGCTCACTGAGCTCTCGCAAACCCTTAGGGACATGCATGGACGTGAGCAGGCAGACACATCTTCCGTTGCAAGTTCCGTCCAGGGCAGCCCCCAACGTAGATCTGGAAGGAACCTGCGCTCCACAGGCAGGGGTGCCCCTGATACCCGCAGAGGGGGCTTGCAATAGCGACAGCCCACTGACAATGAGCATCTTTGGACACTGGTGTTCGGGGGGGAGGTAGGAGGGTGGAGGGGGTGTGTTGGGCTCACTTGGGTGGCGGGTCGATAGGGTGTTCAACATGACATCACATATGCCATAAAAAGTGCACGATCAACCAATGAGATGTGTGGACATTGATCTTTGTGTACTAGGCCATCATAGGCGTACAGTCCATATTGTGCATGTCCCAGACACACGCAGTGCCACGAGTCCCGTGTCCATGTATCAGCCACCAGGCGTGAGTGCTAGAAGCATACATCAATGAGATGCTGACGAATGTCACGGGCCTCCGGTGCCTCGCAGACTCCATGAGGTGCTGCCACATCCCCACCCTCATCATGACCATCATCAGGTGCTTGCAGTTCTGCGTCAGGGGGCATGGGCACATTTCTACGTACGCACATGTTGTGGAGCATGACACATGCCATCACCATCTTTGCAACCTTCTCATGGCGGTACAGGAGTGCCCCGCCAGACCTGCTGAGGCAGCGGAAACGAGCCTTCAGTAGGCCGAATGCCTGTTCTATGACTACACGGGTACGTGAGTGGGCATGGTTGTAGTCCTCCTCATGCTGGTCCCGTGGGTTCCGGACTGGTGTGAGGAGCCATCTCTTCAGTGGATATCCAGCATCACCTGTATGTGGACGAGAAACGTATGATGTGGAATGCCATTGATACGTACGCACACCCCCCCCCCCTTCCTGCCAGGTCATTGCCAATTCACATACCCCACATAATCATGCATGTAATGAGACTCACCGAGTAGCCAGGATCTGTTCCCTGCGTGTCGCTCCATGTAGCGTGGTATTGTAGAGTTCCTCAAGACCATAGAATCATGGGTTGATCCAGGGAATCGAGCACAACAATGTGTAATGATCCTGTTGGAGTCACACACCATTTGTACATTCAGGGAATGAAATTGTTTTCGGTTGCGGTACTGGGCCTCCATGGCATGTGGGACGACCAATTCAACATGGGTGCAGTCGATGGCACCAATGCAACCCGGTATGCCGGCAAGTGCATGGAATCCCACTTTTGTGTTGGTAATTTCCTGCTCCGAGCGTGGTAGAGAGATGTAGTCGTCTGCGTGCTGCAGGAGGGCATCGAGCACTTGCAATCGTGTCCGTGAGAACAGTGGCTGAGAAATGCCATGCAACTGTCCGACTGTGTGCTGGTAGGTGCCTGTGGCCAGGAAGTGGAGTACAGACACCACCTTCAGTAGGGGTGGGATGGCGGTTGGGCTATCTATCATGCTGACAAGGTCAGCCTGTGTCATGTCCACAATGGCGGCTATGGTGTCCCGGTCCAGACGGTAGAGGGTGTGGATCTGCTCATCAGTGAGGTTGAACGGATGTGCTCGGAGGCGTGGGATTGCGGGCTGCCTGCGTGGTGGTAGTGGCTGTGCTGGTGGGCCTTGCTGGCCCTGCCTTGGCCTCCTCCTCCTCCTGCGTCTCCTCCGTGCGGCTGGTTGTAGTTGGTGTTCGTCTTCTTCTTGGAGTTGGAGCACTTGCAGTGCTATCAGGTCCCCCAGGGCCAACATCGCGAGTCCTGCCGGTAGCATTTCGGTGTGGTTGTGGGAGGAGACTGGCTGTGCAATTTATGTGTTTTCAGGCTGTCTGGCCTCCACCTGTGGTGATTAATTCCACCTGTGCAAACTGCTCTCCCCTTTGGCCGAGCACGTCCCGCGCACAACGCTGCAATTCGGGGAATGGTATCTTGCTATTGCAATCATGTATTTGTACCCGATGGCCGTGTAAGATTGGTTGATATGTTAATTCTGCTGTGGTCCCATTGTTTCACATACTATCTGTGCAGTCGCGAACAGACTTGTGAAGGGTCAGTGGAACGTAGTACTCGAGTAACGGTGGGCCCTCATGCATCACTGTACCGAGTTGCAACGACGGGCGGGGCGTCCCATTTGTGGGTGAAGGCAGTTGCCATTTTCACACACAGCCGCACTCGATGGAATAATTAGTGATTTCAAACGGCCACAGATGCCTTTTCGACGTGATGTTGCAAATGAGGAATTCGAAGGGCGGCGCTTTCGGTTTCCAGCTAGCGGCGAGGAGATGCACACAGGTCTGACTGCAAATATAACGTTCTATTGTTCAATGTCCTTGAGACAGGGCCCATGGCGAGGAAGCAATGATTGATATGAATAGTTTGGGATGCGCAATAGCTACGTGGGCGATGAGGCCGGCCGTTCACAAATACATGTTACTTCACAACACTGGAATTACGGGCTGGGGCACTGTGGATTTTGCAGGCTACATAACGCACAGACTCAATGGATGTTTCTAATGTTATGTGAGTAATTATTCAGGCGTTTTGATCCCGGGATGAGGGAATGATGAATGGATGCATGGGCAGGTGATTTGATACAGAGTTTGCCATGTACAGGGCTTCTTGGGATCTATCCGCCTCCCCTACGCTATGTGATGCAGGGCTGCCATAGTGGGACCATCGTCTATCTGGCCTTGTTGAGCCCTCCCTGTCTCGACGCGCCCTCAGACACTTGTGTCCATGCACGTTAACATTCCCATCTGATGGATTCTGTTTTGACAGACGCATGCACAGGTACACTCGTTTGTGATGGTGTTTGCACCTCGATATAGATGGTTATGAGTCGCAAGTGGTTTTGGGGTGGTGATGATCCTTTGGAGTGGGCTAGCATGCATATGGCTGTGGATTTCGTGTGATCATTGAAGTGAGTTGTTCGAATGTAGTTCTGATGGCCATTCTGTTCTTTTTCTTTTCTTTTGGTTGACAGGTATCTCCTCCCCTTTTGCCACTGCCATCTGTATGCCACTCCTGCAGATGGATTTTACTCCCGACACCTGCTGCTTCGTGTTAATCAGTGGAGCAGCATTACGATCTTATGGGACGATCGCCAATGGCCCACATGCCCTTACGCAGTACTGGTGGCTCGGAGCAACATTTCTGCCTTTCAGCTGGACTAGTGCCTCCCCATTGGGACGGCCCTGCGGTTCTGTGCGCTTCCATGTTGCCCTTTCGTACGTGAATGTGGCTCTGTGTACCATGGGGGAACAGGGCGACACACAAGTAGTGGCTGGTCATTTCTTGCGGATGCAGCCCACAATGGTGATTAGTGTTTTGGAGTTCATGGCCTGATGGCTGTATGGGCTTGGTGACTTTGATGTGCATAAAATTTCTATTCTGATTTGGCCCGTGTAGCGTTTTTCTTTGCAAGTGATGTGGCATATGCCTATTTGGGGGGCGATGTATTGTGAGGAGATCTGCATTGGGTTCCAGCTTCGGGGTTTAGTTGCGTGGTACTGTACTGGGCGCGTTTGCCTACTAAGCCCGTGAGGTCAGGGATGGGGGCTGCCTATATGACAGTTTGAATGTTGTCATGCTCAGGGGCGGGGGATTGGGTTTTGTGTAACAGATGCCGGTCAGCCAGGTGGACTGGTGGAATGATGTGATTCTCGGAATATTGCTGGTCATAGATGCCTGTGTTTGCGTGCGTTTCTTGGTGGGGGACTGTGGTCATGTCCATTGGGATGGCTTCTGTATTCGTGCCATCTGTGCCCTGCAGCTCCCATTGGCCCCTCTTGTGTTTCTTTTGTTCGTTGCCATGCATGGGTGACTTGTACATTTCAATGGTTGCATTGTGACTTCATTGCACCTACGGGGAGTTGTACTTTGTGGGCAGGGAGCGGTGTACAGGCACTCAGTGGGGCCGTTTACGGTTGATTCGCGATGCCGTACTTCTCACCATGGCGGAATGGTACATTACGCCATGCCTGATGGCGTTAGGTACATGTCCGCTAGGGTCGGAATTGGCGTACCCTTGCGCCATGGTGGTGTTTGCGGTTTCGCATGGCGCGCGTGCTTGGTGCAGTTAGCGTTGGCGTTCACTACGGTGTCGCTAATGGCTTCGTACTTTGCGGTGACGGGTCATAGTCGCACCGAGCGCTATTCGATGGCGGTATTGCATTTCCGCCATCGTTTTCCGATTTCCGCAAGGGTCGTAATGAGGGCCATTATGTTTTACATTTCTGCCATTGTTTATGCATTTAGAAATTGAACAAAAACATACCGTAGGAAATATGTGCTTGCAGTTTATGCATGCTTGAAGCAGGAATCCCCTTTAGTTCCCTTTGTACAAACATTTCTAATGGCTTTCCTAGTTTGTGATGTGTGAAGAGGTGTTAAAGGTCATCTCCACTTGAACAGCAGGTACCCTTGTTGAGAGTTATGGTCTGTGACACAGTTTCCAAGTCCCACAACATGAAATGCCACTTTTTAGCTCCATCTTTGTTAAAAGTGACATTTTTTAATCACTACAGAATTATAATTCTGTGCTTCTTTGTTTTAACTTTGCTGACTTGGCCACTTTTTTCATCCTTGTTGGAAACAGCAGCCTAAAATGCGAAACGGCTGTCCAAGCCACCTAATTCATACAGATCTTGCATATGCTCCCTTGGTATGTGACTGATGTCAGCACCGTGGAAGTACTCAGAAGTACTGTTTACTGCGGGCGGGTGCTGGGGGAATTCGAGTGCTGCTGTGGATCTGTGGCTTGGAGAACACCGTGGTCCGGACTGTTCCTTTTGAGTGCCTGGAGCCATCAGGACGTCTTTTTCTGTTACACCATTTGCCAGGACTTGAAAAACAGAAGGTGGTCAAGGGGGCTAGGCCCACTTTTGAGAAGTTACTTATGGGTGACTAGTGAACCGTACTGAACTGATGGTAATGTGAGCAGTGTTATATTCTGTTAAGATCTGATCCTCTCTTTGATTTATATACCTTAAATGTCTGTAGGAATTGTGGCGGGTAGTCCATGGATACAACAGGCATTGGAGGGTGTTATTTTTTTTTTTACTTCTGAGGGCGGAAATTAATAGTGCTTGTCCCGTATATTGGACGGAGTGAAAGAGGGTATCTGACCTGGTGTGTGACTATATAAATTGCCCCATGAATCCACGTTCCTTGTGGATTGTGCCGCCATTGCTCTCGACTGACCAGGTACAGTTCTTTTGTCTACTTACTGGAGCATGGTTGGCACAGTTTGCAATGGAAAGTTGGTTAGACCTATTCTAGTAACTAAAAAAACGTATTCCTTGGCAAAACCTGTTTTTGTGTTTAATATGGACAACCTGTCATCGGGAGGCCAGCAGTTTGATCCTTCTACTAAAAACGCTCCAAAGGGATATAATGAATCAAATTTACAATTACCTCCTGTAAATGGTATGGCAAATTTTACGGGTGAAGCCTTTTCATCTAAAGTGGAAGAGACTGTGGGGGACAAGCATTTAAATACAGGCTTACCCGCCGTATCCTACCAGAAGAGCTTGTTAAGTATACAGGAGAATTTGGGTAGATACTCAGTGGGGCAAATAGAAGAGGGGGTGAAATATAAAATGGGGGCTGATACATCCCTGCTGGCTCCGGTGGTCAGGGCAGAACTCGAAAGAAGGGTCAGGCTGTCGAAAGGGCCATCTACACCTATTAGGCCCAGAACTGGGGGCTTTGACAATGTCCATTTGCATCAACCGACCGAGGAGGCTCCTTTCTCCCCCCACGCCTATTTCCATGTCTGTTAAAAAAATCTTTGACACCAATTTTGGGGCTAAGGAAAAGGCGTCACTCAATGGGGATTTTGTGGTGCAGGGCAGCCTGGCGGCTAATCAGATTAAATCTTCCAGCCCAGCTTCCCATATGTCCTCCATATTGAATCAGTCTTTTGGAACTATCGATCCCCTCATGGGTCCGTTATTTGATGGAATCAATCCTGAGGATACGGCCTCGACATTTGCCACGTTTCCAGTATTAAGCAGGATTCTGAATCTTCTGGATGAGGGTCACGAACTGACCCATTTAGATATCCAGGAACTCAGATCCATATTACTGGTTAATACAGATAAGGCCTGCAAAATAGAGGGCCTTCTTCTGGCAATGGAGAGATGGGGGGGCATGATAAAGTTCAAACTCGCATTTACTGCCATGATCAGACAGTGCAAACAGATTGTGAGACTGGGGTGTGCCCCAAATCCTATGCAGAGGCCCTCACACAAGGGAACAAGGAAACGCTGTCTGCTGCTCTGAGCAGGGACCCGGCCTAGCAGTTCGGGCTGGGCTGCTACCTTGGTGGCGGCAGCTGCTGACTGATTTGCACATGGCTGGTCCCCTTTTGCAATGGCACAGACGGGCTAAAAAACGGTGGTGTGGAAGGTTGCCCAGAGCATTTGCCAGTGGTTTAGATTCATTCGAAACCTTCCACCCATCACTTTTGTGGTCAGTTTGTTTCTCCTTGTGAGAGAGGGTATGCCCAGACATGGGTCCCTTGCTCGCTGCGCCACAGGGAACCAGGCTGCTCCTCACTGAGGAGGTCCAACAAGGCCGAAACATGTCTGGGGTTGCTTGTTTTTCTGCGCAGAGGGGACCCGGCCTAGCAGTTCTGGCTGGGCTGCTACCTTCGGTGGCGGCAGCTGCTGACTGATTTGCACATGGCTGGTACCCTTTTGCAATGGCGCAGACATGCTAAAAAACGGTGGTGTGGAAGCTTGCCCAGAGGATTTGCCAGTGGTTTAGATTCATTCGAAACCTTCCACCCATCACTTTTGTGGCCAGTTTGTTTCTCCTTGTGAGAGAGGGTATGCCCAGACATGGGTCCCTTGCTCGCTGCGCCACAGGGAACCAGGCTGCTCCTCACTGAGGAGGTCCAACAAGGCCGAAACATGTCTGGGGTTGCTTGGTTTTCTGCGCAGAGGGGATCCGGCCCAGCAGTTCGGGCTGGGCTGCTACCTTCGGTGGCGGCAGCTGCTGACTGATTTGCACATGGCTGGTCCCCTTTTGCAATGGCACAGACATGCTAAAAAACGGTGGTGTGGAAGGTTGCCCAGAGCATTTGCCAGTGGTTTAGATTAATTTGAAACCTTCCACCCATCACTTTTGTGGTCAGTTTGTTTCTCCTTGTGAGAGAGGGTATGCCCAGACGTGGGTCCCTTGCTTGCTGTGCCACAGGGAACCAGGCTGCACCTCACTGAGGAGGTCCAACAAGGCCGAAACATGTCTGGGGTTGCTTGGTTTTCTGTGCAGAGGGGACCCGGCCTAGCAGTTCGGGCTGGGCTGCTACCTTCGGTGGCGGCAGCTGCTGACTGAATTGCACATGGCTGGTCCCCTTTTGCAATGGCAAAGACAGGCTAAAAAACATTGGTGTGGAAGGTTGCCCAGAATTTTTGCCAGTGGTTTAGATTCATTCGAAACCTTTCACCCATCACTTTTGTGGTAAGTTTGTTTCTCCTTGTGAGAGAGGGTGTGCCAGACGTGGGTCCCTTGCTCGCTGCGCCACAGGGAACCAGGCTGCACCTCACTGAGGAGGTCCAACAAGGCCGAAACATGTCTGGGGTTGCTTGGTTTTCTGTGCAACGGGACCCGGCTTATCAGTTCTGGCTGGGCTGCTACCTTCCGTGGCGGCAGCTGCTGACTGATTTGCACATGGCTGGTCCCCTTTTGCAATGGCGCAGACGGGCTAAAAAATGGTGGTGTGGAAGGTTGCCCAGAGTATTTACCAGTGGTTTAGATTGATTTGAAACCTTCCACCCATCACTTTTCTGGTCAGTTTGCTTCTCCTTTTGAGAGAGGGTATGCCCAGACGTGGGTCCCTTGCTCGCTGTGCCACAGGGAACCAGGCTGCACCTCACTGAGGAGGTCCAACAAGGCCGAAACATGTCTGGGGTTGCTTTTTTTTCTGTGCAGAGGGGACCCGGCCTAGCAGTTCGGGCTGGGCTGCTACCTTCGGTGGCGGCAGCTGCTGACTGATTTGCACATGGCTGGTCCCCTTTTGCAATGGCGCAGATGGGCTAAAAAACTGTGATGTGGAAGGTTGCCCAGAGCATTTGCCAGTGGTTTAGATTCATTCGAAACCTTCCACCCATACCTTTTGTGGTCGCTTTGAGTTGCCTGGCTGAACTTAAAGCTTTGGTGATCTCCAATGGTGCACAGATTATAAATCTAAGGGAGAATATTGAACTAATCCACACACATTTTTTAAGATTGGATGAGAAGCTGATAATCAGTGAAAATGCCTACGAGGTCCCGCAGACTGCCCCCGAAGCGGATAGTCCATCTGCACTCTTAAGGGCACTAGTGGAAGGAGGAGATCCGGACGGTGAGGATGGGGGAGCCAGAGATATGGATTCCTCTACAGAATGTCCAATTGATTACAACATACATCCTTCTCGAAGGGAGAAACAAATGAGAGCCAGGGCCATCAGGCGCAGGGCGGCTAGGGCACATTGTGCGATTAAAAGCCCCGAAAAAAAAACAAGCAAGAACCTACCTGCACTGAAGATTTCCAATACCAACTCTAATCTGAAAGATATATGTGGACTTTCTGTCGAAGGTGGCAATGATCTATCTGAACTCGACGAGGAAAGCAAAAAAGCCCTAGAATTGAAAGAATTAGGAACCCCAAAAAAAGCTAACCAGGTCATGCCTGCCAATCAGGTTCAGTGCCCTCCAAGTTTATTAGAACCTGAAGAGGGCGATTATGGTGAAGCATCTGATACTTTGACTGACGCCATGACCCATAAGGGAAATGCACGGATTCGCAAACAAATAAAAAAGAAAGCACAAAATAAAAACGAACAAATACTGGAAGAGAAACAATCAAGGGGAACATTTTTGCAAGGCACCAGAATTGGCAATGATGTGTCATCCACTATAAAAAATTATATAAAGAAATCAAAATGTAACAAAAAAACAACGGTTGGGAACGATAAGAGGGACATTAAGCTTTTCTTTACTCCAAAAATTTAAAGCTGTTTATCTAGCAGTGAGGAGATAAAGAGCACTTTACCAGCTTTAAAAATCACTCCTTCTAAACAGGTAACGAGAAATCAATCCCCTGCTTTGCAAGAGAAGGTAAAGGTTGGGGTTGCACCCACAGGAGTGTTAAGGGGAGTGGGGTCCTCTACAAATACAGGGGTGGGAACAATGGAAGGGGAAGCCCTTATATCAGGAAATACGATGGGAAGGATTGCTATGGATGAAACGTCACTGTCTTTAGCACCCGTCCTGGTTCCAAGTGAGGACTTTAAAATATTGGTTAAACAGGCCTTAAAGAACTTGCTTGAAGATTCTAGTAGGCCAGTTGCAACATTCCCACTTACCTATAACTGGATGGAGGTAACGCATCAACGTACTGGAAAGAGAGAACGTACAGAAGGAGTGATTAGGGACATTAAAGCACCTGAACCCATTCAGGATTGGAAAACAAAAGGCAAACATCAATTTGAGGTAGCAGCCGCTACAGGGTTGGGCCGAGATACAGACAACTTGACCCAGAGCTCTGAAGGCCCTTTGATGCAGGGGGATGATGCTAGGTCTCAGTTTTCTCTCCATGTCCCCGTAACTCAGTCCTGCCAGGAACCCTTTAAATCACAGCTAAATCAGATGTGTGAGCAGCAGGAAATGAGACATAGCTTTGAAAGAAATATGAACGATCAACCACCTAAAGCATGGGTGAACCTAGGACGAGCTGCACATTCTTCTGAGGGGGAAAATAGTAAGGCTTACTCGGCTGAGGCACGGGTATCTGGTAATGATTTGCACAAAGAAGTGGAGGGGGGAAGTACAGTCCACATAAGTCCATTTAACAAGTGATAAACAACAGGAGGCCCAATAGAATGGACTGGAGACCTCCCGCCTTCACTGATTACTCTAGGATCATGCTGTATTCCATGTTCTCGCAGGGTGGCCCTACCTCATTTAGGGGGTAATTCAAAGAATTTCACACACAAGTGGCGCACGTGGCTTGCACACAGTGTGCGCGTGTGAATGTCTGCACCAGTCGCATGCGCTAAAATCCATTTCCGCGCACAGCGTATTCATGGATTTTAGCCTCCAAAACCAGCCGTGGTGCAGAGTGGCGCAGTGACCCTGCAGCAGCGCCAGTTACGCCCCAAGAACGCCCTTGCGCAAGGAAAAGCCATCAAAATCCCCAATCCAGCGCAAAGGGCTGCAGTAACCCTGGACCAGTTTACAGGGCTGCCAAACTGCAAACGTGTATTACGGGGTTTGCAGGAAGTTTCACACGCGAAAGGGCCTGTGCGAGTGGGGTACGTGTATAACTGGGGTTCGCAGGAAGTCTCACATGCAATTTCAGCAGGGTACGTGTATTACGGGGGTGCGCGGGAAGTTTCACACGCGAAAGGGCCTGTGCGAGTGGGGTGCGTCTATTCCTGGGGTTTGCGTGAAGTTTTACACGTGAAAGGGCCCTGTGCGAGTGGGGTACGTGTATAACTGGGGTTCGTGGGAAGTTTCACACGCGATTGGAGCAAGGTACGTGTATTACGGGGGTTCACGGGAAGTCTCACACGCGATTGGATCGGGTACGTGTATTTCTGTTACGCTCACCTGGCTCCCACAGGGGCGTCGGTCAGATCCAGACAGCTGCAGTCTCCACTCACGTGATGCGTAGTGCAGGGATGACTGACTGGATCTGCCCTCCAAATCTTGTCTGCTTAACCCGTAGAAATATTCTCCTGCAAGTGGAGAGATGGATTTAGCCACTTGTGGATTCAAGTGATGGCACCCCCACAGTCCTCCCCAACTAATCACCTCCGAAATGCCCTCTCAGCAATCTCACCTTATATTGTTGAAAGATGAGCTCTCCATCCTGCGTGGATTTGCAGAGGCGCGTCGATTCCAGTTACTTCACTGGTTTGAAGGCTCGGGAGAGTTCCGGAGAGTATTGACTCTGAGGTTCCTGGTGAGGACCAGTAAGTATTAAGTTCATAGAGTTCAATATGTTCGATGTTCACTCTTGTTCCTCGCTTCCATTCTTGTCTTGCAGCTGGCTCGTGTAAAGATGCTCTTGTGGCAGCTGGTGGCGCTCAGGTAAGAGTCTGTATTACCTGGCGCTGTCCGGTAAATGTTGCACGTGGAAAACGTGTTGTTTTGTCTCTCTTTACAGATGCGGCACGTGAAAATATGGAGAGTCAAAAAAGGATGCCTCCGGTGGTAAATCAGGTAAGTCTATGGTGGTAAGAATTATATTTGTTGGTTCCCTCAGCTCACCTTGTGGTTTTCTTTTGTCTCCTAGGTGCCGAAGTTCGGCAAAGAAATGATGGAGGCAGCGCCGACCCGAAGGATGCTGTGAAGACTGGTGAGTATGGTGCGGCACTGCAGCTGGAGGTGCGGCGCATGCAGAAATTATGTTCTTTACAAGTCCGGAGACGAGATGGATCCAGAATCAGGTGTGGAATAGAAATAAGTTTGTTTTCTAACCTTGTCCCTTTCTTTCCTCTTTGTTTTAGGAGCTCCGGATTAGAGGCGGGCGTGGCAGAAGACTGGATGCAGGCTGCAGGCATGGTGAGCGTTAAGCTGCTGGATGCAGAATAACGCGAAGCATGTGTTGCTGGTCGGGCGTGGTTTAAATAGCCTCAAAAGTAGTCCCAGGTAAGAAGTCCCTAGAACCACACCCGATTAAAAAATAAAATAGTCCCTGTAGAAAAATAGTCCCTTTCAGGCTTCATGTTGGATTGGAGTCATTTGCAGCATGGTCTGCCTGAGGTAAGTAATGACTATGAGCCTGGCGCCTTAGGCGCCAGGACTGATTTCTACTATGAGCCTGGCGCCTAAAGCGCCAGGACTGAACCCAGATAGCCTCTAGCCGGGGCTGCTGAAGTTTTACTAAATGTCTAGATGCCTGCTCCCGGGGCTGAGGGGCTTGGTCCGGATGCCTGGGGGTAGGCATCATGACAATTTCGGGGGTGCGCAGGAAGTTTCACACGCGAATGGGCCTGTGCGAGTGGGGTATGTGTATAACTGGGGTTTGCGGGAAGTTTCACACGAGATTGGAGCAGGCTACGTGTATTACGGGGGTTCGCGGGAAGTCTCACACGCGATTGGATCCGGGTACGTGTATTTCGGGGGTGCGCGGGAAGTTTCACACGCAATAGGCCCTGTGCGAGCAGGGTACGTGTATTCCTGGGGTTCGCGGGAAGTTACACACGCGATTGGAGCAGGGTATGTGTATTATGGGTTTCGCGGGAAGTTTCACACGCGAAAGGGCCTGTGCGAGTGGGGTAAGTGTATAACTGGGGTTCGCGGGAAGTCTCACAGGCGATTTCAGCATGGTACGTGTATTACGGGGGTTCGCGGGAAGTCTCACACGCGATTGGATCCGGGTACGTGTATTTCGGGGGTGCGCGGGAAGTTTCACACGGAATAGGCCCTGTGCGAGCAGGGTACGTGTATTACTGGGGTTCGCGGGAAGTTACACACGCAATTGGAGCAGGGTACGTGTATTATGGGGTTCGCGGGAAGTTTCACACGCGAAAGGGCCTGTGCGAGTGGGGTAAGTGTATAACTGGGGTTCGCGGGAAGTCTCACAGGCGATTTCAGCATGGTATGTGCATTACGGGGGTGTGCGGGAAGTTTCACACGCGAATGGGCCTGTGCGAGTGGGGTACGTGTATTCCTGGGGTTCGCGTGAAGTTTTACATGCGAAAGGGCCCTGTGCGAGTGGGGTACGTGTATAACTGGGGTTCACAGGACATTTCACACGCGATTGGAGCAGGCTACGTGTATTACGGAGGTTCACGGGAAGTCTCACACGCAATTGGATCCAGGTACGTGTATTTCAGGGGTGCGTGGGAAGTTTCACCCGTGAAAGGGCCTGTGCGAGTGGGGTATGTGTATAACTGGGGCTCGCGGAAAGTTTCACACGTGATAGGCCCTGTGTGAGTGGGGTACGTGTATTACTGGGGTTCGCAGGATGTTTCACATGTGATTGGAGCAGGGTACGTGTATTACGGGGTTCGCGGGAAGTTTCACACGTGAAAGGGTCTGTGCGAGTGGGGTATGTGTATAACTGGGGTTCGCGGGAAGTCTCACATGCGATTTCATCAGGGTACGTGTATTACGGGGGTGCGTGGGAAGTTTCATATGCGAAAGGGCCTGTGCGAGTGGGGTACGTGTATTCCTGGGGTTTGCGTGAAGTTTTACACACAAAAGAGCCCTGTGCGAGTGGGGTACGTGTATTCCTGGGGTTTGCGTGAAGTTTTACACGCTAAGGGCCTTTGGTCCAATGAAATCGCGTACGTGTGCTGACCAGCTTACGCGCTAAGGGCCTTTCCTCGAATTACACGCTGACGTGCAATTTTTTCACGTGCCAAATCACTCCGTATAAAGCTGGCCACGCATACACACACGGAAGACCATGCTCCTGCCCTGAAGGCCATTTTCTTGCCCCCCAGAACCCTAAGCATGCTCCCACCTGCCATCTGCTGCTGCCTGACTGTCTGCTGCTCACTTGCCCTGCTATTTGGTGCCTGTACATCAGCCATCTGCAGGGGTCCAGTTTTTGTGTCCACCCCTGCTGGAACAGAAGACTCCCGACTGGGATACCATCGCTCCACAGCCCAGCCCCAGGACCCAGTTGCCCACCCACTCCTGCCTCTGGGGTTGCCATGTCGGGCACATCTCCATCTGGCACCACTGGTAACCCCCAGCCAGAGAGGCAGCGGGCCACCAGCTTCACTGCCACCGAAGTTGGTGTCCTGGTGGAGCTTGTCCTGGGGCATTATGATGCCCTCTTCGGAACATCATGCGCCAACAAGGAAGGACGGCAGAGGATCTGGGACGACATAGTGGTTGCCATCAACGCGGAGGGGGTGGCAACCCGCGACATCAAGCACGTCAAGGAGCGCTGGGAGGACTTCACATCCAGGACCCTCTACAAGGCCTGGCACCTCACGGAGGGGGGCCGGGCATGCATAAGTAACATCCAGATGAGGGTCCTGGAACGCGTAGGCCCAGCGCTCCACGCCCAGATTCTTCAGAGGCAGACCCGTCTGGAGTTGAGCGGTAAGTGCCCAAGCATTGCTGTGTGAGATAGGGCATGTTGCAGTGTGCTGGTAGTCTGATGCTTGCCTGTATGTGTGACATAGGCCATGTATGGATGTGTGTGTGCAGGGACATCATGGTCATGCATGTGAGACCAGTAATGTGTGAACCACATGGTTGGTGCATGTGTTTTAATGCAACATGGGGAGCTCTATGCGGAATGTACACATGAAAGCATGGCTGTCTCTGTTCCTGGACATGAAGGGGGGGTGAGGAATGGGTGCTGATGTCATGTACATGTATGGTGCACATGTGTGTGCGTGTGCCTGAGAAGTGTGTGTGTCACTTTGAAATGCCATGGATGCATGTGACTTTGAAGGCAACATCTTGGTTTACAGGGGCCCTTCTACATGGATGTTGATGTTGATTGCAGACGCCAGGACAGTTTCTGCATGTGTGTTGTGTGCATTCACCCATGTGTTGTGGAATGACAGGATGGAAGTGACATATGACAGTGCCACTCATATGTTATTGCTTCCTGTCTAGGGTATTTTGTACTGTACCCTGATGCTGTGTTCTATGTCTCCCTCTACGCAGCGTCAAGTGAAGAAGAGGGTGGAGACGGCGCTGTGGAGGCAAGCGGCGGGGATGCCTCCACTGGGCAGCGACGCAAGGCCCAGCCACCCTCCCAGGAATTACCATCATCCGCGAGCGAGGGGGCTGGTGCTGCGTCTGCCACAATGGCTGTGGTGGAAGGGCCGGGTGAACCCCCACAGGGGCTTCCAATGGCGGAAGACGGTGTGGAGACATCCAGGTTGGTGGTCTCCACAGAGGAGGAGGAGGCCTCTACTGAGCCGCACATGGGGCCTGATGGGGGTAGTACCACTGGTGCAAGTGGTGCAGTCCAATGCCAGGGTCAGGAGGCAGCACAGGTCACCACGAAGGGGCCTGTGCATGTCGCTGTCCCTGACCCTGTGACTGCACCACCATGCACCAGCAGGGAGGCCCCGTCCCATGCCCGTCCGCAGGTAGGGGAGAGTGCCATGTCATCTGCCTCTCCACTACCTGTGGACGAGGGGTCCCACGAATGTATGGGCTCTGTCCTGGTTGGTGTCGCGTTGCGCACGCATTTCATTCGTGATGACGTGCGTTCTTCCTGGGCAGAGAACGTATGCCATCACGGAGAGCAGCGTCGTGACGTGGCACTGCTGGGAGGGGCCCTGGTTGGTGGGTTCCTACATGTGTCGCGCACTCTGGCGGACCTCTCCTCCTCAGTGGAGACTATGCGCCAGTCGCTCTCCACACCGTCTTCTGGCCCAGATTCCACCAGGGCCCCCTGTGGACCTGGCCCGACCAACAAAGCCAGCGTGGAGGAGCTCACATCCCTGCCACAGTCGGGAGTTGGCAGCCCAGCAGGGGTTGACACCAAAACTGGAGACCAGCTGATGGAGGATGTGCAGGCACCATCAGACAGGGCACATGGACAGCAAGAGCAGGCTCTAGGTGGGAGCAATGATGGCTCGGGGCCATCAACATCGGAGGGGCAGGCATCGGCCAGAGGGCAGGAGGACCCAGGAATGGGAGTGTCTCCGTGTGGCACCGGTTGGGCCAGCAGATAGGTGCGGAGCGGCGGCAAGCGGAAGAGGCGCGGCTCACCATGGTCAGGGCGGAGTTCTCCATGCGTCGGGCTTTGAGGCGGGCAGAGTGCCTCGAGGCAACTCGCAGGGAGTTGGAACAGGCCATGAGTGCCTCCCTGCGAGACCTCAGTGCCAGAACAGAGGCCCGCCTCTGGTAAATAGACATGGAGTTCGATGATGCCCTGGCCCGGGACACCACAGAGTGAGCCGCTGGACTTGCCCGCCGCCATTGTATATAGTTAGATAGTGTTAGGTTTCCTTTCATTTTTTCTTTATTTTGGTTGCGCTTGGACAATACACCACGTTTTTGTATATAGTTTTTTATTAGGTAGTATTTTTGATAGGTTTCATTTCATCAGTTGGGCTCATGGACCCTGGATTGTTCATCTGTACATAGTTCATCATTGGATTATTCTGTTTTTTTTTTATTTTCACCATGGAGCAATGGTTTTCACTTTCGTTTTTCCCTTGGATTTGCTTTGTTGGACTGTGACTTTGGACACCATTTCTTTTGGATTTCTTTGGATTATAATTTCTTGTTTTTTATTCTTTTACGGACATGAAGCATTTCTTTTATTATTCCCATTGTTGTGTGTTGGATTTTGATTACATTCATGTTGTGTTTAATACATTTTTTTCTTCATACTTCGATGTGTGGTATTATCTCATTGGTTTCATGCATGTCATGATATGGGTTTTCACATTCACTTGCACCCATTGTATGTGTGTGACGGACATGTGTTCATTTACATACTTGCCATTGGGATTGTATCATGTAATTGCCTTTTCTATGTGGGTGGTTGGGTCTTTGGGCTGGGGAGGCTGGCCATAAGGGCCATGATTGAGGATCGTCATGACCTAGGGGCAAGGGGACATGTGTGGGACATGAGTGGGGGCCTGCTGGCAGGTGCCCTGCACTGCTGGGCGTTGGGGGTGCAGGAGGACATGAGTGGGACATGACTGGGGGCCTGCTGGCAGGTGCCCTGCACTGCTGGTTGGTGGGGGTGCAGGGGGACATGAGTGGGACATGAGTGGGGGCCTGCTGGCAGTTGCCATGCACTGAATTAAAATGATAAGCAATGCAAAAAATGTGAAAGAAAAACAGTCCAAACTCTCCCTCCACCAACGCAAATCCAAAAAAAAGGTAAAAAAAAGATATCCATTGTTTCATGTTCATAATGATAAATAAAAATGCGAAAGCAATGCATAGTACAACTATTTACAATACATTGTCCTGAAAAAAAAAAACATTACTCCATGTCCATAATGAAAAAAAAAAAATCCAAATGAATCCATGATGTAACTATATACAATCCATTGTCCAAAATAAAAATCCATTAATCCATGTGCAAAAATCCCCCAAAAAAATCCATCCATTGTCCAACGATGTAAAGGGTCCATGAGCCCAACTAAACAAATGAAACCTACCTAAGAAACTACCTAAACATATAACTATATACAAATGTGTGTGGCATTGTCCATTGACCACAAATAAAAGGAAAACAAAAAGGAAACCTAACTCTAAAAACTATTTACAATGGGAGCAGCTCACTTTTGGATGTCCCGGGCCAGGGCATCATCGAACTCCTGCTCAATGTCCTAGAGAAGGGCCTCTGTCATGGCACCGAGGTCTCGCAGGGAGGCACTCATGGCCTGTTCCAACTGCCTGCGAGTTGCCTCGTGGCACCCTGCCCGCCTCAGGGCCCTCCGCATGGAGTTCTCTGCCCTGACCATCGTGAGCTGTGCCTCTTTTGCCCGCTGCCGCTCCGCATCTATAGCATGGCCTAACCGCTGCCACAAAGAAGACACTTCCAGTCCTGGGTCCTCCTGCCCTCTGGCCGATGCCTGCCCCTCCGATGACGACCTTGTTGCTGCTGCTGCTGTGCCTCTGCCTGTGCCCTGGCTCTTGCTGCCTGCACATCCTCTTCCAGCTGGGGTGCAGTTGTTGATGTGGCCACCCCTGCTGGACGTCCGACTCCCAACTGTGGCAGGGATGTATCCTCCACCAGCCAGGCCACAGGGTCAGAGGCAGCTCCCAGGGTACCCAGGTGATACATGGGTGGGAAGATGGCATGGAGTACGGCTGGCGCATAGGGGGTTCAGTTGAGGAGGGGGTCGGAACAAGGTCCAGCAAACCGAGGAATCCGGCCCTGGTGAGCTGTCCCAGTAGGTCAACGCAGTCAACGAGCCATTCGAGATGACGTGCAGTCTCCTCATGAAAAGACTGCAGGTCACCTCGCATGGCCCGTTGACGCAACGCCACCCCACTGGGGGGCAGTAATTCAGCCTTCTGGGCAGGAGCGTGGTCTTCCGTGTGTTTTCGCGTGGCCAGCTTGATACGGAGTGATTTGGCACGTGAAAAAATTGCATGTCAGCGTGTAATTCGAGGAAATGGCCTTAGCACGTAAGCGCGTCAGCACACGCACGCAATTTCATTGGACCAAAGGCCCTTAGCGCATAAGCGCGTAAATTACATTACGCGCGTGGGTTTTCCCTCATAGCCTGTGATGACAGAGTACACGTGGAAAAACTGCACGTCCGAGTGTCATCGGGTGTAATTGTAGGAGAGCGCCCACGTACATGCGTATCAGATGTGTACGTGTGGGCCGGTTTAAAAGATACACCATTTCCTTGTACGTGCTTTTCATGGAGAGCGAGTGGTTGAAATCTGTACTTCTTGTCGGTTCACACGCGATTACTTCACAGCGTTTCTAATTCGTACTCCCTGTTACCTCTGACAGCTCTTTTCTGAATTTTTGTTGGGCCTGTTTCCTAAAACATGGTTCACTTTTCCTTTTGTCCTGTCTCCTCAGACAGAGTACAATTCTTCTTTTGGCGGAGTTGTTGCCAACGCGCACACGTGCGTATTTTTCACGTTCTTTTTCCAGGCAGACGGTGAGTTCCCCACGTACTTAGCAACTGTGCTTTCCCCATGTGTCGCATTCCCCGTGTGTCGCGTTCCCCTTCAGAGGTCATTGTAGGCTGCGTGTATTACGCGTACGCTTATTTTTGTGTTTCTGGGTGCCACAGCGTAGTGCGGGTTCATTTTTTCACGCACATGGTCTATGAGGGGTTGTGTGCACGTTAATTTTTGATTTTGGGCTGCCTGTGCATTGCGTGACCCGTCATCTTCCCCCAGGGGTCACAGACAGCCTTGTTAGAGCACTAGGGTACGAATTCAATATAGTATCCTACCCCTTTGACCCCCAATTGCCCAGGACAATAGTTTACTGCAACTCCCATACGCACAACAACATCAGTGCCATGGTTGGGAGGCGACCAAGCGGTAAGGGAGGCAAAGGTGGCCGACCTTCAAAAGGTGGGCGTGTTGGGCACGGTAGGGGACGTGGCCAGGAATTGCAGGGTGTCCCTATACCCCCATGTGTGGAGGAACAATCAGGGACACCCATGCCCCCCCCCATGGTTGAGGGAAACGTGGCTGACACCATCTTAGCTCAGCCCCTGTTGAATCAGCCCATTGTGGCACCTGACCTGGCACAGGATGACTCTCTGGCTGACTTCCAGGTCAGCAAGTCTAGGCCACGTGTGACGGTGCACGTTGTTTTCACCAAGCCACGTGGATCTGGGGCAGCTTTTTAATCTGCTGCCCCAAGTATGCAGGGTGGGGAGACTGCATGGGCAGCTGCAGCTCCATCCGCCCCAGCTCTGACTCTCCCAGCCAGGACAGTGTCAGTCCAGGTCCATCAAACTGACGTTCCACCTGCCAACATTACCCTGCAACCAATGCCTGCATCAAGACCTATGGTCATTGTGCTTTCCCACACTCTACCCAGTCCACCGGTGATTCTGCCCCTACTGACCAGAGCGTCGTAAGCCACTCTGGCTCTGCTCCACCTTTAAAGAAGAGGAAGAAGGGTGCTCTGGCACGACAGGCTAAGACCCCAGACATGGCTACACACTCCAGTAGCTCAAGGAAGCCTTGCTTTAATGAGGTGGAACTTGATGCACTTGTGTCCTATGTGTCGGCACATAGCCACAAAATGCTGGTGACTGCAGGGTCCAAGACCACAACTGGTCAACGTAAGGCACACTGGCAGATCATCGCTGACCGCATAAGTGCCCTTGGTTTTGTGAGGCGCACAGCTGATGATTGCTACAAGCAGTGGAGTGACCTGAAACGCAGAGCAAAGAACAAGCTGGCCTCAAATCATGCTGCTACTCTGGTGACTGGCGGTGGGTCTCCACAAGAGGACAACAAACTCACTGAACATGAGTCTGTTGCTGGGGCCTTCGTCAAAGAGGAACAGATCCAAGGTGTGGGAGAACTACCTGATTATGATGCATTGTCCGGTGAGTGCCCATGCATGTGTGTGTAATGCATGTGTATGTTGTTTGGGTGACGGGTTCTGATTGAGTGCCAGGTGAGGGTGTGTGTGCCTGAGTTTTATGGGTCACCCATGTGCTTCATTCAAAACATTCAGCGGCCTTGGATTTGGGTGTGACTGTATCCCTTCTGCCCACAGTAGTAATTTAGCGCAACATTGCGGCAGTTGCCCTTGAAGTGGCATCTTGCAACAACATTGCTTGTATTTTTCAGTGTTCGTTCAGGCTGATTGTTTCAATTCTCCCACTTTTGCTACGCATTCCTCAGCCCTATTGTCACATTTGTGACATGCTTCTGTTATTGATGAACCCCACATTGGCCCACATGTGTTACCTTGGTAGGTGAATGATTTGACCATTCAGGCTGATTGAGTATTGGCCTGATCACATACATTTGTGGGCCTGTTTGAATGTGGAACATGATAGTTGTTTCCTGTCATGTTGAAGTGCATAACCATTGATGTGTACATCGGCCTGCAATCACTGTATTTTTGTACACTGGATGTGTTGCAGTGTGTGGCACATGCCTATTTTGTCACACTATGTAGCATTTTTCATCTCATCATGTCCATCTCACATGGATGGCTGACAGTACTCATTCACTGACATATGGATGTACTTGTGGAATGTACCAAGGCTATGGTACATGCCATCTGTGTGATGGCATGTGTCATGTATGTGTATTGGACATGCCACTCACAGGCCAATGTGTGATAGCAGTGCTACCCAGCATGCAGCAAATGTGTTGCTCTTCCATCTTGGTGTCATCAGTGTCTGCCTTTTGCCTCCCCAGTGCATTCATGGGAGGGTTATAGTCATGTGCGACATGTGTAAATCATGTAGTGGTGCTGTAGCTTGTCAGGCCTATTTGTGTGCTATGGTGCTAATGCCTGTTTCCATTTTTTGTCTTTCATGTTTTTGCAGGGGATGACGCACTTGATGCTGTTGAGGTTGAGGAGATGGTGCAGACCCAGGAGGGATCTCAGGAGGTAGAGGGAAGTCATACGGTGGACGTCACCTCACACACCTATTTAGAGGGGGCGGAGGGTGCAACCACACAAAATCAAATCCAAGAAACTGACCTAAAATGGCTGGCCCAAACGCTGAGTGATTCATTAGCTAAGATCCAAGCATTGAATGTGAATCTATAGACCTTGCCGCCATTCTCAGTGTTTCCGGGAATTCTCGGGGAAATAAAGGCCTAAAAATGAAGTCTGATAGCTTGGGTTATCTAATGGAGGCTAGTATTTTCTGTCTTCAGGAAACTTGGGCACTTTCTCCCCTGATGCTTGATGGGTATAGCCTGCATCAAGTTACAGCAGTTAAAAAATCAATGGGAAGGCCTTCGGGGGGCATGCTTACTGCGGTAACTAACTCCATGCCCTCTAAGTGCCTCAAGCTCTTTTCGCCTCAAAAGCGTTGCATCGCCATGTTGTTATACTTTGCTCCACTGTTCCTTTGGGACACTTGCTGATAGTTAATGTCTATTGGAGTCCTGAGTTAGATCTAACGGAATTTAGCAACATGGTTGATGAAATTATTCAGGAGTGTCAAATATTATGTCAAACTCTGAACGTTATGGTTATGGGTGACTTTAATTCTGAAGTGGGTAAACGCTTTAAGAATCCTGGCTTATCTAGAAAGCAAGTACAGGGTCACCAGTGGAATGTTTTTTCGAAGAACTGGGGCTTAACTTGTGTAAATGATTTTCTGAGTAAGGATGTGAATGATTATACCTGGACTAATGGATCTGAATTCTCCACTATAGATTTTATTTTTGTTAGCACGTTTTTACTTAATTTTCTATTTGATTTCAAAATCTCTCCATCATTAGAAAGTGCTCATAGTATCCTCAAATTGACTCTTCAGGTGCAAACCACACCTGCGTCCATTGAAGTATATCCACTGATGATGGAAACCAACTGTGCTGGGAACAGAATCAATTGGCACAGGGATAATGTTGAGAAAGTGAAGAAGGTCTTTTTTGAGGACTATGACAAAAATGGTTGTGAAAATAAATGTTTGATGTATACTCAAGGGGAATTTAATTGTTATATCAAGGGTGTTATCCTAGGGCCAAGAGGGATTGGGAGAGCAAAGAAAGTAGGTACTACTCATCCACATGTTTTTGACCCTATGTTACACCAACTCAAAAGGGAGAGGAATCGTGAGATTCAGAGTTTAGTGAAACTCCCGTTCACTTCTCTTTTGGGAGAAATGATCCGAAAAGCTAAAAATAAATGGAGATCCAAAGTACGCATATTGAAAGCAAATATTGTACAGAAGGATGCAGAAAATATATTGGAAGCGCTCTCCAAAACTAACACGTAACATTATTGGTCCCTGGTAAACAGAAGAGGAGACATGCAAGTAAGAGAACAAGGGGTATGCATCTCCTCGGCTGTTTGGGAAGGGCGCTTTTCGGCTGCTTATATAGTCCTCTGGCTTCAAATTGGTTGGTCCCGGACGGGATTTCCTCATGTCAGTGGAACATCCTTTTCATATTGCAGGATGTACAAAGGTTAATCTCTAGAAGCTCGAGATATCGTGCACCGGGACCAAATATGCTTGCCAATGTTGTTTTTAAGGGCAATATGATTTTGTGGGCCAAAATTCTGTTCTTATTGTTTAAGGATATTGTTATATCAAAGGTTTTTCCAACTACCCGGCATATGTCATTTGTTGTACCACTCTATAAAAAGGGCGATAGGTCTTTACCATCTAGTTACAGACCTATCGCCCTGCTTGATGCTGATTCTAAGATCTTCGCGTCTCTAGTCCTGGAACACATCCACACGTGGATGGATGAAGAGGCAGTACTACCACCCCAGCAATTTGGCTCTGGGAAGGCGGTAGGAACTGATGCAGGGGGGCTTTTATTCACCATCATGCAGCACCAGACCAGGCAAAGAGGTTGCCAACCAATATACTTGGTGTCAATAGATCTTTGGTCAGCTTTTGACTTAGTTAATAGAGCCACCTTGTGGCGCAAATTGTTTGCCCTAAATATGCCTGACCAGCTTTTAGCTATCCTATACCATCTCCATGTAGAAACTAACATTAGGAAACGTCTTAACACTGAGGGAACTCTCTCAGAGGAAATCAGTACACGTAATGGTCTGAGAAAGGGTTGTATATTTGCGCCAACTATCATTAACTTGTATCTGTCAGATGTTGGACTGCATCTGGAAGAGGCATCCTTTGCCGCCCCAAAAGTGGAGGGCACTAAGATTGTGTGGACCGCCTATGCGGATGACATATTACTGTTTGATCTAACTCCCTTAGGCCTGCAACGAGTCTTGTCTTCATTTAAGAAATACACGGTGGACAATGCATTAGCTATACATCGCTCCAAAACATTTGTCATGCGATTAAGCTACAAGAAGAGTGCAATTAAATTTGCGTGGTTCTTGGATCAGGCCAAACTTTCAATATGCCATGCTTTTCCGTACCTCGGTTACACTATCTTTGGGAGTGTCACCAAGATAAACCTGTGCAATTATTTGGATCAAAAAATAACTCCACTGATTTCCCAATTACTCAAAATTGATAACAAGTATTGGAAATTTCTGTTACCATGTTTAAAAATGTACCGCAGCAAGACCATTGCTCAGTTTTGCTATGGGATGGAACTGGTCCCGTCGTGGTTTAGGAGTGAATTTTCAAAATATAAGGCACGTTTGTTAAGGTCCTTGATCTGGTACCTCCTGAAGTGTGTTCCACTCGCGGCAATACACCACGAACTTAGGTTATATTCTCTCTGAAGTCTAATTCTCTGGCGTAGAGTATCGCTTTTTAGGAAATTGCTCATGACTAAGGACTCCAGCCTTTATGGAATCCTGGGACGGCACTTTGCTGCAGGAAAAGACTCTTCAGTGGTACTGCAGGATTTGGAGAGGGAGGTACAGGAAATCCTGGCAGAAGTAGGGGTTTCAAAAGAACTGCTTATTAGCAATCCAACTAAGGTTAAGATACTTTTGCAACATGTAGACTGGAATTTGACAGTCAATGTAATTCAAAGTAAAAAATGATATGTGCATCTGGTTGGTAATAATAAAAAAATGGCTACAACAGAACCTTACCCCAGCAAATGGCACAGACAGGAATTCATGCGATTTCGCTTTAATGTGCTGGCAACTGGCCAAATTATGAGTATAAGGCAATGTTTGTCTACCTCCATGGTAGAATGTCGATTTTGTAATCTAGACATTAGGGAAGTAACTTTGCAACATCTGTTGACCCAATGTGTAGGATTAAGACAAGCATGCATTGATTATTTCATTAATTATGTGCCCAACCCAGAGAGTGTTAATTTGGAAGCGCTCTGGTCAGATATGCTGCATGGTTCTAGAGTAAAACTGCAATTGGCGGTCCTACGTTTTCGAAAAACTAAATGTGAAATACAGGGAGGAATGCTGGGTAGAAATGTTGGCTGCTAAGCATGTGGAGATATGTAATACAAAAATGAATGAAGGAAAGGAAAAATTATCAGAAATACAATACTGTTTTTGTGTTTTTGTTGGTCTACCTATATATAATATGTCTTTTGGTTGTTGGTACATTTTATGTAATGTAATTTTAGGATCTTTTAGTATGAGATTTTCACATTTTGCAAAGGTTACTGTGTAGCCAAAACAAATACATTTAAAAAAAGTATGTGACTGATTCTTCCCCAGCCAAATTATCTTCATGCCTTGATACTTAGCTCACCTTTATTCTAATGGCTTTCTTTTAAATGTTGGGTTGTGTTGCTGTGGGGTGAGGGCACCCGACTGATATGGTGCTCCAGCAGTGCAAATCTTTGGGAATCAGTCCTGTTTTCTCGGTATCTTAGGCAAGGATGCCACTTTAATCATGTGGTTCCCTTAACCCCGTTTGGGCCAACCCAAGCCAACTTGCCAGTGGCCTTTTTGTGCTGATTGCAAAGGACATTTCCTTATTAACTACTAGTAGGCAATAATGTTTAACATTCCACAATATGTAAGGGCTCACTATTACTGTGGCACATGAGATGTGGCTGCCCTAAATTCTCTGATGAGGTGATTAGCTACATGGTAACAAAACCCAAATAATCAGTACTCCAGCAGATGGTGTTAAGGTGATATTTAGCCAATTGTATATTGTATAGTTCTTTTATAGGCTTGTGTCATGCTATCCCCCGACATTCAACAAAACCATTTGGTGAAAGATTACTTTTTTGTTGCAATTCATTATGGGTAGAATACACCACAACACTCATGCAGGTTAACCCCCTTGTTTTTCACGCTTTTTATATAGCTTTGCACTGCCAATGTGTTGTTGTTGCAGTAATATAATGTTCCTCGATGTGGTGTAACACTTCATTTTATGTGTCCATCTACTAATGGGGTCGAGAGTCTTCTCATGACTTTAGAATAACATGCTCTGGTTTTCTCCCAGGCAGAACTTATTCTCTTAGACAACGGTGGTCAATGCGGGTTTGCCGGTAACCGGCTGTAATACCTATGAGTTACCAGCAAACCCACCTTACTGTTGCCAGCGCCTGATATCCCGGTGTTACCGGGATATTACAGATGCCGGTAACGGTGGTAAGTTCCCATTGCATGGAGTCTATCATGACTCCATGGAATGTGTTTGCCGCAATCACCAGCATTGGTAGTAATGGTGCTAGTGATTGTGTGAATTATTTGCTGGTAGAGGCCTGTACTTCTCTGCCCGTAGTGGCAAACTCGGAATGTGTCGGTCTGGTAATGAGGCCTAATGCCCTGATTCTGCATCTCTGACAGGGAAGATACAGTGGCTACTCTACACATAGAGCAGTGGTGCTAGTCGTGTGTCCCCTTTTTTCTGTATAAAGATTTCGGGGTTGAGGAGCACGTGCACTAAACCTACATGCACATATGCTCCAAATAACCTCCTCCTTTTTCACCTGTGCTCACCAAATATTTTGTACCAACACTCCCGTCAGTGCTGCACAGGAAATTCGAAAGGATGATGCGATTTGTATTTTGGAGCATCTCATGACTTGCGAGTATCATTTCTTGACCCTGCAGCCCCCGCTTCAATACGATATGTATTACGATATGTATGCAATATGTATAGTTTGTGTACAAATGTGATCAGTTCCCCCACCACCCCTTATTATAAAATGATGCTCAAATTCCTTAACAAAGTGCACCTGGTGCCACTTGATTTATAAGAAATGTCTTTCTACAGTGACAGAGATGTCTGTAAGTATCATTTATTCGGCCAAATCGACCACAACGTCTAGAAATCCTAGTTTAGCGCCAATATATCTTTGCTATTACACATCGAACCGAGAAGCTGTTTGTCATTTCGCTGCTCATTGGCTCTTTGCCTTTCAACAAGGGCATGATATCTTGCACCTCCATGTGTTGTCCAGGGCCACATGTGTGCTGTGAGCGAAAGGAGAGTGAGAGATAAAGGTCCATTCAAGAATATTAACATTCCGACCTTCTTTGCTCTTAATATTATAGCAGCGGCGACTTGTGGCCTGAAAGCACACCTGGTGCACTGGTGCTTGATTGGGACCACGAATATAACCTGGTGTGAGCTACATCAACTGGGGACATGCCTGATCAACTGGGTAGCCCCTAAATCACCTGCTTCCCAGCATGCGATACATATCACCATTATTAATTTTAAATCATTCAGTAAATCACACATTTTACACCCATGGGATTCATGTATTATTTCCCTTTTCACAAAATCCCATTTTTCGGCATGTCTTTTTATATATTATTTTTTGGGTGCAGGAAATAAGCGCTACAAATAAGCCCCTTGGCAAGGGCATGGCTGCCTCCAAACTCGGCTCCGGGTCTGTGGTCCATTCATGACAGGCCCATTGTTAGCATGCTAGTTCCCTTGCGGGACCCGCAAAGGACGTCTGGTCTTACCAGATGTCCAGAGCAGGTCTCCCGAGGGAACCTCGTAATAGGGTGGAATGGGTTTAACGGCGCCGGCACCTTTTTCCGGCGCCGTTAAACACATTCCGCCAGGGTCGTAATGAGGCCCTTAGTATTTATGTGCAAGCAGATTCCATGTGCAATGAAAATTATGCTCAGCAAGTGAGAATGTCACAATGTATGAGTGGGTTTATCAAGCACAACAGTCACCCTTAGGTATGTTGGCGCTATAGAAAGGTGAGTTATAGACCAGCTCTATTAAGATATTGTAAATGAAGGGAGATCAAAGAGGAAGGTTCTCCAATATTTTCCAAAAGGCAGAAGGTTGGTTTCTCTATTAGTAATGAAGGAAGTATGTTCCATAACTTAGCTGCTTGTACCAAGAAAGAATTTCTTTAAAATAAGCTGAAATCATTAATATTCTTTCATTACTTACGTGATCTTGGTGATCAATTTGAATTTAGTTCACAGGGGAGAGCCATTTGGCAGATTCTAACTTTTGAATATGTAGTATAAACTCCTGGTTGCTGCGATTTGAATTCTTTGCAATCTTGACAGAAGAGAATTTGGCAGACTTAGATAAATGCTATTGTTATGGTCGAACCGGGATGATATGAAGAGGTTAATTACCAATATTTGATGTGAAAATGTTGAGTATGGTAAGAGATGTTTAATTGTTCTAATGAGAAATAAGTCTGTCTTTGTGATTGCTGTATTTTTTAAAGGATCATTCGTGATCAAATACAACATTTACCTTTTTTACTTCTCATTTAGGCTCTGGAAATTGGCTTAGGCTATCTGACTATAAAGAAGGTTTTCAATTAGAGACTTCATTTTAACTGTCCAGATCTCGTTTTTTTCCGGATTGAACTTTAAAAAGTTGAAATCTGTCTAGGTTTTAACTAAGATAAGACAAACTCTCACTTTATTAGACCAAGATCCTTCGGGAATCTATATCTAGAAGGATCTGTTTATCATCTACATAGTTAAATATATGTTGCCTGTAACTATGGATTATGTTCATTATAGGACAGATGTAAAGATTAAAGATGATTGGTAACAGTGCTGAGCCTGGTGGTACCCAACAACCTCGAAATTCTTTGTATCTAGTGAGACGAATCAGGTGGCACAACATTTCGAAGGCAGCTGAGAAGTCTAATAAAATCAGAACTCCTGAGCCTCCCTTAGCTATGCTTTCTCTAAGGTGATCTAATATGCAGCAGTGATCGGTTCCTTGCTATGTGATAGTCGAAAGCCGTGTTAGGCTTGACTTAGTACAGTAAAGCTTTAAACATAAACTTGAATTTGAGGAACCAAGTTGTGAAATGGACAAAAGTTTAACCAATATGACATTTTCTGATGCACACCATGAATTAAGCAAATGATTTGAAAACGATCAGACAACCACTTTATAGAACTAAGTAAAACTATCTTTATACATAGGTAGAGACAATAGTTTTGTTTTTCAGTCGAGACAATCGTTTTGTTTTTCTTAGTTGCAGTAAGACACTGCTTAGTTTGTAGCGCTTAGTTTACATTAATTGCTTATTTGCACTGTACCTCCTCACACTTTATTGCTGAGTTGATCATTTCCAAGTAACTTTTAAAATATCTGTACCACCTAGTTTTGAAAGCTTTTAGATTTGTATATTTTTAGCTGTTTTAATTATTACATTGCTTGATTTGGTATCCACTTTACTCAGAAACCTCTTTTCACCCAGAGCAGCCCGCTGGTTTTACTACAGGCTTGGTCCTGGGAACGTTTCTGCACAGCAAACTACAATCCCCAGTGGAATTATAGTCTGCATGCTTATTTGATTGACTTCAGGTGTGTCAGCGCCGGAGCGTCAGCGTCTAGCCAGTCTGTGCTAGTCCGTGCTGACGGTGGTGGCTGTTTCTTTCCTCCCCCTGGAGCAGTAGTTTATCAACATATACGTGCGCTTGTAAGGTAAAGAATTAGTTACAATCTTGTCCCTTATTAATACACGTCGCTTAACTAGGGATAGCACTACTGAGAAAATACTCTCAGTCATCTCCAAACGCTCGGGAGAAATATATTAACTTCTTATATCCACCCATAAAGTTCTCCTTATTAACTATCAAACATTTTCAGCTATGGAAAAAATCAACTATAGACAGACAAAAGAAGCTGTAATTAACAATAAAAGAGGTCTGTTGAGAGCAACAGCAATAAACAACTGCAGATACTTTCTGATTTCACTTCTGAACCTTCAAGTGAGCCGACATGTGATACTGCTACGATGCTAGCAGTCAGTCCTCACATTTTAAAACAGGATAGGACTCCAGTGAATCCCATATTGCTTAATGGGTCCATTTTTAAAGTTGCACTTTTGACTACTAGGTCATTAGGGAAGTCAGCCTTTGATATCCATGACTTCATTCTGGATAATGGTATTCATATTTTGGCACTAACTGAAACCTGGCTCAAGGATTTTAGTAGCCCTATCATTAAGGCAGCTACTCCTAGTGCTTTTTCCTTTTTTTGGTCAGAATAGAGACAAGAGTATTGGAGGTGGGGTACCACTCTTTGCTAGAGAGGAAATCCAGCTTTACCATGCACCCACTACTTCACCTGAAATTCAACTTCTCCCTGGTGCATTGTACTCACTTCTTTGTGATTTATCATCCTCCAAATGAGATCCCAATTTTAAAGAGGACCTTATGGCCATTTTTACTAGTTTTAACACTCCCAATACATCTATTCTGCTTATGGGAGAACCCCATAGATGGAAGGGAAATCCTGCCGATGAAGAGGCAATCTCCCTTGAGCTTGATTTGAAAAACATTGACATCCTAGTCCATAATAATGGAGTGACACATGTTAAAGGGAACATTTTGGACTGGGTCAAAGCAATGAATATGCAGGTAGACTTGATCCGCACCTCCCCTTGTGTATGGTCTGACCATTTTACAGAGTCTTCCAAGATAACTCTTCCTGGGAAATCCACCATTTAGGGTAAACACTCCAAGAAGGTGACTTGCAGGAATACCAACAAAATCAGATCAGCAGAACTTGATGAGTGCCTAACCATCTTGATTCACCCGATTTGTTGGTCGCAAGATATGAGGCTGCCATGACCAACATGCTAGATAGAATAGTACCCATCAAGACCAAAATGATTATGGACTGACAAAACCATTGTTGCTGATTTTCCAAAGAACTCATCAATCTGAAACAGATAAAAAACGACTGGCAGAGCGTAAATGGAGCAAGACCCTGACAAATGAAAATAAGAGCAATTGGAAAAATATTGAGCAAGAGTACAGGAAACAAGTTCTCACTGCTTAAGGACATTTTTTATAATACTAAAATTGAGGAAACCTTTTGAAATATTGAAAACCTTAGAAAAACCACACTTGAAATATGATCTGATCTGGCCTCTCCCAATCGGGGTGATTGTTCCAAGGTGAAACAAGCTTTTTTAAAATAAAATTACTATAGCTCTCACAAAAATTATGGCAGATCCAGTTTCAGATTCTGATCCCGAGAATATTGAGGTTCCCCTAGTGAGGATGTAATGCTGTTTAATTTCTCTGCTGTCTCTGTACAGACAATGGAGTAAATCCTCAAGAAGTTGTGTACATCTTTTTGTAATGGTGATGCCTTGGCAGTTAAAATCATCTTAAATAACTCCAATATCTTCTCAACTTTCCTAACTTGCTTTACTAGCGCCACTATTCGGCATGGTACCATCCCTAAAGAGATCAAGAAGGTAGTAGTCTCTCCCTTGCTAAAGAAGGCAGGATTAGACCTTAGAAATGTTTACAACTATAGATCCATTGCAAATGTTCCTTTTCTCTTGAAGATCGTGGATCAAGTAGCCATGAGTCAGCTGCCAAAACATTTCCATTTTACAGCACATCACAGCACAGAGGGTGCGTTACTTGATCTCCAGAGCCAGATGACGGGTTGTATTGACAAGAGCAAGGCAGGCCTTCTGATGCTTCTTGATTTATCAGCAACCTTTGACGTCCTTGATCACAAGAAACTCTTAGCCACATTGTCCTTGGTAGGTCATTGCTCCCCCAGCTGTAAAATGGATGCATTGCTTTTTGTCAGATAGGATCTCAAGAGCGTGTTGGCGCCAGGCAACCTCAGAGCAATTATTGTCTCCTTGTGGTGTCCCTCAAGGAGCATGCCTATCTACCGCACTTTTTAATATCTATTTAAACCCTCTTTCTAATATTTTAGATAGAGCAGGAGTCATATTTACAAATTATACTGATGATACTCAGTTCTTGGTGGAACTGAGTGGAAACTACACAGAGGATTAAAAGACAATACAGAATATCTATCACATTATTAAAGACTGGATGACTCTACACCGGCTTTGCCTTAATAGTGGAAAGACCAAAGTATTGGTCTTTGGATCTCCACAAGCAAGGTCTAAACTCAGACCGGGATGTGCGGAATTTGCCATTAATGGCCTCTCTATTAAAACCCTAGACCAGGTCAAAACTCTAGGAGTGATAGTGGATCATTCACGTGGCGCAGATACCTATGTAGCTAACATCATTAAACAATCTCAATATCACATGAGGTTACTCAGGCTGGTTAAACCATATGTCACCAGCAAGAACTGTAAGAATCTGGTTAGAGCCACAATAATTCCCCATATTGATTACTGCAATGCTCTGCTTGGGGTAGACAGTAAGCACTGTATACAGAAACTCCAAGTCTTTCAAAATGCTGCACTCCGAATCATAAACGATATCTCGGAAAGGGATCACGTAACTTCGGCCAGGAGGGAATTTCATTGGCTCCTGGTTGCCTCCAGGATCACGTTCAAAATCCTGACTTTGACACATAAGTATCTTCATGGACATGCTCCAAGTTATTTGAAACACTCCATCACCCGCCAAGTACAGGGGAGATCAACAAGCTCCAATTAAATTAATCGTTTAATCTGCAAAAGGATTAAAAGAAGCCAGGGTAGAGGTCGTTCCTTTCCGGTTATAGCTACTCGGGCATGGAATGATCTCCCAGTCGAGTTGCGTACAGAGAAGAGCCTCCAGATTTTCCGAAAAAGGCTCAAGACGGTTCCATTCCAATAGCAGCTCCACTCATCCTTAACACTTATCTTCTGCCTAGCACCTTACTATCCTTTGGCCTCATACTGTTCATGTATTGTTGGTATTACTAGTTGTTTTTTGTCCTTAGTATATGTGCGCCCTGATGCCTATGGGCTATGGCGCGTTATAAGCACAAACATAACATAATATAATAGACAACAGCATATGGTATCCAAACAGTATTTGGATCCCTATGTCCTCTGCACACCTATACACTGGTAAAAACAGTCAACTATTATATAACAATGAAGTTATACATTGTGAGGAGGTATTGTTAAGTGGAACAATCTTTGTTCAAAGGATTTGCTCTAATGCTTCAAAGAATCTAAAACTTCAAACATGATATCTTTTTCTCATTCCATTTATTTTCAAATGAAGACATTTCTCAATGTGTTTCTGGAACCGACATTCCCATCATCAGGAGACAATCTTAATAGTCTGCCAATTAAATCAAAAGTACAAACTGCCACAATTATATAGCAAAGGTAGTATAAATAATAGCAAATATTTCAAACGAGCACAATTAAACAGTCCTTTAGATTGCATTTATCCAGAGAGTAGCCATAATTCACATCACTAATATATCAAAATATTTGTAGCACAAAATTATGACTCAAAAATATCCAATTGTGAAATATGTATTAACCTTTTATCATGTTGTAGATCAAGGTTTTTCAAAAAAATATCCAACAACTGAAGTGTATGGTATAATAATACTTGGAAGAAACTCTGGAGCACATGTAGTTGCATATAGGGTAAATAAGGAAATGCAATTATTGTACAGAAAAATAGTTGTATGAAAGAAGAAATCAGGAAAGGAACTTTCAGTACCGGTGCCGTTCAAAGGCAGGATACCAATAGAATCAAAGTATTAATCAGATGTGTGAACCTAAAATATATAAAAGTGATTCAGTAGGTGTGTCTAAGGGTGGCATGGTAAGGGAGCACCACCTACTTAAATTTAACTCTCGGCATCCTCCATGGGTGATGTAACTTATCAATGTGCATAGAAACTTACAGCATGGTACACGATAGCCTGCATGGTAAGAAAAGAGCCCGGAAGGGATTCAAAATAAAAAAAACAAAGATGGCCGCGATGCAGTGTAACTTAATGTGATGATGTCATCACGAGAAAGGCAGCACCCCTACCTAATACTTACATAAATGTAATTCTCAGCATCCTCTGTGTGTGAAGTGACTTACCAATGTGCATGGAAACTTTCTGCATGGTACACAATAGCCTGCAAAGTGCGAAAAGTTCCTGGAAGGGATTAAAAATAAAAAACAAAGATGGCCACTATGCAGCATAACTGAACGTGTTGACATCATCATGCGGAAGCATGATGGTGTCATGTAGATGAAGTAACCCGAGTAAAGATGCCTGCAAGCCTGCATGATGAAACATAATGCCGTCATCACACCGAAGTGTGTTTACGACATGGTGGTGTAGTAGAGTATTAGTATGCACCCAGTAAAGAATGATGTACTGACACCACAAAGCAATAGCATGGTGATCTCAAGATATTATCAAACAATTGAAGATGGATTTGTTCATTTTAGAGCAGGTAATAAAATGAAAAATGTGTATGTGCTCTATATCCATTCTAGGAGTATTAAACATGATACATATCATACAAACATATTTTGAATTAAGAAACGTATTTAAACATTTGATAAAAGAGTATTACTTGAATTGAACATAAAGTCTAAGTTCAATATGCAAATATGTCAATCAAAAGAGAACACACATAATGGTAACGTGCATCCAAACTAAACACATATAGCACCAAATTATCACATATTGAATATGAGCAAACATTCTAAACTACCTTGTTCTGCTGCAGAACACAGAAAATTATCAAAGGGACTATTTACACTCATCTCCCATGTTATTACTTTTATATAACCACATCGTACTTCATATGTAATGTCCATCGGATCAAAAGAAACAGTGTAGACTGAAGTCTTCATTCACTGCCCTAGGGGAGAAAGAGCCTGCTGTACAAAACATTTGTTAATGGGATTTTGCTATTGTAAATGGTTTTTATAAATCAGGCCCAAAATGTCCCAACAATTAATCCAAAACCTCTGAGATAACCTCTTGAGATAACCTCTTTGTTAAGTCACCCCCTCCTGATGGAATTTTGATAACCTCTAACACAATACATTGTATTTGAGTAACATTGTGACATTTTTCCACGAAATGTCTTGCTACAAGTGACCTTTCGTTAGACATTCGAACATTAGATTTATGCTCCACCCATCTCTTCCATACATTCCTTGTAGTTTGGCCCACATACAAAAGATTACATGGACATTTAATAGCATAAATCACAATAGGTGCCTGACGTGGCATACCTTTTTAATATGATTTGCCTACCTGTGTAGGTATGTAGTATGTCATTCTCTTTCATTAAGTTATTGCAATTACAGCAATTCCAAATTAGGAAAGTGCCAGACTTTTCTTTCCCTATAAATCTTTGTCTCGCCATTATCAGATGTTCTGCTTGTACAAGTCTATCTTTAAAGTTGTGCCCTTGCTTGAACAACATCATGGGGTTTGGGAAACAATCAAATAAGTTGTGGATTGCAGTGTAATACTTTCATTTTTCTTTATTATCCTAGTTATTTGTGTACTTTGGTTAGACTATGTTGACACCTGTATCATTGGTGCTACCATATCTTTCTGTTTAGATGTCAATAAGTCTTGTCTGTCAACATTAGATCCATTAGAACCTGCTCTCGATACAGTCTCAAGTGGGTAACCCCTTGATTTGTATCTATCAAATGTTCCCTGTATAGGTATGATACAGGGAAGGCTTCTTTAGAAGGAGTTGGATTATAGAAAACGTGTATAGTCTTGGGAAGGTTCCACTGGCAAAGAGAGGAATTAAAGCAATGATGCATATCTTCCTATAAGAATGGAAATATCCCCTTAGCTATTCTAGCTGGTATAATATCTAAAGGAGAACCAGTGGATTTTCCTGTGGTTAGTAATTGCTTCAGGGAATCGTGACCTAGCGTCATAAAGGAGCTCAGTGTTTCTTGATTTGCATTTGGCTTCCTATATAAAGATAGTACGGACAGAATTAACATTACTGGGTATATTGTTGTGCAAATTGCCCTCTTTTTCTCTGCTAACTACTTTCAGAATCCTGTTCACATTCACTGCTTAAATAATACTAAAGCAGAAATAAGCGTGCAGCAGAGCCCTTGCTCCTGCCTTCCACTTTCACAAAAGTTTGGAGCACTCCCGTCTCCCTAAGCACATGCTTAGTACCAGCCCTGCTCAAATCATTAACACAAAACAAAGCATTAACTGCCTGATTCATGGAATTATTTGCGCCGAAAATGGGGATTTGTGCGCCATTCTGCCCGCAAATCCCCATTTGTCAAACAGGGATTTCCCGGCAGAATGACACACAAATCCCCGTTTTCGGCGCAAATAATTCCATGAATCAGGCTGTAAAGCCTTTTCTCTCCCTCGTGGAAGTAATCCAGCATAACACACTCATTGTTGCACTCTGCAATCTGCAACCACGCACTACAACTCCTGTCAGCCCTAGTCTGCATTGTAAATGACAAGGGGTCACAGAGTTGTCAAAAAAACAAGGCTAGTGACAGACTGTATAATATCATGCAAAAGCAAAACCAAAGGTAGCTTTGCCAATGCTTGTTTTTGTAACACTGTAAGTGGAAACAGAAACAAACACAATCAGAGAAGAAATGAGCCCTGCAAGCTGTGATATGGTGCAATGCAATTGTCACTTTGTAACAGTTTGCATTATGACATTTTGGGATGGATAGATGCTCATCTTCTCCAGGCCTTACTCATTCTTACAATTACCACTAGACCTGCAGGGCGAGTTCCTTCGTTTGCATATTTGACTTAAGATAAATGCACTTTCATATTTACTGCAATGCCATCAAGCATGCACAGTGAAATCTGTATTTGCCATTTACTGAAAAGTGTGTTTGCAGTAAATGAAAAATAAGTTTCTAACATCCCCATGCTCACCAGCAAGCTCGAGTATCATGCAAATAGTATTCACCCGTCATAAAAACTACTCGCCAATGCTAGTGGTCTAGTAGATTTTGTGAGCCCTGTTCTCTTCTCCAGGCTTTATCTTCACAGCATTGGTAGTAAAGAAGTGACAGCAATCACACCCAGTGGCAAAAGGCCAGTGGATCTGGATTACACTCTCATCCCTGCCAAGGCCTTTTTAAATTGACCGTTAAAACATTTGATGTGGTGCTTTTTTATGACTTCAAATAATTCAAATAAACAATATAAAAAAGAATGGAAATAATAATTGCAGTTTACAGTGCTGCATGCTTGCTAATCTGCTCTTGGAATAGCATTTAACGTTGCAGTTTGTTTAGCCGTAGAGTTCATTACACTGGCCCTCATCAGGAGGTTGGAGGTAACCTCCTTACCGCATTCCGGGCCCGGGTTCCTCAAATGAGGACTTACTGGGCCATCACAACCTTGGCGGACACGGTAATTCCCCGTCCATGGAACTCAGACCCGGTCCATCCCCATTCCCATTCGAGCCCCCATAGGGCTCAAGGGGAATGCGGATGGAGCTAACAACGGGCCCATTAATAACGGGCCCGTTGTTAGCTCCCTGGTGTCCTCGTGGGACCCGGAATGGACGCCTGGTTTTTCCAGGCGCCCATTGCGGGTCCCGCGAGGAGACCTCATGGAAGGGTGGAATGGGTTTACCGGCACCTTTACCGGTGTAAACCCATTCCGCCAACCTTGTGATGAGGGCCACTGATTGATATCTGGTGATAGTGTCTCCATGTACTCAGATGTCCAGGAATGGTTTGAAATAATCCTTCCAGATATCAAATATCAAATGTCTGGAACTCCTTCACAACCAATGTTCTGTTTGACTTTTGAGTACAATAACAGCGATCACAATGATGTCACATTAATGTGACTTCCCTAAAGAAATGTGAGCTATGGTTGGGTCCCCTTTGTGCATTTCAGAATTCTCTTAAGGAACCTGTACAATGAGGCGTTGGTTTCCATATTGGACCCAGTTGTTATTATGTGTGGCCAGCTAGAAGACGAGATGTGACTGAGGGGAGGGCAGCTCCAGCTCATTGGAATGCACCTACTTATGTCACCATGCACTCAACTCAGGCACGTTGCAAGTGGCCAGAGTTGGAACCGCACAATCTGCAGGAAGAATGGTTGCACCTGTCTGTTCACATTTTTACTGTTTGAGGTTTAAGTTTTGACTTCACAAAAGCAACACATCAAAAAAGCGAATAATTGATTCCTGGTGAAGGTGTAGGTAGTTGACTGAATTTGGTACAGTGAAATAAAATGTGAAGTTACAATTTCTTTAGATGGGAAGGTGGTTCATATATTTTTGATTAACATGGACCGAGAATGCTTATTGCCTGACTGACATTTCTCCTTGTCCCTCTATGCCACAAGATTAGTTACACACTGAATTGTCTATGACAACAGTCTCCTCATTTTAATTTTGCAGTTCTTAAAGGAAATGCAAGGCCAATTCCAAAAACGAATTGGCAGCAATGGTATTCAAAGCCAGCATCCTGGCTGATTCCTATTTGGAGGGCAGAGCCACTTCCACTTGCCAATCTGATGCCGTGCGAGTGAATCCCACAAAAGCACAGAAGAGAATGAATCCATCCCTATACATGTCACCATGAACGCAGGTCCGCTAAAACCGTGCGTATGCGCGCATTTCTTTCTAGCACCACACAGTGGAGAGAGTACAGCGTTTAATTTACTTTCTCTTCAGACATACCAGTGGCTGGAAAAATAAATAGATCAAACAGGTCAAGAAGCGAGACAACAGGTTTCCATTTGGGCAAGGGGTGCATCGTGTGTCAGCTGATATTACAAAAGTCGAGGACAGGTACTCGTCAACTAGTTCACAATTGAACAACATTCAATGTTCATTTAATGGCACGTGCTTGCCACTGTTTAATGATACATGTATGGATCAAATGTGGGCATCTGTGGAACCCGTGTAGATGTCATTTTGATCCTTTGCAAAGGCCAGTGCAATGTGTTCCTCAGATCTAAGTTTCTTATCCCTAGCAAAAGTTAAATGTTACTATAGAATGTGTTTTATTGAAGTGGCCAGCTTCAGATGGGTGATGTATTTTCTTTCCCTCCTGCTAAATACCTGAAGCAAGATAAGAATGCTGTTTAATTGAAGGCAATTCATCTTCACAACTTTATAACAACTGCCAGCAATGCATATATCAAATCCTTCGGAACATGCCCGGATATCTGCAAAACACAGGGGATGAGGTGGTGATCAGCAGGCAGCTATTAAAATACATTCCTTATAAATCATGATAATCATTGCCTTCTCCGAGCAGGGGGTGCTCTCCCCCAGCAGGCAAGTGCACACATTTAAGAAGAACTCTTATTTTGCAGGCATGTGGTTTCAGGGTTACATGCACCTATTTGGCAAAGTGTCCATGTCTCAGACAAGTCATTTCAATCCAATTAGCCCTCGACCCAGTGCCCTCCCCCCACCCCACAGTTAGTCTGAGAGAGGAAGCGAGTTGTTTTTACAGTAGCCTCTGACGTGCATTCGGAACACACTATTACAAGCACCCACAGCAAGAAGCCACTGTAATTCCTAACAGGATATTGATATATTGTAACGTTCAGATGTGCAAAGTCCCTTTCAAATCCATCGCTTGGGTATTTCCGACAGAGTTGATATACACATCAAACATGTTCGTTGTGTTTTGTGACGAAAGGGAGATCCTATTGTGTAGGCCTTACAGACAGATTCACTAACAATCTTATTTTTATTAATGTATTGGTGTCACAGTCATTAGATGTCAAGAGCTGTAGTCAACATACGTTTGGGAGTGCCACAGAATAGCAAAGCTGAGATGTGTGCTGGAGGTTTTCCTTTTCATTAACATGAGGCATACTGAGGTTTATTTCTAAACCCACAGCACGGGCTGGGTTGACGTGCAATGGCAGTAATGCAGCTTTCTGATCTGGGATCTTTATATTAGATGAACATGCTATTGCAATCATCCGAGGGCCTTAATTGCTACATTTAAGTGCAGGATGTAACTACGTTAGCTATCTTTGCCAACTTTTCTAAGAGGGTGTACCCCAGTGTAAGAAATGCTCTAATATGATCCAGGTTCACATAGTGCAAAACTGTACAAATAAAATGACATGGGACATTAGTTATGGGCTGACAGGAACAAGAGTTACTAAGCAATGAATGTTACAATATCTGCCCAGATCAATGAAATGTGGTGTGTAACCTCTCTCTTGGCTCCCCAAAGAAGGCGTAAATATAAAGGTATTGACCCTTTAACTACTTCAGGCCTATATGACTACTATTGTACACATGATTGGAATGACCATTAAGATATATTAATATGGCTTTGCATCTCATGCAAAATGCAAGATCTTAGACTATATGCCAGCATATCTTCATAGTCTAAGCATGTGTGGACCTACTTAAAATATTTATTTTATATCACATTCGGATTCGAGTTACATTTATTCTGTTATTGCTTCTCTTTTGGGTTTTTGCTCCATTGTTAAAGATTCCTGAGTTTTGCCTTCAGGGTTCCACACAATTTGGGGTTTATTTTCAACGTTGTTTTGAAAAATACACAATGACATTTTTATTCACGTTTTCTGGATTTTGCAACTAATTAAAATTATAGAGTGTTAGACCTCGACTATAGCTTGTCAGAGCTGGCTAGTAGACAGAGGTAAGTCCTATTTGTTTAGGGGGAGGATTTCGGAGATCTGCTTTTTTTATTATATATATACGTGAGCTCCATTCCCCTATCGGTAAAAGTCAGAGATCCCTTCTTGGTGTTGGGATCAGAAGAGGGGATCGGATGTAGGGATCTTCCTGATCCGTGTTGCTCTACTCAGATCACACGAAAAGCCGACCGGTTTCAGTGGTATAGCAGTAAGTGTAACCACTTTCTTCAGGGCTGGAGACTCGCACTATGTGTGTGCGGTCGGATTTCTTCTGGTTTTTTAAAGCTGAAACTGAAGTTTTCAGAAATAGGAGGACGTCCTATGAATAGCATAAAACAGGGGGTGGGAGGGAGAGAGAAAAGAGGGAGGCAGTAGTTAATAACATATCCCATAGTTTTATCTCACATGGATGGATAGGTGTACAATCTACATCTCAACCAATACGCTGTGACAACTCCCATCTATCAGGGTAGTGGAGTCGTGCTGGTATTTTCCTGTCCCGAAACCAAACATGTATCTTGTGTACCTACGGAGGAAATATTTCGTAAGTATTTACATGGAAAATGGAAGGACTGACATACCACACTAAACAAACATCATAGTCTAATATCAACATACATACAACATACATTTAAAATACATTATAACAAAATGTAAAAGGGACACTTCAGCCAAGAGCTGGTACCACAGCTCTTGGCTCAAGTGTCCCTTTTAGATTTTGTCCCATATTAACAGTGGGGAACCGTTGGAGAATCTGCGTAGGATGTCCTTTTGGGCTTTTATGCACTACAGATCAAGCTCACCTCGAGCTGATCGATGATAATTATGGAGCTGGCATTATAATGTATTTTAAATGTATGTTGATATTACACTATGATGTTTGTTTAGTGTGGTATGTCAGTATGGTGGACGGTGTTCAGGATTTGGTGGTACGATTGGGTGGGGGTTGAGGGGTAGTGGGGTTGGAATGAGATGAGTCTGAGTTTGGAGTCGAGCTGTCCTCCTCCCTAAGGACTTGGCTACCTTCAGGCTGAGTGGCACTGTGGCAAGTGGTTGGCCTGCATTTAGGTGTGGTACACGAGGTGGGGTGCCAATGGTCTGTACAGCCCTATCCACCATCTTAGGTCTCCTCATGAGGGCCCTGTGCATCATCAGCTGAAAGTCAAATCTCCTTAACACACCCAGGTGAGCCTGAGTTGCAGTGTTCACTGACGTGTCTGCCCGACAAAAAAAATTCTGGTTAATGTCTTTGCCTGTCTTGTCATTGGCATCCAGATGGCTGGACACACCTGCAAGCCCCTGTGTGATATTGCACACAACCTCAGCCACTGTGTCAACCATAAGCTGATGCAGGAACTTGTGTATCGACTCAGGTTGCTCTACTCCTAATGGACCAGCAGGCTGCGATGGTGCAGCCTAAGAGTTGGCTCAGAGGTAAGCAACAGCTCAGGCCAAGGCACTTGGGCACAGTGCGGGTAAGGCTCTATGTTGGGTGTGATGCAGGGGGGAGGTTATGTGCGTGGAGCCTCCGCTGTTGGTGTCCTCATATGTACCTCTGCATGCATGAGGGGCCTGCTGTCCTCTGCCAGCACCTCTTGTGTTGCCTCATTTGCAGGCAGAACAATTCAGAGACCCACACACGTGTCTGCTGCTGGCGATTCTGCACAATGCTCTTGCTGTGTGGGGAGGATGGTGTATTCCGAGGCCACCTTCTCCTGAGCCTCCTGTTGGGTATGCTCCAGACTTCCAGGTCTTGTTCTCCCTTCTCACTGCTGTCGGAGCGTTCCACATGGGCCTCCTCTTTTGTCATCATGTCTGTGAAGTATAAAGAAAAGGAGACATGTCAGTCTGTGGCATAGTGTGAATGTGTGCAAATCAGTGACATTACTGTGGCGACATGTTTCTATACATTGGCATGCATGTGTGTCGCAATGGGTGTGACACCTAGAGTGTATAGGTATGAAGGTATAAGCGAATGCAGATCTTGGGAGAGGTGTCTTGAGTGTTGTAAGTTAAACCATGATGTTGATGGTGTAAGTGTGGTGCCTGATGCAGGTAAGTTTGTTGATTCTCACAGTGATGGCAGGGACGTTTGGTGAAAGTGTGTTTGTGCACAGGAAACACATTTATGGGTGGTATGTGAACATGCTCGTCATTTTTTACTTACGTTTTCCCTGACGTGTTCACTTCTGCTGGCATATGTTCTGCTGACCGGTGTTGTGTTATGTAGGGTACTTTTGAACATATGAACTTTTTCTTAGTGAATTAGGCTTGACTTGCATCCAATTTTGTGCACGGTGTGAGATCTGCTGAATTTTCATGTATGATATAGTAAATATGCAAATGTGGATGTAACTTAAACTGCACATCCGACTAATGACTTTTAATGTATCTCACACACAAAAATGTCATAGGGAGTCATTACGGGTTTATTTTACAATTCGTGTAAGCTGGGCCATATATCTGGAGGCCCCAGCGTGCGCACATAAAACAAGGATAAGACAAACAGACAAATCAGGTGGAACCAGAGATCAGATACAGGGAGCAGAAGGATGAGTGCAGAGAGCAGATTAGTCTGGGGGTTAAGTTAAAAAAGGTATGTCTTCAGCCTTTTTTTGATTCAATAGTTGTTGGAATTGCTCTGAGGCTGAGCAGCAGAGCATTCCAGGCAATAGGACCCTGGACATCAGAGCTGCGACTGCCAGCCTTGGCAGATTTGAATCTCGGCGGTACTATTCTTATCGGAGACCTAAGGGTATGGGTTGGAACGTAGCACGTTAGATGATCTGAACGATATTTTGGTGCCAGGTTAAGAAAACACTTATGGGTCAAAGTGAGCAATTTATGCTGAATCCTAAACTTCACATGGAATCAATGGAGGTCCCGCCTAGAAGCGGTGACATGAGCTCGCCTTGAAAGGCCTGAAATGGCGCAGACAGACCCATTTTGGGAGACCTGGAGAGATGACACATTGAGCTGAGAGCAACCCCTTAGAAGGCTATTACAATAATGAAGGCGAGAATTGATTAACGCAGTGGCAACAATGGTCGAATACTGCACGAGGTCAAAAGCACATGACAAATCCAGAAGCATCAACAATGCTGGATGCCACGGTCAATGATATTCAATAAATTAGCCTTGAAGTCAAGCATGGCCATTTCCGTACCATGCCCGATCCAAAACCCGACTGATGATCAGCTAAGATATTGTTTTTGTAATTTGTGCGACTCCTGCACCAGATGTGATACGATAGACTCTTAGTTATTTAAATCATGAATGGTTTTATTTGCATGTATTATTTTCATACATTCCATTCATATGTCCAGTATTCTAAAAGTGTTTTCATGTAAACTTAGATGAATGGAATGTATGAAAATAATACATGAGAAATAAAACCATTTATGATTTAAATAACTAAGAGTCTATCGTATCACATCTGGTGCAGGAGTCGCACAAATTACAAGTGACAACATATGAGGAAAAATATCCAGACATTATTGTTTCAGCCACAATAGAGTCATTTGGAGTGCAGATCCGAGCACAAAGAATATCATTGTCACAGTAGAATCGCCCTTGAAAGGACTATAAGCCAAAAAAGGTTGAAGTATCTAAACAAAATAAGATATTGTTTTGTTCGACAAAGTGCTGAAACTGGGTATATGCCACCTTATCGAGGATCTTTAAAAGAAAGGGGACATTTGTAATTGGTCGATAATTATCGACAACAAAAGGATCAAGGTTGTCCTTTTTTAGGAGGGGGTGATGCAGGCCTCATTCAAGAAAGAGAGGGAATAGACCCCTCTGCCAAGAAGGGGCCTTGGATTTGGTTTTCCGCAATAACCAGCACCAGTTGTACCAGTGCATGCAGCAATTATTAGCCGGTAGGGGCCTAGAACTCCCAGCAGCACCGGCATGCTGGTAGTTCACTGCCCCTACCGGCAAACTCAGAGTGTGCCGGTCCAGTAAAAATGCTGGACTCGGTATTAGCGGACCGGCACACTCCTAATGACCCCCATCGTTAGTCAAATTGGGCCATATATGGCACCTTAATGTGTTTTAATATACAGTGGACAAGGCCAAAGACCATGACTAGTGGTCCTGAAATATGTTATAATATTCAGTAGACTTGGCCAAAGGCTGTGGTCATTGGCGATGGGCAGTTATGTTGTAATGTAATCAGTGATTCCATCAGTGAGGTCAACAGTGATGTCATATATGATGTAATGAGTGATGTCACCAGGGATGTCATCTGTGATGTCATCCTTGTGGTCATAGGCTGGGCAACAGGGGCACAAAGTTAAGATGGGTTTAGCTGAATTTCAGCGGTTTTGTTGCTTTAAGGTTTCATCTTAACATCCCGGCAACTAAAGTTTTTTTTCCCCTGAATTTCACGGTTTTTGTCATACCATAGTTGAAACATTTTCTTTGTTAATATCACCAATAGCATTAAAAAAATATTACAACTTATTTACTTTAGAGAACAAAAACATTTTTGAAAACAATCTATAGAGCATGATGTGATGAGAAGCTGAAGACATCTGCAATGACTGAACCACCGGTGAAGCCATGCTGCAGATCCTCAACACTTTTCTCCAACAACTCGAAAAGATCTTCACCTGCAAGAGTCTTCTTCCCTTGAGCTGGTGGGGCCAACCAGTTTGCCAATTGCCCTCCAGGACCTTCCTTGGTCGAATCGCCAGTGGCCTGCCCTCGGAGACTGGATAGCCAGGCACCCTTCCACCAGGACCGCGATTTAAAGGAGCATACCTTTTATTTTGTTTTGGCAACACTGCGGCTGGCTTCATCCCTGGGCAGTGCAGTGACTTCAACCTTCCTCCTTCCTCCACGACGAGGGCCTCTCTTCCGCTGCTGGATCTCCCGAACTACAAGAACTGCCAGGAACATCACCACCGCAGGAACCTCTTCCACTTTAAAGGTACATTGTTCCACTAGGCCTCCCGTTTCGTTGGGTACTGCTAAAGGTGTTTTAAATCCTTTACTTACCTGCTGGGTTGGCCATCCTTTTCGTCTAACATTATCTTTTACCTTCTGAAACAGCCTTTTCAAATTGTTAAACAAAGACTTGACTGCAGCTACTAGAACCGTTTGATCCTGGGCACTGGGCGTTTGATCCTGGGCACTTTTCCGTGTACCAAAGGCTCTGGCACAGGCCTATTGACTCTCGCTAAATCTGTTACAACTGCCTTCTCTAGATAGCTTTTCATCAAGAAATGTGTTGGTGCACCTAAACTCTTGTAACCACCTTTCCTTCCCTTTGTAAATATTGCTGAAGTGCCATTTTGCTCGGTTTTCACCTCAGTATTGCTTATGCTAAAGTACTACCTTGCCTAACTTATTCACAATTCAATGGGAAGTGTTGCTGGTGTGTTTAGGAGTCTAACCCTGTATGACTTGTCCTTTCCCTCCCTCTGAAGAAATTGTTAGAGTGCCATTTCTGCTTGGTTTTACACTGTGCCGTCTTGCTCATTTTTCACTCTTGCTCAAACTTGTTTACAATTTAATTAGGGAGCTGTGTTCACTTTTCTTGACTGTTTTAACTTGCTTTAATGATAGTGATTTGTGTGTGGAATTAAGAGTGTGTAAAATAAAAATATATATTATTTTTGATACAAAGCTTTGGTCAGTGTTTCCTTGTGCCATAGTATTGTAGGCCTATTGTGTAAACCCTGAATACTGTTCATCTCCCTCTTGAGATAAGTCTAGCTGCCCAGCCACAGCTACCAACTAAGGGGTCGATTCATGGAAATAATGTGCGCCGAAAATTCCCGTGCAGAGGTGCCAAAACGTGCGAATCGCAGTGCAAGTGCGAAAATCGCAGTGCAAGTGCAAAAATCGCAGGGAAACCAGCGCACATCGATTCATGGAAGTCAGTGCGCGAGAAAAACATTGGATGTGTGCTAAAAATGTGCGCCGCGCACGCCGGCGCACAGGTCATCCAACAGCGTGCGCCACGGCCACTGCAAAATCGCACATAGCGCGGCGCACATCACAAAAGTAGGCGGAACACGGGGCGTAACACTCGGAATGGGGAACAACGCGTGAAAATATGGGCGTCACGGGCGAAGTACAGGAGGCAAGAGCGCGGAACGCCCACACGCTCACCTACAACCCGTATTCATGGAATCGAATAGGGCAAACCAGCGCACGGTCAAAGACGCGCACAGGGCCAAACAAGTACGCCACAAGAAAGCAGGCGGTAGCGCCCCTGCGACTGAAAAAAATGTGCGCCAAAATGTGCGCAAACAAAAAGCACCCATATACAGCCATGATGAATGGGCCATACAGTGGCCCTCTAGGACAAATGAGGTGCAAAGGGGCACCGACAAACACGGACACCCGCTGTGTGAAAAATAGCGTGTGCGCGTGTTCCTGGGTGCGTTCCAAACGCGATTGGCCTGGGTACGTGTACTTCGGGGTGCGCGGGAAGTTCCACACGCGATTAGCCTGGGTACGTGTACTACGGGGTGCACGGGAAGTTCCACACGCGATTGGCCTGGGTAGGTGTACTTCGGGGTGCGCGGGAAGTTCCACACGCGATTGGCCTGGGTACGTGTACTTCGGGGTGCGCGGGAAGTTCCACATGCGATTGGCCTGGGTAGGTGTACTTCGGGGAGCGCGGGAAGTTCCACACGCGATTGGCCTGGGTACGTGTACTTTGGGGTGCGCGGGAAGTTCCACACGCGATTGGCCTGGGTACGTGTATTCCGAGGTGCGTGGGAAGATTCACACGCGATTTCAGCAGGGTACGTGTATTTCGGTGGTGCTGGGGAATGCTACACGTGATTTGGCCATGTGGGTCCTCCCAGGTGTTCCCTCTACACCCTCCACGGCCCCTGAAGGCAGCCAACACCACAGGGTACTACCCTGCACCCCTGCTCATGTCCCACAGGCAACCCATCCACCATGGCCATGCCCACCAGCCAACCCACATTTCACCTTGCACTACTGATCACCAACACATGTCTCCCATCACCCCCACCCCCCAGCCACCAGGGGTAGCCTCCACCAGGCCCCCACTCATGTCTCCCACCATCCCCACCCCCCAGCAGTGCAGGGGCAGCCTCCACCAGGCCCCCACACATGTCCCCTATCACCCCCACCCCCCAGCAGTGCAGGGGCAGTCTCCACCAGGCCCCCACTCATGTCTACCACCACCCCCACCCCCCAGCCACCAGGGGCAGCCTCCACCAGGCCCCCACTCATGTCTCCCATCACCCCCACCCCCCAGCAGTGCAGGGGCAGCCTCCACCAGGCTCCCACACATGTCCCCCTGCACCCCCACCCCCCAGCCACCAGGGGCAGTCTCCACCAGGCCCCCACTCATGTCTCCCATCACCCCCAACCCCCAGCCACCAGGGGCAGCCTCCACCAGGCCCCCACTCATGTCTCCCATCACCCCCACCCCCCAGCCACCAGGGGCAGCCTCCACCAGGCCCCCACCCATGTCTACCACCGCCCCACCCCCCAGCCACCAGGGGCAGCCTCCACCAGGCCCCCACCCATGTCTACCACCACCCCCACCCCCCAGCAGTGCAGGGACAGCCTCCACCAGGCCCCCACCCATGTCTACCACCACCCCCACCCCCAGCAGTGCAGGGACAGCCTCCACCAGGCCCCCACTCATGTCTACCACCACCCCCAACCCCCAGCAGTGCAGGGGCAGCCTCCACCAGGCCCCCACTCATGTCCCCTATCACCCCCACCCCTAGCAGTGCAGGGGCAGCCTCCACCAGGCCCCCACTCATGTCTACCACCACCCTCACCCCCCAGCCACCAGGGGCAGCCTCCACCAGGCCCCCACTCCCATCTACCACCACCCCCACCCCCCAGCCACCAGGGGCAGCCTCCACCAGGCCCCCACCCATGTCTACCACCACCCCCACCCCCAGCAGTGCAGGGGCAGCCTCCACCAGGCCCTCACTCATGTCTACCACCACCCCCAAACCCCCAGCCACCAGGGGCAGCCTCCACCAGGCCCCCACTCATGTCTCCCATCACCCCCATCCCCCAGCAGTGCAGGGGCAGCCTCCACCAGGCTCCCACACATGTCCCCCTGCACCCCCACCCTCCAGCCACCAGGGGCAGCCTCCACCAGGCCCCCACTCATGTCTCCCATCACCCCCACGCCCCAGCCACCAGGGGCAGCCTCCACCAGGCCCCCACTCATGTCTCCCATCACCCCCACCCCCCAGCCACCAGGGGCAGCCTCCACCAGCCCCCCACTCACGACTACCACCACCCCCACCCCCCAGCTACCAGGGGCAGCCTCCACCTGGCCCCCACCCATGTCTACCACCACCCCCACCCCCCAGGAGTGCAGGGGCAGCCTCCACCAGGCCCCCACCCATGTCTACCACCACCCCAACCCCCCAGCAGTGCAGGGGCAGCCTCCACCAGGCCCCCACTCATGTCCCCTATCACCCCCACCCCCCAGCCACCAGGGGCAGCCTCCACCAGGCCCCCACTCATGTCTCCCATCACCCCCACCCCCAGCAACCAGGGGCAGCCTCCACCAGGCCCCCACTCATGTCCAACTCATGTCTCTCATCATCCCCACCCCCCAGCCACCAGGGGCAGCCTCCACCAGGCCCCCACTCACGTCTACCACCACCCCCACCCCCCAGCCCCTGGGGCAGCCTCCACCAGGCCCCCACCCATGTCTACCACCACCCCCATCCCCCAGCAGTGCAGGGGCAGCCTCCACCAGGCCCCCACCCATGTCTACCCCCTCCCCCACCACCCAGCAGTGCAGGGGCAGCCTCCACCAGGCCCCCATTCATGTCCCCTATCACCCCCACCCCCCAGCCACCAGGGGCAGCCTTCACCAGGCCCCCACTCATGTCTCCCATCACCCCCACCCCCCAGCCACCAGGGGCAGCCTCCACCAGGCCCCCACTCACTACTACCACCACCCCCACTCCCTGCCACCAGGGGCAGCCTCCACCAGGCCCCCACTCATGGCTACCACCACCCCCACCCACCAGCCACCAGGGGCAGCCTCCACCAGGCCCCCACCCATGTCTACCACCACCCCCACCCCCCAGCAGTGCAGGGGCAGCCTCCACCAGGCCCCCACTCATGTCTACCACCACCCCCACCCCCCAGCAGTGCAGGGGCAGCCTCCACCAGGCCCCCACCCATGTCTACCACCACCCCCACCCCCCAGCAGTGCAGGGGCAGCCTCTACCAGGCCCCCACTCATGTCCCCTATCACCCCCATCCCCCAGCCACCAGGGGCAGCCTCCACCAGGCCCCCACTCATGTCTCCCATCACCCCCACCCCCAGCCACGAGGGGCAGCCTCCACCAGGCCCCCACTCATGTCCAACTCATGTCTCTCATCACCCCCCAGCCACCAGGGGCAGCCTCCACCAGGCCCCCACTCATGTCTCCCATCACCCCCACCCCCCTGCAATGCAGGGGCAGCCTCCACCAGGCTCCCACACATGTCCCCCTGCACCCCCACCCCCTAGCCACCAGGGGCAGCCTCCACCAGGCCTCCACTCATGTCTCCCATCGCCCCCACCCCCCAGCCACCGGGGGCAGCCTCCACCAGGCCCCCACTCATGTCCCCTATCACCCCCACCCCCCAGCCACCAGGGGCAGCCGCCACCAGGCCCCCATGCATGGCTCCCATCACCCCCACACCCCAGCCACCAGGGGCAGCCTCCACCAGGCCCCCACTCATGTCCCCTATCACCCCCACCCCCAGCAGTGCAGGGGCAGCCTCCACCAGGCCCCCACTCACGTCTATCACCACCCCCACCCCCCAGCCACCAGGGGTAGCCTCCACCAGGCCCCCACTCCCGTCTACCACCACCCCCACCCCCAGCCACCAGGGGCAGCCTCCACCAGGCCCCCACCCATGTCTACCACCACCCCCACCCCCCAGCAGTGCAGGGGCAGCCTCCACCAGGCCCCCACTCATGTCTCCATCACCCCCACCCCCAGCCACCAGGGTCAGCCTCTACCAAGCCCCCACTCATGTCTCCTATCACCCCCACCCCCCAGCCACCAGGTGCAGCCTCCACCAGGCCAGCACTCACGACTACCACCACCCCCACCCCCCAGCCACCAGGGGCAGCCTCCACCAGGCCCCCACCCATGTCTACCACCACCCACACCCCCCAGCAATGCAGGGGCATCCTCCACCAGGCCCCCACTCATGTCTACCACCACCCCCACCCACCAGCAGTGCAGGGGCAGCCTCCACCAGGCCCCCACCCATGTCTACCACCACCCCCACCCCCCAGCAGTGCAGGGGCAGCCTCCACCAGGCCCCCACTCATGTCCCCTACCACCCCCACCCCCCAGCCACCAGGGGCAGCCTCCACCAGGCCCCCACCCATGTCTACCACCACCCCCACCCCCCAGCAGTGCAGGGGCAGCCTCCACCAGGCCCCCACTCATGTCTACCACCACCCCCACCCCCCAGCCACCAGGGGCAGCCTCCACCAGGCCCCAACTCATGTCTCCCATCACCCCCAACCCCCAGCAGTGCAGGGGCAGCCTCCACCAGGCTCCCACACATGTCCCCCTGCACCCCCACCCCCCAGCCACCAGGGGCAGCCTCCACCAGGCCCCCACTCATGTCTCCATCACCCCCACCCCCAGCCACCAGGGGCAGCCTCTACCAGGCCCCCACTCATGTCTCCTATCACCCCCACCCCCCAGCCACCAGGGGCAGCCTCCACCAGGCCCCCACTCACGACTACCACCACCCCCACCCCCCAGCCACCAGGGGCAGCCTCCACCAGGCCCCCACCCATGTCTACCACCACCCCCACCCCCCAGCAATGCAGGGGCATCCTCCACCAGGCCCCCACTCATGTCTACCACCACCCCCACCCACCAGCAGTGCAGGGGTAGCCTCCACCAGGCCCCCACCCATGTCTACCACCACCCCCACCCCCCAGCAGTGCAGGGGCAGCCTCCACCAGGCCCCCACTCATGTCCCCTATCACCCCCACCCCCCAGCCACCAGGGGCAGCCTCCACCAGGCCCCCACTCATGTCTCCCATCACCCCCACCCCCCAGCCACCAGCGGCAGTCTCCACCAGGCCCCCACTCATGTCCAACTCATTTCTCTCATCACCCCCACCCCCCAGCCACCAGGGGCAGCCTCCACCAGGCCCCCACCCATGTCTACCACCACCCCCACCCCCCAGCCACCAGGGGCAGCCTCCACCAGGCCCCCACTCTTGTCTCCCATCACCCCCACCCCCCAGCAGTGCAGGGGCAGCCTCCACCAGGCTCCCACACATGTCCCCCTGCACCCCCACCCCCCAGCCACCAGGGGCAGCCTCCACCAGGCCCCCACTCATGTCTCCCATCACCCCCACCCCCAGCCACCAGGGGCAGCCTTCACCAGGCCCCCACACATGTCTCCTATCACCCCCACCCCCATCCACCAGGGGCAGCCGCCACCAGGCCCCCACTCACGACTACCACCACCCCCACCCCCCAGCCACCAGGGGCAGCCTCCACCAGGCCCCCACCCATGTCTACCACCACCCCCACCCCCCAGCAATGCAGGGGCAGCCTCCACCAGGCCCCCACTCATGTCTACCACCACCCCCACCCCCCAGCAGTGCAGGGGCAGCCTCCACCAGGCCCCCACCCATGTCTACCACCACCCCCACCCCCCAGCAGTGCAGGGGCAGCCTCCACCAGGCCCCCACTCATGTCCCCTATCACCCCCACCCCCCAGCCACCAGGGGCAGCCTCCACCAGGCCCCCACTCATGTCTCCCATCACCCCCACCCCCCAGCCACCAGGGGCAGTCTCCACCAGGCCCCCACTCATGTCCAACTCATGTCTCTCATCACCCCCACCCCCCAGCCACCAGGGGCAGCCTCCACCAGGCCCCCACTCACGTCTACCACCACCCCCACCCCCCATCCACCAGGGGCAGCCTCCACCAGGCCCCCACTCATGTCTCCCATCACCCCCACCCCCAGCCACCAGGGGCAGACTCCACCAGGCCCCCACACATGTCTCCTATCACCCCCACCCCCATCCACCAGGGGCAGCCGCCACCAGGCCCCCACTCACGACTACCACCACCCCCACCCCCCAGCCACCAGGGGCAGCCTCCACCAGGCCCCCACCCATGTCTACCACCACCCCCACCCCCCAGCAATGCAGGGGCAGCCCCCACCAGGCCCCCACTCATGTCTACCACCACCCCACCCCCCAGCAGTGCAGGGGCAGCCTCCACCAGGCCCCCACCCATGTCTACCACCACCCCCACCACCCAGCAGTGCAGGGGCAGCCTCCACCAGGCCCCCACTCATGTCCCCTATCACCCGCACCCCCCAGCCACCAGGGGCAGCCTCCACCAGGCCCCCACTCATGTCTCCCATCACCCCCACCCCCCAGCCACCAGGGGCAGTCTCCACCAGGCCCCCACTCATGTCCAACACATGTCTCTCATCACCCCCACCCCCCAGCCACCAGGGGCAGCCTCCACCAAGCCCCCACACACGTCTCCCATCACCCCCACCCCCCAGCCACCAGGGGCAGCCTCCACCACGCCCCCACCCATGTCTACCACCACCCCCACCCCCCAGCAGTGCAGGGGCAGCCTCCACCAGGCCCCCGCCCATGTCTACCACCACCCCACCCCCCAGCAGTGCAGGGGCAGCCTCCATCAGGCCCCCACTCATGTCCCCTATCACCCCCACCCCCGAGCCACCAGGGGCAGCCTCCACCAGGCCCCCACTCATGTCTCCCAACACCCCCACCCCCCAGCCACCAGGGGCAGCCTCCACCAGGCCCCCACTCACGACTACCACCACCCCCACCCCCCAGCCACCAGGGGCAGCCTTCACCAGGCCCCCACCCATGCCTACCACCACCCCCACCCTCCAGCAGTGCAGGGGCAGCCTCCACCAGGCCCCCACTCATGTCTACCACCACCCCCACCCAATAGCAGTGCAGGGGCAGCCTCCACCAGGCCCCCACCCATGTCTACCACCACCCCCACCCCCCAGCAGTGCAGGGGCAGCCTCCACCAGGCCCCCACTCAAGTCCCCTATCACCCCCATCCCCCAGCCACCAGGGGCAGCCTCCACCAGGCCCCCACTCATGTCTCCCATCACCCCCACCCCCCAGCCACCAGGGGCAGCCTCCACCAGGCCCCACTCATGTCCAACTCATGTCTCCCATCACCCCCACCCCCCAGCCACCAGGGGCAGCCTCCACCAGGCCCCCACTCACGTCTACCACCACCCCCACCCCCCAGCCACCAGGGGCAGCCTCCACCAGGCCCCCACCCATGTCTACCACCACCCCCACCCCCCAGCAGTGCAGGGACAGCAACCACCAGGCCCCCACCCATGTCTACCACCACCCCCACCCCCCAGCAGTGCAGGGACAGCCTACACTAGGCCCCCACTCATGTCTACCACCACCCCACCCCCCAGCAGTACAGGGGCAGCCTCCACCAGGCCTCCACTCATGTCCCCTATCACCCCCACCCCCAGCAGTGCAGGGGCAGCCTCCACCAGGCCCCCACTCACATCTACCACCACCCCCACCCCCCAGCCACCAGGGGCAGCCTCCACCAGGCCCCCACCCATGTCTACCACCACCCCCACCACACAGCAGTGCAGGGGCAGCCTCCACCAGGCTCACACTCATGGCTACCACCACCCCCACCCCCCAGCAGTGCAGGGGCAGCCTCCACCAGGCCCCCACTCATGTTTCCCTGCACCCCCAGCCCCCAGCCACCAGGGGCAGCCTCCACCAGGCCCCCACTCATGTCTCCCATCACCCCCACCCCCAGCAGTGCAGGGACAGCCTCCACCAGGCTCCCACACATGTCCCCCTGCACCCCCAGCCACCAGGGGCAGCCTCCACCAGGCCCCCACTCATGTCTCCCATCACCCCACCCCCCAGCCACCAGGGGCAGCCTCCACCAGACCTCCACTCATGTCTCCCATCACCCCCACCCCCAGCCACCAGGGGCAGCCTCCGCCAGGCCTCCACTCACATCTACCACCACCCCCACCCCCCAGCCACCAGGGGCAGCCTCCACCAGGACCCCACCCATGTCTACCACCACCCCCACCAGGCCCCCACTCATGTCTACCGCCACCCCCACCCCCCAGCCACCAGGGGCAGCCTTCACCAGGCCCCCATTCATGTCTCCCATCTCCCCCACCCCCCAGCAGTGCAGGGGCAGCCTCCAACAGGCTCCCACACATGTCCCCCTGCACCCCCACCCCCAGCCACCAGGGGCAGCCTCCACCAGGCCCCCACTCATGTCTCCCATCGCCCCCACCCCCCAGCCACCAGGGGCAGCCTCCACCAGGCCCCCACTCATGTCTCCCATCACCCCCACCACCCAGCCACCTGGGGCAGCCTCCACCAGGCCCCCACTCACGTCTACCCCCACCCCCCAGCCACCAGGGGCAGCCTCCACCAGGCCCCCACCCATGTCTACCACCACCCCCACCCCCCAGCAGTGCAGGGGAAGCCTCCACCAGGCCCCCACCCATTTCTACCACCACCCCCACCCCCAGCAGTGCAGGGGCAGCCTCCACCAGGCCCCCACTCATGTCTCCCATCACCCCCACCCCCCAGCCACCAGGGGCTGCCTCCACCAGGCCCCCACTCACATCTACCACCAACCCACCCCCCCAGCCACCAGGGGCAGCCTCAACCAGGCCCCCACCCATGTCTACCACCACCCCCACCCCCCAGCAGCAGTGCAGGGGCAGCCTCCACCAGGCCCCCACCCATGTCTACCACCACCCCCACCCCCCAGCAGTGCAGGGGCAGCCTCCACCAGGCCCCCACTCATGTCTCCCATCACCCCCACCCCCCAGCCACCAGGGGCAGCCTCCACCAGGCCCCCACTCATGTCCAACTCATGTCTCTCATCACCCCCACACCCCAGCCACCAGGGGCAGCCTCCACCAGGCCCCCACTCACGTCTACCATCACCCCCACCCTCCAGCCACCAGTGGCAGCCTCCACCAGGCCCCAACCCATGTCTACCACCACCCCAACCCCCAACAGTGCAGCGGCAGCCTCCACCAGGCCCCCACCCATGTCTACCACCACCCCCACCCCCCAGCAGTGCAGGGGCAGCCTCCACCAGGCCCCCACTCATGTCCCCTATCAGCCCCATCCCCCAGCCACCAGGGGCAGCCTCCACCAGGCCCCCACCCATGTCTCCCATCACCCCCACCCCACAGCCACCAGGGGCAGCTTCCACCAGGCCCCCACTCATGTCCAACTCATGTCTCCCATCACCCCCACCCCCAGCCACCAGGGGCAGCCTCCACCAGGCCCCCAATCATGTCTACCACCACCCCCACCCCCCAGCCACCAGGGGCAGCCTCCACCAGGCCCCCACCCATGTCTACCACCACCCCCACCCACCAGCAGTGCAGGGACAGCCTCCACCAGGCCCCCACGCATGTCTACCACCACCCCCACCCCCAGCAGTGCAGGGACAGCCTCCACCAGGCCCCCACTCATGTCTACCACCACCCCCACCCCCCGCAGTGCAGGGGCAGCCTCCACCAGGCCCCCACTCATGTCCCCTATCACCCCCACCCCCAGCAGTGCAGGGGCAGCCTCCACCAGGCCCCCACTCACGTCTACCACCACCCTCACCCCCCAGCCACCAGGGGCAGCCTCCACCAGGCCCCCACTCCCGTCTACCACCACCCCCACCCCCCAGCCACCAGGGGCAGCCTCCACCAGGCCCCCAGCCATGTCTACCACCACCCCCACCCCCCAGCAGTGCAGGGGCAGCCTCCACCAGGCCCTCACTCATGTCTACCACCATCCCCACCCCGCAGCCAACAGGGGCAGCCTCCACCAGGCCCCCACTCATGTCTCCCATCACCCCCATCCCCCAGCAGTGCAGGGGCAGCCTCCACCAGGCTCCCACACATGTCCCCCTGCACCCCCACCCTCCAGCCACCAGGGGCAGCCTCCACCAGGCCCCCACTCATGTCTCCCATCACCCCCATGCCCCAGCCACCAGGGGCAGCCTCCACCAGGCCCCCACTCATGTCTCCCATCACCCCCACCCCCCAGCCACCAGGGGCAGCCTCCACCAGCCCCCCACTCACGACTACCACCACCCCCACACCCCAGCCACCAGGGGCAGCCTCCACCAGGCCCCCACCCATGTCTACCACCACCCCCACCCCCCAGCAGTGCAGGGGCAGCCTCCACCAGGCCCCCACCCATGTCTACCACCACCCCCACCCCCCAGCAGTGCAGGGGCAGCCTCCACCAGGCCCCCACTCATGTCCCCTATCACCCCCACCCCCCAGCCACCAGGGGCAGCCTCCACCAGGCCCCCACTCATGTCTCCCATCACCCCCACCCCCAGCCACCAGGGGCAGCCTCCACCAGGCCCCCACTCATGTCCAACTCATGTCTCTCATCATCCCCACCCCCCAGCCACCAGGGGCAGCCTCCACCAGGCCCCCACTCACGTCTACCACCACCCCCACCCCCCAGCCCCAGGGGCAACCTCCACCAGGCCCCCACCCATGTCTACCACCACCCCCATCCCCCAGCAGTGCAGGGGCAGCCTCCACCAGGCCCCCACCCATGTCTACCCCCTCCCCCACCACCCAGCAGTGCAGGGGCAGCCTCCACCAGGCCCCCACTTATGTCCCCTATCATCCCCACCCCCCAGCCACCAGGGGCAGCCTCCACCAGACCCCCACTCATGTCTCCCATCACCCCCACACCCCAGCCACCAGGGGCAGCCTCCACCAGGCCCCCACTCACGACTACCACCACCCCCACCCCCCAGCCACCAGGGGCAGCCTCCACCAGGCCCCCACTCACGACTACCACCACCCCCACCCCCCCAGCCACCAGGGGCAGCCTCCACCAGGCCCCCACCCATGTCTACCACCACCCCCACCCCCCAGCAGTGCAGGGACAGCCTACACTAGGCCCCCACTCATGTCTACCACCACCCCACCCCCCAGCAGTACAGGGGCAGCCTCCACCAGGCCTCCACTCATGTCCCCTATCACCCCCACCCCCAGCAGTGCAGGGGCAGCCTCCACCAGGCCCCCACTCACGTCTACCACCACCCCCACCCCCCAGCCACCAGGGGCAGCCTCCACCAGGCCCCCACCCATGTCTACCACCACCCCCACCACACAGCAGTGCAGGGGCAGCCTCCACCAGGCTCACACTCATGGCTACCACCACCCCCACCCCCCAGCAGTGCAGGGGCAGCCTCCACCAGGCCCCCACTCATGTTTCCCTGCACCCCCACCCCCCAGCCACCAGGGGCAGCCTCCACCAGGCCCCCACTCATGTCTCCCATCACCCCCACCCCCCAGCAGTGCAGGGACAGCCTCCACCAGGCTCCCACACATGTCCCCCTGCACCCCCAGCCACCAGGGGCAGCCTCCACCAGGCCCCCACTCATGTCTCCCATCACCCCACCCCCCAGCCACCAGGGGCAGCCTCCACCAGACCTCCACTCATGTCTCCCATCACCCCCACCCCCCAGCCACCAGGGGCAGCCTCCGCCAGGCCTCCACTCACATCTACCACCACCCCCACCCCCCAGCCACCAGGGGCAGCCTCCACCAGGACCCCACCCATGTCTACCACCACCCCCACCAGGCCCCCACTCATGTCTACCACCACCCCCACCCCCCAGCCACCAGGGGCAGCCTTCACCAGGCCCCCATTCATGTCTCCCATCTCCCCCACCCCCCAGCAGTGCAGGGGCAGCCTCCAACAGGCTCCCACACATGTCCCCCTGCACCCCCACCCCCAGCCACCAGGGGCAGCCTCCACCAGGCCCCCACTCATGTCTCCCATCGCCCCCACCCCCCAGCCACCAGGGGCAGCCTCCACCAGGCCCCCACTCATGTCTCCCATCATCCCCACCACCCAGCCACCTGGGGCAGCCTCCACCAGGCCCCCACTCACGTCTACCCCCACCCCCCAGCCACCAGGGGCAGCCTCCACCAGGCCCCCACCCATGTCTACCACCACCCCCACCCCCCAGCAGTGCAGGGGAAGCCTCCACCAGGCCCCCACCCATTTCTACCACCACCCCCACCCCCAGCAGTGCAGGGGCAGCCTCCACCAGGCCCCCACTCATGTCTCCCATCACCCCCACCCCCCAGCCACCAGGGGCTGCCTCCACCAGGCCCCCACTCACATCTACCACCACCCCACCCCCCCAGCCACCAGGGGCAGCCTCAACCAGGCCCCCACCCATGTCTACCACCACCCCCACCCCCCAGCAGCAGTGCAGGGGCAGCCTCCACCAGGCCCCCACCCATGTCTACCACCACCCCCACCCCCCAGCAGTGCAGGGGCAGCCTCCACCAGGCCCCCACTCATGTCTCCCATCACCCCCACCCCCAGCCACCAGGGGCAGCCTCCACCAGGCCCCCACTCATGTCCAACTCATGTCTCTCATCACCCCCACACCCCAGCCACCAGGGGCAGCCTCCACCAGGCCCCCACTCACGTCTACCATCACCCCCACCCTCCAGCCACCAGTGGCAGCCTCCACCAGGCCCCAACCCATGTCTACCACCACCCCCACCCCCCAACAGTGCAGCGGCAGCCTCCACCAGGCCCCCACCCATGTCTACCACCACCCCCACCCCCCAGCAGTGCAGGGGCAGCCTCCACCAGGCCCCCACTCATGTCCCCTATCAGCCCCATCCCCCAGCCACCAGGGGCAGCCTCCACCAGGCCCCCACCCATGTCTCCCATCACCCCCACCCCACAGCCACCAGGGGCAGCTTCCACCAGGCCCCCACTCATGTCCAACTCATGTCTCCCATCACCCCCACCCCCAGCCACCAGGGGCAGCCTCCACCAGGCCCCCAATCATGTCTACCACCACCCCCACCCCCCAGCCACCAGGGGCAGCCTCCACCAGGCCCCCACCCATGTCTACCACCACCCCCACCCACCAGCAGTGCAGGGACAGCCTCCACCAGGCCCCCACACATGTCTACCACCACCCCCACCCCCAGCAGTGCAGGGACAGCCTCCACCAGGCCCCCACTCATGTCTACCACCACCCCCACCCCCCAGCAGTGCAGGGGCAGCCTCCACCAGGCCCCCACTCATGTCCCCTATCACCCCCACCCCCAGCAGTGCAGGGGCAGCCTCCACCAGGCCCCCACTCACGTCTACCACCACCCTCACCCCCCAGCCACCAGGGGCAGCCTCCACCAGGCCCCCACTCCCGTCTACCACCACCCCCACCCCTCAGCCACCAGGGGCAGCCTCCACCAGGCCCCCAGCCATGTCTACCACCACCCCCACCCCCCAGCAGTGCAGGGGCAGCCTCCACCAGGCCCTCACTCATGTCTACCACCATTCCCACCCCGCAGCCAACAGGGGCAGCCTCCACCAGGCCCCCACTCATGTCTCCCATCACCCCCATCCCCCAGCAGTGCAGGGGCAGCCTCCACCAGGCTCCCACACATGTCCCCCTGCACCCCCACCCTCCAGCCACCAGGGGCAGCCTCCACCAGGCCCCCACTCATGTCTCCCATCACCCCCATGCCCCAGCCACCAGGGGCAGCCTCCACCAGGCCCCCACTCATGTCTCCCATCACCCCCACCCCCCAGCAGTGCAGGGGCAGCCTCCACCAGGCCCCCACCCATGTCTACCACCACCCCCACCCCCCAGCAGTGCAGGGGCAGCCTCTACCAGGCCCCCACTCATGTCCCCTATCACCCCCATCCCCCAGCACCAGGGGCAGCCTCCACCAGGCCCCCACTCATGTCTCCCATCACCCCACCCCCAGCCACCAGGGGCAGCCTCCACCAGGCCCCCACTCATGTCTCCCATCACCCCCACCCCCCTGCAATGCAGGGGCAGCCTCCACCAGGCTCCCACACATGTCCCCCTGCACCCCCACCCCCTAGCCACCAGGGGCAGCCTCCACCAGGCCTCCACTCATGTCTCCCATCACCCCCACCCCCCAGCCACCAGGGGCAGCCTCCACCAGGCCCCCACTCATGTCCTCTATCACCCCCACCCCCCAGCCACCAAGGGCAGCCTCCACCAGGCCCCCACTCATGGCTCCCATCACCCCCACCCCCCAGCCACCAGGGGCAGCCTCCACCAGGCCCCCACTCATGTCCAACTCATGTCTCCCATCACCCCACCCCCCAGCCACCAGGGGCAGCCTCCACCAGGCCCCCACTCATGTCCAACTCATGTCTCTCATCATCCCCACGCCCCAGCCACCAGGGGCAGCCTCCACCAGGCCCCCACTCACGTCTACCACCACCCCCACCCCCCAGCGGCAGCCTCCACCAGGCCCCCAGCAGTGCAGGGGCAGCCTCCACCAGGCCCCCACCCATGTCTACCCCCTCCCCCACCACCCAGCAGTGCAGGGGCAGCCTCCACCAGGCCCCCACTCATGTCCACTATCACCCCCACCCCCTAGCCACCAGGGGCAGCCTCCACCAGGCCCCCACTCATGTCTCCCATCACCCCCACCCCCCAGCCACCAGGGGCAGCCTCCACCAGGCCCCCACTCTCGTCTACCACCACCCCCACCCCCCAGCCACCAGGGGCAGCCTCCACCAGGCCCCTACCCATGTCTACCACCACCCCCACCCCCCAGCAGTGCAGGGGCAGCCTCCACCAGGCCCCCACTCATGTCTGCCACCACCCCCACCCCCCAGCAGTGCAGGGGCAGCCTCCACCAGGCCCCCACCCATGTCTACCACCACCCCCACCCCCCAGCAGTGCAGGGGCAGCCTCTACCAGGCCCCCACTCATGTCTCCCATCACCCCCATGCCCCAGCCACCAGGGGCAGCCTCCACCAGGCCCCCACTCATGTCTCCCATCACCCCCACCCCCCAGCAGTGCAGGGGCAGCCTCCACCAGGCCCCCACCCATGTCTACCACCACCCCCACCCCCCAGCAGTGCAGGGGCAGCCTCTACCAGGCCCCCACTCATGTCCCCTATCACCCCCATCCCCCAGCACCAGGGGCAGCCTCCACCAGGCCCCCACTCATGTCTCCCATCACCCCACCCCCAGCCACCAGGGGCAGCCTCCACCAGGCCCCCACTCATGTCTCCCATCACCCCCACCCCCCTGCAATGCAGGGGCAGCCTCCACCAGGCTCCCACACATGTCCCCCTGCACCCCCACCCCCTAGCCACCAGGGGCAGCCTCCACCAGGCCTCCACTCATGTCTCCCATCACCCCCACCCCCCAGCCACCAGGGGCAGCCTCCACCAGGCCCCCACTCATGTCCTCTATCACCCCCACCCCCCAGCCACCAAGGGCAGCCTCCACCAGGCCCCCACTCATGGCTCCCATCACCCCCACCCCCCAGCCACCAGGGGCAGCCTCCACCAGGCCCCCACTCATGTCCAACTCATGTCTCCCATCACCCCACCCCCCAGCCACCAGGGGCAGCCTCCACCAGGCCCCCACTCATGTCCAACTCATGTCTCTCATCATCCCCACGCCCCAGCCACCAGGGGCAGCCTCCACCAGGCCCCCACTCACGTCTACCACCACCCCCACCCCCCAGCGGCAGCCTCCACCAGGCCCCCAGCAGTGCAGGGGCAGCCTCCACCAGGCCCCCACCCATGTCTACCCCCTCCCCCACCACCCAGCAGTGCAGGGGCAGCCTCCACCAGGCCCCCACTCATGTCCACTATCACCCCCACCCCCTAGCCACCAGGGGCAGCCTCCACCAGGCCCCCACTCATGTCTCCCATCACCCCCACCCCCCAGCCACCAGGGGCAGCCTCCACCAGGCCCCCACTCTCGTCTACCACCACCCCCACCCCCCAGCCACCAGGGGCAGCCTCCACCAGGCCCCTACCCATGTCTACCACCACCCCCACCCCCCAGCAGTGCAGGGGCAGCCTCCACCAGGCCCCCACTCATGTCTGCCACCACCCCCACCCCCCAGCAGTGCAGGGGCAGCCTCCACCAGGCCCCCACCCATGTCTACCACCACCCCCACCCCCCAGCAGTGCAGGGGCAGCCTCTACCAGGCCCCCACTCATGTCCCCTATCACCCCCACCCCCCAGCCACCAGGGGCAGCCTCCACCAGGCCCCCACTCATGGCTCCCATCACCCCCACCCCCAGCCACCAGGGGCAGCCTCCACCAGGCCCCCACTCATGTCCAACTCATGTCTCCCATCACCCCCACCCCCCAGCCACCAGGGGCAGCCTCCACCAGGCCTCCACTCACGTGTACCACCACCCCCACCCCCCAGCCACCAGGGGCAGCCTCCACCAGGCCCCCACCCATGTCTACCAGCACTCCCACCCCCCAGCAGTGCAGGGACAGCCTCCACCAGGCCCCCACCCATGTCTACCACCACCCCCCAGCAGTGCAGGGACAGCCTCCACCAGGCCCCCACTCATGTCTACCACCACCCCCACCCCCCAGCAGTGCAGGGGCAGCCTCCACCAGGCCCCTACTCATGTCCCCTATCATCCCCACCCCCAGCAGTGCAGGGACAGCCTCCACCAGGCCCCCACTCATGTCTACCACCACCCCCACCCCCCAGCAGTACAGGGGCAGCCTCCACCAGGCCCCCACTCATGTCCCCTATCATCCCACCCCCCAGCAGTGCAGGGGCAGCCTCCACCAGGCCCCCACTCATGTCCCCTATCATCCCCACCCCCAGCAGTGCAGGGACAGCCTCCACCAGGCCCCCACTCACGTCTACCACCACCCCACCCCCCAGCCACCAGGGGCAGCCTCCACCAGGCCCCCACTCCCGTCTACCACCACCCCCACCCCCCAGCCACCAGGGGCAGCCTCCAACAGGCCCCCACCCTTGTCTACCACCACCCCACCCCCCAGCAGTGCAGGGGCAGCCTCCACCAGGCCCCCACTCATGTCTACCACCACCCCCACCTCCCAGCCACCAGGGGCAGCCTCCACCAGGCCCCCACTCATGTCTCCCAACACCCCCACCCCCCTGCAGTGCAGGGGCAGCCTCCACCAGGCCCCCACCCATGTCTACCACCACCCCCACCCCCCAGCAGTGCAGGGGCAGCCTCTACCAGGCCCCCACTCATGTCCCCTATCACCCCCACCCCCAGCCACCAGGGGCAGCCTCCACCAGGCCCCCACTCATGGCTCCCATCACCCCCACCCCCAGCCACCAGGGGCAGCCTCCACCAGGCCCCCACTCATGTCCAACTCATGTCTCCCATCACCCCCACCCCCCAGCCACCAGGGACAGCCTCCACCAGGCCTTCACTCACGTGTACCACAACCCCCACCCCCCAGCCACCAGGGGCAGCCTCCACCAGGCCCCCACCCATGTCTACCAGCACTCCCACCCCCCAGCAGTGCAGGGACAGCCTCCACCAGGCCCCCACCCATGTCTACCACCACCCCCCAGCAGTGCAGGGACAGCCTCCACCAGGCCCCCACTCATGTCTACCACCACCCCCACCCCCCAGCAGTGCAGGGGCAGCCTCCACCAGGCCCCCACTCATGTCCCCTATCATCCCCACCCCCAGTAGTGCAGGGACAGCCTCCACCAGGCCCCCACTCATGTCTACCACCACCCCCACCCCCCAGCAGTGCAGGGGCAGCCTCCACCAGGCCCCCACTCATGTCCCCTATCATCCCACCCCCCAGCAGTGCAGAGGCAGCATCCACCAGGCCCCCACTCATGTCCCCTATCATCCCCACCCCCAGCAGTGCAGGGACAGCCTCCACCAGGCCCCCACTCACGTCTACCACCACCCCCACCCCCCAGCCACCAGGGGCAGCCTCCACCAGGCCCCCACTCCCGTCTACCACCACCCCCACCCCCCAGCCTCCAGGGGAAGCCTCCACCAGGCCCCAACCCTTGTCTATCACCACCCCCACCCCCCAGCAGTGCAGGGGCAGCCTCCACCAGGCCCCCACTCATGTCTACCACCACCCCCACCTCCCAGCCACCAGGGGCAGCCTCCACCAGGCCCCCACTCATGTCTCCCATCACCCTTACCCCCCTGCAGTGCAGGGGCAGCCTCCACCAGGCCCCCACTCATGTCTCCCATCACCCCCACCCCCCAGCCACCAGGGGCAGCCTCCACCAGGCCCCCACTCATGTCTCCCATCACCCCCACCCCCCAGCCACCTGGGGCAGCCTCCACCAGGCCCCCACTCACGACTACCACCACCCCCACCTCCCAGCCACCAAGGGCAGCCTCCACCAGGCCCCCACTCATGTCTCCCATCACCCCCACCCCCTGCAGTGCAGGGGCAGCCTCCACCAGGCCCCCACTCATGTCTCCCATCACCCCCACCCCCCAGCCACCAGGGGCAGCCTCCACCAGGCCCCCACTCATGTCTACCACCACCCCCACACCCCAGCAGTGCAGGGGCAACCTCCACCAGGCCCCCACTACCACCACCCCCACCCCCCAGCCACCAGGGGCAGCCTCAACCAGGCCCCCACCCATGTCTACCACCACCCCCACCCCCATCAGTGCAGGGGCAGCCTCCACCAGGCCCCCACTCATGTCTACCACCCCCCACCCCCCAGCAGTGCAGGGGCAGCCTCCACCAGGCTCCCACACATGTCCCCCTGCACCCCCACCCCCCAGCCTCCAGGGGCAGCCTCCACCAGGCCCCCACTCATGCCTCCCATCACCCCCACCGCCCAGCAGTGCAGGGGCAGCCTCAACCAGGCCCCCACTCATGTCTCCCATCACCCCCACCCCCCAGCCGTGTGATTTGCCTGGGTACGTGTACTTCGGGGTGCGCGTGAACTTCCACACGCGATTGGCCTGGGTACAAGTACTACAGGGTGCGCGGGAGGTTCGACACGCGATTGGCCTGGGTACATGTACTTCGGGGTGCGCGTGAACTTCCACACGTGATTGGCCTGGGTATGTGTACTACGGGGTGCGTGGGAAGTTCCACATGCGATTGGCCTGGGTACGTGTACTACGGGGTGCGCGGGAGGTTCCACAGGCGATTGGCATGGGTACGTGTACTTTGGGGTGCGTGTGAACTTCCACACGCGATTGGCCTGGGTACGTGTACTACGGGGTGCGCGGGAAGTTCCACACGCGATTGGCCTGGGTACGTGTACTACGGGGTGCGCAGGAGGTTCCACACGCGACTGGCCCTGTGAGAATGGGGTGCATGTAGTCCAGGGGTGGGCGGGAATATTTACCCGCGACTGGGCCTGGGAGAGCGTGCTACGTGTATTCCTGGGGTGGGCAGGAAGATTCACACGTTCGCCTACGACATGCCGAAAAATAAATGGTCCAATCCTGAAACACGTACGCCAGCATGAAGCAGACGTACGTCGACCCGCGCAGCATAAAAGTGCGCGCAAACAACAAACAAGCTCAAACGCCAGGATGAATATACCGTTCCTAGCAGCAGTGGCTGTGGGTTACCAAAGGAGGAGGAGGAGGATAGTGAGGGCCAGAATTTTCACTCCCAGAACCAGCCTTTTTGGGATGCCTGATGACCAGGTGTATGGGAGGTACAGGTTTCCACCACACATAATACTGGACCTGGTCAGTGAGTGGGAGGATGACCTCACATCACCCACCCTGTGCTCCCAAGCACTCAGCCCCCTGGAGAAGGTCCTCAATGTACTGCACTTCTTGGCCACATTATCATTTCAGCGGACAAGTGCCATAGTGGGTGTGGTGTCACAGGCCACGCAGTCATGCTGCCTACACCAGGTCTTGAACATCATCACTGCACGCCCATCAGTCCGTAGGCACATATACCTGCCCAGGACACCTGCAGAAAGGCAGGCTGCCACCCTCGATTTCTACGGTGTGGCACAATTCCCAAAAGTGCTAGGTGCCATTGACTGCACCCATGTGGCACTACGTCCCCCCAGGGCATCTGAGCACATCTATAGGAACCGCAAGCACTGGCATTCCATCAACGTGCAGGTAGTATGTAATGCTAAGGGAATCATCACCTCAGTATATGGCTACTATCCAGGGTCCACCCACAACAGCTTCATTTACCGAATGTCTACCCTAAGCCGGGACCTAGAAGCTGGGCGGCATGGCGATACATGAATACTTGGTGAGTATTAATGCCACTGCACATGCATGCATGTCAGATGCAGAGTTATGTCACTTCCCCACTAATGATACCCATCACCTCCTCACCAGGGGACAGTGCCTACCCTCTGAGCACCCACATGATGACGCCAATTCGGAACCCCATCACGCCTCCAGAGGTAAGATACAACACAGCCCATATTGCAACCCGGGGCATAGTGGAGCGCACATTCGGAGTGCTCAAGTCACGCTTTCACTCCCTTGACCGTTCTGGCGGGCAGCTGTTATATGCGCCCCCAGTAGTGTGCAGGATCATAGTGGCAGCATGTGTCCTGCACAATGTTGCAACACGCCGGGGCATGGCTGTGGACATGGTGGTGCCCCCACATCCCCAACCACATGCACGCCCGCTGCGCATGGGAGGGGAGAGGGCACGGGGTGAGGCAGCCCGTACGCAGCTGGTGGGTAATTACTTCACATAGAAATCACACCCCAGTGGAGTGCACACAGGCCTGGCACATACCATCTGATAAGCAATGATGACTCGACCTGACAATTAAGACGAACAAAGGGACAGTCAACTGTCAGAACCATAGCAGCCTGAGATTGTTCATGTCGAAGTGTCACAATGTGTGCATCCCTACCTACACCAACACCACCAATGCAGTGTCATCAAAAGACACTTCCATGCTTCAGAAATGAATACCCACTCGCAAAATACTACATGAAAACAGTGCCATGTCACCCAACCCCTCCCCGGCACGGCCACACAACACACCATGGCATGTCATGCAATATGAGAGGAAAGAAATTAATCCCCACAACATGCCCCAAGTGTCACCAGCTACAGTGTCCCTAATGGAAACATGTCCACACATGAAATGCTCACAGTAATGTAGGACCTACAACCCACATTACAAAATACTTACCAAGATTACCAATCACCTACACAACCTCCAACATACCTTAAACATGACATTACAGACTTAAACATTTGCTAGCCTCACTACCTGATGATGACAGCCCTCCGAACACTGCCAAGTATACAGTGTTAGCGCCACGCAAGAGTGTAGGTGCACTGCTTACAACATGGACTCCAGTTCCAAGGTGGACCGCATTGTGAAGACATGAGGAATGGACCTGCAAATTAGGAGGATGAGATGGATGCAGAGGCACATATCAACACACAATGCAGTGTACAATACAACAACAATATGCACTATGAATGTATACACAGTATTGACTACAGACTGCCCACACAGCTCATGGGAGTCCAATGTCACCATGTACGTCAATGTCACTTAGGCACACCCTTTGCAAGCCCATGGAAACGGGAAGCAGGAGGGGTGTGTGTGACAAAAACCCAAGTATCTGAACCAAATCCATGACAAGCCTGCATGTGCCCAGCCACAATGCAGCGTATGCCCACGGGAGCCACACAAGGCAACACACTGTCCTAAAAAAAAAAAAAAAAAAAAAAAAATGGCCAATAATGGACCCGGGGGGGGGGGGGGGTTCGCCACCCAGGAGGTCCGAGGACAGGGTGCACACCAAAACCCACCTGTGTGGATCTTGCAAAAAAAAAAACACCTCCATGGGCTCATGGCCTACACGGCTACCCTATTGTGCGTACCTGCCAACACTGACATCCCCATTGAGGGTTCTAACCCTGGTGCAGGTGGGTCGGACAGAACAGAATCCCTCCCAGGAACACTCACCTGCGACAGCACATAGGTCTCATCATCCGAATCGACACCTGAATACAGCTTGGGGGAGGTGCAGCCAGAGACACCCCTTGAGAGCACAACCTGCAGCAGTTGTGGGCTCTCACCCACCACCATACCACGTCCCTCACTGGTGATCGGTCAGCCCTCAGACCCCTCCTGGGTCTGCACCATCTCCACAACCCCAGCAGTATCAAGTGCGTCATTCCCTGCAAAGACATAAAAGAAAACAAATGGAAACAGGCATTAGCACTATGGCACACAATTAGGGCTGAGAGGCTACAGAAACAGTACTTGATTGACACATGTCCCACATGACTAAAACCCTCCCATGCATGCACCGTCACTGCGTGTGATGGGGAAGCAGATGGCACACATTGATGACACCAAGATGGAAGATTAACACATTTGCTGCATGCTGCCTAGCAGTGGCATCACACATTGGCCAGTGATTGGCAGGTCAAATACACATGCCATCACACAGATGGCATGTACCCTAGCCATGAAGTGAAGAGGGAGAGGAGGTCACCAATTGTTCATTCAGTCCAGTTTGCTCATATAATTGATTTTTTCATTGAAATGGTTCAAATGTTTAACTTGCAGCTGCCAGTCCAAAATGGTCCTATAGCACAGGGACATGTCTAAACTAATCATGTCCAGGAAACTAAGCCAGTCCACTGTACCATTGCCATGTCATACATGTGACAATAGGACTGAGAAATCCCGAGTAAAAGTGGTGGTATGCAAATAATCTGCCTGAATAAAAAGAGGTAAATAAGCAACAATGTTGTGGCAAGATGACACTCCAAGGGCAACTGGCGTGGTGTTGGGCTGGATGTCTAATGTTGGCAGAAGGGATGCTGCTATACCCAAATGCTGGTGCCAAGAATGTATAGGAAGAGGCACATGGGTGACCCGAACCACTCAGGCACACACACCCTCACCTGGCACCCAAACAGAAGCCCTCCCACACACACCATGCACATGGATGACACACACATGCATGTGCACTCACCGGACAATGCCTCGTAATCTGCCAGTTCTCCCACGCCTTGGATCTGTTCCTCCGTGACGAAGGTCCCAGCAACCTGCTTATGTGGAGTGAGTTCTATGTCGTCTGTTAGAGACCCACCTCCAGAGTTGCGGCATGACTTGAGGCCAGCTTATTCTTTGCCCTGCGCTTCAGGTCATTCCAGCGCTTGTAGCATTCATTAGCTGTGCGCCTCACGATTCCAAGGGCACTTATGATGTCCGCAATGGTCTGCCAGTGTGCCTGACGTTGTGCAGGTGTGGTCTTGGATCCTGCAACAATCACCATTTCGCGGTCATGTGCGGACACATACTCTACAAGTGCATTCACTTCGGCCTCATTGAAGCTGGGCTTCCTTGACGGGCCGGACTGTGTACCTGTGTCTGGGCATCAGCCTCTACTGGACGAGCATTCTTCCTCTTCCGCTTGGAAGGTGGTGGGGATCCTGAGTGTCCTACGCCGCTCTGGACACTAGGGGCAGGAGCGTGGGATTGCACACTCAGCATGGGAGCTGGTGCAGGCATTAGCTCAAGTGTGATGGTGTCAGGGGGAATTTCAGCATGATGGACTTGGACCGACACTGTCCTGGCTGGGTGTGTGAGAGGTGGGGTTGATGGAGCCGCAGCTGCCCCTGCAGCCTCCCCAGCCTGCCTACGTGGGGCAGCAGATGACCTAGCTGCCCCTGATCCACGTGGCCTGATGACACCAACGTTCACCGGTGCACGTGGCCTAGACCTGCTGACCTGGAAGTCAGCCATGGAGTCACCCTGTGCCAGGTCTGGTTCCACAGTGGGCTGGTCCAACAAGGGCTGAGCATGGATGGTGTCAGCCGCGTTAACCTCAACCAGGGGGGGGGGGGCATGGGTGTCCCTGACTGCTCCTCCACACATGGGGGGCTAGGGGCACCCTGCAAGTCACAGCCACGTCCCCTACTGGATCCACCACAGCCACCACTTGGGGCTCGGCCACCGATGCCACCCTTACGGCTTGGTCGCCTCCCAGCCATGGCACTGATGTTATTGTGCGTATGGGAGTTGATGTGAACTATTGTCCTGGGCAATTGGGGGTCAAAGTGGTTGGGTACCAGATGGTAATCGTACCGTAGTGCTCTAGCAAGGCTGTATGTCACCCCTGGGGAAAGATGACGGGTCACGCAACGGACAGGCACCCCAAAAAAGGGAAGTAAGGTGAACGCAACCCCTTCTAGACCACGTGCGTGGAAAAATAAACCTGCACTACGCTGTGGCACCCAGAAACACAAGAATGAATGTATGCATGTCACACGCAGCCTAGAATGACCTCTGAAGGGGTATGCGACACACGGGGCAAGCATAGATGTTAAATACATGTGCGACTCACCGTCTGCCAGGAACAAAAGCGTGCAACACCCCCGCCAAAAGAAGAATTGTACGCTGTCTGAGGAGACAGGACAACAGTAGAAGGGAACGCTGTTTGAGGAAACAGTCCCAGGAAAAAGAGGAAAAGAGAAAAAGCTGTCAGAGGTAACAGGGAGTACAAACTGGAAACGCCGTGAAGTAAATCGCGTGTGAACCGACAAGAAGTACAGATTTCACCCACTCGCTCTCCACGAAAAGCACGTACAAGGAAATGGCGTTCTACACGTACCTTTTATACACACGTCACAGACGCGCATACGCGATGAGGCCATTTCCACCAATTACGCGCTTTGACACTCGGACGTGTATCTCTTCATTTTTACACGCGCCATTCTCTACGGCCATGCGCGTGACGTCACAGCTGCGCATGGTGGCCTTTGGGCCAATACAATCGCATATGTGAGCACACGTGGTAAAACTGCACGTCCGAGTGTCATCGCGTGTAATCGGAGGGAATTGAGCGTACACGCGATTGGCCTGAGTACGTGTATTTCTGGGGCGCGCAGGAAGTTTCACACGCGATTGGTGGAAATCCATGTGTGCTCTGTCATCACGTGTAATGAGGGAAACACTTGCGCATGTCACGTCACAGACGTGCTTACGCCCTAAGGGCCTTTGGTCCAATGAGAACGCATATGCGTGCTGATGTGCATAAGGGCCTTTCCACGATTTACACGCAGACGTGCAGGATTTTCACGTGCCAAATCACTCCATATCAAGCTGGCCACGCGTAAGCACACGGAAGACCACGCTCCTGCCCAGAAGGCCGAATTACTGCCCCCCAGAGCCCTGAGCACGCTCCTACCTGCCATCTGCTGCTGCCTGACTGCCTGCTGCCCACGTGCCCTGCCATTTGCTGCCTGCACATCAGCCAGGGGTGCTGTTGCTGTGACCACCCCTGCTGGAACCGAAGACTCCCGAATGGGATTCCATCGCTCCACAGCCCAGCCCCAGGACCCAGTTGCCCACCCACTCCTGCCTCTGGGGTTGTCATGTCGGGCACTGCAACATCTGGCACCACTGACAACCCCCGGCCAGAGAGGCAGAGGGGCACCAGCATCAGTGCCAGGGAAGTTGGTGTCCTGGTGGAGCAAGTCCTGGGGCAGTATGATGCCCTCTACGGAAGTGTGCGCGCCGACAAGGAAGGACGGACTCGGATCTGGGTGGACATCATGACTGCCATCAACGTGGAGGGGGTGGCAGTCCGCGACTTCCAACATGTCAAGAATCGCTGGGAGGACTTCAGGTCCAGGACCCTGAACAAAGCCCGGCGCCTCTTGAAGGCAGCGGATGCTAAGGGGCGCCGGGGCCACTTGTCGGAAGATCAGATGAGGGTCCTGGAACGCATATCCCCAGTGCTCCACGTCCAGGTCCTTGAGAGGCAGACCCGTCTGGAGTGGAGTGGCAAGTGTACATGCATCATGATTGTAAGCTGTGCGTGTGGTGATGTGCCAGTAGTGTGCCAGTTGCACATCTGTTTGTATGGGGCCGAATGTGGGTGGGGGTGTACAGGACCGTGAGGCTAACACATGCGAGGGCTGTCATGTGTGAGACATGGATGGTGCTTGTGTGTGTAGGCTTGCATGCCAAATGCAGTTGTGTTGAATGTGTATGTAAGTGTGCATGTTCGTGATGTCACGCATGTATGTTGAGTGGGGGCCTGGTGCATGTGACAGCGGGATGTGGAAGCCTGATTGGCAGATGTGACATGGATGCCGATCGGAACACTGCGGCAGTTGGCTGAGGTGTACACATGCATGCAAGTGTGCAGGTGTGCGTGCATGTGTAGTGCACTCCCTGTGTGGCACGTGATGGCTGGCTCACCGTTGCCTGCTCATGCTGTTGTATGTGTATGGATGGTGCTGGCAGTTGCGATGTGGCTGTGGTATGGCTCATGTGTGCAAGTTGAAATGACATGTGGGTTGCCGATTGTGATGCCATGTCTGAGGTTTGCCAATGCCACTCATGTGCAACTGTCATGTGTGTATGTGTCCATTGTACAGTGCCCTGATGCCTGTGTTTTATTTCTCCCTGTCTGCAGCGTCAACTGATGAAGAGGGCGGAGAAGGTGCTGTGGAGCACAGCGGCGGGGATCGCACCGCCAGCCGGAGACTCAAGGCCCGGCTCCCCTCCCAGGTTGTGATGTCGTCGGGGAGTGAGGAGTCCGGTGCCACATCCCAGGCTGCAGCTGCCGGGGGGAGGTCCAAGAGGCGGAGGTCGGAGTTGGACTCCTCGGCAGCAGAAGGGGCAGCTGGGACCCCACAGGGCCCAAAGGGGGAAGATGGCACGTAGTCATCCAGGTTGGTGGGGGGTTTGGTGGAGGAGGAGGCTGTGCAAGCAACAGAGACGGGGTCTGGAGGTGGGGATTCCACTGGTGCTAGTGGTGCAGTGCAGGACCAGGGACAGGAGGCAGCACAGGTCGCCGCGGAGGTGCCTGTGTGCAATCCTGTCCCTGATCCTGTCACTGCATCATCTTGCACCAGCAGGGATGCCTACGTCCAGACCCGTTTTCAGGCAGGGGATGAGCTTACGACAACTGGCCTTCCTCTGCCTGCGGACGTGGCTATCCGGGTTGACTGTCCTGACTGGTGTGGCATTGCGTAAACGGGCCATGCAAGGTGACCTGCAGTCTTTTCATGAGGAGACTGCACGTCATCTCAAATGGCTCGTTGACCGCGTCGGGCTACTGGGACAGGTCACCCAGGCCGGATTCCTCCGTTTGATGGGGCTTGCTCAGACCCCCTCCTCAACTGAACCCCATATGCGCCAGTCGTCCTCCGTGCCATCTTCCCACCCATCAGTCACCTGGGTGCCCTGTGGAGCTGCCTCTGACGGTGCGGCCAGGCTGGTGGAGGAGGCATCCCTGCCACAGTTGGGAGTCAGACGTCCAGCAGGGGTGGCCACATCAATGACTGCACCCCAGCCAGCAGAGGATGTGCAGGCAGCAGGAGGCAGTGCATGGGCAGAGGCGCAGCAGCAGCTGCAGCAGCAGCAACATGGTGGGAGCCATGATGGCTCGGGGCCTTCCACATCGGAGGGGCAGGCATCGGCCGGAGGGCAGGAGGATCCAGGACGGGAAGTGTCTTCCGTGTGGCAGCGGTTGGGCCACGCCATAGATGCAGAGCGGCAGCGGGCGGAAGAGGCACGGCTCAAGATGGTCAGGGTGGAGAACTTCATGCAGAGGGCCCTGAGGCGTGCCGATTGCCTCGAGGCAATCCGCAGGGAGTTTGGGGGGCACATGTGGACGGCCCTGCGGACCCTCGGGCCATGGAGGAGGAGCGCCTCTGGGACATTGAGCAGGAGTTCGATGAGGCCCTGGCCCAGAACATCCCGAAGTGAGCCGTCGGACTAGCCCGCTGCCCTTGTAAATAGTTATATAGTTAGTGTTAAGTTTCCTTTGGTTTAGCTTTTTTTTTGACCTTTTGGACAATGGGCCACATTTTTGTATATAGTTATTTTTTTTAGGTAGTGTTATTAGATAGGTTTAATTTCTTCGGTTGGGATCATGGACCCTGGATAGTTTATCTGTACATAGTTGACTTTTGGATTTTCAATTTTTATTATGATTTCGCCATGGAGCAATGGTTTTTGATTTTAATTTTCCATTGGATTTACTTTTGTGGACTGTGACTTTGGACACCTTTCCTTTGCATTATGATTTGTGGTTTAGCATTATTTCACGGACCTGCTGTTGTTTTTTTTTTTAAATTTCTATTATTGTTTGTTTATTTTTGATTCAATTTATGTTGCTTTTAATACATATTCTTTCGTCAAAGTTCAATGTGTAGTATCATCTCATTGGTTTCATGCATATCATGATATGGGTTTTGACATTCACTGACACCCATTGGGTGTATGTGAGGGACATGTGTTCATTTCCAAACTTGCAATTGGGCTTCTGTCATGTTTTTGCCATTTCTAAGTGGGTGGATGCAATACTCGGGTGGGTGTTTGCCATTTGGAGGCTGACCATAAGGGCCAGGGATCTACATTGTGGTGAAATGTTGGCTGGGAGACATGAGTGGCGGCCTGGTGGAGGCTGCCCCTGCACTGCTGGGGGGTGAGGGAGCAGGGAGACATGAGTGGGGGCCTGGTGGAGGCTGCCCCTGGTGGCTGGGGGGTGAGGGTGATAGGGGACATGAGTGGGGGCCTGGTGGAGGCTGCCCCTGCACTCCTGGGGGGTGGGGGTGATGGGAGGCATGAGTGGGGGCCTGGTGGAGGCTGTCCCCGCACTGCTGGGGGGTGGGGGTGGTGGTAGACATGGGTGGGGGCCTGGTGAAGGCTGCCCCTGGTGGCTTTGGGGTGGGGGTGGTGGTAGACATGAGTGGGGGCCTGGTGGAGGCTGCCCCTGGTGGCTGGGGGTTGGGGGTGGTGGTAGACATGGGTGGGGCCTGGTGAAGGCTGCCCCTGCACTGCTGGGGGGTGGGGGTGGTGGTAGACATGAGTGGGGGCTTGGTGGAGGCTGCCCCTGGTGGCTGGGGGTGGGGGTGCAGGGAGACATGAGTTGGACATGGGTGGGGGCCTGGTGGAGTCTGCCCGTGCACTGCTGGGGGGTGGGGGTGGTGGTAGACATGGGTGAGGGCCTGGTGAAGGCTGCCGCTGCACTGCTGGGGAGTGGGGGTGGTGGTAGACATGAGTGGGGGCCTGGTGAAGGCTGCCCCTGGTGGCTAGGGGTGGGGGTGCAGGGAGACATGAGTTGGACATGAGTGGGGGCCTGGTGGAGGATGCCCCTGCACTGCTGGGGGGTGGGGTGATGGGAGACATGAGTGGGGGCCTGGTGGAGGCTGCCCCTGCACTGCTGGTGGGTGGGGGTGGTGGTAGATATGGGTGGGGCCTGGTGGAGGCTGCCCCTGGTGGCTTGGGGCTGGTGGTGATGGGAGACATGAGTGGGGGCCTGGTGTAGGCTGCACCTGGTGGCTGGGGGTGGGGGTGGTGGTACACATGGGTGGGGGCCTGGTGGAGGCTGCCCCTGGTGGCTGGAGGGGTGGGGGTGGTGGTAGACATGAGTGGGGGCCTGGTGGAGGCTGCCCCTGGTTGCTGGGGGGTGGGTGGTGCAGGGGGACATGTGTGGGAGGCTGGTGGAGGCTGCCCCTGCACCGCTGGGGGTGGGGGTGATGGGAGACATGAGTGGGGGCCTGGTGGAGGCTGCCCCTGCACTGCTGGGGGGTGGGGGTGCAGGGAGACATGAGCAGGGGCCTGGTGGAGGCTGCCCCTGGTGGCTGGGGGGTGGGGGTGGTGGTAGACATGGGTGGGGGCCTGGTGGAGGCTGCCCCTGCACTGCTGGGTGGTGGGGGTGGTGGTAGACATGAGTGGGGACCTGGTGGAGGCTGCCCCTGGTGGCTGGGGGGTGGGGGTGCAGGGAGACATGAGTTGGACATGGGTGGGGGCCTGGTGGAGGCTGCCCCTGCACTGCTGGGGGGTGGGGGTGATGGGAGACATGAGTGGGGGCCTGGTGGAGGCTGCCCCTGCACTGCTGGGGGGTGGGGGTTGTGGTAGACATGGGTGGGGGCCTGGTGGAGGCTGCCCCTGGTGGCTGGGGGGTGGGGGTGATGGGAGACATGAGTGGGGGCCTGGTGGAGGCTGCCCCTGCACTGCCAGGGGGTGGGGGTTGTGGTAGACATGGGTGGGGGCCTGGTGGAGGCTGCCCCTGGTGGCTGGGGGGTGGGGGTGATAGGGGACATGAGTGGGGACCTGGTGGAGGCTGACCCTGCACTGCTGGGGGGTGGGTGTGATGGGAGACATGAGTGGGGGCCTGGTGGAGGCTGCCCCTGCACTGCTGGGGGGTGGGGGTGGTGGTAGACATGGGTGGGGGCCTGGTGGAGGCTGCCCCTGGTGGCTGGGGGGTGGGGGTGCAGGGAGACATGAGTTGGACATGAGTGGGGGCCTGATGGAGGCTGCCCCTGGTGGCTGGGCGGTGGGGTTGCAGGGGGACATGTGTGGGAGCCTTGTGGAGGCTGCCCCTGCACTGCTGGGGGGGTGGGGGTGATGGGAGACATGAGTGGGGGCCTGGTGGAGGCTGCCCCTGCACTGCTGGGGTGGGGGTGGTGGTAGACATGGGTGGGGGCCTGGTGGAGGCTGCCCCTGCACTGCTGGGGGGTGGGGGTGGTGGTAGACATGAGTGGGGGCCTGGTGGAGGCTGCCCCTGGTGGCCGGGGGGTGGGGGTGCAGGGAGACATGAGTTGGACATGAGTGGGGGCCTGGTGGAGGCTGCCCCTGCACTGCTGGGGTGTGGGGGTGCAGGGAGACATGAGTGGGGGCCTGGTGGAGGCTGCCCCTGGTGGCTGGGAGGTGGGGGTGGTGGTAGACATGGGTGGGGGCCTGGTGGAGGCTGCCCCTGCACTGCTGGGGGGTGGGGGTGGTGGTAGACATGAGTGGGGGCCTGGTGGAGGCTGCCCCTGGTGGCTGGGGGGTGGGGGTGATGGGAGACATGAGTGGGGGCCTGGTGGAGGCTGCCCCTGGTGGCTGGGAGGTGGGGGTGATGGGAGACATGTGTGGGGGCCTGGTGGAGGCTGCCCCTGGTGGCTGGGGGGTGTTGGTGATGGGGACATGAGTGGGGGCCAGGTGGAGGCTGCCCCTGCACTGCTGGGGGGTGGGGGTGGTGGTAGACATGGGTGGGGGCCTGGTGGAGGCTGCCCCTGCACTGCTGGGGGGTGGGGGTGGTGGTAGACATGAGTGGGGACCTGGTGGAGGCTGCCCCTGCACTGCTGGGGGGTGGGGGTGGTGGTAGGCATGGGTGGGGGCCTGGTGGAGGCTGTCCCTGCACTGCTGGGGGGTTGGGGGTGGTGGTAGACATGGGTGGGGGCCTGGTGGAGGCTGCCCCTGCACTGCTGGGGGGTGGCGGTGGTGGTAGACATGAGTTGGGGCCTGGTGGAGGCTGCCCCTGGTGGCTGGGGGGTGGGGGTGCAGGGAGACATGTGTTGGACATGACTGGGGGGCTGGTGGAGGCTGCCCCTGCACTGCTGGGGGATGGGGGTGCAGGGAGACATGAGTGGGGGCCTGGTGGAGGCTGCCCCTCATGGCTGGGGGGTGGGGCTGATAGGGGATATGAGTGGGGGCCTGGTGGCGGCTGCCCCTGCACTGCTGTGGGGTGGGGGTGATGGGAGACATGGGTGGGGGCCTGGTGGTGGCTGCCCCTGCACTGCTGGGGGGTGGGGGTGGTGGTAGACATGGGTGGGGGCCTGGTGGAGGCTGCCCCTGGTGGCTGGTGGGTGGGGGTGGTGGTAGACATGAGTGGGGGCCTGGTGGAGGCTGCCCCTGGTGGCTGGGGGGTGGGGGTGCAGGGGGACATGTGGCGGAGCCTGGTGGAGGCTGCCCCTGCACTGCTGGGGGGTGGGGGTGATGGGAGACATGAGTGGGGGCCTGGTGGAGGCTGCCCCTGCACTGCTGGCGGGTGGGGGTGGTGGTAGACATGGGTGGGGGCCTGGTGGAGGCTGCCTCTGCACTGCTGGGCGGTGGGGGTGGTGGTAGACATGAGTGGGGGCCTGGTGTAGGCTGCCCCTGGTGGCTGGGGAGTGGGGGTGCAGGGAGACATGAGTTGGACATGAGTGGGGGCCTGGTGGAGGCTGCCCCTGCACTGCTGGGGGGTGGGGGTGCAGGGAGACATGAGTGGGGGCCTGGTGGAGGCTGCCCCTGGTGGCTGGGAGGTGGGGGTGGTGGTAGACATGGGTGGGGGCCTGGTGGAGGCTGCCCCTGCACTGCTAAGGGGTGAGGGTGGTGGTAGACATGAGTGGGGGCCTGGTGGGGGCTGCCCCTGGTGGCTGGGGGTGGGGGTGCAGGGAGACATGCGTTGGACATGAGTGGGGGCCTGATGGAGGCTGCCCCTGCACTGCTGGGGGGTGGGGGTGATGGGAGACATGAGTGGGGGCCTGGCGGAGGCTGCCCCTGCACTGCTGGGGGGTGGGGGTGGTGGTAGACATGGGAGGGGGCCTGGTGGAGACTGCCCCTGCAATGCTGGGGGGTGGGGGTGGTGGTAGACATGAGTGGGGGGCTGGTGGAGGCTGCCCCTGGTGGCTGGGGGGTGGGGGTGCAGGGAGACATGAGTTGGACATGAGTGGGGGCCTGGTGGAGGTTGCCCTGCACTGCTGGGGGGTGGGGGTGATGGGAGACATGAGTCGGGGCCTGGTGGAGGCTGCCCCTGCACTGCTGGGGGGTGTTGGTGATGGGAGACATGAGTGGGGGCCTGGTGGAGGCTGCCCCTTCACTGCTGGGGGGGGGGTGGTGGTTGACATGGGTGGGGGCCTGGTGGAGGCTGCCCCTGCACTGCTGGGGGGTGGGGGTGGTGGAAGACATGAGTGGGTGTCTGGTGGAGGCTGCCCCTGGTGGCTGGGGGGTGGGGGTGATGGGAGACATGAGTGGGGGCCTGGTGGAGGCTGCCCCTGGTGGCTGGGGGTGCAGGGGGGCATGTGTTGCTGGGCAGTAGTGCAAGGTGACATGTGGGTTGGCTGGGGGGCATGGCCATCGTGGATGGGGTGCCTGCAGGACATGTGCAGGGTAGGCCCCTATGGTGTGGGCCATCTGCAGGGGCCGTGGAGGGTGTAGAGGGAACACCGGGAGGACCCACACGTGCAATTCACGTCTGGTGCTCCCCACGCACGCCTGTAATACACGTACCCTGATGGAATCGCGTGTGATATTTCCCGTGCACCCCTGAAATACACGTACCCTGCTGATTTTGCGTGTGATACTTCCTGCGCATCCCTGAAATACACGTACCCTGCTGCTTTTGCATGTGATACTTCCTGTGCACCCCTGGAATACACGTACCCTGCTGTTTTTGCATGTGATACTTCCCGCGCACCCCTGGAATACACGTACCCTGATGGAATCGCATGTGATACTTCCCGCGCACCCCTAAGATACACGTACCCTGCTGCTTTTGCATGTGATACTTCCCGCGCACCCCTGAAATACACGTACCCTGCTGTTTTTGCGTGTGATACTTCCCGCGCACCCCTGGAATACACGTACCCTGATGGAATCGCGTGTGATACTTCCTGCGCACCCCTGACATACACGTACCCTGCTGCTTTTGTGTGCGATACTTCCTGTGCACCCCTGGAATACACGTACCCTGCTGTTTTTGCGTGTGATACTTCCCGCGCACCCCTGGAATACACGTACCCTGATGGAATCGCGTGTGATACTTCCCGCGCACCCCTGAGATACAAGTACCCTGCTGCTTTTGCGTGTGATACTTCCCGCGCACCCCTGAAATACACGTACCCTGCTGTTTTTGCGTGTGATACTTCCCGCGCACCCCTGGAATACACGTACCCTGATGGAATTGCGTGTGATACTTCCCGCGCACCCCTGAGATACACGTACCCTGCTGCTTTTGCGTGTGATACTTCCCCCGAACCCCTGAAATACACATACCCTGCTGCTTTTGCATGTGATACTTCCCACGCACCCCTGAAATGCACATACCCTGCTGCTTTTGCGTGTGTTACTTCCCACGCACCCCTGATGCACACGTACACAGGACAATCGCGTGTGGAACTTCCCGCGAACCACTGAAATACACGTTCCCCGCTTGGCGTTTGCTGTTTGCCAGCCCTGTGAACTGGTCCAGGGTTAGCGCAGCCCTTTGCGATTATTTGGGGATTTTGGAGGCTTTTCCTTGCGCGAGGGCGTTCTTGGGGGCGTACCTGGCGCTGCTGCAGGGTCGCTGCGCCACACTGCGCCACGACTGGTTTTGGATGCGAAAATCCATGAATACGCTGTGCGCGGAAATTGATTTTAGCGCACGCGGCTGGTGCAGACATTCGCACGGGCACGCTGTGCGCCAGCCGCCTGCGCCACTTTTGTGCGAATTTCTATGAATTACCCTCTAAATCTGTGTGGTACAGACTGATACCAAAGGGGATTTAGTGCATATACCTATAGTCCTAATCTTCTGTAGTGCTCCCTAAGGGAATTGCATAGGATTCTGCCTAACACAAGGTTATCTACATATTCTACTTTAGTTTCATTGTACCTGTTACATCTAATACCTAATTTCAGTAAATCAATTAATGGAAAGCCTGGAAGAAGAGGTACAAATAGACAAAATATCCATATAATCACATTTTTTGCATTTCTACAATTGTTCATTTTGGCTTCTTAAATACTGACTGCTGCACTTGCTCTCCTGTGAACAAACAGTCTCATTCTCCTATTGAACTTCAGAGTCTTTTAAAAGTACTCATATTTTGTTGGTTGGTTCTTGTTTGAGCCACAATGTCTGTTTATCATCAATGCTGTGGTGCTGTACTGGTGTCTTTTCATAGATTGGTTAAATGAACCCAGGTGTGACAATTCTTTATCTTTGCTGCAGTTGGTGTGGCTCGCTCTGCTTTGTACAGTCTTGTGAACTTTGGTTGATTCCAGCATTGTGTGTGCTGTCTGGTGTAGACTCTGTCGCTGGGTTGTAGTTGACAAGGTTCTTCTGTTGCTGTATCTTGTTGATCTGTTGGGGCCTGTTGGTGCACTTTGATGTCTATCTGAGAAGAGGTCATCTTTGCACATTAAATTCCTCTCCCAATAAATATGCACTTCTGTTTACATCAGACACTGTTTTTGTGGGCACAGACGGGCTATGCAACTTCCTTCCTGTCACCACTTCATGAGGTGACAGGTTGAGGTTCTTGCTTGGCTGGTTGCGCAGACTGAACAGGACTAATTGCAGCCAGTGGAGCTAGCATTTCTAGAGTATCACACTGCTTGGCTAACTTTATTTTGAGTAACCAATTTAGTCACCACCCCTGTGGGTGTTAGGCGGTACATAGCTTGTGTCTGATGCATGGCAGTCCAGTTACCTCGTTAAAAAACTAATTTACAAAGTGGGGCTCATTGTCAGACCTCAGGACTTCTTAAATGCCCCATCTAGGGAAAACCTCCCTTACGAGGAATCTTGCAGCAGATTTGGCATCTGTATTCACACAGGGTCCTGCCTCCATTGGAAATATGGGCACACTACCACTAACACACACCTGTAAGTGCTGCATCTACTCACCATATCAATATAATTTATATGGAGTTCTTTGAAGGGGCCTCTAGGGTGGGGCAATGTTGCTTACAGTGTCTTGAGTGTATGGCCTGGATGGAACTTGTGGCATGTGGTACAGTTTGCCATGAATGTGTCGACTTGTTCGGCCAAATTAGGCACATACCTTTCCTCACTAATGTCAGCAGCAATGTGCTGCTTAGGGGCATGCATAGGGGAATGGAGCTGTTCTAAGGCAATATTTAATATTTTATGGGTATTACTACTTTACATGTGTAATGTCAGTGGGTGACATGGCACATCCCTGTAATACTCATAATGCCTTTTCTTCGTGTAGGAATCTTTCTTGAAACACAAAGATATGCTATTTTGTTAAGGTGCTGTACACCTCTGCTAGTCATTTTTGTACTGCTGTGAGAGGCGTTTTACTTTCCTCTGGAAAGGGCATATAAACTGCCTGTTTGGCAAAATCACGTCTTTCCCCTAAGAGTGTGCTGCACACTTCACAATGGCTACATGAATGGGGCCTTTTGATACTTCTATTAGTCTAGCTAACAGGATTGCTTGGGGCAAGGGCCCTCCCTCTTCAAAGCACTGTGCAGCCCACGCTCCTCTCCCCCTACCATGCCCTCCATTGCCTCTCCAGCCAGTGCCCATTCCCGCCACCCACACTGCATCCAATTAATGACACATACAAAGCACTGTGCAACCTGCACTCCTCTACACTTACCATGCCCTCCATTGCATCTTCAGCAAGCGCGCTTTCACACCACCCACACTGCATCTAAAAAATGACACATACAAAGCATTGTGCAGCCCGCTCTTATCCGCACCTACCATACCCTCTATTGCGTCTCTAGCCAGCGCTTCTTCGTACCACCCTCACCTCATCCAAATAATGACATATACAAAGCACTGTGCAGGCTGCGGTTCTCTGCACCTACCATGTCATCCATTGCGTCTCCAGCCATGCTCCTTTGCGCCACCCACATCACATCCAAATGAACAGCACCATCAGCAGTGCTTACACAAACCCCTGTTGATTACCAGCGCAATCCAGTTGAGAGAGAATTCTATGAGAGGGGTTGGCACAGGAGCAACCCGCAGCGTCTCCTGAGCTGCCAGCCAAATCTATCCCTGCAAGCTCGGCTGATTCAGTGAAACAAAATGGCTGTCATGTGGTAAAAAAGCACAAACTATCCAACCAATCACATTATAGTGACATCACACTGCTTATCCAATCAGTGATTTCTTCATCAAAACACACTAGACACACACCCACAAATAACTACATGGACATTATTTAGAGCTAATTTGCCAAAAACTCATTTATATTAGTAACTTGTTTATTTTTAATACAAAATGCATTAAAATATTTACCTTAACTGAAAATCTGCACTACATATTTTTTTAAAGTCACATAACATTTTATTAACATTAACACGTGGAAGTAAAAATGGCTGACACATTCACCACACAATGCATTTTCAGCCAAAGAGTGGTGTGTTTGGAGGGAAGATGGGTGGGAATGGGAGGCAAATCATAAAGATTTCACTTAGAGATGGGCATTAAATGGGTTGGACACATAGGCAAACTACATAAATCCATCCTCATATACATCATATGCATTGAAAAGCATTAGAAACCTACATTCAAAGCCCTCACACATTTCCTCAAGGTGGTGGTTTCAGAATTGGATAATAATAATTAATTGTAACATTTTTTAAATGAAAGTACTTTTTATTTTCGATGTTTGAATGGTCTCAATTATGTAAATAACTTTGTGATTATGGGAACAAGCTTAAGTTAAACTTGTCATGAATTTTGCTATATGTAAGATTATGAATTTTTTCTTTTTTCTTGTGTGAACCTTGTTTTATGTTAAAAAAACAGTGATGTTTTCAAATTTATGAGATTTTAAACTTTTTGTAATATTGAAAATGATGTTGTAAAAGTTTGTTAATCAAACTAATAAACAAGTTTTAATTAAAAAAAAACCTATTTCAAGCTCTTGTGTTAAAGCTCTTATTTTAATTACAATAGTTTCAGCTTTAAAGGTAGCGCTTACAACGCCACCTAAAAGCCACAAAAAAAATAATAATGTTTAGCATTGGATGTGTGCCTGTGCCTGATTTTCAGGCCTGGCTTGCCCAAACCAGAAATATGTATGTGTTTATTTTAATAGACATTAGCCGTAACAAGAACAGAGTGTAGTCTCAGACACAGACTCAGTACAATGCACACCTTCCGCTGCTTTCTTGGGGGAGGGGCACACCCTGTTGCACTAGCACGTGATATGGTAATGGTGTTTATGCATGAAGTACTCCTCTATATATATAAACACATAGGGCCTTATTCCGAGGTTGGAGATAGCCATGGTACTATTAGCACCATGGCTATCCCCTTACCACATACCGTGTCCGGGTTCCCTGAATGGGGAATTACCAGGCCATTGAAACTTTGGAGGACCCAGTATTTCCCCATTCAGGGAACCCATCCCCATTCCTATTCGAGCCCCCGTAGGGCTCAATGGGAATGGGGACCATGCTAACAACGGGCCCGTTAACAACGGGCCCGTTGTTAGCATGCTGGTCCTTTAGTGGCTCCTACTAAGGGGGCCTTGTAAAACCAGATGCCCTTAGCAGGACCCGCTAAAGGACCTCATAATGCAGCGGTAAGGGGTTAATGGCTCCGGTGCCATTAACCCCTTACTGCCCACCTCGGAATGAGGCCCATAGACATATTGTTATGTTTTGCCCCTGCCCCATATAGTTCACAACCTCATAAAATGGCCCACAACTTGTTTCCATCTTTGTGCTGTTTTACATGCAGTCTTCTGGGGAATGCCTACACCATTGTGGACATGGTAGGTGGTAGGACATTTCTGATGAAACTGAAATGCCTACTCTACAAAGTAGGGAAGTACAACAGAAGTCGATGGGAAAAGGTCCACTTCTCAAATCTCATAGCAATGTCTACATGGTTGTCAGAGAACAGTGGGTGGGCTAAGCTTACAATAACAGCCAAGAGGGAGGGGTTCACAGATTAATTCAAAGGGAAAACAGGTGAAATCTTTGCATGCACACATTTGTATTATGTGACAAACTTTTGCATGCAAAGGTTTCAGGGCAGAAGACATGGAGAGTTAAAATACGGGCGATGGTAGATGAGGTGGAGCTACAGAGGCTAAAGCCACTTAATTTGCTTTCAAGGTTTGTTGCAGCAGACAATTGATCAAATGCAAGTTTGTACTTATACATTTGCAAAATAACAAATGTACCCTATTTTGTGCATGTTTTCACCTTGTGGGGACATACTTTATCAGCAATTGCAAGCTTGTGAAAGAAATGGTCAATGTGGTCAGAAGATCAGCTGTCCTTTCTGCCAGGCTTGCCATGCCAAAAATGCACTGAACCAACTTCAAGTGTGCCACAAGTACTGTACAGGCCGAAGACTTCAGAGGCCATCATGTAAGTTAGTCATCACATTGTATCTCTAAGAGAGTTCTACATCTGTTATACCTTGTAATTCACCTACTGAAAAACATTGAATATGCACGCACCTGAGAACATAAAGCAGCAGAACCTTGTCCATTTCAAAGTTTCTTTTATTTTCCAAATCAAATTGTATTGATGCCATGAGAGTACACTAGATGCAGTACAATAATAGCTAGCTCATCTAACAGTCAAATCTCCTCCTTCCAGAACTCACCTCCCTGTCCCTTTTCAGCCTACATTCCCTGTGCAAGGTTCCTAAGCATCAGACTGCTGCCTATGATGGGCTGTATTCAACCAACAACCCACAAATGGAACACCCCTCCTCCTTGAGCAGCCCACTTTAAAGATTGTCTTGAAAAAATGCATGGTTCTCCTTGTCTGTCAAGTCAGCTAACCTCACAGTTGCTACCCACTTATACATCCTGTAGAGGAACAGCCTATCCCACACTCTTCGATTACATACCAGGAAATATGTTAGTTACGGCCAATACCCCTCTCTCCTGTCCAACATTGTAAACATTAGGAGTATTTTATATTAAGGCAAATACGTTGGAAACAGGTAACACTGGAGACACTTGTTTAGGGCAACAAAGGACATAACAGTATGCTTACATCACTCACAGAATGAACACAGAATATAGATTTCTGACATATTACAGATGGCTGTAGGCCTCAGAATCTCATGAATGTTTAAAAGTGCCATATGCAGAAAAGGGAGTATGTTGGGCAGAAAGACATGCTACAGTGAGATGCCAGAAATGAAACTTGTTTTTGTCCAGTTTTAAGGTTGTAACATATGTCAATGATTCAGTGAAATTTGGGAAACTAGTTAGTCATGCTAATTTGCATAATAAGTCATGCGTTTCAGGAAGTGTTTATGTAAAATGGGGCACCAGTGATGTTTTGACCCTTTAGTAACATTTTTCAAATTAGAACATGTTAAAATCTAAGGTTCCGATTAGCATAAAAATATTGTGCAATACTGTATTTTCTATAAAAGTGTATTTAAAATGGGTTTGCACAATTTGATCTCTTAAGGGCTTTTATTGAATTATGACTGGGTTAGGGCCTCTTTAACAATATCCATCCCCCCTTGACTCATTTACTTTGGCATTAATGGAAACCATTGCTTTTGTGACTCCCTAAGAAAGTGAGTTTTTCCAGTCCATCGCAAACTGATCTCTGGCAACCCACAGCCAGCCCCCTTTTTCATGGACTCCTTACCCTTTCCATTTACATACCAATGCCACCCTTGTCGCTTGAAGCAGAATATGGGTCATATGTTCCAAAGGCTCCCATCCTGCCTCATCGCCCTCAAGCCAAAACAAAATCAGCCCCCCGGGGAGGACCCTTTCAATGCGGTCAAGGCCCTGGATCCAGGATAGCACCTCGGTCAAATAGGTTTGTACTTTTTCACATGTCCACCACATATGCCAGAAGGTTCCATCCTCCCTGCAACCCTGCCAAGAAAGTGAGCTTGTACCAGGGTACATTTGGGATAACTTGGCTCGGGTATAATGCCATTCATATAAATGTTTAAATGTTTATAATTGGTATTGAGACACCAGTGATGTCCTTGCCACCCCACGACATATAGTACTCCAGAGCCCATCTTCCGTTTTCAGCTCCAAGTACAACTGCCATAATCCCCTCATTCCTAATGGCTCCTGGGGTGCTGCCGCTAACAATAGGTCAAACAACCTCAACATTCTCCCCTTATATCCCAGAACTATAAGCAGGGCCTGTCAAAGCATGTCAACTCCCTTTTTAGGTTATCCCTCATTTAAGTTGTAGATATTGAAAGACCAACAGTGGACCAACATTCAGCAATTCTTGCAGACGAACCAGTGGAAGAAAAATCTGCTGTGCCCAAAGTTGCCCCGCCTTGTCGAGCCCCCTTCATACAACCCTGAAACCTACCAGTCTCTCTAATGCCATCTCTCAAGGTTGGTGCCCATACACAACTTAGTGGAGATGGCCATGACAAAAGCCATCTGGTATCTGCCCTTTCTCTCCAAAGGTCCCCCATCACAGCCAGCACAGGGTGCTCCCATAGTCTTCTCAGTAACCGACACCTCAGAACTCCCAGCTACTTCTCAACCATAACTGGGTGCAGTGCTGCATTTTCCAACTCCACCCATTGGTTTTTGGTGGTCAGGATTAGGTGGTCTATTATAACTCATAGATGTGCCTCCATATAGTACAATTCAAGGCCTGGCTAATTTACCCCATCCCTTGTCTATGGGTAGGAGCAAGGTCTCATAACTAATCCTAGGTTTTGCTTTATCCTGAAGGAATCCCAGTTCCTCCTTTTTGACTTCTAAAAAAGGCCTAAGCACAACCACTGGCAGCATCTGATACAACTAAAGGAACTACTATGGAAATTCAGCAGTATATTCATTTTTATTGTGTTTAAGTTTAAATGAGCAATCCATGATAGCCTCGTTCTGGCCCATCTTTCTGTGTCCTTTTTGATCATTCACCATAGGGCCTCAGAGTTCACCATAAAAATTGTGGTAAGCTTCCTGGGCATGTGTATCACAAGGTACCTGTGACTACTATCTGCTCTAACTAAACCTGACGTAGTTAAGAAGATCTCAGTTCCTTGTATGAGCTTACGTATTAGCACATAGGTGGACTTCAGTTTATGTATTTTGAACCCTGAGTGCTTTCCATACTCTTTTATTATGGCTAATACCTGCAGCAAGGACTGCGTCCGGTGTCTGTTATATAATAATAGATCAGGGCCAGTAGGATAGCTCAGGGGCACCGCGTTTGTCTTGGAAGCAAAGCAACGTATAGAAACACATGTTTGAATTGTGGGCTTGTGCTTAGAAACCGGTCCGGTCCGGTATTAAGTGCGTTATAAAAGAACAATTATAATCATCTGAAAACAAAGCTATTTTATACTCCCTTTCATGGACCTGAAACTCCTGTACCTCCTCATGCCGATGAAGTTGTACCAGAAATGGCTCCGGAAGCATAGCTCAGCGGCAACGTGCTCGCCTTGGAAGCAAGACGACACAGAGCAACACAGGTCTGATCCCCAGGTCGACACTTAGAAACCTCTGGGTATTAAGCATGTCATATCATATCACATCATTACCAGTGCATAAATCAAGGATGATAGTGGCCATCTTGCCGAGTGCCCCTTTCCAAGAAGTATATCAATGGAGCAAGCACGCTCATCTGCCACTTTTGCCATAGGAATGGAATATAACTGGGTGATCCGCGTGAGGCACCGCGTCCCAAAGCCAAACTTCTGCAGGGTGGTCCTCAAGTAGAATCAACTAAACCTGTTCAATGCTTTTTTCGGTGTCAAGTCAAGTTGCTGCATAACCAAACCTCTAATTAAGAACTGTAGGCCAGCTAAAGCAGATAGCTCTAATTAGTATGCTGCTGGTCATGTGATCAGGACCTACCACTAGGCTGCTCTGTCAACCTCCAGTTCTCACGCCTTCGAATCCTCTACTTAAGGACTGTAAGCCAGCTAAAGCAGACAGCAATGAGTACACTGCTGATGACGTGATCCGGCCTTGCTACTCAGTGGCTCCGCTCACAACCTATGTAATTAGTCCTCCTTAGACATCCTCATTGCTGTCGTCCTCAGCAAAGGACGTGCAAAGACAAGGACCTCAACTATGTGTACCTGTTTGGGCCTGGCAGAGTTCAACAACCACATACCAGATACACACACCCCCTCAAGTTTATCAATGCTTGCTCTGCAGTCGCTCACACTGCAGAGATCCCTGACCTCACCCTTATACAATAATCTTGATGCCCTGTTCATCAATGAAACATGGTTTACCCATCCTCCCCACATGTTTTCGACGTCCTCCTACTAAAATGCAATTGCATCCAATATGCCGACCGGCCAGGAAGGGCAAGAGGTGGAGTGGCAATCCACCACAGTTGCGAATGGCCATGCTCCACCATCCACTCACTCAGAACAAGCTCATTTGAATCACTCACCTGCCGGTTACCTCTATTGTACAATGTATCCAGCACATTCCACCTCATCCACAGACAACATTGCAGTCATGGCTCTTTAATTGCAGGCATCTCCAACATATTCTCCTCTGCCAAATTACCAGATTCAAATAATGTCTTTCTATGGGATTTTAATGTCCCTGAGTCCCAGGCTGACAAGCACACTCGTAGAACGCTTGTCACGCTGACCACTTCTATGTACCTTAATCAAATTAGGCTCTCCCCATGCACAACAATGGGAACACTCTAGACAAAGGGGGTCATTACGGGTTTGGAGGCAGCCATGGTGCTAATAGCACCATGGCTGCCTCCAAACCCATGTCCGGGTCAGTGTTGTCGGAATGGGGACTTACCCGGACATTCCGACCCTTGTGGACCTGGTAAATCCCCATTCTGAAAACCATTCCCCATTCCCATTCGAGCCCCCATAGGGCTCAATGGGAATGGGGAAGGAGCTAATAGCGGGCCCACATATTGCTTGCCCGTTATTAGCTCCCTGGTTTCTTAACGGGTAAAACTAGCCGACCCTAGTGGGACCTGCTAAGGGACCTCGGAATGCGGCGGTAGGGGGTTAACGGCACCGGCATCCTTACCAGTGCCATTAACCCCCTACCGCCATGCTCGTAATGACCCCCAAAGTCTTCACTTCATCCCTCTGCATCACGTGTTCAGACCCTATTTCACTTGATTGGTCTGACCATGCCGCCATCCCATTATCAGTCACCAATTTGAATACAGTTCACAAAGGTCAGGCCAAATGCCTCCTCACTCAACACCGCTCATTCAAATTATTCCCGATCATTGAGCTAGAAGCAAACTTTGCCGACTTCCCCACTTCAGGGAATGCCTTGGGCCTCGTGGAATTATTCAGCAACTCCAATATGAAACTGGTGAATACTCGTCCCTCCCAAAATATCTATCTGGGTTTAGACCAAACAATCTGCCCAATGGAACACTCCTGAGCCAGCCTCCAAAGCTCAATCAGAGCCCTAGAAAAATGGTGGCGCAAAAACCATAATGCGGAGACACCAGCAACCACAAATCTCTGCGCACAACCCATAGGAGTCATATGCCAAAGCCGCTTACTACACCACCATTGCAGCTGCCTCTAACAGGAGAAAACACCTCTTTGAAGTAGTAAAGCATTATACCACACCCTCACCTGACCCTAAGCTACAAGCAACTCAGGAGAAATGTGACAGAATCAATACAGTTTTATTGAGAAATAGACAAAATCCGAGAGAAATAATTATTCAGTAGTGATTGTAAAACCAGTAGTAATTAATTTAGATTGTTTTAGCCATGCACACAACACACAATTTAAAACAAGATATACCACATTAAGGCCCTGCTCCACTCCTGCCGCCACCAGGAGTCCATGCAGGAGCAGGAATCATATGCCACCTGTACCAATGTGGGATAAAAGATTCCCTGCCCTCTGGGTCAGCTTTGCTGGCCCTCCTGCTCCATTGAAATAATGGTGGCTCAGAGCTGTGGCAGGGCTTCCCATGGTTCACTTTTGCCAAGATTTCCCAATGCCGTGGTGGAGTTTGGCTGGCGTTGGAGCAATGAGACCTTAAGGGGGAATCAAGACTGGTGCTTGGCATGTGGACTCCTTTATAGATTAAGTTGTAACAGAAAATGTCTGATTGACTTGGGCCATGGAGTTTAGCCAATCGTGGGGTGAGGGCATGGACACTACAATCTGGGCACAGTGAGTTCTGGAGGAGAGTTTGTGATGTTAGATACGCTGCATTGAGGTCACCCAGTTGGTCCTCACTGTGAGGTATTATGGGGCACCTGCAGGTTAGAAGGAGCTCCTTGGTTCACTGGCACCCAGAGCAGCATAGGCTGGACTGCGCCATTGTGGTCAAGAACCAAGTCCGGCAGGCCTCATGCTCTGTTTGTAGAGATACAATCATTAAAATATGTCAATAAAGTATGATTAGAAACAATACAAGACTAAAACATCACACAAAAATATAATCAATGGTGTTTGGATTGCAGATTCCCATTGGGAGAGTATTCCTCACAGGCCATGGATTAGTTACATCTAGCCCAGATTCTTGTGCATTTTGTAAAAATGCATAGATTCATACTTTCCCTTGAACCACCACTACTCCTTAAGCCTTACAAGCCAAGCCCGATGAATTAATTTGGTTACCATGCTGAATATAGTCAGATTTTCAGTCTACCTGCGATATAGTTTGGCCTCCATAATAGAAAAATCCCTGCTGCCCTTAATACTGATTTCAAATAACGAGATCTCAAGACACCTAGGTTTGGGCAAAAAAAACAATAGGTGGTGAATAGTTTCGTCTTGGAAGTTACATAAAGGTCATATGCCAGAACCTTGACCTTTCCAAGATTTGGTAAACAAGGCCAACTGAAAGGTGCCCATTCTGAAATCAAGATAAAGCAAATGAGCATAAGAGGGCTCAAGCACAAGATATGCTTCAAATCCAAACCCTAGCTTATTTTCTAGATATCCAGAACCCAGCTTCAACATTTGACAGGCACCAATCATATTCTGTCTCTTCCCAATTATTATGGCTTCTTTGACTCTACTAAGGGCTGCCTTATTGCTGTTTTCTGGACTCAGCCAACGTTTTTGCTCATTTAAGACATATAAGACTTACAAGGGTGACCAAAAGACGTCTGTTTCCTCCTGCCATACTTAATACATGAGACATGAAATTATGATAAGTTGCAAGGCCAGGAGTACACCAGAGTGAAACCCAATATAGGGCTGGCTTCATGCGAAGAACAACATCAATGGGACAAAAGTCAACTTCCAAATACCAGAGAGCATTACGGGATCCATGGGCCGACATAAAGAGGGTCTTCAAAAACTTGTTTTTCACTATGCATAAACCAGTTGCATTAGCGTAGCTCCAAAGTTCTGTCCTATGAGTTGCGTCAGTAAAAGCGTGTTTCCCATATAGCTCTAATGCCGGGGCAGCAGCACATCTTCATTGACAAATGAAAAACAAAAACGACCCCAAACACTATACGTTTCCATGGTACCAGAAGCTTTCTCCACCTTGAAAGTCCATGGGCCATTCTCATGGAACCTTGCACCCAAATAATCATAAAATCTAACCTGCTCCAGCCCATGATGAGCAATATTAATGTCAATATTATGTTGTTTCACATATGTGTGTTTAAAGACGATGAATTCTGTTTACTTATGTCAGTTTTAGGTCCCCACACCTCTTCACGAACAACCTCAAAGTCATCCACAAGCCATGAGGTGATGTTGCTAACAGGACACGTCTGTGAGGAAAGGGTCAGGTTCCTCTCCCGACCCATTCTGGGTGCATCCAAACTCTCCTCAAGCAGGGATTCAACAACTACTCTGCATAAATACAAAATAACAAGGGAGCAAGGACGCACCCTTGCCTCATTCCTCTATGAGACATTGAATGCTCCTGTTGTCTAACCTGCCAGCCTGTAAAGTACCACTGCAGTGTTGTTGTAATACAGTGACTACACTATTGTAATCAAGGCTTGGGGAATATTCTTTTTTTATTGAGGACTTTTCATAGCAGGGTCCGAGGCACACCATCAAATGCTGTCTTTAGGTCCACAAATACGCCATATGGTTTGACCTTGTGCAAGACGATCTACTTCTGCAAAATCAAGTAAAGACAAAAGCATTGATCAACTTGCCTTTACCTTTTTGTAAACTGGCTTGGAGGGTGTGTACAATTTTATGCTCATCAACTCAGGCTTGAATATGTTTAAGGATCACATCAACGTAAATCTTTCCAGCTCTATCTAGCAGTGAAATGGGTTGGTAATTAGCCAGTAGGTTTCTCTCTCCTGTTTTATAAATGGGGACAATTAAAGCGTAACACCAGGTATAAGGGACAGTATTCGAGTTGATACATGCCTGGAAAAGTCTCCACTAAACAGGCACCCATATCAGGAGAGTTCGTCTTTTAAGAGATCAACTGGAACCCTATCTGGCCCGAAGCCCTACCCTCCTTATGCAATGTAATAGCTGCAATGACTTCTTCCAGATTTAATACTAATCTAGTATTACCCCTTCCGCTTTCATGACCTAAGTGGAGCTTCAAATTGGGGGGGATTACTAAAATCTGGATCACCACCATATAGTTCAGAAAAGTGCTTGAACCACATGTAGGTTGTTTTATCACAATGTGTATCCCCAGCTCAATTGACAAACAAGCCACACTATCTCCCTTTTGTAAAGTGACTGTCCTTACTCTTCCACTCCCCTGTCCATCACAGGTTCTGCATACCTTTGATTAATCTGTTCCCGCAAAGCCTGGTGGCAATCATAAGCCACTTGTCTCATCCTAGGTGTCTGTGGGTCTGTGTCCAAGCAATTTCCACCGCTTTTGTGAATGCTGTACCTGCTATCCGCTGAATCTCTCTGTATAGTAGTCTCCCCCACCGGTATCTGCCCTGAAATGCTAATTCTGTGTTTACCAAAGTGTGCCCACCCATTTGAAACAGACAACTACGATGCCCAGTAGTATCCCCTTCAGTTCAGGTGGCCCAGCCCTCCCTCACACTGGGGGTTATAGATTGTCTCCAATTTAACTCTAGGTGCCTTCCGCTCCCACAGAAGCTCTCTCAGTAATGTATTAATCCTGTCAAATTCTCAAAACCTGTATTACCCTTGGGGCATGTTGGATTACATATAATAGCTCGGGGATGGTCACCATTTTGTAGCGTGCTGCCCAACCCAGCAGTGATATCGGGAGGTACGTCCACTGCTTGGCATCCTGTTCAAACCTTATGATCACGGGTGTCAGTTAAGTTTGCCAAAAGGTTCTCATCCTTTTGAATAAACAACCCTAAGCACCTAAACGCTGTCTCATTCATTTTTAGTGGTGGGTATCAGCTCTGGCTTCACTCCCCTCTCTCCACCAGGTATTGGATGGGTTTATCCCAATTTATTCTCAGACCCAAATACAAGCCAAATTCCTTTAGTATGGCCATAGCTCTTGCTATTGAGCTTGCTGGAATCATCAAGTTCAGTGGGTGTCTTCTGCTTACAACTATATTCACTCTACCCTTTCTCCATGTCATAGGAATCCTGTTAATTCTGGGTCGTTCCTAATCCATTCTGCCAATAGCTCCAACACCAGTGTGAACAGCAGGGCAAATGTTGTTTACCCTCACCCATGCTGCAAGACCTTTGTACTATATTTTTACCCAGCAAATTAAAACTTCTCCAAATCCTATTCTCCTCAGTACTGCAAACAAGTATGCACATTCATTGGAGTCAATCAAACACCTTCTGGTCGTCCAGTGCTGTAATATCCAGTGGTTGTTGTTTACTCATTTCCCTGACCAAGACCAAATTGCAGGGTGCAGTCTGAGAGAAATTTTGAACAATTGACACGTATAAAAATGAACAGTCACTTCACTTTGGAAAACTACAGAACAACATCTACCCTATATCAGAGGATGACAATGATTATATCAGAGGATAACAATGTGGTATATTGGGGGAGGTACATCGATGATGTAATTATGATATGGAATGGAAACAGAATTGAACTGAACAGAATTGAACTGGACAAGTACATCATGCATCTCAATGACAATAATTATGACATCAAATTTACAGAGAAAGTCAGCTCAACATCGATTTAATTTTTGGATTTACAACTATATACAGAAGGGGAAAGAATACTAACAGATCTTTACATCAAACCTACGGCAGTAAATAATAAACTACATGCATTAAGTAACCATGTGAAACACACCATCAAAAACATCCCATTTAGGGAAATTCTAAGAATTAAAAGAAATTGCAGTATGGAGAAGAAGTATCAAGCGCACTTAATGGATCTAAAACAAAAATGTATCAAAAGAGGATACAAAGAGGAAGCCTTGAATCAAGCCATAAGGAAAGCAGAAAGAATTCCAAGATCAAGTTTACTGACAAACAAAAAATGACCAATAAATGTGTAAAAACACACTTCATCACTACATATAGCAGTGAAGCTTACTAAGTGAAAAAAAATATTAATTAACATTAGTACCTAGAAGAAAAACTATCAATGGTATACAGGAAAGCACCCACATTAAAACAGAGGTTAAGCCCTAGCCACCTCAAGAACTTAAGTACAAGCAATCTCAGTGAATTTCTTAAACTCCCAGCACCAACAGGATCATATAAATGTGGAAATTGTACAATTTCCGTCCAGATGTTACATGGCACAAAACACATCAAGCTACCAACTGGAAAAATAAAAGAAATCAGATAATTTATCAATTGCCGAAGCAAATTTGTCATTTATGCAATAATATGTGTTTGTGGTAAGAAATATGTTGCAAGTACAATGAGAGAAATGAAAAATCCTATTATGGAACATCTAAGAACAATAAAAAATGGAGACATAAGATATCATATGGTCACACACTTTATACAAGAGCACAACCAAGGTAACATCAAGGACATTAAAGTTTTGGGCTTAGAAAAAATTGCCTTACCGGAAAGAGTTGGCGACAAAGAACTTCTACTACGTAGAGGAGAAGCGAAATGGATTTGTATTTTGGACACCTGCTCTACCGGACTGAATACAGAACATGAGATGGCCTACTGGCTGTAAGAAGAAGATATGAGAGACCTATTAAGGCATAGGAACAATGAAAATGGACAGATGGAGTACAACAAGCTTAACCCTTACACACAACGCACGGGATAATTGGACGAGTTCAATCTGAAAAGGAACAACTCTTATGGTATCTATTTTTTGTGTTTTTTAAAAATGTGTATATATATTGTGTCTCGACTTATATATTCATCTTTATTCTCCAAAAACCTTTTTATAATTTTTCATACTTTTCTCATAATTTATTTTCTTACCCTTCACTTATATTTTTCTGTCTCACAATAATTAATTTTTTCTGATTTGAACTATGTATCCTCTTTTTTTACAATTTTTTACAACTTTTACACCATCTGGATAATATTGGGATCAAAAGAAATAATGTGTTACCACAGTTAAATAGAATTATTTAAAGCAAACAATAGTAACATTAGCTTAGCGGCAAAATAAAACACTTTCCAAAATGGCCACAGCATGTTTTGGAATGCATGACGTCAACGCGGCACGCACACGCGATGATGTCATCACGCGCCAAAACGTACAATAAAAGCGGAAACAGGATTTCCTTGAAAACGATCGCAGATCCTGGAGTGAATAAACAAGGCAATCAGACCTTGTAAAGAATAGGAAGACTAAGGTAAAGCGGAATTTCTGTATTCTTTTTCTTTCTTTCTTCTTTTTTTCTTTTTTATGTTTTGTTAAAACAAGTACACATTAGTTTAGCCACGCTCTAGGAAAATCTGAAATATTTAAATCCTCTAAATCCTTTTGCTTACTGATCATCCAAACAACATTTGGATAGAAAAGCTAACTATACCCCCCATTTAGATAAAAAGCAAACGTAAATTGATTAAAATACGCTAAAACATCAGAGAAATAACTGGTCCTCCTGGAATCCTTTTCAGATCCATCACCTTTGGCGAAAATAATTCCTTTCTCAAGACTTGAAACTAAAACATTTTAAGAAAGTGAATATTACGAAGGGGTGAGTTAATTTAACTAACGATTACATACAATTGAGTCCCTCTTCTTCAATCATTTACATATTGGGAGATCATTTAAGGTGTATGAGAATAATACACAATCATGTACAAATGATGAATTCAATACAAATTAATCTTTGAGATTATTCTTATTTATTGGTTTTTAAAGCCTTAATTTCTCTTATTTTTGTTCAGAATCTCTCCTGAGGGAGACTATATTTGTTTAATGGGAATTCATAAACATGCATGAATGTATGAAGTCAATACATTGAAAATGAAAGAGTAACTACTTTGGATGTAAGAAGCTATTATATGGAAAATGAAGGAATAAATCCTACAGATTGATCAATGCTGTTTATGAAACTAATACACGGTGAATAAATCAATTTATAATTTCAAAAAAACGAAGAGTCTTTTTCATTACATTTGGTGCTGGGCTCGCAAAAATTACAAATGACAACACAAGAGGAAAAATATTCAGACGTTATTGTTTCAGCCACAATAAAGGCACTTGGAGTGCAGATCCTAGCACAAACATAACACTGGCACAGAAGAGTCGCCCTTGAGAGGAGTATAAGCCAACAATGGCTGAGTCATTCAAACAAAATGACAATCATTTGTTACCTGGTACATGTCAGACACTTAACAGTGAATCAGGGTTGATTCATGGAATGTGTGGCTGAACAATAGCAACTCGTTAGGATCTTTGAGTCTCTACTACATCTATCTGTCTTACACATGCCATTGCCAATTGTGTCAGCAATGTTTTTGAAACCTTTTTAATTGCCTCATGATCACACTACTTTCAAATGTTCTAATGCTCTCTGTCAGTGCACAGACACCCTTTAAGACTTTTGGTTTCTCCCAAAGGGCACAGTCATCCATTAGTGCTTATCGGGATTTCCCACAGGGTGCAGCCACCCTTTCAGGCTCTTGTGTTCTTTCACATGGTGTAGATACCTCTTAAGTTCTTGTGTAAAACCCCTTGTTCTTCAGGGTAAAACTGTCTCTTAAGTTTCTCTGGTTCTCGCACACTGTTGAGCCAACTTTTAAAATAATGATGTTCTCCCACCTGTTGCAATCATCCATTAATGTTTATTGGGTTCTCCCGCAGGTTATATCCCCCCTTAAGGTACTTGGGTTCTCCCACAGGGATCATCCACCCTATGATATTCACATTTTCTCTCTCAGGGTGCAGCCACTCAAAAATGCTCTTGGTTTCTCCTACACAGTGTTGGAATCAGTTAATGTGCTCAAGTTCACTCACCGGGTGCAGCCACTTCTTTTAAGTTCCCAGGTTCTCCCAAAGGTTCCAGCCCCCCTTAAGGGTGCTTGATTCACCCCCAGGGTGCAGTCATACCTTAGGTTTCTGATGTTCTCTCACAGGTCAATGCCACCTCTTAAGGTGTGTGGGTTCTCTGACAGGGTGCAGCTAACCTCAAGGTTCTCTAGCTCTCCCACAATGATCAGTCACCTCTTAAGAGGCATAGCTTCTCTTACAGGGGGGAGCTGCCCCTTAATGTTCTCTGGCTCTTCCACAGGGTGCAGCCACCTCGGAAGGTTCATAGGTTGTTTCACAGGCTGCAGACACCACTTAAGGGTCTCCTGTTCTCCCATAGGAAACAGCTGTCATTTACCATTATTTTGTTCCTCCATAGGTGCAGTCACCAAATAATGATTTCAGGTTCTCCAAGAGTTTGCATCTGCCTTCTTCTATTTCTTGTGTTTCACAAATGGTGCTCCAACTCTTTAAAGTTCTTAGGTTCTCTCACAGGGCACAGCCATCCGTTAGGGTTTTTGGATCCTTCCACAGGGTGCAGCCAACCAATGAAATTCTCAGTCTCATTCACAGGGCTACATCCTGACTGAAATTCTCAGTTTCTTTTCCATCCCTAATCCGCCCACTAAAGTTCTTATGCTCTCCCTCAGGGAACATCCTGAAGTTCTACTGCTCTACAACAGGCCATTCTCATTGACGAGCAGTCTCCCTTATTAACTACAAGCAATAAAAGCAGCAAGTACCTCCATGCTACATGGTGAGGATGAGTGGATCCCGCTCAAAGATGTATGCTGCGGGGTGCACCACACAACAGTACTTATTTGTGGCAGCACCAAGAACAGGAGATTGCAATTGGCTACAGTTGCTGGTGCATCTGGCAGTAACTGGGCAGTCTGGTTGTATGACAGTGTCATGCTTCAGAAGTGCTAGGCCTTTCTCCTTCATCCTCACCACTCCTAAAGAGGGAGATGATTTGGCCAGGGTTGCTACTGGTCTCCAATGAGGCAGAGTATTTGTATGCCTAACATACATTCTTCTGCCACCATTGAATTTGGTTTCTTTTGGCTGCCTTCCACAGGCATCTTCCTGCATCCCTGCACCATGCAAAAGATGTCAGGATCCTCCCCCTGATGGATTTCCCTGGTTGTAGGGCAAAATAGTCCCACACCCAGGAATGTACGTGGAGGGTTGAGTTACCTGAACAGTGGGCCACTGGGGTGTCTGGCTTGCCTCCTCTGCTACAGCATTAGCAAGAATAGGCTTTTTTTTTCACTACATTCTATTGATCACCTTTATTACCTGCTTTCCCCTCTTCCCCCACAGGTCCACCAACTGCTGCAGCACCTTTATAAGCTGGTCTTCACCCTGATCCACCTGCTGATGGACCTTCCCCTCACCCTCAGCAGCAAGCTCATCCTGCTTTATGCAGATAATGTCCTCCTCAGTACTCTCTCCCTCACAACACATGTCCTGTAATCATCCTTGAGGGTGCTCTTTGTGGCTGTCCCCACTACCCACATGTGAAGACATGCCCTCCTGCTCCTCCATTGACCTTGACTCTGTGGGGCATCCCTTAAAGGCTATGCCTCCGAGAGGGCATCAACAAGGGGCCCTGACTTCCCTGCTTACCTGAAGGTATCCACTGGTGTCACTGCCTCCCTTGGAATCCCATTCTCTAGATTCCCTACCTCCATGGGTGTGTCCACAAGAGACACTGCCACCACTACATGTGTGCAACTAGTCGGAGACTCCTCTCACTGCCCTGCATCCTACCCCATCCTTCACCTGCACCATTAAAGAGCATGAGGTTCCCCCTACTCATATATCTTGTGAGATTGTTCCGGTGATGAGGAATGCAGCTCTTCTTCCTCTTCCCCCTGCAACCTTTCCCTCTTTATGTCCCATCACAAGAGGCATGCTATGAGAACCATGGGAGCACACCACACACTCGCCTTGAGAACCCCAAAACAACGTTGAGATCACAACAACTGATAACATTCTAATAACTGCTATACTATACAAATAAAAACTTGACTACAAAACAAAGCAACAGAACAGCAAGTGGGCAGACAAAACAACAAAACCAAACATGCAGGGTAAAAAAGAGAAAAAGTTAACATGTATTTGTTTGTTTTGTGGTTTTTGCTATAGTTTTCGGCAGGACACTTTTTGTTCCCCGTTTTAACTTTTTCTTTTTTTGTATATGAGAAAATCTACAAGCACAGTAATAACACACAGTTCAAGCACTAAAACAAAATAACACAAAAATATGCTAATAAATCACACTAATTACTAGGAAGCTTCAATAAAGACCAACACTTAACAGCTCAAATTGTCGCAAACCTTGATTCAAAGCTCTAAACACCCTATAGAAAAAACAAGACACAAAAAATGTGCGCCTGCTCTGTGTACTCCTGTTACAGATCAGCAACACCTATAAAGGAACACAATGTGAGCTAGGTCTTGTATATGGCATTACATTTCCTTTAGGAGTTTATTTGACTTTGATTGGCTGAACAAAATATATGCTTCATCCAGAAAGCCGGACAAACTTGATAAATAAACATGTGATTCAATGATTGATGATTCTAATATGTATCATCATACAAGATCCTTAAGTCATTAGTGGTTCGACCCAGGATTTGTAGGAACCAAATACCATTCCTATTTCCATGATAGGGATGAATCTTTCCAAAACTTTCTGAGGGGCCTGCCAAGACAGTTTTTGGAACCTGATTTCTCCTGTGTGTGTATGAGGAAAAAGTGATCCATGTACACATATTTAGGGAAATAGAAAGCCACCCTACACTAAACCTCAAATCCAAAATCTGAATCTTTCCAAATCAATCTTTCTGGTTCATAGTTACAGACATTTCACTGTTAACCCTGTGTAAATGGCAGACAATTCTAAGATGCTGGTTAAAAGGTCTCAGAATGTAGTTAATATTGTCCTTATGAGACAGGCCTGCCATGAATTAAGTACGGGCAAATGCATTTAGAACTTAAACCAGTTCAGGGTTTTGACCTAGGCTGCACCAGCCTTGGATATGCACAAGCTCTTTTTATACAGTCGTGTCCTGTTATTCTGAAGGTGGCATTGCTCACAGCCAAGTGGAAGCAGTCTGAGTTTGCTCCCTGTCAGGCATGTGGAGCTGCACAGGAGACCAATGTGAACTTTCTAATGTTCTCAGGGGATGTTATCTGACCTCACTGTTTAAATTTACAGGTATTAAAACAATTGTTGCTGCTGTGGATTTGTGTACAACTACGGGAGACATTAATGTAGTATATTTTGTTTTAAAATGTGTGTTTCATGCATGGCTAAAACAATCTACATTAATTACTACTGGTTTTAATGTCACTACTGAATAATTATTTTGTCATCCCTGTTGTGAGTCTTTGTTCAAATGAGTAATGTGTTATATGATTTAATTGTGCTGTTGGGAACTTGAATTTGTGTGAATTTTGACGTACTGTATGCGTTTATGGTTTTAAAGCTGAATAAAATGTTGTATATTAATTTCAGTGTTAATGTGAGGGTTGTGACAAATGAAATGAGTACAATGTCCAGTGTCTGATCAGAAGGGTTTCATGCTTCAATCACTGACACAGACATATTTGTCAGATATAAACATGTGTGGTTATTCTGACACTCCCAAATTAATCTTTGATTTTATGCAAAGTTAAAAAGATCCCACATTGGTGCTATTTGTCTCTCTTTACAGTCTCATAGATGATTTATTTATACAATGAGAGTGATTTATTCATTGATTTCATTAGTTATAAACTCTGGAAGATAGTGGTTTCTTTACAAGACATGGCTTTGTACAGGAACATCCCACAAGGCCTATCCCTGGAAATAATAGAAGAAAAATGAGACAGACTACACTGGCAACGCATACTCCTGTATCATTTATGGTCTGGTGTGCTGAGGTTGCCCTTATGAAAAACTACTTTCACTTTAATGGTAACTACTACAAACAAACACAATGGACTGCAATGGGGGCAACACTGGCCCATGTGTCGCAAAGCTTTATATGGAATTCTTTGAAGTGAAATTGATTTTTGCAGGTACTAATCCCTTTAAGAAACATCTACACCTGTGGTGGCTATATATAGGTGATATCCTGATCACCTGGACAGGGAATACATTGGAAGCAGCTAATCTTTTTGAGTGGTTTATCCAGCAAGATGGCCATTTGAAATTCACATATACAGCAAATTGCAGAATAATCAATTATTTGGATTTGACCATTCTTGTAGACAGTGAAAACAAAAGATGAATGGTGAAACAATTCCATAAAGAAACGGGTAAGAACTCACTTTTACATTACACCAGTTTCCACCCTAAGCACACATGAGATAATTTGTAGCTTGTCCAATTTCTCTGATTAAAAAGAAACAGTATCAACCTCAAAGACTATAAACAAAAAGCCAAAAATCAGAGGGAGAGATTTCATTAGGGGGGATACCCACCAAACTCATGGCAAAAGCAATGAAACGGGCCAAGAACAGCAACCAGGAAGCCCTTTTGGATCAGAATGGAGAAGTCAACAAAAAGGAAGAAGAACAAATGGTTTTTGTCAACACCTTTAGCAACCTTTCTAATAAGATTCAGAAGGTTATCCACAAGAATTGGAAGGAACTAGAGCATGGATGCAGCACTTTGGAGAGACCTGTGGTAGCTTACGGAAGAAGTAAGAACATTGGAGATCAGGTCACACAAAATAATATAGTGGGGCAGAAACCAAGACAACAAACTATAACAGAGAATTGGGGCTTGGCGAGGCCGGTTGGACGCACCCCATGTGATAACTGTGCACGCTGCAAATAGACCAAAAGGAGCACCAATGTGAACATAGGACTACCAAGAATGTGGACACAAAACACCTTTACCAACTGAAATTCTGCAATGGTGGTTTATGCTATCCGGTGTCCCTGTGACAAAATATATATATATATAGTGAAGACAGAGAGGAAAATCAAAACTCGGATAACAGAACACAAAAGTTGCATAAAAAAACAGAACACACACAGCACCTCTGGTGAGCTATTTTATTGAAGTTATACATAAGGCTGAAGACCTCAGATGGACAATCTTGTACCAGGTAAAACCAGTAAGTGATGGCAGCATGGATAAAAGAAGTCTTATTGCTAAAGAAAATCAATTGATCTATCTCACAAAATGCACAATAACAGGTTTGAATGAGCAGGCACAGAACTGGTTACTACAGTGGGAGAAAATTAATAGGGTATAGAAGTGCAACCTGTTGACAATCGCAAAGCGAGCTCATAAGTGGAAGCCTGTTTGTATGGTAGAGTAACTGTGGCTGCATGGTAATACTGCATTGAGGTTTCCCAGTGCTGAAAGATAAGAGACAGTATTGAATGTATTACCTTGGAGTTGCGCCTACAGTTATCAAGAAGTGGTATTGAAATAAGGCAGAGACACAATAGGGTTAGGAATTCTTGTTTATTCAGATGCAGTTGTTGCCTACAACGTTCAGATATATTGTTAGCATCACAATGTATATCTGACTTATGGTACTTAAATTTTTATGAGTCCATTTGTGTAGGTCCTTAAATGTCCTTATTGGGTTTTCATTCTCATGAGTCCATATATGTAGGTCTTGATGTCATTGTTGGATTTTTTTATTACAATTCAGATATATTATTGATTTCACAATAGATAACTGATTGTAGTGCTCTTATAAATAAAGGTCTTTTTGGTTTCCTCATTACAGTTTGGTCCTTTAGGTGTCTTGATAATCAATTGTAATTTTACTTCTATGTGTTTCCTCTGATTGTTGTTATCCCTCTTTTGTATATTGCCTTTGATTTGTTGTTTTGCCTCGACACGTGTTTCCCCAGTAGATAATATACTGGTTCTTCAGGAGGGCTTTGGGTGAATAGACCACTGTGTGGTTACGTGAGCATATTAGTCACTGTATGGACAACAGAAAAAAGTAAATAGAATCAGTTGATGAGAGTATCAAGGTAAAAACAGGGAATGAAAAGGAAATGTAGGAGAAAGGTTGGCACAATATTGTGTTCTGCTTGTAAGTTAACAATAGAGATTGCCATGGAGTGTAACACATTACTGATAATTGTAGCTAAGGACAGAAGGAGGCAGCGCATAGAGGAAAGGACCTAGAACTGACAGCTAGATTAGGCCGGTTACTATGGAAATCTGTGTGTGTAACCAAGCTTCCGTAATGCCAGGACCCGAGTCGACTGAACATTTGAATAGAACGGTAAGCTGGGAGAGGGTACACAGCAATGAGGAGAAAAGCTCAGGGATTGTAAACTCACATTATATTGTGCCTTCTGTGCTGTTTTGAAGGTAATATCTGTGTGGCATTATAAAACGTGAGCATGCAGATCGGTATCTCGCCATTGCAGCCTGTTCCTATTTTATTTTGATGGAGGAGAATGTTCTTCGCAGAGACCACAATTGGTAAGTGCTTTATGGGGACGTGGTGTTTCCTTGCCTCATTAGATCTTATGAAAAGAGTCACAACAAGAATCCACATTAAGGGCTGTTATTAATGGAATCATACTGTTTACGTACAAAGCAAGTTGCTTACTGTAATTTGAGTGTTAGTTATTCTACAACACCCGCAATAACATTGCATCAGGAAAGGGAGGAAGTCACTATGAGAACCCGGGAACAAAAAAGGAATGAGGATGTCTGAAAAGGCATTTTATTCAAATGGAACTGGCTGCAGCTAGCAGTATGCTATGCATGTCTGCCATGGCTGCAAAGAGGGAGCATGGGAACATGTAAACCCAGCAGTATTAAGAGCATGATCATTAGAAGCTGTGTATTCAATTTTAAACAGTTTAGAACTGAAAGGGCAAAGGAGGCTGCGCTATAAAATGAATACTTGACCGGGCATGCCAATTGGCCATGGTTATTTTCATCTTTGACACTTTATATTTCTCCATGCAGAGGCACAAGCTCTTCGAGGCAGAACTCCGGTAAAAGGAGGGAGCTATTCATGGAAACACAATTTCCAAGTGGCAATCAGTGGGAAAAAGCTTAAGAGGCAGACGCTGAAAATTCGGTCGCAAACATGAAGGCTACAAGCGAAGTAGACCATGCCTAAACTATCAGGGCATAGATCAGACTAACAGAGGGTGAGTATGTGTGAAATGCAATCTAAACTATGGCAAGTTACGTTCTAGGGGATTCACCTCCCTTGCACAATTGGTTTGTGCCCTTAAAACAGTATTCTTAATTGATGCTAGTTGTTAGTGTGTAACTGATACCTTCACATGTGTCATTTATTGAAGGGTATACCTGAAGAGGCACATAAACTGACAAGGTGATGAAGAACTATGACTAACAAGCGGTTAGTTTAGACAGCAGATGTTTCCAAGAAGACACGACTTGAAAACTTGAAAACATAGCAAGGAATGACAACTTTCTTTGTCAAATAGGAACTAGTGGATATTCGTTTAGTGCTCCCCTGAAGAATTTCCAGAAAAACGTTTTAGTATGAAAGGAAAGAAACATGTTGGGTGTGAGTGTCTGAGTGGAAAGATGTTGTATTTGAAATATGGATGTGAAGTGATTATATTGACACAATTATGTGAAATATTGATTAGGCATTGGGCCTCATTACGACCCAGGCGCTAATGGGTTAACGGCGCCGTAAAAGGCTGCGGCGCCGTTAACCTATTAGCGCCTAATTACGAGGTCCCTTTGCGGGACCTGACCTTAACGGCTGGTGTAGACCAGTCGTTAAAGTAGGGACCCGCAAAGGGGCCCTGGTGCTAATTACGGTGCCGTACTTAGCGACTTCCCCATTCCCATTGAGCCCTATGGGACAAAAATGGGAATGGGGAAGGGCCATGGAGGAAGGGGGAATTACTGCCCTGCCAACCTTGAATGGGGTGGTAATTCCCCCTTTCTCCATGACGGAGTCGGTAAGTTACCGGCATGGACCATGGTGCTATTAGCACCATGGTCTTCCGCCAGGGTCGTAATGAGGCCCATTGTGCCTCATTACAAGTCAGCCGGTCTGGAAACAACGGTGGCAGTAAATCCGCCGCCACCATTGTTTCCAGACTGGCTGATTCCGAGTCCTGCAGGCAGGAGGTATCACTCCCGCCAGGTCTGACCACCCGCCTGTCATAGACGGAACCAGTGTTTCCATGGTCCCCATCCCAATGGAGTCCTATTGGATTCCAATTGGAATGGGGATTTACAGAATTACAGGGTCACCGGGGTTGTAATGTCCCGGTGATGCCAGCAATCACAAAGGCAGAATGGTATTACCAGTCTGGCGGCAGCCTGACGGTTTCTCCGGCACAGCTACCGCCGGACTCGTAATGAGGCCCATTGTTTTATTTAGATAAAAAAAATATTTGTGTGCACTATTGCTTGGAATATCTATATAATGAAGTAAGAAATGTGTCGTACTGGAATCCTGCTGCAATTAAATTGATTCTTAATTCATTATAAATTAATAAAAGATGTTGAGATTTCTTACAGAGTTGTTTTGCAGTTTAGTTATTTGGTCCAGTATGTAGAATAAGGGTCCGATTCATGGAATTATTAGCGCAGAAAAAGGGGGACTTGCGCACGAAAACCTGTGCAAGCGCCAGTTTGTGTATTCATGGAACACAATGCGCGGGGCTTATCAGGGACTTGCGATGAATCTGTGTGGGTCCAACATGTCACTCTGACACTACGAGCAGCTTGTGCAAGACTCGTAGCGAAGGCGCATTCGGTACTGAGCAGTCACCTAAAAAGGGGGCGGAACATGTGGAATGGGGAACAACAAGTGACAATGTGGGCGTAACAAGGGAAGTACCACAATAAACTCCTTGCAACGCCCATACAAATGCTAAAAACACGTATTCATGGAATTGAACAGGGCTCTCCCGCGCACGTAGAAAGACGTGCAAATCCGAAAACACATACGCCATGTGAAAGCTGGCATAAGCGTCACCTCTCAGTAAAACAAATGCATAAAAGGCCCCCGAAAAACAAATGCATGTATACAGCTATGATGAATACCCATTTCTCTCAGCAGTAATCATGGGACACCGCAGGAGGCGGAGGATGGCCAGGGCCCACATTTTTCTACACAGGACCAGCCTTTTTGGGATACCTGATGACCAGGTCTATGCCAGGTATAGGTTTCCACCACATATCATATTAGACCTGATCACAGAGTGGGAAGATGACCTTACATAACCCACCCTGTTCTCCCAAGCACTGAGCCCCTTGGAAAAGGTGCTCAATGTACCGCATTTTTTGGCCACTGGGTCATTTCAGCGGACAACTGTCATAGTTGGGGGCATTTCACAGCCCACGCAGTCATCTCCAGGTGTTGACAATCATGACTGCATGCCCCTCAGTCCGCAGGCGCATCTACATGCCCAGAACACCTGCAGAAAGGCAGGCCGTGGTCCAGGATTTTTATGGGGTGCCACACTTCCCTGAAGTGCTTGGTGTGATTGATTAAACCGATGTGGCTCTGCACTCTACTGGCTACACCAGTAGAGTGCAGGATCATTGTGGCAACATGAGTTCTGCACAATGTTGCAACACAGCACGGTGTACCGGTTGGCAAGGTGATGCCTCCAATCCCCAAACAGATGCACGTTGCTTGCGCATAGTCAGGCAAAGGGCACATGGCGAGGCTGCCCGTAACCAGCTTGTTGCACCATTGTTCACCTAAAATCCAACACAGCCCTGGCACATTCCAGGTGCCATTCAATGATGACAAAGGGACAATCATCTGTGCCCACCAAACCACCCTGATAATGTGTCCCTGGAAGTGCTACATTGTGTGCATCCCTTAGAACTTAAACTAACTTAATCTGGTGTGTACAAAAGGAACACGTAGAATAGGGAGTATGCCACTAACACCATGTCAAAGTACACATCTAATTGCTGGTGGTCACATAAACGCTCCCACATGTCATGTAAAATTATCGCCACACTGTGCCATGGCATGCAATGTCAAACGAGATACATAAATGGCCAACAAATAACACTAATCACACAAAGCACTCAACGATGCATTGAACAAGTTGAGAAATAACACACACATACAATTCCATAATAATGTTGACAGGCACAGTAATTGCCTAGTACAATATACCATAAACACTGGACCTAACAGTGAATCTGTCTGACAGTGACTCATCATATTTCCACAAGTGCCTCAATGTGTCGTAACTTGCACAGGGCACACAGGTAGGTTTTGCGTGGCTTTGCTAATTTAAGGGTGCAGGTAAGCAGATACAGCAGGAAGTCAAACAAGAATGGAGGTAGGCAAGATAATTCATAACAATGGAACAGGAACAAAGGATGGATCTCAATGTTCAACCACAAAGGGATGGGAACCATGCACTGGACAAACAATGACGAATCCCACTAGGGGTGTTTGCACAGGTTTGACTCGAGACTGCCCAGAGATATAAGGGAAGCCCAATGCCTCTGTGTAAGTTACTTTTACAGGCACCACTTCTTGCAAGCCCATGGAAAGGGGAAGCAGGAGTGGTTTCTGTGTCTGGACCCTAAGGCACAAACAAGGAGTGTACTAACACAACATTAACAAGGGGGTACTGGGAGTCCCTCTGCCAGACATTAGTCCTGGTTACGACAGACTTACCCAGAGTCTTTAGCTCACTATCTTTCACAGAGAAGAAATATCCCAAACATATCAGTCTTTGTCCTGCCTGCAATGTACTAGTATGGTCCAGCAAGGCTCAATTTGACCCCAGGTGAAAAAGAAACAGGACGCGTAATGGGTGTGCGCAACCCCTCGGTAGCTCACTTGAATAATAAAAGCGGTACGCGGTACACGGTACGTGGTACGCGGTACGCTATGGCACCCAGCAACACAAAAAATCCATACGTGAAGCCCATGTAAGCCACTGTCATGATAACAATGGGGGTATGCGATACACAAGGGCACCCAGAGTATGAATAATGCATACGTGACTCACCGTTAGCATCTGAAAATAGGGAAAAGTACATGCGCGTGTGCGCGGAGGCAATTCCCCCCCCCAAAATAAGAAGATCACACTTGAACAGTAGTGAACAAAATGTGTGGCATCACAAAAAACTCCGAAGTCCACACGTCTGTCCGCTCCAACTCGTACACGTGTGTGATGTTTTCCTACACACTCCTTTATTCTGAATCTGAATGGCAATGGCCAACGGCATGCACGTGTCACGTATCCAATGCGATTAGGCCCTTTCCTCTGATTTCATGTGTACATGCTAATTTTGCACGCACAAAGTTACCATCACTCTGTTTCCAGCTGCCCATGCGAGTAACAAGGAAGACCCACACGCTCCTGCCTACGAGCCATTTTACCTGCCTCCTACTGCCCTGAGCTGCCTCCTATGAGTCATTGTCTGCTCCCTGCCCAATGTGTGTGCCTGCTGCCCACCTGTTGTACAATTTGAGAATTTGAGTGCCTGCTGTTGTAATGGAGGGCGGACCGACTTCAGAACGGGCCCATGAGATTCAGAGTTGAGATAGGTACACCTTGAGGTGGATGGGGTGCATTATTCTCTTGCTCTAACACCAATTAATAAGGACAAGTCAATGGTTTGGCAAAGGGAAGTCCGTTTAATGACAAGTACAAAAAAACGAGGAAACAAATGGAAATCATCAGAGCTGTGATCGCCTGTCTCGCTTCAACTTCCCAATTCTTCATGCAAACAGTAACTTTTTTAGCAAATTTTCGTCATCATTGACATGTAAAACTCATAAGTTTGACACGCAATTCTATTGGTTGGAAAAGGTAACTTGAGTATAGGTACTAGATCTGTATATGGTAACAGAGTGTGGCGATTGGATAACTCTTATCGGGTGGGCGTCTATGCCCATCCCTCTACATTACTTGTGATAGACGTCACTAAAAGTATGACGTCTCATTGGTTCTACTAGCTATAGGACCCTAGATTATTTGGTCCATTGTGATTGGGTGGGTTACACCCCTAGGCATAAATCTTCACTTTAATTAGCAGCATGCAGAATGGTCGCACAGGTGCGGGATGGCCCAAGATTCACCCTGCCTCCCTTCCATCAATCACTACCCTCAAGCCCATGTGTCAATTAGTTGGCTGAGGATGGCCTCGAAACTGTAGCTTCTTATCGGGGAAAGTTATGGCATCCTCCGGTTTTCGGTGACATCAGACGTTGGTACCTCTTTGCGCTTGGCTGGTCATGTGTCAGTACACTGCGAAGCTGCTTCATTTTCCATCTATTTGCGTATTTGATTATTTGTTCTCCCTCGCCACCTGCCTGAGCCTCCTTATCTCGACCTTCACAGGGCAGGCTTCTATGCTCTTAGGTTTCAATTCTTCGGAGTTGCTGCTTCCTTCCTTGGGTTGACCTCAAATTTCTAGCCATGAGCTGCTTCTTGCTAAGTTTCGATTCCGTTTTTTTGTCCGACTTTGTGCTGGTACATGAATCCTGGCCTGTCAGGCCCTCTACCATCCTGGGCTTAATTCTGCTTTCGTAAAATGGAGTCGCACTTGTATAATGTGCTTCTTGAGGTAGACATAAACACGTATATAGTTGGCGCTTGCCGCTCTTTTCTTCTACTAAGCATTACAAGCAGTACCGTTTCCTTTGATTCTTGTGTTCCAAGCCTTTTTACAAGCATTTGGCGAGTTACACATTTCCATCCTGCTTTCAATGGTTACATTTCTTTAAAGTTCAGGATTGTTTCTTCTTCTATGTCCATTATATCATGATTCGCAACATTTCTTCTTTGTTTTATCTCCTTTTGGTCATTTCTTTCATCTGACCGTCTGTCCGGGCTATTGTGTGGTCACCATTCACCTTCAATTAGGGCCCTTTGGGTCTCTTCTGGGACAGTTTGTAAGTATTCTTCATTTCATGTCATCTGTTGGTATGGGTGTCTCAATGGGTACCTTGCAGCCCATGGTTGTCTGGTTATTGGCGCTTCAATAGGTATACAAGTCCTTCTGATGGGTACTGGACAGAGCCCCACCTTGGCTCTCTGTTGGTTCATTTGCTCCTTATACATCACGTATTTTGGCGAGTATGCTTCTGGTATCTCGAAATGGGTGGCTGGAGTTCAGGCCATATATGGGTCCTCCTCTACAATGTGAAGCCATTGCAAGTACTCTTGTTGTCGGCCCTGTGACCACCTCAGCTGATTCAGAAGACTTCCAACGTGCCAGACTATCACCACCGCTCCACAGCCCAGTCCCAGGACCACCTTACCCACCCACACCTATCTGAGGGGTTGCCATGTCTGAGCAAACATCTCCAGAGGCAAGTGGCAACCCCACAGCAGTGAGGGAGAGGGCTTTCAACTTCACAGCCCGGGAAGTTGCCATCCTGGTGGAGCTGCTCCTGTGGCATTATTATGCCCTCTTCAACCCCGCAACGCAATGCAACACGGAGGGGGTGGCACCCCGTGACTACCACCATGTGCGCAAGCGCTGGGAGGACCATAAGTCTAGGAGCCAGAACAAGGCCCAGCGCTTCCTCCTGGCTGATGAGAACCAAGTGGGGTGACGGGGCTGGCAAAGCAACACCAATATGGGGGTGCTGGAGAGGTTTTACCCAGCGCCGCACAGCCAGGTCAGCGATTTGCAGCACCATCTGGAGTCGTCAGGTGAGTGTCCATGTGTTGCTGTCCTCCACTGTGCATGTGCATGTTGATGTATGGTGGGAGTGTGCACCTTGGCCTTACAGCAAGCATGCCTCTTGTACGGGTGCCTGTGTGAATGTCCCAGACAGTGCTGCACATGTGTTCAATGAAGCATGCCTGATTACAACAGCGTTACTTTAGAAAGTGTGTTGTACTGCAGCATATTACGATGTGCACATGGTTTCTTAAATGTGTGTGAGAGGTGTGGCACATGGGTGTTGTCGTCAACATCATGAACAGGCATGGTGTACATGTGTATGTGACTGAGATGTCTCTGTGTGACTGGCCATCACTCCTGGATGGATGTAACTGGTGCATTTCAATGTGTGCACTACTCTTGTTGCCTGGTTGACGTTGAGGGGACTTTGATGTGATAACACAGTGCACTGCCTCAGTACTGTCAGGTGATATGTGTGCATGACACATGTGTGTGTAGCATGCACAATTTGTAGGTGATGACAGTGCCTTGTCCAAGGATGTGATTGGCTTTTGTGAAGGACAAAATGTATGTGTATGTATGTACTTTGCATGCACCTGTGCGCTATGGGGGGTGATGATGGTTGTGACCTTTGGCAGTGTACTTCATGTGCATATGTTTTGTGCTAAACACACATAGGTACAGTACCCTGACGTTTGCGTACTATGTCTCCATATCCACAGCGGCGTTGGAAGAAGAGGGCGGAGTAGGTGCTGTGGAGCAAGGCAGTTGGGATGCCTCCACCGGGCAGAGAGTCACAAGGCCCAACCACGCCATCTCGTCATTTCTTCATTGGTGATTGTTCCATGTCTGATCCATCAGGCACAGTTGCTGAAGGGAGGTCCAAAAGGGTGAAGGCGGACGTGGACTCCTCGGCAGCTGGGGGGACAGGCGAGCTCACACAGGGGTAACCCAGTGCAGAAGATGCTGTAGAGGTATCCAGGTTGGTGGGGGAGGAAGAAGAGGAGGAAGCCATATCAGCCCAGCCCATGGGGCCCGGCGGGGGTGGTGAGGTGGGTGTGACTGGTGCAGTTATAACTCTGGGGCAGCAGGCAGTGCAGGTCGCCGTGGAGGTGCCTGTGCCAAATCCTGCCCCCAGGCAAGTGCCTGCACCAGTATGGACCTGCCGCATGCCCCAGGCCAGACTCACCCGCAGGTGCCGGATGTTTCCACACAAACCGAGACCCCAATGCCTGCAGATCTCACCATTCGAGACAGGGGGGAACCGCTGCTAGCTGGTATCACGAGGCATACAGACGCCATTTGTGATGATGTGCAGGCTTATAATCGTGGGCTTGCACATCATCACAATGAGATCTGGCATCTCCTGAACTGACTAGCAACGTTCCTAGTCTTGACTTGGGTGCATGGGCTGGCCACTTATGTAACCCCCTCCTCGTCTTGCTCCTCTGTGTGCCAGTTGTCCTCCCGGGCGTCTTCTTGCCCAGATACCACCAGGGCCCCCAGTGTACCTGTCTCACCCACGTCGGCACGTCTGGTGGATATGACATCCCTGCCTGAGTTGGGAGTCAATGTTGGATCAGCCGAGGTGGTCACTACCCCGATCCAGGCTACGAGAGGAGCTGTAGCAATCAAAATATTTATTGATGTAATTAATGTTATACAAAGTGATCTAACTAATGCATGAATTGATCTATCAGTATGTAGGATACAGTTCAATAATACAAAAAGATATGTCTAAAGATTAGGCATTTTGAATAAAGTGCCTGACAAGGTACATTAGAAATATCCATTAAGATTGCCTTCTTACTTATTTTGAATGTAAAATTACACTAAAAGATACAAATCTCTTCTAAAATACTGATTGAAAAATGATATTCAGTAAATTGAGGTGTGCAGGGGATGGGAGTGCCCATGAAACATGGACACTTTGATTGTTTGCTATTTATGCTACTGACTTTTGATGCCGGAGCCAGCTATTTCTCCCTTGCACCTTTAACATGAAAGAATTACAAATGAGCTAATCCTCAGCTCTGAGTAGTAGAATATCAATTGGTAAAACTGGTGTGCTTAGCCACTTTCCAATTTTGTAATGGAGGGAGAGCAGGCACCCAGGAGCAGGGCATGTGCCAGACGCCCCCGGGTAATTGGATCAGTCCAGATGCTGGCCAGGCAACGCAGGCACCAGGCAATTAGGCAGCAGCAGGCTCTGAGTAGGAGGCTTCGTGACTCAGGGCATACCATCGAAAGGGGACAGGTATACGGCGTCAGGCAGGATGCAAATGTAGACCTTCGCACAAGGATGTCTTCCGTGTTGGTGCGGTACAGGCAGCAAATCGGGACAAAGAAGCAGCGGGCTAGGGAGGCGGGACTCCCCATAGCCAGGGCGGAGACAGCACTGTGTCGGGCAGAGAGGCAGGCTGAGGTCCTCGAGGATACTTGGATACTTGCAGGGAGTGGGAGGGGATGTAGAGGACCATGCTGGTGTCCCTGCAAGCCCTCGAGGGGAGAGCGGAGGCCTGCCTAGGGGAATTGGACACAGTGTACGATGATGCCCTGGACAAAACATTGAGGGATCATGGTGAGGAGAACGACTAGCCCACTGCCTTTGTAAATAGTTATTTAGATTTAGGTTTCCCTAGCTTTTATCTATTATTTGGAGCTTTGGTACATTGCTCCATTTTTTGTACCTGGTTTTCCTTTATTCATTTTATAATTTGAAGTGGACTTTGGACATTACTCCATGTTTATTTTGTAAATAGTTTTTTTAGTGTTTATTTTTTCACCATGCAGGAATGGTTTTTGTTTTATTTTTTATGGCATTGTAAATATTTGTAGGGACATGCACATTTAAGCATTCTTTTATTTTGTTCATGTACATATTTTGAACTTTAATTTACAGTGTGTATGAGCACAATACAACTGTTCAATATAATGTATTTTCTTAACTCACATTCATTGTTTCTCACCGTTTTTTTTTACCAGTGTGCCGGTTTGTTAGTCCGTTTAGTGTCCCTGGGTCTGACCATTGTTGGTCATGTGTGTGGTTACTTGCATGCATGTGTCATGTTTGCTATCCGTTTGCGTCGTGAATTTTTACATGTGGCTAACTGGTGGTGGAGTGTGGAGTTTGGGTGTGCACAGTAAAATGACATTTGCTTTCACATGTGCAACATCATTGTGTAATGGCTATCACTGTGTTTGTGAGGGAGGCGGGCGGGGTGACTGTGGGAGTGTTACATGTTCAGGATATTGGCACATGATTTGCTTGATGCTGTGTAACATAAATGTTGTGCTTTCCCCTTCACAACCATGTGTTTTTGCAGTTATCATTGTCTCTTGTGTTGGTCTGCCTCTTGCACTGCCATGCAATATTGGCATTACTTTGGATTTTCACATCGGAAGACCAATGAAGCAGTATCAGTGCATGGCACACTGACTGATTGCCATGTACTCAATCAGTACACAAGTGATTCCTCTTTGGTTGTGCTTTCTGTCCTCCTCTACCCTGCTGAACTCCTGTCTGAATCTGCACTGGTCACCTGGCTATCCTCTGACCTCGGGCCAAGGTCCCCTCGCCTGAAACTTGCACACCCACACTGCCTCCCTGGCATCTACTGCACTTGGACTGGTTTTCCGTATTCCTAGAGCCCCCTACCTACACTTGAAACCGGATGTCTGCACTGAGCTTTGCACTTGCCACCAGCTGTCCGCACTTTGATGTTTTTCATCGTTATTGTATTTCTTATGATGTCCTTCCCATGTACTACACTGCCCCTTCCTGTTTGCCCTACACTTTTCACCTTCCCCACTTCCCATGCACTTGAGCCATCTCAATGTCACCTGGACTAGCAAGATCGCTGTCTCTGTCTTCACTCTGTTTCCCCTCCCCTGAATCGTTGCACCTTCAGACACTTGTTTATAGGCGCATTATGAATGCCATATCATTTCATATGACTTCATATCATATCCTTCACACATGGGATGTACAGTGATATGTTTATTAGGAAATCTGTTCTGGTAATGGCAGCTCACTGAGGCTCAGGCTGTGACACGCCTGGGCAATGTCTGTTCATGTGGCACACATTGAGGCTGCTTTTTAGTCTGTCATTGTCTGACTATTTCTCCATGGGGATTTGTGACATGACATTGTCACATGACCAGCAGGGCCTCACTTGTTACATGTGTAGGATGTGGGCCAGGTGTATGCATTTGTTTGTGTTTGCAGGATACATTTTGCAGTGGATATTCAGGATGGTGTCACAACACAGCAGTCAAGGTGCACGACACACCATCAATGGAGTGATGATGTGTCACTATGTCAGCGTCCAGCATGCAGGTGATGTCCGCACTGAAGGGGGCTGCCTGCAGGGTGGCGTCACAGGTGATAGGGGCTGGGGTGTCCCATGTGGAGGGGGCTGCCTGCAGGGTGGTATCATGGGTGATGGGGCCGAGGTGTCACAGGTGGAGGGGGCTGCCTGCAGGGTGGCATCAAAGGTGATGAGGGCTGGGGTGTCCCATGTGGAGGGGGCTGCCTGCAGGGTGCCATCACGGGTGATGGGGGCTGGGGTGTCACATGTGGAGGGGGCTGCCTGCAGGGTGGTGTCACAGGTTTTGGGGGCTGGGGTGACACATGTGGAGGGGGCTGCCTGCAGGTTAGCATCACGGGTGATGAGGGCTGGGGTGTCCCATGTGGAGGGGGCTGACTGCAGGGTGGCGTCATGGGTGAGGGGGCTGGGGTGATGCATGTGGAGGGGCTGCCTGCAGGGTGGCGTCACAAGTCATGAGGACTGGGGTGACCTATGTGGAGGGGGCTGACTGCAGGTTGGCATCACGGGTGATGGGGGCTGGTGTGTCGCATGTGGAGGGGGCTGTCTGCAGGCTGGCATGACGGGTGAAGAGGGCTGGGAGGTCCCATGTGAAGGGGGCTGCCTGCAGGGTGGCGTTACAGTGATGAGGGCTGGGGTGTCCCATGTGGAGGGGGCTGCCTGCAGGGTTGCATCACGGGTGATGAGGGCTGGGGTATCCCATGTGGAGAGGGCTGACTGCAGAGTGGCTGGGGTATGGGTGTCCCATCACAAGGGGTCTACTTCCCGAGGATTGCGAGGTGCAGACACACTATTTGGCTGGGGTGCGGCCAGGGATTGCAAGGCATTTCACACAATTACTCTGGGATGCAGCCAGGGAACGCACAGAGTTTTCACGCAATTTGGCTGGGGTGTGGCCGAGGATTGCGAGGTGTTTTCACACAATTACTCTGGGTGCGGTCGGGGAACGCACAGAGTTTTCACACGATTTCACTGAGGGTCAACCGGGGATCGTGCAGTTTTCACACGATTTTGCTGGTGTGTGGCCGGGGGTTGTACAGCTTTTTCTCGAGATTTTGCTGGAATGCGTCCGGGAAACGTACAGAGTTTTCACACGATTTCGCTGGGGTGCGGTTAGGGATTGCGCATAGTTTTCACACGATTTGGCTGGTATGCGGCCAGGGATCATGCAGAGTTTTTTACGTGATTTGGCTGTGGTGCTGTCGGGGAACGCGCAGAGTTTTCACACGATTTCGCTGGGGGCACCCAGGGATCGTGCAGAGTTTTCACATGAATTTGCTAGGGTGCGGCCGATGGATCGTGCAGAGTTTTCACACGATTTCGCTAGGGGGGGGTGCTGTATGCTGGTCCAGGGATGGCGCTGTGTCAGGCATTTCACTTCCTTTTTACTGTGCATGGGGGTGTTTTACTGGCGCAGCTTGATGTTCCTTGCTACACAGCTACTGATGCCTTGGGAAATCCATGCATACGCGTGACACGCAATAATCGGCGTGCATCACTTGCACCTTTTCTGTGCAGGATTCTAAGAATCGGGCCCTTAGTGTTGTATAGCAAGTGGATTCCTGTAACTGATCCAGAACTGAAACAGGACCGTAGGAACATTTTATAGTATGTTTATTTACAGGACGCAGTTGATTTAGAAACAAAGCAAAAAAAAAGCAAGCTCCATTTATAATATGCAGAGTGGATGCAAACAAGATCTCCTGAGACCATGCTGAGTGACCTAAAATGCAAGTCTCCAGGGTCTCCTGATGTATTGCTGGGCCCAGGTGCCTCTAACGTAGATCGCACCCATTACTAAGGCCTTGTGCCCTTCTTAGAGAACTCCCGCGATTTTGCATCCCACTTAAATCACTGGAGAGAACCCAACTTTCAACATGTAAACCTTCCAAGATCTTATCTATCAAAGAGCCAGTTAAAAAAAGAACCACTATGCGCAATATGAAATAAATAATAGCAGCAAGCAGGGTGAGGATGAGATTGTGTAGGCGGAAGGGGTGTAGAGAGGAAGCTAGGGGGAGAAAAAAAGACATCCACTGGAACTGCTTGAGTCACGCTTATAGATCATTAAATCATACACACAATGAGTCATAATCTTTCAACATGCCCTTTCCTGACAAGTACACTTATTCTTTTTCTCATGGCCAGAAAAGAAAATTTGAATAACACTTGATCATTGCAAGTGAGCAAGAATAGTTGGGGTGACGTTTCTAACATGTACTAAAGACCAAGAACTCTCCATGTTTCCAAAAAGGGTTGGTTTGAAAGTTATGATAGTAAGGATAAAGGTATATAGGTAGAGACACATTTAATTTCACCTGTACGGTTAAAAATTGTGAGAACAGGTTTGCAACAGTGTTCTTTCCTGCTTGTGTTCATTATCCTGCGAAGGTGCATTAGCACATATATGTCAGTATTGACCTTTTCTCAGAAACTCAGAAAGCTGATAATAGATATTAACACCCTGGCGGTGGGAGCCAGCCAATCAGGTGGCTAGGAACGCAGGCTTGAACCGCTGGTGAAAGCCTGCGTTCCATGCCACCTGACAGCTGGCTCCCCCGACACCATCTTACCCCCACCACCCATCCCTTTTTTTTGTTTTTTCTCCCACCCCCCACTTGCCTTATTTCTGCGGCGGTGAGTGCTGCTGCAGCAGCCTCTCCTTCTCCCTAGCTCATGCTGGGTGCCATTGAAAGGGGCTCCATACAGAGCTCCACCTTCTCTTCCCTTGGAAAAGCATTTTCCTTTGTTCAAGGGGACGTGGGCACTGATAGCCTCAATCCCCCATTCCAAGGTCTGTAACCTGGAGTAATGGCCCAGAGCCCTTCGTTACCCTGGGCTATCACGCCATTACCCCTGTTCCAGCCCTTGGAACGGGGAATTAACACCATAATGAAAACAAACAGGAGAGCACACTATTCCTTACCCTCCAAAAAGAAGGTTGTAATAATCTAAAAAGCGTTAGCATATGTATGTTAGTATTGACCTTTACTTAGAATGCTCTGAATGCAGTCAGTAACTACTGGTATTGACTGCAGTCCAATATTCTGACTTCAGAAAACATGAAAACAAGAGAAATCATTTCTCGGTTATAATGAAACAGACCTTCTGGTACAACAAAGTACCACTTGCAAGTCCAACCATGTCAATTCAAGCACTAAAAAAAATAATCCTGCCAACAACACCATACAAACACTGTAAAAAGAGCCAAGCTTGCACGCTTCAGGAAAACATGTCACCATTGCTTCAATAGACAACCTGAAGAAAAGACCCTTCCTCTTATTTAGGATTTGTTTTACCTTTACTTTACATTAACCTGAGAGGCAACTTCACATTTTAAATGCTAAAGTAAAAGCTCAAACATAGAAAGCATGCTTTCCGTTTATACAGAAATCATTCACCTTTGCATTAAACCTAAAGCATGCTTATTTCAAAACTCGCCCTGTTCATTCAAAATTAAAATTAAAATGCTTGTCAAGTGTTAGGGAGAATTCTCTGTTTAGGCTGAATTTCCTAACCTAGTGAGTCCCCCAGCAGCTTTGCTGGATTTCTGGAGTTTGTTTTTTTCCATCCTGCCAAGAGTGAGACTCTTTTCCTCCCACTCTTGGACATGAATGTGTGTAATTTCTTTGAATGTCAATGTGTTCTATGGGCTATGGGGTATTTTACTCCATAGGGTCTCATATGTTTTTCTATGTGTGTTACACTGCACCCTACGTGCCGTAACACTGGGGCGTCGTAGCGGACCTCCATCATAGACTCCATACCCGAGGACTGACTACTGTCTCCCAGGGCATGTAAAGTCACCATTGGCTTTACTAGACCTAAATTTACTAACAGAACTAGTACAAACCATCTTATTGTGGACGTGCTAGTAGGGGTAATTCGATTACTCCTGGGTCTGTTGTTCGAGGGGGCACTGTCCCGTCCCCCCTCATCGAGTTTTGGCTGGTGGCAGTGGAAACTACTTGTTATGTTCGGCCCTGAACATAACCCTATGGGATTCGTCCCATTGTTGGAGATTGATACTTTTCCTCGTTAATCTCTAACATACCATCAGTTTACTTATCTTAAATAAGTTTATCGGATGGTATTTTCTGCCAGAACTCGGTTTTTAAAATGGCATCTGTGTTCGTCTCTGTGACTCCTAAACCAAAGGTTGAGCCCTTTGTTCCACTTTTGGCTGGCCTCTGTACAGAGACCCTCCAAAGTGGTGCCATTCTGTCTGGGTTATCACAGGGGTGTGGGAGGGGGTTTAGGCACCCTGGACCGAGTTGCCTTGCCAACTCCGGTCGCACTCTGGTGTGATTGGCTTGGCCCAAGTGGTGAGCCTCCCCGCTCACCACTTAGCGTGTGTTGATTGACAGCTAGGCTGAATGAATGGGGGTTTTCTGCATAAAAGCAGGGCTTTTGGGACTGGATCTTGAAAAGTCGCCACAGGACCTAAGAATCCGACGAGAGTAAAGCTGAGCCGACCTGCTCGACGACACCTCCGGTGGATCCCTGCGGAACCGACTCACCACTTCCCGACGACAGAGGAGATCTCCCTGCCAGAGAGTCTCTTCCCCTGACTGGTGGGAACAACCAGTCCCCTTTGCTTTTTCTTCGCCTCAGGACGCAGTGGTCGAATTGCCCGTACAGAGCACAGCGGCAACCGGATAGCCACTACCCCTGTACCGCGACCAAAAGGTGGTGCCTTGTGACAGAGCACTCCGCGGCTGGTCTCTTCCCTGGTGGTGCACCGGACTTCACTTTCCTTCGACGACAAGATCATCTCTACTCTTGGCAAAGACCCGACGTGCATCCACCACCAAGAACAACTGCCCCCGCCGGAGCTGTCTCTCCACAAACAAGGTACCGTGTCCGCCTGGCTTCCCTTTCTGCGGGATCGAGTAAGGTGTCTTAATCCTCGCCTTTCCGTTGGGTCGCCTCCAAGCTTTCTCTAGCGGGTTGTTCTGAACTGGTTCAATCTGCCGATAACAATTTGCTACAAAGACTCAAACGCATTTCAACTAAGAGACTGTTTGGGACATATCGCCTTGCCTCTCTCCGAGTGGGCCTGACCTCTGAACTTTATGATATATTGTGGTTCTTGCCTTCTTGCCTTGCATTTTTCCCGTGAAGTATTGAACTGTGTTGATTTCGTAACCCGCTTATTTTCCTCTCCCGTCCTAATTAATATTAGAGTGCCATCTAGGTTGAGGCATACACCTCTGTCTGCAAATAAGTGATGCTGGTAGAACCTAGACTTGTCGAAATATTGTTAGGGGGATTGATTGTTTCTTCTTTGTAGAGTAATTGTAATTGAAGTGTTTGCCGTGAGTGCCATAGTGTTTTCTATAGATGTTCCGTTATAAATAAATACCTTTATATCTTTACACTGAAGCCTTGTTGCGTGTTTGCTTGTCTTACTGTGAAGAATTGCCCTATATTGTATACTCCACATACTGCTTAACTCTTCTTGAGGGAAGTCTGACTGCTCAGCCACAGCTACCAAGTGAATCTGTGTGGTGCAGACTGCTACCAAGTGGGTTTACTGCCAAACACCTGTAGTCCTAAATCTTTTGCAGTGGTCCCAGAGGGAAGTGCACAGGTTTCCGCCTAACATCAAATAAAAAACAACCTTCCCATTTCATTCTTACACCACAACACATTTAATTCACAAGCACATTGTGGGCCTCATTTACAAACGCGTTTAAAATGGTGTCACCCCATTGAAAAACGCTTTGCAAATCAGTTCCTGTGTCTTTTTTTTAACTCACTAATAACATATTTTACTTAAGCATGCACATTCCAAAGCTGCATTGTTTTGGACCCCATGTGCTAATAGCCTTTTAGACATTTGTAGGGTGCATTATCTCAAGCAATAATGAATGACCTCCCGCAACATATCATCCCCGACCAATACTTGCTTTCAGGCCATTGTCCCATGACAATTGTGTCAGCCTCAATCTAAAAATATATATATGACCCAATTAAGATGTGTCATTGGAAAGTTCATGACCTCTAATTCTTGTAAAGTAATTGTATTCTGTTGCTGGACCATTTCTTCTTGACAATAAAGTTAGCACATTTCAGCAATTAAAATGAATTTAACTAGGAGAAAGAGAACGGGATAGATATAGCGCTTATTATGAGTCCGGCGGTAACCGGACCAGTGCCAGTGTGATCGGCGGGTCGCTGCCAGACTCATAACACTTTTCCTACGCCTGACTTCCCATTGCCACCAGGACATTACAAGTCCCTGCGGATTGGGAAGTCAGCTGCCGGCAAATGTTAGTCCCCATTCCCATGGAGTAGCACTCCATGGGAATGGGGACACAGAAGTACAGCAGCATCGTTGCTAATGGTGCCAGTACTTCCATGAAAACTCTGCAGGCGGGTGCCGTTGTGCCCTGGTAGGTCAGACCTGTCAAACGACACAGCACCCACCCACGGAGTTATAGTGTGGCAGTCTGGAAAGGCTTGCGGTACGGTGCGGCCAGCACCCTTATTTCCAGACCGTCACACTTGTAATGAGGCCCATAGTAGGTGAAGAGAATGCACAGTGGTTTGAGATCTCTCGGATAGACCCCAACCTGCCAGGACCAGGGATGTTGCACCTGTTAAGCCAGTGGTAAAAGCTGCTACACGTGGTGAAACCATGGTCATCGTTGACATTGACCTTGTAACGTATGGTTCAAAATCTGCAGTAAAATGTGTTTAGAATTGTTCACTACACATTGATCTGCCTTTAGATTCAGCATGTATGACATGACATACGAATATCTGTCTTTATGGTCGATAACAGCAATTGTTTGTCTTTTTGTTTGTTGTTTTATTCATAATGTTTTTCTGAATTAAACTTTGTTTTTTCTGCATGATTACAAGTGTGATCCTCAATAGCTAGTTTTAATAATTTCTATCTGGAAATAGGGTTCTCCCACTTGTGCGTGTAAGGGAGGGGCAGTTTGGTTTCCACTTCCTCTTTCAAATTATGCAGGGGCAGCTTCACTGCCACCATGAACCAAAAGCAATGTCTGCTTCAGAGTCATGGTTTCTAACAGGAATTTCCAATTCGGAATTATTGATGTTCAATGCAAGTCCAACTCTCTCCTCTCAGAGTTTTTCTAATGACTGCTGAGTGGTTATGAGAGCGAATGTGTGTGTTAAAGCAGTAGAACAGTCAGAAATTGTATTGGCCCAATCGATCGGGCATGTATTTTAGAGCATACATTGATCGTTCTTAAAACAAAATCTGATGCAACTTACCCGAGTTAACATGTGAAAACGACGGGTAGGGTACACCCATCTTGTGCCAATCTTATCTGTTTATCCAATCACCCTACCCTAAGTTCAAGTGCCCTTGCCGCACTAATTCAGATCTCCCGCCCTTAACACTGACAGCACTTGACGCTCATGCCCATTTCACAGCCCCAATGAAGGTCTCATGTCAACGTCCTGTGGGCAATCTATTGCTGTGTCTCCATAGAAATGCCAATACACCTTGTTCCTTGACAAATGTAAACAAACCCTTTCTGATCACATGACGTTGGAGTCTCTTTTTCCTTCATGCCAGTGTATTTCATTTCGAGCTTCCCTGACTTGTTTCTGCCCGGTTCAGCTATCTGCCACGTATGACAACCTGAGAACCGGTACTTATACTGACTAAAATGAATCGACTCTGTAGTTGCTTTTAATTTCTTATATTATGGACAAATGTCTTTACCAAACCATATTTAAATGTGTACTTGGAAACGTTCAAAGTTTGAGCCTATTAATCTTGTCTTTTCACGATGTGTTTTCGTAACATAGGTGTTTCTTTACTTGTCCTTCTTTAACTTTCAATAATAATGGGAAACCTCTTTTCTTTACTGTATACAAACAAAAACGTTTTTATTTACCTCACTGTTCATTCTGTGCGTCTTCACTATTACGAACTATAGCAACAATTCAGCACTACCTGTACAAGCACGAATATTCAGAAGAGGAAATCCTTGAAAGAGCAAAAACCTGAGATGATGTGGAATCAGTCATGATGATCAATCCCCCGAGCCTGAACACAGATGCATGGCACACTTTTGCACCTGGTGTACCTGCCAACATTGTGATCTTATGCCTACTCTGGTGGAGAACTGCTGTTGCAGAGAAAGCTCTAGCTTCTTGGCCTACATTGCTGAAGGAGACACACCACCGCTATGCGTTACCGAGTTGCATGACTTCAGGGACTCCAGACTTACAAGATCCATGTTGGGAATGATGATGGTCTTAATGCACACACTTTGAGTGGCAATTCGCCCTCGTAACCCAAGTAATGAGTACATTCATTCTGTGTGTTTGACGACCGAGGCGACTAATATAATATGTCGTTTCCCAACATCAATAAAACTGTGATGGATCACTGACAAAAGACATTTTCTGCAAATTGAATAAATTCCTCATTATAATCTGAAACCAAAGTGTTCATGTTTAGATATATCATCCAAACAATTAGGTTTCTTTCACTTGGGAGTATCTTGCAAACTGTTTTTACTGGAATGTCCATTAAAATTTCTAATTGATCCCTTCTTGAAATCACAAGTACTGTCAATACTTTCCAGGAAAAGGTACTTTTTAAAGCATAACAACGCCTTACATTTTACAAGGTAATGCAAACAAAAGAAAATCAATTATTGGGTTAATTCAAGTAAATTATTTCTGTATCTCTTACACAGGTGGTACAGACTTCTGGCATATCGTGCCTTTACATGGTGGATTCATGGAAGACTGGGATTTCGCGTTTGATGAGAAATACCAGCCTGTGTGGTTCAAGCCATTTGTGACGAATTCCACAGTTACCACCGACAATACTGTGGTTTTAAACAGACAGTTTCTTGACTGCAGCAGTGTAATTTTTGTGTCATTGCCATACACTTTATCAAAGTAAATTACATTTTATTTACATTAGTTAATCTGACCAGTTGTTAGACATTTTTTGTAAGTCCACAACACATCCAAACATCTAAGAGTATCTTAAAAGATTGTTGTGTTTTAACATGTTTTCTGGCTTATTGCGCTCCCGTCAGCCACATCCATCCCCCTCCTCTATCAATGGCTGTTCACACCTGGGGGTGTGCGCTCGCAAGGGGGCTGGGAGGATGGGAACGCTCAAGGTGTCGAATACGATGTACACCACAAAGGGTTCTTTTGCATGGGGACCCTTATCCACATGGCTACCCTAGAGCCGGTGTCTCCAGACTATGCTTTGAATACCCCGTCCCTGCAATCAACATATGTCTGTGTCTTTTGACTGTGTTCCAGGCCTATTTTACTCACCTCATCCACATCGTCCCACTCCACTATCAATGACAGTTTTCACCCATGCTTGTGCGATCGCAAGCGGGCTGCGCTGTCAGCATTGAGAAGGACAAACATTGTCATAGAGGCCTGGTGGGTGTGAACGAAAATGTCAGACATTCAAATGCACACTTTCTTTTGTAATCCTTTATGAACACTGCAGGAGTTAACAAGAAAACCTATGTAAGATCGACAACAGATATCACCAGCTCTCCACTTTTCACCTTGTTTGCTGAGTAGGCTCACCTGTTCTTCTGAGTAACGTTTAGCCAGCTTTAACTATTGTTTTCTGTAGTGTCAACGCTCTCTGCTAGGCCGCTTTCTATTGCTTTATACTCAATGTACACCCTATTCTCATTTTATTTGTTTCAAAAGTCTACCCCATTATCAACCGTCCTATGCATTTTTATCTATGTAATTAGCACATAACATTACAGTTTTGTTTCCAAATGTAATCTTTCGTAGTGCATGTTTGCTTTAGGTGCCATTGTTTATGAAGTAAATTGTTTTATTATTAAAGGAACATGATGTTTGATTTACTCAGTGTGATACTTTGTTAATAGTAATATATGTTTATATTTCTTTAACAGATCATAGGTACAATGCACCAATGCTTTTTTGTATCATTTTGGGTTGCACTAATAACAGCCATGTCCTGCATGTATTTCCAAAGGATTTACATTTAATTAAAAAATGGCTCTTGAGCTGCAGATTTCCAGTGTCTGAAATTGAAAGCAGGGCCAAGGATGTCTTGGATGACGTGAGGGGCAATCAATCCCTTGTCTGCAGCATGCACTTCGCAGAAGATATGTACATATGATCATAGCACACTAAAAGGTGTCGCCCTAGACTCCTTTGCAAATTACTTCCCAATGCACGTCCAACTGAAGTTCAGCACACGCTGACCCAGGTGAGCAGTGAACGCTGAATTTTTAAATGTATTTTACCATTTTCTAAATTTGCCTGTATAATATGTCTTATAAATGAACACTCAATATATTGAAATAGTCTGTGAACAGGTAACATGATTAATGTTTATCAGTTTTTATCAAATATTTCCATTGATATTTTATTACACACGTTTCTTTTGTGACCCAATGTACGGTGGTTTGTACATTTTGAACTTTAGATTACTTTGTGTATCCCTACTTTAGAGATTTTTGAATAGTTCAGTTCAATGGGAGCCTTTCCAAACACACACACATCACGTACTTTAGCAATAGGTCATTTTTTTTAAATGACCATGTGTGTCTTTACGTAGAATGCACTGATGAAATTACAGACCGTTACTATGGAGGAAACCATCGACACATTCAACATCCTAATGATGAGGCCAAGCAACTTGCACACACACTTTCTTTTATCTTTATTGATGTGGTCTAACTTATAATACTAATGTCTATTTTCTATTGAACAATGGTGTGAATTCATCAATGAGGGAGCCGTGATGCTACAACAACCACTATTCCGGAGTCAACAGCAACCTTACACACGTTTCAAGTATTTTTTTTTTAGAATATTCCTTCAGCTGCGACTATAATATGTATCTGTTCAAGGTCAACTTAAAACATATTGGGCCTCATTACGACCCTGGCGGTAAGTAGCCGACATTACCGCCATGGCGTAATGAACGTTTAAGCCATGGACCGATGGCGGAAAGAACGCCACATTCCGACCCATCGCGCACGAGCATTACGCCATGGCGGTAATGTAAATAACGCCATGGCGGAAAGGGCCCCTACCGGCATCGTAGGCCGCGCAAGGTGCACTACCGCCACCCATCTCAGCGGCCACCGTAATTAGCGGCCACCGTAATCAGCGGAACCGGAAATAGCGTCATCGCGGCGGAACGGGAAACAGCACGGCGGCCATCTTTAAAAACACAATCCATTGCCATCCTTCCCAACAACACCAGATCCAACCCTGACACCTGTCCCAACCCATCACCCACCCACTTAACCACCCAAAAATGCCCAAAGTTGTCAAGAAGGCATGCGACCGCCAGCGCCAGGACAGATTCTCCCGGGAGGAACTGAGCATGCTCGCGGAGACCCTACAAGAAAATGCAGCCGTTGTTTTTTCGCCGCAAATGACCAGGCCGGCGATAGCCAAAAAAAAGGCCATATGGGCCCTGGTGGCAGAGCATGTCAGCGCGGTGGGGACCGTACCCTGCACCCCACAGCAGTGCAGGAAGCGGTGGGATGACCTTAGGCTACGTGTAAGAAGCATCATCTCTGCCAACCGCAACCTTGCCCTGGCTACCGGTGGAGGTTCTGAATCCCCACTGAAACTCCAACCGTGGGAGGAAATATGTGCCAGCACGATTGGCATGGAAGGCATTGAAGGCGTCAGAGGGATGGAAAGAGGAGTACCAACATCAGGCGATGAAGGTAGGTGCCTCAAATCAAGACAAGCCATATTCACTGAAGTCCATTCATGTGTAGCACAATGTTGCCCTAGAGTGTAAATGCAACACATTAGCTGGACACTGCCCACAGCCACATGCAAGCTCCACCCTGTATACATGTAGCATGCACACCCTAACTGTCGGCACCCACATACCTCCATCCTCATTCCACACAAAAAGGAGACAACCTGCATGTGCCTGCCTCAAATTTGCCTCATCTACTGACCAAAATTATGTCAATCATTGTCATTCCAATGTCCGCAGACCCATCAATAACGCTCTCCCTCCTTTGCTCCACCACAGGCTCAGAATCACACCCTGAGGAAACCCCTGCGACAAAAAGAGCCAAGAAGGCCAAGACAACCATTCACGCACCCTCAACCTCAGCTGCAGTGAGCCAGACCCCACAGCAAGCACAATCCACTGCCAGCAAACAGGACGGCCCACCGGCAAGCACCCCAGTAGGCAGCAGGCCAGCAGCAGCAGCACCACCTGTTCCAACATTGCCTGCCACAGAAGGCACCGGTTCTGCGGCCAGCAGCACCATTGGAGAATCAGCTGCCATTGCAGCATACTCAGACTCCGACATTGAGGAGCACGACGTCAGACGCCCCACTGACCTTCCACATTCCCCCTGTTTGTCCCATGCCAGCCCCCATGAGGATCCCACACAGGGGCACACAGAGGAAGAGGAGTGGCCATCTACCCCATGCCCAGCTCTAAGTCCACAGGAGGGGAGCAGCCCCTCCATCACACCACCGGCAATGGGCATGGCCCAGAGGGGCAACAGAGCCTTGAGGACATCATTCAACGGCAGCAACAGCTGTCCACGCTAATCACCGAGCATGCTGCCGAATGTGTGGGGGCTAGGGCAGCCATCGAACAGGCTACGGAGACCCTAAGGGCCGAAATTGCGCGGAGCACTGACACCCTGAGGGATGCAATGCAGTCCATGTCAAGGGACATTTGTGGCGAACTTGCCGGGGTGCACCGTGTGCTCTCAGAGCTCTCCCACACCCTACAGGACATGCATGCACGGGAGCAGACAGGGACATCCTCTGCTGCCAGTTCTGCCCAGAGCAGCCCCGTCCGACGTTCAGGACGGAACCTGCACTCCACAGGCAGGGGTGCCCCGGGGGCCGGGAGAGGGGGCTTGTAATAGCCTGTGCCCACTGTTACAGGCATCTGTAGACACTCACAGGGGGTGTGTTGGGGTGTGCAGGGAGGAGGGGGGAGGGGGTGTGTTGGGGTGTGCAGGGGGGAGGGGGGAGGAGGAAGGGGGTGTGTTGGGGTGTGCAGGCGGGAGGGGGTGTGTTGGGGTGTGCAGGGGGGAGGGGGTGTGTCACGACAATTTATGTTTAAAATACACTTTATCCTTTTTCCGAAATGAAATGTGTGGGCATTTTCATTGCATATGTGTGCTTTATTGGTGTACAGTCCACAGTGTGCAGGTCCCAGAGGCACACAGTGCCCCAAGTGCCGTCTCCATGTGATACACACCAGCCGTGTGAGCTAGAAGCATTGGTCGATGATATTTTGACGCATTTCACGCCCCTCCTGTGCATCGCCTCCTCCATGAGGTGCGGCCCCATCTGCACCCTCCTCATCCTCATCGTCAGGTGGTTGCAGTTCTGCGTCAGGGGCACATTTCGTCTGACGCACATATTGTGTAGCATGACACATGCCATGACGATCTTTGCCACCTTCTCATGGCGGTACAGGAGTGCCCCACCAGACCTGCTGAGGCATCGGAACCGTGCCTTCAATAGGCCGAATGTCTGCTCAATGACCACACGGGTACGTGTATGTGCACGGTTGAAGTCCTCCTCGTGCTGGTTCTGCGGGTTCCGGACTGGTGTAAGGAGCCACCTCTTCAGGGGATAGCCTGCATCACCTGTATGTAGGCGAGAATGTATGTGTCAGTCATGACGTCTGATTAAGAACATGATGTGCCACCATGGCTTGCATCCAACTGTTACTTTGGACCACTTCTAAATGCACTAATTGATTCACACAATGCAACCAGTATATGCTCATGGCTCTCATGGCCTGTTTTGCATGCCATCACCCAATGTATGCAGAGGGGTGGAGTGCATTGTGAGTGCCCATCCACTGTGTCCGTTCATGCCGTTTGTTGTATTGGCCTGGCACGTGTCCTGTGATGTCAATGCGCACATCATTGCAACATTGCTGTGGGCCTCATCATGACCCCAGTGAGTAATGCTGATGTTGATAGGGACATTTTGGGGGCCCTGCTGTCTGTGTAATGGTGTGTTGATGTTTCTGTCCGTCATGTGCCTCCTTCATGGGCAGTTATGGGGGACAGGCCTTTCGGTTGATGGTGTTTGGTGACGTGCATGTAGGTGCATTTCATTGTTGACAATGTGGTCTGAATTGGTAGTATGCACTTGCAGATGGTTGTGTCATGGTTGGGACACAACCTCATTCACATGGTAGGGCTGCATACATTGGGTATTGGCTTTAATGGTGTTGGGTGGAGTTTGGGTTGCTTTAGGGTATCATCTGTCTCCGTTCTCTCTGCTACTCACAGCCAGGTGGAGTATGCATCATTCCCCCCCCTTTCAGCCAGGTGGAGTATGCATCATTCCCCCCCTTTCAGCCAGGTGGAGTATGCATCATTCCCCCCCCTTTCAGCTCCCCCCTTTCAGCCAGGTGGAGTATGCATCACCCCCCCCCTTTCAGCCAGGTGGAGTATGCATCATTCCCCCCCCCCTTTCAGCCAGGTGGAGTATGCATTGGTACGTCGTTCACCTACCCACTTTACATTTCCATGGTCATGACATTAGACTCACCGAGTAGCCAGGATCTTGGGCCTGCATGTCGCTCCATGTAGCGTGGTATTGTGGAGTTCCTCAGGACCATTGAATCATGGGTTGATCCGGGGAATCGGGCACAACAATGTGTGATGATCTTGTTGGAGTCACAGACCATTTGCACGTTGATTGAGTGGAATTGTTTCCGGTTGCGGTACGGTACCTCCATGGCACGTGGAACCACCAATTCCACATGGGTGCAGTTGATGGCACCAATGCAACCAGGTATGCCGGCTAGTGCATGGAAACCCACTTTGGTGTTTGCAATCTCCTGGGCAGTCCATGGTAATGAGATGTGGTCGTCTGTGTGCTTGAGGAGGGCATCGAGCACTTGGATAAGTGTATGTGAGAATAATGGTTGTGAAATGCCATTCAAGTGCCCCACTGTGTGCTGGTAGGTGCCTGTGGCCAGGAAGTGGAGTACAGACACTACCTTCAGTAGGGGTGGGATGGCGGTTGGACTTTCTATCATGCTGATGATGTCGTTGTGTGTTATGTCTACGATGGCGTTGATGGTGTCCCCGTCCAAACGGTACAGGGTGTGGATCTGCTCAGCAGTGAGGTTGAATGGACTGGCTCTGATGCGTGGGATTGGGGGCTGCCTGCGTGGTGGCACTTGCTGTGCTGGTGGGGCTTGCTGGCCCTGCCTTGCCCTCCTTCTCCTCCTGCGTCTCCTCTGTGCTGCCTGTTGTTGTTGTTGTTGTTGTTGTAGCAGCACTTGCATTGCTATCAGGTCCTCCAGCCCCAACATTGCAAGTCGTATTGGTATCATTGTGGAGTGTGACTGGGTGTGGGAAGGGGTGTGCTCTTTCTGTACTTCCTGAGTCTGTATTGCCTCCACCTGTGCTGTTTCTGTGCACCTGTGGCAGCTGGATTCACTTTACATGGCCATTTACGGTTGGTTCACGATGGCGTACTTAGCGCCATGGCGGTGAGGGACTTAACGGGCTGGGTGATGGCATTAGGTGCATGTCCGCTTGGGTCGGCATCGTAGTTAACGGTCAAGGGTCATAATCGGACCTAGCGGAAAACGATGGCGGTAATCATTTACCGCCATCGTTTTTTGCTTAGCGCCAGGGTCGTAATGAGGCCCATTGATTATTGTTATGTATAATATTAGCTTTTGATGTAAACTGGCTTGTAGGATTCTTTGTCAATATGGCCAATCTATTACATGTCATTTTTTTCTTGTACACCTTTATTATTACAATTACTGTTATATAGGCGGAGCCTGGTACTTCAACAATGTACTATTCTTCTACTGAAGGCGGTCTGGAGGATGAGGTATAAGAAGTGGTAATGTATTGATTTATACTAATCGTTAGTTATGTAAACTTGTTTTTCCTTTTATTGATGTTCATTGCACGTGTAGCCCTGGCTGCAACAGTCCACCCAGCCTGGTGTGATATCACCCCACGCTTCCCTTCCCGGTCATCCGTGCCGCCTACATATATTAACCCACCACTTTTGTATTTGAATTCTGTTTATTTCAGAAAAGAAGTGGCCCACTGTGGGCAAAAAAAACTGCACCAAACTATTAATTAGACTTTTTTTGGGCACTGCCCTATTGAAGTATATGGAAATCTGAGTCAGTCTGCACCTCGCCTCGGGACATCTTTGAAAGAATACATTAATTCTGTGGGACAGGGGCATTGATACCGTTCAAATGGAAGTCAATATTTTCATATGTGGGAAACTTTATATATTCTTTTGTTTTTCACTGCACAGCAACCATTAATATTGCTCAATTTTGTGCCATGTATTCCCAACCTGAAACTCTCTATGATACGCTGTGAATGCTGGATGAAGGGTTGCATTGTTATTTGTCCTTTAATCTAACACACTAACAATGTGAAGGCCAAAATGTGTTAAATATCCACAAGGAAGTGATAAGATTCAGTATATTGAAAGTTAGGTAGGAAAGATATGTTTCAATTACTGAGATCTGTCCTTCGAAGATAACCATCCATCACATAGGGAGAATGGAAACACAAGACACAGTGTAATCAAAGTTTTAAATAATATTTATGCAAGTGAGGATGGCAAGTGTGTTTTATGCTACGTTGTGACCGATGAATGTTCAATTTGACTCAAATAATAGACATTGTACATGTAAATTGTAACTTAAATTGATAGTTAACATAAATATGTACTGTGTATACGCAATTATAAATTGGGTACTCAAATATATTTTTGCATTCTCGATTTTACATAGTTATATTTTACCGATGTGCACCTGTCATGGGTACAGTTTACCGGTTTACAGCTTTGTCAACCGTAATTGGACCATAATCATCAACAAAGCATCTGTGATAACCATTATCTGGGACGATAGCCAGACACAAATCTGTCCTTTTGTGGTTGCAGTAATAAGGAGCAACATGGCAGCATATAGGTTCTGAAAATGTGCGGATGTGAAAGTGTTGCATTTTAAATTTAAACCACTAATTTATTTTCTATAATGGAATGCCATCTGCTTCGATTAGAAACCTGTGATGGAAGATAATAACTTTCTGTGAAGAATGCAAAGACTGGGATTAGTCAATCAATTAACAGAATCAGCATATTAGGATCACAGTTCAGAGTTACACAAAAAATGAGAACCAAGCAATGTTCATTAGCTATAACCTCAATAGGAAAATGTTACCCATGCTTTTGTGGACCTAATTTCCTCTTTTCACTGGTAATATAAAATTAAAAGTACTTGTTAGACTCATGACTATTGCTGTTTTCTTCATAATAAACAGTTTTATCATTTTTGTGAAAAGAAACAAAGGTGTTGCGTCTGTTGTGGATGTGTGTGTTTATTTTCCTGGTTATTCGTTAGATAACATTAGGACGTTGGTGATGACAGGGTATGTTTGGCTACACTCCTGGGTATTCTCCATCACTCCTTTCCTGGGCAAACTCCTAGAAAAGCTGGCCATCTCCCAGATTAATCTTCACACTGAATCTGTTGGTTGTCTCCATGACCATCAGTCTGGCTTCAGAGCTGCCAGAAGCGCGCAAACTGCTCTCCTGAACATCCGTGAAGACCTACTCTCCAACCTTGATTCCAACACCCCCTGTGTCCTCATTTTACTTGATCTCTCTTCTGCCTTTGCCATCCTGCTCACCCGTCTCCGTGATAACCTGGGCATTACTGATCAGGCTCTGGCTTGGCTGACTTCTTTCCTCTCCGATTGACCCTCACAGGTCCAACTCGGGTCCTTCCTCTCCTCTATCTCTATGTCTACCTGTGGTGTTCCTCAGAGGTCCAACCTCTCTCCCTTGCTTTTCAACCAATACCTGTCACTCCTTGTCCACTGCATTGCCTCCCTCTGCCCCAACTTTCATTGCTATGCGGAGGACACTAAACTCATTTTCAGGCTCCCTTTGGCCACCTCTTCTCCTTCTCTCATCTCTGACTGTCTGTCTGCAATCCAGGAGTGGTGTGCCACCAATGGTCTCTGCCTTAATGCCAGTAAGACCAAGATTCTCCTCATCGGCACACCTGCTCCCTCCTATCTGTCACTCTCTGGCCGGTCTCTCTTGGCCCTCTTCCTGCTCCCAGCTGTGAGGCTAAAGTCCTTGGGGTCATCTTCGACTCCACACTCTCCTTCTCTCCTCACATCTCTGACGTCTCTAAGAAGTCACACTGCCAGCTGCACCTCCTCAGAGGTATTCTTTCTTTGCTCTCCTTCCCCCAGAACCTCACTGTCTCCAGAGGTCTGGTCCTCTCTAGGCTGGACTACTGTAACAGCCTCTTTCTAAATCTGCCTGCCTCTTCTCTGCACCCTGTGGAACGCATCCATAACAGGACTGCGAGACTTGTCCTTGACCTCAAGCCCATGGATCGTATCTCTCCAAGGCTGAAATCTCTGCATTGGCTCCCAGTGGCAGTGAGGATTAAGTTCAAGACCCTTTGCATTGTCCACAAGGCCTTCTGAGTCCTGGGGCCTCAATATCTTGAACTCTCACTTGCTAAATATCTTCCTTCTCAAGCTCTTCGCTCATCCACCTCCAACTCCCTCAGGGTCAGTCGCATCTCCAAGCAACAAGCTGTTGGTAGTTCTCTTTCTTCTGCTGGGACCTCCGTCTAGAACCCTCCTTGGCATCTGAAACTTGAGGAGAACAATCTCTGGTTCAAGAAGTACCTCAAGGCCTTCTTCTTTGCTTCTGTTTTCTCTCCTCCTCTCCCTTGCTGATCTCCTGGCTGAAACTGAAACTGCACTGGCTACCTGGCTACACTCTGTTCTCAGGCCCAGGCCCCCTCCCCACCAGTTTCACACATACACTGTCCCTCCGGCAACCCTTGCACTTGGGGACTGTTTCCCTAGAGCCCCGTACCAGCACTTGACACCTGATGTCTGCCCTTACCCTTGCACTTGCCACCAGCTGGCCGCACTTTTTATTTATTGTCTATTTATTTTACTGTTATCCTATGTACGGTTCTGCCCTTCTCCTTGCCCCTGAACTTTTCCCCTCCCCTCTCCCCTGCACTTGTGAAATCTCCTTCCTGTCCTAGTAAGATTGGTGTCTCTGTTTTCCCTCTGTTCCCCTCCCTTGCCTCGTCGCGCCTGGAAACACTTGTATATAGGCGCGTTATAAATGCCATATCATATCACTGAACACTAATGTCATTTAAATAGGTGAAGCTCATCATGAATGTCTAGTGATGTCAGTGTTAGGGACAGGTGAACTGAATTAGTTCAGCAAGGGTACTTGGACTTAGGGCGATGGATCAATGGATAAGATTAGCACAAGATGGCGGTACCCGACCTGTCATTTTCGCATGTGTTAAAGTGAAAAAAACTCAGGTAAGTTGTATTTGAATCTCTTTTAAGAATGATCGATTTATGCTCTAAAATACATGACCGATTGATTGGGCCAATAACATTTCTGACCGAACAACCCCTCTAAATCCTCTTTCCACTCTCACCATATCAGCAGGCTGTTTCTGGAGTCCCTCCCCCAGGAAGCAGGCAGCTATGACCATGGACGCTTCTGATGTAAGTACAGGAAGGCAAGTGGGCCAAGTTGTATGGGGAGGTTGTGGGGAAGGGGAGCCTGAACAAATGTATGCATTCTTTACGTGCATGGATCCTGTGATTTGCCGTGGGCTAGCATCATCATCAAGAAAAGGTTGGTTCCGAACAGTCAGAATATATGACAATTATGAGGCATTCATGGCATCAACTTAACATATGAGGCTGGGCCTTATGTGTGGTTACCTCCCCATGCATTATAATCATTGCACATTTGAGACAGCTTTGATATACTGATGGCACCAACTGGACATATATGACTGCACATTACATAGTGTTACTATAGCTTGGAAAGGAAATATGGAATGGCATTACTGGAGCCTTAAAGGCTGAACCTAACAGATGGCAGCAAGCAAATATGTGAGGCTACAATGTACATAAGCTTATCATGTCAGCCACCATATACGGCTGGTAACTAAAGTAACTGTTTTGTCTGCATATTAATATTTGTTATATAGAGAACCTTACATTAACATTTTATTTTACATGTGCTATGCCACCCAGGTCAAAGGTCATGCAGTGTCATAACCTTTGATGTAATCATAGTCAAAGGTCATGTGATGCTTTTTCCTGATATGTACATTAAAGCACTTTGCTATAAAACGGTATATACATTTAATAAAATACAAATACAAAAAATGCATGCACATATATATTCCCTGGGGTCAGGATAACCAATTTGATTTACACTTAAACAATACAATCATGGCATTGAAAGGAGAGAGAGTGCCCTGAGAGACTCGATTTAAACAAGTATACAGTTTCTTTAATACTTGGCATGCCAAATGGTACAATTTCTGTAGTGAATGTGAATGCAGAACAATATCCATAAGAATTCGAGTGGCAGGACCCCACCATCATGTTCCAATAATGTATAGCTCTGAAGTCCTTCCACACCCCTTCAGCAGTCCCTTCTGTTACTCGTACATGGGATAAAAACAATAACAAGAAGTGTGACAGCGGGTGGCAGATGCAAGGGTAAGTGCAGACAGCAGGTGTCCAAAAGTGCAGGTAGGGGGACTGTAGGGTTACAGATACAGACCCAAGTGCAAGGGTTTACTGGAGGCAGTGCAGGTGTGCAACTGGGTGGGTAGGGACCTGGGCCCAAAATCAAAGGGTAGCCAGGTGACCAGTGCAGTATCAGACAGGTAATCAGCCGAGAGGAATAGAGAAGGCAGCAGCAAATAGGAAGGTCTTGAGGTGCTTCTGGAACCAGAGATGGTTCTCCTCGAGTTCCAGAGAGACATGGAGACTGTTCCAGAGGGAGGCCCCAGCCGAAAAAAGAGATCTACCACCAACTTGTTGCTTGGAGAAGCGAGTGACCCTTCGGGAGTTGGAGGTGGAGGAGCATAGGGAGGTATTTAAGAACAGAGAGTAGGAGGTATTGAGGAATCAGGCCCCATAATGCCTTGTGGACAATGCAGAGGGTTTTGTACTTAATCCTTGCAGCTGCTGGGAGCCAATGCAGAGATTTCAGTGCTGGAGAGATACGAGGCAAGGACAAGTTGTGCAATCCTGTCCTGGGTGAGTTGCAGAGAGTAGAAGCAGGCAGATTTTGAAAGAGGCTGTTGCAGTAGTGCAGCCTAGAGATAACCAGAGCTCTAGTGACACTGACCTTCTGGGGGAAGGAGAGGAAATGAAGAATATCTATGAAGAGGTGCAGCTGGTAGTTTGACTTCTTAGAGATGTCGGAGATGTGAGGAGAAAAGGAGAGTATGGAGTTGAAGATGACCATGAGGTTCTTAGCCTCACAGGTAGGAGCAGGAAGAGGGCCAAGGGTGGCCAGTGAGAGAGTAACAGGAAAGGAGGGTGCAGGTATGCCGATGAGAGATTGCTGGCAGCACAACACTCTTGGATAGCAGCCAGTCATTCAGGGATAAGAGAAGGAGAAGAGGTGGCAGAGGGGAGCCTGAAAATGAGCTGAGTATCATCCACATAGCACTGAAAGCTGGCGCAGAGTGGCAAAGCGGTGGGCAAGAGGTGCCAGGTATTGATAGAACCAATAGGGAGAGAGGTTAGACCCCTGGTGAACACCACAGGTAGAGAGTGAGATAGAGGAAAGGAAGGACCCAAGTTCCACCTGAAACCCACCTCTAACTGTAACACCTGCTATGACTCTGATCTTGCAGCATTGAAACAAAAGTGCAGAGCGGCAGAAGGAAAGTGGCAAACTTCAGGCTCCCCCTCTCACAAACTGGCCTGCTGGCTGCTCCAAAGGCAATACAGACTCTCCATCCATGCCAAGAAAAGAACCCACATTCAATCATGGTTATCTGGTGCTTCCAACAGCACGGCTGAACTTTTCAAAATCTGCAGGGAACTAACCAACCCCTCTGCAGTCTCCTCCTCCCTTCTTCCTTCCCAGGCCCTCTGCAACAAACTGGCAACTCAGTCATTTCACCACCAAAATCAGGTTATCCTGAGCAGCCTTGTTACTCACCCTCCCAACCCTACCCACAACCCCTCGACTCCCTTGGCCCCTCACCCTCCTCCTTCCTCCTTCTACACCTTCTCCCCTGTCACACCTGAATAGGTCACCATAGTTGTCCTCCCCATGAAGTTCTCTTCCAAACAGGTGTCCCCTTGCTCATCCAGAACCATCAAGGACAACATTGGCTCTCTTGCCCCCGCACTTGCTGACCTCTGCAACCACTTTTTTGCTTCTGGTTCTTTCCCTCCTCCCTCAAGCACTTGCTTGTGCACCCTCTCGTTAGAATACCCTCATCAGACTCTACCTGTCCAGAAAACAGCCACCCTAGCTCTATCACCCCCTTCCTGGGGAAACTGCTGGAGAAATTGCCCTTGCCACAACTCAACTTTCACACTGAACTTGTTGGTGGTCTTCACAACCATCAATCTAGATTATGAGCATCCAGAGGCATGGAAACTGCTCTTCTGAACACCCGTGAAGTACTGCCTGCATCCCTCGATTCTAACTCCCCAGCTGTCCTCATCCTACTTGATCTTTTTTCTGCCTTTGACACAGTCAACCACTCGATCCTCATACAAAGGCTCCATGACACTCTTGTTGTACTGTATATGTCGGTACGTCTTGCGGCTAAATGTATACAATGAATAATGTTGAACGCAATCTAAACAACATGAAACATACATAATTATTGGCTTGTGTGAAACATTAGCACATACGTGTGTACTATGATACATTGTACATTTGATCTTACTATGAATTGTTAATATAATGTTATGGTAACTGATCAAAATCCCATGTGATGGACATGGGATAAAGTTGGGGTCTTCAATGGCCTCAACAATATTCCACCTATGCTATTGTAAATTGGAATTTGATGAATGATGATGGATCATACTGGGGGTCATATTTAATGCTGATGGTAAACTACTACTGGCTATATAGAGATCAGATGAGAATTACAGGCCCTGATGAAGGACTACTATGAGTCCAAAATACATTGGCAAAATCTTCATCTGCACTTAAATTAATCAATTAAAACTTTATTTGGAAAATGAAAGAAACCAAGAACTAGTCTTTATAAAAGGAATTACATGAAGAAAGTAAAATTTTATTTGAAGGTTTTTGAACTACAAACTATAACCATTCAGTGGATATTAGGGTATGCAACCCCCACCAAACGCTAATAAGCCTAGGTGTCTATATTTCTTGCACTTTGACAGGACCAGCACTGTGGCACTAATTAGTGGGTCTGCATCTCCCTTACAAGAATTACCAAGCAAAAACAAATTAGCAGTGCCTGCTCACAGCACTCACTTATCTCTGTTGTACCGTTATATAGAGACCAAATAAATACTGTGGCCTTTGTCAAACCGTAAAATCTTGATTTTAGAATAGTTCAAAACAAGATGATGAGCTTTTAAACAATTCCTACAATAAACAAGACTTTGTTGCAATCTGCATTTGATCAGGACACCCCTCATAAAGGATGGAGTGTTAGAAAGGCTATGAGCTAAATAAATGTGCAGCATATGCTGTGTTTACTAACATGTAGCATTATGGACAATAAATGTGGGTGACTTAAGGTATTAACATAAACCAAGGGGACTAGAGTTGTAGGATGTAGATAGACCCTTATAGTACTAGCAACGCAACAGGTGCACACACTCCACTGGCTGTGCATTGTCAGTTTCAGAAAATAAAGTGAAAATTGAAAACTGGGCATCAACATTTGTGAGATTCAGAACATGCAGTTATGAGCCTTGAAAAGAACATACAAAGCAATCACAGGAAGAAAGCATGGGAGAATGTTTTATTGAACAATACAACAAATACATAATTATAATAGTAATAATAAATATCCCCCGGCCCTTGGGAACATTAGTTCTCAGTAGGAAAATGAAAGAAAATAAAAAGAGAAGTCAATGGGGCTCTCAGCCACACTGCACAAAGGGTGCTGTGTGTAGCAGAAGGCAATGGCATATGCCATGGAACTTGGAGGAAAGTATTTCTAGAAGAAAGTTACACAAATAAATACACAGTATCCCAAAAGATAGGGAAAATGAATGTGTGAGTGTGGAAAAGGTTGCCACTCACTCAGGGGAACAGACCACAAATCCATAACTCCAGCAAAAAATGGCTGGGGGACTCACATGTAGATTAGATTGTGCATAAATTATGAAACTCTTCTTAACACAAGCCATTTTGGCTTTCTTGGCTATAATCTCTCGAAAGGAGATGCTGCCTTCAACAAGGAAGCCAAGGGTTTTGGCAGTGTTTGACAGCTGTTGGCTGAATCCTTCCTGTTGCATATCATCAAGTCAAATTTGGACATACTGTTGTTTTGCAGAGGTACTGATGAATTCGGTCTTGTTGGAGATAAGCTCAATGTAGGAGCTCGACATCCAGGTTTGGATGGTGGTCAGGCAATCTGAACAATATCAACTGTACATATTGTTGTCTGCTAGATAATTAGGAAGCAAACCATTTTCAGGGTCTACTGGAGAAACCCATCCTGCCAGCGAGAAAGGTGAGGAGTGTCCTCTGGTCAATTTTGTAAAATGCAACTGAGAAGCCTATAAGGACAAGAAGGCATGAGTCACCCCTGTCATTGAGTTGCAATGTGTCATCCAGCACTTGGATGGTGTCAGTCTCTGCACTGCATTTGGGGTTGATACAAGATTGGTTGTAACAGCCGAGGCTGCATTGTTCGATTTCATCCCAATAATTGGGACACATCACATTTCTCTATGAATTTCCCAATGAACATGAATCATGTGATGGGTCAATGGTCCTCCAGGTTGAGTGTGAGCTTCTTTAAGCTGAATTGTTGGAGACCTGTCTTTAGTGAGTCTTGGAATTAGTCATCCTTGAAGGATGCGTACAGGATGATGAGGACTGCATTGAGCGTTGCACCAGATAACTGTTTGAAATAAAAGTCCGGGACAACATTGCCCATGTAAGTGATACGTTTGAGTGAGTTGAGTGTATCTGAAAGATCAATGGAGGAGAAGGATGTGAAGTTGATCCCATTGGGAAGGGTACTGAGGGGATGTTAAGTGAATATTTGTCTGACTTGGGCGTGTTGATGAGACTTTACATTTTTGTTTTGTGAGGATGGTATTGATCACATCACATTTTACTTGTGATCCGTCACATAGATAGTTAGTTTAAGCTAGGTTCAGTGCTTGCTCTCTTCGAATACGGCTTTGCTCCTGTTAGAAGCTCCTCAATGGTGTAGTAAAAACTCTTATCATCGGAGGTCATGTGTCTACATTGGCCCCTTAGGGATTTAGATACCCGAGATACTGTTTTTTGGCAACTTCTTTTCCAAAGATCTGATCAATCATTTATTGGAGGTGAGCTCAGGTGTGTACTATGTCATAGATAGTTTGGCTTTGGAATGCATGGGCATCGAATACCACCATGCTGGACTGATGAAAAGATACCAGAAGGGCTTGAGTATCCACCGTAATGGGGAAAGTCGCAAAAGATGCCTCTCGGGTGTCTAGTGGGATCCTCTTGAAAAAGTGTTGTTTAATCACTGGGAATTAAGTCTGGCTTTTATGTGGTAATGATCTGTGTGACAAGAGTAGAGGGATCTTGGTGTGGCCAGTCTAGTCAAGACTGAGTGCAAGAAATGTGTGGGTAGGAGGAAAAGGTGGAATCAAGCATGTGGTCTTTGACATGTGTGGGGGAAGAGTATGATTTGTTTGAGGTGCAAGGAGTTGTTCAAAAGTAGCATATCGCACAGGTGTTTTGTCGATTGAGACTCTGGGATATAAAAGTCTCAGAGAAAGATGTTACTAGAGAAGGAAATCATTACAGTTGAGAGTAGGTTAGAGAAGTTGCTGATATAGTGACCACTTCCATGAGGTGGCCTGTAGATCATGATGACAGTGATGTGTGTCATGGGCAACAGATGTGAGAGGATTGAAAGAGTCTGTCTCTCTGTATTGTGATTTTCTTTTGGAGCCAATTGATCTTATCAATGATACCTCTGGATTTCCCTGTGGGGTCAGTTTGTTGAATACAGTAACCAAGAGGTAGCGATACATTACAGATGTGGGAGGAGGTGGGTGTGAACACGGTTTCTGTGATTAAAAAGAGCATTGAGATAATCGTAGTATATGAGGTCGGTGATATCAGCATAAGGGGTGAAAGCAGGTTGTTAGATTGTGTTGTTGGGGTGCAAAGGGATGTTGATGAGGTTCTACAGAGTAGTTGTCTGCGGATTGCATTGGGCACTTGGCTGTGTGAGCCCTGAAAAGGATGGGGATGGGCTGTGGTGATAGGAGATAATGTCTGTGTGATGTTTGAGCATCAGAATAACTGGCACTTGTCCCAATCAGGCTTGAACAGGAACAAACAGGCAAAGTCCTTCTCTTTGCATGTCCTTTTTTGTGGATGCCACTGATAAGGAAGCCTATAGAGGGTTGATTAAATAGGTGGTGGCTGGGGTGGCTAAGTGGCAAGTCCTGGCCAGTTGTCCAGAAACCTCCTCAATTGCTTTCCGCCTGGTGCTGGTCTGGAGCCCTTATGCATCTGCTGGGAAGGGGGGAAAACTGGTGGTGGGGGGTGAAGCTGTGTGGCAGGCCTAGTCACATAACCAACAAACTCCTCAATGTTGTCTGCCTGGTTCTACCCTGGAGTCCTTATATAGGTTTCTGGAATCTGGCAAATGAGTGATGAGTGGAGGGACCTGGTCACACGACATTCATCCTCCTCAATGGTGTCCTCCTGATACAGTCCTGGAATTCTTATGTAGCTGTTGGGAATACTGGTGCTGGGTGGGGCAGGTGAGTGTCGTCAATAATCTCTGTTTGGCGCTGGCCTGGAGTCCTTTCATAGTTTCCAGGAATGTGGAAAAACTAGTGGTTGGTGACCAAGCTGAGTGTTCGTGTCTGGCCAAATCCCCAGCAGCCTCATAAATGCATTATTATAGTTGACTTCTGACAATTCCTTCAAATTGATGAATTGTCTTCCTCATAACAGTTGGGTATGACAGAATATTGTTGAAAATAATAGATAGTTCACGGTTTACAAGAATCACAACATACTAATCTTGCTGAAACGTAGGTAGAACTGGTTATACCTTGACCATACTTGACCAAACTAATACTGAACAATACTAATCTTTCTGAAGCTGAGGTAAAAATCGTAATTAGCACCCGGGGTGGGAGAGGCTGCAAATCAGGTTGCTTGGATCACAGGCTGAATCCCACAATCCAAGCCTGTGTTCCAAGCAACCTGATGGCTGCGGCTGCTCCCATTCCCCACAATCTTACCCCCACTGTCTCCTACCTTCCCCTTAGGTCTCTTGTTCCTTCCAAACTCATTACTCCCTTTCCTGATACCTTTGGCAGTGTGAAGGGTGCCATAGAGCACAACCACATGTTACCTAGCTCACCAACATGCTGCAGACAGCATGTCGACTTTGTCCGGACTTTGCTCAGGGCTTAGCCCCTAAGTGATGTATTAGTGGTTCTGGAGGCCTGTTTGGTGTGCCCAGTGTGTGCCCAGCATCAGCAAGGTGGGTGGCAGATGGAGGTGCACTGGAGGAGGTTCCACAATGGGACCAGCAGAGCAGAGGTCAAAGTGGCTACTAACTGGGGGGAGGGAGCAGGAGATCTTGAGTGGCAAATGGGTGGAGGGCTCAAGGCTGCAAACTGCAGATGGAAGATCTGCTTTACACTACACCATGCCACAATGGAGCAAACCCACACAATCTGCAGACAGCGTGTTGACTTTATCCATACTTAGCCCCAGAGTTTAGCTCTGGACGTGATGTATATAGTGGTCCAGGACCTGTGGGGCATGGTCTGCACTACTGCGGCAGGTGGCGTTTGATAGTAAATGTTTTATGCAGTATGGTGGCCATGCTATTTCTTTTAAGTGCCATTTCTGTGACCACATAGATTTTGGAGAGAATCCACATAATAATTTGTAGTAAAATCATTATCCAGCCAGGATTCCTTAGGTATATTATATGAAGTATGCTAACCATCCCGGATCACCATGTTTATTAATAGCCCTGGCCACATTTCAGGTCATCATATTTAGTACTGAAAAATCCTGGCATATCTGCCAAGTTCACTGGATTTTACAGAGGTAGCTAGATACAAATGGGTGACAAAAGGTTAATGCATCCATGGTCCCTATCTGTAGCTTGTCTCAACAGGAAGCCCATTCTATCCCATGTTTTTTCTCTAGAGTTGGTCCAGATCTGTTTTTGAGAGATCTAAAATCAAATTCTTTTTTGTAAGGGTGTACATTAGAACGTGTGTAACTCACATTAGCTAAGAACTGCTCCAGCCGGGGTGTATTACACTCTGGCTAAGATTAGATAGCTACGAGAGAGATTGTTAAATCCGAATTGAACACTGCATCCACAACAATCAGACAAGATGAACTTTCAAATCTTGTTTTTACCCCAAGTAGGCCTAATGGTTCCACAAGAGATTTTATAAAGGCACCTTGCTTTCGCTTGTCCTCCACTTAAATGTACAGCTAAGGTTCCAATTTCTCCAGCCTACCAGAGGGTTGGAGTACAACTTCAGCTAACAAGCTGTGGAAAGCAAGAGCAGGACACCTTATGAAGGTTGCCTTAAAATGCTCTTAATGAAATGCATGCTTATCTTGGAGCTGTTACACCTGGTTTAGTCTATAGTGGACTGACTGGTCTGCTCTTGATAAGATATCTCTCCAGTTGTTATTTTTTGACCATCCAAATGTCTGTTAGTTGATTTGGATGCAGCTTGACTGTAGCATTAGTTGCTTTACCTTGCTCAGAGGATTCAACCATGGCGTGTCCATGTTCAATGAGAAAGCTAAGCCGCTGTGTACAGCAAGCAAAGCATGAAAGCACATTTGGTGTTTGAAGTGGTGATGGGTCGTGAAACTTGATCGAGTTCAGTTAACTCTAAGGAATGGGGAAGCTAGAAAGGATGTTGGTCGGTATCAACTACTAGTGGACCCTCCATATATGAAATATCCTCAACTGAATCAGTGAGCAAAGATGATTTACCCCTTATCATGAGAAAGAACATCAGATTGTATGCAGAATGGAATGGGAGAGGAGAACCTAAAGTAAATACGGGTCATCTACTAATTCAAGAGCCAAGACATAAGAATATTTTTGAATGTTTGAGCCTGTGAGGGATTTGTCCCGAACATCTGCATCTCCTCCATTAACCAAATGTGGAGGTGAGTTAGAAATGGAGGCCGACAAGGGGGGAAACATCGTCATTCTTAACACATTGGATTATTTGTTGATGGCTAACGACCACCTTAGTACCCCTAGATGCTACCAGTAGATTAAAAGTAATCCTATTACACAGACTGTTTCAGAGCTTAAGGTGTTAGTAGATTTCTGGTATTCACAGGGCCCATTGTCTGATGATGAAAGGAGTTTTCTGTTCAGAGCACAGCCGGTCATACCGACCATGTACTTTCTCCCAAAGATACACAAGCAGCATGACAAGTTACCAGATGTTCGTCCGATCATGAGCGGGCTGGGCAACGAAAGGTCTAGCACAATATATTGATACTGTTAAAGGACTTGTGCCATTGTTGCCTGCATACTTGAAAGACACCACACAGACCATGGTAATACTTCATGCAATTGCATGGCAACCACAGTATAAATTAGCGAGTTTGGATGTTAAAACATTATATACATCCATTCAACACCAATTACCACTTGATACAATAGATTTCATGTTTCGTAATCATTCAGCATCTTTTATTCAACACCACAATATATTTGCTGACCATGAATTTAAGGCAGAAATTGTAACGCGGAAACGTTACATAGATGACGTTCTAATTATTTGGAATGGGTCATCGGAGTGGTTTACAGCTTTCACACAATTTTTGAATCCGAACAAGTTCAGAATTGAATTCTCTGGCAGTGTTAGCAACACCACATAGGAGTTTCCTGATTTGAAGATTGAGGTACGCAACAATTGTTTATACACACAGACTTTTGGAAAGTCTACAGCTGTCAATGCTACTTTGCTTGCTACAAGTTGTAACAAAAGAACAGTGATATCCAGTATTCCTGTTGTGGAATTTTTTCAGGCCAAAAGGAATTGCAGTATGCAGTCAGCATATGATCAAGATTGTGGTATGATCCAACAAAGGTTCAAGGAACGGGGGTACACTACCCAATGTCTTAACAAGGCTTTATGAAAAACAAATTCACTTACAAGAGAAGCCATGCTGGACAATATCATTTCTAAAAAAGCAAGGTCTGCAAATGAGACAACATTCATAACTAAATATGCACAGGACAGTAATTGTCTTTACAAATTACTTCACAAACATTGGCATCTCTTAAAATTGGATCCAGATCTGAAAATCTTATGTTTCGGATAAACCAAATTTGATTTTCACCAAGAATAAGACACTAAGGAACAAACTCACTCCCTCTTTCCCTGAACCTAGATCAGAAGAACCAGAGTATCTAGCTTGGCTCAAAAGTGCCACTGCTGGCTTTTTAAAATGTGGAATGTGCAATTTTTGCCAGTATGCATTGTGACTGACCACCAAATTCATGTGCCATCACGGCTTGGATTTTCATATACGAGATTTTATAAATTGTAAATCCAAATTCATAGTTTACACCATCCAATGTGTCTGCAAGAAAGTACATGTAGGGAGTACTATACGGAAACTCTGGATCAGAATACAGGAGCATTTGGCACATCTCAAAAGTCAGGCCCCAAGCCACCATTTGCATTACATTGGCAAACACACCACCAATGGGACAATGCAAAAGACATTCAGTTTGTTGGATTGCAGCAAGCACGCCTACATGTCAGAGGTGGAGATCTTCTATGACTACTGCGCCAGCTAGAGGCACGGATGATTTGTAAATTACGATGTACATTGCTAGGCCTTAATCAGGAACATGAGCTGAATATTTTCTTATAAATTTAAAAAATGTTTTGCAATACAATTATTTTGTTGTAAACCCAGAGCAAGAGGTTTCCATGTGTGGATAGGAGTGTCTTAACATAGCATTTGAACTGGGAAGGAACATGCTGATACAGGTATATTTTCCATGGAAGAGGAATCCTAATATAAATTAACACATTTATACCATAGTATATGCGTTTTGGTATTTTGGACACCTAATTAAGATTAGATGGTTTTACAAAGCACATGATACCAGCATGCTTTACACAACTAGTTCAAGAGGAGTAATAACAGTAGGAACACCTGGAAAACTGAGAAATCAGCACCTAATATTTTTAAATTTAACATGGGATGTTCTTTAACATAATTAACAAGTCACATTTGTGAAAAATTATGTTTTCAAACTTCTAGGCGCGATATAAGCCACAGTATGATGAACGCAAATATGAAATGGGATAGGGTATTAGGTAGTATACAGTATTTTTTTGGCTGGCACTCAATCTCAGAGGTAAAGTGATCGTAACACAGTCGCATGGTTTTTCACGCAGTCATGTGACCTGGTTCGTACACGTGACATTCAATCAGTATGCACATTAACATTACTAGTAGGGACGCGCGGGTAATGTAGTAAGCCGCAATGCGGGAAACACTTACAGAGGCAATGGAGCACTAATCATGTCACATTAGGAAACTCGCAGGTAGTATACACTTTTCTATTGTTGGCACCAGTGACACGTTCAACTAGTAAATTTAATCTAATGATTGGTTAAAAGCACACAAACAGTATTCTAATTTACTTTTAGAATCAAGCACTGGCACCAATCGACTACCATGATTATGTGAGGTGGAGCACAAATTTGACAGCAGCCTATTTGGAGGATACGTTATAATACACAGCACAAAAATTATGTTTGTGAAATTAAGAGGAACTGGAGACATCTGCATTTTGTCACACAGCGTAGTGAATACGGTAAATGAAACACCTCTCATCATTTCTACTTACTCACATAATATTTGGGTTGTCATTGACAGTTTCAGGTATGTCTTCCGTTGCCCGTCTCTATATCTGTTTTATTTTCTGCAGTGATTACTTATCGTGATAGTGGGTAGTCTTATTACACGTGAATTGAAAAGGTTGAACATTTTGAAACTTGCAATTAATGCGTATCCAAGCTTCATTCTCTCACACAAGGTACATCTATTAGCATAACTGCCTTCGGTTTAACTAAGAGTAATCAATTAACGCTAACAGTAACATAATTAAATACATTTTCTGTTGGTACAGTTGAAGGAACAGGTGACCACTTGTTAGATCTGTCTCATTACACTATTACAGGGTATAATATGCATGCCAACTGGGTGTTTTACAGGCGTACATATTGGTCCATTACACAATAGTTATTTCACTGTGGTATCGCACAATTCAGGTTTTCCTTTTTTGTTTTGCTCTTCTGTGGTTCTGTATTGGGGTCAGATTCTGACCCGAGCACTTGAATTATGTTGGTACTCATAACCAGACCTTTTTGCTTTTGCACATGTGATGTACGTTGCAGATGGCAACCATACACATTATTGTATGTTTTAACAGAATAGGATTGCTTTTTATAACTATATGTTTATTTTTATTTTTCTCTTTCTTTTTGGAATTTCCCTTTCTTTTCAATTGTTTGCATTTTTGATGGATCATCATCTTGTTGGTTATTGTTTCTGTTTGTTTGTTACGTACATCTATTGTTTGCCTGAACGGCTGTTGGTACATTTGGAATTTATTGTACATTTTTTTGGTTCACACTGGACCCACAATCTTCTTCCAATTTGCTATTGTTCCATGATGTTTATGATTTGAATGCTATGTAAATTCTGTAATTAGGCCCCACCTTGAGAAAGACCGAAGTCGCTCGAAACACGTGTCGGCTAAATTAGGCCTTTACTGTGATTAAATAAACAGTTCTGTGTTTCTAAAAGGATGTGTTAAACCACAAGAGATTTTTTCTCACCAAGTCTGAACAATACCACATCATTTCACATTTTTTATACAATTTAGCAAAAGTTACAACGCTACCAAAATACTTTATTGCAATCCACCACACAAACCTGATTGGACACAACTCTCTTCAAAGAAAACCCATCTATTCCCAATTCCTATGTTTTCATTGGCCAGGTTTGCCACAATAATTGTCTTCATATTATATTCATAACAGACCTCTTCTTATGATTAGTCCGTAGTAGGTCATGATTACAACACAAGGTTAAACATTTGTATTGAAAACATAATTCATTACTAGCGATAACTGGCTTAAGCAGTTTAAACCCTAACTCTTGATTTGCACATGGATTGTATGAACATGTCACGCAATATGAGGAGACTGGGTGAATGATTTCCCTTCGTTTGTGATGCTCTCTCATTTCCCAGGTCACTGTTCCATTAAACTTTCCGATCTACAAAGCACTTTATCGCACAACTGAAAACCTCTAAATAGCTTCAGGCACCAGCTTACCCTGTGTTTTACTACTGAGCAAAATAAATAACGAAACTCCCTTGGTCACACTCTCAAACCTCAGGAAATTATATCTTCTATCTAAGAGACTTATCAAACCATAGAAACTCAAGGTTATTCCTGAAGCTGCTGACCGCGAAGGCCAAAGACACTGATTCATCTGCTTTTCTTCCATCTGAAAAACTGTTTAAAAGTCAAAGTGCATTTCGCAAGAAAGCACTAACCACTGGGTTCTGATTCATTGCGAAAAGGCCATTTATATTGAAATTCAAGAATTCCATATGTATTTATATTAATGTGCATACATGTTTTTATGTTTGGTGGATTTAATACTTCATCTTTCTGCATGCATGCAAACTAATATGTATCAGCTCTGAACAAAAAAAAGCACTTGCTCTCCCCCAGTCATCAATATGGGGCTTGCAACATGAATCCCTCATTATGATGGGGACCCTTCCTGACCACCCCAACATAAGGCAAATAAAAAAACACAATGTTGTTTAAAGAGGATATGTTTCTTGGATGCAAAATGGGAATTGGTGACCTAACAATCTGTAGGGCCTTGAATTGGACCAAGGGAGCAGTCAATAGTCAATAGTAACCTTTTGCAAATCTTGGCTTTTCGATGGGGTCCAAACCAACTTTGAGCATCGATGTGAGTGAATCGAGCTCAGTTCGGGTATGTTGGCTCATGTGTGACCAAGCAGGAAGTGAGTGTCAAGCAGGTTCACATTCAGTAGCTCTGCACAGTTTGGATACTTCATTCAGCAAAGCAAGTGGGGGCACTCACCAAGCTCTGTTCAAATCAGAGCCAGGTCAAGCCAGCTTGTAACTGCTGGGAAGAGTCGACAAGTGATGCTCCAGCAGTTCGAGGCTGCAGAGGGCAATGATTTGAATCAGTGATCCTGTTGCTCTGGTGTGCAGTTTAGTAAAGCAGCAGTTCAAAGGCGAGTCAGGTCATGCTGGAAACCTGGTTTGAATTGGCAAGTGACTTCAGCAGTCGAAGTCAGGTCCCAGTTACCAGCAGGTAATGATTCAAAACTAGCAGGTGGCTGGCTTAGCAAGGGCACAATGTATCAAGCTGGTTTAAGATGCAGGCAAAGCAGTTCGAATGGTCAGAGGTGTGTCAAAGACAGCATCAGCTGGATCCCTAGGTTTCGATGGGTGGCACACATGGTTTGACCTGTTTGGTGCAGGATCCCGAACAGGGATCCTTCACCAATCTGGTCCTTTACATGCTGTGGAAACTCCAGGGGCTTGAGGAAAGGCAGAGAGTTGCAGAGAGGCAGTCAGGGCAAAACGCTGCAGTTTCCTGGTGGCCTGAGTCTTTCAACTGTGTTTAATGCAAAAGAGGTGGAGCCAACCATTGAAACCTCCTGAACCTCGTGGAGTGGTGAGGTTCAGAGAAGCAGTCAGGGCAGTCTGAGCAGCCTGTACAGGCTTGCAGGCTCCTTTCCTTTCTTTCTCCTCATTTTCTATCAGGACTCACTTTGGATTCGTTCTGGTTTTGGCATCATAGTGGAGTTGAGGAAGCAGGAAAGTTGGAGACTATGTAGATACAGTTTATATCATTAAGCGCTCCACCATATGTGTTTTGGAGGAAGAGCTGAATGTGGTCTCAAGAATACTGTGATAGTGTGGAGCACCTAGACTCTTTAAGTCACTTCAAACTAGCATTGGGGGTGGTGACTGTGGCCGATAATAGCTTTTGAACCATCCACACCTGTGAACTGCGCAGAATCTGGCAATTCCTGAATCGGAACAATAGCAGCTCACTGAGCGCGTGTATACAAGTAAGCAAATACATTTTCCTGGCTGCCGTGATCATAGCCCATTACATTAAGCATTGGATTAGGTTAACGAGCGGAACACTGGCACAAGACTTTTGACAAAGTGCAGAGCCCCAAGATTTACAAGTATCAGCTTTTGGGGAAGTGATTGCGGGACGTAAAAGCCTTTAAACCTTCCCTTCCTGTGTACTGCTAAAAATTAGGCAACCTCTTACAAGACAAAAGTGGGTCAAAGAGGCGTCTTGGGAGCGGACTACTTTCGCTACTCAAAGTATATGGTGCGCATATACAACCTACGGAGCGGACCCCTGTAAGACAATCTGCGTGCCGCTGAACTGGATGGCATTAACCCAGTATTTACTAACATGAGTCAGTTGAGATCGCTGTTGGGGAAAACTATTAAAAACAACCGCGCAGTACAGATGCGTTTGGAGAACGTTGACATGACTCACTCTGAGGGAGAAATAAATGGGCACTCCCACAAAGGGTGCCCCAATACTGACACTGAAAACTTCCTGAGCACTATAGAGGCTAAGTCGAAGACATGGGGCCTGATTACGACTTTTGCAGAATGGGTTTATAGGCTACGCTAATGGAGGCAGACCAGTTAAACCCATTCCGCAAAATTACGAGGTCCCCTCGCGGGACCCGGTAAGGACGCCTGGTAAAACCAGGAGTCCTTACCCTGTCCCGCGAGGGGACCAGGGAGCTAAAAATGAGCCAGTCGGAATCGGCCCGTTGTTAGCTCCTGCTCCCATTCCCATTGAGCCCTATGGGGGCTCAAATGGGAATGGGGACGGTCCGGGCCTGAGTTCCCAGTAGGAGGAATTACCGGGCCCTCCGAACTCGGAATGGCCCGGTAATTCCCCATTCAGGGAACACAGAGCCGGACCCGATTTTGGAGGCGCCATGGCTGCCTCCAAAGTCATAATGAGGCCCATGGACTTTCCTCTCACAACCAGCTCAATGAACCGTACCATAAAACTTTAATCCTAAAACGGAAACACTATGGCACAGGGTTGTTGATTTGCTCAGTTTGCAGGATCCTGTTACCTCCTTCAACCTAAGTGATCGCTCATTGCACACTAATAACGTCCATGAAAATTCTTTGGAACAAATGTGCAACAGTTTACCTGTTTCCCAGGAAAGAGTCCCAAAGGGGCCTATCCTAGGTCCGGTACCTGATCAGTGCGTCTTACAGGAGAGATTACCGGTCCAACACATAATGGGAACAGCTGTACAGGACTGTGGAGAAAAAATGTACGTGGTGAGCAAAAGAGCAAAGCAATGCTACATTAACAGCTCTGAGTTTTGTGCTGAACTCTCTGGTCAACGTCTTTGAGTTACTACGGACAGATGTACAATCTCACTCAGGCCACCTTCTCAAATTTATGAGTGAAGTGAGTGAATGAAAAGTTCACTTTTAGGCCTAAAATCAGCAGTAACCCATTCTTTAGGATATTCCATCGTCTACCTAAAAAACAACATTAAACTACAGACAGTGGCAATCAAAGCTCTACAAAGCAAATGGGCAAATTCCCAGGAAGCTATGGATGCCCTAAGTGTGCAGATCCTGCCTCACCAGGAATTCTCCCAAATGAGGGACAGAAAGGATGCATTTCCTGAGAAATGAGACTGCGCAAGAGGGTCATAGGGATTTTAATTATACACCTCTCTCAACTTCCATGATGGAGGAGTTCATTCGATTGGTACAATCTTGTGTGGACCCACCAGCAAACGAAGAAGAGGGTAGAGATATGGCCAATGGGTCTCATGAGGCGAACACAGAGACAAACACCAAGGGTCCTAAGACCAATGGCAAAACCAAGAAAAAGAAAAAGAGGAGAGTGCTTGCAGCAGAACTGAAAGGGGGACAGCCGAATCAAAACTCTGAAAAGAAAACTACAAATCAGAAGGCCAATTTGAAGAGGAATGGTGTCCACTTTGTATGAGCACTTAATAATCCTGAAAGTTTAAGATCGGAAGTCAGGGCCTCGAGTCCGAAAAAGCCCCAAAGAGAGATTTACTGTCCAATGAGGTCCAGAGAAGATCTTCACAAGTAACTCAGTCAGGTCATAAAAAAAAGGGCAGGAAATTGGGGACGGGTGTCTTGGGTCTCCCTCTTGGTTACTGCAGAATTTTGATAGGAGTGCAAATGACTCCACAAAAGGAACTAAGAGTGGCTCCAATTTTCTTGTAGGGCAAGAAAATAGTTCCTAAAAAAATCCCAGCCCAATAAATTGGGGATCATTGAGGGAAATCTGGGACTTTTGAATTCAGGCCTGGACGAAAATAGTGTCAGACCAAGACTTTGAATCGAAAAAGAACCCAGTCACTCCAAGAAGCCTGGATGATTCACCCCTGGCTACGGAAGGCCTGAATACAAGAGATTGTGCAGAGGATGGAGAAAGGGTGGAGTCGTCAGCCACAATGGTGAAAGCGCCACTCATGTAGGCGATCCCTATAAAAACTGCTTCATTTCCATTCGCAATAAATTCACCGGATGAATGGTCGGCAAGTGAAGGGGCTACTATCTCAATAAACAAATCTCCAAATGGTAGTAACCCCACTCTCCACCCTTGCAATATCAAAGGTATGGGACAAAAGAATTACTGGGAGCAGCAAGCACTAGCCCTTGAATAGAACTGGCATTCTGGCAGAATTCCATAAAATGGATAAACTCTTCCTTTTTGCATCAGAGGACATTGAATCTGTCAAATTTCCACATCATGGAAATGGGCCTGAAATTAAAGTTGGGAGCAAATACAATTCTATCCTCGGCCCCTGTTTTGCGTCTACAAGATATCGAAGTGTCTGGTGTGTAGGAGGTTTTGTGTTATTGGAGCAAATTTGGGATTTGGCAGTATTTTCTTACTGTGATATTTTGGTGGTAAACTGGCAGTAAACTGGCCTTACCATTAGAGATAATTCAGTAAGAAAATACAGCCAAATCCCGAATTTGCTCCAATAAGACAAAACCTCCTACAAAATGGTGTGTTGGGCCTGTGGGAACAGACTGTAGAGCAACTAATGGGCGTGGCAAGTGTGTTCTACACCGCCATACGTGCATTAAAGGGAACTCACTTTGTGAGAGCAGTGTGACACTGAAAGTGAATCTCAGAATGTCTCAAATTGATGCCACGTTCCCAGAATTGGTGAAATATTTGGAGGCAAAATTATATGCACATGGAACATGGTCATCAGATGATGCCACAGAATGGCATGACCGTATCTATGGGGAAGTTCAGAAAGAACCACTGGACAACATTTTTGAAGAAGATAGCATAATTCAGTTATGTCTTCTGAGATTATTTAATGCTGCTGACAAACATTCAGAGAAAGACTGTTTGATACGGCTCTGCGCCAAAACATGGTTCATTTTAAATAGGTCTCTGTGAATGCAAGAAAATGATGCCAAGCTAATTAGTAGACTAAAAGTTGAATTAGATGGAACTAATGAACAGGAGAAAAAGTTAAGAGCGAAACTGGAGGTATGTTAAAAAGACATGCAATCAAAGTGTAAAGAATTCGACACTCAGTTGTCTCAAAGGAGAAAACATTGAACAAGAATTAAAACATCTGAAAGGGTTGGTAGGTGACATTAGACAAGATAAAGATGAGGCTGTTTTAGAAATACAAGTTCTACAGAGAGAGAATCTAGAGAAAGAAGGTAAGCTCCAGACTATTGAACAAGAGATAGCTAAAATGCTCCAAGAAAGGGACAAGCAGGACAAAGAGCTTAATGACTGTCAAATGCAGATGAGCGATATGCAAAATGTGATTAATAAAATGGGTGATGAAAACACTTACCTACCTAAGGAGGCAGACCGACTCCTTAAAAAGGGCAAAGATTTGGAACAGCAGATATGTGATTTCCGGTCTCAGGACAATCGACAGGGCACCACATTCAATGGGATTGAGGTGAACTCCATCTCTACACGGGGAAATAGCGTCCCGGTGACTGTACCGGTTTCTGGATTTGGTTGCACCGCCTTTGTGGGGTTTGACTCACCTGTTGGGGGTTATCACCAATCCTATACACCTGAAACAAGGGTTGATCCACAAAGTAATGCAATTCCAAATATAGCGCCAAGTAGCCCTATGAAGATAATTAAGTCAATCAAGGCCCTGATCAAACCATTCAAAAAAGGAGGGGAGTGCTGTCTAGAGGACCACTTAGGAGCGGTGCATGATATATTTAAAACCCTAAATATACCCAAGGAACAATACAGACAATACTTTCACTTAACTCTGGATGCTCCCATAGCGAGTATCATCAGAGGATTGAATGAACAGGAGAATAAGTCATGGGCAGAATTTGAAAAAGAGGTTAGGCATCATTTTTCTCCATTTCGATCACTACAAGAAGCGAAGAAAGTTGCATATACGATCACAGATGGGCCAAATACATCACCTCGCCATTTTCTTCAAGACATAAAAAGATCCTTTTCTTGTTTTGATGTCTCTTTCAATCCCAATTCCAATGAGTTTAAAACTGCCTATTTTCATGGTTTTCAGAAAGACATATCACAGTTAGTCCGCGAGTTTCATCGGGAGAAGTCTCTTGAATGGATTGTGCACCAAAGTACCAAACTGTTTAAAGTGCTCTACTGTCAGGGAAGAGAACGGTGATAAAATGAAAGAAACAAGATTAAAATCTAAAGAATCCTCAGCATCAGTAGGAGATTAGGTTGGCTAAAATGTCACTTGAATCCACTCAAAGTCCAGGCAAAAATAATATGACACCCAAACAGAGGGGTACTCCACAGAGGTTGCTGCCCTCGGCAGCGATGTTTCAGTCACATGATCCTAGTAATAGAGAGAGTTACATTAGTCCTAGGTACTTAGGAGACAGACCCCAGGCAGGATATCTACCCGATATGTCAGGCATGAACAACAATCAGGGACAAAATCAAGATCAAAGAGGTAATAGTCCCTACCAGACATTGGGGACACAGAGCAGATTAGACCCCAACACCATGATATATGGTAACCAGGACAGACCACGGTATGTGGATCGATATATTGAAAATGGGAATCAGCATAGGGAACAATACTCACAAAATGAAAGACAGAACACGAGGCAGAATATGAACTATGCTCAACGTCAATACAATCATTCACCGCCACAGGGGGATTACAACCAAAGAATAGGTACACCCTGCTCCCCGTCTCACATGAATCAAGAGTTCAGAAACTATTTGAATAGGAATCAATCTCCTGAGAGATATCAGAATAGATTTAACCCGGGGGAGAACAACCATCCTGGCCTAGGCCGCAAAGAGAAATGCTAGAGAAATGAAAAGGTTCCAGTGTCTTAAGGCCCAAGTAAAAATGTTGGCTGAACAAATAGGACAACTCTGTACAGTTCAAAAACAGTCATCAAAGGAAGGGGCAGTGGGTCATAGAAGTGACCTGATGGCATCTGATAATAAGTGACTAAATATTCATGACACCTGCAATGATGAAAAGACAGATTCCCCTGAACCGGTTTTGCATAATGACCCTGAGCTGATTGATGATTTAAAAATGAAAATACCTGCAAATGAACATGAGGAAGGGATTGCAAACACATCTAAAAAAGAGGTTTGGTTTAACCTAGCGTTGAATCAAACGTTGAAAATGTGTACAAATAAAAAAGGAAAAGGAGAAAAACATGAAATTCCAAAGGAACAAAGAGACAGATTTAAGAAAGACACCTTATGCACTGATAAAATAATTGATGAGGGAGTAGATCTGAATGTTATAACACCCTCCATAGACAATCAAGATCTTAATAAAATGTAGGCAGAAAGAATAAGTACTAAAAAGGAGGGTACAGATCGGTCACCTGAAGAGTTCTTTGAGCCACATATTTTTGAAGAAATTAAAAATACTGATATCATGCCAAATATCAACAAATGTCCAGAATTAGAAAATGATGACCTATCAGGTGATGTTTATACACATATTCAGTTGGTAAATTACAGTGTGAACTCTGATGATCCCCTGATGGAAGGGCGAACAGTGGCCACACTCCAAGTGACCTCTGAACATGGGGAGATGGGCAAGGTTTCTCAAATGGAAATGAAAAGAAAGGAGAGAAAAATGTCCTTTCATTAACCCATGTGCTTAGCCAAGAGTGAGAAGGGTCTGAGAAAAGTGAATCCTGAAATCAGTAAACATTTGCACTTTTTGTGTGTATTAGAGTAAGTTGAGGACAGATACTATGCCCCCATTACTGTGGAAGAGAAGTGCAATAGACTTGCAATGATTGACACAGGTGCATAGGCCACAATTATGTCAAAGAATTGGTAAAAAGTATCAATGAAGGAGATCTCCACAGAATCAGATCAAAGTGAGACAAAGTGAAGGCCCAGTACATCATTTTAACGGTTAGGATGTACCTATTGAAGGTGTCACTGAAATTGACACAAAAATAGGGAAACGCAGAATGAAACAGGAAGTATTGATCACATCTATTTGTGAAATTCCATTTTTGATGGGAAGAGATTGCCTGAAAAGATTGTCTCCTCTCATTGATGGGGTAAATGGGGTTCTGTGGTCTTTAACCAAAAAACCATTAAGGCCTAAGAAAATAAAGTCACAAAACAGCAGCGTAAATGAATGCCATGCTGTTGCCAAATCAAATGATGCAGTGGAAGTGTATCTCCAAAATAGTTGTGTGCCTAGTGTCACCGTCATTTTAATGTGTCAGGAAAAAATGCAAAGTGAATAAGAAAAACAATCCGTGCAGATTTATTTGGATCCTAGGAATAAATGTCAAACTGAAATAGTTGAACACACATTGTGCTTCTATTTAAAAGAAAAGAAGTGCAAACAGAACACCATCCCTAAGGCAGACACAGAAAAACACATCAACACTCTTGCTGAAATACATATGGAAAATGAGCAGCCATGGATTCATATTGGTATAAATGGCCATTCTGAAGTGCCACTTTGGCAATTGAACAGGAAAGGTGTTTTATTAATGAGAAATGACTTCAGAGGATGATGGAAAGGGAGGAGATCCCGAAGTTTTGAATTAAAAACCAATACATCTCTGGATTGGACAATCCAGATTTTGAAAACCGAATTGCAGTGAGGTGCATGCTAAAGATTACTGTTGGACAAAAAATCATCTACCACAACGTGTGGATAGTGAGTGGTACACAAAATGACTTTTACCTGGGCAATGATATCATGCACAGGATGTGTATGGTGTTAGAGTTCCTTAATCAAAAAGTATGGTCCCGGCTAGGCGGGCCTGTGCCCGAATTTGAAGACAAAAGAAAGGCGTATCATGGTGCACAATTGGAATATGCAATTGAACTACAGGTGAAGAAGGATATTACTATTCCTGCATTCACCAGGCAGGTTGCTATAACAATAAAGCACAAAAATGGACAGCAAATGAAGGATTCTGATGCATTTGTGTGCTTGAATGAGTCCATGAAACAGCAAGGGCTGGACTATGACTATACCCCATTGGTAGATATTGGGGAGGGGTCCGTCATAATTATGGTGGATAATAAAGGATGTCAAGATGTTCATTTAGAAGAGCATTCCGTGCTAGGAAAATACAAAAATCACATTATACTGCAGATTTCAACAATATGATGATTGGAAATATTCCTGAGAGATATGTAGATGCACAGGGTGTGTTGCCAGAGTACCTGGATTCTCAACCCAAAGTATAGTATTTGTATAAATGAAAATGAAATAGGATATCAGCATACTGCATCTTAATAAAATGAAGATTTAAATATTTCACAACAAACCTTTGCTTAATCATAACAAAAGTGAATCAGATTCCAAATAGGGCCCATTAGTCCTCACACACTTGTGCATGTGCATGTATAATGAAATATTGTACGAGCATATTTCCAACCGAAGTGCCCACGTACGTTTGTGGCTATATGTCTTTTTCAATTACAGTCTTTATATATGTATGAAATAAACATTTCTCATTGGTGTATGTGTATGATAACAAAATCATAAAACTAAATAAAACAAATGGCTAACATAACTAACTAGAACAATTAAATAACAAACATGTGGGTCTCCATTATTCCCATTTTAAGCATAGGACAATACTGTGCCCCACCAGCAACTCTGCATAATTAGTTTAACTGACTACTGTTCTATTGATGGCATTCACCATCTTCATGACTGCACCTCTGAGATGTCCTGATCACCAAACTTCCATTACATCATCCCTTCAGCGGAATTCTTCCATCCTGGCGCTATTGGGTGTCTCTCCACAGAAATCTCTTTTAGCATTGCAGTCTATTTGTCTTCACCTCCATACTTTGTCCGGAGGCTTTTCTGGGGCTTCCTAGTAAGGACATAGCACAATACCAATTTTAACCCTTTCTACTACCTGGCCAAAAACAAAAATGTGGCCCAAAACATTATGATCATTTACTTTCGAATACCTGCAATTAAGCACATGTTATAGAGAAACAGGCAACATAAATATCCCACCTTATTACACATTTCCAAAGATCTGCATGTATAATAACTTTATCACATTATGCTAGAATAGATTGATTTGACTCAGCACTTTTCCCACTCTTTTTTTAAATGTTTTTTTTTAACATTGCTTTTTTTCTTCTATTTACTACTATACTACTATACTATTATACTACTATATTTTTAGTTTCTCATGGAATAAAACACCACCTTGTCATTTTCATTATGCATGCATGATATGGTCAACAGTTCTTCACTCATTCATTAACACACACATTTACTGTGTTTTCATCAGTTAGCTTACTGCTAGCTTGCTTTCCCATACAGTTAGTACACCTAACCCGTCTCCACCTGCTGAAGCCTCTTTATTTCATGCTTTGGATGATAGGGCTTAATTTGATTGACGTGGACAAATATCTCTGTTGCTATTTCACCCTCTGTCTTCAAGATTTTGTACACTACCGGGGACACTTTATCTATTATTTTGTAGGGACCTTGCCATGCTGCAAGAAATTTTGAGTTTTTATGTTTACCTTTCCCAAAATGAAACTTATATACCCGATCACCTATTTTATACATTTCACAGATGTCTTTTTATCATAGTAGGACTTTGCACTATCAACAGCTCTCTCCAAATTACGCTGTGCAAATGCAAATGCATGTTGTAAATGTTTTCTCAATTCTTCCACATACTCGTGAAGTGTAGATGCACTCACAAGTGTTTGTTCATGCGTCCTGTATAATAAATGTTGTGGCAGTACCATTCTCCTTCCTGTCAACACCTCATCAGGACTGATACCTGTCGCTTTAGCAGGAGTCGACCTAATGGCCATCAACACTAAAGGTAATCGCAAATCCCAACTAGAACCTGCCTCTGCTACAAATGTCTTTAGTATCTCCACTACAGATCTATTGCAACTTTCAACATTCCCAGAAGAGGAGGGCCGATATGCTATGTGCAACTTCCTTTTTACCCCAATATCTGCCATACCTTGCTCATTAAGACATTTGTGATATTACTTCCTCTGTCTGACTCTATCCTTTGTGGTAATCCAAATCTTGAAAATATGTGATTTACCAGCAATGTAGCTGCTGTTTGTGCACTACAATCTGGTGCAGGAATACATTCTACCCATTTTGACATTGAACACACCACCATCAAAAGATATGGGTTTCCCCTACTCGATCTCTTTACAGGTCATGCATAGTCGATTTGTAAATCCAAATATGGAAGGGTTAAACCTCTTTTCATTAATTGAGCTCTATGCATTGGTGAAGCAGGTTAAAATTGTGCACATACCAGACATCCTCTGGTATATAATACCACATCTTTGGATATGTGTGGCCAGTAAGCATAATCTTTCAGTATCTCTAAAGTTGTTTGTGAACCTCTGTGTCCTGCAGTTACCGCATCATGTGCATGGTGCAACATTAGCCCTCTAAGTGAAAGGGGTACCACCCACTGTATCTGCCCTGTTATGAATTCACTAATCATCAGACCATCCTGTAGTTTAATTTGTTTTTTTGTTCTTTAACAACACTCTCAATTCTTCTTTTCCTGTACAATCGTTTTTAGTTAAAGGATTTTGTTCGGGGTCCAACAAATGATTATAATAGACCCTCAATGCTGGATCTTCTTTTTGTGCCTTAATCAGATCCTGATCTGGTGTATCATACCTTCATTGCACTACAGGTTGTTCAAATTGTTTTGGAGATTTAGAGCATGTAACTGCATCTATTTGTATTTCACCAATTAAGTGTTCTTTGGGCAACAATTCTCCCATAACAGTCCCAATCTTGGCTAATTGATCTGCTCTACCATTTCCCTCCTTATCCTCTCCTGGTGTTTTCAAATGTCCACACATTTTTCTCCAGTATATTGTTAAATCGTTCTCTGACACCAATTTGTCTATAGTTTGAATCATTTTGCCATGTTTGAGGGGCTTTTTGTTATATGTGAGCATGCCTCTTACCTTCCAGCCAGGCACATTTTCTACAAAGCTATTTCGTGCATAATCAGAATCAGTCACCAGGACAATTTCACTGAATTTGTTATGAACTGCAGTAGTAATTGTTTTATAAAAAGCTGATAACTCTGCTATCTGGTTACTCTTTGCCCCAATTCTCATTCATATATTAGGAATGTCCTCATATCTCAACCAGACATTTCCTATCCCTGACACCAACTGTTTATTGCTGTCATTTTCAATGTGAAAAGAATACCCGTCAACATACAAAAGTGGCAATTCTTTGCATGCATTTTGATCAAAAGCTTTATGTGGTGATTGTTCAAACTCTTGTAAACTGGACGCCACATCTACCTCATCTGATACGCACTCAGCTGCACAGTCATGTAGATCTGCTAACCCTTGAACAAATGGGCTCTTTTTATTCTGGTCATATCTCACTTCTACAGGAAAACCCTGCAATGCCAATGTCCATGAAGTAATTCTGGACTGTGCTAGATTGCCCTATCTCATCCTTTTACTCTGTAAAAACTGCAATGGTTGATGATTTGTCTAAATGATCACCTTTTCCCCTTGAACAATGGGATGAAAATGTTGTAATGCCCATACAGTGGTCAGAAGAGCCCTCTTCACATTTATTAAATTGGGTTTCAACCTGAGATAATGACTTACTTGCAGACACAATAGTTGTATGGTTCAAAGCATGTTTATGAGATAATACTGATGACATAGACTGCTCAGTGAATCCTATTTCTATAAAGAAATATTTATTCTTTATGGGATAGACCAAGCATGGTTCCTTTATGAGACATTCCTTCAATTTAGCAACTGCCTCAGATTGCTGCTTTTCCCATTTCCAGGGCGCATTCAGCTTCAATAGTTTAGTCAATGGTTCAGTGATCTCAGCATAATTTTCAATGCATTTCCTGTTATATCCCGTCATTTCTAATAAACCTTTTACACCTTTCATGTTTCTAGGATCTTTAAACTTCTGTATGGCCTCCACCTTTTTCTTTTGTGGATTTAACCCATGTTCAGTTACTTCATGGCCTAAGAAGTTCACCTTTTTCTTGAACCATTGGGCTTTCTGTAAAGATTCTTTGGCACCCACCTTCTGCAATTGGTCAAGTACATGTCTAATTTCATCAAAATGACTTTTTAAGCTTTCATTTTTTATCGGGACGTCATCTACATAAACTATGGTACCTCTTTCCGCTGTATCTGGCACAGCTTTTCTTAAAAATATGCCAAATTCGCTCCCACTATTGACATACCCAAATGGTGTTTTGGACCAAGCGTATTGCGTTTTATCAAATGAAAATGCAAAAAGATTCTGAATGTCTTCTGCCAGTGTCACACACCAGTACCCAGATGTAAAATCTAATGTGGTAAATACCTTTGACCCATGCACCTGAGCAAGGCCTTGATCAATGAATGGCAGCAGCCATCTAGACACTGGCACTCTTGTATTTAATTCCCTCAGGTCTGCACACAGACGCCATTGACCATTTGGCTTTAATACACCCAAAATGTGAGTGTTGGAGGTACTATGAATGGGTCTGATAATTCCCCTAGACTCCAGGTTTTTAATTATCTCTGCCAATGACTCTAAGCATGCCAGTGGTAATCGATATTCTCGCACAAATACTGGATTTCTACCACACCCCTCTGGTAATGAGGCAACATGTAAATCAGTTAGGCTGCAATCATATGTGTCTTTGGCAAAAACGTCCTTAAATTTATAAATATTTTTCTCAATTCATTCTTATCTTCTTCGCTATCACATGCACCTGCTAACAGAATCTGCCCCTCTACCATTTTTGAAAATTCTGTGAAATCCTCCAATGGAGGAACCTCTGTGCTTGCTTCCAACTGTGTGGCTGTATGTCTCTGCAAAGCTGCCACTTTAAAATATGTTGGCATATCAGCCTCCATTTCAATGTGCTGATATTCTATATATTAGGCACAAGGACCTATTTTCCGATAATCTTTGTGGACGTTGTGATGACCGGTGTACTGGATGTTTCACTGAGCAAGGCGGTAGTGGAAAATCGCCTAACTCACCACATGGCTGCAGCCAGTTCTCATTTGGCTTGTATATTCAATTTTACTTTCTTATAGACGTGTGCATACCCACCGAGGGGACCTTTTTGTTTCCACAAATCTTAATACTCAGTACTTGCTTTGCCCCAGTGAATGCTGCACCTAACCAATTAGATAATACTTAATAAATGCAACTATTGCTCTCTCTCAGAATGGCATATTATTTAAAGAATAAAGAAGAGGATAGTGCTGCCCTTTTTGGCCCTAGAGGTACTGACACTAATCCCTTTAAAAACCATTTAAATGACACGGAAACTTTGGCACAAAAATTCATTAAACTTGAAAGATTGTGTAAAAAAGAAATCAATAAATACTGGGAACAGGTCTCACTCCAAAATTATATTCAACAAAATATCATCCTCAGAGGCCTGCAAATCTTAATTTTCCCAGACTTCACCCATAAGGATGATCAAGATTTGGCAGTAGATTGGGAAGCTAACATTACAATTAGCTCTGAAAATATAATGAAGATACTGGTTACCCATGCAGAATGGGAACATGCGAGGGTTACAACTGAAATTGATTGAATCAAGACTGAAATCATGGAAATGCCCAACCCTACCAGCTCCAAAGATAAAAACTTTGCCAAAATGCACCAGATTTTCAGGTCAGGATGAGATTAAACTCAGGAAATGTAGAAAATTTTACAGGGATGAGAAATATTACTTGATCGATAGAGTTTATACCTATCAGCCAAAATTCGATGGTGACCAATCACAAATTGTTACACCAACGGTGTCCCCTGTAACATCGGATGCAGACTCAGAACCTGAAACAACAGGAAACTCTGGTGACCAAGAGCCAACACCTGGAATTGAATTGTCGCGACATCATAGAAGAGGCTTTCTTGCTGAAATAAAGAGGTACAAGGGCAACCTATCCACCTATAATCCCACTAACAAAAAAGTATGTTTTCAAAAGAATGTCCCTTTAGGACTGAAAACCGGGACTACTCCAACAACTTCAGAGGAGGAAGAGGAAGAGGAGCAAGGAGGAGATGAAGATAGAAATACAAACAAAAGAGTGACCAGATCCAGTCACAAGAACATCAGAACAAAACCAATACTCAAAACCTAGTTATTAACTTGTCTGACAAACACCTCTCACAATGACAACTCTCAGTGCTTAAATATGGCCTCTCATTTGCACCTAGTGCTACATCAGATATGGCAGAAGTACAAATTGATCTTTACAAATTCACTAGAAAAATGAAATTAAAGAAAGTCTTCCACAATAAGCCCATAACTTTCAGACCATCAGAAAATCTACCATCGATTAGCTCAAAAAGTATACAAGAAATTGAGAATAAACATTTACTTTCAAGCCTATCGGGTGAGTGATATTCAAAAAGAACTTCAAATTCACCAACATAACCTGGATATAAAAGAACATAGGAACAGGTCTAAATGTATGCCTCCAATCAGTGGAGAAAATGTAATTGAGACATTCTACAGAACCATCACTAAGGAAATTCATAAACATATTGATGGTTCCCAATCCAGTTACAGCAGTAAAAACAACAATCTCAACAAATTTGAACGATGTGCACTACTGGAAATATGTGAAGATAGCACTATTATAATCAAGGAAGCAGATAAAGGGGGCAATATTGTCATCCTAAATAAAAACTGATTATATCAAAATGGCTATGGAACACTTATCAACGCCAGGTTGTTATAAGAAACTGCCAAGAAATCCGACAATTCAAACACTACATGATCTCCAGTCAATGTTGCAACATTGGTATAATCAGGGACTATTGTCTGATGATGAAAAGGCTTTTTTAATGGTATCCAAACCACTAATGCCAACCATTTACTTTCTGCCAAAAGTGCATAAACCGTTTCTTGAACTACCAGCTGTATGACCTATAATGAGTGGACAAGGAGGGGCCACGGAAGCACTAGCTGATTATATTGACAGCAGTATAAAAAACTTGGTACCCGCCATTCCTGCGTACCTAAAAGACACCACTCATACATTACAGATCTTATCGAACGTGACTTGGAAACCAACATACTATTTGGCCACACTTGATGTTACAGCCTTGTATACCTCTATTCCTCACAATCTAGCCTTGGAAACATTGGATTTCAGTTTCAGACCATTTTCAGGTTCTCATTACACACATGTGCAATTGCTAAAAAAAATCCTAGACTTTACCTTAACGCATAATCAGTTCATTTTTAATGGTGATTACTATTCCCAGACTAAGGGTATAACCATGGGGGCAAAATATGCCCCCAATTTGGCAAACCTCTTTATGGCATACTATGAAGACAAATATGTCTTCACAACAACCCCTTCAAACATCACATTATATCCTGGAAAAGGTATATTGATGATCTTCTAGCAATCTGGGAAGGAAGTAGAGAAGACTTTGAGAAATGTATTCTCATTCTTAATGATAATACCTTTGGCATTCAATTCACAGCACATATGGATGCAGATGAAATTGTGTTTCTTGATTTACAAATAAATATTGTTTCGAACAACATTCAGACCTGCACATAGTATAAAAGCTTTACTTTGAGTCAAACAGTCTTTCCATTACTATTTAAAGCCGACTACATAATAAGAGCCAATTGAATGGCCAAATGCACACATTTAATACGAAGGTAGAGCGCAGCCTGTTAGCTCAGTATTTTCTCATACCTGTGCCAAAAGCAGTGCAGTGAATCCTTCTCAGGTGTTGTTACAGAGTGAATCAAAGCAGTGGTGTGAGACACCTTCATTTAAAGGTAAAAGTCTGTGGGTGTCTGGGCTTAAGTTAGCTGACGTCACACCTAAAGAGCTACTGCTCAAGAGGAAGTGGAGGAGACAGGAAGGAGGCAGAGAGAAAAACAAAATTGTTGAAGCCCCCTTCCACTGTACAGAGCCCTCCTGAGTACGCCAACCCAGCTGCCTTCCCTTCCTACTAGAATCAAAGGCCTTTAGAAATGCAGCACCATGGTGTGAGGCTACACACTTTGAATTGGTGTGATGCTTTGATGCCTGGACCCAGGGCAGCTGCCTGGTGGGCATACAGACACACCTACCTGCACTTTGCGCTCAAGATACCACTCTTTTGGGCTGCTGACGAAGTGCCTGTCGGCCCTTGTGCACAATTGTGTGTGGCAAGGGGTGGGGCTCAGCCTTTGTTGTCCTCTGGCTTAGGTATGTGGTCTTTTATGTTTGTAATCAATAGATTGCAGTCAAAAGAGTGTATACCAAATGCGTTAGTTTGTGATGTTGGGACTTGTGGCTGAACTCCTTCCCTTACATCTTAGAATCTATCAACCACTCATTACCTTTCCTTTCTTTATGAACCAACACAAAGTTTGGAACAGTACATTTCAGGGTAAATGGGCAATCTGCATGAAGAGGCACTTCATTAAGAAGTGGTGAATAGTAACCCCACTAGTGGTGAAAAATGTAAGAGGCAGAAATGATGATAGAAAAAGATGCAACAGGGGAAGATTTAAAACTGTGCTAATATACTGATAACTACCACCTTTGATGGTGGTCATGGCTGCTCACATCCAACCAACACGAGACATGTAGGCCCAAGCACAGCAAGATATTTGTGAGGGCTCAGGGTTTTTACCATCCATGACTCCCTCCTAAGGATGTAGTTATTGCTGTTAGCACCCCAGGCTTTCCTCCTGGGGTGCCATTCATGTTTTTAAAGAACAATTGCACATGGATTTTTCAAATGCCCAATTTCCCTTAAAAACAATAACAACATAAAATGTCTATGGCATTGCCCTTTCTCTCTGCCTTGTGTGGGTGGGCAAGCAGTAGTGAGGCAGGAAGAAATCAGGAAGCCTTCAGAGCCAGATGAATAGGGGAACCAGGTGGCCAGGGGAGTGAAGGTGCAGATTAGAGGTGGGGAGGCAAACTGAGAACTGAGACCTAAGGAACTGAAAAAGGAATGGTCATGCATCCTGTTTGGGTCAGGGTTCTCCCATCGGCGCTAATAATAGTGCTTGTTCAGTGGTGATGTCTTATGCAATAGAGCAGTTGGTCGGTGAGGACAAAAGAGAAAGGGGAGCTCTTATGAAAAATAGCAAATTAGTGTCTATCAGTGGGTTCAATCTTGTCCTCTGAGGCTGGGTAATCATTTCTAATCGAATCAATATTTACTAGCAAGGTACAAGGCAATAAGGGATTATCATATGTTGTATTTGTATATTTCACCTGAGGATAGATCACCATTGTTTAGCGAAAAAGCAAAAAGCTTTGAAATGAAATACTGTACAGCTGAACAATTAACTGACATATGCACTTGCATTAATTGATAGAAGGAGTTGACCTTTTAATTATAGAATGACCCGGTGAGTGAAATTCAAATCAGTTGAATTGACTTAATACCAGGAAAACCTCTTTACTTGTTTATAGATTTTGGAATGTAGATGATCGATGTTTTGATTTGTATTAATGCCCTATTTGTGTTAACTGTAATTACCGTAATTACTTTCAAAGGCACCATCCAGCAAAATTAATTGACATATTATTTGAGGATAGACAACCACTCAATCATTGTCTTGACCCAAAAATAAGCACAGAATGACCTTTAAGCAGTGATGTAGGTCTCGGTATTTTTGCAGTGCCTTTCAGGATGATATTGCTTCACGGGAGCGATATGGCATTATTTGGGAATGCGTCAATAGGTGCATTCATAGATTGGAACTTGCTGTCGGTGGGGGGATGCAAAGCTGAGTTCGTTTATAATAAACATCCTGTATAAGGAACACATAATGATTTCCGTGTAATCATCTTTGCTCAATGTATTGACTGTCTGCTCTGGCCCAAGAAGTGTTTCTCTTACCACTTTACTGGTCACATGGGAAAGTTGGAGACTACATGGAACATGTAATGTCGCAGCAGTTATGGGAATGTGCATGCTTAACATATTGTGTATGTTATGTTTTCAATGGAGTAAGAGAATGAAACAAATGTACGTATATCTATAAAAACACAGTAAATGATGGAGTATATCATAACACTTGCAACTACCAAACGAACCTTGCAAACATTTAAACACACAATGCATTGGAAAGTGTTGCATTTTTCATAGATTGGAAAAAGTTGTGGCTTTTCGCTGCGAGCAAAAATAAACCAAGGCAAACATGTGCTGCTTCCCGTCTTGTTCTGGGAATAGATGTTAACATTTTTTTTTTTAACCGCCCCTAATGTGCATTCCGCTGAAGTGAAAATCCATAATGATAGGTCACTTGAATGTAAGAGCAGCTGACAACTGTACTGTGGACTGGCACCGTGCCACGTGATTCACAGCTCACTCAGCTCAACCCCTAACCCAACCAATCATCATTTGCTGCTGCTTAGCCTCTACTTAGAAGAGAAATGCAATTTAAAATCCAAACCAGAGCCTTAAAATAGGAATGGTTCTTAAAAGCTGTTATGAGAGGCAGCCAAAGAACACTGCGCCCTGCGGCAGCCCACAGAGACTGCTTGGCGTGGGTTGTTATCGACAAAACATTTGAATGTAAACTTAAGGGTCTTCTGTAATGTTGCTTTATTTAATTTAATTTACATATTTATTTATTTTCTCTTTGTGAAGGTTCCTGAATTACAATTTTTTTTTTTTTAACAAGAGGCAATTTGTGTAAACACCTCTTTAAGTATATACAGTAGCAACAATTCAGGCTGTCTGTATTTTTAAATTTTTTAAGGATCGTGTTTTAATGTTTAGAAGAACATTTATTTGTCTCCAGTTGGTGCTGATGCTGCACTTGATGTAGATGTGTGCTAACACACTTTGTACATCGCCAAACTCTTTAATAGCCAATGGGGTGTCAGATGAAGCTGTGATATGTTTGGGGCTTCTCGAGGTCTGGTGCAGAAAGAAATTTAGGCTGCACTGGCCCTTCTTCTTGTGATGCGACCAACACTTATTTCTATTTGGTCCTTACCCATTCTGTAATGGCTTGGCAGGCTGAAGAATGATGGTCTGGAGGGCAGCTGAGAGCAATGCCAGAGGTTATGATTAATACTACACCTTCCAACCATCACCTCTTTGTTGTATTCACCCGAATGGAATGGGTAAGCCCAAACGTGGATCCCGAGCTGGTGGGCATAGAGACCTAAGCTACACCTCACTGATGATGCCCAATGAGGCCACAACATTTTCAAACCAACTGGGTGCATCCGGATTCACCTGCACTTGTCCTCCTCCCCCTTCCGTCTCCGGTACCGTCTGTGCACGTGCACGATCTGCACGTACCATGCCCTGAGGATCGTCTATCCTTTCCTCCCTGTCTCCCCTCCTGCATGGTGGCACCTTTATGCTCTTGGAAAAATATCAACATGATCATCAGACCTATTTGTTGTTATCTACACTGTTAATTGTATTATATGCACTTATGTTCAGAAACGCAAGGGGCCTGAATGACTGTTGTTTTTTTCTCCCCTGTTTCCTCCCTCCTTGAGTGCCTTGAAACACTTACCTTGTGTATTGGCACTTTACAAATAAACATTACCATACCATACCGATGCTACAGATTAAGATTAGTTCTAAACCTGCCAACCATAACCTCTTTTGTCCGAGTGGGAAGGGTATGCCAAAAACATGGGCCCTGAGCCTGCTGGGCCTAAAGAACCAAACTGCACCTAACTGATGATGCCCAATGAGGACAATGAGGCCAAAATATATCTGAGGTTGCTTGTGAACTCCTGCAGGAGGAATGTGACCAAACACCTCTTGTTTTGTTGATGTCCAGGAGGTGCCACAAAAGAACAGGGATATGCTGCACTATGAAAAGCAAACATTTTATAATGACATGTTAACCAAGTTAAATGTACTTTCAACCTGAAATGTAACATTCCAGTCTACTTCACTACACAGCACAGTGGTTTGCACTACGATCTCCAGAATATTATGAAATGTGGAAAAAAGTGTTTGCAATTGTGACTCTGTATGCTTAAATAATGTGGAGATGCAATGAAAAGCTGCACTGCAAAGCTGCAATTGTGTTGTCTTTTGGCCAGGGCTCATCCTGGTGGTTCTAGTAGAACCAATGTCAGATTATGTCCCAGTTCCATGTGCTTTACTTGAGAACAGGAAGTTGACAAACTAAGACCCCTTTGTTGTTGTGGAGACAATCCCCATATTGATATTTGTGTTAGTGTGTGGGCAGTGCGGGGTCTCAGAGGAAAACTTAAAATAGTGTTTCAAGTGATCACCTAATGCACTGAGGCCTTTCCACACACATCGGTTAAACATTTTAATAAAGAATACACATTTCCACATGCTGCAATATATGCAGAGGGCTCCTTAATCGCACAATCAACATATGCCAGGATCCTCTTCATAGGCCCAGGTGTGGCCTTACTTTCGAATGCACATCTGTCAAATGTCAGGGACACCTGCATTTGCTAATGTGGAGCCTAGGTTGAAGTCTAGTATGGTAGAAACAGCTGAGTAATCTCAGATGCAGCTTCAGATGCCCATGCACTCCTCATATGTCTTTATTCCACCACCATACAGTGTCAGACCAGCTTCAACTGCTCACAGCCTTGCAAGTAGACTTTCACCTGCCTTGGAGTGAGATCAACCTCTTTCGCATAGACATGGGTATCGAGCCTGCTGAGCCTAGATACCCTAGCTACACCTCACTGATGAGGCCAAATGAAACCGAAACATGTTTGGTTTGCTTGTGGTTTCTTGCAGAAGGGATGTGACTAAGCGGTTAGGGCTGAACTGCCCATTGTGGGTTAAGACCAAACCTGATTTGCATGTGGGCGTTCCCCTTCTGTAATGTCTTGGCAGTCTGAAAAACAACAGTCTGAAGGGAGGCCCATGATTATTATTGATTCAAAACTTTCCAGCCATCTCCTGTATGTTTTGCTTACAACCTGCCTGCATAATGCTCCATATACAAGGAACAGTGTCAAATGATAAGGTCTGTTTCAGTCAATGCATGGCTTCTATACTAAGCAGGAATCCCAATCAAATGCCCCCTACTTTCCAGTCCAGTCCCACAATTCTGGACAAGAAACAGGTAGTTTGATCAAAACTCGAATTTATTTAATTCAAATAATTAAAGGTGGTCCCATAGCTCCACATAGGTGAAGTCACCACAAAATTAAACAATCACAAGCAGTTTGTCCACAGAAAATGACAATAACCTGCTTGCTTGAATCTTACTATTTCTAACACACAAACATTAATTTACATAGTCACTTACATATCATTATTGAGTTCTGAAAAACAATAGGCAGATTCCACCTTTTTCCGATCATCAGCCAGTGTGTTAAATTCTTCAAATCCAAAACAAGCCCAAATTACACATGAAGTTACATTAAAAATTAATCAAAGAACTACGCTTTCCCCAATAACAACAGCAATTTATGGAATCAGAGGCCTGTTTTATGTCACACATTTCCCATGCAAGCATGGTAGTGTGGTGTTAGAATGTGTGTGCGGTTTGAAATAAGCTTGTATTAATTAAATAAGAATTCTGCAAGTGTTGATTAGAGAAGCAGTGTTATCGGCTCAGAACGAAGATTGTGTTAAATAAGTCTGAGTATCCCTTCCCTCTCACCTAATTCTTACCCTCTTACCTCAATAATTGAGTCCCAATGTGCAGTTTTAAAAATGAGGGTTATATGGGATTTACGTTTGCATCATTTCTATGGGAGTATAAATGACACAATTGTGGTCCTGATTCACAGAAGTGTTTTATAATGATGCAATCCCATACACACTTGTTCTGTGAATCAGGCCCTGGATGTGCTATCATTCTCCAATGTTTTTATTATGTATTTGGTTTACAGTTTAGACCTTTGCCCACAGGGAAGTCCAATATAAATCCATACACAAAAAACATCATCATAAAAAAATAAATATAATCATTTTAAATGTCATAATCAAAAAAATGATTAACTCAAACAACAATGAACCTATCAAAAATATTATATACAATCATGCATAGTTAATTCCTCATATTCTTTCCCTATATGGAATACAGCTGCAGCAACAATCAGTGGGTTACCCGAAAAACCTGCACACTGAATTGGTCAGGTTCTATCTGGACGAGCTTGCGTTCCTATTTCGAACAGCCCTTCACATATCTATCCTTTAAAACATGACAAGCAGTTAAAATGCCTGGTTGTTTCAATCTCACTGTCACACAATGAACATGTTCTTAGATTACATGGGATATTATACCAAGCTCCAACATTATCTCTAGATTAATAGAATAAATTAAACATACATCGGATGATACAAATTGAAAGCTGACTGCAATTGGTTTTAACAATGTAGCTAAAAGGGCATGGGAATGGGAATGGAAAGCTTTGTCCTACATAATCTTAATATTTTCTCTTTAAAAATAGTAAACTTAGAAGGTGATTTCTATCCCACAGGATTGCTTTTAATTTCCTTTCTCTAAGAGACACTCCCAAGTTATAAGGTAAATCAATTTTAAAATCCTCAAAAGAATGACATCTCTCCAGATCATTAACGCATTTCTTGAGAACACCTCTTGTTTCTGCAATCATATATCCATGAATGCTCTACAGGGAAAGAGTTTTATCCTTATCAGCTAACAGTTTTAAGTGGAGTGAGCTGCACGCAATTATCTATAGCGTAAGTAGGGAGGTAAGCCCTAATTCACAACAGACATTTTCTGATGGGGCCGAATTAGAAAGCCCTAAGCATGACCTCCATAATTTACCTTCCAATTGCTTTAGCCAATCAAGTTTCTTTTCCATAAATGCTTCCAGACCGTACACTATTCCTGGAAATATACTGACTTCATAGATCTTTAATAGACCTTCTACATAGGAGCCCCCCTTGCTCGTTATCAATGATTTGATGACATGAAATTTACTCAGAATTTCAGGGACAATGTTTTGAGGTCATGATAATTTATGAAGGCATTAATTAATCAGAACCCCTAAATAGATATATTCTTTGACCAACTCCACTGCGTTAAACTTCCAGATGAATGTGTTTATGCCAATTATCATGATTTTCTTTTTCTTCAAATGAATCAACAGATGACTATCCTTAGCATAGCAGGAAAAGGGCCTGCAGACTATGTTGCAGGCCAATAGCAGTTCTATATATTATGATTGTATTTTCTGCTTAGGACAGCCACACCATAGGAAATGTACTGATTCGGGGAAGAAATGTATTGCACCTATTCAAGGGTTCGTGAAGGTCCACAACATACAGAATGTCGAGTATAGGCACCAAGAAACAGCCTTGCTTTAGGCCACGGTTAGTTACAATTGATGAAGAATGTAATCCAGCATGATTAAGCCTCACTGATACTGTGGTATTCTGGTACAGTTGTTTAATCAAATTAAGTATAGCCAAGTCTAAACCCCATTTCTCTAGCTTTGACCATAATAATTGGTGAGAGACAGTATCAAATGCACCAGCATAGTTCAGAAAACAGATATATAATCTCATATCTTGGGTTTTGAAAGTGGAGCAAATGAAATAGATCACAGTCCAGATAATATGCATGGTGGCAAATCCCTTTCTGAATCCAGTTTCTAACAGGCAAATAGAGAAGATTTTAGAGATAAAGGTCATGATTCACAGAACGTGTTCCTATGCGTGTGGTGCACTAACATACAGAATGCACTCCAAGATAAAATGACTTTGCTCCAAAGCAAAATAGAAACTAAGACATCTCTTATTACTAATACTCATCCAACTCACAACCCAGCATCCTCTACCAGGAACATTCAGCCCCAATTCAACTTCACTCCGCTCTCTATCAAAGAGGTTAAAATCAAACCGTCAAACTGTCAGGGCAACGCCTACCCTGCTCCTCTTATCAAGGATGCCGTGAAGGAACTGGCCCCCTTTATCACATCTGTCATTAACGCTTCATTTAAATCTAGCATAATACCTAACAATCTGAAAGACGCGAGGGTACTCCTGCTTCTAAAATAAAACATCCTTAGATCCTAACAGCCCATCAAACTATAGACCCATCATGAAGGTACATTTCTTGCTAAAAAATGTGGACCAAGCAGCTTACCTGCAGATACAGTAATACCTCAAATAACTTGCTAGGCCTTAGACAATCAGGATTCAGACCCAGACATGGGACATAAACTGTGCTAATTGACCTTAAGACACAAATCCAGACCGTGAAAGACAAGGGAAAACTGGCCTTAATTCATCTACCCAACCTATCTGTGTCATTTGATCTGGTGAACCATAAAATCTTATGCAAACACCTAGCATCTGCCGCACACTTCTCAGACCAAGCAAACACTTGGATTGAATCCTTCCTCAATAGAAGATCAATGAGTGTCTTTGCGCATTCAGTCTCTGCCTCACCCACTCCAGTCACCTGCGGTGTCCCTCAGGGGTCTTGCGTGTCTCCCACTCGCTATAATATGTTCACCAAACCACTTTTTGATGCTCTTGACTATCTCGGTGTCACTTACATGAATTATGTGGATGACACTCATATACTCATCCCATAACCGGTGATTACATTGTAGACAGTAAGACGCTCAACAACATTTACCTTACTATACAAGCCTGGATGGGGAAGCATGGGCTCTGTCTTAATGATGATAAAACATAGCTGCTTCTCCTAGACTCATCAGCTAACCTGAACAAACTGCACGTGCTATTCATCTCCTTCAATATTGACGGTAATATAATTAAAGTCTCTAAGGCTGTGAAAACTTTCGGAATTTACATTGATTCCACCTTACCCTTAACAAGACAAACTAACGCCTTAGCCTCCTCATCTGCTTACACCTGTAAGCTCATCACTGCCTGCCACCGATACTTGACAACAGCCAACTGCATTACAATAGCAAGAGCACTTGTCCTCTCCAAGCTCAATTATTGTAATGCGATATATCTTGGCACATCACAACAGAACCTCAATAAAATGTAAGATATGCAAAATAATGGCATCAGAGCAGCCTTAAACTTCCTTAGGAATCAACATATTTCGGAAACTAGACACACATTAAAATGGCTTAACATTAACCAAAGAATTGCACTCAAAACATTGTGCCTTACGCATAAATACTTATCTAACTAGGCACCCATTTACCTGTCCAATGCCATCTCCCGCCACACCTCTACACGGCCTACCAGAACAGCCCAGACATATTGTGTCATCATACCACACTTCAAACAACAGCGAGCAAGCGGGGTTAGTTTCCCAGTCCTTGCTGCAAAGAAATGGAATACCCTCCCTCTATCCCTAAGAGGGGAACCCTCATACCTCCTTTTCCAGAAAAAGTTCAAAGTATGGGTCCATGAGCAAGACCTAATCTCGGTCGCATAATCACGACATGCCATGTAGATATGCATGTAAATTCTTGACACAGTAAATTTTGTTTGTGGTATAAATGCTTTGATGTATCTTTCCACTACTCCTTTTGTACCATAGTCTTGTAATCCTTTGTTTTTGTACTTTGTTGTAACCTGTAAGCACAGCACACAGATGCCTCCGGGCTTGATGCGCGTTACAAATAAATAAACTAAACTAAACTATGGGATTTCATCTTCTGTGAATCAGGCCCAGAGTGCATCATTACCAAGGGGCAATAACTGCTAGGATCCTCTCTATAACTTTTCTTATCAACAGGGATAAGAATGGATTTCTTCCAACCCATAGGCATCTGTCCACAATAGCTAATTGCAATAAAAAATAGTGTGGAGAATGTTAGCCCAAATCCAAGGGCATCCCTTGATTACTGCATTAGCAATTGCATCCAGACCAGGGGCTCAAGAGGCAATAAGCTTAGCTATGATGACCTTTATGTCATATTAATTATACTTGTACCAGGATGAAGCCTTATCTCCTGCAACTAAATCACAGGATGCCTTAATATCCTTCAACAACAAAGACTGCTCATCGTTAGAATATAGAGAACAGACATACTCTAGCCAGTGATTTTCAGATAGAGGGTTAATGTCCATATTATCATACTCTGTCATATCTTTTTGATATTAGGACCAAAATGTCCTATTATCCCTAGATCTAAGTGCCATTTACACAATCTGCCAATGGGCATTCCTGGTCAATATTTTATGAATCTTCAACCAATTTTTGTATTCGGTAAAAAGGTTGGCCACAGCTTTCCTTTCTTTTCAAATTACACGTCACACCTTTCATTACTTGTCTAATACGCACATTTAGTTCTTATTTCTTAATGCAATGACATCATAAACCTTGTACATTTTTCATTCAAGATAAATTAACTGTTTCAAACAATCCTCAACATTCCTCATAATTCCTATTCATCTCTTCCAAAAGCTACCCAGCGCACATCCCACTATTTGAATCACGTTCTTAATTCCTAATATTAAGATTACTGCTCAAGCTTATATTGCATTTATCCATATTAGCAGCATTCAAAATTAGCCTGTTTCCACTTATATTAGCCGAGACGTTATTGCTTACATAGTGCGATTCATGGAAGGCCCTGTGCGTGTTTCCCCTGGGAAGTGCACCAAATCTGTGCCTGGTGCACACGGGCGCACATGTCATTGCAACATCCAGAACGCTGTGTGCGAGGCGCACAACGAAAGCTCACAACATCCGCATACACACCAAAAAGGGGGCAGAACACAGGGCGTAACGTGCAGAATGGGGAACAACGCATGAAAATAAGGGCGTAACTGGGGATGTTCTACTGGGAAGTACACGGTACACCCACACGCACGCGAAGCCACACGTATTCATGGAATCGAATAGGGGAAACCCGCGCACGGCCAAACACACGCACTTGCCTAAACACATCTGCCACACAAAGGCAGGCGTTAGCGTCCCAGCGCATTACAAAAGTGTGCGCAAACAAAAAACACGTATATACAGCTATGATGAATGTCCCATTCTGTGGCCCCCTAGGAGAAATGATGTGTCATGCAGCGCACAGGCATCCCAAAAAAGCAAGGAAAAGAGATAAGCGACCCTTGTTGCCCACGTGCATGTAAAAAAACACACAGGGGTACGTGACAAACATGGACACCCACAGTTGGAAAAATAGCGTGTGCGACTCACCGTCTGTGAAGAAGAACGCAGAGCCAACACCCACCTGCTGTGAAGTAATCGCGTGTGAACCCCAACGCCTGGAAAACCCACCCACCGCTTCCCACGAAAAGCACGTACATAGTGATGGAAACCCACGTGGGACCTTCAACCCGTGCCAGGGGAACGCCCGCGCATGTCACGTCACAGACGCGCTTATGCGCTAAGGGCCTTTCCTCCAACTACACGCTGACGTGCAGTTTGTTCACGTGCCAAATCACTCCGTATCAAGCTGGCCATGCGACAACACACGAAAGACAACACTCCTGCCCAGAAGGCCATTTTCCTGCCCCACAGAGCCCTGAGCACGGTCCCACCTGCCATCTGCTGCTGCATGCCTGCCTGCTGGCCACGTGCCCTGCTATTTGGTGCCTGCACATCAGCCAGCTGCAGGGGTCCAGTTGCTGTGACCACCCCTGCTGGAACAAAAGACTCCCAAGTGGTATTCCATCGCTCCACAGCCCAGCCCCCGAACCCAGTTGCCCACCCACACCTGCCTCGGGGGTTGCCATGTCCGACACAACACCATCTGGCACCAGTGGCGACCCCCCAGCAGAGAGGCAGAGGGCTGCCAGCTTCACTGCCAATGAAGTTGGCATCCTGGTGGAGCAAGTCCTTGGGCATAATGATGCCCTCTTTGGAAGTTCACTCCCCGACAATGAAGGACGGAAGAGGATCTGGAAGGTCATCGTGGCTGCCATCAACGTGGAGGGGGTGGCAGCCCGCGACATGCAACATGTCCAGAAGTGCTGGGAGTACTTCCGTTCCAGGACCCTCAGCAAGAACCGGCGCCTCTTGAAGGCGAAGCATGCATAGGGGTGCCGGGTCTGCCTTACCAACATCCAGATGTGGGTTCTGGAACGCATACACCCAGCGCTCCACCTCCAGATCCTTCAGAGGAAGACCTGTCCGGAGTCGAGCGGTAAGTGTCCATGCATACTGATTGGATGCTGTGCATGTTGAGGTGTGGCAGGAGTGTACAGGTTGCACATATGTCTTGGAAGGCCATGTATGGATGTGTATGTACAGGGACATGAGCCTGCCGCATGTGAGTCCAGTTATGTGTGAGGCACATCAATGGTGTATGTGTTCAAATGCATGGTGCCCAAATGCATGTATCAGTGCACACATGTTTACATTTCTGTGTATGTACTGTGGCATGGTTATGGTGTGACACATGGATTTTGGTTCCACCTTCATGTATGTGCACAATGTACATGTGCGTGTGTGTGTATTGGACATGTGTGCCACTGTGATACACCATGGATGCATGTGACACAGACATGTAGGAGGCAGATTGGCAGATGTGACATGGATGGCAATGATTTCACTGCAAAAGGTGGTGGAGATGTCCAGATGCATGTATGTCTGGTGGCATGTGTGCATGTGTTTGGCACTCCCTGTGTTGCATGTGACGTCATGCTAAACTTCGGATGCTCATGCTGTTGTATGTGTATTGATGGTGCTGCCTGCTGCAACATTACTCTGAATTTGCGCATGTGTGTGGGTTCAAATGATATGTGTGTTGGGGTGTGTGATGCCATGTGTGAAGTTTGACACTGCCACTCATGTGCAACTGTCATTTAAAAGTTTATTTATTGGCGTTTGTGGTTATATGCATTGTACATTTTCACTGGTCAGGTCCTTAACTCAGGATGACTGACTCACTTGCAGTTAACATGCCGTTATATTCAAAGTGACTAACAACATTTATACAACAAAAATAACATTAACATTAACTGTCTCCTTATGGGGGATAGCTGGAGGTTAGTCTGTCCCTGGAGGGGGGGGTGGGTGGTTGACCCGGCTTTGGGGGGGTCGGCGGGAATCTTTCCTAAGATGGCCTGGTTGACGGGGGGCCGTATTCCAATATTTGTCCGTTCTAGTGGGTCAATTAGATATTCGGGTTCATTGTTCAAGGGGGTTTATCATCGGAGGATCGAAGTATTTTAGACATAGTGTCTTTCCATGCCTCCAGTGCCATGCTTGGTTCCTCAGTGGATCTGGCTATGCTGTCTTCCCAGGCTCTGGTTTCAGCGTTTGCCCACCTTTCCAGTTCGATGCGCCAAGCTTTATAACTCGGACCCGCAGGTTTTTTCCATGCCATGGCGATGGTCCTTTTGGCTGTTATACATAACAAGTCCATTAATTTCACAGCGTATTTGAGTTTGGCTAGCCTGGGGTAGCTACCCAGGAGGCATTCTGCTGGGGTCCATTTATATCTTGTGACTTCGGCTGCCTCGCAAGTCTGCTTTACTTTTGCCCAGAGAGTTTGTGTCTTAACGCAGTTCCATAGCATATGGATCAGATCTGCACCTTCTGTCCCGCACCAGTTACATTGTGCTTGATTGGTCTTATTAAACATTGCTATTTTACTTGGGGTCAGGTAGGTGCGGTATAGCACATTGATTTGTATTAATCGGAATCTCTGGTTCCTTGACACCTCCTTTGGGAACGACAATGCCCTGAGTCATTCATTGTCAGACATTTCCTGTCCCATGTCCGTTTGCCAGCGGGTCCGCAATGCTTCGCTGCGAGGGTTGGGGATGTTGCGCAAAATACTGTATAGCTGTGATACCACCTTCCCACCATCGTTCAGGTTGTACATCAATGTCAAGAAGGGATCAGCCTCCGGTTCTTCTGGCCAGGTGACCCATCTCGTTCGGGCTATGTTCCGGAGCTTTTGGTACCACAGGAATTGTCCGGCGTGGATATCCTCCTTCTCCCGTATTTCGGCAAATTCTCTAAATATGCCGTCCGTGTAGAGGTCGCCCCAAGTATATATCCCCTTCCTCTCCCACGATCTGATGTTGTTCAGGCTAATGTCTGTTTCGCTCAGGCCAGACAATATCGGCACTTCTTGGAAGTATGGTTGTTTCAGATGCTGAATCATCATGGCTCTGTGCCATATTTTCCTACCCAGGTTTGCCAGGAATGGTGATCTGCACATAAAGTTTTTAGGGGCCCAGATCAATTCTTTCAGCCGAACCGGCTTTATCAGCACTTGCAGCAGGGGGGACTCGGAAGTGACATTGTCTGCTAGCCATTTGGATACATGGCTCAGTTGGGCTGCCAGGTAGTATTTTTCAAAACTTGGTAGTTGAATTCCGCCCTGCTCATACGGCAGGACCAGCGTGGATAAGGCCACCCGGTGTCTGCCGTTTCCCCACAGGAATTCCTTGATTATTGCGTCAAGGAGGTGGAAGAAGGGTTTTGTAATGTAGAAGTGCACATTTTGAAATCCGTATAGGAATCTGGGGAGAATTATCATTTTAGCTATTGAGGCCCTTCCTAGTATAGATAATGGGAGCTTTGCCCAGAATTTTATGGATTTCCGAAGTATGGGTACCGCAGCCTTCGTATTATGCTCATGCATCAGCTCTGGGGTGTGCATCACTAGGATCCCAAGGTAACGGAAAGCCGTCGTCCGCCACTCGACGCCCACCTTGGGGAGTTCATCGGTACTTCTGTTTTTCAATCCTGCTAGTGGGAACAAGCAGGATTTAGTTTTGCTGAATTTTATGCCAGAGAATTTGGCATAATTGTCTAGAACATCCAATATTGTCGGGACATTATGATGGGGGTTATTTACGTATATCAGGACATCATCGGCATATATTGAAATGATGTGGTCTATTCCTGCCAGCCTAATCCCTGCATCGAAGAACTGCTTTCTAAGATAAATTGCTATAGGTTCTAATCCCAGGACGTAAAGCATGGGAGAGAGTGGGCAGCCCTGCCTAGTGCCCCTTTGGATGTCCCAGGCTTCCGACACGTATTTCCCGGATTTAAGCCTAGCCCTCGGATTGTTGTATAGGATCTTAACCCATTTGATGAATCTTTGGCCAATACCAAATCCCTCTAAAACCGCTATAAGCCACTCCCAGTATATGGAGTCAAACGCCTTAATGGCATCCAGGGATAGTAGTGCTAGTTGTTCGTCACATGTGTTGGTTTGGGCTATGATATGTTGAAGCCTTCGCAGGTTCAGGGACGTGCTGCGGCCGGGTATGAAGCCGTTCTGGTCTATGTGTATGACGTCTCCAATCACTTTAGAGAGTCGGTTTGCTAGGATCGTCGTCAATATTTTAACGTCATAATTTAACATAGCGAGCGGTCGGTAGGAGTCACATTTATCGGGAGGTTTATCAGGCTTGAGCATTGGTATCACCAGGGTTTCTCTCATGCTGTCTGGTAGGATGCCTTCTTCGTAGGCTTCTAAAAAGACCTGGTGTAGTAGGGGGGTCAGGGAAGGTTCGAATGTTTTGTAGAACTCGGGGGGGAGCCCATCGGTTCCCGGGGTTTTACATGTGGCCAGGGAGCGGATGGCTTCCGTTATATCCTCTAGTGTGATGTCAGAGTCTAAGGTGTCGGATCGTGTTGGCGATAGTCTGGGTAGCCCTATTTCTTCTAAGGTGTCCAAAATTTGTTCTTGCGGGACTTTTTCTGTATGTGAGTATAGTCTGGCATAGTAAGCTTTAAAGGTATCATTAATGCCCTGTTGGGTTCTATGCTCTACACCGTGTTCGTCCTGTAGTATCGTGGTTATGTGTTTAGGGTGCTCTCTTTTGCAAAGCCAGGCTAGTAACCGGCCAGGTTTGTCGGCTTCTGAGTGTGTTCTGTTTGTTCTGCTTATGAAGTCAAATTTGGCTAATCTGTCCCACGCCCCTGAGCAGTCCTCGCTAAGAGTTCTAAGGTCGTTTTCCCTCCCAGGGGTGTCCACTGGGGTGGATTCAAGTTTTAATATTTCGCATTCTTTCTGTTCAAGTGCGGCCTTTAGAGTTCTCCTGATTCCTCCGGCTTTCGCTATAACTTCCCCTCGCGTGACTACTTTTAGGGCGTCCCATAATGTGCTGGCATGTTCGACACTACCTGAGTTTTCCGTTATGTAGTTCTCTATAGCTTCATGTAGTTCCTCCCTGAAGGCTGGATCTATTAGGGCCTCGGCGGGCATTCTCCACATGGGGATGGGTGGTCTGGGGCTGTTATGTTGCCAGTCTAGCAGAAGTGGGGAGTGGTCGGAGATGGTCCTCCCTAGGTATTGCGTATCTCTTACTTGAGGTAGATGTTCTTTGCTTATGAAGAAGTAATCGAGCCTGGTGTGGAGTTTGTGAGGTGATGAGTAGTATGAGTAGGCTCTTTCGACTGGGTGTAATTCCCTCCATGTGTCGGTCAGATCTAGTTCCTTTAATAAGGTGGCTAGGGATAAGGTGGCTGCGGAGGGGCCCTTCTGTGGGGACCAGGATCTGTCCAGTTCTGAGTCATGGACACAGTTAAAATCACCTCCCCACAAAAAGAAGCCCTCCCTATACTGCACCATCTTGGAACCTAATGTTTTCAGGTGGTTGGGGATGTTGTTATTGGGGAAGTATGAATTGACTATGCAAATCTCTCTGTGCTCGAGGGTGCCCCATATTATGAGATATCTGCCCTCTGGGTCCGTTTCCGTTTTATGCAGGTGGATTGGTGTCCGTGGGTTGATCCAGGTATAGACCCCTCTGGCATATTTAGAGTAAGGTGCTCCAAAGCCCTGTCCCCCCCAGTGCTCATTAAGCTTTGAGTTTGTTTCCGTGTTGCAGTGTGTCTCTTGTATCAGGGCTATGTCTACTTTTTTCCTGCGTAGGTAGGATTTGATTCTGTTCCTACGAAGGTAAGTGCCCAGGCCCCTCACGTTCCAGGTTAGTATCCTAATGTGCGTTGCCATCTGAGTTATGATGAGGGCACGGGAGATTCTTGCTTCTCCCTGAAGTGTTTGCGATCTCAACTAGGGCCTCAAGGTCATCACCTGCTCGTGGATTCCCGCCCCTCTCAGCCGGCGTCCTGGCCCACTGGCCCTCCAGTTGTGCTTTTTCATTAGGAGACCTACTAACTATTTCAACTGCCATTCCGGGGAATGGATTAACTCTACTAATCAACAAGAAGAAACTGCCCCCAGCAGTTGTTTCAAACTCACAACGCTCGGGGGCTCCCGAGCCTTCCATACCTCTCCAGGTCTTCGGGTTCGGGCAGTGTGTAGCTGCGTTGACTACACCTTGTCGGTCGGGGGGGTTCAGCAGCTGTCTTGTGGGTGGGACTCCTGTTTCCTGCCCAATCTTGTTGTTTCCTTGATGCGGGTTTGGATTCAATCATTGCGTTCGGTGTCATATTATGCATTGGACTTTTGCGGGATCATCATTTGCTGCTTTTCGCCTGCTCCTCAGTGTCTTCCGCTAGGTTATTGTGTTCGAGCCATAAGTTTGCTGCAATTGGGGTCTCCAAAAAGATCGCCTTCCCTTTGTGTATTATTTTAAGTCTTGCTGGGGACAGCAACATGTATTTAAGATTCAGTTTGCGTAGTCTGGCCTTTATAGGTACGAAGGAATTTCTTGCCCGCTGCACCACCGGCGTGTAGTCAGGGTACATGACTATTAATGCATCATTTCTTTTGATCTCTCCCCCCTCTCTGGAAAACCTCAGTATAGTCTCTCGGTCCCTGAAATTCAAGATTTTTGCAATCATTGGTCTCGGGTAGGACCCTGGGGGTGGTCGTTTCTGTAGAGATCTGTGGGCTCGTTCCACAGAGAACCCCTGGGTGAGGTTGCCTGCCCCAATTTCCTGTAGCAACAGCGATTCTATGAATTCTGTGGGGTCTGAGCCCTCCATGCCCTCTGGGATTCCCAAAATTCGGACGTTGTTCCGTCGAGCCCGGCCTTCTGCTTCCTCGGATCTTGCTTCTAGTCTTGCCACCGTTGTTTCTAGCACTTTGACTTTCGCTTGCAGCCCCTGCGTCGTCTCTGAGGTCTCACGTGTGGTAACTTCTGTGGCGGTGACTCTTTCAGCTAGGTTTCGGGCATCCTGCCTTATCAATTGAAGGTCTGATATTATTTCCCCCCTCATATCCTCTACTGTTGTTCTCAGCGCTGCGATTGCCTGAAGGATCTGTGAGTCACGAGGGTCCGCCGCCGGTGGTGGTGCCTCAGCCATGTTGTTCTCTGCGTGTGGTATCTGCTGTTTTGGTTTGGAAGTAGTAAATGAGTCCATCGTTATATTTTTTGATCTGCCTTTGGGAGGAGACATTACATCGCCTGATGATTCTGGTTTTGCCAGTGCCAGATTTTGGTTAGTAGCACCGGTGAGTTGTAAGGATCTCTCCGCAGGGAATCGTTCCAGTGCTGAGTCACACCTTAGTTTTGTGTTCGTGCTCTCCTCCGTTGGCCGTAGGGGGTGGTTAGGCAGATCCGCGGTCCTACTACAACCGCATCACCGTCCGCCCGTGGCGCCCTCCCGGCGCGATTCACAGCGGATTGTCCGTGGCCTCACAGTGCGGGTAGCAAGGTGGACAAGAGCCCTCCCCGGGAGTTGGTGGTGTGGGGCAGGTCCGAGGTACGGCCTCAGTTGTGTCCCCGTCTACTTGAGTCGCCTCCCTTGACGCTATCCGCAATACGTTGGCCGTTGCCGCACAGTGCAGTTGATGGGGTGGGTGATGGCCCCCGCCGGTGGGTGATGGTGTGGGGCCGTGTGCCCGCTCGCAAGGGTAAGCACTTACTTCTTGTATGCTGGTCGGGGGTGCGGTTGCCTTTCCTAATCCGGGCCGTGTCCCGGGCTGGGGGATCACCGATATCCAGATGCGTCGCTTCTGCGTGTGCTCTCGCCGGCGGGCCGGCGGGGACAGTGATCGGCGGCGCAGAATCCCCGGGGGTCTCACCGCCCGCCGCCTCACTCCGCTTCCTGGTCGCCGCGAGATTCTCCTCTTTCTCCCTCCGCGAGGTGGTGCAGCAGGGGCCCGACGGTCGTTCGCTTCCTGTGCTTGGTGGAGGAGTGTGATTGTGGCCGCAGTCCGCCCTTTGATCTTTCCCTCCCGACAGGCCGTATCGTTGTGGATCCTTCGGTCAGGCCGCCATCTTGGACGTCATGGGGGGAGTCTTACGGCGCTTCGTTTTCGACGTTGCCTGCGCCGATTTTCTCCGGTATTCGTGTCGATGCCCCAGAAGTGGTTCGTCTATGGCTCAGCTGAATTTCAGCACCAGAGCTGCATTATTTCGGCCGCGATTATTCGCGCTTCAGGATCATGGGCAGGAGCTTCGTGGAGAGCCGTCTTCACTTCATGCGTGCTGGCCACGCCCCCACTCATGTGCAACTGTCATGTGTGTATCAGACCATTGTACAGTGCCCTGATGGCTGTGTTCTGTCTCTCCCTGTCTGCAGCGTCAACTGATGAAGAGGGTGGAGACGGTGCTGTGGAGTACAGCGGCTGGGATACCACAACCAGCCGGAGACGCAAGGCCCAGCTCCCCTCCCAGGTTGTCATCTTGTCAGGGAGTGAGGAGTCTGGTGCCGCATCCGTGGCGGCAGCTGCCGAGGATAAGTCCAAAAGGTGGAGGTCGGAGGTGGACTCCTCAGCAGCAGAAGGGGCAGCTGAGACCCCACAGTGGCCTATGGAGGAAGATGGCACAGAGTCATCCAGGTCAGTGGGAGGTTTGCTTGAGGCAGAGGCTGTGGAAGGGCCTCACACAGGGTCTGGAGGGGGGAATTCCACTGGTGCTAGTGGTGCAGTCCAGGGGCAGGGAGAGGAGGCAGCACAGGCGGCCGCGGAGGTGCCTGTGTGTAATCCTGTCCCCGATCCTGTGACTGCATCATCCCGCACCAGCAGGGATGCCTTCGTCCAGACCCATTTTCATGGAGGGGATCCGCTAACAACAACTGGCCTTCATCTCCCTGCGGACGTGGCAATCCGGGACCGTGTTCAGCCTGTCCTGGCTGGGGTGGCGTTGCGTCGACGTGGCATCCGGCATGACGTGCAGGGCTCTCATGAGGACTCTGCGCGTTATTTCGGATGCCTCATTGACCACGTCAACCTACTAGGATGGGTCACCAGTGCTGGGTTCCTCCGTCTGCTGGACCTTCTACCGACCTCCTGCCCAACTGAACCCGCTATGCCCCAGTCGTCCTATATGCATCTTCCTGGCATGTATCACCTGCCACCCTGTGGAGCTGCCCCTAACCCAGTGGCCAGGCTGTTGGAGGACACATCCCTGCCACAGTCGGGAGTCGGAGGTCCAGCAGGGGTGGCCACCTCAACAACTGGACCCCGGCAGGAGAAGGTTGTGCAGGCATCAACCAGCAGGGCACATGCACGGCAGCAGCAGGCTCAAGTGGGAGCGATGATGGCTCGGGGCCATCAACATCAGAGGGTCAGGCATCGGCCGGAGGGCAGGAGGACCCTGGATTGGGAGTGTCTTCCGTGTGGCAGCGGTTGGACCAGCAAATAGATGCGGAGCGGCGGCGGGCAGAAGAGGCACGGCTCACTATGGTCAGGGCGGAGAACTTGATGCGCAGGGCGTTGAGGCGGGCTGAGTACCTTGAGGAAATTCACAGGAGTTGGAGGTGGACATGGCTTTATCCCTGCAAGACCTTGGGGCCAGGGCACAGGCCCTTTGGATTGTTGGGCTCATGGACCATTGGATGTCCTTTTGTAAATACTTTTCCATTTGGATTTAATTTTCTTGGACCCATGGTGGAATACTTGGATTTTTTTGAACTGTGATTTTTTTTTATGGACAGACCCATAGGAGCCATTTTACTTTGGATTTCATTGGTTGCAGCATTTATTATTTTGGATCAATTTTGGATTATTTCTTTTCATTATTGTGTGATTTGGTTTTATTCATTTAATTGATTCTTCAATACACTTTTTTTCTTTCTATCATTTGTTTTGTGCATGTCACAATGTTGTTTTTCACAGTCATGTGTCACCATTGTGGGGATCTGAGGGACATGTATTCATGGGCATGTGGGTTATGTATTTTCTATCATGACTTTGGGAATTCAATGTGGGGTGTTTGGACTGGGGTGGCCTGGGGTGGGATTTGGGTGGCCATAAGGCCCATGGGTCTGGAGTGTGATGACGTGTCGGGTGGGGGACATGAGTCGGGGCCTGCTGGCAGGTGCCTGTCAATGGTGGGTGGGTGAGTGGTAGGGGGACATGAGTCAGGGCCTGCTGGCAGGTGCCCGTCACTGCTGGGTGGGTGGGGGTGCAGGGGTACATTAGTTGGGGCCTGCTAGCAAGTGCCCATCACTGCTGGGTGGGTGCAGGGGACATGAGTCGGGGCCTGCTGGCAGGAGCCCATCATTGGGGGTGGGTGGATGGGTGGGAGACATAAGTCGGGGGAACAAGTGTTCTCACAAGTGCATGGTGCCATGTGGGCTGCCTGCAGGGCATGGTAAGGTTTGTAGGGTAGTCCCCTGTGGTGTGGGCTGCCTGCAGGGCATGGGGAGGGGGAAACAGCACACCCGGGAGGGCCCACGATGCCAAATACACGTACCCCGCTCTCGCCTGGGGTATCGAGTGTGAAACTTCTCGCGCACCCCCAAATACACGTACCCCTCTCGCACAGGGTCTATTGCATGTGAAACTCCCTGCGTACCCCCCAAATACACGTACCACGCTCTCACAGGGCCTATCACGTGTAAAACTCCCTGTGCATGCCCAGAATACACGTACCCCGCTTGCGCCAGGCCCATCGCGTGTAAAAATCTCCGCGCACCCCTCGGAATACACGTATCCGAGTCGCACAGGGCCTATCACGTGTGAAACTTCCCGCGCACCCCCGAAATTCATGCAGGTTGCCCGTCCACCCTGGCCATGCCCCACAGGCAGCCCACACCACAGGGGAGACTTTTTCCATGCAATTTATCTGGCACGAGCGGGGTACTTGTATTCCGAGGGGTACGCAGGGAGTTTTACATGCGATGGGCCTGCCGCGAGCGGGGTACGTGTATTCTGGTGCGTGAGCGGGGAGTTTTACATGCGCTTTCGTGGTTAGGGGCTGTATGTCCATTGGCCTTTGCGCCATGTACTGGATTTGTGTGATGTTTTTGGTGCACGGGGCAGGGTTAGGGGCATAACTGGTGCGGCTGCAGGGTCGCTGCGTCAACTCTGCACCACGGCTGCTTATGGATGTATTAATCCATGAATACACTGTGCGCCTAAATGGGTTTTGGTGCACACGGCTGGTGCAAACTGCCGCACACGCTCTCTGTGCGCCAGCTGCGTGCGCCACCTGTGCGCCGAATTCTATGAATTACCCCCTGTGAGTCTTAGAGAGGCACAATTTCACCTCACTGGTGAGGCCTGACTAGGCCGAAACACATGTCTGGGGTTGCTGTTGGTACTCATGTTCAGAGGAGAATTGCCTAGCATTTTGGTGCTGGGCTGTCCTTGTGGGTGGGAAGAAGACTGATATGCAAATGGATATTCCACCTCCGTGAAAGGTTCAGTGACTTAAAACGTGGTTGTAGACCATCCCGATTGGGCACCTTCCCGTAGAACAGGTTATTTGGCCGTGTTCATTCTCGGTAGAGGGGCTCCCAGGTCTTTTGTGCTTTTTTAGGAACTTTGTGTGTCACCCTAAGCTACCCAGGGTAATCCAGACATGGACCCCTTGCTCACTGTGCTTAGAGAGGCACAGCTTCACCTCACTGATGAGACTAGACTAGGCCGAAACACATGTTTGGGGCTGTTGGTATTCTTGTTCAGAGGATAATTGCCCAGAATTATGGTGCTGGACTGCCCTTGTGGGTGTGACAAAGACTGATATGCAAATGGATATTTCTGTTCTGTGAAAGGTACAGCGAGCTAAAATGTGGTTGTAGACCCTCTCGAGGGGTCACATTCCCATAGAACAGGCCATTTGGCCATGTATGTTCTCAGTACAGGGGCACCCAGACCTTTTTGTGCATTTTTAGGAACTTTGGGTGACACTCCAAGTTACCCAGGGTAATCTAGATGTGGACCCCTTGCTCACTGTGCTTACAGAGGCCCAGCTTCATCTCACTGATGAGGCCTGACTAGGCTGAATAACGTGTCTGAGGTTGCTGTCGGTACTTTTGTTAAGAGGAGAATTTCCTAACATTTCGGTGCTGGACTGCCCTTGTGGGTGGGACAAAGACTGTTATGCAAACAGATATTTCTCCTCTGTGAAAGGTACAGTGAGCTAAAGCATGGTTGCAGATCCTCCCGAGGGGGCACCTTCCCATAGAACAGGTTATGTGGCCATGCTCATTCTCGGTGGAGGGGCTCCCAGACCTTTATTTTGAATTTTTAGGAACTTTGGGTGTCAACCTAAATTACCCAGGGTAATCCAGATGTGGACCCTTGCTCACTGTGCTTAGAGAGGCCCAGCTTCACCTCACTGATAAGGCCCGACTAGGTCAAACCATGTGTATGGATTTGCAGTTGGTACTCATGTCCAGAAGAGAATTGCCTAGCATTTCAGTGCTGGACTGCCATTGTGGGTGGGACAAAGACAGATATGCAAATAGATATTTCTCCCCTGTGAAAAGTACAGTGAGTTAAAACGTGGGTATAGACCCTTCGAGTGGGCACCTTCCCATACAACAGGTTATTTGGTTGTGTTTGTTCTTGGTATAGGGGCTCACAGACCTTTTTGTGCATACTCCTCTAATACGCTTTGCTGTCTCTTAGGCTTCTTCATCCATATGTCCATGGGGCATTCTAAACTTCACACTTTCCATTCTTAGATTTTGATTTAATTGCAGCAGTCAACAGCAGATCATCACTATTAGATGTAGAAATTAGTATAATATTATCAACTGCTTGATTTTCTAGTGCCACAGAATTCTTTTTGAAGGTAGGTTTGCATGCTACCAATCACTGGGATTACGTTTTTGAGTAGACAGGCTCAGCAAATTACTTCATATGAGAATGGTGCTTCTTAGACTTTTCGTTTATTCCTTTTTGTCCAAATTGCTTACCAGTTCAGGCCTTGTCTCCTCTGCCAAGATGCTTTGCGTTTGTATAGCATTCAAAGAAGCATTCTTCTGTGTCGCGTTAGAATTGTTGACATTTGGCAACAAAGATTGATCATTGCAATCAGGTGTCACAGCTATCGAGATCTCTGCCTCAATCAGACCAGTATCAAGTGCACTGTTTTCCAAGATTATATCCACATTTTACCACATAGTACCTTTTGTTCCCGGGAGATATTCATACAAAAGGAAAAAAGGGGCCTATGATAAAGTAAGTAAGGAATTCTGCTACAGCGCGAAACACCCAGCTTCAGATCCAAAAGAGGAATCAGCATCATCAATTTGATCATAAATTCCCTCAGCAATTTTAACCAGTCAGGAGACTTAGATAAATCAAAGCCTATAATATTGCTTAACGTCTTGCTTTGATGGATTGGAGAGCTTGGGAGGATAAAACCTCGTGGCTCACGTTGAAAGCTAAAGCACATATTTAATAATAAGTTGTTATCAATTGGTGGTAATAAAGAAGTCTCAGCTTACGCAGAGACAAAGATAACAGTTGTCTCACAGGCTATAGCATTTGCATTGTCATTCCCTGTGCAGTTTAATCCTAATTGGAAAACAGTTGTAATTTTACCTTTTTCCTAATGCTCCTCTGTTGACGTCACCCCCAAGTTAGTATATCATGCAGTCTCCTTTGTTATCGATTTGTTACTCCTCTTATTGCCTTTATTCGCACACAGTTTAGGAGCTTGTTTTTCACGCATTGTGCTGCGCAGCTGTTAACCTTTATTCTTGGCAGGCACAATTAGCACAAGTCATTATATAGACATGGGGAAAGGCAAACAAGAGCAAATATAAAAGGATCAATGAAACAGTCACAGCAACGCTTACCAACATTTATGGTGGACACAAATCACATCCCACTGCTAGTCTGTGAGTCTCCACTTGTCAGTGCACTTAGCAATGCACCCGCAGGGCACCTTTTGTAAATCTTCCTCAGGTGCAGAAGTGGAGTCACCAAAAACATTAAAACAGCCAGCCACAATAAGCATGCAAACAGGAGAGTTCCTCTCTGCAAATCTGCACTTGTCAGTGCACTTAGCAATCGTTCTCACAGCTTAATGTTAACTATTTCTGTGAAAGCACTCAGGGTGCAATGCAATGATATACGATACAAAGACCTGCACAGAACGCACAGAAGTGCTATCTGTATAACTGCACACACAGCTCAAAAATGTATTTTGGGCTAGATTTTAATGACACCTCACTTGGTTTTAATTGTAATGAGAATACATTATATTTCTTATTTAATCAATGTCTTCTGATATCACCTTGCCAAACTACCCCACTTTCTGGGGCCTATGAAATTATATCTGTTCTATAGCTACCATTTTTATATTTCCTTTAGTCATACTCACTTCGGATTAGTCTTTAAAGGTATGGAGCCAGCAGAAACCCTCAAGTGTTCCCAGGGAAGTCTCAGAAGCAGATCCACCCTGATCTTCTTCCATTAAGTCAGGACTGCCTGAGATTCCCTTCTCTGCAGGAATTGCTGTAGACAGGGCCCATCTCCTTATAATAGGGAACTTCCCATCTTCAGCCCTTGGGTTGGTGTATCTGACTAATCCGTCCATGTAATAGGATAATGTGGTTTTTTCTGCAGCTTTATCCAGAGTCAGAATCCTATCTCCTCTGTGCTCACATGTTGTACTGTATATCATATAAATTGCTGATGTCATAATGTTGTCACACCATGTGATTGGCTTGATTATTCCATTGACCAGACCCATGGGCAGACACTCCTATTGAATTCAGACTCCAATCTTGATTGGATGATTATAACTTCGATATTTGTGAACAAATCAGGTGGGGGCTGTAGTATAATTTATTATGTTTTGGAGTACAGCGCCACTGAATGTGATAATATTATTGACAGCAATAATGTGGCACATATAGCTAGCCCTATGTTGCTAGCATAACATATGGGTGTGCAAATGGAGACAGGCTGCAGATTTAAAAGTACACCAGAATATATTTGACTTAATTAACAAATACTAATACTAATACTAACTCAATAACATTATAATGTAATCTCTATGTGGAAAAGAGGCAGAAAGACATGATCTGAGATTCATTTTAAACGTGCATTTTTTTTCTCTCTCTGTTCACTGTGTTAGCTGGAAGCAAAATCTGCATGCCAGGAAATGAGTTTAGATACAGTTTCTTACTGTAAAAATTAAGCTATTGTGGAAGGAAGGGTGAAACAGTCTTTTGAATTTGATTGGTGCAGAGTGTCTGCATTGACTCCACGTAAGCATAGGGGGATGCATCAGAGTTCTGCTGGACACAGTCGGACAGAACTAAACTCAGATCGCTTTGGCTGAGCTGCTGTGAGGCAGGTCCAGTCTCACTTGGCACTTGCTTGAGAACTGCAGATTACTGCATGTTCTCGCTGTGCACTCTAAGCTTTCAAGATTACAAAGACAACCCTGGGCCCATTCTTCGGAGGCTAGCGGGGAGAGGTTGCGTGTGTGAGAACTAAAGATAGCTGGTAAATATCCAAGTGAAGTGAGCTTATTGTTTGCGGTATGGATGACCTTCTATAAATATCAGGCAGGGAGAATAGCAATAGGGAATCCCTGTGTTTAATTGCAACGTTATAATGTTGCAAAGTGAATGCCATGCTGTCACTGTATTTTTCTCTTCTTCTTGTTACAGATGATGCAAAGTGAATTTGCCGTATATTTTTCTTCTGTTTGTTTCCAAGAATACTGTAACACAAAAGGATAATATGTTGTTTGGAGATGCAACTGTTTAAAATACAAGAATAAGTATAATGTACACAAACCATGTAGAGTGTTTTTGCTTTTGTCTTTTTCTTTTGTGCATCTAGAATAATATTTCAGGAGAAGGGGAAGATTTTTAGGTAATACATGTGTCATGGTTCCCATACAGATGGAGTAATATCATAACAATGAAAAATAGCTGTGTGCGTGTTTTCACTCAGTGTGGTGTCTGAGTGGAATCTAATACAATAGATATTGCTGGGCGTACATGAATCAGCAAAGAGGCCTATGGAAACATAGTTCACTAATGTATATAAATTAGTGGTAATACCACAGGTTATTGAGAATGCTATAGATATGAAGCTGTGGTGTTTCTGAATGTAAGTCCGTGGTCTCTATAGATCACAAGAACAGTCTAAGATACAGAAGAGTTTGTGTATATTGGGGCCACAAATAAAACAGAAAAATTATGCTTACCAAAATAATGTATACCACTAACTGATCCGATATAATGTAATAAAGAATGGTCCCTGAAAGGAAATAAGGCCAAACCCAATCTAAATGCAAGGAGTAGCCATTGCCAAATTACCATTATTTTTGGCGGTAAGAAAATACCGCCAGGCCCCAAATTTACACAAAATATCCAACAGGGCCTATCTGCTCTTATAACTTTTCATGATAAATTGTATTTCTTTCAGAATTACTCATTGCAACCTGCCACATTAATGATATGGTTTTCTGAAAACTGTCCTCACAGATACAAACCTACATATGAAACATTAATCTGTGAGTTATTCATAATATGATTAATGATAAACAATGGAGAAAATGCAAAATTGTGTCAAAGCAAAGAGGAGACTACTATCCTTGAAACACACCCAGTACCAAGTTTGTAAGTCATTTGGGTTCAACGTTATGACACAACCCATTTCCCATACTTAATGTTATGTTTGAATTATGCCCTGTGGCCATTACCTCGTGCTTCAGCACATGACTCATATAAACCAATCTCTATCATGGGTTCAGTGAATGATTGATTTATTTGAAAAGAGATGACAGGTCTGCTTTGTTTTCCTGCATTATTCTAACAGTTGGCCAGTTTTATTTCTAGGCAGAGTTCAAAAGGAGATCTGATAAGTGCAGATGTTTGAGGTTGGGTTATAAAGTACAACAGGTTTATACCAGCAGACGTTAATCTGTATATGCACTTCAAATCCTATTCAGTATTTTAACTTATTCATGTGGGCATCCTCTGGACAGAATTTCTAAGGGTGGGATATAGTTTGCTTTGAGTTGAAACCAGGTCGACTTGAGGTCAGCACAATTAAGAGCTGACATGAATAATAAATAAATGAATTAACAATAAAATAAAACAGTGGAAGTTAAACCAGTACAGTAACATTGCGTCTTCCTTCATTTACATTGCAAGATACATTACATAATATTGTCCATGTCCTTTGTACACTTTATACAATAATCAATCAGTGGTTGGCAAAGAAATGAAACATTTCATTAGAGAGACTGTGAATTAAATGATGATCAATTTTATTTACTTGCTGAGACTTCAGAAGCACTCCACTCAGTGCATGTGACCACATCCTACACTTAACAATTGTCCTTTTAAAAGTTATTTCTACAACACAGGCCATGTTCTTAAGTTAGCAACATTATAGTTTTTACACATTTGTGGCTTGTTATTTTAGGATCTATAGTTCCATACCTTGCAAGGTATGAGCTTTTAGCCCGACCTGCTGTTCATTTAAAGTTATTTAAACCCAGTTGTTGGGGTCCGTTTATATGGAAGTTCCTGATATTTATGTGAAGCAATTTCTGGGGTGCTATTTCTTATGGAGCAGAGAATATTTGGTATCCCATGAAGGCACCTTTGACAAGATATGTAGTGAGAGATGGAAACCATGAATACAGTGATGCATTTTTCAACCGCTGTTCGGACATAAACTTGAGACAGTCTCCATTTGTCTTTGATTTTCCTCATACTGGGCCATATGCCTCACACTTTAAAGAAGCAGTGCAGTTTGCATTGTTCTGGAATCAGTTTACTTTAGGGAGCCAGTTTTGGGTTCCATCTATGATTATATACAGACACAGTTTCCCCATGTACAATTTCACATTCCCAAAATAGTTTCATATGCCCAAACTCAATGGCGTGTGCTTGGTACCAGATTAGCCAAATAAGTAAACATTGATATGATAGTTTCAGCATTGCCCCAGGGATTTACCATGTCATTTTCAACATTGCTTTGCTCTGCTCCAGGACAGGCACCACAAAACATACTTCACTCATGCTCACCAAAAAGGTCACCAGCTCATAACAGCAGTAGCTCCCTCTATCCCCAAGACAGAAAAAGAACAACACCTTCAAGCAAGAAGTACAGCCCAAGCAGCCACAACAGTACCCCATTCACTTCCACATCACATTCAGCAGCAGTGCAACCTTGCCTCCCACATTACACATGCAGCAAAGATGGTTACCCCTCATCTCAGTCACTGTAATGTACCTACATGCATATACATCACATTCAGCAGCAGTGCAACTGTCCCTTGAACAAGAGTTATATCACAGGTAGCAGCCGTTACAGTTTTTCTTTCACAGAATACATACACTACAGGCAGCAACAGTGGAAGTATCCCTTTTATACAAATATACATGATTTTAGCCTGGACTTAGAGCTCCTAATGAATGCTGTCCTTTTGTTCCCAACCCCTCAGTGGCCCACTGCTTGGTAGGTGCTTGTAGCACAAACATTGCTTATGGTACTGTTTGACTACTCAACTGTCCAACTGACATATACACTTCAAAATAATATGTCATGAGAGTCAGTTTGTTACCAACCACATCGAAGTGGGTAGATCTTTACGCCTGCTCTATGTAGCTGTTTTGGACTTCCTGAGCAATCAGGAGCACAGAGGAGGAATGGGAAGGCCGGTTGTCACACATTTTTGCAGAACCGAAGTTAAGAACTCTGATGAGGTTCCTACTACATCATCCATTTTTAAACAAGCTAACTGTGCCACCCTACCCTAAAATGCCCATGGGCTGTTTGTGCGCTATACAAATGTAAAAAATAAATACAAATACATACCTTGCCCTTACAGATACTTTTACCCCTCCTGCTTTTTGCGACTTTGCAAGTTCTTGTGCCACTGCGTGCTTATTTTCTGCTTTCTGCCACACTTATGGTACATCACAGCATTTTAAATAAAAGGCTCAAGTAGTACCCATGTCTGTTTTACACTTTTTTTCAATTGCTGAATGATGTATGTCAGAGATAGAAGGGGTGTAATTCAACACAAACTCACAGGATGCAGACAGAGCTCTACACATCTACCTCATCCTCTACTAGAGATCTACCTGTTTGAGGATCAGAGCCTATAGAACCTGCTTTATTTTCAGTGGTAAATGTTGCATGTGATGTAGCATAACACAACACCAGTGATAACCATTAAATAGACTACACAAACTAGTAATGGGGATGCATCACAGCCCATGTTTCTAACCTAGCATCCCTGTTGAGAAGCTCTAGTGATGAAGGAGCATACAGACAAGCTTGCAGATCTTATATTGAAAAACCAGCAAATTTTTAGCACATGACATTTTAAATTTGTGTACATTTATCACAGTTCTTTTAACATTTTAAATGTAGACTTACAAATACCAGAATGCAGCATGAAGTGAAGAAGAAAGCCCAGACTTTTCAAATTTCATACCTGATATGGGACACATTGAGGTGGATTTAAGTTACCCTATGGGTTATTATACTTTCAAGATATGAAAACAGCACTCAGGAGTATGAATGATAGTCACCCCGTGTTATTGTTTAACAGAGGCTTGATACTTTTTGAAATGCATAATGTGAGATATATTCCAGTGGCAAAGTAAGTAAACAAGTTTTTGTTGATTCAACAAGCATGCAATCCACAGGACATGGAATATATATTGCTCCTCATTCTTTTATGTGGAACCAGAGTGTGCCTTAAACTGTTATAAATTGTATCATGTGGATATGGGCATGTGGAACAGTAGGTCTACTCCATTGCTCTTGCTAAAGATACATAGAACAAATCAGGCTTTCAGACAGTAAATATACGTATTCCACTATAAAATGTATATTGTTTAACATATTGATACTGTCTACACCTTAATCTAATGCCCCCTTATTCAAACAGTCCCACCCCACAGGTCTGGGGAAGAAACAGGTGACTTGATAAAAACTCAAATGTATTTAAATAAAGAAATCTGAGGTAAAATCACAGCGACTGTTGTCTCGAGCTTTGTGCAGGGGTAGGCCCCAGAATGTTATATAAACACAGACAGCTGGGCTAAATAAAATGAAATGACCTGCTTCCATTTATATCACTTTTCCCCACATAGAAGCACTCATTTCCACAATCAATTCTGTATACATGTTGAGATCTGAATAACTAAAACATTCTACTTGTAACTTTGCCGCTTACAGGTCATTGAGATTTAAATGTGCCACATAACAATCAAGAAGGGAGATGTGTCATACTAATAACAGGATTCTTCAATATGTATTTACTTTCTCTGATATAATAGCATCTGTAAACTGCACCTATAATGACAGTTACATTTAAAACATAGAGGGGCCGATTCATGGAACAAATGTGCGCCGAAAATCTTGGCACAAGCGTGAAAAAGCAAGCGCACCCGTGCGATTCATGGAAGGGCCTGCGCGATTTTACTGCGGGATGTGCGCCAAATCCGAGAGTGGTGCGCACGGGTGAACATGTCACATCAACATCCCGAACGCTGTGCGCGACACACACAGCAAAAGTGCACAGCGTCGGTGCACACACCAAAAAGGGGTAGGGACACGGGGCGTAACACGCGGAATGGGGAACAGGGTATAGTACTGCAGGGAAATACACGGAGCGCCCACACGAACAACACGTATTCATGGAATCAAATGCAGGAAACCCACGCACGCTAAAAGACACGCACAGGCGTCAACACGTCCACCACAGGAAGGCAGGTAGAAGCATCCCCGCGCGCAGCATAAAAGTGCGTGCAACAACAAACACGTATATACAGCTACGATGAATGCCCCATTTGTCGCAGCACTGATCGTGGGACACCGCAGGAGAAGGAGAATAGCCAGGCCCCGCATTTTTTTGCCCCGGACCAGCCTTTTTGGGATGCCTGACGACCAGGTCTATGGCAGGTATAGGTTTCCACCTCATATCATCCTAGATCTGGTCAGGGAGAGGGAAGATGACCTTACATCACCCACCCTGTGCTCCCAAGCATTGAGCCCCTTGGAGAAGGTGCTCAATGTCCTGCATTTTTTGGCCACTGGGTCATTACAGTGGACAACTGCCATAGTGGGGGGGGGGGTCTCACAGGCTACGCAGTCACGCTGCCTACACCAGGTGTTGGCAATCTGACTGCGTTCCCCTCCACAGGCACATATACATGTCCAGAACACCCGCAAAAAGGCAGGCCGTGGTCCAGGACTTTTACAGGGTGGCACACTTCCCCAAAGTGCTCGGTGCCATAGATTGCACCCATGTGGCCCTACATCCACCGAGGGCCACTTAGCACATCTGTCGAAACCGCAAGCACTGGCATTCCATCAACGTGCAGGTTGTATTCGATGCAAAGGGAATCATCACCTATGTCTATGCAAACTACCCTGGGTCTACCCATGACAGTTTCATATACAGAAGGTCCACCCTGAACCAGGCCCTGGAAGCTGGGAAGCATGGCGACACATGGCTCCTAGGTGAGTACAAATGCCTGTGCACATGCATGCATGTCACACACAGACAAATACACAAACCCAACTAATCACAACCATTATCACCTCCCCAGCGGACAGTGCCTACCCTCTGAGCAACCACATGATGACACCAATCCGGAACCCCACCACACAACCCCAGGTAAGATACAATGCTGCCCATATTGCAACCAGGGCCATAGTGGAGCGCACATTCGGAGTGCTCAAGTCTCGCTTCCGCTCCATTGACCGCTCTATACTACTATATACTACTACTCTATAGCTACTATATGCACCCCCAGTAGTGTTCAGGATCATTGTGGCAGCATGTGTCCTGCACAATGTTGCAACACGGCAGGACGTACTGGTGGACATGGTGGTGCCCCCACATCCCCAACCACATGCACAGGGGCTGCCCATGGGAGGGGAAAGGGCACGTGGCGAGCAGCCCGGACCCAGCTTGTGGCCACATTTTTCACCTAAACTTCCACCCCTGTGGAGTGCACACAGGTCTGGGACATACCATGTGACAATCGATTATGACAAAGAGACAGTCAACTGTCACAACCTTACCACCCTGAGAATGTTGCCACGGAAGTGCTACATTGTGTGCATCTCTAGCTACTTAAACATAACCAATCATGTGTGACCAAAAGGGACACATGTAAGGTGTGTATCACACCACCCCCTGCAATACAGGCCATGACAATCACTGGTATGTCACCCAAACCCTCCCAACCCACATCACCCTTGTCTGCCACAAAATGACATGGCATGCAACAGCAAAAGCCCAACACATGATCAAGTACATAAGAAGTGACTTGTGAAAAATTGAAAGTGGCCCGACACAATGACGCCTGACATGGAATCAGATGAAATGACTGACCAACAACCTCCCACACATACCAAGTCATACACAAATGCTTTCCAGAAGTGTTAGCATGAACAAAAGACTGAATGCCAGTTCACATGCACATTGGGCAAGCCAAAATGGCTTCTCCCTAACCCTTGTGCTGTGTTTGTCTCCTGCAACATACTGCTCAGCACACAGCACAGTGAGCAGCCATTGTGTTGGGGATACACCTTGAGCATCACATCCAAATTACAAACAAAATAAATAACTTATTGAAGCATGTACACGATCCCCAAATGGCAATTGATCATGCGCTGCAGGGACACAGCGTGCCCGAGAAGGCAATCTGTGTGCACCTGTGGGCATGGAAGGGTGGTTGTACATGTGGTGGAGCATTGTGTAACTGTGTGTGTCAGTAGGGACATGCACTCAATATATGCATGTGAAATCAAGTGACACTCAGTGTCCTGTACACATCACATGCAAACATTGCCCATATGTACACCACAGCATGTCAAACCACAACAATCCCCTGACACCTGAAAAGTAAATACTACACATGAACAGCCATTGACCAGCAGAGCACATCATGTACATAGTACCCCACAATGACATTGTCAGAGTGTGCCCAAACACTGTAGGCCAGGCTTACTGTCCAACAACAAAAGGCCCTCCCTCATTTACACATCACCATGACCTTCTGAACAACTGTATCTGGGGTATGTAGCCTTCTCCCTTTTAGTCCACCTGGCTACAGGATCCTCCTACCCCTTGGTCTTCATGTTCCACCTTGCATGTAAATAGGGTTCAGCCCCCTCAGAGGCCTCCTTGACTGGTAAAAATACCAAATCGGGAGCCAAACCCCGAAACCAGGGAAAAGGCCTCAAGGCACCAGAAAACCCTGGAAGAGTCTCCAGTAGATTACTTGAAGTAGCAAAACAAGTCCAGGCACATGTACAAGCAGAAAGATAGAACTACCAAGGCAGCACAGTTCAACAATGGTTCAACAGGATGGGTACCTTTTTCAGGACACAATATAAAATGAGGATGCAACAACTGATGGGTAGTGTCACAGCTCTGGTCTCCAGGCGCAGGAGTGGCACGAACCAACCACCCCCTCCGTGGTCTGGGCGCCTGCAAGGTAAAACTTACACAGGCCTCCGAGACCCCGGCGGGGAAAGAGGGTCAGGCATCTGTTGTTTGGACAGGCGTTGGTATTCAGGATAACCAGAAAGAGGGGCAGGAGAGGGGAGTTGGTTTGGAAAGGGAAAGTAGGCAAAATACAAAATACAACTATTGACAATAACACATACTCAATCAGAGAAACCATGTTCTACATGCACATAGTACTAAATGAGTCAAATGCAAGACAAAGAGAGACTTATCTCTGGGGTGAGTGCTGGCCTCCTGCCTGCGCACTCTCAGGTCCAGTAACAGGATCAGTTCAATGCTGCAAAGAGAGCATCAGTTACTAATCTGTGTGTGTTTACAACACACACACAACACCATTCATGCCCCAAAGTAAGTGACTTCTCCACAAACAAACACTCTTGTCTGCTGCAATGTACCTATACGTTAGCTTGCCCCCATGATGGTTCATACACTGTCAATGCAGTAAGGCAGGCACACGTGGACATGCAGTAAATGGTAGAACAATGCTTCAAGAATCACACATGATAGAGTGGTCCCTGGGTGAGCTGCTAGATGCATATAGCGAGGTGCAACTTCAGTACAAGTTGTGTTCTGCCAGCCCTGGATTTCAATAGGTAGTGCACTTGGCAATTTGCACATGCAAAGGATATGCACTGCACACAAGTCTGTGCCTCGCTTCGTGTCCCTGTGTGCGGTATTAGTTTCTGGCTAGGAACGCTACTGCGCTAATAACTCAGCTTCTATGGAGCAGGGGGGACTGGAGGATATGTGCAACGGCCCCTGCGTGTGCCCCTGACTACTTGTAAAGCTACTTGGCATTTGTATTTGTATTTTATTTATTTATAACGCGCAAACCAACAGGCCCGGAGGCGTCAGGGCGCAATTTGTACAAGGTTACAGATATGCAGGTATAACAGAGAAACATTAAACATTTACACATGGGATCCGATATGCAGGTATAACACAGAATCCTTATATACATTTACAAGAGGATCTTATATACATATGTACAGTAGTTTCAGTGCCGATAGGTGATAGTAGCGGTCGGCAAGTCAGGGTAGGTCAGGAAGAAGCGCAAAGCCGGCCTTAAAGCTGGTTGAAAAGCCAAGATCTAGTATTGGCTTTGAAGGTATTGAAAGAGTCTTCCGCTCTAATTGAAACAGGGAGGGAGTTCCATAACTTGGAAGCTAAGACGGGGAAACTTGAGCCCCCTGCTTTTGCAATTTAAATCTGGGGATCGCTAGACAGTGGGATTGGGCTGTTCTTAGAGGTCGGGAGGTAGAATGGCGCGACAGTCGACTACCAAGGTAGATCGGGGCTTTGTTGGCTAGGCATTTGTGCGTAAGGGCGAGTGTTTTGAGTGAAATTCTCTGTTTGACAGGTAGCCAATTTAACTTACTTCTGGTTTCTGTGATGTGGTGGTGTCGGGGAATGTTTAAAGCGGCACGAATGGCGTTGTTTTGTGTCGTTTGAAGTCTGTTCAGGTTCTCTTGGCTGGTGCCAAGATAAAGAGCACTGCAGTAATCAATTTTAGCCATAATAAGGGTTCTCGCTAGCGTAACGCTGTTAGACGTAGTGAGGAATGGTCTGCAAGCTGCGATAAGTTTGCATGTGTATGCAGACGCAGATCTGACAGCATTAGTTTGTCGGGTTAATTAGAGTGTGGCATCAAGGTAGAAACCTAACGTTTTGGTATCTTTTGAGACACGAATGATATTACCATCTATGTTGAATGACTGATAGGACGGCTCTAGTCTGCTCAGGCGTTGTGCAGTGCCCAAGATCAGGAGCTCCGTCTTGTCATCATTCAAGCACAACTGATGTTGGGCCATCCAGGCTTGGATGACCAAGTAGACGTCGTTAAGGGCCTTGGTGTCACCTAGATAATCACCAGTGATGGGGATGAGTATCTGGGTGTCGTCCGCATAGTTGGTATAGGAGACACCCAGATAGTCAAGCACATCAAAGAGTGGTTTCGTGAAAATGTTATAGAGTGTAGGTGACACACAAGATCCCTGAGGAACGCCACAGTAAATCGGGGAAGGGTCCGCGGCTGCGGATGGGGCAAAGACTCTCATGGATCTGTTGCTCAGGAAAGATTTGATCCAAGCCGCAGCCGAAGAAGAGAAGTTGGCAGCGGAATGGAGGTGCTCGCACAGGATCTGATGGTTGACCAGATCGAATGCGGCTGAAAGGTCGAGAAGTAGTAGCATTGCTAGTTTGCCTTGATCCTTTAGAACCTCGATTTGAGTTTTAAGGTCTAATAATGCGGTCTCTGTCCCGTGTCTGGGGCGGAAACCAGATTGTCGTAGACCTAGCAAGTTATTAGTTTCCAAGTAATTTTGGATCTGAAAGTATGCGGCACGGTCTAGGATCTTGAGCAGAAATGGTACAGTGGTGATAGGTCGGAAGTTGATGGGAATGTTAGGGTCTAGGGAAGGTTTTTTAAGCAGTGGGATAACCCAAGCGTCCTTCAGATTGTCCGGGACAATACCTGTTTGAAAGGAAGAGTTGATGAAGGCCGTGATGAATGGGGCCAACTCATGCGCTGAGTCCTTGATAGTAGGGGCTGGGCACGGGTCACCTTGGCAGTTAGTTGGCTTAATTCTAAGAATTATATTTTCTACCTCTGCCACGGTAAGCGGAGAGAATGCGAATGGTGTGATATTGGCAGAGTCTGGCAAGGGGGCCTTAGTGAGGGAAAGAACGTGGTTGTCGCGCTTCAGGCTGTCCTGTTTATCTTTGATTTTGTCTTGTAGTGTGGAGATTTTATTTAGTAAGGCTGCTTGGATGTTGGCACACCATTTACTATCTTTCACGCATGTGTCAGGGGGGGCGACTGGAGTTTCAAGCTCTCTTAGGATTTTAAAGAGTTCCTTGGTGTTCGAGTCGGCTTGTATAATGCGGTTGTTGAAAGATTCCTTTTTTGCCGTGATGATGGCATCTTTGTAGGAGAGTGAGGCTAGAAGGAAACTGTCTTTATGCTCGTCTGAGGGGTGGCTTTTCCATCGATTTTCGGACAGCGTTTAGCTTTGCGGAGCAATCTTAACTGTGGTGTGAACCATGAATTAAGATAAGCTTGAGGTTTAGCCTTTCTAAGTTTGAGAGGTGCTATACAATCAATGGCAGTTCGCATTGTTTGGTTGTAAGTGTGTGCTAGTGAGGTTGGATCAGAGTAAGAGTTGGTGGCTGTGTTAAGGGACGGGAGTAACAATGGGAGGAGTTTCTCCTTGGTTATATCTTTTTTGCTTCTAGTTGGGAGTGCTGGGGCTAATGGTGACGGGATTCGTGGTGTGGCTTCAATGTTGAAAGTTATAATGTGATGGTCGGACCATAGACAGGGGGTATTGTTAAGGACCTTGATATTGCAATTGGAGCCAGCTACCCAGTCAAGTGTTCTACCTTTAATATGGGTAGGCTCTTGGATGTATAAGGTAAGGCCGAGGTCAGATAGTGCGATCTCCAGGTCAGAGGCCACAGGATCTTTTAAGTCAACAAGACCTAAGTTGAGGTTGCCTAGGATGATTGTTTGAGAATTGTTCTTTGTATTGTTGAGGAGGAGAGTGGAGATTTCACTGACAAAGGTTGGTGCGGGTCCTGGAGGTCTATAGATTAGGTGCATGGTGGCTGTTTGGTTAGGTGTGAGTGCTAGTTTGACAGACAGCAATTCAGCTGATGTGAGTTTGGAATCAGGTAACACTCTTAGGTCAAGAGTATTTTTATGGATGAAGGCCACACCGCCGCCTTTGGAAGAGGCGGTGGAGCGGTCACATCGTGTGATGCCGTAGTTCGGCGGTAGGGCTAACGCTAGTAAGGGGCCAGATGCGGCATGAAGCCATGTTTCGGAGATAGCTATGAAGTCAAGGTCAGACGTGGTGATGAGGTCAGCTATGTCAAGTGCGTGTGCAGTGAGGGATCTAGCATTAATAAGGGCACCTTTGAACATGGGCAGTTTAACCTCGGAGGTGGTGGGTTTGCATGTGGTGGCAGTTGACAGAGATCCAGGAGAGAGGGGGGTTTGTTTCCTGGTGATGTGACGGATGTGGCGTAGGCGTAGGCGGAATCTGGTGCCTAGTCTCTTATTTCTAAGAGAGAGGGGGCAGGGTTGGTTAGGTGTAGGTTTCCTAGCAAAGTGATCCAGCCATAAAGCTGGGTCGTTGAGTTATTGGTTGGTATGGCCTACAGCGGGTGCTGCCGGGCTCATTCTAGGTGACACGAGAGGTCGTGGGGATGCCATGCTGGTAGAAGGCTGGTCCATTTTAACCCAGAGTGTGGAGGTTGTTACCGTAGGTAGCTGGAGAGTTTGGGCAAGTCGAAGGGATAGTGTGTAGAGTAATGGAAGGAGTACACTGACGTGCATGATGACAGTCCTGGTCACCTAGGTGAGAGAGAAGAGCTAGGTGGCATTTGTTGCTCAACACATCTTAGCTGTACTGTGCGCTTCTACAACAATGCCTGGCCAAGCTCCCCAGCACTGGCACTACTTAACATGCATGTGCAAGTGGCCTGGTGGAAGGTTGACTGCGGTGTGTCCCCTTGTGCTGCTCACCTTGCTTGGAGCTCCTGGAAACACGTCAGCTTGTCGGACGTCTGAGCACAAGCCCTGTGCTTCTGCTGGTGCACTCATGCACACGTCTGCACCACTGAACATTGCCAAGTTTCAGTAGTACATGGAACTGTGTCTGCTGGCAAAGGTAGTCTGGAGGCTCATTTTCCTGCAGAAAGGGCATAGAAGATATTAATAATGCCGTAAAGTTCCCTGTGTGTATGTCTTCATGCTGGTTGTCACTGGGCCATGTCAGAAACCTACATCCAAACTCCTCCCACCATCAGTGTGACTTTGACAGGCAAAAGTTGCAGGATAAGTGATTCAAGCACATATACAGGCAAGAAAATAACATACATCACAATCCACATCAATTAATGGACACATCAATAATTTACTCACCCAAATTGATTACAGACATGCCGTGGATAAAACCCACTCTATCGCCACTAGGGGTGTTAACACAAGTAGTACAGCAGCAGACAGGCCACAGATATGACGCAAGTCCAAAGCCCTTGTGTAATTGGTTGTTAAACCAAACCATCCTTGCAAGCCCATGGATAAGGGAAGCAGGAGTGGCCTATGTGAGTCAGGACCCCAAACTACAAATACATACACGAGGCAAGCTTGAAGGGCCCAGCTGGAACAGACAGTGGATGCTTTCAAAATCCACAAAGCACCACACTGTCACATGAATGCACAATAGACAAGCAATTTTAAACTATATTAACTAATTAAACTAACTATAAAAAACCTATATTAACTAATTAAACTATCAAAAACCATATTAACTAATTAAACTAACAATAAAAATCAAAAATGGCCAGATACGACCCGGGGGGGGAAGGCACCCAGGAGGGGGGAGGTACAGGGAGCACCTCAACACCCACATGCGATGATGTTGAGACAAAAATAAATCCTCCATGGGCTCAACGCCTGCACAGCCCAACCTGTGTGGGAGCTAACTCGTTCTCCTCATCACGCTCTGGCTGAAAAGATTGATGTGGCACAGTACCCTGACCACGCCTAGGCACAGCTTGCCCCTCGTCGGCAGCAAGTCTGTGGGACGGGTGAGCCTGTTTCTATGCAGCGATGACACGTAGGTCAGCATGTAGAACCTGGCGTGATACGTGTGCTTCCTCTTGCAAGGTAACACGTGTAACACAGAGTTCTTTCGGCATGGCATGGCTGGACAACTGGTACACCTCCCGGCAAGCATGTAGCTCAGCAGAGATGGTATTCTCTAGCTGCTCTAACTTCTCCTCTGACCGCGTCCTCTGGGACATCAGGAGCACAGCCAGAGTAGATTTGAGGGATTCATAGTCAACCCTCATGGCCTCCATGTGTGCCTCTGCGTGAGCAGCAATTGCTTGACACAAAGACACCATTTCAGCCCGGCGTGCCCTGCCTGAGGCCGCCATGCCCAGCCTGAGCGAACGGGCCGTGGACTGTGCCACATGTTCCATGCTCTCAGCTATGTTATCAATGCTGCCGCCTGGTGCTCTGAATTGGCAACCATGGCTTGCTCCCACTCAATATACCCCAGACGTGCGTGGCCACCGCGTTGCTGGTCTTCACACCTGCGGGTCCCAAGGAGCCGATGCCCTTGTTGGGTTGGCACCACCCGCGGCTGCAGGACTACATTCCTCCGTTGACCTGATGCCCCAGGCACATCAGCAACTGGAGTGTAGGGTGACCCTGCGTCCCAATCCACCACAGGCGGAGGTCCCACCACCGTCTGGCCCCTCAGTGCAGGTGTCGCAGACAGAGGAGCATCCACATTAGAATCACTCATCCCTGACGATGGACCCGATGCACATCCAACTCGACATTGTCGTCAGAGTGATCATCCGAGCTAGGCTCATTCCCAGCCCTAGACAAGATGGTCTGTAACACATGTGGCTTCTCGTGGCCTACCACCCCATGACCCCCACTTGTGGTGTGTTGCTGGTGTGATAGCAACCCTGTGTCTGGCATGACAACACCATCCTCTGGCTCCATTGCATCATCATCTGAAAAGTGGAGAAAAGATAAACATTAGTACACACGTCATAAGCACATAACACACACACACATAGACATCACATAGACAGCCAACACATGAAGCAGACATGTCACACACAAATGAGAACCTGGCATGCATCCAGTGGCCTTGATATGCAAACACATCCCAGAAGCAGAAATGGATGTGTCTAAATAGCAAAGCCTACACAAGTACAAAATGTAATATCTGAACTCCATCAGACACCACCTCTGTCAGGCACATGTCACAGGCGGAAAAGACAGGTGGCAACTAAGAGATGCAACACACCATAAGCATTTCTGAACTGCAAATTGACCACTGCTGCAAGTGAATCTGAACACACAATGACACAGATACCATGCATGTAGACATCCATCACTAAAGCATCAGCATCAATATAGCTACATCCATCTGCAGCTGGTCCCGTACCGGGTGGCATGGGCCATGTAGATATATTGAATGTCCGAAGCAAAGGAAGGGCCTGCGACCAGGCATGAGGGACAATAACGCCCAGTACCGTCCGAGCTGCAGGACATGAGGCCTCCACAACACCCTTCAGGGCCTGATTGAGCACATTGGGCTAAGAATGTGCCCTGTTACATAATTCTTTGTGGAAATCTCCATGCCCAGGACCCACCATAGTAGCTAAGTGGGCCTTGGCATACACATACTGCACAACAGTGAACCTTTGGGATCATGCCAGTTCCACATAACGTGCACAATACAGAAATCTCATCAGCATAAACATCTATCAACTACATATTAGTCAGTCAACAAAAAAGCTGTGGAAGACACATGTGTAAATGGACACTTTCACAAACACATAAGTGAGTACTCGCAATGTTGCACCACACAACGTTGAATCTGCTTGCATAGGTACATGTGAAAGCATTCAAAAACACCCATTTCCCCATACACCTGTATTGTGAGCATGACCAGCATCCAATACACCAAAGCAAGCAGCTATAACGTAGCTTGCTTTGATGTATGTGGAAGTGCACACATACACACGTGAAGGAAGATCCACAGTTATTACAACCTGATTGGCATGCTACATCCAATCAGTACACTATGCCAGTTGGTATAGGCCGCAGATTGACCAATCAACTCATCTAAACAACTACTAGGGTGTTCCAATACTGAGAACATGTGTCACAGGATGCACCTGTGCCCGTCGCATACATGACAGACAAGGAATGAAAAACTGGCCATACATGCCAGGTGACTTTGACATTGCATCAGTGAGTAGGCATGTAGGACAGTGTAACACGGCTCAGAGGTGGGTTGATGCAGTGCAGAACATGTGTACGTTACCCACTATCTACATGAACAAGTAGATTATGATGTCTATCAATACACGTGATGGCAGTGCAAGGGCAAGTTCAGGAATCACGTGCAATGTGCATGGCCTAAGTGAAAACGCAGGGAAGCATAGCATGGCAGCGAAAGGGTGACCAAAGACCTGTGTATTGGCAGACAGTGTTGACTAGCGTCAATTGCATCATCCGAGTCAACTGACAACACACAGATGATGATGGGACAGTAAGCAGGACACATGATGAACCCTCAGTAGTATACCCATGTGTGCAGAAGCCACTGCACCAGTTGAACAGAGTCAGTGGGCCTGAAACAGGGGGAGGCATGTGCCCCACATAGACTGTGACACCCTAAACCTGTGTGTGATGCTGGACTGAGCCAGAGTGGGCATGGAATGGATGATCAAATGCCATGAAATGTATGTCATCCTGGACACATACTACAATGATCACCCTGTCAAGGACACATAGGGGCATGCATGGAATGCACATGGAACATGAATGGGCACTCATGTCCCTGCAAAGCTTCTGACATCTGCACAGCCCAAGTGAGACATCCTGCATCAAGGAAGAGAGGATGTACCCCACTGCATCTGTCTGGCAGGTTGCCTGGTGGAAGTTTGCATGTACACAGGAGCCTTGAACAGGCCATTGCAGTACGCCAACAGGATGCACACCAGTGCCATGGTGAAATTGGGATGCAGGGGGGGTGGAGGGGCAAGGGAGCATGCCTACGTGGAGTACCCACATGCAGGAAGAAGACACATGCACGTCAGTCATGCAATGACATAGTCCCAGTGCTGAGAGGAAAGACACCCCAGGCTAAATGGAGAAGGGCCAGTGAGCTGGAACATGGACCGGAGGGGCAGCCGGGTGAGTAGCATGTGAGTAGGGTGCAAGTGTGGCGATGAGGACAGTCACCGTCTGCTCTACATGTCCAGCATCTGCACAGCAGGCACGCATCAGTGAAGCATTGCATGACTTGCACATGAGAACCATGTACACATGACATGTAATGGCAGTGAAGCACAACACATCACACAAGCAAACCACACATGTCCTCGACAAACACGCAACAACACTCACTGGACGGGGCATCAAAGTCCAGCATCTCTCCCACTCCTTTGACCATTCCGGCTGGTATGAATTCCTCAGCGACTGACTCGTGTGGTCTTCCTCCTCAGGTGGTGGCCCACTGCCAGTCACCAGAGTCATATTGTAATAAGAGGCAAGCTTCGCCTTAGTACTGCGTTTGAGGTCATCCCAATGCTTTTTGCATCTGGATCTGTGCGCACCTCATGGCCGAATGGCCGAATGCACTCACACGATCCGCAACTTGCTTCCAGTGGGACATACGATGGGCATCCGTAGTTTGACAATTCGGCCCCACTAGCATATCACGGTTGTGGTCCCGCACGTAGTCCACAAGGAAGTCCAGTTCCTGCACGCAGAAAGACTTCTTCCGTGACTTGTCGGAGGCCGGAGCTGTGTCTGGGGTCCCAGCTTCTACTGCATGTGCAACCTTCCTCCTCTTGGACAGTGGTCCGGACCCTGGCTGGCAAATGCCGCCCTGATCAGTATGGGCTGTGGCGCTGGTGGGTTGAACCGAGGGAGTGGCAGGTGGAACGAGAACGGAAGCCCTGACTTGCGTCAGTGGCTGCTGGGTGCCCTGGAATGGACCCTGCGCAGCAACATCCGCTGTGCTAGGGTCATTGACCGGGCCTGTCCTGGATGGTAGACTCACAACCGTGGGGTGTCGGCTGCATCTGCCCATGCACTTGCCAATACCTGGCTGGTCGGGGCACCAGATTACATTACTGCCCCAGGGACATGTGCCTTGGTCAGGGCAGCCCTGCGTGCACCTACAGTGTGCCTCCTGACCTCCTGGAAATCTTCCAGGGACTCTTCAGGTGCCAACGCAGCCTCCGCTGGCAGACCCTGAGCCTGGGTGGTGGTGTCCACAGCTGCAACTGCAGCTACGACTCCCCTTGGGCCTGTGGCAGTCGATGAAATGGACTGCCGGGTCACATGGGCACCAGTGCCAGATGCAAGAACTGCATCTCCCGGAGCCGCAAGGGGTGGTGGCTTGACTGCACCAACACGTGGCACAACATCATGCCGAAGTGGCACACCTCTGCCTCTTCCCCCTCTGCAGTCACCCTGGACACCTTGGAGTCCCCCTACTCCCTGGTCACCCCGGCCACGTCCCTGACAATGCCACGTGGAGTACACCCAGCTGAGGCGCCCCTCACCTTTTGTGGCTTCCCAGCCATGGCACAGATGTAGTAGTGCCGGCAAAGATGTAGTAGTGCCTGTGGGAGGTGTACACGACAATTGTCCTGGGCAATGGGGGTCAAGGGGGTGGGATACAAGATGTTAACAGCACCCCTGCACCTGCAAGGCTGTATGTGACCCCGGTGATAAAGTGACGGGTCACGCAACACTCAGACACCCCAAAACGGCAGTAAAACCGTGCACGCAATCCCGGTAGCCCACGTGGGTGGAATTAACCTCACGCAGTATGCAGTGGCACCCAGGGACACGAAATACACATACACGTGGGACACGCAGGCTACTATGACCTCGAAAACGGGTACTCGATACACAGGGGCAAATGCACTGGGAAGAATAGCATGCACGACTCATTTTCAGTCTAGCATGATAATGAAAAACACATGTAGCCAATACCCCCACCAAAAGAAGAGATATGTCCTTGATCTGCTGTGAAGTTGTGATGGCGTGCAAAACAACACGAAGTAGCAACACACACATCTGTCTCCACGAAAGGCACGTAAAGCAAAATGCTGGCCCCACTCACCTTCAACCCATGCTGAGGGAAACACCCGTGGGCATCACTTCGCTTACGCGCTTAGGCCCTTTCCTCAGATTACATGCATTAACATGCCTACGTGATTTTTTTGCACGTGTGGACCCACCCGTGCTGAGGGAAACACCCGTGCGTATCACGTCATATACGCACTTACGCGCTAAGGGACTTTCTTCGAATTACACGCTGACGTGCAGTTTTTTCACGTGCCAAATCACTCCGTATCAAGCTGGCCATGCAACAAAACACGGAGGACCACGCTCCTGCCCAGAAGGCCATTTTCCTGCCCCCCAGACCGCTGAGCACGCTCCCACCTGCCATCTGCTGCTGCCTGCCTGCTGGCCACGTGCCCTCCAATTTGATGCCTGCACGTCAGCCATCTGCAGGGGTCCAGGTGCTGTGACCACCCCTGCTGGAACAGAAGACTCCCGACTGGTATTCCATCGCTCCACAGCCCATCCCCAGGACCCAGTTGCCCACCCACACCTGCCTCGGGGGTTGCCATGTCTGACACACCACAATCTGGCACCAGTGGCAACCCCCTAGCAGAGAGGCAGAGGGCTGCCAGCTTCAGTGCCAATGAAGTTGGCATCCTGGTGGAGCAAGTCCTGGGGCATTATGATGCCCTCTTTGGAAGTTTACGCGCCGACAATGAAGGACGGAAGAGGATATAGAAGGACATCATGGCTGCCATCAACGTGGAGGGGGTGGCAGTCCGCGACATGCAACACATCCGGAAGCGCTGGGAGGACTTCAGGTCCAGGACCCTCAGCAAGGCCCAGCGCCTCTTGAAGGCAAAGCATGAAAAGGGGTGCCGGGTCCGCCTTACCAACATCCAGATGAGGGTCCTTGAACACATAGACCCAGCTCTCCACCTCCAGATCCTTCAGAGGCAGGCCCGTCCGGAGTCGAGCGGTAAGTGTACATGCATACTGATTGGAAGCTGTGCATGTTGAGGTGTGGCAGGAGTGTGCAGGTTGGACATCTGTCTTGGTAGGCCCATGTTTGATTTTGTATGTACAGGGACATGAGCCTGCCCCATGTGAGTCCAGTTATGTGTGAGGCGCATCAATGGTGTATGTGTTCAAATGCACGGTGCCCAAATGCATGTGTAGCTGTACACATGTTTACATTTCTGTGTATGTACTGTGGCATGTTTGTGGTGTAAGGAAAAGGGAGGAGGATCCTATTTTGGGGAAGAACATCTTCAGGGATAAAGAATGAGGTTTAAAGAACAACGAAGGTGATGATCCTGTCTCTTACCCACACAACCCAGCAGTGAATATACCTATTGCTGGAAAGCGTTAGTTAGTTAAAGAACAACATAAACATTTCAATCAATGTCCATTGAGGTGCTAGAACTAAATGAAGGTAGGTGTAGTTTTTCACCAAACCACCAATTATGAGTCCCACTTGCCAAAAACTGTATATCATCAATTTTATTTAATTCTTAATAAAAACGAATAAAAGACAACCAGTTCACTTTAAAAAAAGATCTTTGATTGAACACATTACATATAAAGATAAGAAAACAGACTTGAAAATCTGATGTGACACAATAAGCATTTGTGATGGGGTTAGTACGTGAGTAATTGTGTCTTGTTTCTAATTAGTAAGCTGAAACACAGACACAAGGGTAGAGCAATTTCGTTAACAATGGATAGCTCTATTGTATAAGAAGCCTCTTAGAACCCTTAGGCTTTGGTGTGAAAAAGTCAAAATATGTTTCGGCTAAAGGCAACAGAAATAATCAGACAGTTCCACAATGTGTCTGTTGCCGCAGGTGTAGCCGTCTTCAGGACAGAGAGAAGATCATTATTTTCACCGGATGTTAGCTGTATTAGGTACTTCTTAGTTTGCTGTACTTGTTTATAGGTATAACCCACTAAAAATCAATACAAACAGAAAGACAATGTTGGAATTGAGACAATATTGGTAGAAACAACATACCATCTTGTTGTATATCACTTGCATATCTTTAAAGAAGGGTTTTGGTGTAGAGACTAGCATGGCTTTTCTAGTTTGTCACGCCTGATTTTCAGTGAATGTATTGATGCATATCTTAAAATGCTCTTATTTAGTAGACACAATCAATGTTGTCCCATATTCTATAAGCAAAACTGTTGTATTGGATGTCAAGACTGTTATTCTAATGGACAATGCAGTGAGGGATGAATACTAATGCTCACCTATTTCCACATTCTTCTAATGAGAGAGTTTGTTTGATGGAGGAGCTTGTTTTCCGTCAAATTCCATGTTTGTGGTGTGACACATGGATGCTGGTTCCACCTTCATGTATGTGCACAATGTACATGAGCATGTGTATGTATTTGACATGTGTGCCACTATGATACACCATGCATGCATGTCACACTAACATGTAGGAGGCTGATTGGCAGATGTGACATGGATGGCGATGATTTTGCTGCGACAGGTGGTGGAGATGTACAGATGCATGTATGTCTGGTGGCATGTGTGCATGTGTTCACACTCGCCGTGTTGCATGTGATGTCAGGCTAACCTTTGGATGCTCATGCTGTTTTATGTGTATGGATGATACTGCCTGCTGCAACATTCCTGTTAATTTGCACATGTGTTTGGGTTGAAATGATATGTGTGTTGGGGAGTGTGTTGCCATGTGTGAAGTTTGACACTGCCACACATGTGCAACTGTCATGTGTGTATCAGGCCATTATACAGTGCCCTGATGCCTGTGTTCTGGCTCTCCCTGTCTGCAGTGTCAACTGATGAAGAGGGCGGAGATGGTGCTGTGGAGCACAGCGGCAGGGATCCCACAGCCAGCCGGAGACGCAAGGCCCAGCTCCCCTCCCAGGTTGTCATCTCGTCGGGAGTGAGGAGTCTGGTGCCGCGTCCATGGCCGCAGCTGCCGAGGTTAGGTCCAAGAGGCAGAGGTCAGAGGTGGACTCCTTGGCAGCAGAAGGGGCAGCTGAGACCCCACAGGGACCTATGGAGGAAGATGGCAAGGAGTCATCCAGGTTGTTAGGGGGTTTGGTTGAGGAGGAGGCTGTGGGAGGGCCACACACAGGGTCTGGAGGGGGGATTCCACTGGTGCTAGTGGTGCAGTCCAGGGGCAAGGACAGGAGGCAGCACAGGCGGCCGCGGAGGTGCTTGTGTGTAATCCTGTCCCCGATCCTGTGACTGCATCATCCCGCACCAGCAAGAATGCCTTCGTCCAGACCCGTTCTCAGGGAGGGGATGCACAAACAACAACTGGCCTTCCTATCCCTGCGGACGTGGCAATCCGGGACCGTGTTGAGCCTGTCCTGGCTGGGGTGGCATTGCGTCAATGTGGCATCCGGGCTGACGTGCGGGGTTCTCGTGAGGACTCTGCATGTTATTTCGGATGCCTCATTGATTGCGTCGACCTACTAGGACGGGTCACCAGTGCTGGGTTCCTCTGTCTGCTGGACCTTGTACCGACCCCCTCCTCAACTGAACCCCCTATGCGCCAGTCATCCTCCGTGCCATTTTCCGGCCCAAGAATGTCCTGGGCACTCGGTGGAGCTGCCTTTGACCCAGCGGCCAGACTGGTAGAGGACACATTCCTGCCACAGTCAGGAGTCGGAGGTCCAGCAGGGGTGGCCACCCCAACACCTGGACCCCAGCAGGAGGAGGACGTGCAGGCATCAACAGGCAGGGCACATGTTCGGCAGCAGCAGGCTTAAGGTGGAAGCAATGATGGCTCGGGCCATCAACAGCAGAGGGGCAGGCATCGGCCGAAGGGCAGGAGGACCCTGGATTGGGAGTGTCTTCTGAGTGGCAGCGGTTGGCCCAGCAAATAGATGCGGCGTGGCAGCAGGCGGAAGAGGCACAGCTCACTATGGTCAGGGCGGAGAACTCCGTGCGTAGGGCGTTGAGGCAGGCTGAGGGCCTCGAGGAAATTCGCAAGGAGTTGGAGGTGGACATGGCATTATCCCTGCGAGACCTCGGGGCCAGGGAACAGGCCCGCCTCCAGGATGTTGAACAGGAGTTCGATGATGCCCTGGCCCGGGAAATTAACAAGTGAGCTGTAGGACTTGCCCGCTGCCTTTGTATATAGTTATTTTTTAGGTAGGGTTTTTTGTAGTTTTTCTTTGGATTGTTGGTCTCATGGACCCTGGATTTTTACATTGTATATAATCCTGGACTGGATTTGACTTCATTGATTTTTTTTTTCCCATGGAGCAACGGTTTTCTTTTTTTTTTTACCTTTGGATTTGGTTTGATGGACGAACGCTTTGGAGTCTTTTTCATTTGGATTTATTTGGATTCAGCATTCATATATTACTCATTCATTTTAGACATCCAGCCTTTTGTTTATTATTTATTTTCTTGTGTGATTGTCTTTCATTCCGTTGATTTTGTATTTAATACATTTTTATTTCAAACTTCATTTATTGAATGGTATTCTCTCATTGGTTTCGTGCATGTCATGATGTGGGTTTTCTCGTTCACTTTCCTCCATTGTGTGTGTCTGACGGACATGTATTGATGTGCATACTTGTCATTTGGGATCTATCATGACATGGGGATTTCAATGTGGAGTGGATGGAATACTTAGTTGGGTGTTTGGACTGGGGTGGCGTGGGGTGGGATTTTGGTGGCCATAATGGCCATGAGAATATGGATCCTGATGACGTGTTGGGGGGCATTTGTCAGGGCCTGCTGGCAGGTGCCCATCACTGGGGGTGGGTGGGTGGGTGGATGGGTGGGGGACATGAGTCGGGGCCTGCTGGCAGGTGCCCATCACTGCTGGGTGTGTGGGGCTGCAGGGGGACATGAGTCGGGGCCTGCTGGCAGTTGCCCGTCACTGGGGGTGGGTGGATGGGTGGGGGACATGAGTTGGGGCCTGCTGGTAGGTGCCCGTCACTGGGGGAGGGTGGGTTGGTGGGGGGACATGAGTCTGGGACTGCTGGCAGGTGCCCGTCACTGGGGGTGGGTGGGGGTGCAGGGGGACATGAGTCGGGTACTGCTGGCAGGTTCCCGTCACTGCTGGGTGGGTGGAGCTGCAGGGGGACATGAGTCGGGGCCTGCTGGCAGATGCCCGTCAATGGTGGGTGGGTGAGTGAGTGGGGGGACATGAGTCTGGGCCCACTGGCAGGTGCCTGTCACTGTTGGGTGGGTGGGGGAGCAGGGGGTCATGAGTCGGGGCCTGCTGGCAGGTGCCCGTCACTGGGGGTGGGTGGATGGGTGGGGGACATGAGTCGGGGCTCACAAGTGTGCTCACAAGTACATGGTGCCATGTGGGCTGCCTGCAGGGCATGGTGAGGGTTGTAGGATAGTCCCCTGTGGTGTGGGCTTCCTGCAGGGCATGGGGAGGGGGGAAACCGCACACCCAGGAGGGCCCACAATGCCAAATCGCGAGTGAAACTCCCTGTGTACAAATGCACGTACCCCGCTCTCGCATGGAGTATCGCATGTGAAACTTTCTGTGCACCCCTGAAATACATGTATCCCGCTCGCACATGGCCTATCGCGTGTAAAACTTCCCGCTTACCCCCCAAATACACGTACCTCACTTGCACAGGGCCTCTCGCGTGTGAAGCTCCCTGCGTACCCCCCAAATACATGTATCCTGCTCGCACATGGCCTATCGTGTGTGAAATTCCCCACGTACCCCCCAAATACACGTATCCCATTCTTACCCAAGGCCTATCGCGTGTGTAACTTCCTGTGCACCCCCAAAATTTGCTCTGGCTGCCCATCCATCCTCCCCATGCCCCACAGGCAGCCCATCCACCCTGGCCATGCCTCACAGGCAGCCCACACCACAGGGGGGACTTTCTCCACGCAATTTACCTGGCGCGAGCAGGGTACGTGTATTCTGAGGGGTGCGCAGAGAGTTTTACATGCGTTTTCACTAGCACACAAGGGGTACGTGTATTCTGAGGGGTGCGTGGGGAGTTTTACACGCGTTGTCGGGGTTGGGGGGCTGTATGCTGGTCAAATGGCCTTTGCGCCATGTATTGGATTTGTGCAATGTTTATGGCGCACGGGGCGGGGTTGGGGGAGTAACTGGCTCTGCTGCAGGGTCGCTGCGCCACTCTGCACCGCGGCTTGTTATGGATGTTAAAATCCATGAATATGCTGTTCGCTGAAATGCGTTTTGTGCCACTTCTGCGCTGAATTCTATGAATTACCTCCAGAATGTTTGATTTCCACAATATTATCATCAAATGCTGTTATCATGGAACAGTGGCATTTCCCCCCTTTTCACTTTTCAAAATCAGGTGCTGTGTGGTATTTACATTCACACTATTTATATGGGAATATAAATTACTACTGTAATTTTCTCTAATCTCCCATTACCTATTTAATAGCTAGGGCTTCACAGAATGCACATTATCAAACATATCTTCATTAGGCCCTGCTATGGATGTCTTCATATCACAAAAACTACTTCTGTGAAAACTCTTTGGGTACAGTTTAATGAGATTAGGATATCTAAAGAGTGACACACCTAATGCACATACATGCTATATATATATATATCAGTGCACACACAACTCAGAAATGCATTTTAAGTTTAATTGAATTATTGTAATCACACCTAATGTTACATACAGTGAGATTGCACTATTTATTTCCTATTTAAATTAATATATTTTGATAACACCTTCCCAAATCACTTGTCTTTCCAGGGAACTACATTTGATGGCTAGTGAATACATATCTAAGTTGGGGAATTGTCATACTCACTTTTAGAAAATTCTTTCAGTTTTAGGAACAACCCACACACGTGGATTGGAATCTCCTGGTAAGCAGGCCCATCCAGGTCTGCTTCCATTAAGTCAGGACTGCATCAGAATCCCTCTTTGCATGTTCCCCTATGGACAGAACCCATGCCCTGGAAACAAAATCTTTCTTTCTGCAGCCCTTATGTCAGTCTTGCTCTGATTCAGCCATTCATAATTATAATTTCGCCTCTGTGCTCACACTATTGTTATAGTGGCCCAAATGCCCATGTGTATGTCTTATGTATGTCACACTATCTGATTGGCCCAATTTTCCATTAACCTGTCTTATATTTGGACACTCCTATTGAATATACCCCACCAATAAATAGGAGGTTTTTATATTTCTATATTTGTGATCAGAAAAAAGTGGGAGCCAAAAAGTACTCCTAATACATTTGATATCAAACTGTGATTATTATAATCCTTCATTGTAGACAGATGTATAGACATGTATAGGCATGTGACATAACTATTTGGTATGTTTCTACATAAAGGTATTCTTTTTAATAGTTTTAATAGTATACAATTTGAATTTGGTGCCAAATCAAAGAGGAATCTTGGACCCTAGAAACACACTCATTTGTATGTTTCTACGTCTTATAGTGCCAGACATATGAATAACATGTGTTTTTGCATTTAGGGTCAATGTTAAATAACCAAGATGCTTAATATTTATTTTTATTTTTTGGCAAGTGGATCACTAAGACATGGCACACTGATATAATACTGTCACAAACACATCCCCACCGAGGGTTCACTGGGCCCTAAAGACCTTATTTGGTTCCCCTCGGATTCCTTGAAGCCAGTCTTGGCGCTGTTGGCATTAGAGACACATGCTGGGACGGGGTTTCAATGGGCAATGGATAAGCATGGCCGCCCCACGAGGAATACTGGGGAACTGCATTCAGCGGTCTAGCATCCAGGGCGGGGCCCGCCCCGAAGGCACCTGGGATACCACCTGGCTATTTAAACCACGCCCGATTAGAGGCACGCGCTTCGCGTTGTTCTGCTCTTGCAGCATGACGTTCACCGGGTCTTGCTCTGCATCCTGACCTCCTGGGGCGAGGAGAGGCTAGAACCATCGCCATCCTTACCTGCTCAGCAGCATCCTTCTGCAATCGAAGTCCTTCAACGCTTGTCGACTCTCTCCTGTTTCATCACTTGAAGGTAACGGGAAAATAACGGAACATCTTGGGAACTACTTACCAGTTTGTTAGGAAGACCATCACTTCCAAGACATCTTTCGTCCCTTGGATTCCTGAGAACCACTCATCTTCAGTTCTTCTCGACCTGCAAGACAAACAATAGCACAGGTTAGCCATTTGCAAGGACGTTCCCTGCGCCGCTTGGCATACCATCTTACCTTCTTGAACTTGGCCCCGGCTTCCATCGCAGCTTCCAGCATCTGCAAGAAGAAGGGAAAAGGTTACTTAGTGCAACCCCTGATAAAGACATTGCTTTCACCTTTAAAGACTTACCAGAGAAGAAGGAGTTGCAGGCGGTCTGAACTTGCCAGTGAAGAAACTCGGCGGAACAGTAGCTTTAACGACACGCCCCTGCCTGGTGCGGCAGGACGGAGAGCGCATCCTTATAGAAATCAAGGTGAGAGACGTCCGCTGGGGAACTGCATGGGGAACCCGGGATGTGGGTAGCAAGGAAGGGACAGCAGTTAAACTTCAACTCCTGTCTTCTAGAGCCGATCCTCGACAGCCCGAACTCCAGGAAAGGTGAGAAGTCCCGAAGAGCATCCCGGCTCATCGTGAGGCATCCCTGTGGAAACAAGGTGAGCGTTACAAATACACCATTTATACAATCCCAACAATTCAAGGCAAAGAGCAGACAGTGAGGTGTTCAAAATTGGAATTTATCGAAAAGAATAGTGCAATTTCAGATAACTCAATGTCCAATTTTGCCCTGGAGATCACTAGGATATGATATGCATGCAAAACAATACAACAGAAAATGTTATATACCTATATGAATCTTCCTACTATAAGTCCACAAAGGCATCCACCTTCAATCACAACATATTCCTATACATATTATGATAATCTAAAAGACACTAGGCATTCTAACTTTTTTAACATTGACTACATTGATTGTTACTTTTCCATTAACTTTCTTCAGTAACTTACCATTTTTGTATTATATAAAATGTTCTAGTGAGAAACTAGGGATGTTTACAAAGACCTTGTGCACCTTTTGCACACCACCAGCCCACAATGCAGGCATGAGATGGTGAAAGTATAGGCTATGTAGTGGCCAACTGACAAATAGACAATGGCCTGCATTAGGCAGTGTATTAAGCTATGCACATACAAATGTTGACTTGTTTGGATTGCCTCATGTAAGTTTGAATTTAAAGGTAATGTTCTCGGGACTCTATATGCTCTGTTCTGAGCCACATGTATCCTACATTTCATTAATATGTGGCTGCAGTTCTCTATAGACATGTGTATGAAACTTTAATTAAACCTTGATTTGTTCTTTCATCTATCAGTGTGTATGTGTCTTTCCTTGGACATGAACATGAATGTTAAATTTTCAATCCAGAGGCCTGTTCAGTTTTAAAAGTACCTGCTTACAATACTTTGCAATGCTTTCAGTCTCTTTAGACTTCTGGGCTGGAGTTGCACCATTCTAGAGTAACGGATACTTATTTGAAAACCCCTTTCTCTCCCACATTACAACTGATTCTGTCTATGCATTGGAAGACAAGGGAATAAAACGGATTTGCACTTCACAAAGTTCTTAATTAAAAGAAGTATTTCTTTCAGCATACATTTTTTTGCTTGCACACATTCAGTTTATACTATGGTCTCCACCATCAGCATTAACTGCATGATGTATATTCAACCTATAGCGGACGATGATTCCACTATGACCTAAATGACTCGACTCCAACATCAACACTAACTATATTAGTATATTTGTAAATCCTAGTTAGCTTTAAAAATGCGAATCCACTTTAAAGTGGCAGCCCAAATGCTTTTAGAATTCAATTTTGTTTTTCACTGCAAAGTGGACTGGTCCTTAAAGAAACAACATCTAATTTTTTTATATATATTTTACATGGTCTGCGGTAGCGGCCATGTAGTTATGGTTAAGTTGCTAAACCCATATGAAGAACACTTTTTGGGTTGCTTATAACTTTGCTCCCCTTGGGCGAATCAGCACCAAACTTCGCAAAAAGATTATATGGCCCACTCTGAATTATTTTGCAATGTTTGGTGAGGTTTGTTCAAGGGGGGGCAAAGTTGAAGGGAGGTCCCAATTTTTTTTTTTTCATCACGCCTAAAGCCCAAAGCAATGGATGGATTTTCACCAAATTTGTGGCAGGAGTAGTGGCTTTGTCCCAAAAGGGTGCTTTTGTTAATTTGGTGAAAATCCGTCCAGTAATTTTTTTTATTTTTTTAAATTACCAAAACGTAAGGTAAAAAAAATTACTGATATCTATGTCCGCTCCGCAGCCTCACTTCCCTGTTCGGTCCGCCGATTGGATGGTGAGAAAATGTGAAATAACTGTATGCGTCATGACCTTATGCCATGACCCAGGCAATCGGGCTACTGCCCACAGCCACAGGCTATACCTCAGTAACCATCTTTTTCCCTCTTCGTAAACAATCATGCTTGTCCATCTTCCTCTTAATTATCCTAGGTCCCCTTAATCTGCCTCATCCTAGTCCCTCGTGCTAGTACATCTTAAATGATCCAGTGCCTGTCCATCTTCTCAGCCCCTCTTCCTATTTCATGTCCTACTTCCTAATCTCAGTCTCTCATACTATGCCTGATCCTTGATCCTAGTCCAGCATTCTCTTCCTCGTCCTTGCCCTCTTCTATTTTGCTTGTCTTAGAACCTCTTCTTTTTCCTAGTTCTTCATACTAGCCACTCTCCTTATTCTTGTTCCTCTTCCAAGTAAATCCTAGTCCACCTTTCCCATCTATGCCCTAGTTTAACCTCCTCTTACCTCTTACCCTTCCTTTCCCTATTGCCATTTCCAAGTCCCTCTTACTTGTCCTGTTCGTGTCTCTCTTTATCTTCCTAATCCATTTTGTGAAAGTCAATATTCCTCTTATTCGTGCTACTCCCAATTCATGTTCCTAATCCTAGTTCTTCTCCATTCATTGCTTACACCCTCTTCATAGTTATTGTATCTCTTGCAAGCCTCTGTATGTCTTACTAGGCCTCTTTCCTTTCGCTACCCTAGTCCCTCTTCATGTTCCTCATCCCTCTTTCTAATCCCTTTACTTGTCATAGTTCCCCCTCCTCATCTTTGTACCTCATCCCTCTTCATTTTAATCAGATTTCTTCCTATTATCTTGTCAAATACATCTTCCACTTCTTTTTCATAGTCTGTCAATGCAATACATGTCTATTTGTTCAACCAGCAATAGATTTTACAATCAATAATCCAAATGTAAAAGCCAATTATCAAACGTTTTCATAAAACAGATAAAACATACAAATATTAAAAAGGGATACATTTTGAGACCCTAGGTGCTTCTAAGAGAAGGTCTTACAAAGATGCAACTGCTTCAAGCCTATCTACACCTTTCTCATCCGGATTGACTATGCTTGCCAAAAGAAGTGAGCCACTACAAATACAACCTCCTCATAAACTTAGCTAGAGGTCAACTCCATTGTTTCACACGTGCACCTGATCCCAGTCTTTTTTAGCACAGGTTTCAACCATTTATTCCTAGGGGAGGAAAAAACAGAAGGGAACAAAGGGGGACAGACAAGCAGTTATCAGTAGTCAAGTGACCGATGATAAGAGTAAGTGCTTAGAAAAAGTTTAGAGGTGTGGGGGGTGGTGGCTACAAAGACAGGCAGCTACAAATTACTATGCATGATGGCAATTGGGGTAGTGCTGGAAAATGACAGGAGGGGAGATAAGGGTGGCGGAGAGGGAGGAGAGAATGGAGGGGGGTGGGGCATGGGGCATAGAGGCAGGTAATGGAGCAGAGGGTGGAAGAGATACAATCACAGGGGGCAGAGGGAAAGTAAAAGGGGGCAGAAGAGGGGAGTGGGATTTGTAAAAGGGGGGGCAGGGAGAATATGAAGACAATGGCGGGGCAGGGTAGGCATGGGGACACTGACGGGGTCAGGGGAGACATGGGGCACTGGCGGGGGGCAAGGGAGACATGAGGACACTGACAGGGAGAAGGGGAGACATGAGGACACTGGCAGGGGGCAAGGGAGACATGAGGACGCTAGCAGGGGCAGGATAGACATGGGAACACTGGCGGGGGCAGGTGAGATCCTATGTTTACTGTACTATCGCTGTTTACTTCTGGCGAGGTAAGGGGAGCATAATGCTCAACACCTTCTTCCCTACACTGATCAAGCATCCATTCCTCAGGTGGTGGATCCTCTCTCTCCTCCTGGTACATTTTCCAGAGTTCTAAAATAGCTAACTTCTTCTTCAATTGCTTCCCTGTGTACGCAGCGTGGCCATGGCATGAACATTTTATCTGCTGTACATTCTGCACTGTATTGTTTGAGCTTGGGCATGTGTTTGGGTAACACCTGACATACATTCATCAGAGGAATAATGTCTCACATTGTGATGAGTCTGTCTCCTTTTTTGTTCCAATTTCTGTTCCAATTTCTCCTTCTTGATCCAATTCTCTTCGCTTTCTTGCATCCCTTCTAATTCTCTACTGCTCTCTTCTTTCACCTGATCTTTGTTCTTCTTCTTCCCTTCGTCTCTGCATTTGTTTATCCCTTAATTTATGCCCTTCTTCTTCATCTATTTTCCTTTCTTGCCTATCCCGTTCTTCGATTGCTTGCTGTCTGTTGTCAAACTTTCTTTAGTCCTCCGCCCTTTCTTCTTTCCTCTGCTGCTCTTCCTGATACCTCTGTTCTTGCCGCTATCTTCTCTTTCTATTGTGTTCATCCTCTTTTAATCTTTTTTCTCGTATCCTGTCTTTCCTATCCTATTCGTGTTGATCTTCTCTTTGCTTTACCTCCTCAAGACTTTTCCCATCTAACTTGAGTAATATCTCTCCTGGAACGAAAAAGGAGACAGCGGGAGCAAGATATTGATTGCGTTCAAAAAGAACTAATGGAATCAAGTCCAGTGATATAATGGGGCAATATAGAGGAGTTTCTTCCATTAAAGGATGCAATGACAGGGTAATCTAGGGTAGTGATATAGGGAGCATCAGAGATAGGGTTGATAAGGCCTATCAAGACTTAAGAGAAGGCAGCATATCAGGAAGCTGAGGGAAGGGAGATCAATTCCTGTTCCTCCAATCACAACTCGAAGAAAGAAATCCCTTTGGTCTCAAGCATAGAGCATTGTCTTTGGACAGATTGACCTTAAGTATGGGTGAAGGGAGCGAGAGCCATACCAGTTGGAGACTAGATATGTCAGATGAAGAAGGAGAATCCTTCCGCGGAAAAGAGGGGGAGGTATATGTGCCCGCAAGGCATGCCTGCAGGCAGAAAAAGAAGTGAGATGGTCTGATCTAGAGCAGCCTAAGTATAGAATGCCAGATTCTATGGCATATCCAGAGAGTCCCAAGGAACAAACATGTAGCGAGAAGGGAGAGTCACCACCATATGTGAACAGATTAAGGTCACTGCGAGGTAGAAGGCGATCAGGAACCATTGTCCCTACTATGGGTAGGCAGACGATAGGAGCTGATTGCGGTTTGGGGTTCACGCAGTTTCCTTTATTGGAAAAAGGAGGAGCTAGACCACAGTATATTCTGTGGCCACAGATGGAGAAGGATAATTTAAGATGCAAACTCCCTAGTTTAACGGCGGGTGCAGGAACATGAATCTATGAGCTAGAGAAGATGACAGGAGGAAATAAGTTGGTGATAGGGGACATCAAGGGTCTCCCATCAGCCATTCTTGGGGAAAGAGCTGATGACATTTGGACGAGAACAGGCTTTTCAAGTGTCACAGCACAGAACACAGCGCACGATCAAGCACCATTTAATAATTGTAGAGCAGATGTCTGGAGAGCTCTCAGGGTGCAGTATCCTGATACATCGAGTGAATGTGGGAGTCAAGGGTATATACAGAATGGTCAATTTTCAAGAGGGGGAACAGTTTATCCTCCAGCATATAGCTCACAAACTAGGAACGGGTTAGCCCAAGATCGTACAGTGTATCACACACAAGCGCTGCAAATGCAACAGGCACTGCAACCACAGCAAGCACCAATGAATCCTCCACAAGGGCAGTCACAGCATTCACCCATGCTGATACAGCAGAACGCAAAAACGGGACAATTATTGACACCTAGAATAGGGGGTGTCACTGTGGTGTGAGGAAATCCTTGCACAGGTACGGGGGTATGCATGTATCCGCAACAGGAGATCTCACAGAGCGACTTGATGTGTTCAGTACTATTGGTGGCACCAGACCCCCAAGAGGAACTAAGGGTTGATGTGATGATAGGAGGCACATCTTTTTCTTTTTTAGTAGACGCTGGTGCAACTTGCTCATTTATACGAGAGGGAAAATACCCAATGTCGGTAATTGCCATGAATGCTCAGGGATTCTCTGCAGCTACATGTTGAGTTCTTTTTACTGACAAATGACCTGCTTCTATAGGAGAGTATGATATGTCTGTTCAATTATTGTATTCATGGCAGACACCAGTTAATATTCTAGGAAGAGATTTAGGGGGTAATTCATAGAATTCGGCACACAAGTGGCACACACGGCTGGCGCACAGAGTGCGCTTGCTGCAGTCTGCGCCAAAACCCATTTTGGTGCACAGCATATTCATGGATTTATACATCCATAAGCAGCTGTGGTGCAGAGTCGCGCAGCGACCTTGCAGCAGCGCCAGTTACACCCCCAACCCCACCCTGTGCGCCAAAAAAAAGTCACAAATCCAGTACATGGCGCAAAGGCCAGTGGACCAACATACAGCCCCCCAACCACAAAAACGCATGTAAAACTCCCCGCGCACCCCTCGGAATACACATAACCCACTCGCGCCTGACCAATCACGTGTAAAACTCCCTGCGCACCCCTCCGAATACACGTACCCCGTTCGCGCCAGGCTAATCGCGTGTAAAACTCCCCGCACACCCCTCGGAATACACGTACCCTGCTCGCACCAGGCCAATCGCGTGTCAAACTCCCCGGGCACCCCTCGGAATACACGTACCCTGCACGTGCCGGGCCAATCGCGTATAAAACTCCCTGCGTACCCCTTGAAATACACGTACCACGCCCGCGCCAGGCCAATCGTGTGTAAAACTCCCCACGCACCCCTTGGAATACACGTACCCCACTCGCGCTAGGACAATCGCGTGTAAAACTCCCCACGCACCCCTCCCAATGCACGTACCCCGATCGCGCAAGCGAAATCACATGTAAAACTCCCTGTGCACCCCTCGGAATACACGTACCCTGCTCGCGACAGTGAAAATGCGTGTAAAACTCCCTGTGCACCCCTTGGAATACACGTACCCCGCTCACACCAGCGAAAATGCATATAAAACTCCCTGTGCACCCCTCAGAACACATGTACCCCACTGGGGCCAGGTAAATTGCGTGCAAAAACTCCCCCCTGTGGTGTGGGCAGCTTGTGGGGTATGCCCAGGGTGGATGGGCTGCCTGCGGGGCATGGGGAGGGTGAATGGGCTGCCTGCGGGGCGTGGGGAGGGTGGATGGGCTGCCTGCACATATTCCGGGGGTGCGTGGGGAGTTTAACATTCGATAGGCCTGGCGCGAGTGGGGTACGTGTATTTCGGGGGTGTGCAGGGAGTTTTACATGCAATTTGGCATTGTGGGCCCTCCTGGGTGTGCCCTTCCCCCCTCCCCATACCCTGCAGGCAGCCCACACCACAGGGGACAACCCACACCCCTGACCATGCCCTGTAGGCAGCCCACATGGCACCATGCACCTGTGAGCCCCGACTCATGTCGAAACCCATGACGGGCACCTGCCAGCAGGCCCCGACTCATGTCCCCCACCCACCCACCATTGACGGGCACCTGCCAGCAGGCCACGAGTCATGTCCAGTCCTACCGTTTTTTTTTTTTTAATTTTACATTTTTAAAGCGCTCACACAGCACGCAGGCATCGAGGCGCTGTTACCGGAATTGTTTGTTTTGGATTTGTGTAATTGTTTTTCTCTTAGTTGCATATTTATAACGCGCTTAAACACCCAGAGGTTTCTAAGCGCGGACCCGGGGATCGAACCTGTGTTGCTTTGTGTCGTCTTGTTTCCGGGACATCTACCCTATTGATGGGCACCTGCCAGCAGTCCCCGACTCATGTTCAATTGACCCACCCACCATTGACGGGCACCTGCCAGTAGGCCCCGCCTCATGTCCCCCACCCACCGACCCACCCACCATTGACTGGCACCTGCCAGCAGGCCCCGACTCATGTTCGCCACCCACCCACCATTGACGGGCACCTGCCAGAAGGCACCGACTCATGTCCCCCATCCGTTCACACACCCACCATTGACGGGCACCTGCCAGAAGGCCCCGACTCATGTACCCCTACCTGACACGTCATCACACTCCAGACCCATGGCCCTTATGGCCGTCCAAATCCCACCCCACGCCACCCCAGTCCAAACACCCAACCAAGCATTCCATCCACTCCACTCCACATTGAATTCCCAATGTCATGATAGAAAATAAATAACCAGCATGCCCATGAACACATGTCCCTCAGACCCACACAATGGAGACACATAACTGAAAAACCACACTGTGACATGCACAAAACAAATGAGAGAAGACCACACAAGTAAAGTATAGAAAAAAAAATGTATTGAAGAATGAACCAGGGCCAGGGCATCATCGAATTCCTCTTCAACGTCCTGGAGGCGGGCCTCTTCCCTGGCACCGAGGTCTCGCAGAGATGCAGCCATGGTCTCCTCCAACTCCCTGTGAGTTGCCTCGAGGCACTCAGCCCGCCTCAATGCCCTGCGCATGGAGTTCTCTGCCCTGACCATAGTGAGCCATGCCTCTTCCGCCCGCCGTCGCTCTGCATCTATTTGCCGGCCCAACTGCTGCCACACGGAATACACTCCCAATCCAGGGTTATCCTGCCCTCTGTGATGTTGATAGCCCCGAGCCATCATCGCTCCCACCTTGAGCCTTCTGCTGCCGTGCATGTGCCCTGCCTGTCGATGCCTGCATGTCCTCCTCCTGCTGGGGTTCAGTTGTTGGGGTGGCCACCCCTGCTGGACCTCCAACTCCCGACTGTGGCAGGGGTGTGTCCTCCACCAGCCTGGCCGCTGGGTCAGGGGCAGCTCCACAGGGTGCCCAGGTGATACTTGGGCAGGAAGATGACACGGAGGACGACTGGCGCATAGGGGGTTCAGTTGAAGAGGGGGTTGGTAGAAGGGCCAGCACACAGAGGAACCCAGCACTGGTGACCCATCGTAGTAGGTCGACGCGGTCAACAAGGCATCCAAAATAATGTGCATTGTCCACACGGGAACCCTGCACATCATCCCGGATTCCAGGTTGATGCAACGCCACCCCAGCCAGGACATGCTCAACATGGTCCCGGTTTTCCACGTCCACAGGGAGAGGAAGGCCAATTGTTGTGTGTGCATCCCCTCCCTGAAAAAGGGTCTGCACAAAGGCATTGCTGCTGTTGCGGGATGATGCAGTCACAGGAGCGGGACAGGATTACACACAGGCACTGCCACCGCCACCTGTGCTGCCTCCTGTCCCTGCCCCTGGACTGCACCACTAGCATGAGTGGAATCCCCCCTCCAGGACCCATGCATGGGCCTTCCATGGCCTCCTCCTCAACCAAACCCCCACCAACCTGGATGACCCCGTGCCATCTTCCTCCATAGGCCCCTGTGGGGTCTCAGCTGCCCCTTCTGCTGCCGAGGAGTCCACCTCCGACCTCCGCCTCTTGACCTACCCTCGGCAGATGCGGCCACAGATGCGGCATCAGACTCCTCACACCCCGAAGAGATGACAACATGGGAGGGGAGCTGGGCCTTGCATCTCCAGCTGGCGGTGGGATCCCTTGCACTGTGCTCCACAGCACCATCTCTGCCCTCTTCATCAGTTGACGCTGCAGACAGGGAGGGACAGAACACAGGCATCAGGGCACTGTACAATGGTCTGATACACACATGAGAGTTGCACATGAGTGTCAGTCTCAAACTTCATGGAAGGAATCACACTCCCCAACACACATATCATTTGAACCCACACACATGCGCAAATTAACAGGAATGATGCAGCAGGCAGCACCATCCATACACATACAACAGCATGAGCGTCCGAAGGTCAGCCTGACATCACATGCAACACATGGAGTGCCGAACACATGCAGACACGCCAGCAGACATCCATGCATCTGTACATCTCCACCACCTGTCACAGTGAAATCATCGGCAACTATGTCACATCTGCCAATCAGACTCCTACATGTCTGTGTCACATGCATCCATGGTGTATCACATTCGCACACATGTGAAACACACACATGCACATGTATGCCGTGCACATACATGAAGGTGGAACCAGCATCCAAGTGTCACACCACAACCATGCCACAGTACATACACAGAAATGTAACATGTTTGCACCCACACATGCATTTGGGCATCATGCATTTGAACACATACACCATTGATGTGCCTCACACATGACTGGGCTCACATGCAGCAGGCTCACGTCCCTGTACATACACATCCATACATGGGCCTTTCAAGACAAATGTCCAACCTGCACACTCCTGGCACACCTCAACATGCACTGCGTCCAATCAGTACGCATGGACCCTTACCGGTCGACTCCAGACAGGACTGCCTCTGAAGGACTCGGAGGTGGAGCACTGGGTGTATGCATTCCAGGACCCTCATCTGGATGTTGGTAAGGCGGACCCGGCACCCTTCTGCATGCGCTGGCTCCAAGAGGTGCCGGGCCTTGCTGAGTGTCCTGGACCTGAAGTCCTCCCAGCGCTTCCGGACATGTGCCATGTCACGGGCTGCCACCCCCTCCACATAGATGGCAGCCACAATGTCCTTCCAGATCCTCTTCCGTCCTTCATTGTCGGTGTGTGACCTTCCGAAGAGGGCATCATAATGCACCAGGACTTGCTCCACCAGGATACCAACTTCTGCGCCACTGAAGCTGGTAGCCCTCTGCCTCTCTGGCTGGGGGTTGTCAGTGGTCTCCGATGGTGTTTCCCCCGACATGGCAACCCCCGAGGCAGGTGAGGGTGGGCAACTGGGTCCTGGTGCTGGGCTGTGGAGCGGTGGAACTTCAGTGTGGAGTCTTCTGTTCCAGCAGGGGTGGTCACAGCAACTGGACCGCTGGAGATGGCTGATGTTGAGGCACCATATTGAGGGCACGTGGCCAGCAGGCAGGCAGGCAGCAGCAGATGGCAGGTGGGAGCAGGCTCGGGGGGCAGGTAAATGGCCTTCTGGGCAGGAGCATGGTCTTCCGTGTGTTGTCGCGTGGCCAGCTTGATACGGAGTGATTTGACATGTAAAAAAACTGCACGTCAGCGTGTAATTCGAGGAAAGGGCCTTAGCGCGTAAGCGCGCCTGTGACATAACACGCGTGGGCGTTTCGCTCGTGACGGGTTCATAGTTATTCAGCAAGTGAAAAAACAGCACATTTGCGTGTTAAAACTTGTAATCCGAGGAAAGGGACTAAGCGCATAAGATAAGTGATGCACGGGTGTTTCCCTGAGCATGGGTAAAAGGTGAGCAGGACCAGCAGTTCGTTGTATGTGCCTTTCATGGAGACCGACATGTGTGTTGCTACTTCGTGTTGTTTCGCGCGCCATCACAACTTCACTGCGGATCAAGGACGTATCTCTTCTTTTGGCGCGGGTATTGGCCATGCTTTTTTTCATTATCACGCTAGTCTGACGGTGAGTCGCGCATACTATTCTTCCCACTGCCGGTGCCCCTGTGTATCGCGTACCCATTTTCGAGGTCATAGTAGCCTGCGTGTCCCATGCATATGTGTTTTTCGTGTCCCTGGGTGCCACTGCGTACTGCAGGAGGTTAATTCCACACACGTGGGCCATCGGGGGTTGCGTGCACTGTTTTACTGCAGTTTTGGGGTGCCTGAGCATTGCGTGACCCGTCACTTTATCACCGAGTCATATACAGCCTTGCAGGTGCACAGTGGTGCTGTTACTATCTTGTATCTCACTCCCTTCACCCCAATTGCCCAGCACAATTGCTGTGTACACCTCCCATTGGCACTACTCCATCTGTGCTGGCACTACTCCATCTGTGCCATGGTTGGGAGGCCACGAAACCTCCCATTGGCACTACTCCACATGGCGGGCGTGGTATGGGACCTTGCCGGGATGACCAGGGAGTAGGGGGACTCCAGGGTGTCCACAGTGGCCGCAGAGGGGGAAGAGGCAGGGGTGCGCCAGTTTGGCACGATGTTGTGCCACGTGTTGGTGCAGTCATGCCACCACCCCCTGTGGTTATGGGAGATGCAGCTCTTGCATCTGGCACTGGCACCCATGTGACCCGGCAGTCTGTTTCATCGACTGCCACGGGCCCAAGAGAAAGTGGTAGCTGCAGGTGCAGCTGTGGACACCACCACCCAGGCTCAGGGTGGGCCAGCGCTATGCGTTGGCACCAGAAGAGTCCCTGGATGATTTCCAGGATTTCAGGAGGCACAGGGTAAGTTCACGCAGGGCTTCCTTGACCGAGGCACATGCCACTGGGGCAGTATTGTCATCTGCTGCCCAGAGCAGTGGGGTGTCGGCAAGTGCATGGGCAGATGCAGCCGACACCACCACGGCTGTGAGTCTACCATCCAGGACACTCCCGGTCAGTGACCTTAGCACAGCAGATGTTTCTGCACAGGGTCAAGTCAGGGGCACCCAGCAGCCACCGACGGAAGTCAGGGCTTCCATCATTGTTCCACCTGCCACTCCCTTGGTTCAATCCACCAGCGCCACTGCCCATATTGATCAGAGCGGCATTTGCCAGTCAGGGTCCAGACCACTGTCCAAGAGGAGGAAGGTTGCACCTGCAGTAGAGGCTGGGACCCCAGACACAGCTCTGGCCTCCGGCACGGCGAGGAAGAAGCCTTTCTGCATGCAGGAACTGGACTTCCTTGTGGACTGCGTGCAGGACCACAACCGTGATATGCTAGTGAGACCGAATTGTCACACTACGGCTGCCCATCGTATGTCCCACTGGAAGCAAGTTGCGGATTGTGTGAGTGCATTCGGACATGAGGTGCGCACAGCTCAAGAGTGCAAAAAGCGTTGGGATGACCTCTGACGCAGTACTAAGGCGAAGCGTGCCTTCAATTATGCCGTGACTGGGTTGACTGGCAGTCACCAGCTCAGAAGGAAGACCTCACTTTGCACGAGTCAGTAGTTGCGGAGTTCATACTGGCAGGATGGTTGAAGGAGCGGGAGAGATGCAGGACTTAGATGCCCCGTCCAGTGACGCATGTTTGTCCAGACCATGTGTGTTTTGCTTCTGTGATGTGTTGAGCTTGACTGTCACTACATGTCATGTGTACATGGTTCTCATGTGCGAGTCATGCAATGCTCCACTGATGCGTGGCTGCTGTGCAGCATGCTGGACATGTAGAGCAGATGGGGACTGTCCTCATCACCACACTTGCACTCTACTCACATGCTAGCCACAAGGCTGCCCCGTTGGTCCATGTTCCAGCTCACTGGCCTTTCTAAATGTAACCTGGGGTGTCTTTCCTCTCAGCACTGGGACTATGTCATTGCATGACTGACGTGCATGTGTGTTCTGCCTGCATGTGGCTACTCCACGTAGGCATGTTCCCTTGCCCCCCCACCCCCCTACACCCCAATTTCACCATGGCACTGGTGTGTATCATGTCGGAGTACTGCAATGGCCTGTTCAAGGCTCCTGTGTACGTACACACTTCCCCCAGCCAACCTGCCAGACACATAGAGTGGGGTACACCCTTTGTCCTTGATGCAGGGTGTCTCACGTGGACTGTGCAGATGGCAGATGCTCCGCATGGACATGAGTGCATTCCATGCATGGCCCTATGAGCCCTTGACTGGATTATCATTGTAGTACGTGTCCAGGATGACCTACATTGCATGGCATTTGGTCATCCATTCCATGCCCAGTCTTGCTCAGTCCTGCATCACGTACATGTTTAGGGTGTCACAGTCTGTTTGGGGCACAGGCCTCCCCCTGTTTCAGGCCCCCTGACTCTGTTCAACTTGTGTAGTGGCTTCTGCACACATGGGTGTACTACTGAGGGTTCATCATGTGTCCTGCTTACTGTCCCATTATCATCTGCTGTGCTGTCAGTTGACTCAAATGATGCAATTGATGCTAGTCAACACTGTCTGCCAATACACAGGTCTCTGGTCACCCTTTCGCTGCCATGCAATGGCTCCCTGCATTTTCACTTAGGGGGGGTTTGCTTGTAGCCATGCAACCCATTGCATGCACATTGCACGTGATGCCTGAACTTGCCCTTACACTGCCTTTATGTTTATTGATAGACATCATAATGTACTAGTTCATGTAGATAGTGGGTAACGTACACATGTACTGCACTGCATCAACCCACTTCTGAGCCGTGTTACACTGTTCTACATGCCTACTCACTGCTGCAATCTCAATGTGACCTGGCATGTCTGGTCACATTTTCATCCCTTCTCTGTCATGAATGCCACGGGCACAGATGACACATGTACTCAGTATTGGAACTCCCTAGTAGTTGTGTAGGAAAGTTGATTGGTCAATATGCGGCCTATACCAACTGGCATAGGGCGCAGATTGAATTTAGCCTGCCAATTGGGTTGTAATTACTGTGTAGCTGCGTTCACGTGTGTATGTGTACACTTTCACATACATCAAAGCAAGCAGCGTTGTAGCTGCTTGCGTTGCTGTATTGGATGCTGTTCATGGTCACAATACAGGTCTATGGGGAAAGAGGTGTTTTTTAATGCTTTCACATGTACATATGCAAGCAGTGTCAATGTTGTGTAGTGCAACATTGTGACTACTCACTTATGTGTTTGTGAAAGTGTTCATTTACACATTTGTCTTCCGCAGCTTTTTTGTTCACTGACTAATATGTGGTTGATTGACGTTAATGCTGGTGAGATTTCTGCATTGCGCACGTTCTGTTGAACTGGCATGGTCCTGAAGGTGCACTGTTGTGCAGTATGTGTACGCCCAGGCCCACTTAGCTAATATGGTGGGGCCTGGGCGTGGAGATTTTACACAAGGAATGATGGAATAGGGCACATTCATAGCCCAATGTGCTCAAAAAGGCCCTGAAGGGTGTTGTGGAGGACTCATGTCCTGAAGCTCGGACCATAGAGGGTGTTATGGTCCCTCATGCCTGGAAGCAGGCCCTTGCTTTGCTTGGGACATTCACTATATCTACATGGCCCATGCCACCCGATACGGGCCGAGCTGCAGATGGATGGAACTATATTGCTGATGATGCTTTAGTGATGCATGTCTACATTCATATTACGTGTGTCATTGTGTGTTTGGATTTACTTGCAGCAGTGGTCAATTTGTAGTTCAGACATGCTTATGGTGTGTTCCATCTCTTTGTTGCCATCTGTCTTTTCTGCCTGTGACATGTGCCTGGCAGAGGTGGTGTCTGATGGAGTTCATATACTACATTTTGTACTTGTGTAGGCTTTGCTATTTAGACACATCCATTTCTGCTTTTGGGATGTGTTTGCATATCAAGGCCACTGGATGCATCCCAGGTTCTCATTTGTGTGTGACATGTCTCCTTCATGTTTTTGCTGTCAATGTGATGTCTATGTGTGTGTGTGTGGGTTATGTGCTTCTGACATGTGTACTCGTTTGTTTTTTTCCACTTTTCAGATGATGACGCAATGGAGCCAGAGGATGGTGTTGTCATGCCAGGCACAGGGTTGCTATCACACCAGCAACCCAGCACAAGTGGGGTCGTGGGGTGGTAGACCACGCAAACCCACTTCTGTTCCAGACCATCGTGTCTAGGGCTGGCAATGATTCTAGCCCGGATGATCACTCTTACGACAATGTCGAGTTGGATGTGCGTCGGGTCCATTCATCAACGTTGAGTGATTCTGATGTGGACGCTCCTCTGTCTGTGACACCTGCACTGAGGGGCCAGATGGTGGTGGGACCTCCGCCTGTGGTGGATCGGGACACAGGGCCACACTCCACACCAGTTGCTGATGTGCCTGGGGCATCACGTCAACAGAGGAATGTAGTCCTGCAGCCATGGGCGGTGCCAACCCAACAAGGACGGCGGCTCCTTGGGCCCCACAGGTGTCAAACCCAGCAACGCAGTGGCCGCGCGCCACTGGGGTATACTGAGTGGGAGCAAGCCATGGTTGCCAATTCAGAACACCAGGGGGCAGCAATTGATAACATAGCTGAGAGCATGGAACGTGTGGCCCAATCCGTGCTCCCATCTGCTAGGCAGGTGGATCTCCAGCAGTGGGCAGCACAGTCTGCGGCCCGCTCACTCAGGCTGGAAATGGCAGCCTCAGACAGGGCATGCCGGGCGGAAATGGTGTCTTTGCATCAAGCAATTGCTGCTCATGCAGAGGCACACATGGAGGGCATGAGGGTTGACCATGAATCCCTCCGATCTACTCTGGGTGTGCTCTTGATGTCCCAGAGGCAGCGGTCAGAGGAGAGGTTGGAGCAGCTTGAGAATACCATCTCGGCTGAGCTACGTGCTTGCCGGGAGGTGTACCAGTTGTCCAGCCAGGCCATGCAGGAAGAACTCTGTGTTACACGTGTTACCTTGCAAGAGGAAGCATGCGTATCACGCGAGGTTCTGCATGCTGACCTACGTGTCATCGCCGCACAGAACCAGGCTCATCGTCCCGCAGACTTGCTGCCGACGAGGGGCAAGCTGTGCATAGGCGTGGTCAGGGTACTGTGCCATGTCAACCTTTTCAGCCAGAGGGTGATGAGGATGATGACGTTGAGCCCGTGGAGGTTTTTTTTTTTATCTCAACATCATTGCATGTGGGTATTGAGGTCACCCTGTACCTCCCCCCTCCTGGGTGCCTTTCCCTCCCCCCTGGGTTGAATGTGGCCATTTTCTATTTTTAAAGTTAGTTTAATTAGTTAATATAGTTTTTTATAGTTAGTTTAATTAGTTAATATGGGTTTTTCCTATTTAGTTTAATTAGTTAATATAGTTTAAAATTGCTTGTCTGTTGCTCATTCATGTGACGGTGTAGTGCTTTGTGGTTTTTTAAAGCATCCACTGTCTGTTCCAACTGGGCCCTTCAAGCTTGTCTTGTGTATGTGTTTGCAGCTTGGGGTCCTAAAAGGACGGTTCAGTGTTACAACCATTTACACAAGGGCATTGGACTTTCGTCATATCTGTGGCCTGTCTGCTGCTGCACTACTTGTGTTAACACCCATAGTGGGGATTAAGTAGGTTTTCTCCACAGCATGTCTGCAATCAATTTTGGTGAGTACATGATTGATATGTCCAGTTATTGATGTTGATTGTGATGTATGTTCTTTTCTTCCCTGTATTTGTGCTTGATGCACTACATGCTGTAGACAGTAGCCTGCACCTTTTGGCTGTCAAAGTCACAGTGATGGTGGGAGGAGTTCGGATATAGGTCTCAAACATGGCCCAGTGACAACCAGCATGAAGACACACACACAGGGAACTTCCCAGCCATATTAATATCTATTATGCCCTTTCTGCAGGAAAATGAGCCTCCAGACTACCTTTCCCAGCAGAGACGGGGCCAAGAACTACTGAAACCTGGCCACGTTGGGTGGTGCACATGTGCACATTTGTGCGCAAGCAGAAGCACAGGGCTTGTGCTCAGACGTCTGACAGAAGCAGACGTGTTTCCAGGAGCTCCGAGCAAGGTGAGCAGCACAAGGGGCCACACCCCAGCCAACCTTCCGCCAGGCCCCTTGCACATGCATGCTAAGTATCGCCAGTGCTGGGGAGCTTGGCCAGGCATTGGGGAAGAAGCGCACAGTACAGCTAAGTTGCGTTGAGGAACAAATGCCAAGTTGACTTACAAGTTGTCAGGGGCACACGCAGGGGCCGTCACCAATATCCTCGAGTCCTCCTGCTCCATAGAGGCTGAGTTGTTAGCACAGTAGCGTTCCTAGCCAGAAACTAACACAGCACACAGGGGTACCCAGCGAGGCACAGACACGAGTGCAGTGCATATCATTTGCATGCGCAAATTGCCACATGCACTACCTATTGAACTCCGCGGCTGCCAGAACACGACTTGTACTGAAGTCGCACCTCGGCATACGCGTCTTGCAGCTCACCCAGGGACCATTCTATCATGTGAGATTCTTGACACATTGGTCTTCCATTTACCGCGCGGCCACGTGCGCCTGCCTTACTGCATACCATCACAGGGACAAGCTAACATAAATGAACAAAGCAGCAGACAAGAGTGTTTGTTTGTGGAGAAGTCACTTAGTTTGAGGCATGAATGGTGTTGTGTGTGTGTTGAAAACACACACAGATTAGTAACTCACGCTCTCTTTGCAGCATTGAACTGCTCCTGTTACCAGACCTGAGAATGCACAGGCAGGAGGCCAGCACTCACCCCAGAGATAAGTATCTCTTTTGCTTGCATTTGACTCATTTTGTACAATGTGCATGAAGAACATGGTTTCTCTGATTGAGTATGTGTTATTGTCAATAGTTGTATTTTGTATTTTGCCTACTTTCCCTTGCCAATCCAACTCCGCTCTCCTGCCCCTCTTTCCGGTTATCCTGAACACCAATGCCTGTCCAAACAACGGATCCCTGACCCTCTTTCCCCACCGGGGTCTCGGAGGCCTGTGTAAATTTTACCTTGCAGGCGCCCAGACCACGGAGGGGGTGGTTGGTTCGTGCCACTCCTGCGCCTGGAGACCGGAGCTGTGACACTACCCATCAGTTGTTACATCCTCATTCTATATTGTGTACTGAAAATTGTACCCATCCTGTTGAACAATTGTTGAAGTCTGCTACCTTGGTTGTTCTATCATTCTGCATGGACATGTGCTTGGACATTTTCTGCAACTTCAAGTCATCTACTGGAGACTCTTCCAGGATTTTTTGTTGGCTACAGGCTTTTTCCCTGGTTTGGGGGTTTGGCTCCTTGGAGTTCTCTGCGATTTGGTATTTTTACCAGGAAAGGTGGCCTCTGAGGTGGAACATGGAGACCAAGGGGTAGGGGGACCCTGTAGCCAGGTAGACTAGAAGGAAGAAGGCTACATACCCCAGACACAGTTGTTTAGAAGGTCATGGTGATGTGTAAATGAGGGAGGGCCTTTTGTTGTTGGACAGTAAGCTTGGGCTACAGTGTTTGGGCACTCTCTGACATTGTCATTGTGGGGTACTATGTACATGATGTGTTCTGCTGGTCAATGACTGTTCCTGTGTTGTGTTTACTTTTCAGGTGTCAGGGGATTGTTGTGGCTTGACATGCTGGGGTGCACAAATGGTCAATGTTCGCATGTGATGTGTACAGGACACTGAGGGTCACTTGATTTCACATGCATATATTGAGTGCATGTCCCTACTGAAACACACATTACACAATGCTCCATCACACGTACAACCTCCCGCCCATGCCCACAGGTGCACCCAGATTGCCTTCTCTGGCACGCTGTTTCCCTGCAGCGCATGATCAATTACCATTTGGGGATCGTGTACATGCGTCAATAGGTTATTTTTTGTTGTTTGGCCTTTTTATGTGATGCTCAAGGTGTATCCCCACCACAATGGCTACTCACTTTGCTGTGTGTTGAGCAGTGAGCTGCAGGAGACACACACAGCACACGGGTTAGGGAGTAGCGAATTTGGCCTGCCCAATGTGCATGTGAACAGGCATTCAGTCTTTTGTTGATGCTACCACTAGTGGCAAGCATTTGTGTATGACTTGCTATGTGTGAGAGGTTGTTGGTCAGTCATTTCATCTGATTCAATGTCAGGCGTCATTGTCTCGGGCCACTTTCCATTTATCACACGTCACTTTGTATGTAATTGGTCATGTGTTGGGCTTTTTCTGTAGCATGCCATGTTATGATGTGGCTGACAAGGGAGATGTGGGTTGGGAGGGTTTGGGTGACATACCAGTGATTGTCATGGCCTGTTTTGCAGGGGGTGGTGTGATACACACCTTGCATGTGTTCCCTTTGGTCACACAAGATTGTTTATGTTTAAGTAGCTAGGGATTTACACAATGTAGCACTTCCATGGCAACATTCTCAGGGTGGTAAGATTGTGACAGTTGACTGTTTCTTTGTCATCATCGATTGTCACCTGGTATGTGCCAGGCCTGTGTCCACTCCGCAGGGGTGGGAGTTTAGGTGAAAAATATGGCCACAAGCTGGGTCCGTGCTGCCTCGCCACGTGCCCTTTCCCCTCCCATGGGCAGCGCCTGTGCATATGGTTGGGGATGTGGGCGCACCACCATGTCCACCGGTACATCCCACCGTGTTGCAACATTGTGCAGGACACATGCTGCCACAATGATCCTGCACACTACTGGGGGTGCATATAGTAGCTGTCCACCAGAGCGGTCAAGGAAGCGGAAGCGTGACTTGAGCACTCCGAATGTGCGCTCCACTATGCCCCTGGTTGCAATATGGGCAGCATTGTATCTTACCTGGGGTTGTGTGGTGGGGTTCTGGATTGGCGTCATGTGGTTGCTCAGAGGGTAGGCCCTGTCCCCTGGGGAGGTGATAATGGTTGTGATTAGTTGGGTTTGTGAATTTGTCTGTGTGTGACATGCATGCATGCGCACAGGCATTTGCACTCACCTAGGAGCCATGTGTCGCCATGCTTCTCAGCTTCCAGGGCCCGGCTCAGGGTGGACATTTTGTATATGAAACTGTCATGGGTAGACCCAGGGTAGTTTGCATAGACAGAGGTGATGATTCCCTTGGCATCTCATACAACCTGCACATTGATGGAATGCCAGTGCTTGCGGTTTTGATAGATGGACGTGGGGCCACATGGGTGCAATCTATGGCACTGAGCACTTTGGGGAAGAGTGCCACCCTGTAAAAGTCCTGGACCATGGCCTGCCTTTCTGCGGGTGTTCTGGGCATGTATATGTGCCTGCAGACTGAGGGGTGCGCAGTCATGATTGCCAACACCTGGTGTAGGCAGCGTGACTGCGTGGCCTGTGAGGCCCCGCCCTACTATGGCAGTTGTCTGCTGAAATGACCCAGTGGCCAAAAAATTCAGGACATTGAGCACCTTCTCCAAGGGGCTCAATGCTTGGGAGCACAGGATGGGTGATGTAAGGTCATCTTCCCACTCCCTGACCAGGTCTAGGATGATTCGAGGTGGAAACTTATACCTGCCATAGACCTGGTCATCACGCATCCCAAAAAGGCTGGTCTGGGGCAAATAAATGCGGGCCTGGCTATTCTCATCCTCCTGTGGTGTCCCACGATCCGTGCTGCGACAAATGGGGCATTCATCGTAGCTATATATACGTGTTTGTTGTTTGCTCGCACTTTTATATGGACGCTTTCGCCTGCCTTCGTGTGGTGGACGTATTGATGCCTGTGCGCGTCTTTTAGCGTGCGCGGGTTTCCTGTATTCGATTCCATGAATATGTGTTGTTCACGTGTGTGTGGGCGTTCTGTGTATGTCTCTGCAGTACTTCCCCAGGTATGCCTTCTTTTTCACACCTTGTTCCCCATTCCGCGCGTTCTGCCCAGTGTTCCGCCCCCTTTTTGGTGTGTGCGCCGACATTGTGCGCTTTCACTGTGCGCATCGCGCACAGTGCTCGGGATGTTGCTGTGACTTGTGCGCCCGTGCGCGCCACGCTCGGATTCGGTGCACATCCCGCAGTAAACACGTGCAGGCCCTTCCGTGAATCGCACTCGTGCGCGTGCGCTTGCTTTTTCACGCTTGCGCCAGCTTGCGCTAAGATTTTCGGCACACATTTGTTCCATGAACCGGCCCCTTAATGACAAAGATTAACATGACGATTTCTTTCACTGACAAAGGCATAGTGTGTTCCACTCCAGGGATACATTATATGAATGTGGATACATTTATATTGGCATTTACAGGGCAAATGGCTCTGTGAGGAGTGCCAATAGAGCCAGAGTCTTTCTTTATGGGGTGAGCATTCTGTTAACATGGATACGTGGCTTAGTGGGCCACAGATACCTATGGACGAAGAGGGTGGACAGACTATTCCCCTAGAGTTACATGCAGCCATAATACGAGGGAAAATGGCAATGCTCAAAGGAACAGATGACAAAGGTAGGCCATGAAGAACAGTGTAAATAGTGTCTTGTGATTCCCCTTTTTGTAACAAAACTTTAAAGAAACTACAGGTGTATTTGCAGAAATGAAATAACCATATACAGACTAAAGAATCCATTCACTTGTATGTCTTTTTCTGCCTTTCTTTCTGTGTGTTACGTGTTATTATAACCTTATGTTTCTTCCCCCACAGGAGAATTGGGGAATTTTAACCTTTGCCTTGTCAACCCACATCCACTTCCCGCAGAGGTTCACCAAGGTGACCCAGACCTCAGGGAAACAGGGAAGTGGGGGTTGCTTGACACAGATAAGTGTTTAATGTAAAGATAAACATGCCAAAATAGTGCATTTTTGCGCTGCCTACACCAGTCTCCCAATATGTGTGTTGGAACCCCCACCCCGCTACAATAAATTAATTCCTATAAACTTTACTCATCTTCAAAAATATTTTGGAGTTCCCTTGCCATTGACATATGCCAGAAAAACATATGGCATATTTATACAGAGGATGATTGACCTGCTGCATACATCGAAATGATTGGATTTTGGATTCCTAACTGTAACTCTGACAATCTCTTTCTTCTCAGCTAAACCGCTGCCTCTCTCATTAAATAAGTATCTAGCTCTGTCTATTTTGTGTGATTTTATCTTCCTATACGGCCATGAATGTTATGTCAACTCTTATTTGACGTATAGGTTTTCACATATTCACTTTCATTCCTTAATTAATCACTCTGTTTCCCTTTTGTTTTCTTTGAACTGAACAGTATGTATTAGATTTGGCATGCCATCTTGTATTTAGTTTTTTTCAATGAGCAGTAAAGTTGGCTTCATTTCAGTCTATGCGTTTCTGGCCAAAGGTGTTCACAATTTAAAATGATTATAGCTGTGATTGTGGCTGCTAGGCTGACATGCCTTGAGGCTTCCTGCATTAATGAACATATCATGCGTTATCTGTGCTTCAGTTTTTTGACATATAGCTTAAAAAGGAAAGAAATGTACACAGTCTTTACAGGAGTGCCTTATTCTTGAAAAACTACTCACAGATTGACTGAATCCTGGAATCCATATAGATCTCTACGGCAATGTCCTACACAGTAGTACCTCAGAGATCTATCCTTTCATATTCAGCTTATTAATGGAGCCATTGAGAACCCTGATGCACTTCACGGTATAACAATACACAGAGGAAAACAAGCTTTATCTTAAGGGCATACAATTTTTACAAAAATCAAATGTTTTCCTTACAAGGAATGCTTTACAGTTTGTCCATTTCCCAACCAAAAGCTCTTTTCCACTGTTTGACACATATGATGGCACTTTAGCATCCAGCTTGTGGCCAAATCTACGCTACCAGGAGGGCAGAGTACTTCAACGGTGTCGAGAAGCAGAATACTTGGTGGGTATGGCAACTAGCAATGCTATTAGAATGAACTGGTCACAAGCCAATGTTCCCTCTAAGCTGTGCGCATGTGCACTTGCCCAGCTTCCTTCTGGGTGCCGCTCAGAAGTATTTTAACAGCGCACACAGACAATTCCCACCTATTTATAAAGATGTAATAAGGGACAAGCCACAGCAACTACCTTATTTTTGCTTTTTCTTAAAATTAAGATAAATCATACCAACGATTCTTCATATTCTGGTCTAAACTATTTACATTGCCCTACTATACAATCTTGACTTTAAAAACCTAAAAACCATAAAAACAGAATATACCGACAGGAGGTTAAAAACGAATATGGATGTATGAACAGAACATATAACTAAGACATGCCTGCACACATTAACTAAATGATCTTCCCTCCCCACCGATGGTTCCTATACTTTCTACCACATAACTCGAACTCGACGCAAGGCCACATTTAGATATTACCAGACAACCTTGACTCCGCCTACCTTAGCTCTGCAAAAGGTTACCAGACTTAGATAATAGTCTTGGTTTATGTTTCTTATAATATGAATGACGCTCAAGCACAATAATTTCTGTTACTCATGATGCCTTAGGAGAAGCATTACCCACACTATGTAACCCAAGTTTCAGCTCAAATATTGGATACTGAATGTAAGTAAGCAGTCTACCAGGATGTGTAACCTCATCCATGTTTCCTACTCTTTGTACATATGTCACACAAGCACTTTGAAAAGCCCCACTTGCAAGTTAACGCATTGTAAAACCCAAATGCTAATTTGCCCCGTAAGGATTTTGAGTAGGCAAATGTCATGGTCGGCGTCTCCTATTTGGCATTGCTAACATTACCATATAAGAGGAGAGCAACATATAATTTACTTGACCCACAAGGGATAATTGTTATGGACTCTGCCTGGCATTATTCGTATTTAAATATTAGGGCAACACTATTCAGATAACTAGAATGTTTTTCACACAATCTGCAACCTTCAAAATGTTCAGAGTTCCATGGAGCATAGACATTAACAAATGATATGTTAACTTGCTGCTATACAAACATGGTTTCAATGATCACTTGTATAATCCTACCCAACAATTGAAAGGTGGGGTATGTTGTGAGACTTTACATTGGATTTGCTTACAATGTATTACTCATTTATATTATGGTGCACTGACATGGCCTTAACAGAAAACTACTTCCAGTTCAATAATAGATTCTTTAAAGAAATTCACAGAACTGGAATGGGGTCTGCAGTTGCACCCACATTAGTAAATATGTGCATAGAGAGTTTGGAACGTAGTAAAATTTTGTCCAAAAATAATCCATTCAGGGACCAAGTAAAACCTTGGACACGCTACATCGATGATGTGCTTGTGATCTGGCACGGGGATGTATCAAATCTTGAGCACACAATCATATATGTAATAAGCCATAGCTAATCCTATCAAAATATTTGTGTTTTCTGGAAATGCATTTCCTATTCATTGCACAGTGCTCGAAACAAGTGGCATCTGCTTTGTCCTCGATAATCTATTGTAAGCATGTGCTATGTTGTTAAAAGTTATTCATGATCTGTGCCTTCCTTTAAATGGAAGCATTAGTTTCTGGCTCTTGACGCGCCTCCATGTTAACCTGAACAGCACTGAAGTGGCTGTAAATGTTTTCGTCTAATTGTGTGGGATTTCATTAAATTCAAGTCCTAAAGCTGCAATTAAACTCTCGGTTGCCTTTTCCCTTGTCTGTCGCTCTGTCAAGAGCAGAGCTGATATTGGAAGCCTGCACAAATAATGTAATTTATACCTATATAATCATGTTGTGTTTTGAAAGCACAGACAAGTTTCGTCTGCTGATTAGTGAAAAAGGCGGCCTAATGCCTCATAAACACTTGAGAAACCAAGCCATAAAGAGCCATTTATTCGTGATTGGAACCTGCAAGCGTTTATTTCCTTATTTCAATCCACTGATTCCTGCCGCTTGACTGGATAGGCAATGCGAAGGGCAGTCAGATGGTAGCGTCCTGTTCTTTGTGACATGACAGGCGATCGGATGTTTCACTGGCAAATTCTGTGTTTTTGTGTGAGGGAAATGCCAGATATCATTGAGATTGCCACAAACGTGTCACGTTGTTTGACGTCCATTGTCCTAATCCTCATGGCAACAACTCACAGGGATCAAAGGGACATGGCCTCCCACCTCTATCATGTTTCCCCCTCTAAGGTGCTCAAGTATTCCTCCTCTAGAATTCGCTGGAGTGCAATACAGTGTCTTACATAGCCTGACATTCTTCAAGAGCACCCTAAAATCTCTCCTTCTCAAGGAACTGTATTCTTCTTCCCCTGATATTCGTGCCATACCCACTCCAAGGGGGGGGGGCAGGCTTCTTTGTTTTGCTATGTTATTTTAAAAGGCTTTAATGCCGCGCACATCGCCACTGTCATCGTTTTAATGTACCAAGCCTCGCCCGAATCATCAAACATTCCGAATTGTCAATGTCATGCGACCAAAACCTGCCATTGTGATGGAACCAAAATAAACATCCGTGAAACCATCATTGATGTATGTTAAATATCCTTGGCCTAGACCCTAATACCCATATGAATTTAAAAGGGCTGTTGGTGTGCAAGGGAATTAATTGCAGCTGGCTGTACTGGCCTATTATATGCTGATCTAGTGTTCCCTCTCCATATCTTTCTGTGTTTTCTTTCCCTCTTAGGCTCACTCTATGCCTCTGTCACTCTCACTGTGGGCAAGAGTACCATTGTCAAGTGTATCCTTTCTGTTATGTCTGTCAGTGCAGTCTGCTTTACATTCACTTTGGATGTAGTGTGTTTCTCTTTCTATGTGTCAATGTGGTCTCTCTGTTTCTCTCTCTCTCTCTCTCTCTCTCTCTCTCTCTCTCTCTCTCTCAACTTCTTCCACAGTAAGTGCGGTCTTGCGAGTTCTAATATCTGTCTCTGTGTGTCATTACAGCCTGGTACATGTGCAAGCAGAGAGGTATGTTTTAGTCTCTTCAAATTGCCCACCCTCTTGCCCTACCTTCCTCTGCGTCGCTTTCTCTCTCTATCGCTCCCATTCTCTCCCCCACTGTTTCTCAAATTCTGCCTTTTAGCCCACCTTAGAATGTGATAACTGATGTTTATCAATCAATCAATCCAACATACTTTTATTCGTTGCAAAAGACCTTCAAGTTATAAATCAACAAAACACAATACTGTTTTATAGTAAAAATCATAAATGTACAATTTGCTAAAAAATATTAAAAAGATGGAACATCGTCTGATAAAACCTACATTCATAAAACGGCAGCAATGAATAGGTACCAGAATATCAATGAAATGTGTAAACATACAAGGAGGAATCTCGTTTGGTGAAGGCCAGGGATCCTAAGTCATCACCACTGGTCAATGGGTTGATACTGGCGGGGAGAGTGAACTTGCAGCCCTGATGACAGTATCATAGGGCTGTTTGGTCTAAGCTCCTGCGCCAGGAGCCTTTTAGGCTTTTAATCTGTGCAACCACGCTCTGTGGGCATATCTCGCAGTTGCAAGAATTATATGTGGTTGCAGAGACTGTCTCAGGAGTTTAACAGCATCACCTGTACAGCAAATCCTCAATCCATTTAATACTGGCTTCAAGTAGCACTGTCTCAGATTAATTGTAGAAGGGCCTACCAATAAATAATGAAATAGTATTTTCTTTTGCTAATTTACACATGGGGCACATTGCAGAGACATTTGCATGCCACACTCTGGTGAAGGAGGCAATCTGTAAAGTCCCAAGTTTCAAACAGATGTCTAAAGATCGTTTGTAGGGGGGTTGAATATGGTCAAGATAGGTCTGCTGGTCACCTGTCGACCAACTAGATAGGTAATCCTGATCCAGCTTTAACAAGGTGGCTTTGTCTACTAGTCTCTCTTTGACTCTTGTTTTTATCTTCTCCTTCAGATCCAGTGACCTTTTGCCTGGGCAGGATCTAAAGTGATTTCTCATGTTTATTGCCACCACACTCAATGTGTGTTTCTAGTGTGTGACCCAATTGACCCTGTACACTCCATTCAAAGATAGCAGATGATTTGCTGCTTCACTTTAGATGGTTAATTCATCTGTTTTCCACAGGCGCTCCCAATATGATAATGATTTGAACTCAATTGAGTTACATAGTGGGGCAAAATTAAGTTCAAGCTGTAACAGTGATGAAGGTGTACTGCTCGGGAGATGGACTATTTTGTTTTTTAGAAATGTGTGCTATATACTGGCCAGTTTCCTGTTCTTGGCGTATCCCCAGAGTTCAGATCCATAGGTGGCTGCAGCTACAGCCTGTTTCTTATATAGTTCCACATCTGGCTATATTGCATGTTAGGCAGAATCCTGTGCAGTTCCCTTGGGGAACACTGCAAGAAGATTAAGACTAAAGGAGTAAGCAGTAAACCCAACTGGTAGCAGTCTGCACCACCCAGATTTAACTGGTAGGTGTGGCTGAGCAGTCAGACTTCTCTCAAGATGAGTAGGGCAGTATACAGAGGATACACAATAGGGCTAAAAACACAGTAGAGCAAGCAAACACTGACCAGAGCTTGGTATCAAAAGTATATAATTACTTATTTAAAACACACTTTAGGAAATACACTAAGCACTCTAAATCAAAGCAAGTTCAAACACAGTCAGATAAAGTATACACATCTCCCTTAATAATTATTAGACAAGTCTAGGCCAAAACACCACTATTTGTAAAAACAGATGTGAGCGTGTAATTTAGATGGCACTCCAATAATTAAGTTAAAGGGAGAGAAAAAGGCAGGTCACGAAAATAAAACAGTTCCCAACACCTTTCTAAGACCACAGCAAGTTAGTGAAGGCAGAGTCTACTGTAGAGCCAAAGTTCATAGGCCAGGCACACTTTAAATGGAGCAAGGCGAAATGTGCCCAAGATCACACAGTTTAAAAAGCACTTTGCAGAAATGTTCAAAGGAGGTTGGTTTGATGCGAAAGATAAAGTTAGAAGGTCTGGGGGCCAACCCAGTTGGAAAGCCAAGGCTTTAAGGGTCACCATTAGCAATTCGCAGAAAGGGAGGCCAGGCAGAACACAGTACCTTAAAGAGTAAGGAAGCTCCAGCGGTGGCAGTTGTTCCTGGCAGCGTGTGCAGTTCATGGTTTCGACCAGGGAAGGAGAAGATCTCGTAGAGGAGGAAACGTGGAGTCGTTGCACTGCCCAGGGAAGAGACCAGCCGCGGAGTTCATTCGGTTAAAAAGGTGCGTTAGGTTTATTCGCAGTCACAGTGGTGAAGCTTGGCTATCCGGCCGCCGGGGTGCTTGGCACAGGCGATTCGACCAAGGGACGTCCTGGAAGGCGAATGGCGAACTGGTTGTTCTACCAGCTCAAAGGGAGAAGACTCTTACAGCAGAAGATCTTCTCTTGTCGGGAAAGTGGTGAGGTCGTTGCAGCAGGGCTCCACTTTTGGTGTCGTCGTTGCCGATGGCTCAGCTTCTCCCCTCTTCGGATTTCTTAGGTCCTGTGGTGACTTCTCAAGTTCCAGTCCCAAAAGCCCTGCTTTTATGCAGAAAAACCCCCATTCAACAGCCAAGCTGTCACTCATACATGCTAAGTGGTGAGCCGGGCTGCTCACCTCTGGGCCAATCAGAACAGAGTGCGGCTTGAGTTGCTAAGGCAACGCAATCCAAGGTGCCAATTCCCCCACCCACACATCCTGTGGAACCCAGACCGAGTGGCACCAGTTGGAAGGCTTCTGTGGAGACCCTCCAATCAACCATCTAAACCTGGAAGTGGGAACGTGCCTACAAGATACACATGCTACCTCTGGATAACCCAAATGATAACAATTGATTCAAAAGATAACTTTATTAATACAATGAATCTGATCTCACAGGGAAGCTGATTGGCCATCCCAGCTTCAAAAATGGTCACGGTGCTTCCAAAAAGTGATTTAGTTTATTTCCCAAGAGTCCTGGACCCTGTGGCAGCTGTTGAGCAGTTCGATCTCTCATCCTCAGTAAAACATTATTTTCTGTTTTGCAGTGTTGTTTTTATGGAGCCACATGTAGGCACTTAACTCTAATTTGTCTTTACATATACTGTTCTCTGAACATGATTGATGACACTTCTGATTGACAGCTTTAATTGAGCAAACCATCTGAAAAATATTTAGGCTGTTCTATAAAATATGTCAATATTAATGTATATATCTTCAGCTGTTGTGGCCTTTTAGTGCTGTAGACTTATTGTGCGTGTTAAAGCCACTTCCTCAGGTAGTTGGGAAATTAGTGTACAATTGTAGCGTTTCCTATGGTGGCTATTTATGTTGTCTTCTGTGTGGGCCAGAGATGTTCTCTGATTGAGTTGCTGAAGTATTGTTGCTGAGTCCTGTGTATCTCAAAGATTTTTGAAGGGTGATGGGTGCCCGAAATAAAGATCTGTTGTGGCATGAAATACAGATGTGTTGTGCTATGTGTTTGGGATGCTTGTGGCTGCAGAATATCTTCTGTAAGCAGTAGCTGGTGTTGGATTTAAAAGCCAAATATGCCCCCTCATGGGGGATCTCCATGCATGATGTTACAGCTTATGCATGCAAGAGTAGCAGCCTATTGTCTATAAGTGATTTCAGCATACAGAGATATGGGCCCGATTCATGGAATTATGTGCCAAACTGCGTGTGAAATACCATTTGTCAGTTCATGGAATTGAATGCGCAGGATTTTCCTGGGACTTGCGTGCATTTGGTGGTAGCCCGGCACGACCATGCGAGTGGCCGAGTCCCTCGCGTGAGACACCAGAGTGTGGGTATGACTTGCATAGAGGGCTAGGAAGAGGGCAGAACACAGAAAATGGGGAAGAACATGCAAAAAGGTTGGCGTTACGAGGGACCAGGAACTGCAGGCAGTCTATCGCATGCCCACTATTGCGCAGTACGATACATATTCATGGGATCCGACCGGGCAATGTCTCAGCAGGGAAATGGCCACGCAAAGCCCTGATACTATCCATCACTCGAAGGCAGGCTTACAGACACTTGTGCGTAGGATTGACCATGCAGGGCTAAGATCGGGTGTCGGAATTAGGGGTGTGTGTACACAGCCGGGGTTTCTGTCAAACTTAGGTGTGTGTGTACACTGTGTAGTGGGGTGCAGTAACGGTTTACGGGGGTTTGCACGCAGATTTTCAGAGTTTTACCCAAGGTTAGATAAATCGTAACTTGTTGTCGTGGGTGCCGGTCACAGTTACAGGGGATCACGTGCATGGTCTACGAGATGCAGGCCTGCTTGCATGGACTCCAGGCACTGTTTTGAGGGTGCATGCATTCGCATCAGGGGAGCATTCAAAGGTAGCTGTTTCTTGCTGTTTTTGCTTTGCGTGGGCTTTGCAGGTTATATTGCATATTCATGAAGCACATTTTCCACCAATGAGATGTCCAACCAGTTGTTTACATGGAGAAGATTGTTATGTTGTACTGTTTGCAAAATAGTTTGCAAAGCTAATGTTCATGGGCATTTAAGTAATAGCTACTGGATTAATAAATACAAGAGAGGTATAGTGTTATTTAGGCCTAAACACAATCTGCCAAATCCATGCTAAAGGACAATGCACATCAGAATCTTCATTTTGGGAAGGGAAGACCTGATTACTAAATTGATGTTGCATACGAAGGAGAAATTCACATCTTGAGTGACACCTAAGATTTGTACTTTCTTGGTGAACTTGGAGGAGCTATACAGTTACATAATCCCCAGAGGATTGAGTGAAAGCTCAGTGTTGCTCATACATTACTTTCTCTTTGCATGTATTTACTTTTAGGTGGTTTTACATAATCCAGTGGCCCACTCAAGTTAGTGGTGATATAGATTGTTGGTGTATTAGTCTGCGATTTTCTGGAGAGTGTTTGGTAGAGATTGGGTAGCAGAGGCAAGAAGGAGGACCAGTGTGAATCAATGTGTTAATTTGACCTGTGTGGACTTAAAGGTGGAAGCGAGGTTATAGTTTGACTTAGTGATAGAGGATCAAACAGATAATGCCAATATTGACCTCCGTACGGGACAGTCATGTGTTTATGGTAAGAATGCCTACATTTCAAATGGGGAGAATACCCCTACTAGAAGGAGGACTGGCCCATCTTCTGTTTCTGCCCAACACTTCTTATTTCTCCATGTGGCTTGAATGCTGGTTCAGGGTATAGGAACAGCTGTGCATCATCAAAGGGGTGTTTTTTTCTTGGTGTCCTCAGCATCTAACGCTGTGCCCTTTGGTAATGAAACAACCATTGGCTATGTATCTGTAGACTCAGTTTCTTTTGGCTTGAGCTTGGATTCTTGGGAAGTGTTTTAATAAATGAAATGTTTAGTTCCACTGGAAAAAAAAATACTGATTTTGTTGAGGCATTGAGTGTGGAGAGGCGAGGAGGATGCACTTGGTGAGGATAGGAAGGTTGGTGTTTGAAGTGGATCTTGAGTGCCTTCCTTGTGGAGTAGCTTGTATACGTGTTTTGGGAAGAGAAAGGAGAACGTGTTAAATGTGGTTTTGATTGGTGATGAAATCAAATAGAGTCCAGAGTAGAGATCTAGTGGTTTCGTGTTGTACCAATGAATTTGGATATGTTCTTGTAAAGCTCCATCTAAGGCTGCTGATTGCTGTTTACACAATGACAGGAATGGACAGTGTTGACAGCCATCTTTGTTGATATTTAATTTTACAAGTAGGATAACATGTGTTGCATCAGTTATGTTCTAAGAAGGGTCTGCAGACTTTGATGGCACTGAGTGGAGCAGGCTGGATTTCTTCTTTTTCGCCGAGAAGGATGCCAGATTTTCCAGCATTTCAAATGCACTGGAGAAGTAAATGACAAGTATTTTTGGGACTGTTAAAATTGAGATGAATTTGTTGCACTTGTTTCATGATCTTAACTGTAGGAGCAAGGATGCACAGTACAATGTCCTTCCAGGGCTTTGAGTAAACATGGGTAGGAGACAGAGGTGGGGTTTGAAGGTGCAGCATTGTAAGATATTAAATGTGATTGCATAGTTGTAAATAATGGTAACAGGGTCTGAAATGTCACAGTGAATTGGGATAGGTTGTATTTTTGGTCTTCAAAGACAACTGACTGTGGCTCTTTACCATTGGTTCAGAAGGAGGTTTATCAAATTATTGAGAAATTCACTGGTGAAGATGGAACCTGATTTTAAAAAAAAATCATCAAACCATGAGAATAGCCAGGCTTTGGTGGAAGTTCTGAGTGCGAGCCTGAAAGCATTGGTGATATTCGGAAGATTTGAAGAATCACAGGAGACAAGTCATGACATAACTCTGGCTATTCATCAAAGGTATCATAAAGTCTGTTGAAATTGTTCTGTGGGTGACAAGCCTGAAGCCATCATCATACCATGTTTTAGTTATACAATGAAAGTCTGGATTTCATTTGAATAGGAAGGTGTGTGTGAGTATGTCTCTTCTGTGGATTATGTGTGCATTGACGTGGAAGCTGCTGTAGTTTTGGAATGTTTCAAAAAAAGGTAGCAGGCGCTCCTCTCCAGAAAGAACATGGCATGATAACCTGTTCTGAGATGAGAGTTTGCAGCACATGCTTTTTGCTCACTGTACCTTTCACAGATGGGAAATACCATCTGCGTATCAGTCTTTGTCCCGCCCACATGGGCAGTCTAGTACCAAAATGCTATGGCAATTCCTCTCTGAACAAGAGTACCAACAGCAAACCCATACACGTGTTTCAGCCTTGTTGGGCCTCATCAGTGAGGTGAAACTGTGCCTCTCTGAGCACATTGAGCAGGGAGTCCACGTCTCGTTGCCCCCAGGTAACTCAGGGTGGTTTTGGAATGGATGTGATTTTACCATGGATAACGTCTTTAATGGCTGGGTGTGTTGAGCTGTAGGGGGTGGGTCTGTGGAGTGCAGGCTATTCAGGAAAGCAGGAAGATGTGAGGGGTATAGAAGGGGCTGGCATGGATGAAATGAGGGTTCATTAGCAGCCATGGATGGTGGAAATATAAGAAATGGGGTGGGTGGGTGAGTGAGGGTTTTCCTCAATTTCAAGGATTTGTCAGAGTCTGTTTGCACATAGAAGGGACACTGTGGAACTTAAAGGGTATGGTTACTGCTGAATGGGAATTGGGGTGCTCTTTTTTAGTTAGGATAATACCACTTTGTGCTTCACCGCCTCGTTTCCTCCCAACTCTCCCTGTTTTACACACATTTAACACCAATAAGTTTTGTATCTTAACTGCCTTATATGTCAGTGCCCCTCCACCTCTTCTTTGGCCTTCCCTGACCATCACGTGCATCGTGCTTGCACGTGCTGGACAATGGTTCACTCTTAATAAAGCCACATCAAGAAATAAAGTAAAATGACACTTTCATAATGTGTGATGCAGTGCAATAGAGCACAGCTGCTATGCAATTATCCATCGATTGGTAGTACAGAGCAACGCATACTCGCACAAACGTATTGTATGTACATCGTCTGATCTCTCTCTCTCTCTCTCTCTCTCTCTCTCTCTCTCTCTCTCTCTATATATATATATATATACATATATATATATGCATATATAATATATGCGTGTGCTCTCATCCTTCATTAAGCATCAGTGGGATACACTCTTGCCTGACATCAAGGTTTCTTTAGAATGTTCGATATTCTTCCAGCATGTAGGAAACTCGTTCTTAGAATGTAAATGCAATTCTGGGCCACGGCTCTCAATTCTAATTACCCCAAACACGTTTTGAAATTGTTTGACATACTTATTAACCTGGAATAAGAAAAAGTGATTACCAATTCCTGGAAAAATGTGGAACTCATTAACTTCCACTTTAGTGGAAAAGAGTATTTCTAACCCATGCACGTGGAGCGGCTGCCGCAGAGTAGAGAACTCTAGCCGGCACATCAGATTCGTGTATTTTTAGCTGCAATCTATCTTTCTTCTGCTTACCATGGATGTAAATTATATTTTCAAAACAGGGCTTTTTTAACTTTTGTGGGACGTGCTTTGAGTAGCAATGCAAGGCAAGTCCAACTCAGCCTTTCATCCTTCCAAGGTTGGTAAATGAGTAGCAACTCCAGTTGGGTGATAATTGTATGTAAATATGTTATATGTACAGCGCTTTGACGAAAGCGCTATATAAATAACTCCTCATTATCGCCATTAACCACATGCCCTTACGCCATACGTGGGATTCATACAGTAGACATCTTGCTGAAAGCAACAGAGTGCTGGAGAACTAGGATAAAGGGAATTAATACAGAAAGGGAGTAAGGGAGTATGATAGGGGGAGATGAACATGTGAGCAGTGGAGAGTGAGTTGGCTAGGTGAGCTCCAGGGGCCTGATTTTCTAATATTTGCACCTGTGCTAAAAAATGAGCAAATGCTTAGATAATACAACAATGGAGCAAACAGGTTTTGTCACAATCCATATTATCTAAACAAAGTTTAGACTAGGGCACACACTAATCACCTGTACTTTGCACTATGTTTCCTGCTTAACATAAAGCAGGCAGTGTTTACTACATTACTATTCCTGTTAAACTGCAACAGTAAATAAAAAAAGCCAAATCAATTTTGCCGAGATGAAACGATTTTTAGAAAATCCCGATTGGGCTAAACCTGTACGCTTCTTTCCATATTATCTAAGCAGCAACATTGGCCCTAAATTCGTTTGCTCCCCTTTTTTGCACACATGCAAAACTTTGATAATCTGGTCACATGGCTCTTAAATCAGATGTTTTTTCAAGAGCTGGGGTTTCGTTTTCACTCTGTATTGAAGGGAATAAGGGCCTGTCTGGTGTATCTTGGCTTCATTTCCAGAGAAGGCCTACTACATTGTGTTTCTTGGCTTGCAGTAATGCAACCTTTTGGCTTCTGGTGTAGTGTTGTCCTTTAGAGTTGGCGGGGATTTTGTGCCTGGTAGGAGGGTGTGTGTGTTGTTATAGCTTTGTGGCTGATATAGGATACCCTGCAGACAATACATGCTCGGAGGAGCAGCCAACACAGATCCTTGAGGCCTGGAGGATGCAAACTGAACTTGAATTTCATTGGTACAATGATGAGAAAGGTTGCAGAATGCCTGATTGCTTTGAGAGAGCAAGGATGGCAGGTGGGAATACAGACAGGAGGGCACATCCACCATCACAAAGGGTGAACATCCAGGCTTAGACAATGGTTCTGAAGTGTTAGGAAGGATAATCCATTTTGTTATGCAGAGTGGAGAGAAAGAGGGTGGCGGCATGTCAGCCCATTTTTAAAATCCTCCTGTGTATACCTTTTATTAGACAAACTGAACATGTTATGCTAAAATGGTCTCATTAGCTTTCGAAGTCCCAGAGACGTCCTCATCAGAATGAGGAGAGGAAAGGAGAGAGAACTGCTACCATGGTATTTGGCTTTATTTTGGAATGTGCATTTTGAAGGGGAAGTCACCATCAAAGGCAAAGGAAAGGGAACAAGTACTGGTAGGATCACAAAGTGCATTGATATTGGGCACTAGCCCTGCTTAACCTCCCAGAAAGTTGTTAATAGTAAGGGGTAAAAAGAGATAAAGTAGGGAATTCCCATTACTAATATTCTGTAAAATAACTTGCCGTTCCAGGCGTAACATATGCCTTTCGAGCAGATCTTAAAGGTCAATATTGGTCAGTAATTCATAGAGTCACTTCTGTCCCCCTTCTTTAACATTGGAATTACCAGGAACTGGGCGTAGGTCCGAGTGACTTATTGATGGTCATTGAAAAGGCTAAACCTGTAGGTAACTGTCTTCCTTTGAATTTGAAAGTCATATTTGTATCAGATGGAATGAGAGGTATGCGCGGTATAAAAAACGTATCTAAATTCCACCAATAACATAGGCCTAAATGGTGTGTCTTTGTAGACGCGTAATTGTGAAGCTTGTTCCATTGCAGAGACCCCGTGATGGCATAAGATTGTGTCATAGCATAATTACAGCACCTGCTTTCAGTTTTAGCTTGTGAGGAGGCATTCATTCTACAGCGTTTCACTCTGTAAGACTGCAACGTTGAGCTGGTAATTAACTGTTCATTGTCACTGGTACCACCGTGCCCTTTGTGAAGAGAAGTGGGGGTGGAAAGAAGTAACTTGAAATGATTCTGAATGTTTAGGTGCACTTTGTCATTTTCACAGCAGAGGGACACCTAACACTGATAAATTGCACCAGCTGAGTACCGAAATATACCTAAGCATGTTATATATATATATAGATAGATAGATGTGTTCAACTCTGCACTGCTGAACACCAATTTTACAGAGCATATTTCCTGAACACAAATGCATTTAGAAACAGTTCTGCATTTTTGTTTATGGAATTGTTCCCAAAATTAATCATGTACTTGAGTTAGAAATACTACAAAACACTTTGCAAAACATTTTATTAAACACAAGATTCTATTTGAAAAATAATTTGCAATCTATGTCATTTAAATATGCCTGCATTCTACAAAATGTCTGAAGATATACTAAGGTGTGTCTTCAATTACACAAGAAAACATTTTAACAAAGACCATAAGTGCAATGTATAAGGCACCTGTAGTCATCTTGATAAAGTAATGGATGATTCAAGGTGGTCAGTACCTTGTGTGGCACACAGAGGCTGGATTAGGGAGGGGCACACAAGGTCTGGACTACACAGAGGAACTATGTAATATGATCAGGTAGAGGAGAGAGTGGGTCTGCTGTTATATCAGGGTCTGCAGATGTTGCACATTGTTAGGGAGAATTCTCAGAAATGTGCTAATTCCCTCTACCTTAAAGACCCCCAGCAACTTTGCTGGATTTTGAGGACTTGATTTTTTTAAACCTAGACAGAGTGAGACCCTTTTTCACACTCTCTCATATATTTTTATGTGATTTCTGAGCTTTGTGTTTCTTTTGGATATGGAGTCTGACAAACTCCAAAGGCGTCATCTTTTAAATTGTGTCACACAGCACCTTCGGTGCAGTGGCACAGGGAAGTCTTCCAGATTTCCCCAAGGTTTAACTACATTCACTGGGATAAACTGCTGTTTTCCAGAGCAGTAAAGTGAAATTGACTTTACTTACATTTGTAACTTTCTAGAGCCAGCACACACCATCTTACAATAGGGTGCATGAAGGGTTACCTACTATCTCCCTTACTCTAGCTTCTCATATAACAATTTTATGTTACTCGTTACTCACTGAATGTCTGGTGGCAGTGGTTTCGTTTTAACTACCGTGGTGTGCATTTACCGCGGGCTGCATTCCCAGCTGCAGTAAAGCACCCAAGGGTGCCATTCTTGTCAAAATGGGCCGGTCTTCTTTTTTCGCCATTTCTTTGTGGAAAGGTCCATCTTGAAATTTACTCTGCGCACCAAACCTGGTTTGGTCACATTGTTCGCTTTGCCTTTGGCAGGATTCATGAGTGAAGCCCGCCTCTGGCTACAGGGTCGCTGGGGTGGGCAGGAAGTGAGGGAGGTGCCGAAGCTCCCTATGCTTCGACCCAAAAGCACACTGTAGTGATAGGCCGGCTGGCTGCCCAGCAAGGACAGCCACCCTGCTGGGTGACTGACAGCTAGGCTGGAATGAATGGGAGAGAACTGAATAAAAGGCAAGGCTTTTGGATTGGAAGGCAGAGTCAACCACTGGATGAAGGAACCGAAGAAGAACTTGAAGAGGACACCTGCTGCAACTCCTGGACTGTTGGTTTGCCTGGGGAAGCCCTGCTGCTTTGCTGAAATTCCAAATTCATATCCACATGGAAGCCCCTGCAAGGATGACTTCTCCCCTTGAGTTGGTGGGACCAATCAACTCCAAAGTAAGCCACCTGGACATCCTTCTCGGAGCTGGTTGAATTTCCACATTGTTGCTGCTGGAAACCGTATAGCCAGGGAGAGGAACACCAGCTTGTGTACGTTGCTTTTAAGCTGACGTAGAGCTCCAGGAAGATCCTCCAGACTCCCAGGAATCAGGACTGACTGAATCTGAGCCCCCTCAACAGAGTGCGGGACCGCAGCAGCAAGGAAAGCCCATCTCGACAGCCAGGAACCGCAGTGTTGCTATTTGCGGTAGATGTGAGGAGTTGAAACACCGAACAACCAATGATTTGAAGATTGCCGGTTATGAGCGGTGACCATCCCATTGCAGTGCAGGAGTCCACAGAAGTCCTCCCTCTTGTCCCCACGACAGAGGGGCAGGAACAGTGAGATCTGCAGAGCTGCCCAGGAACAGAAGTCATCTGCTGTTCTTCAATACAAAGGTACTGTACAAAATCTGAGAGAACCTACCTCTTGCTGTAGAGTTGCTTGCATCTTCTACTACCCACAAGTCTAAACAGCTTGTGGCCCTACTTTTGATTCTTCCTTTTTTCAAAGACTTCTAAAACATTACGAAAGACTTTTTCTACCTACCTACCAGAAGTGCTACATCCTATATAAGACTTTTTGCCCATTGACTTTGGCTTAGCCTATTATACTTAATGACTCTGCTTAGAGGATCCAAAGGTATTTGCCTGCTTGAGAATATTTGTGGTCTTTTGTTTGTTCTAATCACCTTTTCCTTTTACCAACTTCTATGAGTGTTCTAAATGCCAACAGTAAGATATTAATGTCCCAAGCACCCTAGCTATCGAAGTCTCCTGAGGGTGTAGGTTGTGTCTGTGGGCCATCCCAAAAGGGTCTTTACTGATTTAGAAACTAAGTCTGTATAGTATTGAAGTGTATTTGTGTGTTACTATTATATTGCTCTATTTCTGAGGAAGGCTTATTCTGACTGATAAATACATTAATAATTGTTTATTCAAGAAACCTTGTGTGTAAGAGTTTATTTGAACACTTGTCACTGTGAATCTCTGTGTACCTCCCCTACAGCTCACGTTGACCCCTCTTGAGCTAAGCCTGGCTGCTCAACATGCTACCAAAACTGTGTAGTACAAGCTTATATCAAAGGTTGGGTTGCCTATTACCTGTAGTCAGGGTTGTTGTAGTGTTCCCAAAGGGTACTGCATAGACTCTTGCCTAACACACATGTGCTGATATGCCAGTTTGGCTTATGCAGCACTGTCAATGTTATAGCAGGCTAACCCCACCTAAATTTGGAAGATGGAGAGATTCCCTTCTTAGAGAGAGCAGATGTGAAGCAAAATCCTTCGTGGGGGGAGGTGGACCTCAGGGATATTTAGGCCTTTGTTTGCCCACCAAAATGGCATTCTTTGGGTGGGCACAGCAACTGTGCCACCCCCGAGATAGGTTACCCCGGGGGGTGAGCATATAATCTGTTCCTCCTCACCAGTTCCACACATTCAGGTTGCTCCCCCATGGACTGTTCCCTGGTGCATGGGTTTCTTTAATACAAGCCGTATTCATGGGAAAATGGCATCCGTTCCTTCAAATGTAACAAATGGGTGTACACTCGACATGCCCAAAATGTGTAGAGGACATACAGTCAGTATTACAGAGGCACCTCATGCTAAAATACCACAGCATTGCCCTTGAAGGGTACAGGGCACAATGTACTGTTCATGTAAGGGTGGATTTTGGCTACTGCATCCTAAAATGACAGACATATACAGGGTAATTCATGGAATAAATATGCGCCGAAAGGGGAGCGCAGGCGTGAAAATCGAATTGCACGCGTGCTAAAGCCACGCACGCAGCAGTTCGTCGATTCATGGAATGAACTGCGTGTGTAAATCCTGGGATGTGCGCCAAATCTGTGGGTGGCGCACACGGGCGCACACGTCACTAAACACTGTGCACACAGCGAAAGCGCACAACGTGTAGCGCACACAAGAAAAGTGGGCAGAACACGGGGTGTAACACGCGGAATGGGGAACAACGCGTGAAAATGTAGGCGTTACAGGGGAAGTACCATAGGTAAATGCTCTCAACGCCCACACGCACGCTAACAACACGTATTCATGGAATCGAACAGGGAAACCCTGTGTGCCAAAAAAGACGCGCTAATCCATAAACACGTATGCCAGAAGGAAGCAGGCGTAAGATTCCCCGCGCAGCGTAAAATTACGGGCAAACAACAAACACGTATATACAGCTACGATGAATGTCCCATTCTGTGGCCCCCTAGGAGAAATGAGGTGTCACGCAATGCTCAGGCACCCCAAAAAATCAAGAAAAAGAGATAAGCGACCACTGTAGCCCATGTGCGTGTGAAAATCCCTGCACACCACCGAAATACACGTGCCCAGGCCAATCGCGTGTGAAAATCCATGTGCACCCCCGAAACATACGCACAGGCAGCCCATCCACATTCCCCATGCCCCGCAGGCAGCACACACCACAGGGTGGACTTTTTCCACGCTATTTACCTGACGCAAGCGGGGTACACGTATTTGAAGGGGTGCACCTGGTTTTTCACACGCGATTGGCCTGGGTACGTGTTTTCCATGCGTTTTGGCAGCCACGAGCAGGGTACGCGTGATTTGTCACGAGATTACAGTTTAGTGGCCCTGTAAGCTGGTCCAGGGTTAGCGCGGCCCTTTGCGCAGTATTGGGGATTTCCTTGCACAAGGGGCGTTCTTGGGGACGTAACTGGTGCTGCGGGATGTTCACTGCGCCACGTTTCCAAATGGCTTGGGAAATCCATGAATATGCAGTGCGCCAGACTGCTGTTCAGCGCACACGGCTGGCGCACGCTGGCGCACGCTCCCTCTCTGCGCTGCTCGCATGAGATGCTTCTGTGCTGAATTCTATGAATTACCCTGATAATTTACCAACCAATACAAAATCCTAATGCCATGCATTATAGCAATGCTAGTTTAAAGAAATGCCACAGACAACCACTATGCTGGGCCTGGTATCATCTGCTCAATCGGCAAGTCTAACCCCCTAAGGAAATAGGCACCTAGTAGCAGCACTTGTGTTTTCTTTTTCTTTTAGATAGCAGCTGATAGTAAGAATATGTTTTATCTCCCCATTCATGGGCTAGTAGTGACAAAACTCATATGTTAATTCCTACTGGACAGTTGCTGGAACGTCAGCGTGGCAGTCTTATCTGCAGGGGTAGTGCTGATTGATTTGGATTATGGAAGCTGCAAGAACCTTTTGATGATTGGTAGGTGAGAGATCTATTCAGAGAAGAGCACTTCGGCAGTTGTGCCTGATAGGATATTTTATATCAGATAAAGTAGTAATATGGTATTTCAAACTGAAATAAGCATGTGGCCTAGTAAACTGGTCACACGAAATGCCCAAGGTCTGTGAGTTTTCCTTTGCTAAACCCCTGGCTCTCCCACCACCTAAATTTGTGGAGGGAGACCAACGGAATCCAATTTGCCTTTAAAACACAGAATGGTATGGCTTACAGGCAATCCGAGAGACCCTACAATAGATTTCCAGTTTGCTATGGCAAGTCACAGAAAAGAATTGGACTTTTAAAGAATAAGCAAATGGTACAGCTCTGGACTGTGTGCATTTGGGCAACACTCACCTGTACACCCATGCTGTCACTACCATTATGTTCTATTTTTTTCCATGGGTAAAGGAAACCCTGTACCCTCAGGTTTAACACTTGAGGTGACCTCATGAAAAGCAAGTCACCAGTCTTTGGGCCAAGATTGGATCACAAATGTTTTACGTCAATGGAGGCATAACAATAAACAGACGACAGTGTGCTAAATTGTGATGGGTCAGTGTGCACCACGTGACTGGGTGATTTCAAAGGAGGCTCCCTGAGCAGGCGAGAGTGCCAATTGAAGCAACTGCTGTCTTTTTAAATAACTGGCAAGTATAGATGTGGTTCCATCTTGGGAAGGAAAGAGAATAAAAGGGCTCTTTAAGTGGACTGGTCCATTCTCAGGGGACCTAGGCAGGTAGGATAGGCATTCTGCCTGCATTTCTGTCAGGGCTGTGTGTTTCCTCACTCCGATACAACCAGCTAAGGTTGTTTATTTAAGTGGGACGTGTACCACTTGCCACCAAAGACAACCACCAACATTTCATATTCACACTGTAAGAATTGGGAACATCTTCAAAATCCATGATGTGCAGATTGTGGTGGGTGCACATGTATAATGCCTAAATCTTCCCATCCATGTTTTCTTTGAAGGGTCACTGATAAGGAAATGTAATCACATCTCAGTGAAGACATGGACTGTTCAATCTACTTTAAAAGGGAAAGGAAACTTATCTTTTCGAGTAAAATGTTATATTGGCTGACTCTGTTAATTATGAAATAACACTAGATCTGCCCCATGTGGCTTTACTGACAAAACATGAGTTTGAACATGAAGACAGACTCAGTATATTACTTAGGCAACTGTGAACATTTTCATTGATCAGTTTTTTCAGAAGACTGTATTCTAATAGCATTGTTACTTTTTTCACTAGCTGGTGGCACTCTTTGTAGACTCCAAAGACATTGAATGACTCCAGACATAGTTTCAACCCCTTCAGCTTTGACTTCAATTATGTGTTTTTGTCCCAGAACAGTTTTCTCTATCACAAAAGTGAACACCCACTACGAAATCTGAAGCATTATTCACAAGTGGATATAATTTGCATCCCCCAGCCCCACTCAATTACTTGATCCCTGTTTGACACAATTTGTATACCCCTCCATGCCATATTATTATATATTGCCCTTCCTTCTAGTATACCTACAACACAGTGAAGATGCTGACTGTCTCGATGACCACCAGTCTGGCTTCAGAGCAGCCCGAGGCAAAGAAACTGCTCTCCTGAACACTGGTGACAACTTGCTCTCTTATCTTAACTCCTGCTCTCCTTCTGTTTTCATCCTGCTTGATCTGTCCTCTGCCTTCTACACTGTCAGTCATGTCGCCCTCTTAATTCTTAAATCACCCCAGGACTTCCCAGGTTAAAATGGGCCCTTTCTCTCCACTACCTCACTCTCTACCTGCGGTGTCCCTCAGGGCACTATACTCTTGTTGTGATTTATCACATTTACCTTGCCCCTCTTGTCCACTTGATATTTAGCTTATCTCCTCATTTCCAGTGTTATGCGGATGACGCACAGCTTTCCTTACAGCTGCCCTCCTTTACCTCCTTTCCTTCCTCTCTCATTCCGATTGTCTAACTGCTATTCAGGCATGGTTTGCTGCTAATTATCTCTGTCTAAATGCCAGGAAGACAAAGATCCTTCTCATTGGAACTCCTGCCCCTTCATCCCCACTTATCTCTGCCCTCAGTCTTTGGGCCCCCTCCCCTCACACTCTTATGTGGCACAAAAACTGGGAGTCATCTTCGACTCCTCTCTCTCCTTCTCACCTCATATCACAGACCTTGCCAAAGGGGCCCACTCACAGCTCTACCTCCTATGGGACAATCTCCCTTTCCTCACTGTCCCCCAGCAACTCAATGTCTCCAGAGGTCTGGTTCTCTCCAGGCTGGACTACTGCAACAGCTTCTTCCTCAATCTGTCCCTTTCCTTCCTACGCCCTCTTCACCTAATCAAGAATAGGATCACAAGACTTATCCTTGGTCTCATACCCAGTGACTGCATCTCTCCAGCCCAACAATCTCTGTACTGGCTCCCGGTGGCTGCAAGGATCAAATTCAAGACCCTTTGCATCATCCACAAGGCTTTCTGGGGCCTGGAACCACACTATATCCAACCTTCAATCCCTTAATAACTCCCTGCCAGAGTCCTTCTGTCCTCTAGCTCTAACTCTCTGCAGGTCAAACGTTTCTCCAAGCAGAGAGTGGGGGCAGATCTCTTTCGTCGGTGAGAGCCTCCCTCTGGAATAGCCTCTCTACCCCTCTATGACTTGAGCCGGACTGCCTTAAGTTCTGGAAAATCCTCAAGACGTTCCTCTTCTCCTTTTCCTTCTCTTCCCCCCCTCCCCTGCTAATGCCCTCCCTGCTGCTACAACTGTCTGCCTTTTCCCTTGTGGGTCCTGCCAATGCCCTCCCTGCTGCTACAACTGTCTGCCTTTTCCATTCTGGGTCTTACAGGTGTGAGACCCTCCTCCTACCAGTCTTCCGCAGTACCCCATTACCAACACCTTCGGGCACCTTTCCCTGACAAGCCTACTAAGTCTGGTCCACCCCTTTGCACGCACTTTTTACCAATATCCATGTCTCCATGTGTAGTTGCCCTCCATTGACTCCCCTATCCCAGTCTCCGCCCTGACCCCCTGCACTTTGTTTACTGCACTTGCATGAGCCAAATGTCACAAGGCCAAGTAGGACGGGTTTTTTGTTGTTTATTCTCCCCTGCTCCCCCTCCCCTTTTGTTTTGTGGAGCCTGGAAACACTGACTTGCTGTATAGGCACCATATAAATGTCCAATAAATAAACAGTCCTTTTTTAATATGTTCCCGCCGTTTTTTAAAGATCTTTCCTCTGCAACCACATTGCCAGTCCATTTGGACATAAGTACTGTTTGCATCACTGAGAACACATACATGCACATTCTCCCCATCTCACCCCGCTCATCATCTTAATTGTGTTCTTGAGGTCTTCCAATGCCCCATAAGATTTTTACTAGATTTAAATCTCTGCCCTTTGCTCCTTCTATATTCCTAACTTGTCATTAACAGAGCTCAGGTAGCAGGGCCCCTTCTGTTCCTTATTTGACATTTGGAACAAGTGAGACACATGCTGCAGGGCCATCTGCATTATTAGGATGATAGCACCAGAGCTGAGTCTAGTGGAAGAAACTGATCATATAACAGGTTGAGGTGTCTGATATGTTTATGAGGTTCGCACAGAGACCTTGTTTGCGGATGATGTAGTGAGAGTGGTGGATTCGTTGATGATAAAGTGGCTAAACTGCCTCATGTGTTTACACATTGTATCACTAATTACCAAGATGTTGGCAACAGTCTGGGTGAAAGATGTAGATATGATTCTGATTGTAGCCCACTGACCCACCTGGACATGGTTTCCATCTTACTAGGAAAGGCAGTGATATGCACTTAATCTTTCCCCTCAGACTCCTGGACCTGTGACAGATCCAGAAAACCAACTCCGGGAATTGTCAAGGCTATAATTCTTGACATGGAAGTTGAACTGTAGTTTTTACAAGGTCTAGATCACTGGTACCCCATCAGCACTAACACTTCTCGACAATATGCCACCTTCAATATTGATGGCTCAGTGATCCCTGTCTCCCCCTCAGTAAAAACGTTAGGAGTCCACCTAGATGCCAGTTTATCCCTAAATAGACAAGTTAATGCTGTCTCATCTGCCACAGCCCACTCACCAAAACTGATAAACGTTGCTTGACCCTTACTCACAAGTGGCAACTGTCTAACAATTGCCCGTGCAGTGGTGGGTGCTAGGCTTGATTACTGTAATGTCTTGTTTGCCGGCAAATCGGCTTGAAACATTAAAAAAAATCCAGACCATCCAAAACAATGCCTTACACGCTGCGCTTAACATCCCGACATCTGAGCAAATCCTGGTCGCCCGCAGAGCAGTTCATTGTCTACCTGTTAACAAGAGAATCCTTTTCAAAACCTACTCCATCAAGTACAAATGCCTCTCTAACTCAGCCCCACCATACCTGGTCAACACATCACCAAAGCCCAGTCTAGCAGGCCCACCAGAGCCCCATACACCCATGGGATGGTCCTACCTAAATTCAAACATGTCAAAGCAGGAGGATTTAGCTTCCAAGTCATCGCTGCTAAGTATTGGGACTCCATCCCGCCCGCTCTAATGCTGAAGAATCCTACTGGCCCATCAGCAAAGCCCTCAAAATATGACTGTTCCCTTAACCTGGATACTCCCTGTATCACATCCCCTCTCAACCATACCTATGTACTTCTGCATGTATCATCACTATGTAACTATGCATCTGCCCTCACCCAGGGCCCCATGTAACTGGTTAAGTGCCGTGATGCCTGAGGGCTTTTGGACGCTTTACAAATACAACAAAATAAATAAATTGATGTCTCTGCAGAAGTGGCAATCTCTGTTCAGGGGTACAGTCACCTTCTCGGAATAGGGTATATTCTCAGCCAGGGTCATCTTTTCAATCATGATGACACTCACATTCTCGCTATCCATTTTATCGTGATCCACCAAGTGCGTTGGGTTTCTTGCCTGAGGGTTTTCTCAAGAGGGTGTCAGTAGCCAGTCTTAAGGTTCAGTGTATAGCTGTTTGGTCATTCAGAAAACCATAGTGTGGTCTTAAAGTCTTGGAAGATCTGATGCATAAGTTATTGTAGGGATTTATTCTACTGAATCCACATAGGAAGAAGTTGGTCTCCTCTTTGTATTTGGCCATTTTGTTGGTGTCCTTGGGTTGGGTCGTATATCCCTGTATTTGGTGCATATATACTGGGTAACCTACGAGGCTCTCATATCGATCTCTTCCACCAGGAGACTAGTACATCTGTCCTATCCTGTCTGCTTATTTTACGATTCTTCTCAAGGCTTTAGTCCTTAGGTTTTCATTTTGATCAGACATTATTCTGCCTGCTTTCAGTTCGGCTGAAGTAACAGAAGAAGAGAACGTGTTATCTTGTGAAGTATTCAGAAATGAGGTAGTCCAGGACAGCTTTGCTCTAAATGTCCCTCTCCACTGCCAGGCTGGAACTGCCAGAGCTTCACATAGGACCAGAATATATACACATGAAACATTCCATTATATCACAATAAGCTTGCCTGAGCAGTAGCTGAGAAATATAAAGTAAATACACATGTTTGAAAGATACAAGTTGTCAAGGCTAAACATGTTGACAAGGAGGCTGTAGGCCTGGTACATGTAATCAATAGAAAACATGTTCATGAAGAGACTGACCCCCATTATACGTATATACACATGTACAACCACAGCAATTAGATACATATATACAGCAATTGAATACCTGACTTTAAGTAGGTTATAACATCTATTCTGGATGTACATATAACTGTTTTGGATTATCTTGCTCGTATCAGGTCTGTCAGAAACTGCGCCAACTTATTTATTGTATTTGGAAAGTGGAAACCAGCAATCTCGCCTCTTAACAGGTGGATCTGAATAGTAATTTCTAAGGCTTTGGAACTGATTGATTCCCCCTCCTGCTCTGATTATCTAAGACAGGTCAATGAGAGGCTTGTTGGCCTCATGGTTTCTGGGATCATTATAGGCTTCAAGTTCATTTCTCAGAAGAGTCTCATATTCTGCAGAATTTTGAAACATTTATGAAACATTCCAAAATTCTTCAACTCTGGTACACCCCTGTTGCCCCTGTCCATCGCAACTCCATTGCTACGCACATACCCTTACTCGTAACCCTTGATTGTTTCCCTATGCACGTTATTCTGTTGCTTCCCAGCTAGGTTTGTACTTCACAAATATCATACACATATAACTACAGCAATTTCATTCAAATTGTATCAACATAAAATGGGACGGCAACACTCAGATATTAAGAAACTAATGTAACAGTGAAATATATTTCTGTCTTGCAAAACATAATTCAGCCTTATGGAACAAACAAATACTGGGGACATTTTGTTGTGAAGCCATTATTTAAAGAGCAAATGGAAGTGACCCATTTTCTCTAGGTGTGTTTGTCCTTTTGACACTCATTAGGGGCACGAATCTTGCAAAATGGACGCTAGAGAACGGTCCTTCCTTTGCTAGTCTTCTGTTCGCAATCAGTACCACGCCAATGCTCCTGCAGTTCAGGAAAGAGCTCAATGCAATGCTCTTTTGGGTTTAGTCAGAACCTGCTACTCTTGCTACTACTAGGTATATACCACACCTGTAGTATGAGACAAAGCAATATCCAAGCTACTTTAACGGTAAACCACCCTTAACACAGAGAAGAAGAACTGACCTCTGTTAACCCCAAATTATTTCTACAGTGATTAATTCCTGCCAAGCGTGCAACCTGTATATGTCAAATACAAATACCAATCACAAATGCACTCTTGAGGAGATCTTTGGGTACAGAAACTGGAACATGAGAATGCTTTGCCGCTTCACGCTGAGAATACCCTTAGGTTTGCGTACATGCACTAACGCATCTAAGGTTTTCATTATTTTTTTTTTTGTGCAGATTACTTGGAAAGTATCAGCTAAGAATGCAATTCAGTAAAAAAAAAAAATCATGAGTGTCTGCACATTCTTTTCAAGATCTCCTTTCAGACCATTGTAAATCTTGCTTTGTCTTCAATTCACACGAAGAACACGTTTGGTTGTATAGCAAGGTTAGGCCCCCACAGCAAAGCTGCCCATGATGCACGTCTCACTTACCCTACACTGACGTCTGGTTGCCTAAATCACTTTCTCCATTGGGGGCCGCTAGGGAAAGATTTGCTTCTGGGTGCACCGACAATACAGTGATAACTAAATCACCAGCTACATGTTCTTTACGTGTAGGTTAAGATATGGTATAAGTCTTTTGTACTGCACCAAATCAGCATAGCAGTAGCCTCGGAGTGGCTACATAGGTGTGTCCTTTCTAAAGAGCCCTTCAGGAACAGACACATTCATATGAATGTTGACAGCCACATGTCTCTGGACTGTCGAACCCCTTCACAAATGGAATGTGCATGCTACCACACACAGTTCGGTTCACAGCTGAAACTCAGTATGGCTGCCACATGCAGCTGTCACATTAGCGTATTCATTGACCTTAACTGTGTGACTGTCCTCTCCCCAGGCTGCACTACCAGATTATCTCTATTAGAAATCGGTGTAATGTGTGCAGAACTTTATAACAATCCATGCATTCAATGTGATTAGCAGACAACTGTTTTTAAGGCACAAAGATAGCCGATAGCAACAAAAATGCGAAAACAATGTGCTGCAATTCAGGAAACGCATACATGTGTGACTCTTATATATTTGTGTCTATGTGTGTATGCGTGTCGGTATGTGTGTGTCATTTGCCACTTGGCCTTGAGAGCGTAACCTTGAAAGTCCATTGTGGGGATTCTAAGCACCCGCTCTAAATCAAGGACCCATTAGGTTAAATGTGGTGATTCGTTCAACAAACTGTTTGTTTTTCGACTTCATCACTTAAAAGTAATTCTGTTTTAGGACGGGTGGGTTTGATGGAATGATTGAATGCACCTGAACAATCATCCGGCCCCCCTGACGAGGTCAATTTCCCTCATCTATTCCGTGTGTGTGCTTACACCCATCCTGGAATTATAGATATGTTCTGCTGTTACAGGTGGGCCAGCAACGGGGCAGGAAATTCACTAATTTACTGGCAGGAAAGGCACCATTTTTGTAGCAGGAGAAATCTGTAAGGTTTCATCAAAGCACTAAGTAACACTTCATGAAATAACTACCAGTAGCACTATATGACAATGCAAAGTGCCCTGCAATAAAATAAGTCTCGAGAATAAATGCAGACATGTTTCCTTTTTGCAAACAAATACATTTCATGCAAAACGCCAGTCTACTGGATGCAACTAAAACCGTTCCATATGTTATACTGCCACCACCCCATTGGAACACTCTATCTATACTTTAAAGGTTTCCCTTATAATGTACCGAGGTTGTCCGATACAGAGACCCTCATTCTGAATAGTGTGAGGCAGATGCAATCAGAGCAAAACACTTGTGGGCATATTTTCCTGGTTTCAGACCAGTCGCATACCTAGTGGCAAGAGGATTTTCTGCAAATGTGTGTGATACCCACAATGGTGTTCCCGCTTTGTGCTTCTGAAATTGTCCTTCAAACCCGCATGTCTCCTTATATGTTTGTGAATAACACGTATGCATGCATATATACATATACAAATATATAGATTACACGGCCCGTGGTAGCGGCCGTGTAGTTATGGTTAAGTTGCTAAACCCATTGGAAGAGCACTTTTTGGGCGGCTTATAACTTTGTTCCTCCTGGACGAATCCTCATCAAACTTTGGAAAAAAAAGAATATGGCGCAATCTGATTTGATTTTGCAAAGTTTGGTGAGGTTTTGTCAAGGGGGGGGGCAAAGTTATAGGGGGGGTCCCACATTTTCTTTCCCCATAGACTCAATGGAGAACAAATTTGTTCACGCCTACAGCCGAAACCACTGGACAGATTTTCACCAAATTTGTGGCAGGAGCAGCGACTTGGTCTCGAAAGCTTGCTTTTGTAAATTTGGTGGAAATCCATTCCATAGTTTTTTTTAAAATGACCAAAAAGTAGGTCCAAATAAATTAGTGATATGTGGGTCCGCTCTGCGGACACACTTCCCTGTTCGCTCTGCAGACAGTACACTGATTGGCTAGTGGGCCAACATCATGTCTGAGGACAAGCAACTTGTTGGCTGATTGGTTGGAGTGAAGTGTAAGGTGAGTCTTATTTTCTTGATGTGCCCGCCATGTTGGATCAGCGGATATTCACGGACAGCGCGGCGTGGAACAGAGCAGAAATCTAATTTTGGGGAGTGTGTTGGTGTGGAAGAGTGGCTGGAGAGGGTGAGGAAGTGAGAGATGGGTGAATTACTGTATTTGTTTAAATGAAAGAAGGCTGTGATGTGATTGTGGTGTCCGCAGTCACCGCGGTTGTCCACAGACATTTTAAACTCTGGTCACACTACTGGGGATTTTACTATGATTGATGTATTGGTTTTGGGTAGTTAGTAGAGTATTGGGTGAGGAGGGTATGTATTGAAGAGTTTGTGCATTGGCTGTAATTATTGTTTTAGGATGTTAATTGAAGTGGATAGGTCTTGTGGTGGTTGTGTTAAGTTTTTGGGTTGTGGTTAGTGGGCAGTTGTTTTTGCTTGCATGGGTGTTTTATGCTGTGGTGGTTGTGGCCAGGGCCTAGAGTCTTGGGCGCATGGCCTCCGGCCTTTGGCCTTCGGCCCTGCACCCAAGACTCTAGGCTCTGGCCACAACCACCGCAGCATAACACACCCATGCAAGCAAACATTTTGGGTTGTGGTTATTGGTTAGGTATTTGCTTGCATGGGTGTGTTATGTTGCGGTGGTTGTGACTCACATCATTGTATACTTATTGTTTGGTTTGTTAAGTCTGTATGCAGATGGTTGGCCAGGCCATGCACCCAAGACTCTAGGCCCTGGCACAACCACCACAGCATAAAACACCCATGCAAGCAAACATTTTGAGTTGTGGTTAGTGGTCAGGTGTTTGGTTGCATGGGTGTGTTATGTTACAGTGGTTGTGACTGCAATCATTGTATACATACTGTTTGCTTTGTTGAGGCTGTATGTCGTTTTTTGCATGGTAAGGGAAAATGGAGCAGACATTTTTTTTTCATCTCTGTGATGAAAGAAAAGATCACATGTTAATGTAGGTAGTTAATAATTAGTTATTGTATTGTATAGCAGACATGTCTTTACTTTGTCGACCTTCATAGTTAGTACTTTACAAGTACCATGCTTCAAACCAGTGTACTGTGCAATTTGCTCAGTTCTTCTGTTTGTTCGTATAATCATTGGTTCTGTGGAGAAAAAAAAAATCCATGCAGGATTAATAAAAACCTTTCGACATTATGGTACAACCTTTTTTCCGTTGGTTGATTTCAGTAGGAGGAATTGAATATGCCTATTGTTTTTGGTTTGGAAGTAGAGGTATTATTGTTGCAGTTAGATACCAGTTGGTGTATTCTAATTGTTTATTTTGTGTTGCATTTTAGCAGTATTAATTTATCTGTTTGGTTGTTGAAGAATATTGGGGCAGTTACATTCCTGTTGGCGTATTCTAACTGTTGATAGTTTTGAAGTTGTTGAGGGTATTTTTATACGTAATAATTGTTGCAGGGTTTCCTTAGAAAAATATATATTGCAGTGTTCTGGCTGTAGTTAGATAAAGTTGGTGTATTCTAACTGTTTATAGTTTTTAACTGTTAGATAGCTGTTATTTATTCTATTAGTTTATGGATTTAAAGGTTATTGAAGACATTTAGTAGATGTTCATTCTGAGATTAGTGAATACATTTTGGTTTTAAGAATATTCAGTAAGCGTTTACAAAATTTGCTGGTAATCTCTGTTTCAGAGTAATGGAAGTATCATTACATTCGAACCATCCACATTTCTTTTTTATGTATGCAGTGTAGTGAACTGAATTGGTTGTGGCTCCTGCGTGGTAGCTTATACCTTCTGTTGTGAAGGTTTTCTTGCCAAGTAATACTTGTCCATGTGTGAATCCAGTCAGCTTGCAGCTGTTTTGCTTTCGGTACCATCTGCATTGTGGCATAAAAGTATTACTATTACGTATTCACCATGTGACTGTATTTGTAAGGTGGAACGGTTATCAGAATTGCAAGTAGTACATAATCTGCCATGGTATGCATTTTGTACAAGCTGCTGAAATGGAATGGATTCACAGTTAGGTATGGATACATACATGTAGCATTCATTAGGGACTTGTTCCTGTGCCACATGGCTGCAGAGAGTGCATGTATGTTTCCACATGTATGAAATCCGGAAGATTTGGGTAATAGGTATGTTTTTTTTTTCCAGTACTTCGAGTAAGTACATTAGACATTCTTGTGGATCTTCTTGTGTGTTAATAGTGAATCTGAACATTCCAGCACAGTAGTCCAATTCCTGCCTTATTCCAGAAACACTGTAAGTGTTGTCAGGATTGTTGGTTGCATTTCTGTGAAGGACTAACATTTGCAAACATAATTGGTCTGTCCTGTTTAAGTACCTGTTTTCAACAATTGGTGGCAAATGGAATAGAATATTGATTGCTACATTTGCATAGCAATTTACACAAGTTGTTTTGGAAAATTTGAATGAAGCAGACAGTTCTGTGTCTAAGTCATTTGATGTAAGTGCACGTTGTTTCTTTGAAGAGGTAGTTGTTTTTGTGTGTGCAGTAGATCCTTCTTTGTTTGTGGTCATTGATGAAGTATTAGCTTCTTTTAATTTCTTTGGAGGTATTTTTGTGAGATCCTGTATAATTTGACTCTGAACTAGTTTTCTTTTAAAAACTTTTGCTTTTTGAGGAACAGGCTAGGTTTTGAGATGGGGTGCGTAGAGTGCACGTGGTCTATTGTATTCTACAATGCAGGGAATATCAGCGTTTACTTTCCTTCCATCAAAGTTGACTAGACATAGTCCTTCAAGTGTACATAGGCGTGATAGTGCTACATAGCTCATGCCTTCTTTAAACACTGTGCTGCCAATATCTATCAATGCTTGATCTAGGGTAAGAGCTTGTGATTTATGAATGGTGTCTGCGTATGCTAGAGATAGAGAAAATTGTTCCCTGCTTACAGACATGTCTTTGAAAAGAAGGATTCAAGCTGTTGTGCGTCCTATCCTTTTAACTTTTGACAGTTTGTCAAAGTGAATATTGACAAACTGAATGTTGTTGTCAAATAGGTATGTTTGAAAGCCAACAACTATACCAAGTGCTCCACTAACTAGTCCTTGCTCCACGTCAATGTTACGTTTGAGCATTACTGTACAGTTTAATGACAATTTTAATATTTTCTCTAAACCAGCTGTGTTAGAGATAGCGTTTTCTAAGGTATTTAGTCGTGCTGCAGCTTTTTCACACATGGGCAGTGTCATACCATGCACGTCCAGTTTGTCTGTGGAGTAAATTTGAACTATTGGTTGAATTTCTTTTTCAACATTGTTTCATTGAATCTTGCAAGAGTTGGCATCAAGGACATACAGTATACATTTCTGTGTGCTAATTGTTCCATGACATCAGTAGCACATGAGTTATGCCCGTAGAGTGCATGGATGTGCCTGGTATTTAACATAGATTGTGCTTCTTTAGATAGTACACCAACTCTAATACATTTTAAAATGTTGGCATAGGTGATGTCTGCACACTGACGCATGTTTTCAGTTAATCATTTGTATTGGAAATGTTGGCATAGATTGACATTTCCTACGCTGCCAAGAGCTTTACGGCATAGTTTGTGCCCTAAGGTTTTAAAAATAGGTTCACCTTTAACTGGTGTTAATTGAAGAAGATCTCAGAAAACAATAATGTGTTTTCATCCAAAAAGTTCTTAGTAGTCTGTTTTGAGGACCTCTTTAAATCTGAGGTGAATCAAAGCCAAGATTAGGTTGGAGACCATGCTCATCGAATCTATTAGGAGCATTTTCATTTGTTTCAAAACTGTGCATAGTTCCAGTACGGTTTCTGGTAAAAGTTTGTAGTAGTTAATTTGTGTTGGTGTCCAACTGGAAGGAGTAACAATCGGTGTAAAGTGACGCCGCCTATGTTGTAGGCAGCTATACCTGTGGTGGCAGTTACAACAGCTGACAGTTTGTTGTTTGTCAATTGTTGGAGGAACTTGCTGATGATTTTTATTAAGAATGTTTCCCTGAACCAGCTTGACCACTATCATATAGCAGTATAGGTTTTTACTCTTGATAGGTACAAGTTTTAGTTTTGTGCTGCATACCATGTGCAGTTTGTTTAGGTATTTCAAGGAAAATGCTACGCTGTTCATTGTTTAATTGTGATTTGAGTATAGCAACGTCTTCTGTAGACCCTTCGTACTGGTACATGGTGTTTTCTACTTCAGTCATGGCTAATTCTGCCTCATTTGCTATGAGTGACTGTCCATTTGGTTCTTGGCTTCCTGTTAGAGAAGGTTGACTGCTGTCAGGAATGTCTATATTTAGTTTTGCCTGGAAATTCTTCTTCTTGTTGCTGTTCATTGTCTAACATGGTTTTGTACTACGTAAAGTTTATATCTGTTATAGTGCTTTCATTTGCTTTGAAAGCATCTTCATAGGAGACATGGGTATCTAATAAATCTTCTTTTCTTCATGGTTTAAAAAGTTGAAGTAGAGCCATGTAAAACAGTTCTTTATGTTGAGGAGTTTTTAATGACAATTTCATATGATTAATTAGGCTTTGTTTGGTAAGTTTCACCAGTCTGCCTTCACAGTTATTAACTCTGTATCTACAATTCTTTCAATCTGGTTTAATATGTTTTTGTATGTGAAGTTTTGGGCTATGTGGTATAGATACATTGTTTCCAAAGCAGTACTACTGTTTGGGTAGTACGTGTCTAGTAATTTGTTTTTCAAAATGTCTTGGCTGTTGGCATCATTTTTGGCTATTGTTTCTATGGGACTCATTCCGAGTATGGAGGTAGTCATGGCGCAAATGCCGCCATGACTACCTCCATACTCGGAATGATGTCCGTGTCCGGTTTGGTGAGATGGGGACTTACCGGCCCAGTCCTACCTTGGCGGGACCGGTAAGTCCCCATTCACCAAACCATTCCCCATTCCCATTTCAGCCCCCATAGGGCTCAATGGGAAGGGGGAAGTAGCTAATAACGGTACCGCAATTTGCGGTACCATTATTGGCTCTGATTTCCCTTAGCGGGTCCCGTCCTTAATGCCTGGTGAAACCAGGCGTTAAGGAAGGGACCCACTAAATTAACTCGTAGTAGGGTGCAAAGGGATTTCCGGCCCCGATGACCTTAACGGTGCCCGGTATCCCTTTGCGCCCTACTCGGAATGAGGCACTATGTCTTCATATTATTTTAGAACTCTTTTTCTGGATTTAGCAGGACCAGGGCTTAGCCATACTATGTTTTCAGATTTCCCATACAAGGCAGTACCGGTTAAACGGTCTGCGGTTTCATTGTAGCCACATTCTCTATGGGAGAGAATTTTTATGCCTAAGCTGTACAATTTCTGTGACAGTGTTTTGTCAGATTATATGTCGTCCAAGAGGTCTTTGAGCTTTGTTTTTTCTGCTTTGGTTAAGTAGGCTTTGACATATCGTGCAACTGCATTTGAATTGTCTGCAATGTATTGCACATATATATTTGCATTCCATAGGAGGGCAATGATTGGATTGTAATCATTGATGTACTTTGATCTGTCTGTTCTTTTTATGCAGTATGTGTTCTTAGGTGATTTATCTTTCCCACTATGCCTAACTGAAGACATGAAGTTGTTTACGTGTCCTGTTGTTGAAACTGGTCTAGGGAGACCAAAGCAGCATTTGGTGTAGTACTTCCCTTTGTTTTTATTTTTGCGCCAACAATACTTGCCACACTTCTGTCTTTGAAATTGTAAAATGTGTGCATGTAGGTCACTATGTGTAGTTTGTGAAGGGATTTCACAAGTGACATATTTCTGAATGAACTGCAAAACAGAGGCATCATTGTCTTGACCAAATTTAGGAGCATCTTTAATCCACAAAAGCATGTGGATGTGTGGTGCTCCTCTGGCTTGGTATTCTTTTCTCCAAAAGAAGTGTTGCCCTTCTTAGAGGGGAGGAACTGTTTTATTACAAATGAAGTGTAGCATGGCAATAAAGTGATATAAAACATCTTGACACATTTATAAGATCTAGAGAGCAGAATTCTCCTGGTGTTTTTATGTCTATATTTGTTTTGTTTTTGTTTGCTATTTGTAGGAAATAGTGCAAATCTTCCCATGCATACTCTGCACAACTTAATGTCACAAAACATTTGGGTGGGCCAAGGTTTCTTATCATACAGTGTAATTCTGCTTGTCGTCGGAACCAGTATTCTTTTGTACCATGCATGTTTGCTAAAAGATTTGTAATGCTTAACTGTAAATCTTTATATTTTTCTTGCTACTTTTGTAATAATTGCGTAGCAGACACATTTAGAAAATTGGTACCTGATTTCAATGTGAGTGCAACTCCATAGCGTAGAGTTGCTAGTTCATTTTCAAAGAGAAGGTGGAATATGTATTCCACGTTTTGTCTGAATCTGGGGTCTTCCAAATACATTCGAAAGAGCGGTATTGTGATGCTGTTATTTGTGTGGGTCTTTCATCGTGTCTCCCTCCTTTTTCAGTAGGAAAGAGTAGAGGAAAGTCTTGTGCTTCTGCACTTTTTTCCCATATGCTGATTGGAGATCCTTTGGCTTGCCTCATTTGGTAAGTTTCCAGTGCATCATCTATGATGTGTTTAGAGTGCAATGGGTGAATTGTATAATGGTCTAAAACATTGGACTCTGTAGTATGATCTAGAAGTTGAAATTGGCCAGTTCCTGATGAGTCTTGAATTATTTCAGTGGTTTTCCTCAGGTTTTCTTTGATATTTATTCATTGTTGTCTTTTAGATATTGCAGGGCTTCTCTAACTTTATGTAAGTCCACTAGTTGCTGCCAATTTGTTTTGTCTTTTGTAGGTACGCCATTTATTAGGATAATCAAAGATTGATCTATTTGAGGATGCACTCCCAGAGTGTGTACATTTTCTTTGAGATGTAATGGCAAATAAACTACTTTGCCACAAATGCCTCTCAGTAATTCAGAGGGAGGTAGATTTGCTGTTTTTGGTTGAAGGAGCATTATTGCTTGAAATGGGTGCACTGTTTGAATTATAATGCTCTCATACAAGTTAAGTTTTTGCAGTGGTTTTGGCAGTGGGAATATTTCCAAGTTATTAGTTATAGACCGTGAAGGTATTTGGTTGTTGTCAAGTTTTGCAGTGCAGTATCTGCAAATTATTGAGGGGTTAGTAATCTTTGAACTGGTCCACTTTGTGAACTCCCCTGTAAAATAAAGTACTGCCACAAGGAAGATGACTCGTATTCCGTTCTTGTGTTGGGTCACAGACCCTGGTTTCTCTTCTTCTTTGAACTGGCCCACTTGGTTCATTTTTCAGCCAAGTACTGCCACAGGGAAGATGACTTGTATCGTGTTTAGTGTCCCTTATCCTCCTTTGGCTGTCAGTGGGTTTGTCCCCGCACTGTTGTCAGGGACTCTCCCTTTCAAGTTCTCTTTATGGCACTGGGGGTCATCAACCCTTCCATGGTTTGTGAAAGGGCTTTCTTCCACCACTGCAATGAGGAGGAAAAGGTTTGTAGGCTTTCTGCTCCTGCCGTGCCAATCAAGCATTATGATTGTAAAGGGGGTTAGGGACAGCTGCATGCTCCCTCTTGGTAAGCTGCCCCGCTTCTGCTCTGGGTCTCTCATGCCACCCTTTACCTTGTTGAGGGTTTTGGCATGCCGCTGGGGCTGCGATGGTGGGTGTTCCGTTCAGCTTCTCTGACGTCTTGCTTTCCCTGTGGATGTGCGACCGTGTTCCTGTCTGCCTTCTGCTTTCCTTCTTCCTCTTGACACTGCTGTGCACTGGCCTGCTCCTGCAGACCTCTGGATCATCAGATGCGGCAAACTGACAGCATCCCTGGAGTTCTCTCCCACCAGATCAGTGACACAGTTTTGAGTTGTGGTTAGTGGGCAGGTGTTTGGTTGCATGGGTGTGTTATGTTACAGTGGTTGTGACTACAATCATTGTATACATACTGTTTGCTTTGTTGAGGCTGTATGTCGTTTTTTGCATGGTAAGGGAAAATGGAGCAGACATTTTTTTTTCATTCTCTGTGATGAAAGAAAAGATTGCGTTAATGTAGGTAGTTTATAATTAGTTATTGTATTGTATAGCAGATATGTCTTTACTTTGTCGACCTTCATAGTTAGTACTTTACAAGTACCATGCTTCAAGCCAGTGTACTGTGCAATTTGCTCAGGTCTTCTGTTTGTTCGTATAATCATTGCTTCTGTGGAGAAAAAAAAATCCATGCAGGATTAATAAAAACCTTTCGACATTATGGTACAACCTTTTTTCCATTGGTTGATTTCAGTAGGAGGAATTGAATAGGCCTATTGTTTTTGGTTTGGAAGTAGATGTATTATTGTTGCAGTTAGATACCAGTTGGTGTATTCTAATTGTCTATTTTGTGTTGCATTTTAGCAGTATTCATTTATCTGTTTGGTTGTTGAAGAATTTTGGGGCAGTTACATTCCTGTTGGCGTATTCTAACTGTTGATAGTTTTGAATATCCTGAGTTTGTTGAACAGCAGACCTGCCAAATTCCGCTGCTGCCCAAGACACAGTGTCGAGTTTTATACAATGTTACCAGCAGTGCCTGTGCCCATTGTAAAAGCCCTTCCTCTCTTTCACATGCTTCATCTTCATTTCTCTGCAGGGCCAACTCGTTCCAGTACTTGGATTACTTAGGTTCCTGTTGTTCTTCTTCATCTCAGTACTTTCCAGAACCTTAATGTACTCTGCCTTATAACAGTACATATGCCTACAGTCTACAACAAAGTTAACAGAGGAAGGTGAGGCTACAGTATGTGGTTGTGTGATGTTATCATAAGTGCTGCACTCTAGATGGTCGTCCCTATCCCTAGAGGGTGAGTCCACCCCTGTGAGATCTTCGGGCATTATACCACCCCAGGGGGACTATTGGGTATCAGCCTCACCTCCCTGGCCTCATGGCAAAGGGCTCCCCGTCGGGGAGAAGTGGCAACATCTAGTGAATGGTCCCATTATTATGTTTCACATGGGTTCTTTGCACATTTTGCATTCTCAAAATGTATGTTTACAATCTACTTTTATACTATGTAAAGATGAAATAGTATATTTAGAATGTTCCTAACAATCTTGATTAAACATGTTTATATTTGTATATACTCCTAATTTCATGTTTAACTACTATATTTACATATTATATAATTTTACAAATATTACAGGGTCTGCAGTAGTGACCCTGTAGTTATGGTTAAGCTGTCTTTCCATTAGAAAGAGCAGGTGTTGAGTGGCTTATAACTTTTGCTGTGTTCAACTAATCCTCAGGAAATGTTGCAAAAAAAGTATAGACCAGACTGAATTACTTTGCAAAGTTTTGTATGGTTTTGTCAAGGGGGGCAAAGTTATAGGTGGGGTCCCAAATCCTTAAAGACATGAATTAATATAAATGTTACTCGCTGCTACCGCACAAACCGCTGGACAGATTTGCACCAAACTTTTGCAAGGAGCAGCGGATTGGCCCCCGAAAACATGCTTTTGTAAATGTGTTGTAAATCCACCCAGTAGATCCTTTAAAAATGCTCAAATTGTAGGGCAATGAAAATGAGTGATATATCTGTCCGGTCCGTGGACTTACATGATAATTCTGTGTCTGCGGACATCTGTGACCAGTCAGAGAGCCGTGTATAATTCACTGACATCACAAGCAGACAAAGATTGGTCCATTGAGAAACAAGACGAGCATCAAAAGTTCTGAAACAGATGCCATGTTGGAATCACGAACTGCGCATGTAGTCCATGGCCATATGGTATAAAAAAAACCTCTGGAAAATATTTTTCTGGTTATTTTGAGGATGAAAGAGTATATGTGAAGGTTGGGGGAGTAAAGGAAAGCAGACAATGTATGTGTTATTGTATATGAAAATAGTTGCAGGTTTGTCAATGTATTTGCGGTCACTTTTACTCTCCATGGACAAACTGGACAGCAATAAGTGTCTACGAACATCCATTGGGAATGGTGGTATTATGCTAAAATAATGATTAATTTGGGATTAATAGTTATGTAATGCGAATAGTAAGAGTGACTGTGGCTATAGCCAGATTGTTTAGGGCAAGGCTACAAGAGTATGTTTCCTTTGGATTTAATGTCCACAACAATCTGGCCAATGGCTATGGTGAGAGTAGTATGCTTTCCTTGGGTCTAATAGTTATGCAATTTGAACAATGTGAACCCTGGCTAGAGATAGAGTAGGACTTTTGAAGTGTGGGTGTGGTAGTACTAGTAGTAGTCGTCACAGTACATAATGGTGTGGCAATGGCGAGTGGGCAGATTGTTCGGGGCACGGTTAAATGGAGTATGGGTATAGTAGTAGTAGTAGTCATAGTACATAGTCTTGTGGCCATGGCCAGTTGCCAGATGTTTCGCGGCATGGCCACAAGTCTATGTACTTCCATGTAAGTACATATTCTTCCAAAAATATGTAAGGTATTTCCAGAACCAGCTTCAACAGTTACATACAAGAGCAGAGGTTTGTAATTTTCACAACTTCAAGTATTATTTCTATGTTTTAATCCATGTTCAATTTCTTCAGTGGCTTCTAGGTAAATGGGGCTTTGTCCAACATTTAACTGTGATCCGAGCACTGACAAATATTCTTTTGTATGTTTGGAGTGATACATGGTGTTTTGTACTTCATTCATTGCTATTTCAGTTTCATTTTGAATGAGCTGTTCTTCAAGTGGGTCTTGCATTCATGAAAGAGGTGGTTGACTTGCTTCTCTAGTTGTCTTTCTATTTCTTCTTCTTGTTAGCATTGTTTGTCTAACAATTCTTTGTACCGTTTAAGATTGTCATTTGTTATACTGCTTTCATTTGCATTGAATGCAGCTTCACATGTGTGATGGTCACTTAAGAATGCTCTCTATTTTCTCAAAGGTTTGAATAGTTGCAGCAGGGCCACGTATTAAAGTTCTCTATGCTCTGCAGATTTTAATTATAATTTTAAAATGGTTAAGAACGCTGGGTTTTGATAGACTTACTATAGCTCCTGACCGGCACCAGAAAATAAAGCTATAATGTAACAGAATTTGATGGAGCTGTCAGACATGGATGTTTCACTCTTTTGTACAGCGCAGCTTGACGGCACAGGGTTCTTTTCTCTAATGAGCTGTAACACTCACCTGGTATCCACGGAGACGTCACTCAGCCTGTCCTGACCTCTTACGACCTCAAACTCTTTCCTGGAGTCTACTCGACTGGAGACTGGGCCTGAAACACAGGATTGGTAGAGTTTAACTCCCTATTGTCTGTGTGCTTGAACCCCTTCTTCCCTGGGGTCCAACCCTTCAATTTGATCCACAGCTCACCTTGTTTTCTTAGAAAGTGTGCTCTCCATCCTGCTTTCAGCGCAGGGGTGCGTTGATTGATGCGGGCTCGTTGCTGCCTAGTTACTTCACTGGCAAGAGTCCAACAGGTAAGTATAATGAGTCTTTTGAACAGTTCTCTAACTTCGTTCCTTTCCTTCCTTAGATGATGGCCGGCGTCCGGGGATGGCGACGTGCTGCTGATATGAGTAGCACTGAATGTGAGTGACAGTGCAATGCGACCCTTTTGTATTTGTATTGAACTGAGTTCTTTTTCTGTGTCTTTTAGGTGCCGCAATGTTTTCAGCGTGGATGCCAGTTATGGACGCGGTATGCGGCGCCTCTAGATGTTTCCACGCTAACCTGGAGTGTCTTTTCCCTTTTGCAGATGGATGAGAAGTTCTGGAGACAGAGTTCCCCCAGAGCGGCTGGGATTCAGGTAAGCGTTTGAAGCTCGTACAGTCTTTAAAAATAGGTGAAGATTTGCTGAATGCTTACTAATGCCTTTTTTCTGTTCTTTTCCCTTTTCCTTAGGAAGCGGCGTGCAGGGATGGGAATGACACCGCCGAAGATGCCCGCAGAACAGAAGGAGCGATGAATGATGGGCAGAAGCACCTCAAGGTAAGGCTGTTCCTAACGATGCTCTTGTTCTTGCAGGAGCTGAGCGAAGAAGAAAGATGCAGGCCTACTGGAGACCGATCCGAACACAGTGAGTGTCACGCTGCAGGTGCAGAAAACACAAAGCATGTTTCTCAGCCTGGGCGTGGCTTAAATAGTCTCTGGGTATCCCAGGTGTCTCTGGGCTGAACCACACCCAAAAGACTAGACTGCACATGCAGTTCTGGGAACCGAAATATGTGGGGGCATCCATCTTGTCCCCATCAATGCAATACAAATCCAATCAACAATGTTATCCTATGGGAGTGAGTGAGTCTGGTGCCACAAGTGCCAAGTCTGACTCCAAGTGGGTCTTTGGAGGGATGGAGAGGCCCTTGAGGGCCATGTAGGTGATCGTGGCCTGGCTCCAGCCTGACATCTTGGAGGGTTGGGGACATGAGGGGCAGGAATCATGACATGAGCCTGGGTTCCCATTTGTGTTAATGCGATGCAGACGTGAGTGAGGAATAGGATGTGAAAGCACAGAGTCGCGCAGAGCAGAGGGCGAAAGCGCGAGAGTGATAACAGCTACTGAACCCCAATTGAGTTTCTGGTAGATTGCTATTGAGGGGCAGTAGCCTCCCGCCTTTCCACCCAGTTCCTGGAGACTGACAGAGCAGAGAGAGCCTGCACTGAGGTTGGCAGGCAGTGAGTGTGTGCTGACAGTTTTGTCTCCTCTGATTCCCGCGCCAGCATCAAAGCAAAAGTGCCTGGGTTGTGATGCAGTCGGGCATCGTGCACTGACCCATAAGTAGTTGAACTGCTGCAGGCCAAATTCTTAGTCATTAGCATACGTGCAAGAGATGAGTCTTTAACAATACAAAGCTCTGAACTGAAATATTACCTTTATGTATTTAAAAAATGAAGCTAGTTTGTTTAGTCCGCTGAGGTTTTTGTTAAGTATGGTTTTATGAAATTCTGAATCTGGTGAGAGATAATTTCCTGCTACCTGGTGTGCCAAAAAAGGTTACCATTTGACTCTACCTCTCTCCCTGTCATCTCTGGTGTTTACGACCAAGCAATGGCCAACATACCTTTAGTGCCTAAAACACCCTCATACTTTTACTCCCCACTTATCATCTCCAAATAGGACTCCTATTGGCCCTCATATAATGTCATGCCATGTCGCATCAAGTAAGTTGAAAATCAAAAACTTAGGCACCAAAATCTTTGAGTAATAGAGTTTCCAGGTATCCTAATGAGGCGAATATGATACCAAGTGCTAATCGGACTAGAGGTATCTACTGGGCCCTGAATAATTCCCATAAACCTTCAGAACATCATACGTCTACATGATGCATGTCCCGAATTATTGCCACCCTCCTATGAAAAAGGTGATGCACTTATGAATACATGCTTTCACTGGCTACGGCATAGAAAGGCTATGTATTGGTCATACATTCTGATATTTTAGAGGTAGGAAGACTATCTGACCAAGTAGAAAAAGCCAGGTACTACATTAAAATGATGTTGGCACCTGGCATAAGGTCTACTTTCAATTAAATTTCAGAGTCTGCCACCTGGTAACTCCACAATTCATTTGTGCCAATACCCCCATTCTCTGTCCTCCCAGTTGGTGAACAGGGCAATCCTAGCAACCTTAGCCAAAGCAGGACAAATCCAAGGGCTCTTTGCTCTTCGGTTCCAGCAACCTTTTACGAGCACCTGCCGTAATTGCCAATTGCCACCAGTGCCTGCCTACAATCTCAATAATATGACCACACTGTCCCTAAATCCAACTCACTCGGATTAGCAATCAAGATATTTTCTGACATTCCTATTTGCTCTAGGACATTCTTAGCGCTCACTTTCCATGCCACCATTTTAACATGCTGAGTAGTTAGCACATATTTAGCCAAAACAGTCATAATTGATGGTAGGTTCATGATCATTAAGTACTTCCCATAAAGGGAGACCAGGTTCCAGCAATATACCGCGAACAAGGAGATCATACCCATTTCATGCCAGATTAAACACATAGGGCCTCATTCCGAGTACGGCGCTAACCAATTGCGCTATTAACGCCTTGGTTGACGCCGTACCCGGACCGGCAGCGCCTTGGTGGATGGCGGAATTACCGCCCCATTCCAAGATTGGCGGGGCGGTAATTCCCCATTCACCAAGGCTCTTCCCCATTCCCAAATGAGCCCCCATAGGGCTCAATGGGAATGGGGAAGATGCAAATGACGGTGACCGTTCATTACGGTCACCGTTATTGGCTTGGAGGCCCCTTTGCGCCCTCGACTTTAACACCTGCTCAAAGCAGGCGTTAAGGGCGAGTGTGCAAAGGGAACTCGGAGTATGGTGGTAAGGGATTACCGCCACCGGTCTCGTTACCGGTGGCCGCTATCCCTTACTGCCATACTGGGAATGAGGCCCATAGAAACCCCCTGAGGCAGACCCAGAATAGCCCTCCAAAAGCGAGCGTCCAACTTCTGCCAAAAGAACTTGGTTAGCCAGTCTCTTGTCTCCGAACCATAAGTGAGGATTGGTGTTACATTTTGCTCAAAAAAGGTAATCGCAGGCGAGAGTGAAAATGTACTGTACTGCCCCTGAATAATACGCACCTAAGCAATACCTGTGTTTAGTTTTTGATCAAGATCCAAAAAATAAGGGTGATCACCAGGATGACTGCTCACAATTACACCTTAGTATTTATAATCCCTGACTACATCCAGTTTCTTACTCTGCAAGAGTCAAAAGAATGCGTTCCGTGTTCCTCTGCGGGTTACATCCCACACCATTACCTTAAACTTGTACTGATTAATTGCCAGAAGGTTCCTTTCAATGTAGATTCCCAATTGTGGAAGAAAGAACAACACCAAGTGGTCGGCGTAGAACAACCAGGGGACCAAATTTCCCCCCTGCCCCCATGCCCCCCCCCAGCCTCGGGGAATCAGAAACAAGGCCAACAAAGGCTTGAGGCATATCAGAAACAGACAATTAAATCCAGTACAGGCTAAGAGGCAACCCTGTTTTAATCCTCTATATGTTAACACTGGTCCGAGAGTGTAGCTCCCTGATCCAATAAAGAAGGTAATCCGGGCAGGCAGCCTTGGTCAATTTATTAAATAAAAAGCCTCTACAGACCGAATCAAATGCAAAAGTCAATAAAGGCCAAATAGCCCGGCTACTTCTTTATTCAATTCATTGCCTTTTATCGCCTGTAAAGTATGCAGATGTACCGCTGTACACATACCAGGCAAGAAGCCGGTCTGATTGGGTTCGCTCCAGGAAACTTGTGTGATGGTAGCTGTTGATCAAACAGATTTTAGGATATTTAATAGCTTAAATACCAAACGGCAAAGGGGCAGGCCAAAAGGTGGTCTCTCTATTTGGGTCAAGCCAGCTCTTTGTGCCCAATGAAAACCTGGATATGCAAGCTATTAGAATTATTATTCCCTGTAACTACAGCGATGTTCTCATCAATCTGTATCTCAGACCTGATCATCTAACCAGTGATTGACTTGAAAATTACCCATGGCTTTTACACACCTACAGTAATCCAGACAATATACTTTTAATTCTACATGATTTTCACGTGCAGTTGAAACCCTTCCCAGCATTAGATCTCTTAATGCTCTTAATGCAAGAAGAGGACAAACTATGGGCTGCTCCTCCTAACAGAGTCATTACCCCTCAGGGTATTTATCCTCAGGCACCAATTGGAGCTTAATTTATGTTTTCTTTGAGTCTAAAGGCATCTAAGGGGAGATTTGTGAATGACAGTCTTGCTCAGTCAACTTTTAGAACCCATTTTTGGTCTTTTCTAATTGACTTCATTTGTATAGATATGTTACTGGTACATGATTGTAATCTTTAAGGTACAATTTAGAGTGGAAAGGGACCATGACCCTATTGCATGTGCACTGTTGATACCAGATAATTAAGGCCCTGCTACTGGTAATGCCAACACAACTTTAGATAGAAGGAGACTGGTCCAAATTGAACAGGGACCATGTAATTCCAATTCCAATTCTATATAAAGACCTCCTTCTGGTTCTACCTGAGTCAACAGTGCCCTCATAGTCCAAAGACCCAATTAAACTATATAATGAGCTAGTCTAAGTAAAACAACCACTGGATACTGTCAACACAGTTTCTTCCCAACGTATCTATTCCATAACAAGCCACACCAGTTGTTATAATGCAGAATAAAGCTAAGAAGACTCTGTTAGAGGTTGTAAAATTAAAGCAAGGGGAGCTTAGACACTTGCAGGCTGATTCATGGAATTAATGTGCGCTGAAAATTTCTGCGCAATCGTGCAAAAGCGTGCGAATTGCAGTGCAAGTGCGAAAATCGCAGCGAAACCTGCGCACATCAATTCATGGAAGTCTGTGCGCGTGTAAATCCATGGATGTGCACTGAAATCCTGCACGGCGCACGCGGGCGCACACTTCACCAAACAGTGTGCGCTACGTGCACAGCGAAAAGCACACATAGCGCGGCACACACAACAAAAGTAGGCGGAACACGGGGCATAACACACGGAATGGGGAACAACGTGTGAAAATGTGGGCGTTACAGGGGAAGTAAAGGAGGCAAATGCGCGGAACGCCCACACACGTGCCTACAACGTGTATTCATGGAATCGAACAGGGCTAACACGTGCGTCAAAAAAGATACGCTAATCCGGAAACACATACGCCAGCAGGAAGCAGGCGTACGCGGACCCGCGCAGCATAAAAGTGCACGCAAACAATAAACAAGCTCAGACGCTACGATGAATATACCGTTCCTCACAGCAATGGTCGTGGGATACCGCAGGAGGAGGAGGATAGTCAGGGCCAGAATTTTTACACCCAGGACCAGCCTTTTTGGGATGCCTGATGACCAGGTGTATGGGAGGTACAGGTTTCCACCTAACATAATACTCAACCTGGTGAGTGAGTGGGAGGATGACCTCACATCACCCACCCTGTGCTCCCAAGCACTGAACCCCTTGGAAAAGGTGCTCAATGTACTGCACTTCTTGGCTACTAGGTCTTTTCAGCTGACAAGTGCCATAGTGGGGGGGTGTCACAGGCCACTCAGTCACGCTGCCTACACCAGGTCTTGGCCATCATGACTGCACGGCCATCAGTCCACAGACACATATACCTGCCCAGAACACCTGCTGAAAGGCAGGCTGTTATCCAAATTTTTTACGGGGTGGCACACCTCCCCAAAGTGCTAGGTGCCTTTGATTGCACCCATGCGGCTCTATGTCCTCCCAGGGCATCAGAGCACACCTATAGAAACCGCAAGCACTGGCATTCCATCAACGTGCAGGTTGAATGTGCAGCCAAGGGAATCATCAACTCAGTATATGCCAACTATTCCAGGGTCCACCCATGACAGTTTCATATACAGAATGTCAATCCTAAACCGGGACCTAGAAGCTGGGCAGCATGGCGATACATGGTTGCTTGGTGAGTATAAATGCCACTGCACATGCATGCATGTCAGATACTGAGTAATGTCACAACCCCACCAATGATACCCATCATCACCTCTACAGGGGACAGTGCCTACCCTCTGAGCACCCACATGATGATGCCAATTCGGAACCCCACCACACCACCTGAGGTAAGATACAACACAGCCCATATTGCAACCCGGGGCATAGTGGAGCGCACATTCGGAGTGCTCAAGTCACGCTTTCGCTCCCTTGAACATTCTGGTTGGCAGCTGCTATACGCTCCCCCAGTAGTGTGCAGGATCATAGTGGCAGCATGTGTCCTGCACAATGTTGCAACAGGCCAGGGCCTGCCGGTGGACATGGTGGTGCCCCCACATCCCCAACCACATGCACGCAAACTGCACATGGGAGTGGAAAGGGCACGTGGTGAGGCAGCCCTTACGCAGCTGGTCGCTAATTACTTCACCTAAAATCACACCCCTGTGGAGTGCACACAGCCCCGGCACATACCAGCTGACAATCAATGATGATGACATAAGGGACAGTCAACTGTCACAACCATGCCAGCCTGAGATTGGTCACCTGGAAGTGTTACATTGTGTGCATCCCTACCTACCGAAAAAAAACCCAATGCTGTGTCATTAAAAGACATACATTCATGCTGCATGAATGACTACCCCCTAGCAAAATACAACATGAAAATAGTGCCATGTCACCCAACCCCTCCCCATCTCCGCCACCCAACACACCATGGCATGTCATGCAATGTGAAAGCAAACAAAGCAATGCACAAGACCTGACACAAGTGTCACAAAGTGCACTGTCCCAAATGGAAACAGCCCACAGACAAAATGCTCCCAATAATCAGTAACAAACAGCACACATGACCAAATACTTACCACCAACACAATACACACAGCATGAAACATTGCAAAAACATGACAGTACAAAGTCAAAGTAGTGGTAGTCTTACAACCTGAATAAGCCATCACATCGACCCCTTCCAACTGCAAAGTGTTGCTGCCACGCAAATATTTCAGTGTACTGCATACAACATGAACTCCATCTGCAGGGAGACGGCCTTGTGAAGACATGAAGAAGGTACCTGCGAATTTTGAAGGAAGACATGGATGCACAAGCACATATCAATACACCATGCAGTGTTCAATACAACAACAATACCCACTAGGTATGTCCACAGAGTATTGACTACAGACTGCCCACATAGCTCATGGGAGCCCAATGTCACCATGTAAGTCACTGTCACTTGGTCACACCCTTTGCAGGCCCATGGAAATGGGAAGCAGGAGGGGTGTGTGTGTCACGAACCCAAGCATCTAACCCAAACTCAGGACAAGCCTGCATGTGCCCAGCCGGAATACACAGTGGATGCCCATGGGAGCCACACAAGGAAACACACTGTAAAAAAAAATAAAAAAGAAAACAATAAAAAATTAAAAATGGCCATGTGTGGGCCATGGGGGGAGGCCACCCAGGAGGTTCGAGGACAGGTTGCACACCAACACCCACCTGCGTGGATGTTGCGAAAAAAAAAAATTACCTCCATGGGCTCATGGCCTGCACGGCTATGCCATTGTGGGAGAACTGCTGTCGGTCTCTTCACCCTCTGCTGCTGCATCAGGAGGTGGTGGTGCTATGGGAGGCAGCCCACGCAAAGCCCTGGTATGGTCCTCCATGGCAGCAAGCATGCGGGTCTGGAAGGTCTGATTCTGGAGGATGATAGTGAGGAGATCCCCATGCAGCACCTCACGGGTTGCCTGCATTTCTTCACGCATGGCCTCGCGTGATGCCTGGATCTCCTCACGGGTTGCTTGAAGCTCAGCTGAGAGTGAACGTGTGAGCTGCCCCTGCTGCTGTTCTGCCCTAAAATTTCGGGAAGCCTCAAGTTCAAGCAGAGTCTCCCTGACGTTATGGAGTTCTACCCTCAGGGCTTCCCTGTGGCCCTGTGACTCTATTTTTATGGCTTCGCGCAGAGTCTCCAGTGCCGCCCGGCGGTCCCTGTTGGACGCCAACATGTCTTCCCTGTGTGATTGGCAAATGGAGTCTGTTGCCTGCTGTTGTTGCTCCATCTGCCTTTCAGGGGGGATAATGGAAATTGCCTCCCTCTCCATTGCCTGAGCCATCATTTCAACTGATGCTGCCTGTTGGGTTGCCATACCGTACATGGAGTTTTCCCATACAGTATTGCCTGGTGGCGCACGGCCACTGCGTCGGCAGGCACCACACCTGTTTTTAGATTAGGATGTTACTCTCGAAGATAAGTAAGCTTTGGGAACAAAGTCATTTACAAACAACCATACATGTGAAATAGATCATTAAGGCCGCTCCAACAGATTAAGGGATTGCTTGAAATTTACCATAGCTATATGCACTTTGGAGTTAGAACTATTACACAGCAATTCCTAAAACGTATCCGAGTCCAACATTCGTTATTCCAGGAGTATATGCTTGAAAAATGTCACTCTCTCTGGCAACAGTACCGGACATTCAGCAATCAAATGTGTCATGGTTTCTTTTTTTGTGACCTCAGAGCAGAAACGACAATAGTTGGCATCACTAAAGTTTCTAGACATCATGATCTCTCAAGTGTACCACAAATTGAATCTTAGTCTCATATACAACAATCTCTGTTTAGGATCCGGGAATTTGATCACATATTGTTCAGCTACATTTAATTTCTTGAAAGCAAAAGGCTGTACTTTGAATAATTTAAGCAGCTGGCACCATTCCCTTGTCCGGATCCAATCATATAACCAAAGCTTCCCTTTGACCTTATTCGGATTAGCAATAAAGATATTTTCTGACATCCCTATTTGCTCTAGGACATCTTAGCGCTCACTTTCCATGCCACCATTTTAACATGCTTAGTAGTTAGCACATATTTAGCCAAAACAGTAATAATTTATGGTAGGTTCATAATCATTAAGTACTTCCCATAAAAGGAGACCAGCTTCCAGCAATATACCGCGAACAAGGAGATCATACCCATTTCATGCCAGATTAAACACATTGGGCCTCATTAGGACCCAGGCGGAGTGGGTTTCCGCCAGCGCTAATCGCGGCGGACCCGTCCGCCGTACTACGAGTTCCCTTAGCGCCATGGAGGTTTTCTCCGCCTGGTTTTACCAGGCGGAGAAAACCATGGCGCTACGGGACCTCTTTGTTAATTACGCCACCGTATTTTACGGTGGCGTAATTAACTCCTTCCCCACTCCCATTATACCCTATGGGGCAAGAATGGGAATGGGGAAGGGCAGAATGGGGATTGGGGATTTACCGCTCCGCCGAGGTCGGAATGGGGCGGTAAATCCGCCAACCCCCATGGCGCTATCGACGGCTTTCCGCCGTGCTTCGCGGTGCATTTAGCACCGCGAAATCCGCCTGGGTCCTAATGAGGCCCATAGAAACCCCCTGAGGCAGACCCAGAATAGCCCTCCAAAAGCGAGCGTCCAACTTCTGCCAAAAGAACTTGGTTAGGCAGTCTCTTGTCTCTGAAACATAAGTGAGGATTGGTGTTACATTTTGCTCAAAAAAGGTAATCGCAGGCGAGAGAGAAAATGTACTGTACTGCCACTGAATAATACGCACCTAAGCAATACCTGTCTTTAGTTTTTGATCAAGATCCAAAAAATAAGGGAGATCACAGGGATGACTGCTCACAATTACACCTAAGTATTTATAATCCCTGACTACATCCAGTTTCTTATACTGCAAGAGTCAAAAGAATGCATTCCGTGTTCCTCTGCGGGTTACATCACACACCATTACCTTAAACTTGTACTGATTAATTTCCAGAAGGTTCCTTTTAATGTAGATTCCCAATTGTGAAAGAAAGAACAACACCAAGTGGTCGGCGTAGAACAACTCGGGGACCAAATTTCCCCCCTGCCCCCATGCCCCCCCCCAGCCTCGGGGAATCAGAAACAAGGCCAACAAAGGCTTGAGACATATCAGAAACAGATAATTAAATCCAGTACAGGCTAAGAGGCAACCCTGTTTTAATCCTCTATATGTTAACACTGGTCCGAGAGTGTAGCTCCTTGATCCAATAAAGAAGGTAATCCGGGCAGGCAGCCTTGGTCAATTTATTAAATAAAAGGCCTCTACAGACCAAATCAAATGCAAAAGTCAATAAAGGCCAAATAGCCCTGCTACTTCTTTATTCAATTCATTGCCTTTTATCGCCTGTAAAGTATGCAGATGTACCGCTGTACACATACCAGGCAAGAAGCCGGTCTGATTGGGTTCGCTCCAGGAAACTTGTGTGATGGTAGCTGTTGATCAATCAGATTTTAGGATATTTAATAGCTTAAATACCAAACGGCAAAGGGGCAGGCCAAAAGGTGGTCTCTCTATTTGGGTCAAGCTAGCTCTTTGTGCCCAATGCAAACCTGGATATGCAAGCTATTAGAATTATTATTCCCTGTAACTACAGCAATGTTCTCATCAATCTGTATCTCAGACCTGATCATCTAATCAGTGATTGACTTGAAAATTACCCATGGCTTTTACACACCTACAGTAATCCAGACAATATACTTTTAATTCTACATGATTTTCACATGCATTTGAAACCCTTCCCAGCATTAGATCTCTTAATGCTCTTAATGCAAGAAGAGGACAAACTATGGGCTGCTCCTCCTAACAGAGTCATTACCCCTCAGGGTATTTATCCTCAGGCACCAATTGGAGCTTAATTTATGTTTTCTTTGAGTCTAAAGGCATCTAAGGGGAGATTTGTGAATGACACTCTTGCTCAGTCAACTTTTATAACCCATTTTCGGTCTTTTCTAATTGACTACATTTGTATAGATATGTTACTGGTACATGATTGTAAACTTTAAGGTACAATTTAGAGTGGAAAGGGACCATGACCCTATTGCATGTGCACTGTTGATACCAAATAATTAAGGCCCTACTACTGGTAATGCCAACACAACTTTAGATAGAAGGAGACTGGTCCAAATTGAACAGGGACCATGTAATTCCAATTCCAATTCTTTATAAAGACCTCCTTCCGGTTCTACCTGAGTCAACAGTGCCCTCATAGTCCAAAGACCCAATTAAACTATATAATGAGCTAGTCTAAGTAATACAACCACTGGATACTGTCAACACAGTTGCTTCCCATCGTATCTATTCCATAACAAGCCACACCAGTTGTTATAATGCAGAATGAAGCTAAGAAGACTCTGTTAGAGGTTGTAAAATTAAAGCAAGGGGAGCTTAGACACTTGCAGGCTGATTCATGGAATTAATGTGCGCTGAAAATTTCTGCGCAAGCGTGCAAAAGCGTGCGAATTGCAGTGCAAGTGCGAAAATCGCAGCGAAACCTGCGCACATCGATTCATGGAAGTCTGTGCGCGTGTAAATCCATGGATGTGCACTGAAATCCTGCACGGCGCACGCGGGCGCACACTTCACCAACACGCGGGCGCACACTTCACCAAACAGTGTGCGCTACGTGCACAGCGAAAAGCACACATAGCGCGGCACACACAACAAAAGTAGGCGGAACACGGGGCGTAACACGCGGAATGGGGAACAACGTGTGAACATGTGGCCGTTACAGGGGAAGTAAAGGAGGCAAATGCGCGGAACGCCCACACACGTGCCTACAACGTGTATTCATGGAATCGAACAGGGCTAACACGTGCGTCAAAACAGACACGCTAATCCGGAAACACGTACGCCAGCAGGAAACAGGCGTACGCGGACCCGCGCAGCATAAAAGTGCACACAAACAATAAACAAGCTCAGACGCCAGGATGAATATACTGTTCCTAGCAGCAGTGGTCGTGGGATACTGCAGGAGGAGGAGGATAGTCAGGGCCAGAATTTTTACACCCAGGACCAGCCTTTTTGGGATGCCTGATGACCAGGTGTATGTGAGGTACAGGTTTCCACCTAACATAATACTCAACCTGGTGAGTGAGTGGAGGATGACCTCAGATCACCCACCCTGTGCTCCCACGCACTGAACCCCTTGGCAAAGGTGCTCAATGTACAGCACTTCTTGGCTACTGGGTCATTTCAGCGGACAAGTGCCATAGTGGGGGGGTGTCACAGGCCACTCAGTCACGCTGCCTACACCAGGTCTTGGCCATCATGACTGCACGGCCATCAGTCTACAGGCACATAAACCTGCCCAGAACACCTGCAGAAAGGCAGGCTGTTATCCAGGATTTTTATGGGGTGGCACACTTCCCCAAAGTGCTAGGTGCCTTTGATTGCACCCATGCGGCTCTTTGTCCTCCCTGGGCATCAGAGCACATCTATAGAAACCGCAAGCACTGGCGTTCCATCAACGTGCAGGTTGAATGTGAAGCCAAGGGAATCATCACCTCAGTATATGCCAACTATTCCAGTGTTCACCCATGACAGTTTCATATACAGAATGTCAACCCTAAACCGGGACCTAGAAGCTGGGCAGCATGGCGATACATGGCTGCTTGGTGAGTATAAATGTCACTGCACATGCATGCATGTCAGATACTGAGTAATGTCACAACCCCACTAATGATACCCATCATCACCTCTCCAGGGGACAGTGCCTACCCTCTGTGCACCCACATGATGACGCCAATTCGGAACCCCACCACACCACCTGAGGTAAGATACAACACAGCCCATATTGCAACCCGGGGCATAGTGGAGCACACATTCGGAGTGCTCAAGTCATGCTTTCGCTCCCTTGACTGTTCTGGTTGGCAGCTGCTATACGATCCCCCAGTAGTGTGCAGGATCATATAGTGGCAGCATGTGTCCTGCACAACGTTGCAACACGCCAGGGCCTGCCGGTGGACATGGTGGTGCCCCCACATCCCCAACCACATGCTCGCCCACTGCGCATGGGAGGGGAAAGGGCACGTGGTGAGGTTGCCCGTACGCTGCTGGTGGCTAATTACTTCACCTAAAATCAGACCCCTGTGGAGTGCACACAGCCCCGGCACATACCAGCTGACAATCAATGATGATGACATAAGGGACAGTCAACTGTCACAACCATACCAGCCTGAGATTGGTCACCTGGAAGTGTTACATTGTGTGCATCCCTACCTACCGAAAGACAACCAATGCTGTGTCATTAAAAGACATACATTCATGCTGCATGAATGACTACCCCCTAGCAAAATACAACATGAAAATAGTGCCATGTCACCCAACCCCCATCTCCGCCACCCAACACACCATGGTATGTCATGCAATGTGTAGGCAAACAAAGCAATGCACAAGACCTGACACAAGTGTCACAAAGTGCACTGTCCCAAATGGAAACAGCCCACAGACAATATGCTCCCAATAATCAATAACAAACAGCACACATGACCAAATACTTACCACCAACACAATACACACAGCATGAAACATTGCAAAAACATGACAGTACAAAGTCAAAGTAGTGGTAGTCTTACAACCTGAATAAGCCATCGCATCGACCCCTTCCAACTGCAAAGTGTTGCTGCCACGCAAATGTTTCAGTGTACTGCATACAACATGAACTCCATCTGCAAAGAAGACAGCCTTGTGAAGACATGAAGAAGGTGCCTGCGAATTTTGAGGAAGACATGGATGCACAAGCACATATCAATACACCATGCAGTGTTCAATACAACAACAATACCCACTAGGGATGTCCACACAGTATTGACTACAGACTGCCCACACAGCTCATGGGAGCCCAATGTCACCATGTAAGTCACTGTCACTTGGTCACACCCTTTGCAAGCCCATGGAAATGGGAAGCAGGAGGGCTGTGTGTGTCACGAACCCAAGCATCTAACGCAAACTCAGGACAAGCCTGCATGTGCCCAGCCGGAATACACAGTGGATGCCCAGGGGGGCCACACAAGGAAACACACTGTAAAAAAAAATAAAAAAGAAAACAATAAAAAATTAAAAATGGCCATGTGGGGGCCATGGGGGGAGGCCACCCAGGAGGTTCGAGGACAGGGTGCACACCAACACCCACCTGCGTGGATGTTGCGAAAAAAAAAATTACCTCCAAGGGCTCATGGCCTGCAAGGCTATGCCATTGTGGGAGAACTGCTGTCGGTCTCTTCACCCTCTGCTGCTGCATCAGGAGGTGGTGGTGCTATGGGAGGCAGCCCACCCAAAGCTCTGGTATGGTCCTCCATGGCAGCAAGCATGCGGGTCTGGAAGGTATGATTCTGGAGGATGATAGTGCGGAGATCCCCATGCAGCACCTCACGGGTTGCCTGCATTTCTTCACGCATGGCCTTGCGTGATGCCTGGATCTCCTCACGGGTTGCTTGAAGCTCAGCTGAGAGCGAACGTGTGTGCTGCCCCAGCTGCTGTTCTGCCCTAAAATTTCGGGAAGCCTCAAGTTCAAGCAGAGTCTCCCTGACGTTATGGAGTTCTACCCTCAGGGCTTCCCTGTGGCCCTGTGATTCTATTTTTATGGCTTTGCGCAGAGTCTCCAGTGCCGCCCGTCGGTCCCTGTTGGACGCCAACATGTCTTCCTTGTGTGATTGGCAAATGGAGTCTGTTGCCTGCTGTTGTTGCTCCATCTGCCTTTCAGGGGGGATAATGGAAGTGGCCACCCTCTCCATTGCCTGAGCCATCATTTCAACTGATGCTGCCTGTTGGGTTGCCATACCGTACATGGAGTTTTCCCATACAGTATTGCCTGGTGGCGCACGGCCACTGCGTCGGCAGGCACCACACCTGTTTGGGCAAGGCGATCTGCACCTTGCTGTGCTGGCACTGCCTGAGGCTGCAGGACTGCATTCCCCCTCTGATCTGCTGGCCCAGGAATAGGATCAGGTATTGTGGAGTTTGACCCTTCATCCTTAACCGCCAAAAGCGGACCTACCAACACTGACATCCCCATAGAGGGTTCTACCCCTGGTGCAGGTGGGTTGGACAGAACAGAATCCCTGCCAGAAGCACTCACCTGCGACAGCACATAAGTCTCATCATCCGATTCAGCACCTGAATAGAGGTCTGGGTAGGTGCACCCAGAGACACCCCTGGACAGTATGGTCTGCAGTAACAAAGTTTTTCACCCACCACCTCACCACATCTTCCACTGGTGCCTGGTCCTGGCTGAGATCCCTACTGGGTTTACACCATCTCCTCAACCTCACCAGCATCAAATGCGTCATCACCTGCAAAAACATGAAATACAACAAATGGAAACAGGCATGAGCACCATAGCACACACATAGGCCTGACAAGACAGAGATCCTGTACATAATTTACACATGTCCCACATGACTATAACCCTGCCTGCATGTACTGTCAATGAGTTGGAAGGGGAGGCAAAAAGCAGACACTGAGGACACCAAGATGGAAAAGCAACACACTTGCTGCATGGTGGGTAGCACTGGCATCACACGTTAGCCTGTGAGTGGCATGTCCAATACACATACATGACACATGCCAGCACCCAGATGGCATGTAGCATAGCCATGGTACATTAGACAACTACAGCAATATGTCAGTGAATGAGTACCGTCACCCATCCATGTGAGATGGACATGATGAGATGAAAAATCCTAAATAGTGTGGCAAAGTATGCACGTGCCACACACTGCAACACATCCAGTGTACAATAATACAGTAATTGTAGGCAGATGTACACATCAATGGTTGGTCACTTTAACATGACAGGAAACAACTATCATGTTCCACATGAAAACAAGCCCTAAAAATAAATGTCAGCAGGCCAATACTCTATCGGCCTGAATGGTCTAATCATTCACATAACCAGATAACAAATGTGTCCCAATTTGTGGTGTAATCAATGACAGGAGCATGTCACATATGTGGCACTAGGGCTGAAAGATGCGTAAAAAATGGGAGAATTGAAACAATCAGCCTGAATGAACACTGAAAAAATCTGAACAATGTTGTTGCAAGATGACAGATCAAGGGCAACTATAGTAATGTGGCGCTAATTGGCTACTGTGGGCCGAAGGGATACTGTCATACCCAAATCCAAGGCACGTGAATGTATTGGAGGTAGCACATGGGTGACCCATACCACTCTGGAGTACAAACCCTCACCTGGCACTCAATCAGAACCCGTCACCCAAACAACATACACATGGATTACACACACATGCATGGGCACTCACCGAACAATGCGTCGTAATCAGGTAGGTCCCCCACGCCTTGGATCTGTTCCTCTGTGACGAAGGTTCCAGCAACAGACTCATGTTCAGTGAGTTGGTTGTCCTCTGGTGGAGACCCACCGCCAGTAACCAGAGTAGAGGCATGATTTGAGGCTAGCTTGTTCTTTGCTCTGCGTTTCAGGTCATTCCACCGCTTGTAGCAATCATCAGCTGTGCGCCTAGGGCACTAATGTGGTCCGCGATGGTCTGCCAGTGTGCCCTACGTTGACCAGGTGTGGTCTTGCACCCTGCAGTGACCACCATTTCGCGGCTATGTGCTGACACATAGGCCACAAGTGCATCAAGTTCAGCGTCATTAAAGCTAGGCTTCCTTGACGTGCCGGAGTGTGTAGCCGTGTCTGGGGTCTCAGCCTGTAGTGCCAGAGCACCCTTCTTCTTCTTTTTCAAAGGTGGTGCAGATCCTGAGTGGCTTACACCGCTCTGGTCAGTAGAGGCAGAAACGCTGGTGGACTGTGTACTAGGAGTGTGCGAAGGCACAATGACCATAGGTCTTGGTGCAGGCATTGGCTGCAGGGTGAGGTTGGCAGGGGCAAAGTGAGTTTGATGGACCTGGACCGACACTGTCCCGGCGAGACTCAGAGCTGGGGTGGTTAGAGCTACAGCTGCCCCTGCAGCCTCCCCCCCTGCCTACTTGGGGCTGCAGATGACATTGCTGCCCCAGATCCATGTGGCGTGGTGACACCAACTTGCACTGCCACACGTGGCTTAAACTTGCTGACCTGGAAGTCAGCCTGGGAGTCTTCCCGTGCCAGTTCAGGTGCCACAATGGACCGGTCCAAAAAGGGCTGAGCTGGGATGGTGTCAGCTACGTTTCCCACAACCATGGGGGGGGTGGAGCATGGGTGTCCCTGATTGGTCCTCCACACATGGGGGTCTAGGGGCACCCTGCAAATCCTGGCCACATCCCCTACCGCGCCCACCATGCCCACCTTTTGAAGGTCGGCCAGCTTTGCCTCCCTTACCGCTTGGTCGCCTCCCAACCATGGCACTGATGTTGTTGTGCGTATGCGAGTAGCAGTAAACTATTGTCCTGGGCAATTGGGGGTGAAAGGGGTAGGGTATTAGATTGAATTCGTACCCTAGTGCTCTAGCAAGGCTGTCTGTGACCCCTGGGGGAAGATGACGGGTCACGCAATGCACAGGCACCCCGAAAACAAAAATGAACGTGCACGCAACCCCTCGTAGACCACGTGCGTGGAAAAATGAACCCGCACTACGCTGTGTCACCCAGAAACACAAGAAAAAGCATACGCGTAATACACGCAGCCTACAATTACCTCTGAAGGGGTACGCGACACACGTGGCAAGCACAGTTGGTAAATACGTGCGCGACTCACCATATGCCTGGAAAAAGAATGTGAAAAAGATGCGCGTGTGCGCGTTGGCAACACCCCGCCAAAAGAAGAATTGTACGCTGTCTGAGGAAACAGGACAAAAGAAGAAGTGAACGCTGCTTGAGGAAACAGGCAAAACAACAAAAATTGAACGCTGTCAGAGGTAACAGGGAGTACGAACTTGAAACGCTGTGAAGTAATCGCGTGTGAACCGACAAGAAGTACAAAATTCACACACTCGCTCTCCACGAAAAGCACGTACAAGTAAATGGCGTCCTACCTTTTAAACCGGCCCACACGTACAACGTCACTTACACGTATATGCGCTAAGGCCCTTTCCTCCAATTACACAAGCTGACTCTCAGATGTGCAGTTTTTGCACGTGTACGATGAACATGCACCCGTGTTGAGGGAAACGCCCTTGCGCGTCACGTCACTAACGCGCTTACATGCTAAAGGGCTTTTGGTCCAATGAATTTGTGTACGTGTGGTGTATTCATGTGCTGATTCACTATGCACCCGTCACGAGGGAAACACCCGTGTGCGTAATGTCACAGACGCGCTTACACGCTAAGGCTGTTTCCTCGAATTACACGCTGACCTGCACATTTTTCACATGCCAAATCACTCCGTATCAAGCTGGGCACGCAACAACACACGGAAGACCACGCTTCTGCCCAGAAAGCCAAATTACTGCGTTCAAGAGCCCCGACCACACTCCCACCTGCCATCTGCTGCTGCCTGCCTGCCTGCTGCCCACATGCCCTGCTATTTGCTGCCTGCACGTCAGCCAGGGGTGAAGTTGCTGTGACCACCCCTGCTGGAACTGAAGACTCCCGACTGGGATACCATCGCTCCACAGCCCAGCCCCAGGACCCAGTTGCCCACCCACACCTGCCTCTGGGGTTGCCATGTCGGGCACAACACTATCTGCCACCACTGGCAACCCCCAGCCAGAGAGGCAGAGGGCCACCAGCTTCAGTGCCAGGGAAGTTGGTGTCCTGGTGGAGCAAGTCCTGGGGCAGTATTATGCCCTCTTTGGAGGTTTGCACGCCGACTATGAAGGATGGACCAGGATCTGGATGGACATTGTGACTGCCATCAACGAGGAGGGGGTGGCAGTCCGGGACATCAAACATGTCAAGAAGCGCTGGGAAGAATTCAGGTGCAGGACCCTCGACAAGGCCCGGTGCCTCTTGAAGGCAGGGGAGGCCAAGGGGTGCCAGGACCACCTGTCCGGCCATCAAATGAGGGTCCTGGAACACATAAACCCAGCGCTCCATGTCCAGGTCCTTGACAGGCAGACCCGCCTGGAGTCGAGCGGTAAGTGTACATGCATACTGGTTGTACGCTGTGCGTTACGTGGTGTGCCAGTAGTGTGCAGGTTGCACATGTGTTTCTGTAGGGCCATGCATGGATGTGTATGTACAGGGGCGTGAGGCTGACACATGCGAGTCCTCTCATGTGTGAGACACATGGATGGTCTATGTGTGGATAAGCATGCAGGCCAAATGCAGATGTGGGAGAACACATGTTTGAATGACTGTGTATGTATGTTGGCATGGTTGTGGTGTCAAACATGGATGTTGGTTCCAGCTGCATGTATCTGCACTGTGTACATGTGCATGTGTGTGTATTTGACAAGTGTGCAACTGTGATGCAACATGGTTGCATGTGAAACTGACATGTAGAAGGCTGAATGCCAGATATGACATGGGTGGCATCTCATCACTCTGACAGTTGGTGGACATGTACACATGCATGTAAGTGTGTTGGTGTGTGTGCATGTGTTGTGTACTCCCCGTGTTTCATGTGACGTCAGGCTCACCTTAGGATGCTGATGCTGTTGTATATGAATGGATGGTGCTTCCTGGTGCAATATTGCTGTGGAATTGCTCGTGTGTGAGTTGAAATGCCATGTGTGTTAGGGAGTGTGATGCCATGTCTTAAGTTTGACACTGCCACTCATGTGCAACTGTCATGTGTCTATCAGTCCATTGTACAGTGCCCTGATGCCTGTGTTCTATCTCTCCCTGTCTACAGCGTCAACTGATGAAGAGGGCGGAGAGGGTGCTTTGGAGCAAAGCGGCAGGGATCGCACCACCAGCCGGAGACGCAAGGCCTGGCTCCCCTCCCAGATTCTCATCTCTTCGGGGTGTGAGGAGTCTGGTGCTGCATCTCAGGCCGCAGCTGCCGAGGGTAGGTCCAAGAGGCGAAAGTTGGAGATGGACTCCTCAGCAGCAGAAGGGGCAGCTGAGACCCCACAGGGTCCGACGGAGGAAGATGGCATGGAGTCATCCAGGTTGGTGGGGGATTTGGAGGAGGAGGAGGCTGTGGAAGGGACACACACGGGGTCTGGATATGGGGATTCCACTGGTGCCAGTGGTGCAGTGCAGGGGCAGGGACAGGAGGCAGCACAGGCCGCCGCGGAGGTGCATGTGTGTAATCCTGTCCCTGATACTGTGACTGCATCATCCGGCACCAGCAGGGATGCCTACGTCCAGACCCGGTTCAGGGAGGGGATGGGCGCACAACAACTGGCCTTCCTCAACCTGCGGACGTGGCTATCCGGGACCGGGTTGAGCCTGTCCTGGCTGGGATAGCGTTGCGTCTATGGGGCATGTGACCTGCAGTGTTTTCTTGAAGACACTGCACGCCATCTCGGATGCCTCTTTGACTGCGTTGACCTACTGGGATGGGTCACCAGTGCTGGATTCCTCCGTGTGCTGGACCTTCTTGTGACCCCCTCCTCACCTGAACCCCCTACGCACCAGTCGTCCTCCATACCATCTTCCCACCCATGTATCACCTGGGTACCCTGTGGAGCTGCCTCTGACCCAGCGGCCAGGCTGGTGGAGGACACATCCCTGCCACAGTCGGGAGTCGGACGTCCAGCAGGGGTGGCCACCACGACAACTGCACCCCAGCTGGAGGAAGACGTGCAGGCAGCAAGAGCTAGGGCGCAGGCACAGGCACAGCAGCAGCAACAACATGGTGGGAGCAATGATGGCTCGGGGCCTTCAACATCAGAGGGGCAGGCATCGGCCAGAGGGCAGGAGGACCCAGGATTGCAAGTGTCTTCCATGTGGCAGCGGTTGGGCCACGCCATAGATGCGGAAGAGGCACGGCTCACAATGGTCAGCGGGGAGAACTCCATGCGGAGGGCACTGAGGCGGGCCGAGTGCCTCGAGGCAATTCGCAGGGAGTTGGAGGTCAACATGTCATCGTCCCTGCGAACCCTCGGGGCCATGGAAGAGGACCGCCTCCAGGACATTGAGCGGGAGTTCGATGATGCCCTGGCCCGGGACATCAAAAAGTGAGCCGTCGGACTAGCCCGCTGCCATTGTAAATAGTTAGTTAGTTAGTGTAAGGTTTCATTTTGGCTTTCATTTTTGTTTGGGGCACTTGGACAATACCCCACATTTTTATATATAGTTTTTCATTAGATAGTGTATTTTTGTAGGTTTCATTTGGACAGTTGGGCTCATGGACCCAGGATTTCATCCTTGTAAATAGTTGGAGTGTGGATTTGTCGGCATTTTCTTTTTTGATTTTTCCATGGAGCAATGGATTTTACTTTTTCATTTCTGTTTGGATTTGCTTTGTTGGAAGGAGACTTTGGAGACATTTTTGATTTCATATATTTTGGATTCTGATTTCCTTTTTGTATCATTATGTGACATTCTGCATTGTTTTCCTTATGTACATTGTTTGGTCTTTGGATTTCTTTCACCACATTTTTTGCTCAATACATTTGTTCCCGTACTTCAATGTGTGGTATTCTATCATTGGTTTCATGCATGTCACGATGTGGGTTTTCACATTCACTGGCACCCATTGTGTGTGTGTGTGACGGACACGTGTTGATGTACATACATGCCTTTTGGGTTGTTTCATGTAATGGGCATTTCAATGTGGGGTGTATGTTATGATTGGTTGGTTATTTGGGCAGGGGTGGCATGCCGTGGGATTTTGGTGGCCATAAGGGCCATGATTGTGGGTCATGTTGACATGTTGCGGGGGACATGAGTGGCGGCCTGCTGGCAGGTGTCCCTCACTGCTGGGGGGTGGGGGTGCAGGGGGTCATGAGTGGGACATGACTGGGGGCCTGCTGGCAGGTGCCCCTCACTGCTGGGGGGTGGGGTGCTGGGGGACATGAGTTGGTGATCATATTGCAAGATGACATGTGGCTTGGCTGGGGGGGAATGCCCATGGTGGATGGGCTGCCTGAGGGACATGACCAGGGTTGCAGGGTAGTCCCCTGTGGTGTGGGCTGCCTGTAGGGGCTGTGGAGGGGGTAGAGGGAACACCTGGGAGGACCCACACGTGCCAATTCACGTGTGGGACTCCCCGCGCACCCCACTGGATACACGTACTCCGCTCTGACAGCGAAATCGCGTGTGAAACTTCACGCACACCCCCGAAATACACATACCCCGCTCTGACAGTGAAATTGCGTGTGAAACTTCACGCGCACCCCCGAAATACACATACCTCGCTCTGACAGCGCAATCGCGTGTTAAACTTCCCACGAACCCCAGTAATACACGTACACCGCTCGCACAGGGGCAATCGCGTGTGAAACTCCTCGTGCACCCCAGTAATACATGTACCCCGCTCGCACAGGGCCAATCGCTTGTGAAACTTCCCGCGCACCCCAGAAATACACGTACCCCGCTTGCACAGGGTCAATCGCATGTGAAACTTCCCGTGCACCCCCGAAATACACGTACCACGCTCGCACAGGGCCAATCACCGCGCCGTGGTGTACATGTATTCAGAGGGGTGTGCGGGGAGTTTTACAGGTGTTTTCATGGTTGGGGACCTGTATGCTGGTTCAATGGCCTGTGCGCCATGTACGGGATTTGTGCGCTGTGCATGGTGCACAGGGAGGGGTTGGGGGCATAACAGGCGCTGCTACAGGGTTGTTGTGCCACTCTGCGCCACAGCTGGTTTTGGATGTTGAAATCCATGAATACGCTGTGCGCGGAAATGGATTTTAGCGCACGCGGCTGGCGCAGACTGTCGCACGCGCACACTGTGCACCAGCAACGTGCGCCACTTGTGCGCTGGATTCTATGAATTACCCCATTGGTGACCAGAGAGAGGTTGTTTTATAAAGAGTTGCTAGCCCAGAAAAAATGAGTAACACGCGCAAACTGCTTGGCATAATTTGACTCTGGCAGACAAGTCAAGTAACACGAAAACCTTTTAGAAGTGAGTCCATAACACCCAGAAAGGTACACACCATGCTCACAACAATGAAATAAATTCAGAGACTTGGTATTCCCATTTTAGCTTCCTCTACAAAGGTGAGGTAAGGGTCAGCATATTCCATTGTCGAAAAACTTCTCCATATGGATGTGGGAGTCACTGGGTTTATATTGTTTCCTTCTTAAGAAGACAAAATAGCTTTCTCTTGGCAAAAAGGACCCAAGGCATCAGGGCCAGATCACATTACGGCAGACATTTTTAAGGTGCAGCCAGCGATGTGGCTCCCTTTCCTTACAAAATGTGTCAATGAGACTTCAAGTGTTGGTGTTGTCACACATAGTTGTCAAGATGCCTTCATAGTCCCAATTTATAAGAAGGGAGATGTTTACTTGCCCCTAAACTATAGACCCATATTCCTTTTTGATTCATTGGGCACGCTGTTTGGGAAATTATTAGAATCTAGACTTGAGGAGTGGTGTGTAGCATATCCTTTGCAAGTAGGGATTTGGAAAGGGATGTCTATAATTGACCAGGCTTTCTGCCCATACCTAGTATTGCATACATGTTTCATCCTTAAAAAGCAACCTGTTTACCTGGCTTTTATTGGTCTTGAGGATGCATTTGATAGTGTCTCCCACACCAGGCTATGGTACGTCATAGAGTCTTTAGATGTTGCCAAATCCCTTATGGCAGCCATCCGTATTGTTACACTCAAACATCTTTTCCCGAGTACAGGGACGCACCCATGCTGATCTTAGTGAATTACTTGATATCAATATTGGCGTCCGTCCGTGGTGTATTCTGGCCCCCCTGCTCTTTTGCTTTTTATCAATTATCTAATAATTAAGCTCTCTGAACTACCAGCGGATGCTCCATAAATGGTGAGCGTAAGATTGCAACACTTTGTTATGCTGATAATGCTATTCTCCTCTCGAAAATGCCTAGTGGCCTTCAGATGCAACTTTCCTACCTTCGCACACATCTAGAGAGAAAGGAGCTAAGGCTCAATACAGTCAAAACTAAGATTTGTGTGTGCCATCCTCCAAGACATAGAACGCACTAAGGATTGTCTTTCATTCTCAAAGGTAAAAAGCTAGATATAGTGGACTTATTGAGATTGCCTTGGTATTAGGTTTCACCCAACCTTGACATGGCAACATTTGTTTAAGAGTGGTAATAAAACATTGGCCCAAAAGGGCAAAGCAGTGTTTACATTTTCAAAGCAATACGAAAACAGTATCTAGTGTGCTAGAAGTTTATAATATGCAGGTAGTGGCAGCAACCACTTATGGAGCAGCACTGTGGGCACACAGCGATGCTGCACAACTTCAAATAAGAAAATTGTTCAGTGGTAGCTTTCTCTACCATTTATTTTATTATTTTTTATTTGGTTGGCTGAAAATATCAACCGTTCAAATCAAAATGAATACATTTTAAGCGTATTTGATAAATCAGAGTAACAATAGCAATTCTCTTTTACAGCCTGAATACGATATCACAACAGTTCTCCCAAGATGTTAACCAACAATTAGTCATTCAATTATGATGGAAAAATTGCATCAAGGAAATGAACTATAGCTATTTTTATGGCAAGCCTAGAATTAGAAAAAAAAATAGCTGCCATATGGTTTTGGTATCTAAAGATCGATAGCTGCAAATCACATTTTTAAAATATAATTGTCGCTTGCTTGACAAAGCTAGGCAATCTACAATCAGATGCTGTAGTGTTTCCTGTTGGAAATTGTCAGCACAGAACCGACAGAAATTCTGATTGCTTGGAATCTGACCCTGTTTCGCCAGCACTGCAGTGGTTGGCCATAGGTTAAGTCTAAAGCAGAGATATTTATCACGAAGGCGGGTGGCTGGGCACTTCACTAGATAATCTGCCATGCTGCGAAATCTTTTGTGGCTGAAAGGAGCCCCGTTGAAATCTTGGTAAGAATCACATTTGTAACGTTTGCTTATCCAGTCGTATTCAAAAAGTTAGTTTGTCGCTCGAGTATGATGGTGCAATAGAAGATCTAAGGTTATGGAGGCATCTGCTAGTGCATCCAATACACAAGTCTGCCACTTGGTAGGGAAATTATGGTTAGATTCCAACAGATAGTAGGCAACTGCACTCAAGATGATATTTGTGCTAAGACCTAAGAAACATTTACGTAATAGTGTGGACATTTTCCATAAAACATGAGCATGTAAGGAGAGAGAGCCCAATTTGTAGCGTATAATTGGGAGAGGCGAGCAGTTTGGAAGTTTTAGTACTTGCCTCCAGAATCTCGCCTCAAGGAGATCCCAGAACATTTGTGCCTGCGGAATTCTAGCTTCAATCCCATACAAGAGAATTGATACAACTTTCTGTTGGAAAAACATCATTACATGCTTGCAGGAGGATTTGCCATATTTATACATCAAAATCTTAACCTGTGAGATCAATGTTGATAGTTTTAGATCTAGGGTTTGTTCAAAGATAGCCTATGACATGGAGTTGGTAAATGGCACCCCAAGGTATTTATACTGGGTGACTATCTTGAGTTCAGCATGTTGCAAAGACCACTTGTATTTAGAAAAGGATGTATTTGTCGTGAAGCATTACAAACAACTATTTGCATCTTGTCTGTATTTATGAGCAGATTTCTATCATGAGCATACTTTTCCAGACCATCAAGAAGATTTTGTAACACTTTAGGGGTCTGGGTGTCGAACGGAAAATCATATTGTGCCTCCTATACTGTATGAATATATGTATATTGGCCTACGTCAAGCTGCTTATAATTCGCTTACGATGAAAACCGCATTGCAAGGTCTTGACCTTAGATCAGTGTAAACCGCCATTTTAGGTTCATCCGCCATTTTAGATTCTCTCTCTAAAGTCACCCTGTGTTTTAAGATGGTGGACAGTGTCATTCCGAATGTAACATGGCCGTCTTGACCTCTTTGTACAAATTAATATGTAACTTGCCTGCAGGCCACATGTTGGGGTCATGAACTGAGACCTTGTCCTTCGTTGACCTGTAGAGGATTACCTGCGCCAACAAATCTAATCCACGAGCATATGTTAAACACAATGGCCCTCATTACGACTCCGGTGTTAACCAATGGCGCTAGTAGCGCCATGGTTAACGCCGGTAACTTACCGATTCCGCCAATGGTAAATGGGGAATTACCACCCCATTCCAAGGTTGGCGGGGCGGTAATTCCCCATTTACCATTGGCCCTTCCCCATTCCCATTTTTGCCCCATAGGGCTCAATGGGACTGGGGAAGGTGGTGATTACGGTACCGCAAATTGCGGTACCGTAATTACCTCAAAAGTCCCTTTGCGGGTCCCTACTTTAAGGTCGGGAGCCGCAAAGGGACCTCGTAATCAGGTGTTAAGGGTTTAACGGCGCTGACACCTTTTACGGCGCAGTTAACCCCTTAACGCCAGGGTCGTAATGAGGGCCAATGTATTTTAATACCGATATGTAAACACTTGTTTGACTGCATTGTATAAAACTGTTTGAGAAGGCTCTAAGAGGAATCCTAAGACATACTGGGCCTCATTACGACCCAGGCGGTAAGTTACCGCCTGGGTCGTACCTTTACCACCATGGCGTAAACTATGTTTACGCCATGGTGGTTGGCGGACTTACCGCCCCATTCCGAGGTTGGCGGGGCGGTAAATCCCCAATCCTCATTTACCCTTCCCCATTCCCATTTTTGCCCCATAGGGCATAATGGGAGTGGGGAAGGCGTTAATTACGCCACCGTAAATTACGGTGGCGTAATTAACAACAAGGTCCCTTAGCGCCATGGATTTTAACACCTGCTAAAAGCAGGTGTTAAATCCTCCATGGCGCTAAGGGACCTCGGAATCAGGCGGTAAGGGTCGGCGCTGTTTACGCCGCCGTAAACCCCTTACCGCCTGGGTCCTAATGAGGCCCACTGTTGCTATTGTGACTTGTTAGTGAATGTATTAAAGGTAAACCCTAAATGTATATCATGATCCGTGATGTATTAACTTGGAAGTGGGTTGAACATCATGATTTCGAGAGTATAAAAAGTGCGACTATTCTAATGTACAGTCCCACTCACTGAGCACACCGAACCAAGCTGGAGTTCGCTGTGTTGTACTGAGGGCCGATAGCTATCTGTTGTTTTGACCTTTGAAACTGTTCAGTATAAAATAAAGATCTTTTGTATGTTCCTTTGTAACCCGCGTCTGGTGTATTTCCTTTTGGTGTACTCAGCCTCGATATCTTCTTTTTGTTTTCACAGATGGCGCCCGAATAGGGACCCTCAAGATTGATGCCAGCTCGTCGAAGGTTGACGCAAGCTATCGGATGGGGATCGGACGGTGTAACAAAATAAAGGGCCCCCTTTTCGAAAGAGATGCGACACCTCAACAGTGCTGCATGGCCCGATCCCTGGACGAAGAGCATGTGGTCCGAGTCGGCATCTTGACAAGGGTCCACATATCGAGGCGGGCAGATTTGCTGAAATCAGCAAATACGAGGTAAAATTAGTTAGAAAAGAATCTTTGAAATCCGATCGGACCACCTTAGGATTGATCAGGTGAGTCGCGACCCAATTCTTAAGTATCCTGATCATTTGTTTTGGCGCATTGTATCTCCAAATGCAATTATTGACCAGGTAACACCAATATTTTGATATGCCTGGGAAATTGTCTACCTCCTTCAGGGCGTTATTCCGCAGTGATAGGCCATCTTTGGAATTGAGCCATCCGGCACCACAGGAGGGGTTGCCGGCTTGTACTATGTACTGTAAGCATGGCATTGGTAGTATAGTGTTTAATGATATTTGGCACAGACAAACCAGACATGCTTCCGAACTTCAGTGGCCAATGAATGGTAGTTTTGAAATGCCTTGTATTGAGTATTTAGAGTCAATTTTATTAAAGAAAAAGGCTAGACCTGCAGAATTTGATGTTTTGCAGAATTGGAAGAAAGAAGCTTTGTCACAGCTTAAGAGTAGAGAAAAACATGCGTGCCGTCATAAGACGAACGCCGAAAAAACATTGTTATATGACCAAGATAAACAGTCTGAGTGGCTAGGAATATGGATAGGGCTTTCTCACTTGGCATTCAGAAAATCTATCCTTCTAAAGACCTTCATGTTTCCGATGAATTTATTGATAAATTGTTAAATGAACAAAGGCCTGGTGCCACTGCGCCACCTCTGTGTGTTCCTCTTCCTGCTGCTTTGCCTCTTCCTGCTGTTATTCCTGCTCTTCCAGCTCTGCCTGTTGTTCCCGTCCTCCTATTGTTCCTCTTCCTCCAGTCGTTGTTCCTCCTTTTGTTTCTGCTCCTCCACCTGCTCCTCCGCCTCTTCCTACTGCACCAGTAATAGTACCTCCATTGAACTTGCCTGCTCTTCCTCTTCCAAGTGGCCCTGCACCGCTTGTAGTCGATCAGGGAGTGGGATCAAGGGTAGTCACTCGCAATACTGTACCTCCAGAGAAGAAATGTGACTTGATTGCAATGGCTAAGCATTGTATAGAAAGGGATGATCGAGCTAAAGTTTTTGCCACACTTTCTAATATGGACGATTTTCCTGAGAAAAATGTTTTTATTGAGGGATTAGGGATTCACTTAAGCGTAATGTGGAACAGATTAAACAATACAGATCTCCCACAAGGGTTGAGGGATCTGAACACCTTAGCGCTTTCTAGAGACACTGTGGAGAAAGTACAAGGCCATGTTGAGAGGATATTTGAGTATAGGAAGGAGTTGGAAAGGTTACAGAATGAGGATGAAGATGAGGATAGTATGTATGTACAGAAACGGTTCCTTCCTTGTCGTAAATCGACATCTGAGGAAACACAAATTTGCATGAAAGACACGATCAGATGGGTCTCAGGCATGTCGATAACTCCAGTTGAAGTATATGATACCTATAGTCAATATACGCCAGAAATGTAGAGGAAAGTGATATAGGTAATGATAGAGTACCTGCAGGATGAATGTGTAAAAAAAAAGATTTGTTGTCCCACAGAGTTATTAAGTATTTATAAGAGAGCTTTTTCACTTGACACTCCATCGTCTGCTTCAGCGCTCGATTTGGCTCTGTTGCTTAGTAAGCGTTCGGAGTTGTCTACTTCTCAGTTGCCTATGAAAGAGGTTCCTCTGACAAAAGTTGAGATTGCGGCTGATGCTGTAGCAGGTACACCTGCTCGAGGTATTCCTGCACATTATGTGTCGCAGTTCGTTCACTTCCCGTTCTCAAGACAGGAAGTGAACACCATTAGACAATCTCTTCCCGACATTAGGAAAAATCTGACAGGATTCTATAAGGAAATAGAGTCTGTCTTGCAGTCCTCAGTATTCACCTTAGGTGATATTGATCTGTTATTCCCTGTACTCCTGCCATAGATTTGTAGAAACAGGTTAGGACTATAGATGATGAATCAGAGTTGGGAGATACATGGGCTAACATAATTAGACTCGATGAAGAAAGACCAGTTGGCGAGAGACCGCCTCAGGTGATACTAACTTTACCTGACAGAATTGTTGCGAAATTGAAAACCATAATTTCCGAAAAGAGAATTATTTGGGATAAGCTTACGGCCTGTGTCCAAGGGAAGTCTGAGGGTGCTACCGAGATCTTAAATCGGTTCAAACAGGTATTCTCGGATTTCAGTGGCCACGACTTAGGCACAGAGTCTGGGAAAAGATTATTTGTAGACAAATTTGTGCGTGGATTGTTGCCCGACATCCAGTCGCAAATTATGTCTTCTGAGAGCGCTTGGCAAGCGAGGTCTCAATCAGAAGTACTGCACATGGCTCATTACTATGAGAATGGTGTCAATAATGAAAAGGAAAGAGTCGAAAAGAGAAAAGGTGATTTGCAGACAAAAGTATTATTGCAGCAAATTGTTAGAGGCCATAGAGGGGGTAGTTCGCAGATTAGAGGTCAGTATGTTCCACAAGGAAATGTGCCCTTGGGTCCTATAAACATTAACCAGTGTGCCCATTGTTGACAAAAGGATCATTGGCGTGCACAATGCCCGATCCTTTGACAAAGGTCAAATAACACATTTGGAAATATGGGTAGACGATCCAGAGGTTGCCTGGGTGTTGGGGGCCCTGGTAGAAGTCAGTTTGCACAGGATCCACAGCAACCTTTTTCATAGGATAATCAGGCACCAAGTGTGGATACTAGAAACATATTCGACCATCCTTCTGCCACTTACCTCTCTGACAAACTTCCTTTTGACGATATTCTGTTTCGCTAGGATTGCCCAAGCAGGGTTTGGAAGCAACGCCTATTCCCCTTAATCAGAAAGGCCCCTACATTAAAATGATAATGGGAAATAGGAAACATCTATTCTTGATAGATACAGGAGCACAGAAGTGTTCCATTGATCATTCTCGGGTTGCAAACATTCCACTGTCAGGGCAAACCAATGATTCTGTAGGGTTTTCTGGCACACCAGTGGTTTGTCCGGTTTCTTCGCCAGTACCTATTTCTTTTGGTCCCTTCACGGATCACTGTCCATTCCTTTTGACTTCAAATTGTGGAGAGAATTTGCTGGGGTCGAATCTGTTGAAGGATTTAAATGCAGTAATTCATTGTTCTTCTGATGGAGTGCGTTTGACGATTTTACCACAACAACTTTCCGTTTCCCAATTCTTGACCAGAACTTTGTCGCCAGAATTCAATGATGTACCAGAGAGTTTAAGGGCAATTGACGACAATGATGTCGGTGTTTTGCAGATCGAGCTTGTTAAAATAGTCTTGAAACATGGAGTAAAGCTGCCAGGTATTCCACAACATAAGATTTCAGTTGCGGGTGAGCAAGCTTTGAAATGCATCGTTTTCGATTTTGTGCATCGAGGGGTGATTGAGGAAATTGTAGGTAGTTTGTGCAATAGCCCAATTTTGCCCGTGTACAAAAAAGGCGATAATGCAATTCCATTTTGTTTCATAATTTATCTACGTGCCATAAATAAGATTGTCGCTCCACAATTTCCAATTGTGCCTGATGTGACTACAATATTAACTATGATCTCGGCTTCAGCTACTTACTTTAGTGCTGTGGATCTGAAGAATGCTTTCTTTAGTATTCCTATACACAAGGACAGTAGATACCTGTTCGCGTTCACCTTAGGGGGACGCTTGTTCACCTTTACCTGTGCTCCTCAAGGTTACACGGAAAGTCCTAGCATCTACAGTAGGGCATTGAAAGAACAGCTTCATACCTTGAATTGCCCTCTACTTGTACACTGCTTCAGTATGTTGATGATTTACTTTTGGATGCTGACTCTGAGAGCGCTTGTAAGGAGGGCACTGTGTTATTACTTATACATCTGGCTAAAAATGGACACAAAGCTTTGCTTAAAAAGTTTCAATATTATTGTCAGGAGGTCGCCTATCTAGGCTATCTCCTGTCAACGGAGGGAAGAAGATTGACCCCTGAATGGATAAAACTAATTTCTGGCATGTCTGTCCCAAATACACAGAAGGAAGTTAGAGCCTTGATAGGAATGGCTTCTTACTGTAGGCAGTGGATTCCTGGGTTCTCACAAGTGATTAAGCCGATGTTGGCCTTGAAGAAGAATAACATTTCTTCACCATTGCCGTGGAACATGGAGAACCAGCAAGCATTTGATTTGCTCAAGACTGCATTGTGCTCAGCACCGGTTTTGGGCACACCAAATTATGAAAAGGCCTTTGCGTTGTTTGTGCATAAATGTGATGGATGTGCTTTGGCTGTATTAACGCAGGCCATGCGGTTACTTTTCTTCCGCCCTTGATCCTGTAGCATGCGCTTTGCCAAGATGTTTGTGAGCTGTCGCTGCTGCTGCTGTGCCTGTAAAGCAGAGTGAGGGAATGGTCCTAGGCCATCCTCTAACCCTGATGGTGCCTCACTCTGTAGATGTTCTATTGAACAGAACTCAAACCCAACAACTCACTTCCACACGATTGATGAGATATGAATTGATCTTGTTTGCTCCTCACATACAAATTAAGAGGTGTTGTGTTCTTAATCCGGCTGAACTCTTACCTTTCCTGCAAGGTACTGCTTGCAGTGATGAAGAGTCACATGATTGTCTGTAGACTACCGAACAAGAGACAAAGGGTAGAATTGATCTAAAAGACACTCCTTTGAATAATCCACAAGGGGAGCTGTTTTGTGATGGCTCCTGCTTCAAACTTCCGGATGGTACATCCACAGCTGCTTATGGAATCACCACGTTAAGCACAGTCATGGAAACCAAGAGAATCACGCATAACTCTGCACAGGCCGCAGAGATTATAGCATTTTTTTTTTTTTTTTTTTTTTAAACTTCTTTTTATTATAAGCGTGGCAGCAAAACACAGGCGAACAGCGCCAGGCGAAACATTGTAAAAGAACAGTATACATAGCGTAGATATACAGAAGTTACTACACATATTGAACAGTCGAAGAGCAAAATGCAGTGAGATCGTGAAGAAGGGTATCAGGGAACTATGACTGAGCTAAGGACCCAAGCTGGCTAGGGGAAACCGGAGAGGAAGGGGAGGTCTGAGTCTCGACTAGGTCAGAGATATAAGAGCGGAATCAGAGCCAAATATTTCTCGGTCTGGAACGTGTGGGTTGTAGGTGGGACCAGGTTTCTTCCGTGTCAGAGGCCCACGTGACCGCTTTCAACCATTGGGCATGTGTAGGAGGGAAGGGGCGAAGCCAACAGAGCAGGATAGAGCGCACCGCGAGGAGGAGGCAAAGACCAGCTAATTTCTTGGAGTCTCGGGGGAGGCCTGGGAGATCGTGAAAGAGGCATACCAGCGGGGAGAGAGCAATGGGGTGGTCTGTCACAGTGGACACAGTCGAGCAGACGGCCTCCCAGAACTGGGCCAGGCGAGGGCAGGACCAGATCATGTGGATATAGTCAGCCCCATCCCGACCGCATCTGGGGCAGCTGGTAGGATAGTCGGCCGACATACGATGTAGTCTGATCGGGGTATGGTGGAATCTGTGAAGAACTTTGAATTGAATAAGTTTGAACCGAGAATTGAAAGAGACCCGCTGCGTGCGGTCGCATAGATGGGTCCAACGATCCTCGGACATCTCCACACCAAGGTCCGCCTCCCAGGCGAGTTTCAGTTTGGTAAAGTCTGGGACCGAGCTGGACTGCAGCATGGTGTATAGCCTAGAGATCTTGCCCCTCCTAGGGGTGGGAGAAGTGAGCTCCTCAATTGCGGGGTCATCAGGCGGTAATGCAGGGAATGTTTGGTAATGTCGTTTAAGGGTCTTTCGAAGGGATGCGTATTGGAGCCATACGCTCCGGTCCCTTCTCAGGGATAAGGGGAGGTCAGGCCACTCGACAAATATACCCTGGTCGAACACGTCGCGTAGCAGCTCGAAGCCCAAGTCCGCCCATCGGCGCACCGCTACCAATGGGACCCGCGGGACCCCGGGGAGAAAATTCCAAAGTGGAAGATTGCCATGGAAGGCATAGGCGGTCCCCAACAGACTCCACGTTTTTGCTAGTGCAACGGCTGTGCAGGCAACCGGGTTCTGCGAGTTCTGAGTCAAGGGGGCGGGTTGTAGCACCAGGGAGCGGATGTCTCGATCAGCTACTGCGAGCCTCTCAAGTCGGACATGCGGGGCTGGATCCGCGGTATCAAACCAATAGGAGGTATATTGGATTTGTGACGCCATCCAGTATTTAAGAAAGTTAGGGGCACCGAAGCCCCCGTAAGACATGGGGGTGGAGAGGGTCCCGATTTTAAGACGAACCGCACCCGAGTGCCAGAGAAAAGAGTTCACGGTGCGGTCCAATTCGCGGAAAAAGCCCGCCCCCGGCCATAAGGGAACATTAGCGAACCTATAGAGCAGCTGGGGTAATACCACCATCTTCAACAGGCCAATTCTGCCAGCCAGAGATATTGGGAGCTTGTCCCAGACCTGAGTCTTGGCTGTCAAGTGCGTAAGATATTTCTGGTAGTTTTCGTGGAATGTCCGCTCATATTGGCGAGTCACCACCGTCCCAAGGTAAATAAGTATGTCTTGAGCCCATGTGAAACCAAAGGTATCAGGGAGGTGAGAGGTGCATTCCGTCAGCGGAAAGAGGGTAGATTTCGAACAGTTCACTTTAAGGCCAGAGATCTGGCCGAAACGGCTAATGTCTGCAAGTACAGGGGGTAAGTTGGCCGAGGGAGAGCGCACAAATAGCAACGCGTCATCTGCATAGAGGGACACTATATCTGTGTGTCCTGCGGAGCGGAGACCCTTGTCTGCATGGCGTTGGCGGAGCATGTCGGCAAACGGCTCGATTGCTATCGCAAAGACCAGGGGAGAGAAGGGACATCCCTGTCTCGTTCCCCTGGCGATCTTGAAAAGGGGAGAATAGCGGTCCCCCGTACTGACCCTGGTACCCGGTTCAGAGTAAAGCAGTCTGATCCAGGAGATAAAAGAGGGGCCGAATTTACAGCTCTCAAGGACTCGCCATAAATACTTCCATGAGACCGAGTCGAATGCCTTTTGCATGTCGAGGGCAACAGCCACAGCGTGTGTGTCGGGGCTGATTCTATCGATAATGTTGAATAGCCGCCTCAAGTTCAGAGAAGTGGAGCGACCTGGGATAAAACCGGCCTGGTCTGGATGGACTATAGATGGCAGAAGGGGAGCCAGCCGGAGAGCCAGAGCCTTGGCAAATATTTTGACATCGCAGTTTATGAGAGACAATGGGCGATACGAGCCGCACTGTGAAGGGGGTTTGCCGGGCTTAAGTAGCACTGCGATCGTGGCTTCACGGAGAGAAGGAGGAAGCACCCCAGCCTCAACAGACTCCTTCCAGAGAGCCAGCAAATGAGGGAGCAGTTGTGACTTGAAGCGTTTATAGAACTCGACTGGGATACCGTCCGAGCCAGGTGTGCGGCCCGAGGATAGGGAGTCAATTGCGGTCGAGAGCTCCTCCCGTGTGAGTGGGGAGTCAAGGGAGCCCGCGGCCTCCGGGGACAGAGTAGATAGAGGGAGGGTATCGAGAAAGGAGTCAATCTCCGCCAACGAGACCTCATCGGCATTGGAATACAAGGATTCGTAGAAGGTGAAGAATTCCCTATTGATCTCTTGTGAAGAGACCGCCATGGAACCATCAGATCTCTCAACCCCGAGAATGTGCGGGGGCCCCGTCTCATGCCGGATCAACCTAGCTAGGAAGCGGCCGGGGCGTTCCCCCTCTCGGTACCTCCTAGCCACACCAGGGTTATCGAGGAACCTCTGCTCGCGGTCCGCAAGAGAACGGAAGTTATCCAGTTCCTCCCCAATATTAGCGAGGTTACCTGGAGTAGAGTGTAGTGAGCATGTGGCTTCCAGAGATGAAAGTCTAGATTCGCTGGCGGCGAGGTCCCTGCGGATTGACTTAAGGGCCCAGCTTTCCTTAGACAGCGCAATCCCTCTAGTGTAAGCCTTGAATGATTCCCATAAGGTGGCGTGGGACGTTACCGAGCCCGTATTGGTCTCGAAGTACTCCTCAATCGACAGTTCAAGTTCGGAGCAAAACTCTGGGTCCAGCAGGGAAAGGGGTTTCAATTTCCAGTGTTGAGAGCGGGCGGGATCGGGGCCCCAGTCTACTGTAATGGTGACAGGAGAGTGGTCAGAGAGGGTTCTCGGAAGGATCATTAGTTGTGTTACATTCTTGACTAGTATGTTAGAGATCACCCACCTATCAATACGAGAATAGGAGTCGTGAACCGAGGAGTAAAAGGAGTAGATGCGGGAGTCCGGGTAGAAGAACCTCCACGCGTCCACCATGGCCAGGCGGGGAAGGGAGGAAAGTGCCGCATAAGCCGCCCTGGAGAGGTGACGGGGCCTGGAGCCCGATCTATCCAGGGCTATATCGAATATCGTGTTAAAGTCCCCTCCCCAGAGGATTGGAACAAGGGGGAAGCCATCGAGAAGGGAGGTGACCTGCACGTAAAATTCCGGGTCATCAAGGTTAGGGCCATAGATATTCAGGAGGATCACTTCCTTATGGTGCAGCATGGCGTGAAGAAGTACATATCTACCCTGGGGGTCAATTTTCGAGGAGATGAGGGAAAAGTGGAGGCTCCTGTGAATGAGGGTCATGACTCCTCGGCTCTGAGAAGAATAATCAGTGAAAAACCGGTGAGGACCCCAGGACTTGGCAAAGCGCATGCAGTGTATAGAACGAGCATGAGTCTCCTGAAGGAAGAGAATCTTGGATCGGTGGCGCTCGGCCTGCAGCTGGAGCTGTCTCATCTTCCTATAGTTCCCCAGACCTCGCACATTCCAGCTCATAAAGGTCAGGGCACTCTCAGTCACAGCATGGCGGTATTAGGAATAAAGCAGAATGTTGGGGACCGAGAGGTCAAATTAACAGTTCCACGGGAGCATATCCCAAATGCCTCAGCACAGTTCGCCTTCGCTGCCATCGCCACTTTTCCAATAACAAAAACCCAAACAACCCCAACATAGCCCACCCCCACCCACACCCCCCTCCCAATCAGAGGGATGACCAGCCCATCCCTTAGTAAACAAAACCAAAGCAGAGGCATCGTCGCCTGGGGGTCTGAAGGCCCGACTGGCCGTAACGCTCCGGGTTGCAGCAGAGCAAATAGTGCATGGGAAGCCCGTGACGGACGAGAAATGCAGATTAGACAAAGTTCTCGCCAAGGGAACAGCGGGCGAGCACCAAGGTCGAGCTGAACAAGCAGGTTGCGGGAAAAAGGATTGACATGGTCCCAGTTCCGGGGGGGCGAGAGGACCCATACGCCTCCCATCGGGGACCAAGGATCACCGCTGTGCCGAGATCAGGGGAAGGGGATCAGCCAGGGAAGTGTTCATCGATGAATTTGGAGGCCTCTTCCGGAATCGTGAAGAACAACACCTGATTGGAGTACTCTATACGAAGCTTGGCAGGATAAAGCATAGCATATTTTATGGAGTGGTCTCGCAACCTGCGTTTCACCGCCTGGAAGGTTTTGCGTTCCCGCTGGACCGCAGTCGAGAAGTCGGGATAGAGGTGGATCCTCGCGCCGCCCAGGAGTAGCTCACCCTTGAGTCTCGCAGCCCTGAGGAGGGCGTCGCGGTCGCGGTAGTTTAGTACGCGGGCTATGATGGGTCGAGGAGGGGTACCAGGTCTTGGTTTCGCCACCAGGGCGCGATGGGCCCGTTCAATTGCGAAGTGTGGAGAGAGCTCAGGCTCGTCAAGCAGCGACAGAAGTGTGCGTTGAACAAAGTCTTCCATTGGCTCATGGATTTCATCCTCAGGGACCCCGATGATGCGGAGGTTATTGCGCCTCGAGCGGGATTCCAAATCCTCGTTTTTCTTTTCCACCTCCGTGACTCGGCTGGAGAGAGCGACGACCTCGGCGCGAAGGGCCCCCAGCGCATCCTCCGCAGAGCCCACCCGTGTCTCGACCTCCAATACACGGCCGTCTGTCCTCTCAAAGTGGGCCTTAATAGAGGATATGGTGCCGGTCATGTCGTCAAGTTTGGAGTGGAGAGCGGTGAACCCCTCACGCATAAGATCAATCATATTTCGGGAGTCCGGGGATGTGTCGAGGGGGGCATCGGAGGCCGACTCGGAGGCTTCCTCAGGTGGCCTCGCCGCAGCTCTCGGAAACATATTGATGGAGCTCTGTTTCCTTGCACCTCCCCCGGTCATCCTGGCTTATGGGTATATCAGGTAGAGAGAAGAAGGAGAGATGAGAGCTAGAAATTAGTGCCAAGGAGCGTCCTCCGGGATATAGGGGCCAATGCGTGTCCCGGGGTGATGTAGGCACAGAGCAGCAAGCGAGCACACCCCGAGTCCGGAGTAGAGGTTGTGGCCCCTCTAGGGCAGGAGAGTAGATGTCGCCGTGATAGGCCCAGGCGCGCACCGGTGAAGCGGCGCACAGTGGCCGGAGCGCGGTTCAGGGAGTCCAGTGGAGGCAGCTACAAGGTATGTTCGCCAGCGCCTCAGCCCCAGGGCGCGTGCAGCCCGGGGGGAGATGGAGCACAGTCCAGCGGGTCACAGTGGCTGGGTAGACGCAGCAGGAGTTAGCGGCGTAGAGAGAGAGGCAGGGGGGCGGGAGGGGACAGCAGCGCCGGCACCAGGGAGGCACCCGCAGGGTATGGTAGGTGCGGGCGGACCCGCCAGAGTCACAGCAGTCAGGCGCAGTCCCCTCCCCGCGCTCCCCCTACCTCTAAGCCGCCACGAAGTTGAAGTGGCCCCTCGGGGCCCGGACCAATGGCACGGGGCTGGTCGGCTCCCGCGCCAGTCAGGAGAGGAGGCAGTCGGTCCAAGAGGTCGCGGCTGATCGGTCCACAGGATCGAGGAGAGGCCCGGCCGGCCACAGCAATCCGGCGCCCCTCGCCGGGCGGGTGCCCCTCCCCCAAGCGGCCCGCAGCGCCACGGCCTCAGGTCGGAAGAGGGCCGACGCTGTCAGAGCCGCGGGTCGGGGAGGGCGGAAGGCTGCAGCCGCAGGGCAGGAAAGAGGGCGCAGCCCCGTCCACGGGGCACGCAGCGGCTCCAAACCGCGTCCGGTCGCGGTAGTAGTGCTCCCGAAGGATCGGGTGTAGGAGGCAGGTCCGCAGATGGCGTCGGGCAGAGAAGAGCAGGATCGAACGCTCTGCTGGCCCGGAGCACGGCGTTTAGGCGGCCATCTTGATTGCCGCGCAACAGCGCCCCCACCGCAGAGATTATAGCATTGACTCGAGCTTGTGAACTTTCCGAAGGGCTTACAGTAAACATATATACTGACAGTCAGTATGCCTTTGGGGTGGTTTACAACTTTGGTAGACTTTGGTCTGAAAGAGGGTTCTTAACTTCACACGGTACAAAGATCCAGCATGGCTCCCTAATAGTACAACTGCTCTCAGCGCTTGCACTTCCCACTCAGTTAGCTGTTGTAAAATGTGCAGCACATCAAAAGTTTGTAGATGATTTTGGAAAAGGGAACGCTTTCGCTGATCAGATAGCTAAACAGACTGTCACCGATTTCTCTACGGATGTATACGTTTCAAGCTAGACTGTAAATGCCTATGCAAAGGATGAGGGTGTTGACTCTGTAAGAGACATCCAAGCCCATACCAAACTAGAAGAGTCCAAGAAATGGGCTGAGGGCTTGGGGAAACTCGATGATGATGGGTGTTGGGTGGACATAGTTGAAGGAAAATAGCTACTTCCTGACACGTTCATAATGATGATGGTCGTCATGGCCCATGGCCCTACCCACATATGTGCCCGGAAGCTTACACAAATGTTGGAGAAAGTTTGGGCAAATGACAAAATCTCTAAAATAGCTGAGCGATATGTTCAGGACTGTATGATCTGTTTACACCACAATGTGGGAAAGGGAACATCAACTCCCAGGGGGAGTTTTGGCCCACCTTCTGTCCCCTTTGAGGTCATTCACTTTGATTTTTTTGAAATGGAGCGGTGTAATAACCTGAAATATGTGTTAGTTGTCATCTGTGCTTTCAGCAACTGGGTAGAGGCTTTTCCTGTTAAAGGCGCTACAGCCATGACTACTGCAAAAACTATGTTAAAAGAGTATTTCCCTAGGTTTGGGCTACCAAGAGTCATCTGGTTGGACAATGGTCCACATTTTGTCACTGCTGTAATTCTGCAGATATGTGCGGCATTACAAACCGACAAACGGCCATACATGCTCAGAGTGCCGGATTAGTAGAAAGACACAATGGCATCATCAAGAACAAGCTCGCTAAGACGTGTGCCAGCACCAAACTAAAATGGCCGGACGCCTTACCGATCGTGTTACTAGCCATGCATACAACCCCTCAAACTAAGACTGGGCTCTCTCCATTTGAGGTGGTAATGGGGAGACCTGCTAACATCTGGAACCTTCCGAAATGTCGGTCTTTGAAAAATGCGAAAATGTACTTCTTTCAGATTACTGTAGCCAGTTGACTAAAAACCTGTATTTGATTTATCACCAGCTGCGAGAGGCTTTACCTGTACAATATGAGGGCCCAGGTCATAGCATTCGTCTGGTGACTGGGTGTTGACGAAGTCATTTGAGAGATCCTCTTGCCTTGCACCTCGGTGACGGGGCCCTTTCCAGGTCCTGCTGGTCACACAGACTGTGGTGCGGGTCACAGGCAGGAAAAACTGGATCCACGCAATGCATGTCAAGAGGATTCCACACCCGGTGCCATACGATACAGAAGAAACAGAACCCCTCACCAATACTGCAACCAACGATCCCGAAGCAGTAAGCAGTGACAAGAGTGCATCGGAGATTCTCTCTGAGCCCGCGAAGCCTGGGGAAACAGCCATTTTGTCTCCACACTCTCCAAAGGTTTTTCTTCCGGAAACTGTTGCTCTGGATCTTGCATCTTCACTTGTTCTTGATATGTTGCTTCCAATGGGAAGTGATGACACGTTGTTCTCAGATTAATCAGTACCAGGGACAACGAAGTACGATTTGCATCCAAGTAAATAGACTTACGGCACGGTTCGGCTGTGCATTCGAAGAAGGAAGGAAAATCATCAAGGGCTTGCTTTTGGCCCAAGTAATTGTTTGAAAAAAAGGGGATTCTGTTGGCTAGGGTTGTGGAAGGACTAAGAAGTCGCTCGGCCGGGAGGTCGCCAGCAAAAAAACACTGGGGTTTTGCTTCTCTTAGAGCACTGTTCTTTGGCTGATAGAACAATAGCATCTCGGGGAACTTTGATGGTACTAATTTGAATAGTTTTGAGAAACGTGTTCTTACGCCCTTGGGATGCTCGCTTTTCGCGAATAGGAGCAAACTCAATGTTGCTTCTATTAGGCCTTCTGATATACTCTTTCGTCCTTTTCAATCTTTGATCTCTTTTAAGATGGCTCCTATAGGCAATAAGGATGCCATGCCTCCTTCTTACACTGTTAACCATAGCCCCGATTCAGCTTCTTTCTGCATACAGAGGAATGGCACTCTGTCAATGGGATATTTTAAAGGTTGCGCCAATGTTGTGAATTTGACTGGGGAAGACAGACCTTTGTATGTCTGCGAACCTGTCTACTTTGTTTGCAGCAATATAGCATTTCCATGGTTACCTAGGGATTCGCAGGGAACTTGTTATTTAGGGATCCTGTTACCCGGGGTATTCATAGCCTTTACTGTAGAGGTTTCAAAGGCTCGTCCACGGGTGGACGAGAATGGTGAGACTCCAGCACAGGTTCTGGGAGACGTAGCGAAATCCTTTGTGCCATTTTGGGGACAAACAGCGAACTCTGAAGACATCAGGAGACTAGCGGGAGTACTGGAAAGAACCATCAACTGGACCACGTACTTACTCTATAATATGACATTAGAACAGAAAGCAATAAGATTAGTAGCACTTCAGAACCGGATGGCATTAGATGTCATTCTGGCTGAACATGGTGGAGTGTGTAAATTGGTGGGGTCCGCTTGCTGTGTTTTCGTGCCAGATTCCTCCCCAACTATTTTCAAGGCAATACAGAATCTGCACGTCTTTAGTTCAGAAGTGCATGTTCCAAAGGGAAACTGGGATCTTTGCGCTTGGTTCTGGGACTTCTTGCAATCTTGGGGTTGGAAGGTGCTTTTGGTCTTACTGATCATTTTGGGAATTCTGTTGTTGCTTTGTTGCTGTGTACAGTGTCTACCTAGTATATGTTCAATGCTAGGGGGATGTTGCGCACAGGCGATGGGTACATTAGGACACACGTTTTACGCCCCAGACAAGAACTCCAAAGAATATGTGTTGAAGGACATTCTGATAACCAATCTAATGGCAATAGATACTTACGACAGTGATTCAGGGTGTATGGATTTTGAGACGTGTAGTTGTTCATAAAGTGACCAGAAGTAGTTTAGAGCTTGGCATAGGCCAAAAGGAGGGTTTGTCGAACGGAAAATCATATTGTGCCTCCTATACTGTTTGAATATATGTATATTGGCCTATGCCAAGCTGCTTATAAGTCGCTCACAAGGAAAACCGCGTTGCAAAGTTCAGATGGCCCGGTAATTCCTCATCGAGGACACAGACACGGTTCATCCCCATTCCCATTTCAGCCCCCATAGGGCTGAATGGGAATGGGAGAGGGAGTAAACAACGGGCCATTACAAGATGGCCCGTTGTTTGCTCCCTCTTCCCGTCGCGGGACCCGGTATGCACGCCTGGTTTTCCCAGGCGTGCTTAACGTGTCCCGCGTGGGGACCTCGTAATGTGGCAGAACGGGTTGAACGGCGCCGCAGCCTTTTACGGTGCCGTTTAACCCGTTCCGCCAGGGTCGTAATGAGGCCCAATGTATTTAAATACTGATATGTTAACACTTGTTTGACTGCATTGTATAAAACTGTTTGAGAAGGCTCTACGAGGAATCCTAAGACATACTGTTGCTATTGTGACTTGTTAGTGAATGTATTAAAGGTAAACCCTAAATGTATAGATGCATGAACTCAGCACGAACCCTAGATCCGTGATGTATTAACTTGTATTAACTTGGAAGTGGGTTGAACATCATGATTTCGAGAGTATGAAAAGTGTGACTATTCTAATGTACAGTCCCACTCACTGAGCACACCGAACCAAGCTGGAGTTCGATGTGTTATACTGAGAGCCGATAGCTATATGTTGTTTTGTCCTTTGTAACCCGCGTTTGGTGTATTTCCTTTTGGGGTACTCAGCCTTGATATCTTCTTTTTGTTTTTACATGGGATAACAAGACAAGATCGTCCACGTAACAAAGCCATGTTATACGTTGTAGGCCTAGTTTTGGAGCTTCTGACATAATAGCTGTGAAAGTTTCAGCCATGTCGAGAATAAACAGATTAAACAGAATACAGGCCAGGATACATCCCTGTTTAAGGCCTTGTTCGGTTGAAAAACTTGAGGACAAAAGCCTCTCCAAAGTAAGTCTCACCTGCATTGTCGTTTTTGTGTGCAGCAGTTTAATTAAGGTAAGGAGCGAGCTAGGGCATTTGTAGCGGGAGAGTTTTTCAAACAGTAGGAGGCAATCAATGGAATCGAATGCCACTCGAAAATCCATGAAGGCTAGATATAGTGGTTGTTTCCGAGTGGTATATAATGATTTAATCATGTTTAATGCACTCAGATTGAGTGAAGTCCCTAATCTGGCCACAAATCCAGATTGAAAGGAGTCTCTCATATTCATGTCTAGAGACCACTTGTTTAGGTCAAGTAGGATTATTCGAGAGAACATTTTCCCAGGGCCATCCACGAGTGCTATTGGACGATAGCTAGAGGGTTTACATCGGTCACTTTTTTTGTAAATGGGAAGAACTATCAAATGTTTCCATGATTGAGGCACTTGCTGGGTGGTATGCACATAATTAAAGATGATGTACAACACCTCAGCCCAGATTTCTAAATGTTGTTTGAAGTGATGGTTACAGAGACCGCCCAGGCCCGGGGCCCACGAACGGCTCACTTTATGGATTTAAAATAAACATCTTCTTTGTCAAACATTAAATCAAATCGCGGATCATCTATAACATAAGAGGAGTATATTTTTGCATCTGAAGGAGCATACAACTGGGAGTAATAGGAAATCCAGTAGTGTTCTGTTACACCTTGAGATTGTAAGGCTAACTGGGGCCCTGCAGTGGTTGTCTAATAGCTGACCATATTTCTGCTGTGCTTTTGGTTTGCAGGACACTCAGCATTTTTGCTCCATCAAGTTGATATAAGAGAGATTTTCGACTGCGGAGTCAGTTTTTATATATGTTTTTTAGTTGAATCAAAACAGCTCCCCGGGAGCCATCGATCAATTTTAGCGCTTCACACTTTTGAAGTTGATATAGGGTTTTCCGTTCTCTGAGGTCTTGGTTATATACGTCATTTTGGAGCAGTTTTAGATTGTTGGCGTGAATTGGGTTGGAAAAGCTGGATCAAGTCAAATATATAATTTCTTGAGCTGCCTCAGCGCTGGTATTCTTATGGATTTCTGATGCTAGATGGTTGCTAAAGTGAATCAGGGAGGTCTCTGACCAGTGAAGTGATTACAGCTGTGATTGACTAATGGGTGACTCTTGTTAAAATTCTGAGGACCGGATGTAGACAAATCTTCTGCAATCCATGTCATTTGGAGCATGTTATGGTCACTCAGATCAGTTGGCAGGACCTAAAATTCAGTACCTTGAGTTGCGAGAATAGAATCAACAAAGATAACATCAATGATGGCTAGACAAGTTCCCCTATGGCACCTCAGATTCAGAGGGATATCAGCCTTAAAAGAGCCATTCAGCATCTGAAGATTTTGGGTCTTAAGAAAGTGATGCCATTTGGACAATCTAACCACAGAATGGGAGGAATTTGTTTGTAGACAATGTAAGGTCAGATCCCCCACATTTATTATTTTTGAGACGTTAGGGTCCAAGGATATATGTTCCATCATGTCATTGAGATCTTTGAGGAATCGTTCATCGGATATCCCCAAAGGATTCCAATAGATATTCACTAGCGCATAGGCCGTCTCATAAAGATGGAGTTTTATGATGTGAATGAAGGCATTTGGAGAAGCCCAAGGCTCGGTGGTGATGTAAGGTTGTTTTTTTACAGCAATTAGTAATCCTGAGGTTGGGCGACCTTGCGTTGCTTTACAAACCAAGTTCAAATGTACATCATGAGTATCCCATGTAGGAATTGAGGTAAGTCACGACTCCTGAAGGAAAATCACATTGTGGTTATTCATCTCGAGTGAAGAGTTATTTAGCGAATGTTTGAAGCCCCTAGAATTCCAGCAAAGCAAAGAAACTAAGCCAGATGGATGGTCATGGTCTAGTTAATGCTGCGTTTCAGAGCATTTGCAAACACATTGTGATGCTACCTGTGCGGATGAAATTTGACATGGTTTGGATACTGGGATTTGGGTTGATAGTGACAAAGAATTGTTAGGCCCAGAGCTCGAATTGGTAGTAAGAGAGGAGCCTGCCAGTAAAATAAAGCCCATAGAATAAAGTTGGGATTTGGCTAGCCATATGGTATTTTGTACCAATCGAGATTTCATCCAGATCTCAACAGAGGACAGCTTACTTTCTTGCATAAATTCAACCAGTTCGATATCTGAGGAAGCAAAATCTTCTAGTGCTGGAACATCAGAGAACATCTCCATAATAGATTACGGTTCAGATCGTACTGGGTGAATGGCAATGGTCTGCAAAACAGCAACAAAGAGAAAGGGGCTGGATGTTTAGTGAAGCGAGTGGGCTGGTTTTATGGCAAAGAAGCAGTGGGGGGGTTTCTAGTGGATTTTACCATTGAAGGGTTTCGTATCTCCTGATTGTTCTTTAGGGCAGAATCAATCAGGCTTAATATCTCAGGAGTAAGAGACGCTTAGGTAGACAGGCTTTCACGTGTATGCAGAGCCAAGTCATGTGTAAGGGATGATTTCTGTGTATGCACAAGTTTTGGAATGTTACTTGCGCTTGGAGCAGTCTCACCTTTATTTGCAATAGAAGGATCAAAGCTCACCAGAGGGGTGATAATAGGGTGTCCTAGATTACTACTTTGTGATTTAACCAGCTCACTCTTGTTTGTATTAGAAACACAAGAACTCACCGGAGGGGTGAGGGCTTGTTGGACAAGAAAATCCTCTGGCTCTTTATGAACCAAAGATGGAGAGATGTATTTTTGTAAATGTTGTGCAGCCATGTATGTATGGACTGCTTTCCGTTTTTCTTGTCTATAAAATTCATTAGAGCATTGGGGAGGATTTTTATTGGATGGTAGGACCTCGGTTGGGATGTTAGCCTCTCGGGATGATGGCTGGGAATCTTCCACATCAACAGTTGTAGCTGTTACAACAGCAACTAATTGATCAAGTGGAGCATAGAGAGAGATGTTAAGGTTATATTTGGAAATGGTTTGCATTTTCTTGTCACGAGCCAAACGAACATCCTTCTGTGTGACGGCCTGCAAAGCTGTAGATAGGGCTCTCTTAGGTTGATTGAGAGATTTAAGGAATAACTTGGTTTTAGTTGAAGACATTTTAACAGAATTGCGTTTTTTGGATTTTTTTTGCAAATTATAAGTGGGCTTGAAAGCTTCAGAAAGAGGTTTGTTAGCTTGAAAAATTGAGTAGGCAGGATTGACATTGGGAAAGGGAACTACAAAAGAAGAGTTAGTATTTAGAGTAGGTGTGTGTGCAACATCAGTAATAGACATATTTACAGTTCCGTCATGAATAATATCAGCAAAGTGGGGAAGCAAAGGAATCATGCTATGGGAGACTTGGGAACCCATTGATGGAACAACACAATTTGCATCAGGCACACATGGGGAGGTTTGACAAGATACCGAGGACATGCAAGTGATTGATTGAGGGGAGGAAACATGCTCTCGTGTCTCATGACTTTCAAGGAATGCAAAAAAGTTTTTTGACAAGTTAAGATCCGATCCAGTTGAGCAGACTGAAGTGTTAGTTTTGCATCTAACGTGTCAAAGAGTCTGGTCATCGAGTGAATAGCCAAATTCATAGCATTTAGTGTAATTTCCAACAATTTAGATGAAGAGTCTGAATGTCTTGAGGATTTAAAATGTAGGGAAGATTCACACGGTTTCCGGGTAGTTGGAGCTGCATAAGAAACCGCTAAAGCAGAGTTTGGATGACTAGAATCAAGAAAAAGATCTGGTGACCTGGAGAGGTTATGAAAAGAGTCATGGACAGAGAAACACGAGCCATTCAACCCTAAATCAATCACAGCCATATCAATTGTCCCTGATGGGTTTGGATTTGGGTCAACAGATCGGGCTGAGGCAATAAGAGCGTTGTTCAAAAGAGCACTGTCAGTTATAGAATGATTAGGATTATGATTCAAATGATCAGCATTCGGCAGTAAGGGCTTTTCCATTGAGGAAGCAGACGTAATGGAAATGAGTTGTGGCATGGGACTGTAGATGTGAGAGGTCTTGTCAATTGCAGGCTGTAATTCTGTAGACGATGGAATAGGAGCCACAATTACGCTTTGCGAATGACTCAAGGATTCACTGGTGCAAGAAGGGGGAGGTCCAACACTTGAGTCCGGGTCCTTGTAAAAGGATCGAATGACTGTGTTCGAAATTGCTTTGCGCAAGGAAATTGTTTGTTTTTTTGTAGAGTGGATCAGTGGCATTGAACAAGATTGTGTCGTAACCTTCCGTTTGCCAAGAACAACAGGTGATTTCAATGCACATTAGAAAGTATAAGCGCTGGAGGAGGCATGCCGGTCGTCACGGTGAAGACACATCTGTGCATGACTCAGACCAAGATGGAGAAGTTTGGAGCAAAAAGTACACAACCACTCACCTGGCGCAAAGTAGCTCTGCTACTAATACAAGGAGCCCCGATTCTATGAGCGAGAGCACCACCACGGAAGAACTGCCCGACCACAACAGCGCAACAAGCGCGGTAAAGCGGGCAAGCGGGTACTTCGCTTGGTTGTGTGCAGATGCGTGCGCGAGCTGCCTTTTATGGTGGTTCGCACAAGGAGGCGGGGCTCCTGTAGTAAGAGAGCTAAAACACTCTTATTAACACTGTTGTACACAAAAAGAAGATCCAAAGTCCAATGCAGGAGAAACAGAGAGTGCGGCCAAGCGGGCACTTCCTTTCTGTACCATTTAGTGCACCAACATCACCGACCCTAATGGAAGTAGGTCTGAGAAGTATCTCATCCTTTTTAACATTAAAACCACTATTATACTGGATAAAAAATGTGGACAAGTAGCTCCCTCAATGAATATCAGCTAACTCTAATTAATCTCCTTGAATCCGCAGGCGCATCGACTTTACCGTGGTTTAATTTTGTGAAATGTATGCTTGTTAATCTACAGCTATCTGAGGTTTGGTTTCACCCACAAAATATGGGTAGTCATCCCAAAGCCTGTGCAATTAAAGCACAAAACTGTTGGGTATACAAGGAGATTAGCAGTTTGATAACAGCAAGTTATCTTGCAACCAACTACCTACTTATTAAAGACTCCAGTGTCTACGACTCCTATTTGAACAGGTGGGACATCAACAATCATTTAATAGTGAAATTGTGACTGAGGATTAACCCAGTAAGAGTATTCACAAGAAAGCAGGGTTCAAATCAGTCGGCGACATGTCATTAAAGGGAAATCCCAGATGAAACCTATTCGGCATTTTCTTTATTTTTGCCCTCTGTATGCATCACTGAGGTCCTGTTGGCTGAACCCTCTTTTTATAGGCAAAGGCATAAGGACTGTCCAAACTGCATTACTTTTTTGTAAAAGGCTAAAAGACCATTCTAAAGAATTGATGCTGATCAACTTTATGGATGGTACTTGGAGAAAGAAAGAAAATTGTATCGCAGTGACAAATGTTCAATCGAGTTTCTAAACAAATGAACTGGAATGGTTTTGTACTGATAGTTTTCATGTGCTTTTAATTCATTATCATCAACTTTTGATTGTATTTATATTTGCTGAATGAAATGTATATCTACTGTTTAGACTTAAAAGGGCTGCTCCCACTAATGTCAAAATGATTCTGTAAAATTAATTGTGCAGTACCTCACTTGATAAGAAAATGGCACAATTTGCACTGTATCTTTTGTATTATTTCTGACATATATTTGATGCATTCATAATGAAAGTATGGTTTTATGTACAGTTTTATGACAACTTTGTCAAAATAAACTTACAATAGGATATAAAATTCTTCACAATTTAATACTGAGTATTTGCCAGTTTTCTCAATTGGCATGACATTATTTTTGTATGTATAGTTTTGGCCACATCATACAAGCACATGTTTCCTGAAGCAGTACTTGAATGGTATGTGTCAATAAGATTATTTTTGATGATGTCTTGGCTGTTGAGGTCTTTCTGTAAATATAGATTTGATTTCTTGGTAGGATTTTACTACTCTTTTTCACAATGAAGCTGTACAAATATTGAGGGCCAGAGAATGTTTTCAGATTTCCCATAGAAGGCTGTACCTGATGAATGATCAGCAGCTTCGTAGGAGCTGCACTCTCTATGTGTCAGCATTTTGATACCAAAGCTGTACAATTTTTGTGAAAGGGGGTTTCCAGATGATTTGTCATCCCTTTAGCTTAGTTTTCTCAGGTTTGGTAAGATAGGCTGTAACATATCTTGCAACTGCAAGTGAATTGTCTTCAATGCATTGCATGTCTAGTTTAGCATTTCCCAAGGGTTCAATGATAGGATTGTAATATTTGATGTACTTAGATGTTTAAGGGGCACCAATGACAGTTACATAGGTGCAAGTGGTCATGGGAAGATGTTCTGTGTTGATTAAATCTAAGGAAAGGGGCAGTGTTTCTCATGCTACTTGATTGCAGCCTTGAAAGCACTTTGAAACTGCTCCCCCCTGCAGAGTGGTGTGTTGCTTTAAATACAGAGTACTGTCGTCTTGGAAAGATAGGGAACAACTGCCTCTTTTATGGCTTGCAAGGTAGCTGGTGGGATCTTCTGCCAAACAGGAGTAGCCTGTTTGGTGGCAGTATTGATTGAGGAAGATGCGGTAGAGGAAGATAGCCTATGACTTCCTGCAAAAAGAACAGTCTTTCTCAGAGCTTCCCGGTAGTTGGATTTAGTGTAGCGGTGGATTGAGGTGGTCCCATAGGGGTACTGCCCAGGTTGTCCACATCTGCACTCAGTGCATTTCACCTTGGTCGCCTTAGCCTTCGGTACACCCCCAATGGTGGAAAAGAACCACCACACCCATGATTCTCTCTGGGTGCTGGAAGTAGACATTTCCTCTATCTCATATTCCTGGTTTTCCTGACTTGTTTCTGCATCATTGCACTTTTTCCATTATCCAGATCCTCCAGCCGGTGGTGGTGGTGGTGTTGGTGTCTCCTGGGGAGGAGGGGTGGCCATGGCTGACGCCAAAATTGAAGTTAAATAGCAGTTGTGCTAATATTCTTCCAAGCATGTGTTTTCGCCTGGATTGCAGAAGGAAAATCAGTAAGCATAGGTGTAGGAGCTGTGCAAAGGTACATTTTCACTTTGAAAATTCCTAGATCAGCTGAAAAAGCATTTTTGAAATGTTCACAGAGGAAGGACCCGTTGACTTATTATGGGTAAATCCATCCAGTAATTTTTACCATATTCACCAGTTAACAGGGTGCCTTTATATCAGTCTTGGTGCTCTGCAGCAGAGAGTCTGAGAGGCTTTTCACAATTAAAAAAACACCATTTATGTTTTGCTCAATGCAGTGATTGCCGCGATATTACCAGGAGAAGCCACAAATGAAACAACTCAAAACGCTATTTGGAGGAGGAAAAAGGATGCCATCAAACTTTGGAATGAAGTCCCCAACGACCTTACAGAGTCTATTAACATTCTCACCTTCAGACTCAACCCTCTTCTGTTTATGTGGTCACTCCTATGGGAACACAGATTGTTCTGAATGACAGCACTTAGATGGCCTGGCCATAGACACTATATAAATATGAATAGCAATAGCAATTACATCAGGCTAGAGGTCGGGAGTAGAAAATACAACACCATATGAAGGTGGGGATTTGAGGTGGGTTGGAGAATCAGTAATGGGTAGAACATTTTCGGTTTATTATGGGAAGACCAAGTGAATATCACAAGATTACAGTGGCAAAGCCACAAGATACCCTCCAAAAGAATGTGCATCACATGAAGCGATGAGTGATGGGGGTAATGGGAGAGGATTAGGGATGGAAAAAGAAATTGAGTGGTGTGAGGGCACCTGGATAAAAGAAGGCAGACACATGTTGAGTGCTTGTGAGAACGTGGAAGACTTTTTATTCTGAACAATAATTCCTGTTATCCCTAAAATCGGCAAAACGCTACTCTACAACAGGAATTTCTATTAGAAATTATCATTGTGAAATTATAACGGAAATAAGCAGTTCAAAAAACAAAGTTTAACATCTGCAGTACCCACATATACTTTGCAGAGAGCAATGGGTTTTTGGTAAGAAATGAATGGTGTGACATCGCCAGTGGCCATGGCTAATTGGTCCAAAAGAAAGATATTGGTGCAACACGAGCAGAAGCTACGGCTGAAGGCCATAGCTAGTCAGACCTCATAAAACTATGCACCATGTTCGGCCATGGCCAATGGCCATGTCTAATGTGCCAAAATGAAAACTATTGGTATAACATGTAAAGTGGCCACAGCCTAAGGTACTAAGGGAACTAAGGTAGAGCAAATCCTTTGAAATTCAGTGATGAACCATTTAAGAGAGAGTTAAGGTGATACGATTTATTGCAATAAACCCCTGAATTTCAGCACTCGCATTTCAATCGAGTCCACCTCAGAGAAAAAATGTGTCACACAAACCAAACAGTGATAGCATGCAATGGCCAGGAAAGAGCCAGATAGGTAAAAAGCAATTGAGGGGTGTATGGGACAATGGAAACAGAAGGGGGCACTTAGTGAGTGCGTGTGAGGAAAGAGAAGAGTTTGGGATTTTCAAGCATTATCTGGGAAATACTGGGGAAATCCCACAAGCAAGGGTAGTTCAATGCCGCTGATTGTGTTTGCCATTATCCAGGGAATATTGGGGGAATCCTGTGGGAATGAAACAAAAGTAATTTTACACTTCCAGTGATCACATCTCGTAGACAGTGGATTTCTGTGCCCAAGGGCATGGCTATTGGGCCCCAAGGAAGCCTATTGGAACAAAATATACAGAGGCTACAGCCAAAAGCCAAGGCGAGTGCTCCCCAATGAAACCTATTGTTGTAACATGTACGGTGGCCAAGGCTGAAGGCGATAGCTAGTGGTTGCCAAAGAACCTTATTAGTGAAACAAGTACAGTCTGCTACCTTTAGAACCTTGCCTAGAGAAGTCATCATACTTAGGCATGAAGGTGTTGTTTCTGTAGTCTCTGACATCCCAAAAATATTTTTGTAACTTTCTCAGTTTGACCTCATCATGATGTATCTTAAGTATTTCATACATAGTCTTATGGTTATTCTGTTTCATCGCCTTCTCTGCTGGCATCTGTTCTATTTCTTTCTTGATCAATTCAATGTGTTCTTCAGCCCTCCGATATTCTCTATTGCTATGCTCTATAAGCAATTCAATCATTATGTGTGAGCTTTGATTTCAGTTCTCTTCCCATTTTTGAGCTATGTCTGTATCAACTGTGTTAGTGAAATCTGGAAAGATGAGGACTCAAAGGCCTCTTGGTATTCTCTGTTGCTCTAGGTAGTTTTGCATACATGATTAGTGCTTCCTCTTGGTGAGGAAAGTATTCTTCTGTCCTCTTCCCTAGAGAGTAGATACTTTGCCATATTTGGAGTGCATTATGCTGTTGCGGCAGGTTTTGCAAATGAAAGCTCTAACAAAAAGCAGGCAAATGGACACTTACAATGTTGCGCTGGCTCTTGCCATTCGCTTGTCTAGATCTCTATCTCTCGACCTCTCACACGCCAACACATCAGCCAGTTTTTACACACACGTAGCGATGATTAAATAACTATTAGAATTTACTTTGAGACATAACATTTTTCTCTTTAATGATGTCTTGTACAATCACACCAAAGGGGCTACTATGGGGGCTAAATATGCACCCCCTTTGGCCAATTTATACATGGGACAGTTTTAGCAAACCTGTGCACTTCATAACAACATCCACACTGAACATATAATTTCGTGGCATAGGCATATTGAAGATTTACCTATGTTATGAGATGGGACACTTGATCAACTACAGGAATATATGGATATGTTGAATTTGAATGAGTTTGGCTTATGATTCACACACACAGCTAGTCCTGAAGAATTGGATTACCTAGACCTTAAGATCTATATTTGTGATGAACAAACGGTATATCATGGTTTTTCTGACAGTAATTACCGAAGTAATTGACCTCAAATTGTATAGTGGGTTGTGGGTTAAGGGGTTAAAGGTGGTGGGGATGGGCTTGGGGAAGGGGTAATAGTGTAGAAGAAATTTCAAAGTGATTTTTCCTAGTAATTACTGTTGGAAAAATGACATGTAACGAAACATATACATACTAGAACATTCGGAAAGGCCACAGAGGTCAATTCTACAGTGTTTACCACCAGTTGTCATTGCAAGCATACTATTGAAAACATCCCAACCTGGGAATCTGTTAGAGCACGCAGGCACTGTAATACTTCCAAATATTGAGTTAGAGATTCAAGGAACGTGGTTACAAACCAAACAGCTTGACTAACTCTACCAAGAAAGCTGAGAAGAGGGATAGGAAAGACCTTTTAAGTATCAAAGGAAAATGTGCTGATGATTAAAACAACAGAATCCGGATGATTACCAAATATAGCAGAGACAGTAAAAAAGTATTCCAAAAATGTAACAAACATTGGCATTTACTCATGATGGATATTGATCTTAGACATTTTATGGGCAATAAAACCAACATTATCTATACGCAAGTTGTAACACTAAGAACTGAACTTAGCAGCTCACTAAGACATGGGCTCAGACGATGCAGAGCAAAACAGGTTTGAATCCCGTGTACGGACATAGAAACCTCTTTGGTATTAAGCGTGTTCTAAATAACCAATTATAATTACAATGAAGAGTCAAAAACACAACAGTGGTGAGCAGTAAGGACATTTATAAGTGTGCTCATTGCAGCATGTGTCAATATGCCATGGACAAACACTGCAAATTTAGGTTTAATGAGATGCAGACTATTCATATCAATGGGCCTCATTACTACCCTGGCGTTGGACCATGGTGCTATTAGCACCATGGTCCATGCCAGATTCCGCCATGGTGGATGGCGGAATTACCACCCCATTACAAGGTTGGTGGGGCGGTAATTCCCCATTCACCATGGCCCCTTCCCCATTCCCATTTTTGGCCCATAGGGCACAATGGGAATGGGGAAGGCGCTAATTACGGCACCGTAAATTACGGTGCCGTAATTAGCACCAAGGTCCCTTAGCGGGTTGGACTTTAACGCCTGCAAAAAGCAGGCGTTAAAGTGTGAATCGGGCGTTAAGGGTTTAACGGCGCCGCAGCCTTTTACGGCGCCATCAACCCCTTAACGCCAGGGTTGTAATGAGGCCCAATGAATTAATTAACTTTATGACTATGGGCCTTATTACACGGATGGCGGAGAACCATGGCGCTATTAGAGCCATGGTTCATGCCGGTAAAATACCGGCACCGCCTTGGCGGAAAGGGGAATCACCGCCCCATTCCAAGGTTGGCGGGGCGGTAATTCCCCCTTCCACCATTGCCCTTCCCCATTCCCATTTTTGGCCAATAGGGCTCAATGGGAATGGGGAAGGCGCTAATTACGGTACCGCAAATTGCGGTACCGTAATTAGCTCCCTGGGTCCCTTTGCGGGTTGGTTTTTAACGCCTGCAAAAAGCAGGCATTAAATCCCCCAACCCGCAAAGGGACCTCATAGTAAGGCAGTAAGGATTTACCGGTACCGGTATTTCACCGGTACCGGGCAATCCTTAGCGCCATCCGTGTAATGAGGCCCTGTGTATGTTGTTTACATCATATTATTTGCATGTCGGAAACATATGCATTTGATATGCATTTGACTTTTGACCAAAGTATTCTGTTTGTCATGGTCATGAAGTCAGGGGCAAAGGCATGCAGAGGTCGCATGCACAGGAGACCTGGGTGGACCCTGTCCTGGCGCCTTTGGCACCAGGCTCATGAACAAAAGTAAACAAGAACATCCATTTAACACCAAAAAGCTTTTATTATGAACATAGCACTTCAGATGCATTAACCTTCAACATTCCATCCATTAAGCAGCCCCAAGTGTATTCTTGGGTGTGGCTGCTAATGGATTTCCTTTGCATGTGCTCACTCTCTAGGAGTGGCAGGGTGTGGCTGGTAAGCCGGCCCTAATGGGCGTGTCCTCGATCTCAGCTATATAAGCTGCCCCGATCCTCAAGACAGACGCTTCGCGTTATTCTGCACTTGCAAGCAGCATAACGCTCACTGTCGCCTAAGGTCAGACTTACCTTTGAAGATCCTGCTTCCTGCCAGCATACTTACCAACTGGGGGAAGCTGTTCTTACCTGTACATCTCTTCGGCAAACCAAATATTCATCTTTACACTTTCCGGAATGCCGCAATCTTCATCTTGACACTGCAGCATGACACGCTCCATCGTTGACAGCAGCACCTGCAAGGAAAAACAGAAGACAAGGTTAGACATCGAAAAAACAGTCCGTTTAAGGTTGCGCTTCGCCATACTTCGCGCTTACCATGTGGGGGCAGAGAGTGAAAATTAGGCTGGTGTAGTAAGAGGATTTAGACAATCTCAAGTGTGGTGGTAAGGACAAAATTAACATATTTGTCGGCAGGAAGAAGAGTGGGCAATTGATCTTGGAGCCATGGATGTAGGTGGAGGCATACTGTATCCTGAATTGTTAGATGGTTGAGGAGAATCATGGTAGGGAGCACAGCAAAAGATTAAGTGAGCAGGATAATGAGATGGAGATAGTAGACAGGAAGGAGGAGAAGGAAGATTGGCAGGATCATGGTGATTCAACAGAGGAAGAGGATAGTAAGGAGGGAGACATAGGAGTGGCTCAGAAGTCGAACTGTACAGTAACAATTAGTTCAAGAAGGCCGATAGAAGGCAACGGTAACACATTAGTGCAATAAGGCTGGTATTGATCAGCAGAAAAACATAATTCAGGGTGACCAGCAGTGACCAACAGTAAACAATGAATGCAAATAGGCTCATAGTGACCAACAGTGAACATTATTATAAGTAGGCTAGTAGCAACCAACAGGATCTGATTGAATCCCAAAAATGTCATTATTTCTGGATTTCGGCAATGTTCCAAACTTGATCCCTCTTGCACAACCATTGCTAGTTTGGTGTTTGTACTTAAGTCGACCATCATTAAACAAAATTCATATACATTTTCTCATTTCGAGCATCTTTGTCCAACCAATACTATTTTGACTGATGTTCCTTTAGGGAAGGGATTATTAGAAAACGGGTATTTTAAATGGTGGTTGATGAAGCACTTGGTTACTTAGTTGTCCCTCATGAGCAAGTAGGCTTGGAGATGTGACTGTGGGGAAATGTTTTGGAGAACACTTTAATTGGTTCATAGTTCAAGGCATTTGAAGAAGAGGTTTGTCTCAGTTTGGGCCCATTGTGTCTTAAAACACCTAAGTCTAGGGTCGCTCCCCACCCGCTGGGGCTTAGATGAAAGATCAGGATTGGGAGGGAAGGAGGTTAAACACCCGCCCTGTTGTGGGTGGCCCACCATTACAATCTGGCCCGGATGCCTGGGGACCAAGAGTACAGAACCTCATAAGGATTGATAGGGGGGGGGCAATGGCTTGAGGTGGATTTGGGCACAATGGACCACCTGAGTGGTAGCCACAATCTCTCCTTGTACATGAAGCCCATATCTGAACAAGGAGCTCTGATTTTACATCCATTTTTGGTTCCTGTGTATCCTGTATTCCAGCAGGAATGCCATGGCATTCACGAAGTGGGAAACTATGATATCCTGAGTCTGGCAAGGGGTATGATGTAATGTGTTTCATTTCAATAGCAACCCTAGTCTCTGTCAGAATCCTCAGGCTTTAAACAAAAAGGAGCTGCAATTAGAAATGTGACATATATTTCTCTAGAGGACTGCAATGCAGCGGCTAGTTGTTCCCCTTGATGTAGCACCCTTTCCTCTGAGGAGGCTCAAATAGGTCTAACTTATCCATATCATCCACTACCACCAGAAGCAGTGCCTTTTGTTGCATAAATGCAGTAGATACAGCTATTGCAATCATCATTTAGAATATCTCATGCTCTCTGATGATGGGTGGAACAGGATGCGGATATGGTGGTGAGGAGGAGTCAGACATTGCAGGTTAAACAGAGTTTCAGATTTCTGAATGTACTTGTTCATTTCTGTGCAGTTCGTCTTAGCTGCTTGTACCCTTCTCACCATTGGTGAAGTGTGAGGGCTGATAGTGCTACTGGCACACACATCACTTCTTCTGATTACGCATCTTTAGAGCACCTGCCCAGATGCATTACTTTTTCTTAGGTGAACCATGTGGGGGGTCCGAGGTCTCACTGCCCATTCCCAAATAACTGTACATGTTTTTTTTTCACAATGGGGCAAGAGGTATGGTACCTGTAATGTTCTGACTGCTTAGGGCATCATTTGCTCTGCAAGCCATCTTGTGTGCCATGGAGCCATTGCATGTGTGCCCCTCAGAGCCCAGGGCCGTGGTCATCAGACTGTAAAAAAGTGACCATCTTACCCATCAGTGCACAGTGACAAATATGTATGGTCTTTTCAGTCGGTACCAGGAAGTGTGTTCACAATGCAGAGAGCCCTGAAAAATCAGTGAATTTCCTATAAGCATTTAGGATAGATGTTAGGCGGAAACCTGTGCAGTTCCCTCTGGGACCACTGCAAAAGATTTAGACTACAGGTGTTTGGCAGTAAACCCACTTGGTAGCAGTCTGCACCACACAGATTCACTGTTGGTAGCTGTGGCTGAGCAGTCAGACTTCCCTCAAGAAGAGTTAAGCAGTATGTGGAGTATACAAGATAGGGCAATTCTTCATAGCAAGACAAGCAAACACGCAACAAGGCTTAGTGTAAAGATATTAAGGCATTTATTTATAACGAAACATCTATCAAAAACACTATGGCACTATCACGGCAAACAAATCAAACACAGTTACTCTACGAAGAAAAAAACGATCAATCCCCCTAGCAATATTTCGACAAGTCTAGGTTCTACCGGCACCACTTATTTGCAGACAGAGGTGTATGCCTCAACCTAGATGGCACTCTAATATTAGTTAGGACGGGAGAGAAAAATCAGTAGGTTAAGAAATCAACACAGTTCAATACTTTACGGCTAAAAAATGCAAGGCAAGAAGGCAAGAACCACAATAGATCATACAGTTCAGAGGCCAGGCCCACTCGGGGACAGGCGAGGCGATATGTCCCAAAAAGTCTCTAGTGGAGATGCGTTCGAGTCTTTGTAGCAAATTGTTATCGGCAGATTGAACTAGTTCAGAACAATACGTGAGAAAGCTTAGAGGCGACCCAACGGAAAGGAGAGGATTAAGACACCTCACTCGAACTGATCGAAAAGGGAAGCCAGGCGGACACGGTACCTTGTTGTGGAGGGCAGCTCCGGCGGGGGCAGTTGTTCCTGGTGGTGGATGCACGTCGGGTCTTTGCCAAGAGTAGAGATGATCTCGTCGTCGAAGAAAAGGGAAGTCCGGTGCACCACCAGGGAAGAGACCAGCCGCAGAGTGCTCCGTCACAAGGCACCACCTTTTGGTCGCGGTACAGGGGTAGTGGCTATCCGGTTGCCGAGGTGCTCTGCACGGGCAATTCGACCACTGCGTCCTGAGGCGAATAAAAAGCAAAGTGGACTGGTTGTTCCCACCAGCCAGGGGAAGAGACTCTCCGGCAGGGAGATCTCCTCTGTCGTCGGGAAGTGGTGAGTTGGTTCCGCAGGGCTCCACCGGAGGTGTTGTCGTGCAGGTCGGCTCAGCGTTACCCTCGTTGGATTCTTAGGTCCTGTGGCGACTTCTGAAGATCCAGTACCAAAAGCCCTGCTTTTATGCAGAAAACCCCCATTCATTCAGCCTAGCTGTCAATCAACACATGCTAAGTGGTGAGCGGGGAGGCTCACCACTTGGGCCAATCACTCCACAGTGCGACCGGAGTTGGCAAGGCAACTCGGTCCAGGGTGCCTAAACCCCCTCCCACACCCCTGTGGTAACCCAGACAGAATGGCACCACTTTGGAGGGTCTCTGTCCAGAGGCCCGCCAAAAGTTGAACAAAGGGCTCAACCTTTGGTTTAGGAGTCACAGAGATGAACACAGACGCCATTTTACAAACCGAGTTCTGGCAGAAAATACCATTCGAAAAACTTATTTAAGATAAGTAGACTGGTGGTACGTTAGAGATTAACGAGAAAAAGTATCAATCTCCAACAATGGGACGAATCCCATAGGGTTATGTTCGGGGTCGAACATAACAAGTAGTTTCCACTGCCACCAGCCAAAACTCGATGAGGGGGGACGGGACAGTGCCCTCTCGAGTAACAGATCCAGGAGTAATCGAATTACCCCTACTAGTACGTACACAATAAGATGGTTGGTACTAGTTCTGTTAGTAAATTTAGGTCTAGTAAAGCCAATGGTGAATTTACATGCCCGGGGAGACAGTAGTCAGTCCCCGGGAATGGAGTCTATGATGGAGGTCCGCTAGGACGCCCCAGTGTTACGGCACGGAGGGTGCGGTGTAACACACATAGAAAAACATATGAGACCCTATGGAGTAAGAGACCCTATAGCCCATAGAACACATTGACATTCAAAGGAATTACACACATTCATGTCCAAGAGTGGGAGGAAAAGAGTCTCACTCTTGGCAGGATGGAAAAAACAAACTCCAGAAATCCAGCAAAGCTGCTGGGGGACTCACAAGGTTAGGAAATTCAGTCTAAACAGAGAATTCTCCCTAACACTCGCCCCCCCAGACTAAGGGACAGGAGGATTTCATCCACTCCTGGATGAATCTCATACCTCTAGTTGATGACATACATCCTAGAGAGACCATCAGCTTTTTGGTGGTGACACCCTGACCTGTGCTCAATGGTGAAATCAAACCCTTGCAGGCAGATTGACTATCTCAATAGTTTTGGGTTTTCCCCTTTCATTTGCATTAACCATCTCAAGGGTTGGTGGTCAGTCTGAATGACAAAAGTAGAACCATACAAGTACGGCCTAAACTTCTTCAGAGCCCACACAATAGCAAAGCACTCTCTTTCGATTGTTGCCCACCTTGTTTCAGGATCCTTCAGCTTGCGGCTGATGAAGCAAACGGGGTGCTCCCTACCTTTCCCATCCAGTTGACTGAGTACAGCACCTATTCCTACATTTGAAGCATCTGTCTGCACAATGAAGTGTTGGCGGTAATCAGGAGCTCTGAGTACTGGGGCTTGGCAAAGAGCCTTTTTCAGGTTTTCAAAAGCCTGCTTGCACTCCTCGTTCCATTTAACCTTTTTAGGAAATTTGGGCGAGGAGATGACATTCAGTAGAGAAGCTATGGTCCCATAGTTCTCTATGAAATTCCTGTAATACCCAGTGAGGCCTAGGAAGGCTCTCACTTAGGTTTGAGTAGTCGGTGTTGTCCAATTTTGCACAGCTTCAATCTTACTGAGCAAAGGCCTTATTTCTCCACCTCCTACCTCATGTCCAAGATAGACTACCTTACTCTGTCCAATTTGGCATTTACTCGCCTTTATGGTCAGATTGGCTCGTCCAAGAGCCTGCAAAACATCTCTCAGGTGGGTTGCATGTTCTTCCCAGGAATTGCTGAACACTGCGATGTCATCCAAGTGTGCCATGCAGAAGTACTCCATCCCATTCAGAACCTGGTTTACCATCCGTTGAAACGTAGCAGGTGCATTCTTCAATCCGAAAGGCATTACCTTAAACTGGTATAAGCCAACGGGGGTAGAAAATGCAGTTTTCTCATTGGCATGGTCTGTCAGGGCTATTTGCCAATAGCCTGACGTCAAGTCAAATGTGCTGAGGAACTTGGCGGCGCCAAGTTTATCCACCAACTCATCTGTTCTTGGCAAAGGGTGGGCATCAGTCTTGGTGACTGCATTAAGAGCTCTATAATCCACGCAGAATCTAAGTTCTTTAGATCCGGCCTTTGGTACTAACACAACTGGGCTAGACCATGGACTAGTAGAGGGCTCTATTACCCCGAGATCAAGCATCTTGCTGACCTCACCTTTGATGTGGGTACGTACGTTCTCTGACATTCGGTATCCTCTGCTTTTGACCGGCAGACAGTCACCAGTGAGTATGTCATGCTGGCCCCAAGGGGTCAAGCCTGGTGAAAGCGAAAACAGAGAGGCAAACTGATTCAACATAGATTTGCACTCTTCTTGTTGTTCGGGTGTCAGATTGGAGGAGAGATTTACTCCTTCAATTTTTTTATCTAAAGGTAAGCCTCTGAGGAGATCCGGGAGAGCTTCACTCTCTTCTTCTTCCTCGGATGATGCTAGAAGCAACGCTCCTACATCGGGTCTTGAGACATACGCTTTGAGTCGGTTGGTGTGAAAGACTGTCGGAGCCTCCTTGGGATTGCCCAAGTCCACCAGATAGTTGACCTCTCCGAGTTTACCCACAACTCTGAAGGGGCCCATCCACTTATCTTGCAAGGCCATCTGCCTTGTTGGGATCATAACGAGAACGAGCTGGTCTTGAGCGAACTCAACCATGTTAGCCTTTTGATCGTGCCAGTGCTTGACCAATGCTTGTCCAGCTTTCAAGTTATCGCTTGCTTCCGTCATCATGTGCGACATTCTCCTCCGGAGACCTATCACATATTCAGTCACTCTGACTGGCTTGGGGGAAGGAGCACTCTCCAACCCCTCCTTAATCAGGGCCAATGGACCTCTGACGGGATGACCATAGAGAAGCTCGAAGGGAGAGTAACCTACTCCCTCCTGAGGGACTTCTCTATAAGCGAAGAGAAGGCATGGCAGTAGAAGGTCCCACTTATGCTTAAGGGGTTCTTCTAAAGCACCTATCATGCTCTTCATGGTTCGGTTGAACCGTTCTACCAACCCATTGGTTTGTGGGTGGTAAGCTGTCGAGAACTTGTAAGTAACGCCACAGGTTTTCCACATGGCTTTCATGTAGTGGGACATAAAGTTTGACCCCCTGTCAGAGATTACTTCCTTAGGAAACCCGACCCTAGTAAAAATACCAAGGAGGGCCTTAGCCACAGCCGGAGCTGTAACAGTCCTCATAGGAATTGCCTCAGGATACCTAGTAGCATGGGCTACTACAACAAGTATAAACCTGTTGCCTGAGGAGGTTGGAGGATCAAGGTGACCAACAATGTCAATCCCTACTCTCTCAAATGGGACTCCCACAACTGGGAGAGGCACTAAAGGTGCCACATTCTTGGAGCCAACCTTACTAGAGGTCTGGCAGGTGTGGCAGCTCCTGCAGTGTTTTTCCACTTCGGCCCCCATCTTTGGCCAATAGAAGTAGAGAGAGAGCCTTTCCTTAGTCTTCTTGAAACTCAAGTGACCAGCCAAAGGAATCTCGTGGGCTAACTGCAAGAACTGTGGTCTGTTCTCTTGGGGTACTACAAGTCGTTTGTAGTCTCCAGGTGCAGACTCGGTCGGTTCACTGTAGAAGAGGCCATCTTCCCAGTGCAACCTGTGTTTCCCAGGCTCTTGCCCTTCAGCCTGAGCTTCTGCCTGGTGGCGAAGACCTTCCAGAGTTGGACATTCCCTCTGTCCCTTACTGAAGTCTGCCCTGCTGGGTCCACCTTCTGCCAGTAAAGACTGCAGCTCAGGATGGTCAACAGGATCCAGATCTCCAATGAGTTCCTGGCCTTCCATTAGCTCTTCCTCAGAGTCTAATTCTACCACACAGGGTTGTACCTCCCTCTCAGCCTCGGCTGGAGGTGGAGTTACGGGTGTAACTTTGGACAACCGCGGGGAAGTCCATGTTGGCTGCACTGGAATGCTGGCTGCTGGTTTTGGGATAGAAGTCTTAGGTTGCCCTTTCGCTTCTGATTTCTTGGAGACAGCAGCCGACAATTCCAGTGGAGCGGGAGTGATTTCTTTCTTCATCATCTCCTGGAGAGTACCGCGCATGGTCCTCTCTCTTGCGGGTCTGGTTAGCTCCTGTAACCATTTACTAGGAGGTCTGGGAGTATGCGATACAACTCCGAGAGTTTTCAAATCGTTACCCAACAGTACGCGTCCTGGTACCTCACTCTGTATGCTGACAGGTATCTTCACAGTCATGTCGTTACACTGGATGAGAACTGGTAATTGGGGAAGCATCTGCACAGGCCCTCCAGCTAACTTGGTGAGGCGTTTGGGTGCCTTAGCAACATCCTCAGCCTGAAAAAACGATTTATCGACCACAGTTATGCTGGCCCCAGTGTCACTAATGGCAGGAGTCTCCTGACCATTCACCTGGACACTGTCCTTATAATACTCTTTAGTATTATCGGGGATAGAATTATAGACATCTAAATTCTGTTGTTCCAACAACCCCAGAGATACTAAAGAAACGCTGGCTGAGACTCCAATGGGTTCGTCAGCTAGCAGTAGAAAGTTTCCACTTGCCATTTGGACTTCCTCCTCTGGAGCGAAGGCTAAGGAGACAAGCTGGACCCCTGAAGGTTTACCCTTACATCTGGGATCTCCTTTCACGTGGTCAGTCGAGCCACAAACAAAGCATTTACCGAATGCTTTCTGGAATGGTGGCTTGTTCTGACCTCCTTCCGGTTTGGCACCAGAAGACGCACTATTCTGCTGTGGTTTTCCTTGTGGCTTACCCTTCTGGTTTTGTTTGGGGCCCTCTTTGGAATTTGAGTTATTAGAATTCTCTTTTGAGTCTTTTTTAGGCTGTTTTCCCTCATCCTTTTTCTGAGTTGCCCCAGAATCCTTATGAGTAGCCCTGTTGGCGACTTATAAGTCAGCAGCCTTAGCTAGCCTCCGGGAATCCAATTCCTTCGAATCAGCCAAGTGCTGTCTGAGCTCAGGAGAACAGGCATCATAAATAGACTCCAACATAAAAAGATTCCTCATACCCTCATAAGTGTTCACCTTGTAACCCTTAATCCATCCCTCTAAGTTTTTCAACCCTTCACTCACCCAGGTAGCCCAAGGGGTACCATCATGCTTTTTGAGGGTTCTAAACCTCTTAAGATACTGGGAAGGGGTCTTCCCGAATCTAGCTATCAAAGCTAGTTTCACACTTTCGTAATCCGTCTTATCCGCCTCCCCCAATTCCATTACCACATCAGTCGCAACAGGAGGGAGCATAGAGAACAACCAGGGAAGTAAATCATTCCCGGTGATGTCCTGGAGCCCATGATTGTACTCAAACAGTTTCAACCAATCCAACACATCCAATCTCGGTTCATACTTACCCACTAATTCCTTCGGCATCCGGGGTCTTTTGGGACTGGAGCTCCTAGAGGAACCAGAGGAGAGAGAAGCATTTTCTATAGACAACTTTTTCATCTCTAACTCTTGATTAAGTTCTATTTCCCTGAGTCTTAACTCAGCTTGCTTCTGCTCAGCCTGGGCATTCATCCGTCTGAACTCGAGCTCTTGGTTTCGTTCAGATTGAGCCAAGAACCGTTTGTATTCTAATTCGAGCTTCATTTTTTTCAAGTTCAAAATAAGCAGGGTTACTTGTGGGACCTGGTATGGGCCCCGTAGGCACAGCTGGTAAGGCAGGTAGAGGAGCAGGGGAGACAGTTTCGTTAGCCTCTCCGTCCTTGTCAGCCTCTTCATCGCTATCATCAGAATTACGATTTAGATCAACACCATCACTGCTATCTACATTTGCTGGATAAATTGGTTCCTCTGAACCAGTACCCAGACTTTGGTTCGCCAGCAATCTCTCTATTAGTTCTAACCTCTTGCCTCTTACAGGAAGATTCTCTTGCCTACAGAGAGCTCGCAAACTCTCAGTATTTTCACCTGACAAGGATTCTTGACTGTAGGTTTCCATCGTAGACATGTTTTTGAAAGTTGTGGTTAGTTATCCTAAAGTGTCGAAAAGCACTCGAAACTGTATACTCGATACAAATCCCACCGCTGTACACCAGTGTTAGGCGGAAACCTGTGCAGTTCCCTCTGGGACCACTGCAAAAGATTTAGGACTACAGGTGTTTGGCAGTAAACCCACTTGGTAGCAGTCTGCACCACACAGATTCACTGTTGGTAGCCGTGGCTGAGCAGTCAGACTTCCCTCAAGAAGAGTTAAGCAGTATGTGGAGTATACAAGATAGGGCAATTCTTCACAGCAAGACAAGCAAACACGCAACGAGGCTTAGTGTAAAGATATTAAGGCATTTATTTATAACGAAACATCTATCAAAAACACTATGGCACTATCACGGCAAACAAATCAAACACAGTTACTCTACGAAGAAAAAAACGATCAATCCCCCTAGCAATATTTCGACAAGTCTAGGTTCTAGCGGCACCACTTATTTGCAGACAGAGGTGTATGCCTCAACCTAGATGGCACTCTAATATTAGTTAGGACGGGAGAGAAAAATCAGTAGATTAAGAAATCAACACAGTTGAATACTTTACGGCTAAAAAATGCAAGGCAAGAAGGCAAGGACCACAATAGATCATAAAGTTCAGAGGCCAGGCCCACTCGGAGAGAGGCAAGGCGATATGTCCCAAAAAGTCTCTAGTGGAGATGCGTTCGAGTCTTTGTAGCAAATTATTATCGGCAGATTGAACTACTTCAGAACAATACGTGAGAAAGCTTAGAGGCGACCCAACGGAAAGGAGAGGATTAAGACACCTCAAACCGATCGAAAAGGGAAGCCAGGCGGACACGGTACCTTGTTGTGGAGGGCAGCTCCGGCGGGGGCAGTTGTTCCTGGTGGTGGATGCACGTCGAGTCTTTGCCAAGAGTAGAGATGATCTCGTTGTCGAAGAAAAGGGAAGTCCGGTGCACCACCAGGGAAGAGACCAGCCGCGGAGTGCTCCGTCACAAGGCACCACCTTTTGGTCGCGGTACAGGGGTAGTGGCAATCCGGTTGCCGAGGTGCTCTGCATGGGAAATTCGACCACTGCGTCCTGAGGCGAATAAAAAGCAAAGGGGACTGGTTGATCCCACCAGCCAGGGGAAGAGACTCTCCGGCAGGGAGATCTCCTCTGTCGTCGGAAAGTGGTGAGTCGGTTCCGCAGGGCTCCACCGGAGATGTTGTCGTGCAGGTCGGCCCAGCGTTACCCTCGTCGGATTCTTAGGTCCTGTGGCGACTTCTGAAGATCCAGTCCCAAAAACCCTGCTTTTATGCAGAAAACCCCCATTCATTCAGCCTAGCTGTCAATCCACACATGCTAAGTGGTGAGCGGGGAGGCTCACCACTTGGGCCAATCACTCCAGAGTGCGACCGGAGTTGGCAAGGCAACTCGGTCCAGGGTGCCTAAACCCCCTCCCACACCCCTGTGGTAACCCAGACAGAATGGCACCACTTTGGAGGGTCTCTGTCCAGAGGCCCGCCAAAAGTGGAACAAAGGGCTCAACCTTTGGTTTAGGAGTCACAGAGACGAACACAGATGCCATTTTACAAACCGAGTTCTGGCAGAAAATACAATCCGATAAACTTATTTAAGATAAGTAGACCGGTGGTACGTTAGAGATTAACGAGAAAAAGTATCAATCTCCAACAATGGGACGAATCCCATAGGGTTATGTTCGGGGTCGAACATACCAAGTATTTTCCACTGCCACCAGCCAAAACTCGACGAGGGGGGACGGAACAGTGCCCCCTCGAGTAACAGATCTAGGAGTAATCGAATTACCCCTACTAGTACGTCCACAATAAGATGGTTTGTACTAGTTCTGTTAGTAAATTTAGGTCTAGTAAAGCCAATGGTGACTTTACATGCCCGGGGAGACAGTAGTCAGTCCCCGGGTATGGAGTCTATGATGGAGGTCCGCTAGGATGCCCCAGTGTTACGGCCCGGAGGGTGCGGTGTAACACACATAGAAAAACATATGAGACCCTATGGAGTAAGAGACCCCATAGCCCATAGAACACTTTGACATTCAAAGGAATTACACACATTCATGTCCAAGAGTGGGAGGAAAAGAGTCTCACTCTTGGAAGGATGGAAAAAACAAACTCCAGAAATCAAGCAAAGCTGCTGGGGGACTCACTAGGTTAGGAAATTCAGCCTAAACAGAGAATTCTCCCTAACAATAGACATGATACATTTCTAGATGTGCATTACATTGACTTGCTTCTGTCTAATTTGGTAATGGTTCATAAGCCTGCACTCAATTAGAAACAGACCACAACAGGAGCCAGTGGTTTAATTGGGCCGGGGCCAGCCGGGGCCAGGCCCCGGCAGTCTCCAAAAAGTGGAACTGAGCAAGGGCCAAGCCGGGGCCCCCGGTCCCGCCACAACACAGCGGGACACATTATCTTGTTGCAGCTGCGGCCACAATGGGATAATGTTTAAGCCATTTTTAAGTCAGGGAAACTGACTGACATAAGTGCCAGCCAGCCACAGCATCGCTTAAACTGGAAGTTACAGTTTGAGCGATGCTGTGGCAGGCTGGCATTTCTGTCAGTCACTCTAACTTCCTCTTGTGACCCCTCACGTGAGGGGTCACAAGAGGAAGTGAATTTCCTTTTGTTTCCCCCACCCCCTCCCCTTGTCACCAAAGCGTTTTTGTCCCTTAGCGAACCGGGTGACTCAGTGCCATAGTTCTATGTTTATAAAGGACGGCTTGAAAAGTACACAATTCAAAGCTTTGCCGATGGACAAAGAAGCCTCAGACTTTGTCCGTCGGCAAAGCTTTATAAAAGATGGATTGAATTGTGTACTTTTCAAGCCATCTTTTATAAACATAGAAATATGTTAGCTTGAAAAGTACACAAACCATAGTAAGTTACGCATACAAATATGTAAATGTAAGTAGTTATATATTTGTGTGCGTACCTTACTTACCTTCAAGTCATCTTAAAGTACACAAACCATAGTAAGGCCAGCAAACAAATATATACATGCACACATTTATATATGTGTGTGTATATCTTACTATGGTTTGTGAACTTTTCAAAGCATCTTTTAGAAACATAGAAATATGTAACATATTTCTGTGTTAATAAAAGATGGCTTGAAAAGATCACAAACCATTGTGAGGTACGCATACAGATATATACATGCTTACATTCCATTTCTTACCCCACTTAAAGCCCTGCAGTAGGCAGCAAGGGTTCGTTAGTGGGTCTGCGCTTAGAGTCTAGAGTCTGGCGCTATATAAAAGCCCAATTGAATTGATAATAATCAGTATAAAAAGCTGTAACAAAGAAGGCAACTTCACACTTTTATAAAGAGGTCGGCGCTTTCCAAGAGAAACGTCAGCTGAATAGGTCTGTGACGAGGAAGACGGAGGATGGGGTAATATCGTTTAACATAATTCACCCATTAATTGTAAGAAGGCAACCACTGAACAAGTGCTTCTATACCTACACATTGCAATTATATGGTGTATTAATTTCGTTACACAGGAAAATACCAGTTTAAAAAATGAATCAACAAGCTTCAATATAACGCATTATGAGACAAGGAAATGGCATATGCTTCCAATGGCATGTCTCCCGTAGGCGGCAGAGAGCAGGCTGCAAATAGAACAGTCTTGTGATGTTTCTTCTTCGCACCTGTGTCCTCAGGAGGCAGACACATGAGCAATTTACATTCTATTCGGGTTTCACACATTCCCAGGGGATTTTGGGGACTTTTTTAGATTAAATTTAAACTAGCATGCCATGTCAGCAATACTTCCTGCTGCTTCCCTCTCTGACTAGTCCGTGAGACCCCGAGTTTCCCTTCTGCCGTTCAGATCCCAGAATGCGGCACATCCAGATGCTGCTCATCTGCACCATGAGGCTGGTTTATCCTGAAGGTTGTCTGCCTGTGGCCTTGTTTCCCGGGTGATCTGGGAAGGAGCCTCGAGCCATCAGCAATTTCTGGCATGTTTGAGCTCGTGTCTGCAAACAAGATGCATGGTATTATCACCGGTTTGAAACGACACAAAAAACACAAGAACCAGTTCCAGATGGTTTTCAAATGCTTAAATGTTGGAATCCTGACATTTGGCAATAATGCACATACAGGTATGTTCCCAAAGTGGAGAGGACAACACAGACCAACATGGAGGTTTTCAGCAAGGTGACAGCTAATCATCTGATCCTATGTATGTATTGTACTCAATGGACAGTTTCTTTCACACCTCAATGATCACACACAATAGCTCGAACTGAAAACTCCATGTAATACGGTACTGTATGTGTCAGATATGGGTACTTCCGTATTTTTCATTTACAGGGGATCAGTTTCAAGTCGGTAAGAAATGGCAAGCACAAAATATAGTGGGACACTGATTAGCCCTCCCTTTACCACTCACACAATTTGTGTGTGCACTGCTTTATGCTTCACTTACTTTCATCACTTAGTCAACAGAGGATTGTGTATTCAAAATATAATGTATTCATTTTTAGTTAAAAGGTGTTTTGTTATTTATAATAACATCCGTGGTTCAAAACGATTGTACAAAACAAACATATGCAATACGATACTCATTAGACGAAAAAAAGTTGCCTTGGGGGTTAGTAGGATGTGACTTAATCAATTATAACACACCACATCTACAGTCCAATTTTGAACTATTTCATATAAGTCAAACCGGAAAAAGGATTGCATTAGCAAGTCTAGTATATGATACCATGTATGAGCATAAGACCCAATTTTAACCTGTTCAGAAATCTTTACTTAGGTTTTTTTAATAGTCGTGAAGTTGTTATGGCACTCAGGCAAAAACAAATATTCATATGTCATTATTGGAATAAGAACAATTGGGTGAGGGTAAGCTGTGTCCTATAGCGCTGGGGCAATGGATATGATATGGATGTGAGGTGTGCTAGCTGCGTGGCAAGTGGTATGTGGTATAACCTATGCCACTTGACCAAGTGAGTTTAGTAACTCAGTAGTAGGTTGTCCTCATTGGCTTGTAATATTTACAGATGGTAGTCATTCCACCCTTCTCCCTCCATGGAATTGAAATATAAGCAGAGGTGTCATGTAAGGATTCTCCCCTATGCGCTCCGCGTGTCAGGACACCTCTGCTCATATTTCAATTGTAACAAGGGAGACAGGTAGAATGACTAACATCTGTAAATATTACAAGCAAATGAGGACAACCTACTAAGGAGAGTCCAAAGGGAAACCATAGGCCTTGAGAAAGACATCTTGTTGAAGCACGTGTTGGCTGTTTTTACACAATTAAACTACCACGAAATAAACTTCACAAGCAACCTATTAACGACTTTGGGATACTATTTTCATGGACAACGCCTCAAAGGACATTGCATAATTGTATTGTCAGAGTGCGAAGTGCGAGGGGTTTTACTAAACTCCTTTTTGGAATAGGCTTGACTGATCTCGCCAAGATATCAAGCCATGTTCTTGCCGACATGTGTTTCAGCCCCTTAACCATGATACACTTTTCCAAAACGTTCTTGGTCAGTTGTTTAATAGACCTTCATCAGGCTGGGACATTATTTAATGTTGGAGTCAATCCGTTTTTTACTCAGGTTTTCTCTGTATTAGTAATGCGCTCTTTACAAGTTGCCTTTGCTGGCACCTTTAGGCCATCACCTCAGACTCTCTTAGTATCCAGCAGCATTCTGCACCCCTCACATCTGTGCCTAGGATGGGGTTTCCCAGCTGTACGCAACGGGGGCACCCGAACATCATATAAATGGGCCCCACAAGCCCTGGCATATCTTCTGGCTGCCAAGTCGTGCACAACATGCATCATCATATAAGACACAGGCCATCGCAAAACTAGATCACACATTCTGTGCATTAGTAACCTTCATACTATTGCACAAGCTTACATAACATACGCTAAACATCAACAATCTAGCAAGGTGTGCAACCACAAATCTGCCTCTCTCCCTCTCTCTCTCTCTCTCTCTCTCTCTCACACACACACACACACACACACACTCTTCTATACAACCCACTTATTGCAGCAATGCAAAATATTGTCATATAAAGATCCAAACATAGCACACAAATAATACACAATGGAAAACATATGCCAGCTATCATAGAAGCTTACAACAAACATTGAAATCATCACAAAATTAAACTGTATTTATAATCACTCGAACCCAATCCAAGATATATTCAAAACACTTTCCATTGTAGGTGAAAAATATTTGACAAGTGAAGGAAGCATTTCTAGGTGCATTTGAGAGCAGCCATACCGATATAGAAGCAAAGGTGAACTGTTGGTGCTATGCATTTAAAATACTGCAATGAATGCAATGAAAGTACTGTAGTGACATCAGTGATGGCATGGTAGCAACCACAAAATACCATATTAGCACCCGGCGCAGCAAATCCACGGGATACACTGAATGTGGATTGGCACGTTTCCAATCCTTACCACAGTGTAATCCAGTGCATCCCGCACCCATGGAAATGGAGGTACTCCCTTCTCTCTTTTCCAAGGTGTTCAGTCTCCTCTCATTCATTAGTACGGAACAACTTGGCCCAAAATGGATCCCTGTTGCTCCGTGCTTATGAAGCAGTACGCGCGTTCTAGTGTTCCTAGAGCTAACGCGTACAGCAATGAAACCTTTTCAAACTGCAAATAAAATGCTGCTTGAAAAAGTTTAATCAGCCTTAGTGTTCTGGGGCTGCAAACTCGGGAACACTAGTTTCCCGAGCCTGTAGACCCCGAATGCTAAGAGCAATACGCCCCTCCACGGAGGGCCAATACCGCTCGCAGTCATGCCCCCGGGGCCTTCATAACTATGGGCCCCGGGGGCATTACCTTGGGTGGTATTGGCCCGCCGTCGCGGGGCATATTACCATAGTAAACGTGTTACCTGATATCACAATGCATATCACTATGCTCTTTTTTTGCAAGCTCAATTGTTTCTTTATGTGCCACTTGTACAATGTTAACAGAATGCAACCAAGATGCTTAACTGGCCCAGGTGCTCTCTGAGAAACCTGCTATTACTGAAGCTCAATGTGCAGCTGACAGCTCAGTTACTTGGGTGAGTATCTGTGCACATGAATAGGCCTGTAGGGAGAGGATGAATGAACTGGTAAGTGAACATTTAGTTTCATGTTATTTTTGTTAAATGGTTTTTATTAACATTAAGTATAAGTCAGTTACAGAAATATACAGAACAAGATAAAAAATAACTGTAATAGGGAGAGGTTAGTAAAACCCAAAGTTGACAACAAAGTTGAACAATAATAAGATTCAATAATGTACCAAATGCAAGGTGAAATACGTTATCACAAAAATATTCAATGAAAATAATATGTCAATTATCAACAAGGGAGACAAACATGAAAAACAAAGAGACATTAGGGAAACATATAATTTATTTAAGATGTAGATGGTATAATAGTGAATTAAATAGCAGTAATAATGATCTATTAGTAAGATATCTAGGGCTGATTCATGGAATTAATTGTGCCGAAAAAGGGGAACTTGCACATGAAAACGAGCGCAAGCTCCTGTTTGTCGATTCATGGAACACAATGCGCGGGGCTTACCAGACACTTGCGAGGAATCCACGCGTGTCCAACACATCACTGCAACACTACGAACACCTTGCGCGAGATTCCCAGTGAAGGAGCATACCGTCTTGCACAGTCACTTAAAAAGGGGGCAGAACACATGGAATGGGGAACAAGTGTAAATGTGGGCGTTACGTGGGAAGCACCATACTAAAATACTTGCTAGGCCCACACGCATGCTAACAACACGTATTCATGGAATTGAACAGAGCTCACCGGCACGTGGAAAAAGGCGCACTAATCTAGAAACACGTCTGCCACTTGAAAGCTGGTGTAAGAGTCACAGCGCACAAAAAACAATGCATAAAAATGATGCGCGGAAAACCAACCCGCATATACAGCTACGATGAATGTCCCATTTTTCGCAGCAGTGATTGTGGAACACCACAGGAGGAGGAGGATAGCCCAAGCCTGCATTTTTGTTTACCCAGGACCAGCCTTTTTGGGATGCCTGATGACCAGGAATATGGCAGGTATAGGTTTCCACCTCATATTATATTAGACCTGGTCAGGAAATGGGAAGATGATCTCACATCACCCAACCACTCCTTCGCCACTGGAGTCTTCTCATCCCCCACAAGCACTCCCATGTGTACCCTCTTCTCAAGAAACACTCTGCCGACCCGTCCTGCCCAGCTAACTATCGTGCAATCTCCATCACTCCCTTCCTGGGCAAACTTCTGGAAAAGCTGGCCATCTCCCAGCTTAATCTTCACACTGAATATGTCGGTTGTCTTCATGACCATCATTCTGACTTCAGAGCTGCCAGAAGCACGGAAACTGCTCTCCTGAACATCGGTGAAAACCTGCTCTAAAACCTTAACTCCAACACCCCCAGTGTCCTCATCTTACTTGATCTCTCATCTGCCTTTGACACAATCAACCATGCCATTCTGCTCAACCGTCTCCATGATAACCTGGGTATCACCAGTCAGGCCCTGGTGTGGCTGACTTCTTTCCTCTCTGATCGACCCTCCCAGGTCCAACTTGGGTCCTTCCTCTCCTCTGTCTCTATCTCTACCTGTGGTGTCCACCAGGGGTCTAACCTCTCTCCCTTGCTGTTCAACCAATACCTAGCACTTATTGCCCACTGCATTGCTGCTCTCTGCCCAAACTTTCAGTGCTACGCAGATGACACTCAACTCATTTTCAGGCTACCCTCGGCCACTTCTTCTCCGTCTCTCATCTCTGACTGTCTGTTATCCAGGAGTGGTGCCCTGCCAACGATCTCTGCCTTGATGCCAGTAAGACTGAGATTCTCCTCATTGGCAGACCCGTTCCCTCCTTTCCTACCACTCTCTGGCTGGCCGCTTTTGGCCCACTTCCTGCTCCCACCTGCGAGGCTAAAACCCTTGGGGTCATCTTCGACTCCACACTCTCCTTACATCTCTGACGTCTCTAAGAAGTCACACTACCAGATGCACCTCCTCAGAGTTATTCTTGCTTTCCTCTCCTCTCACTGTCTCCAGAGCTATGGTTCTCTCTAGGCTGGACTACTCCAACAACCTCTTTCTAAATCTGCCTGCTTATACTCTCAGCCCTCTGCAACTCATCCAGAACAGGACTGCGAGACTTGTCCGTGGCCTCAAGCCCAGGGATTGTATCTCTCCAGGACTGAACTCTCTTCACCGGTTCCCAGTGGCTGCAAGGATTAAGTTCAAAACCCTCTGCATTGTCCACAAGGCCTTCTGGTGCCTGGGGCCTCAATACCTTCAATTATCTCTTCCTAAATATCTTCCTTCTTAAGGTCTTCACTCATCTGCCTCCAACTCCCCCAGGGTCAGTCGCTTCTCCAAGCAACAAGTTGGTGGTAGATCTCTTTCCTTGGCTGGGGCCTCCTTCTGGAACAGCCTCCCTGCCTCTCTGAAACTTGAGGAGAACCACCTCTGGTTCTGGAAACACCTCAAAACCTTTCTCTTTGCTTCTTCTTTCTCTCCTCCTCTCCCCTGCTGAATTCCTGGCTGAACTGTACTGGTTACCTGGCCAACTTCTGATCTCGGGCCCAGGTCCCCTCCCCCACCAGTTACACACATGACTGCCTCCCGCACAACCCCCGCACTTGGGGACTGTTTTCTCTATCCCTACAGTCACCCACCAGCATGTGACACCTGATGTCTGCACTTAACCTTGCACTTGCCACCAGCTGGCCCTACTGCTCATATTGTTATTTATTATTTTTTCCCATGTACTGCACTGCCCCTATCCTCCCTCCCACTCCGCACTTTTCCTCTTACCCTGCACTTGCGTGATCTCAATGACACTTGGCCTAGTAGGATCATTGTTTGTCTTCCCTCTGTTCCCCCTCCCTTGCTGTGTTGCACCTTGAAACACTTGTGTATAGGCGCGTTATAAATGCCATATCATATCATATCATCCTGTGCCCCCAAGCACTGAGCCCCTTGGAAAAGGTCCTCAATGTACTGCATTTTTTGGCCACTGGGTCATTTCACCGGACAACTGCCATAGTCAGGGGCATTTCACAGCTCACGCAGTGATGCTGCCTACACCAGGTGTTGGCAATAATGACAGCACGCCCCTCAGTCCGCAGGCACATATACATGCCCAGAACACCTGCAGAAAGGCAGGCCGTGGTCCAGGACTTTTAGGGGGTGGTGCACTTCCTTAAAGTGCTTGGTGCCATCGAATGCACCCATGTGGCCCAATTTCCACCTAGGGCCACTGAGCACATCTATCGCAATCGCAAGCACTGGAATTCCATCAATGTGCAGATTGAATGTGATGCCAAGAGAATCATTACCTCTGTATATGCAAACTATCCAGGGTTCACCCATGATAGTTTCATATTCCGAATGTCACCCTTACACCGGGCCATGGAAACTGGGAGGCATGGCAACACATGGCTCATTGGTGGGTACAAATGGCCCTGCAAATGCATGCATGTCAAACACAGAGAAAAGCACACCACTGACAAACCATGTCACCTCCACAGGGGACAATACCTACCCTCTGAGCACCTACTTGATGACGCCAATATGGAACCCCATCACACCACCCCAGGTAAGACGCAACATAGTCCATATTGCAACTAGGACCATAGTGGGGTGCACATTCGGAATGCTTAAGTCATGCTTCTGCTCCCTTGACCACTCTGGTGGTAAGCTACTATATGCACCACCAATAGTGTGAAGGATAATTGTGGCAGCATGTGTCCTGCACAATGTTGCAACACGGCGTGGCGTACCGATGGACATGATATGTTATAATATGATAGGTTATTTATAACGCGCTTAATACCCAGATGTTTCTGTGCGTGCACTCGGGGATCGAACCTGTGTTGCACCGTTTTGTCGTGTTTCCCAGGCGAGCGTGTTGCTGTTGAGCTATTCTCTCGAGACATGGTGGTGCAGTCACATACCCAACCACATGCACAGCGGCTGCACTTGGGAGGGGAAAGGGCACATGGTGAGGCTGCCCGTACCCAGCTTGTGGCACAATTTTGCACCTAAAATCCAACCCCTGCAGGGTGCACACAGCCCTGGCACATACCAGGTGACATTCGATGATGACAAAGGGACAACCATCTGTCCAAACCTTACCACCCTGATAATCTGTTCTTGGAAGTGCTCTATTGTGTGCATCCCTTAAACTTAAACCAATTCAATCAGTTGTGCACAAAAGGAACACATGGAAGATGGAGTATGCCACTAACACCGTGCCAAAGTACACATCTAAATGCTGGTATGTGACCTAAACACTCCCACACTTCATTGAACCTGCTTGCCATGCCATGGCATGGCATGCAATGTCAAAAGAGATAAATAAATGAACAACACATAGCACTACTGTTACAAAGTGCTGAACACTCAATGGAACTAGTTCAGAAAGAACACACTATCACACATCAAAATAAAAATGTACACAGGAACAGAACATCAATTGCCCAGTACACCATAACAGAAACACAGTATCCCAACAGTTAATCTGTCTGACAGTGACTCATCATATTAGCACAAGTGCATCAATGTGTTGTAACTTGCATAGGGCACCCTTGCAGTTTTTGTGTGGCACTGCTAACCAAAGGGGGCAGGTAAGTGCATACATCAGGAAGGCAAACTATACTGGACATAGGCAAGGTAATAGATTAAGATGCAACCTGAACAAAGGATGGCTCTCAATGTCCAACCAAAAATGGGATGGCAACGATGCACTGGCCAAACAATGATGAATCCCACTAGGGGTGTATACACAGGTTGGACTTCAGACTGCCCTCAGATATAACGGAAGCCCAATGCCTCTGTGTAAGTTACTTTTACATGCTGCACTCTTTGCAAGCCCATGGAAAGGGGAAGCAGGAGTGTCATATGTGTTTGGACCCTAAGGCACAAACAAGGAGTGTACCAACATAAGACAAGCCTGTGTAGGTCCAGCTGGAACCTACAGTGGATGCCCTTGGATGCCACACAAAGCATCACACTGCCACATACATTCACAAAAGACCACAGGTAAGACAAGGGAAGGAAGGTGCAGACATTGGCTGCTGGGAATCTCAACAGTCTAACTCAGAACAAGAGACTAACATATGCACAAGTGAGTACACAAGAATGGCAAATCAAATTTACAGGGTAAAATAGGCAGCAAAGACAACAAGGTTCTCAAGGGGTAAACCAAGTAAACAAAAATCAAAAATGCCCTTGGTGGACCAGGGGAGGAGGGGACCCAGGAGGCTGGAGGGACAGGGTGCACATCAACACCCACAGGCAATTTCAGTGAGGGGGCAGTCTATGTGATGTAAAACATACCAGTATGCTCCAGCAAGGCTCAATGTGGGGAAAACATGAAAAGAAAAAATGTTACACAGTATGCTGTGGCACCTAGCAATAGAAAGAAGCACCTGACTGGCATAGTTCATTCACCAACATCACTGATGCAAATACACAGATGCTGCGTAGCATAGCCATGCATGAACTGTCAAACAGCATGAGATGGAACTTGACGACTACTGTCCCAGAGCCATGTACAATGGATGTGACATGACATTACATGGAATTCACAAATTCAAAACACACAAGTGTCACAAGGTGCCAACATGCTAGGGTGGTGGAATAAAGTGAAGCCAGACAAATCGATTCCATGAGGCCAGGTCACATTGACCAACAAACACATTTTCACAGGCTGTAGGGTCCATTCCCCAAGAGCAAGTTTACAAATCAAAGACTAAAGAACCCCACCTCGAACCATTGTCTTTTCTTACTTTGGATGTGACACAGTTCTTGCACCAGATAACAAACTGTGTAATTTCATTACAAAATTATTTTATTATTTAAACATTTACCTTAATCATAAAAACATATAAAAGCATTTAAACATTACACATTATCAAACATGACACACACATTTCAATTAATAAAGTGCAGATATTCGTGAATTATCGAAACCTGGTACAGTCTAATCATTGTGGAATGCACCCTTTTATTTAAACTGCACTGGAAAGCTACTGGAAGACCACAAACATTAAAGGCTAATCTATTGTTGCATATGTGTCAGCTCTTTTGTGGATCCTCAGACAGACAAAGAGGTCCTAAATCAAATGAATACGCTAATCACACATATTATTTTGATTCCAATGTTACCATGAACCCAGCATGTTTCGTTCTTTGATCAATCACACAAATTTATCAAGAACTTCTTCAGGGGGTCCAGCTTTGTTCAACAATAATTTCCGCAACCTTCTCTACTTTTCTTTACGCCAAATTGGCCACGCCTTCAATTCAAAGTACTACAAAAGACAACAGAATACACAGCTATCATTAATGCTGTTCAAAATATCATTCTCAATTACAGGCAACTAAATAACCTACAAGAGGCTCACTTTGTTCTCGCTTTATCATTAAACACGCACAGTTTTGTGAGTGTGTCTTCAATGGAGACTCAGATCTATCAGGGTACCACAAACACAGCATGGCAGGTCAGATTAGTCTACCTTGACCCCCGGGCATCCTGCATTACACAGCTTGGCCCCTAAAGGGTATCTACCTCCTCAAATATCATGTTAGGGGCACCACCGTGGGTATATTATCACTACAATCCATTTAAATTAAGTAAACACTGCAATAACCATGTCCTCTTTACATGTCTCATTAATTGCCCGTTTCGTGCCGATTCGCTCCCTCAGAGTACCACCCTATACTAGTAATTGTAAGATGTTTTACATGAGGGGATAGCAGATCATTAAATCCTCATCATATTCATACTGTCTCCAAGGCTATTGCCATACTAAACATATTGACAACATTAAATCTACACCTGTCTACCACCTTGCATATACCTTCCGTTGGCTGATGAAGTCTGCCTTAGTCATAATTCCATCTGACCTCCTTCGGTCTGCTATACGGGCTCTCAGCATGGGCAATTGTGTAGTGAAGTGACTCCCAGCCTTCTTAGGTTGGCTTGCTAGGTTTATTATTATCATTACAAGCAGTCAATCAATAAGTTACATGTAGGACAATAAAACACTGGCAGCCCATCACCCAGGCCTCTGGCTGAACAACTGACCAGGTTAGAACATTCACCCATGCATTCCATCACTCAGACATAAACACACCACATGACATCACAACATCCCTTCTGCAAAGCCAAGCCATACACAACAAATTGCTTCAATGCAAATTATGTCACCTCGTCGTATTCGAGGTTTGTGTGCTGAAACCCAACAAACGCAAGGTTATACACGTGTCTAAACTAGGTGTCAGCTCGCGCAGTTTCCCATCAGATATCTGCTACTATATATCCATATCATCCATGTAGGAAACCACAAGCCCCGCATACCTTAATCTCAGCAAACGCCTCACCGTCGTTCTCACGACTTGCTCCGGCACTCGTCCTGGAGCATGCATTATGTTCACAAAGTAACGTCCATGTCTTAAAGGGGCCAGTTACCAGACATCAACGTTCAAAATCTGGATGACGTGGAAGATTATTGTTGCAATGTAAAATGACCTTAACCCTCATTTGTTAGATCAGGAAAAGGACACGACCTTTGTTTTCTTAATTGGTATTCACGGACGATGATCTGAGTGGAGCTGCCCCTATTGCTGTCATACACACAGCTCCATCACTATGTAAAATATCTGCTGTCATTGAGCTAATCTGTCCTCCTCATTACATTTAACTTACATGTATACTTCTTGGATACTCACAACTCAGCTCTATTTTGTGCTCGTCATCTTTTCCTCTTACCTTTCACAGATTTTGCCAATACACTATTTCATTAAGGCCTGTAACTGATGTGTTAGAAAGAAAAATCAGCCACTGTTCTTTCCTGTATAATCTCTTGGCTATTGATTCCCCATATTGGGAAGATGTAATCTGCATAACCACAGTCAATCTGAGTGTATCGCGTCCATGTACAGGTCACATTGACATAACGCAAGTGAATAGGCACGTTAAAGGGAGAACTGGGGTTGGAAGTGTGAGTGGGCAGTGCAGTACATGGGAACAGCCTCAAATGAAAACATGACTACGTAACCAGTAATGCAAATGTCATGGCCTGGTGGCAGTGGAAGGGTAAGTGTAGACATCAGGGCCCTCATTAGGACTCCGGCGCTAAACTATGGTGCTATTAGCACCATGTTCCATGCCGGAGTCCGCCATGGAGAAAGGGGGAATTACCACCCCATTCCAAGGTTGGCGGGGCGGTAATTCCCCCTTTCTCCATGGCCCTTCCCCATTCCCATTTTTGCCCCATAGGGCTCAATGGGGATGGGGAAGGCGGCAATTACGGTACTGCAAATTGTGGTACCGTAATTGCTATCAAGGTCCCTTTGCGGGTCCCTACTTTAACGGCTGGTCCAGACCAGCCGTTCAGGTCAGGTCCCGCAAAGGGACCTCGTAGTAAGGCGCTAAGGGGTTAACGGTGCTGCAGCCTTTTACAGCGCCATTAACCCCTTAGCGCCAGGGTCGCAATGACCCCTCAGGTGTCAAGTGCTGGTAGTGGGTTGTAGGGATACAGTAAACTGCACCCAAGTGTGGCGGATGACCGGGAGGCAGTGCATGGGTTCAACTGGTGGCTCAGAGAACCGTGTCAGAGATCAGAGTGGGGACAGATGACTAGTGCATTCTCTCAGACATCCAGGACTCCAGTAGGGGAGAGGATGAGAGAAAGCACAACACATGAGGAAACATCAGATGTGCCTCCAGACCCAGAGAAGGTTCACCTCCAGTTCCATTGTGGCTGGGAGGCTGTACTAGAGGGAAGCCCCAGCCGAAAATAGACATCAAACACCAACTCATTGCTAGGAGAAGCTACTGCCCGGAGAGAGTAGGAGAGGGATGATTTAAGACCATGAGAAGGAAGCGAATTTGGAAGATAGAGTTGAAGGCATTGCAGCCCCAGGAGCCATTAGGCCTTGTGGACAATGCACAGGGTTTGGAACAGAACAGTCGTAGCCACTGGAAGCCAGTGCCATGATCACAGTCCTGGGGAGAAACAATACCTGGCCCAAAGACAAAAGGACAATTCTCACAGACCTGTACTGGATGAGTTGCAGAGGCAACAGAGTAGAAGCACAGACATCTTGGTAGAGGCTGTTGCAGTAGGCCAGCATATGGATGACCAGTCCTCTGGAGAGATGGAGCTGCTGGGGGAAGGAGAGGAAACCAATGATACCTCTCAGGTGGTGCAGCTGCTAGGGTGACCTTTCAGAGATGTCAGAGATGTGAGGAGAGAAGGCGATCGTGGAGTGAGAGATGATCCCAGGCTATCTGCCATCACAGGTTGGAGCAGGAAGAGGGTCAAGAGAGGCTGGGCAGAGAGTGACACGAAAGGAGGGAGCAGGTGTGGTAATGAGGATTGTCACAGTGTGTAGCACATTGTTTGTATGCAGTCTGCAGGACTACAAGCCTGTGTCACTCCACCATGACATGGTTCACCTATGTCAGTCACGGAGATGCAGTCAGAACTGCCAGACACTCGTTACACTTCATTCAATCAACATACACATGTCCTGGATGCACACACTTCACCACTCACCGGACATTTCCTCATAATATGTCAGGTCTCCCACGCCTTGGATCTGCTCCACATCAATCATATCACAAATGCTCCCCTCATCTGGAGTGAGTTCATCGTCCTCTTGTGGTGACCCACCTCCAGCCACAAGAGTAGAGGCGAAGTTGGCAGTCAGCTTCTCTTTGGCTTGGTGCCGGATGTCATTCCAATGCTTCACTACCTCAGGAGCGGTGCACCTCTCATTGCCCAAGGTGTTGAGTCTATCCATGACACGCTACCAGTGGGCCATTCGCAGAGCAGGCATATGTGTGCTCCCTGCCTGCACGAGCATGCCACGTTCATGTTCCTGCATGTAGTCCATGAGGATCTGGAGTTTGTCATCATTGAAGCTCCTCTTCCTTGATGTGTGGGTCTCCTGTGCCGTGCGTTGGTTTTGAGTCTGTTCTGCTACTGCACGCTTTGCCTTCTTGCAAGGTCATGCAGAGGCTGTGTGGCTGGTACCGCTTGTGTCAGTAGGGGCTGGAGCACTGGTGGATTGGGCTATGGCATCACCAACTGATGTTGGGATGGTAGGTTGCATTGCAGGTAGCCGTACCTGGGTGCTGGTGCCAGGTTGTTTCCCTTGGACACAATGGCATGTGCCCCTACATCTCGGTGGGCCTGTGCTGTGGCCACTACAGGCCTTGCTGGGGGATGCTGAGCCTGAGTGGTGGTGGCTGCAGCTGCCCCTGCAGCTTCCTGACACTGGCTGGTATGGACAGCAGATGGCCCTGCTGCTCCAGTAACCTGGGTGCTGGGGACGTCAGAATCAGCTGCATCTCTCTGAACCTCTTGGGTGGGGGGAATAGCTGTCCCTGCATGGCGCCGGGTACCTTGGACACCTCGGACACCTTGGACACCTCGACTACCTCAGCCAACCTTGGCCACCTTGGCCACCTCTGCCACCCTTCCCACTTGAGGCCCTCCCACTCATCTCACTGATGGATTAGTGCAATGGGAGGCACAACTATCAATTGTCCTAGGCAATTTCAGTGAGGGGGCAGTCTATGTGATGTAAAACATACCAGTATGCTCCAGCAAGGCTCAATGTGGGGAAAAAATGAAAAGAAAAAACGTTACACAGTATGCTGTGGCACCTAGCAATAGAAAGAATGCATACGAGAAGGACATGTAAGGTACTTTGACGTTAAGAGTGGGGGTACGCGACACACACGAGCACCCACAGTAGGCAAAATGCGTACATGTCTCACCGTTAGCCTAAAGAAAAGTGGAAAAGTACATGCGCACATGTACGCATAGGCAAATCCCCCATGAAAACAAAAAGCCAGCACTTTCGCAGTAGTGAAGAGATCGAGTGGAAATGCTATTATCTCCGAAGTCCACACACCTGTCCGCTATAACTGGCACAAGTGTGTGATGGTCTCCTACGCACCACTTTATCCCATTAATGTACGTGAACGCCCAACGTTCAGTGCATTTTACGTAATTTACGCACTTAGGCCCTTTCCTCTATTTTCATGTCAATGCAATGTTTCAGCACATGTGGAGTCACTCTGTTTCCAGCTGCCCACGCAAGTAACATGGAAGACCCACGCTCCTGTGTACTAGCCAATTTACCTGCCTCCAACTGCCCTGAGCTGCCTCCTACGAGCCATCTGCTGCTGCCTGCCCACTGTGTGTGCCTGCTGCCCACGTGCCCTGCAATTTTTGTGCCTACTGTGCAGCCATTGCCAGTGCTTCTGTCGTCAGACCTGTGACCACCTCTGCTGATCCAGAAGACTCACAACCTGCCAGACCACCACTCCACAGCCCAGCCCCAGTACCACCTTGCCCACCCACACCTGCCTCGGGTGTAAGTCCTGGGTCATTATGATGCCCTCTTCAACCCAACAACGTAAGTCGGCAAGGAAGGACAGAAGATGATCTGGGCCGAGAACGTGGGTGCCATGAACGCGAAGGAGGGGGCACCCCGGGACTGCATCCATGTGCATAGGCGCTGGGAGGACTTCAAAGCCAGGACCCACAACAAGGCCCCGCGCTTCCTCCAGGCTGGTGTCAATGAAGGCGGGCACTGGGGCCATTTGAACACCAACAACATGCATGTCCTGGAGCGGTTCTACCCAGTGCTGCACGCCCAGGTCATGGATTTGCAGTTCCGTCTGGAGTCGACTGGTAAGTGTCCATGTGTTGGTGCCCTCAACAGTGCAAGTGCATGTTGATGTGTGGTTGGAGGGTGCATCTTGACCTTATGGCAGGTATTACTCTTGTATGGATGTCTGTGTGCATGTTCCAGACAGTGCTGCAACTGTGTCCATTGAGGCATGTGTGATACCAGCGGTGTTACTGTTGCAATGCATGATGTGATGCAGCACGTGGCGATGTGCACCTGGTTGCTTATATGTGGCTGAGACATGGCCGCATGAGAGGTGTGACACAAGGCTGCTGTCGTAAACATCATGGGAATGCATGGTTTACATGTGCATGTGTCTGAGAAGTGAGTGTGTGACTGACCAACACTCCTGGATGGATGGTACTGGAGCATTTGAATGAGTTACCGACTCTTGCTGCACAATTGACATTGATTGAACTGTGATGTGATAGCTTGTGCCCTGCTTCAGAACTGTCAGGTGATGTATGTGAATGATATTAGTATGTCCCATGATCCATGTGTGGAGCATGCATAATTTGTAGGTGCCGACAGTGCCTTGTCCAAGGGTGTGATTGTCTGTTGTGAAGGACAGACATGTATGTGCATGTGTGTAAGTTTCACATAGCTGTGTTTTGTGGAGGGTGATGATGGTTGTGACCTTTTCCAGTGCACTTCATGTGCATATGTTTTCTGCCAAAGACACATAGGTACAGTGCCCTGACGTTTGTATTATATGTCTCCCTATCCACAGTGATGTTGGAAGAAGAGGGTGGAGAAGCTGCTGTGGAGCAAGGCAGCCAGGATGCCTCCACCAGGCACAAGACCCAGTCACGTGCCCATGTAATTTCATCTTCAGGGAGCGAGGAGACTGGTGCTGCATCAGAGACATTGGCCGCAGCTGCTGAGGGGAGGTCCAAGAGGGCGAAGGTGGTTGTGGACTCCACAGCAGTGGGAGGGACAGGTGAGCTCACAGAGGGGCAATCCACTGCGGAACACGCTGGGGAGGCATCCAGGTTGGCAGGGGAGGAGGAGGAGGCCACATAAGCCCAGTCCATGGGGCCCGGCAGGGGTTATTAGGTGGGTGTGACTGGTGCTGTCCAGACTCAGGGGCAGGAGGCAGTGCAGGTCACTGTGGAGGTGCCTGTGCCTAATCCTGTCCCTGTGCCTGCAACTGCACCCGTATGCACCTGCGGGCATGCCCTAGGCTGGACCAATCTGCAGGTGGTGGATGTTTCCACACAAATCGAAACACCATTGCCTCTGGATCTCGCCATTCGATACAGGGTGGAACCAGTGCTAGCTGGTGTCGCGAGGTGTACAGCCACCATTCTTGATGATGTGCAGGCTTACGGCGGTGAGCTTGCACATCATCACAATGAGGTCTGGCGTCTCCTGAACTGGCAAGCTCAGTTCCTGGTCTCAAATTGGTTGCGTGGGCTGGCGACTTCTGCAATCCCCTCCTCGTCTTCCTCCTCTGTGCGCCAGTCGTCCTCCCTGGCGCCTTCTGGCCCAGATACCACCAGGGCCCCCTGTGTACCTGTTCCACCCACAGTGGGCAGTCTGGTTGAGATCACATCACTGCCAGAGTCGGGATTCGATTTAGGATCAGCAGAGGTGGTCACCGTGCCAATCCGGCTGACGTCAGGAGCTGTGGCAATGGAGGGAGAGCAGGCACAAAGGAGCAGGGCCCATGCACGATGGCTCCGGGTGTTGTCATCATCCCAAAGGCTGTCCTTAAGGAGCGGGCACCGGGTAATTTGGCAGCAGCAAGCTTGAAGTGGGAGGCTACAGAACTCAGGGCTTACCATCTCAGGGAGGCAGGTATCGGGCATCAGGCAGGATGCAAACATCGACCTTTGTGTAAGGATGTCTTCCGTGTTGGAGCGGTATGGCAGAAAATCGGGGCATAGCGGCAGCGGGCATGGGAGGCAAGACTCACCATAGCCAGCGGGGAGATTTCACTGTGTCGGGCAGAGAGGCGGGCTGAGGTCCTCGAGGAGTCATGCAGGGAGTGGGAGGAGATGGAGATGACCATGTTGGAGTCCCTGAAAGCCCTCGAGGTGAGAGCGGAGGCCCACCTAGGGGAAGTGGACGCAGTGTGCGATCATGCCCTGGCTGAAACATTGAGAGAGCATGGTGAGGAGAAGGACTAGCCTGCTGCCTGTGCAAATAGTTTTTTAGACATAAGTTTCCTTTATTTTTTTATGATTTGGAGTTTTTGAACTATACTCCTTTTTCTGTACATAGTTGTTTGTGTGTAATTTTACTTTTATTTATTTTATGGTCTGGAGTGCATTTTGGACTTTGCTCCTTTTTCATTTGTACATAGTGTACTTGTTTCTTCAACATTTGTGTTCACCATGCAGGAATGTTTTTTTTTCTTCTCATTTTGATTGTCTCTGAAAATATTTTTTCGTGGACATGGAATTTCTTAATGACTTTTCCATTTTTCATTTACATACGCTGGAGTTTCTTTTGGACGTTTTCACATTTTATTTATTTATTCTACATATTTAGATTTTTAATTTGCAGTATGTATGATGATAATACACCTGGAAAATATATTTTATTTTGTTTCCTCACAGTGATGGTTTCTGTGACATTTTTTTCTAAGTTTGCCACTTAGTTACTCTGTTCTGTGTCCCTGCTAAGGACCATTGTTGGTCATGTGTATGCTTACTTGCATGCATGTGTCATGTTTGCAATCCATTTGCATGGGGCATGTACAGATGTAGCTGATCAGTGGATGAGTGTGAAGGGGGAGTTTGGGTGTGCACGGTAAAGTAGCATTTGCTTTCACATGTGCAGCATCAATGTGTGTTGGTCCTCACTGTGTTTGGGAGAGTGGTGGGTGGGGTGACTGGACCATGATTTGCTCAATGTAGTGTAACACACATGTCGTGCTTTGCCCTTCACCAGCATGTATTTGTGCTGTTATCATTGTCTCTGGTGTTTCTGGGCATATTGCACTGGCAGGCAATTTTAACATTACTTTTTTTTTATACTTGGACAGTCCAATGCAGCATTCTTGGTAGCTGGCTCGGTCTGCTTGCCATGCGCTCTTTCAGAATGTAAGCCATTCCTCTGTGCTTATGTTTTTGGTACTCCTCTGCCCAGATGAAGTCCTGTCTGAATCTGCAATGGCCATCTGGCTACACTCTGATGTAGGCCAAAGGTCCCCTCGCACACCACTTGCACACCCCCACTGCTCCCTGTCATGGCCAAAACCTCGATGTATGCCAACAGACACCTACCGGCACTTCGCACCTGCTGACTGCAGCTTGGACTTGACACCAGCTGGCCTAATTTTATTTATTTTATTGTTTGGTCTATTTGTTATGAAGTCCTTCACATGTACTCCACTGCCCCCTCATCCACCCCCTTTTTTTCATTCCCCACTTACCATGCACTTGCACCATCTCAGGGTCACCTGCCCTAACAAGTTTGTTGTCTCTGTCTTCACTGTCTTCCCCCTCCCCGGACTCTTTGGGCCTTTGGACACGTGTGTATATGTGCATTCTGAATGACATGGCATTTGATTAATGTCATGTCAGCGTACAGAGCGGATGAGCGTACAGAGTGGATGAGTGAAGCCCCTGATCTCGATCGCCTGAAACGAATAAAAGTGCATAGAACAAACTTCATCGCATAGAATTGGGTAACGTACATAATATGCATTGGAATGCAGGGAACATTTGAAAGAGCATATGTCCCATCAAACCACACCCCACGCTTACTCTCTTCTTTACACCACCACTCAACTAGAACACAGAGATACTATGACACCATTCGGTATAACTGTTCTCATATCAACATCTCCCGCTCACTCCTCATCACTCTATGTAAACACTGCTGGTTACACACCCCCCAGCCAGGCGTTCTCCTCAGGCCTAACGCAGCCACACTCGGTCTGAATAAATCCTGCCAGATCGAACACATACTCCTGATCTCTCAACCACCACACCTACCGCTATGAAGCAGCTACTACACGATTTCCGCACCAGCTGCACACATACCTGGTGCGCACACGCACCTTGGGACTCTCTCAACTCTCTCTATTGACCCAAACTTCGGTTCCCAAGGGCGTTCAACCTACCAGCGCCTTCAGACCATACCAATGGTATATAAGGAGCTATATAAATGCAAAATAACATAACATAACATAACATAACATAACATAACATAACATGTAATGTCCTTCATACATAGGAGGATCAGTGATGTGTTCATTAGGTTATCTGTTCAGGGAATGTCAGCTCATTGAGGCAGTGACACACCTGGGCAGTGTCTGTTCATGTGCCACACATTGAAGGTGCTTAAGATTCTGTCACTGTGTGGCTATTGCTACTTGGGGATTATTGACATGACTTTGTCACATGGGCTGCATGGCCTCACTTTAACATTAACTTGTGTGATGTGTATGTTGGGATGTGGTTGCAGACTGCAATTTTGTTTGAACAGCTGGCACACTCAAGGATGTGGGCTAGGTGTATGCTTTTTTTTGGTGTTTGCAAGATATATTTTGACAAGGAGGTTCTGGGTGATGTCACTACATGGCAGTCAAGGTGCTGAACACGTCATCGATGGAGTATACATGTGTCACTATGTCAGGATCCAGCATGCAGGTGATGTTCAGTCTGGAGGGGCCTGCCTGCAGGCTAGGGTGATGTGGGCTGGGGTGTCCCATGTGGTGGGGGTTGCCTGCAGTGTGGCGTCATGGGTGATGGGGGTTGGGGTGGGGGCCCACGTAGAAGGGGCTGCCTGCAGGGTGGGGTGATGGGTGATGGGGGCTGGGGTGGGGGGCCATGTGGATAGGGCTGCCTGCAGGGTGACATCACGGGTGATGTGGGTTGGGGTGGAGGTGCTCCTGTGGAGGGGGCTGCCTGGAGGGTGGGGTGATGGGGCTGGGGTGGGGGCCAATATGGAAGGGGCTGTCTGCAGGTGGCAACATGGGTGATTGGAGCTGGGGTGTGGGTGCCCATGTGGAAGGGGCTGCCTGCAGGGTGGCGTCATGGGTGAAGGGGGCTGGGGTGGGGCGGCACGTATAGGGGGCTGCCTGCAGGGTGGGGTAATGGGTTATTGGGGCTGGGGTGCGGGGGCCCATGTGAATAGGTCTTCCTGCAGGGTGGCGTCACAGGTGATGTGGGCTGGGGTATGGAGGTCCATGTGGAGGGGGCTGCCTGGAGGCTGGGGTAATGGGGGCTGGAGTGTCCCATGTGGAGGGGCCAGCCTGCAGGCTGGGGTGATGTGGGCTGGGGTGTGTGTGTCCCGTGGTGCGGGTATCGCGGGGTGTTTTGTAGGGATTTGGCTGGGGTTCTGCTGAGTTGTCAAGTGATTTGGCTGGGGTGCATCCATGGTACGTGCTGAGTTTTCACGTGATTAGACTGTAGTGCAACAGGGGTACGTGATGAGTTTTCACATAATTTGGCTAGGGTGCAGCCAGGGTACGCGCTGTGTTTTAACGTGATTTGGCTGATGTGCGACAGGGTACGCAATGAGTTTTCATGTGATTTGGCTGCGGTGCGGCGGGGTACGTGCTGAGTTTTCACGTGATTACTCTGGTGTGCGACAAGGGTAGGCAATGAATTTTCACGCAATTTGGCTGGGGTGCAACTGGGGTATGCAATGATTTTTCACTTCATTTGGCTGGTGCGTGGCTGTGGTACATGTGAGATTTCATGTTATTTGGTTGGGATGTAGCTGGGGTACGTGCATAGTTTTCACGCGATTATGCTGGTGTGCAACCGGGGTACACGCTGAGTTTTCACATATTTTGGCTGGTGTGTGGCCGGGGATTGCGAGGTGTTTTCGTGTGATTTCTCAGTGGTGCAGGCGGGGATCGCACAGGGTTTTCACTCAATTTCACTAGGGGGGCTTTATGCTGCCCCAGGGATGGCACGGGGGCTTTCATCGTGTTAGGCATTTCACTTGTTTTTTACTGCGTGTGGGGTGGATTGGGGGTGTTACTGGTGCAGCATGGTGCTCCATGCACCATGGCAACTGATGCCTCGGCTTCCTTAGCACAGAATTCTATGAATCGGCTCTCTAGTGAATGGGCCTCAATACATGTCAGCCGGTATGGAAATAACGGTGACGTAATGCCGCCGCCACTGTTGTTTCCATACCGGGTGATCACGAGTCCTGCGGGCGGAGGTGTCATTCCCGCCAGGTCTGACCTGGCGGGTTTAAAGGCATGGTCTAGTAACATTTTTTATTGTCCCTACGGGTCGCCCCTGTTTTTTTAAGCTTAAGTGGCTCGATTTTAGAAAACTTTCCTATGGACCTTACCCGAGTTTTCGTCCATTAAACGCACGCATAAACAAGCACCTTAGAGCTGCCATTTTCTGATAATCCTATCTTTTCCCCGATCGCCCTGGCTGACATGCTTTTGCGGCACTAAATCAATTCCCCAGCCCCTGAGCCTGACATTATCAAAACATTCATATTCCCCGCCTCTCTCTGTGACGTTACTGTGCTGCGTAGGCAAACGCGCCCAGTCGTCTTCTACGCGACTCCACAAAGAATCCGGAAACCAACACAGACCATCTCACAACACAGCGCGCCACAATTCGGAATATGAAACTTTACTTTAAAATCAAATAGCAACACGGTACATTTGGTAAAGTACATTTATTTTACATTAAATGTTTAGAGAATATTCAGCAATTGCCATATGAACTCCGAAAGCCATTTATTTTATTTTATCTGTATCCGCCATGGTACACAGGGTGTTGCTTTTCGTTAAAAGAAGCACTTTGGAAGCACGGTGAACCGCAAGGCTGTTCCATCAACTAGGCACTAGTCCATCGTAAAGGTTGATATGTTGCTTCTAGCCACTAGTACAGCTTAAGGGCATGTGGGCCCTTGGCGATCGTCCCATAACATTTTCAGTGTGCTCCAGTTGTTCACACCGAGCTGCAGGTGTCTACTGTAAAAGCCATCTGTTGGTGTCTCAAACCGATGGCAGTAGCAGAAGGGGAGCAAATACCTGTTATAATTAGTCTCGCCAGCCGATCTTCATTAATATTACTTATTTTATTTATTACAGCCGATCAGAAACTATTTGCTTGCAAGGATAGTTCAATGGAGTATGTTCGGCTCTAAAATCAATGCGAAAAGTAACGAAATAAATCGAGGCCAACACACAATGATAAACGACAGTTAGTCTACATGCGTGAGGAATGATATGATATATAATATGGCATTTGTAAAGCTCCTATACTCAAGTGTTTCTAGGCGTGACGAGCCAGGTGGGGAACAAGGGCAGACAGACAACGATCCTACTAGGCCAGGTGTCTTTCTGATCGCGCATGGGGAAGGGCTGTACATGGTTAGTTGAATACAAATTAAATAATAGGGCCAGCTGGTGGCAAGTGCAAGGTAAATGCCGGGAGAAGGGGCTGAAGGATACAGAGACAGTCCCGTAGTGCAGGTAGGCAGTGCAGGGAAAAGTGGCTGGGCCAATGTCGAGATCGGTGAGACCAGTGGACCTGCATGCCCATGTGCCCACTACGAACACGTTTTACTTGCTTTTCCTAGCTCTTCATTCATTCATTTATTCATGCATCCATTCATTAAATCTTCATTCCGGTATAAAAGCGTGTAAAGATTTACTTACATTATATTTGAAATTTCCATTCTGTCTCTTCGTAATGCAGTCTGTAAAACGAACCGTGCTCTTGACAACGATTTTTCGTATACTGAACTAAAATGAAACTCGGTCTTGTTTCTGAATTTTCTGCCTTATCGTCTCTTACGTTATTGCGCACTCCCTTCAAATGTAGTTCTTTCAGCATGGTCCCTGTCTCAAGGTCAAAAAACAATAGACCCTTATACTTCCAGTGCGACTTGTGGGCCTCATCTGGGCGCTGTCCTTCGCATTCTTTATTTGCAACATCACGTAGTATAGGCATCTGTGAGAACTTGAAGTTTAGAATCCATCTATGTAGTGCGCCTCAATGTGCAAATGCGAACTGGCTTCTCTCCCAAATGCCACGGCCCGCTTGGCTGGCGCGTTCTAAGTGCCCCAATGTTGTCCCCGTTGTCTGCGAGCTTTGCAGCCCAAATTGAGACATTTAATTTTTGGCAGAAGGTCAGGGAAAGTATAAAGTACCACAGGAGTTGAGTTAAAAGTGAGATTTATTGTTTGTTTGTTTGTTTTATTATTTGCAATACGCAAGCCTCCCCTCCGTTAACAGTGCGCAGCATTTACATTTACATGAGATGAGACATGAGAAAAATATATACATACACATATGTGAGGTGAATAGAGAGAATTCAAAGATGACACCCAGCTTGTTCGCCACCCATGATGGTGAAGGTAGGGGTTAGGTTTACAGGTACACTGTACAATAACATTTATTTACAAAAAGACAATCGTATTGCAGTTATTTAAACCGGGATTTGTACTTCATAATCAGCTGTGCTTCGGTGGGCATGGCACAGTCGCAATGTTCGGTGGCAATGGATCACTGCTCTGCACAGAAACGTCCAAAATTCCATATCTGTGCTTCTCTAACACAGCAACAATAAGGCCTTTCCAAAGTCGAACTGCATTTCATCATAGACTGGTTTGATCACCCATTGCTTACTTCGTTTTGAAAACACCTTAGTGTAGCGAGGCATCCTTACTTTACCCCTAGTCCTAGATTGTTCACGTCCGACATTGCTGTTATGGGCCAAGACCGTTAGTAGAGTGCGATGTTTCATGCCCCGAAAGCTAAAATGCAAGCGCTTTGGCCTGTACTTTAGGCACATATTGTGGAACACCTCCAAATATCCTGTGTGACAGAATTCTGTCAGTCCTCTCAAATCTCTTGATAGAGTTTTGTCGAAAACAATCTTCTCAATGGCTTTGTGTGTCGGTGAAGATGGAATCAACCACTTCTTCTTCCGTGCCTCCTCTGGGGACAAAGGGCCATGTTCACATTGGTGGGAATGTTCATTTGCTGTCCAGCGGTGAACGTTGGTACAGTGGTGCATCAGTGACCGCCATTTTTAAAGTAGTATTTCCACTGACCCCTCACAAGTTTTTGAGCTCCACCAAAGATGGTTGGTGATAGAATCTGACCACTGCAAAATACTTTCAAAACCTTTTTTTTTTCCCTGCAGCCGAGATTTTCTTATTGATTGATTCAGCAAGATGCCATACGTCAAATTGATGTTTAATATGTGGGAACTGCTCTCTCATTGTCTTGGCAATTGAAACGTGTCTATCCGTGGCTATGAGGTCGATGTGCATTCCCCTTGATTGTAGATATTCCACTGATTTTATAAATCCTAGTTTCTCCATGGCCACTGATGATGTACATTGTGTTACCTGCATGACCACCGAACTCACAATTTTCTTACTATCCATGTCCTGAAAGTGGTAGGTGCAGTACTTGGCAGAAAATCCAGGGCTGTCACACTGTCCATCGCCGGCTAGCCTGAATCGTTTGCCTTCGAATGTACTTGCTAGAGACAATTGTTCAATTTTCCAAGCATCACTAATGGCCGGAAACAGATAATCACGTTGGTATATGTAGTACAGCGCTTTAGAAACGAAATGGAGTCCCACAAACTGAAAGAAAGCCTCTAACTTTCTAAAACTGGAGCCACTAAAAAGTGATGCAGCTGCGCACAGTAGATTGCCTGCTGGCAGTTTCCCTAGCATCGGTTGTGCAGACCATGAGAACCTATGATTTAATCTGCAGGCGCATTTATTTTGACGTTACTGCCTTTTATTTGACGAGTTACATTAATCAATGGCTTCCCACATACTTTCCCTGTAATGGAATGCACACATTTCAGCATACTTATAATTTCCATCAAACAACTGTCGAATACAATGTATTTGCTCTCTTTCATTAGACTGTCATCCTGCGTCAACGTTGTTTCGGCCTGTGACGTTGTGGAGATTTCAACACATTGGAAAGTAATATCGCTGATATCAAGTTCTGATGCGTCAATGGATGCTGCGGCTGGTTCATTCTCTGTCATTTTGACATCTATTACTTCAACATTGATGGGAGAACACAACAATGTCGACAGGTTTTTTGGTGGCAAAATTTTGGCGGGTGTAGATTGTGTAAATTGATCTGCAACTACTTCAGAGCTATCTTCAATACATTCAATAACATCTTCTTGTGGTGGTGCGGTCGCACTGTAGCTATGTGCCAATGCAACTTTGCTGTAGTCTCCAAACACAGTTAATTCATGTTCTGGCCATTGGACATGAGCATCTCGAGCCTGAACACGCCTCGCCTCAATTAATAGTTCCTCCATAGTGTACACAGTCTGGCAACGCACATCTCTCATTCGCTTCACTGTCTGTGTGTGTATAGTTCTGACACCCACGGGTAACTGGAGGAGAGATTGGAAAAGGGATGTTCAGTTTAAACACAAGATTGAGTGTAGTAGAATTGACTGGAAAAAAACATAAAATAGTCCCCAGCACAAACATTTTTTTTAAAGTTATGAACTGTTTGTAACTAACCTTTTTTTGTTTTTTTTCTTTGCAACTTTTTTGACTCGACCTTCAACATCTGCACGCTGTAGCTCCGATTCGTTTCCGCATGTCCTCCCTTCCTCTTGCGCTGCAACAACTATATTTTCTGTATCCGCATAGACAGCACGGAATGAGGCTCCATCGTCTCCCTGAAACATAGTACTTTCATTACTATGTATCAAAATATTGTTAGCATAAAACACACGTGAGGACGAACACACAGGTACATCTCAATTGCCAAACACGAGTTAAACATTGTGTGCAACAATCAAACGACAAGTATTCGACCAGTGATGATCTATTTCGATGGAACTGTCAGTATCCATACCTCTGGCTCTGCATGGACTGCCATGAATGGTTGTATTGGAGAGGAGGCATCCGCATCTCCCTGAAAAACAGTACTTGCATTAGTATGCTTTTCAATATTGGAAACACAACACACACTTGGGGTCGACGGCACAGGTACATATAAAGAGATAACCACAAATGATGCATTGTCCAAAAGAATCAAGGAAAATCCAAATATGATCACATTTCATCGACTTATTGCAACGATTCCTTTACATCTGCATCATCTAAATGAGATGTTGTGATTGTGGTGGAAGCTCTGTCGTCTCCCTGAAACACAGTACTTGGATTAGTATGGTTTTCAATATTGGAAACATAACACACACTGGGGGTCGAACGCACAGGTACATATAAAGAGATAACTGCAAATGATGCATTGTCTAAAAGAATCAAGGAAAATCTAAATATGATCACATTTCATCGACTTATTTCTCCGATTTATTTACATCTGCATCATCTAAATTGGATGTTGTGATTGTAGTGGAAGCTTCGTCGTCTCCCTGAAACACAGCACTTGCGTTAATAGGGAAGAAAGTATAGCAAATGGAATCACGTTATATGATCACGCATGATGGAGCTGTCATTATCCATACCTCGTGCTGCTGAAGAATATCTATGGATGTTGCAAATGTAGTGCGCACTTCCGAAAGCTGTTGCGCCGATTCGTATACGCATGGTCCCGCTTCCACTTCCCCTGGATTTACTTGAATGTCAGGCTCTGCATCAAGTGCAGGGGTTGACGCTCCATCAATTGCCTGAAACATAGTACTTGCATTAGTGAGGATTACAATAGTGAAAACATAACACTTACCTGGGGTCAACAGCACAGGTACATATCAATGGCTAACCACGAATAAAACATTGTGTAGAACATTCAAACGACAAGAATTCCAGCTCTGATGATGACGCTCGATGGAGCTGTCAGTATCCATACCTCCTGCTGTTGAAGAACATCTAGAAATATATTGTAGATGTGGCGGACGCTTCAGCATCTCCCTGAAAGACAGTACATGCATTAGTATAGATAACACTAATTATAACTGAAAACAAACACCAGTGGACGATATAGGTGTATATCAATTGGAAAGCACTAACCAAACATTTGGTAAAATGATTACACGATAAAATAAAAATATTACTTGGCATGCATAAAACAAGTCTGTAGCGGATTAGCCTAGTAAGATTACCTGATACGCGCTAGAAGTGGTTGATAACTGCAACCACGTCAAGGATGTAGAATGTTCTTGCTTCAGATTCAAGGGATAGTCAAGAAGTTGTAAAGGTAAATTAATGATTGATAATGAAATGCCAATATTAAAAATAGCCATGTAAGGAGACAGAAAATGCTCAATACAGCACAGCTCCCTGTTCCCATATATATACATTGCGTTTGTGGGTTATGAAATCGAAAAAGAATATATTGGTAAATGTCATTATTCAAAAAACTATACACTCATATCAATATCGAAATTATTACAAGGGATAGAACACCTACAAAATCAATTAATCCGTTTGGATACCTACACACTACCGCAAGGCCTAAAGCTAAATCGGACACTTGACTCACCGGTGGCGGAATGTGGACGAATAGAGTGGGAATAGCGTTTTCGAGCAATTTCCGTGTCCTTCGCCGTTTATTCTTCTTTGTTACCCAAGATGTTGTGTACATGTCCAAGGAAAAGTGCCAGCTGCAGATGCGGTATCGATCACCCCTCTTGTCCTGTAAGACTTGTTGGACTCTACTTTCCAGATCATCCAGTGGATATCCGCAATGTCTGACCCATTCTCTTATTCGATCAACAGTTTTCGGGAATACGTGCATTGTAGTGCCTTCAAATTTAGCATGGGTCTTCGAAGGGCAACCGCTAATCGAACAGGCAGGCATTGTTGATAAATCTGAAAAGTAAATATCAACATTATTATACAATCTTCAAGAATAAAGATTTGATACAAAAGTAAATGAATCATTCAATGATCAATGCAAGGTTTGTTTTGGTCGCAGGAACTATACCAGTTCATTATGTGCGGCTTAGTATTTGCATAAATTGCAGAATTGTATAAATGATGTGACTAAAAACTGAACATGTGACTCATCCCTTGGATGTTCTGTATTGCACGAGAAGGAAACATGTTTACATTATAGACTGGACCCCCGAAGGGTGCAATTCGATGACAATAGACACAGATGAAAATAAATAGATCTATTGATAGCATAGCAATGGAAACTCAAGTCAATGGCAATGAGACCAATGAACATAGCACTATTGTGTACTCTACTCGCAAATAGATAGAAATTTAAAAATCTGCGAAATATGACTAGGATACATGGCCTTACCTTGACCAACAAACAGTTGGATTCAGCAAGCAGAGCAGTATGTTGCAGGAGAATAGGTGGGTGGCCACAGGTAGCACACTGATGGGTTTGCTCTAAGCGGTCACAGAAGTTCACGGATAGCACTACGACAAGCAGATTAGCGTAGATCTCAGTGGTTGCCAGGTAACACGTTCAGGAGTTGACTTGCAAAGCACAAAGATGATCTCATTAGACATATCGAGTGGTTTATAAAGTATTAGAAACAGGGGTGTGTTTGTGAATCAATGACGTATGTATGTCGTGGTCTTAGGGGGGCGGCCTGCTTCAAGGGGAGGCCTGGCTGGAGACAGGGGGTCTGAGGAGGCCATGTGACCGATGTGACCGATGGCCTCTTGGCGTGGGACACCTTTTGAAGTGTACATGTAGTTTGGCACCTTGGCCTTTCGTGCCCCTGACAGCCCCCCATTCCAGCGCGCATCCACCGGCGCTTACCGCCTTTATATCAATATATAGTATATCGTCTTTAAATCAATGATAGTATATCGTTGCTTATCAATAACAAATGCCACATACCGGAGCTTCTTGTGAGCACAGACCCACACTTCAACCGGTGTATTATAGTGGTCAAGACCCAAGGCGGTATAATCCAATGGTAATTGTTAGTATAGACATATGTGTGACTTTTATAGAGACATAACCCACTGAAAGACTTTGAACAAGTGTTATTTAGTGCATGCATTATCGAGAATATGTTATGTTAACTTAGATAGATAGTGACCACCCTGCTTCACAGCGACCAGACCTTCACCCATTCGGAGCACAGATGTCTGACGTCCATCCTTGAATGGAGACACACTTGATTCATTTAAAAAATCGAAACAACCGTTGTTAAAATATATGTTGTGTTTTATTTTGTATCTTATTTTGATGACACAAAAATACAAGACTTTAAACATTGTACAGTTCAGGTTGCAGCACAGCGAGAGAAAATACCCTGTACTGACCGCTGTCACTCGGGAACGTTTCTCTAATGGCACGAACGGCACAGGCGGGTATCACTCTTCGAACGTGGTGCCCAAGCCTCCCGTGGAGCCACCATGTAAAGGAACGATAGGCCACCAGCCTGTACCACCTGTGAAAAGGAATGAAACAAACTGTTTTTAAATGACCAAGATAAGTTTAATAAACGTTTGTTGTCAATGACAATTCTTGTAACTAATGGCATTCTGCACGGACAAATGCTATCTAGACAATGCACACTATTGAACGACTTACATGCGTTACAATGATATGTAGATGTAATTTTGGATATAGTAGAAGAACATGAAAGAGGAGTGGCATGACAAGCAGAGTATACTTACTCGTTACTCGGATTACGAGGACGAACAGTTGCGCGAAGTTCGTGCATAACCACCATCATTATTCTCAACACGGCCCATGTGAGGCAGACGGCCCTGAAGTCTGGCAGCTCGGTGATGCATTGCGGTCGTGGCTCGCCTTCTGAAATGTAGGACAGGCATCCCGAGTTTTCTTGGCAGCAGCAGTTCTCGTCCTCAGTTGGCATTAGCTCGCACCGTTTGCATGTGCACCAGGTGGAGACGCCGTCCATTCGACTAGGCCCAGGCTCTTCATCTGTTGATTTGCCCTGCCAACTGCCGTCCGAATCCCCATCGTTTTCGCGTGTTTCCCTTTCCAGTAGTTCCTCCTCGGTATACTTGGGCTCGTACATGTAGGGCATTATTGTAGCCATTGTGTGTTAAACAAACTAAAATAATTTATAGCGGTGGTACTGGTATCTGTTCACACGGGCTACAAGCGGCGAAGGTAGCTGACCAGAGCACTGAAACGAGTCACAGAATACTCAAAGTAACACAGAGAGAGGAATGGAATCGAAAATCTGCTGCTGTGTGTTGTGAAACGGTCTGTTTATACTTATTGAGGAAAGAGGCGTCCTGCCATTTCCATGGCGACACGTCATTAGCTGAAGCGCAGCGAATGTTGACACGAGACGTGCTTTGGCGTTGGGAAATGGGCGGTACGAGTCTGCTGATGACAGGCTCAGGGGAGGGGGAATTTATTTAGTGCCGCAAAAGCAGGTCAGCCAGGGCGATGGGGGAAAAGATAGGATTATCAGAAAATGGCGGCTCCCTGGTGCTTGTTTTCGCGTGCGTTTAATGGACGAAAACTCGGGTAAGGTCCATAGGAAAGTTTTCTAAAATCGAGCCACTGAGGCTTAAAAAAACATGGCCGACCCTTAGGGACCATAAAAATGTTTACTAGACCATGCCTTTAACACCGCCCGCCTGCAGGCATCACAAGATGGTGCCGGTGTTTCCATGGTCCCCATTCCCATTGAGTCCTATCAGACTCAATGGCAATGGGGATTTACCGAATTCCGCCTCTGGAATTCCCGGGTCACTGTGGTTGTAATGACCCGGTAATTCTGGGAATCACAGAGACGGAATGGTGAGACGAGTCCGGCGGTAACCAAGCTGGAAAAACCGGCAGGTTACTGCCGGACTCGTAATGAGGCCCAATATCTCCCATTTGTTAATTTATAAATAATCTCACTAGAGGAATCATGACACTTTTCCATTCAATGGATAGAGCAAACCAAGTTCCACCACATCATATATGATAATTTATCGAAACTCTTCCCATTGGAGGAAATACAATGAACGCCAACACAAATTAATAGATTAAATACGCTGGGAGAACATATTATGTCCATGTAAGTGTTAGCAAGCGTTCCAATCGTTACATTACATAAGGTTAGTGGTTCATTAAAGTTCAAAATATCCTGTAATCATTGCCAAAACCCTCTGTTATTCTATCCTTTTAACCCCACCCCAACCCTATCCCCACCCATTGTAACCACTTATCCCACTACCATATATATATATTTAATTAAAATATTCTGTAATTTTTCAGTATTTTAGGTTTCAGAAAAACTTACCACTCTGAGTAGAACGTTGGTTTTATTGCATTATTTGATTGGCGATTGTGGTAAGTGATTTTATAGTGTGAAGGAAGACTTTGGAGATTTTATCAATTTGCTTTTTATTAAAGCAAAATATTGTACAACAAAGCCCCTAAAGCAGCCTTACATGTCAACCAATTATTATGTATGGGGGTATCCTCCAAATGATTATTGATAACAAATCCAAAATAAAGTGATCATTTTTTAAAATAAAAATGGGATCTCGTAAAATATATAAATTTAATCTCCATCTGGAGGAATTATTAGGAATGAGCTCCCATTCAAGGGAAATAAAAACTGTGGCATGATCTGAAATAGTGCCCTCTTTCAGAATTGTTAAGCAGAAATAAATGATGAGTTAACAAAGATATGGTCTAGTCTAGAAAAAGACAAATGAGGTGAGGAAAGGAAAGTATATTCATTTAGGTCAGGGTGACAAAAACAACACGACTTTTTAGATCATCTTTGAAATACACTAAGGGGGCGAATTTCTGCACCAGCCGCGTGCGCTAAAATCCATTTCCGCGCACAGCGTATTCATAGATTTTAGCTTCCAAAACCAGCCGTGGCGCAGAGTGGTGCAGCGACCCTGCAGCAGCAGCAGTTACGCCCCAAACCCCTCCCAATGCGCCATGCACAGCGCACAAAACCCGTACATGGCGCACAGGCCCCAACCACAAAAACACTTGTAAAACTCCCTGTGCACCTCTCCGAATACACGTACCCCGCTGCACAGGGAGTGTCACACGTGATTAGAGCGGGGTACGTATATAACAGGGGTTCGCGGGAAGTTTCACACGCGAAATGCCCTGTGTGAGTGGGGTAGGTGTATTCCTGGGGTGCGCGGGCAGTTTCACATGCGATTGGAGCGGGAACATGTATTTCGGGGGTGCGCGGGAAGTTTCACACACGAAATGCCCTGTGCGAGTGGGGTACGTGTATTCCTGGGGTGCGCGGGAAGTTTCACACGTGATAGGCCCTGTGCGAGTGGGGTACGTGCATTCCTGGGGTGCGCGGGAAGTTTCACACACGATAGGCCCTGTGCGAGTGGGGTACGTGTATTTCTGGGGTGCGCAGGAAGTTTCACATGCAAAATGCCCTGTGCGAGTGGGGTACGTGTCTTCCTGGGGTGCGCGGGAAGTTTCACACGCGATAGGCCCTGTGCGAGTGGGGTACGTGAATAACTGGGCCTTGCGGGAAGTTTCACACGCGATTGGCCCTGTGCGAGTGGGGTACGTGTATAACTGGGGTTCGCGGGAAGTTTCACACACGATTGGCCCTGTGCGAGTGCAGTACGTGAATAACTGGGCTTCGCAGGAAGTTTCACACGCGATTTTGCTGTGAGAGCAGGGTACTTGAATTTCGGGGGTGCGCGGGGAGTCCTACACGTGAATTGGCAGTGTGGGTCCTCCCAGGTGTTCCCACTACACCCTCCACGGCCACTGCAGGCAGCCCACACGACAGGGGACTACCCTGCACCCCTGGTCATGCCCCGCAGGCAGCCCATCCACCATGGGCATGCCCCCCAGCCAAGCGACATGTCACCTTGCACTAGTGAACACCAACTCATGTCCCCCAGCACCCCCACCCCCCAGCAGTCAGGGGCACCTGCCAGCAGGCCCTCACTCGTGTCCCACACATGTACCCCAGCACCCCACCCCCCAGCAGTCAGGGGCACCTGCCAGCAGGCCCCCACTCACGTCCCCCAGCACCCACGTCATGACGATATGATATGGCATTTGTATGACGACCCTCAATCATGGGCCTCATGGCCACCCACATCACACCCCCCGCCACCCCAGCCCAAAGACCCAACCAAGTATTGCATCCACCCACAGAGAAATGGCCATTACATGATACAACCCGTATGGCAAGTATGTACATGAACACATGTCCATCACACACACACAATGGGTGCAAGTGAATGTGAAAACCCATATCATGACATGCATGAAACCAATGAGAGAATACCACACATCGAAGTATGAAACAAAAATGTATTGAACACAACATGAAGGTAATGAAAAAAAAAACACTCAATAATGGGAATGAGAAATAAAATGCAGCATGTCCGGAAAAGAATAAAAAATATGAAATCAGAATCCAAAGAAATCCAAATGAAAAGGTGTCCAAAGTCTCAGTCCAACAAAGCAAATCCAAGGGAAAAAAAATATCTGAAATCCATTGCGCCATGGTAAAATTAAAATAAAAAAGAGAAACATCCACTGTTCAACTATATGCAAATCACCAATCCAGGGTCCATGAGCCCAACAAATTAAATGAAACCTACAAAAAACACTACCTAATAAAGAACTATATACAAAAATGTGGTGCATTGTCCAAGCGGCCCAAAATAAACAAAAACAGAAAGGAAACCTAACACTATCTAACTATTTACAATGGCAGCGGGCTAGTCCGACGGCTCACTTTTTGATGTCCCGGCCAGGGCATCATCGAACTCCCGCTCAATGTCCTGGAGGCGGTCCTCTTCCATGGCCCTGAGGGTTCACAGGGATGACAACATGTTCACCTCCAACTCCCTGCATATTGCCTCGAGGCACTCGGCCCGCCTCAGTGCCCTCCGCATGGAGTTCTGACCATTGTGAGCCGTGCCTCTTCCGCCCACTGCTGCTCCGCATCTATGGCGTGGCCCAACCGCTGCCACACGGAAGACACTTGGAATCCTGGGTCCTCCTGCCCTCTGGCCGATGCCTGCCTCTCCGATGTTGATGGCCCTGAGCCATCATTGCTCCCACCATGTTGCTACTGCTGCTGTGCCTGTGCCTGCGCCCTGGCTCTTGCTGCCTGCATGTCCACCTCCAGCTGGGGTGCAGTTTTCGTGGTGGCCACCCCTGCTGGACGTCCGACTCCCGACTGTGGCAGGGATGTGTCCTCCAACAGCCTGGCCACTGGGTCAGAGGCAGCTCCAAAGGGTACCCAGGTGATACATGGGTGGGAAGATGGCATGGAGGACGGCTGGCGCCTAGGGGGTTCAGGTGAGGATGGCGGTCGCAAGAAGGTCCAACACACAGAGGAATCCAGCACCGGTGACCCATCCCAGCAGGTCAATCTGGTCAAAGAGGCATCCTAGATGACGTGCAGTCTCTTCACGAAAAGACCGCAGGTCACCTCGCATGCCCCGTTGACGCAATGCTATCCCGGCCAGGACAGGCTCAACACGGTCCCGGATAGCCACGTCCGCAGGGAGAGGAAGGCCAGTTGTTTTGTGCTCATCCCCTCCCTGAAAACGGGTCTGAACATAGGCATCCCTGCTGGTGCCAGATGATGCGGTGGCAGGATCAGGAACAGGATTGCACACAGGCACCTCCACGGCGGGCTGTGCTGCCTCCTGTCCCTGCTCCTGCACCACTAGCACCAGTGGAATCCCCACCTCCAGACCCCGTGTGTGTCCCTTCCGTGGCCTCCTCCTCCACCAAACCTCCCACCAACCTGGATAACTCTGTGCCATCTTCCTCCGTTGGACCCTGTGGGGTCTCAGCTGCCCCTTCTTCTGCCGAGGAGTCCACCTCCGACCTCTGCCTCTTGGACCTACCCTCGGCAGCTGCGGCATGGGACGCCGCACCAGACTCCTCACTCCCCAACGAGATGACAATCTGGAAGGGGAGCCGGGCCTTGTGACTCCAGCTGGTGGTGCGATCCCTGCCGCTGTGCTCCACAGCACCCTCTCCGCCCTCTTCATCAGTTGACGCTGCAGACAGGGAGAGATAAAACACAGACATCAGGGCACTGTACAATGGACTGATACACACATGACAGTTGCACATGAGTGGCAGTGTCAAACTTCAGACATGGCATCACACTCCACTACATACATGTCATTTCAACTCACACACATGAGCATTTCCACAGCAATATTGCACCAGGCAGCAACATCCATACACATACAACAGGATGAACAGCCGAAGGTGGGCCTGACATCACATGAAACACAGGGAGTGCACTAGACATGCACATACGCCACCACACTTACATGCATGTCTACATCTCGTCCAACTCTCGCAGTGATGCGATCGCCATACATGTCATATCTGGCATTCAGCCTTCTACATATCAGCGTCACGTGCATCCATGTTGCATTATAGTTGCACACTTGTGAAATACACACACATGCACATGTGCACAGTGCAGATACATGCAGCAGGAACCACCATCCATGTGTGACACCACAACCATGCCAACGTACATACGCAGAAATTCAAACATGTGTGCTCCCACACCTGCATTTACACAGCATGCTTACCAACACATACACCATTGATGTCTCTCACACCTAAGGGGACTCACATGTGGCAGCCTCACGCCCCTGTTCATACACATCCCTACATGGCCCTATGAAAACACATGTGCAACCTGCACACTACTGGCACACCACCACACGCACAGCGTCCAATCAGTATGCCTGTACACTTACTGCTCGACTCCAGACAGGTCTGCCTCTCAAGGACCTGGACATGGAGCGCTGGGCATATGTGTTCCAGGACCCTCATTTGGTGGTCGGACAGGTGGACCCGGCACCCCTTGGCATCCGCTGCCTTCAAGAGGCACCGGGCCTTGTTGAGGGTCCTGGACCTGAAGTCCTCCCAGTGCTTCTTGACATGTTGTAAGTCGCGGACTACCACCTCCTCTGCGTTGATGGCAGTCACGATGTCCATCCAGATCCTGGTCCGTCCATCTTTGTTGGTGCGCAAACTTCCAAAGAGGGCATCATACTGCCCCAGGACTTGCTCCACCAGGACACCAACTTCCCTGGCACTGAAGCTGGTGGCCCTCTGCCTCTCTGGCTGGGGCTTGCCAGTGGTGCCAGATAGTGTTGTGCCCGACATGGCAACACCAGAGGCAGGAGTGGGTGGGCAACTGGGTCCTGGGGCTGGGCTGTGGAGCGATGGTATCCCAGTCGGGAGTCTTCGGTTCCAGCAGGGGTGGTCACAGCAACTGCACCTCTGGCTGACATGCACGCAGCAAATAGCAGGGCAGATGGGCAGCAGCGCTTAAGCGCTTCTGTGACGTGACTCACGTGGGCGTTTCCCTCGTGACGTGGGCATAGTGGTTCAGCGCGCGTGAAAAAACTGCACGTCCGCGTGTGAATGCGTGTAATCCGAGGAAAGGGCCTACGTGCGTAAGTGACGTGACGCGAGCGGGCGTTTCCATCAACACGGGTGCATGTTCATCGTACACGTCCAAAAACGGCACGTCCGAGTGTCAGCTCGTGTAATTGGAGGAAAGGGTCTTAGCGCGTACACGCGTAAGTGACGCTGTACGTTTGGGCCGCTTTAAAAGGTACGTGTAGGACCCCATTCCCTTGTACGTGCTTTTCGTGGAGAGCGAGTGGGTGAATTCTGTACTTCTTGTCGGTTCACACGCGATTAATTCACAGTGTTTCAAGTTCATACTCCCTGTTACCTCTGACAGCATTCTTTATTTTTTTTGGGCCTGTTTCCTCAAACAGCGTTCACTTCTTCTTTTGTCCTGTCTCCTCAGACAGTGTAAAGTTCTTCTTTTGGCAGGGGTGTTGCCTACACGCACACACATGTTTTTTTCACGTTCTTTTTCCAGGCAGACGGTGAGTCGCGCACGCATTTACCAACTGTGCTTACCCCTTCAGAGGTCATTGTAGGCTGCGTGTAACATGCGTATGCTTATTTTTGTGTTTCTGGGTGCCACAGCGTAGTGCGGGTTCGTTTTTCCATGCACGTGGTCTACGAGGGGTTGCGTGCATGTTACCTTTTGTTTTTGGGGTGCCTGTGCATTGCGTGACCCGTCATCTTCCCCCAGGGGTCACAGACAGCCTTGCTAGAGCAGTAGGGTATGAATTCCATCTAGTACCCTACCCTTTTCACCCCCAATTGCCCAGGACAATTGTTTACTCCAACTCCCATACGCACTACAACATCAGTGCCATGATTGGGAGGCAACCAAGCGGTAAGGGAGGCAAAGGTGGCCGGCCTCCAAAAAGGTGGGCGTGGTGGGTGCGGTAGGGGACGTGGCCATGATTTGCAGGGTGCCACTAGACCCCCATGTGTGGAGGACCAATGAGGGGCACCCATGCCCCCCCCATGGTTGATGGAAATGTGGCTGACACCATCCCTGCTCAGCCCTTGTTGGACCAGCCCATTGTGGCACCTGACCCAGCACAGGATGACTCCCAGGCTGACTTCCAGGTCAGCAAGTCTAAGCCACGTGTGCCGGTGCAAGTTGGTGTCACCAGGCCACCTGGATCTGGGGCAGCCATGTCATCTGCTGCCCCAAGTAGGCAGGGTAGGGAGGCTGCAGGGGCAGCTGCAGCTCTATCCACCCCAGCTCTCAGCAGGGACAGTGTCGGTCAAGGTCCATCAAATGACGTTGCCCCTGCCAACATCACACTTCAGCCAATGCCTGCACCAAGACCTATGGTCATTGTGCATTCGCACACTCCCAGTACCCAGTCCACCTGCGCTTCTGCCCCTACTGACCAGAGCGGTGCAAGCCACTCAGGCTCTGCTCCACCTTTGAAGAAGAGGAAGAAGGGTGCTCTCGCACTACAGGCTGAGACCCCAGACACGGCTACACAGTCCGGCACGTCAAGGAAGCCTAGCTGTAATGACCCCGAACTTGATGCACTTGTGGCCTATGTGTCGGCACATAGCTGTGAAATGTTGGTGACTGCAGGGTGCAAGACCACACATGGTCAATGTAGGGCACACTGGCAGACCATCACGGACCGCATAAGTGCCCTTGGATTTGTGAGGCCCACAGCTGATGATTGCTACAAGCGGGCGAATGACCTGAAACGCAGAGCAAAGAACAAGCTGGCCTCAAATCATGCCGCTACTCTGGTGACTGGCGGTGGATCTCCACAAGAGGACAACAAACTCACTGAACATGAGTCTGTTGCTGGGACCTTCATCACAGAGGAACCGATCCAAGGTGTGGGAGATCTACCTGATTACGACGCATTGTCCGGTGAGTGCCCATGCGTGTGTGTGTAATCCATGTGTATGTTGTTTGTGTGACGGGTTCTGATTGAGTGCCAGGTGAGGGTGTGTACTCCTGAGTGTTATGGGTCACCCATTTGCTTCCTCCCATACATTCACATGCCTTGGATTTGGGTATGACTGTATCCCTTCTGCCCACAGTTGCCAATTAGGCCCACATTAGTGCACTTTACCTTGAACTGTCATCTTGCAACTACATTGTTCAGATTTTGTAAGTGTTCATTCAGGCTGATTGTTTCCACTCTCCCATTTTTACTATGCAGTTTTCTGCCCTATTGCAACATATGTGATATGCTTCGGTCATTGTTTACAGCCCACAGTGGGCCACTATTTTTACCTGGTTATGTTAATAATTATACCATTCAGGCCGAAGGAGTATTGGGCTGCAGAAATGTTTTATTAGGGCCTGTTTGCATGTGGAACATGACAGATGTTTCCTGTAATGTTAAAGTGACCAACCAATGATCAGCCCACAATGACTGTATTATTGGACACTGGATGTGTTTCAGTGTGTGGCACATGCATATTTAGCAACACTATTCAGCATTAATCTTCGCATCATGTCGATGTGACATGGATGTGTGACAGTACTCATTCACTGACATATTGCTGTAGTTTTGTAATTTACCATGGCTATGCTACATGACATCTGTGTGGTGGCATGTGTCATGTATGTGTATTGGACATGCCACTCACAGCCTGATGTGTGATGCCAGTGCTACCAACATGCTGCAAATGTGTTGCTTTTCCATCTTGCTCTCCCCAGTGTCTGCCTTTTTGATTCGACTTCCAACTCTTTGACAGTGCATGCATCGCAGGGTTATAGTCATGTGGGACATGTGTAAATCATGTACTGGATCTCTGGCTTGTCATGACCTATGTGTGTGCTATGGTGCTCATGCCTGTTTCCATTTGTTGTCTTTCATGTTTTTGCAGGTGATGACGCACTTGATGCTGTTGAGGTTGAGGAGATGGTGCAGACCCAGGAGGAATCTCAGGCACGACCGGGCACCAGTGGGGGATGTGGTGTGGTGGTGGGTGAAAACCCAATGTTACTGCAGACCATACTGTACAGGGGTGTCTCTGGGTGCACCTCCCCAGACCTCTATTCAGGTGCTGAATCGGATGATGAGACTTATGTGCCGTCGCAGGTAAGTGTTTCTGGCAGGGATTCTGTTCTGTCCAACCCACCTGGACCAGCGGTAGAACCCTCTATGGGGATGTCAGTGTTGGTAGGTCCGCCTTTGGCGGTTACGGATGCAGGGTCACACTCCACAGCATCTGATCCTGTTCCTGGGCCAGCAGATCAGAGGGGAATGCAGTCCTGCAGCCTCAGGCAGTGCCAGCACAGCAAGGTGCAAATCGCCTTGCCCCAAACAGGTGTGGTGCCCGTTGATGCGGTGGCCGTGCGCCACCAGGCAATACAGCATAGATGTATGTCTTTTGATGACACAGCATTGGTGGTGTTTGGGTAGGTAGGGATGCACACAATGTAACACTTCCAGGTGACCGATCTCAGGCTGGTATGGTTGTGACAGTTGACTGTCCCTTATGTCATCATCATTGATTGTCAGCTGGTATGTACCAGGGCTGTGTGCACTCCACAGGGGTGTGATTTTATGTGAAGTAATTAGCCACCAGCTGCGTACGGGCTGCCTGACCACGTGCCCTTCCCATGCGCAGCGGGCGTGCATGTGTTTGGGGATGTGGGGGCACCACCATGTCCACCGGCAGGCCCTGTCGTGTTGCAACATTGTGCAGGACACATGCTGCCACTATGATCCTGCACACTACTGGGGGAGCGTATAATAGCTGCCCACCAGAACAGTCAAGGGAGCGAAAGCGTGACTTGAGCACTCCGAATGTGCGCCCCACTATGCCCCGGGTTGCAATATGGGCTGTGTTGTATCTTACCTCGGGTGGCGTGGTGGGGTTCCGAATTGGCGTCATCATGTGGGTGCTCAGAGGGTAGGCACTGTCCCCTGGGGAGGTGGTGATGGGTATCATTAGTGGGGTTGTGACATTACTCAGTATCTGACATGCATGCACGTGCAGTGGCATTTATACTCACTAAGCAGCCATGTATTGCCATGCCGCCCAGCTTCTAGGTCCCGGTTTAGGGTTGACATTCTGTAAATGAAACTGTCGTGGGTGGACCCTGGATAGTTGGCATATACTGAGGTGATGATTCCCTTGGCATCACATACTACCTGCACGTTGATGGAATGCCAGTGCTTGCAGTTTCTATAGATGTGCTCAGATGCCCTGGGGGGATGTAGAGCCACATGGGTGCAATCAATGGCACCTAGCACTTTGGGGAATTGTGCCACCCCGTAGAAATCCTGGATGGCAGCCTGCCTTTCCGCAGGTGTTCTGGGCAGGTATATGTGCCTGCGGACTGATGGGCGTGCAGTCATGATGGCCACCACCTGATATAGGCAGCGTGACTGCGTGGCCTATGACACCCCCCCACTATAGCACTTGTTCGCTGAAATGATCCAGTGGCCAAGAAGTGCAGTACATTGAGTACCTTCTCCAGGGGGCTGAGTGCTTGGGAGCACAGGGTGGGTGATGTGAGGTCATCCTCCCACTCACTCACCAGGTCGAGTATTATGTGAGGTTGAAACCTTTACCTCCCATACACCTGGTCATCAGGCATCCCAAAAAGGCTGGTTCTGGGTGTAAAAATTCTGGGCCTGACTATCCTCCTCCTCCTCCTGCGGTATCCCACGACCACTGCTGCTAGGAACGGTATTTTCATCTTGGCGCCTGAGCTTGTTTGTTGTTTGCGTGCACTTTTATGCTTCGCGGGTCCACGTACGCCTGCTTCCTGCTGGTATACGTGTTTCCGGATTAGCTCGTCTTTTTTGGCGCACGCATTAGCCCCGTTCGATTCCATGAATACATGTTGTAGACGCGGCGTGTGGGCGTTCTGCGCATTTGCCTCCTGTACTTCACCCGTGACGCCCACATTTTCACACGTTGTTCCGCATTCCGCGTGCTACGCCCCCTGTTCCGCCTACTTTTGTTGTGTCCGCTGCGCTATGTGCGCTTAGCGCACACTGTTTGGAGACGTGTGCGCCAGCGTGCGCCACGCAGAATTTTAGCGCACATCCAGGGTTTTACACGCGCACGGACTTCCATGAATCGCTGTGCGCCGGTTCCGCTGCAATTTTCACACTTGCGCTGCTATTCGCACGCCTTTGCACGCTTGCGCCAAAAATTTCAGCGCACATTAATTCCATGAATCGGCCTGTAAGCTTTTGCAGGATTTTCAGTTCACAAACTTGACATTAGATGTATGGTCCAATGAAATGTTGCCTACCTAATTACTGTATCCACAAATAATAAAGAATCAGGATACTTTCTAACCAATGTATGCATTTGGTCACTCCAAAAGCATGAATTCGGAGCAGAAGGACCATAAACATTCACAATTGTAATAGCAATGCTATCTACAAACACTTCAAGAATAATACAGTGACTATCCAAATTATTTTCTTCTCCAATTAATTGAAAAGATATTCTTTTGCTGAAAATGATGGTGACTCCACTTTTCTTTTTATTATCAGATGATAAGAATACATGACCATTCAACAATCTTTTAAGTTTTATTATTTTTGTGATCATATTCTAGATGTGTTTCGTGAATGCCTGCAATGTCTAATTTAAATGAAGATAAAGGAGACAACATCGTTTGACGTTTAACTGGATAAATAATACCCTTGGCATTTCAAGTAACAATTTTAATCCTCATTAATCGTAAAAAGGAAAATATTTATACATACAAATGATACTGTTAATACAAGAACCAATTAGGGGCATGGCCAGGCGCCGAGGAGCCTGATTCCGTGCTCCCTCTCCGGTAACTATTTATGATAATTTTGCTTGATATAAAATGACAGGTTATTTATTAATGCGCTTAATACCCAGAGGTTTCTAAGCGCAGACCCGGGGATCGAACCTTTGTTACTCTGTGTCGTCTTGTTTCCAAGGCGAGCACGTTGCCCCCGTGCTATCCTCCCAAGACATTTAGTATCCCAGCATGTACTAACATTGCAAACTGTGTCCGTGCTCAATGTGGAGGCGGTAGCGTTGTTCACGGCTCCTGAATACATGCCGGGAACCGAACAGGAAGGAGCACAGGACATCCTGAGGCGTGGCCTGTTTCAGTGGGATTGCATAGTCATTTAACCCGATGTGTCTTGTCAGCTGGGTCGGCTGGCAGTGAGAGGGATACAATGCTATATGCAAGGAAGCATTTCTCCCTCACAACAAAGCATGCTGCTTAACTACTTGAGTGCTGCAGGAATTAAGGCACTTTAAAACACAGTTACTTGCAATGTTAACCAGGTAGTGTTAATGATACACAGAAAAGGCAAGTTAATAACTCATTTGAATTATTTATTGGAATACAGCATTTTTGGCACACAGTTGCCTGCTATCTCAACAAATATGTCTTTCTCACTACAATTAACACAGCTTTAATTGAAAGAGACCATCTTTGATACAAAATTCCCCAGCATTTCTATGAGTACGTTCTATATTTCTATCATATTGGCATATCAATGAATTTTTAGTGTGGCCTTATAGAAAGAAAATTCTTCTCATACAAGAGGTAACTGCAACTTTATCTTAATTAAGGAATTTAAGTGGCTGGTACTTTTTCTACAAGTGATTGAATGGCTGGTGGTTAATATGCCCTTTGCTCTATAACTTAGTGCTCTACAATTAAGCTTGCTATTTATGTGATACCTTCACGACTATTTGACTCTGGGGATGAAAGTGTGTCTACAAATATTGTTGCACACTTTGTAAAAGCTTCAAATGGGCAATCTAAGGAATTGTCACTAACCTCTATTAATAACCCCCCCAAAAGGCAGAAAAGGCACTCTCCTATGCCCAAGGAGGACTATCAAGATGCATTTATGCAAACCATCCTGTCTGAAATAAAGGCTCTTAAACCCTTCATGGTAGCTACAACTGCTAAATTGCAAATGCTGGCTGAGAAATGGTATACTTTTGAGTCGCGAATTAGTGAATTTGAGAGCAGGGTTAGTGATGCAGAAGATGTCACCGGAAGAGTAACAATTCTAGAGAAGCAATTTCTGGAAAATAGCTTCTCTGAAGATTACTCTTAACGTTCACATATTCACCTTCCAGGATCCAACAGATGTACGCAACTTTATCCAGATTCACAGAAGAGAAGAAATGGATAGATCCAGACAACCTATTTGAACCTGAATCCATATCAAGAAGTCTTTATCAACTCGTTGTGTCTGTGCCGGAGCTTTGTACTGTTTCATGCCCAGCATAGTTTGGAGTGGCTGTTTCCCATTAGCCACTACTTTTCTCTATGATTTTTTGGTTCCCTTGAAAGTTATGGAATTCCATGTTGCTTTTGTGTGTCTTTCCCCTTACCACATGTTTGTTATCCTCTAGTCTATTAGACGACTCAGTGGACACATATATTATCGTAGGTGGTGATTTCAACTGTCATTGCGCAGTTGGTGAGGGAACTTCAGAAAATCCTGTACTATTAGCTAGAAGTACTATGAAACAAAATAAATCAGATCCCGAGGGTATCTATTGGTTACATTTTTAACTGCTGGAAGCTGCAGATTTTGAATGGTCACCCCAAAAGCGTTGGCCCAGAAGATTATACCTGGAGAAGGGTTGGGGGGGCTTCTGCTACTCTTGATTTTATATTCAACAGCTATGAGATGGCCTTGAAGTTTGTCGACTTCCATGTTAGCTGCAACATATGGATGGACCACGAGGCTGTGATCCTAAGTTTTGATGTCCTGGATATTAACTTACCCTGGACTTCGATGGGAGAGTTTTTAACCAACCACTCCACCACTCGAATAGTCTGGTCCGAGGCAAATATTAATAAAGCTAAAAGAGCTAAGTCTGCCTCACTCTGCCTATGGACCAAGCTTTTAAGTACATGTCCCCGAATGATGTTGAGGCATGGATATTGTTTTTCTCTGGCTCTCATGCTACATCTAAAATTAGAATGGCAGTCAGTGATCATTAGCCATATATGACTTACGATAAAACAATTAGAGATATGAAGCATTATCTCTGGGCTGACCTTTGGAGAACAAAATTGTTAAATGTTCCGTAAGTATGTATTTACAGGAAGTAAGGAGACAAAAAAATGCATATCGCAATTGGCTAAAGCAATGGAGACTTTCGAGCAGAGATTCAGCTTGGCAACAGATGGTGACCATTCTCAATAGAGGTAACTCTTGTAGTATGTGGGCCATATTAGGAGAGGCTCGGGGCAGTAGGGAGCTTCCTTTTATGAACCCGATTGGAGCGCATGAGTGGGTCACCTTTCTTGACAATCATAATTTCAATCGTCCTATACCCCAGGCAAATTTGGCAGAACTACAGCCTTTATGTGCCACCTTTTCTGTAAAGAAAAAGAAATTATAACTAATAAGATAAAGAATCTCAAATCCTCAAGAGCACCTTCGCAAATGACCTAGTGATACTAGATCACAATTTCAACGGCATTCAGCAGATACGAATGGTCTGACCATTAATAGAGGGAAAACGTCAGTGATTCATTTTTCCACAAAGCATGTGGCTAGACTGGGCCTATATGTTCAGGATATCAAAACTGCATATGCCCCAGTATATAAATATCTGGGGTGGAAATTGATGTATCCTCTGGATATAAGACCTGCATTGAGACGCGTAAAAGTAATGTGGGACAATTGATGGCACTTATATGGCAGTTCAACAAGAAAAGGGGAGGTTACTCCCTGTTTGGCACTAGACAACAGTATATCCAATGCCTGGTTCCAGCTGTGACATATTTATTGGAGTCTCTAATGGGAATGGATTTGAAATGGCTTCAACTGCTGGAGAGAAGGTTCTGGAGGATGGTACTGGGGTTACCCAATTGTGTGCCCATGAATATACTCAGACTAGAAATGGGTATTATGTCACTAAAATCAGTGGTCTTAAAAAAATTAGTTTTAATGTACATAAAAATGATGAACGGCTCTGCCAACCCGTTACTGACAATTATGGGCCTTACTGAAGGTAGAATCTGAGGGGGGGTCGCTCTTTGGTAACAGTATGAACATCCTTTTTCAAGAACTTGCAACTTGCATCGTTGCCTAAGTGGGGAGTCGACCCTTGAGGTAGGAGGCACTCATTAAGTAGAAGTATTGACTTATGGGATTGGAATATGAATATTTCACATTTGAGTCTTTTGAAAAGTTATACGTTCATTGCTGATGTATTATTTTTATTTATGAAAGCGCAACCCTACCTGATCCTGCATCCCTCTCGCCTATTGAGAAGATTTATACTACTGTTGCGGATTAACCGCCTGCCTATATTAAGGATAAAGGTCCGGCTCTCTACTCAGAAACTTCTGAGCGGTTCTGCCGTATTTGTCTTTATAAATTATAACTTGAGACGGCAAAGCATGTTTTAAGTGAGTGCCCTAGCCTTGTGGCAGTATACATGTATCATCTGAGTAAATATGTGCATCAAGGGGATACGATAAAGGAGTTCTCCTTATGGAGACAATAGCCCTCATCACGAGTTTCCCAGCGGTATTACTGCTGGGATACAGCCCGCGCTAATAGCGTTACCACCACCAGGTCCGGTGCTATTAGCTCCAAATCAAGGATTGGGCGGTAATGGGTATTCCCCATTGGGTCCATTCGACCCAATGGGGCATTTTCGGTGCAATTAGCACGTTCTAATAGTGCCAGAAAATGTGCATTTTTCCAGCGCATTTAACCCTAGCTTGGAGCTGGGGGTAAATGCTGTTTGGGTGGACCCTTACATGCAGCGCTAATAGCTTTACGGATGCATTTAAGGGCTACCATCCAACTCGTGATGAGGCCGAATGTCTTAACACCAAAAACAAAGGGCTACACATGGTGCTATACAGGATATGGAGTATAGTGGAAAAGCATATTACTCCGGTGGAATAGAAAACCTAGTTTTTTAGCAAGAGGCCCATACCTTGAGCAAGTGGGCTGTACTTGGAGTTGCTACCCTGAATATAGTGTCTGTTTGTTAGAACACTGTAGATTAGATAGTTTGTCTTAGTTGGCTAATTGTTTTGCATGCTTCTATTTTGGAAACCTTCTAGAGTTTACTGCAAGTATTTTAAGTTGTTTAAGTGTTATGTGCGTATAATGATTACTTATACTTATATGATGTGTGTATGCTTTATATGTCTTCTGCATTCCATGCCTGAATGTAATGGATGTCAAATTAAGTTTAAATGGAGTTTGAATGGAATGATTGAATAATTAAATGTATAATTGAATCATTTGAATAATTGAATGAATTTATTATGTTGCTGTTAGTTTATTTTAGATTTTATTATGTGAAAAGTTTTATGTTAAAACTGTATCACGTTAAGTAAATAAATTAATGCAAGAATCCACTTCCATTCAGTACATGTATGCAACATGTAAACCCCAGTGTTACACATGTCTCTTAATATAACTTATTGGAACATTAAAGGTCTATATGCCCCATCAAAAGGCTGAAAATTCTGACCCATCTCAATAAGACCAAACCTTCCATTGTATGTTTACAAGAATCCCACCTCCTACAGGCAGAGGCTGCTAAATTGAAACTTTTGTGGGTGGGTCAAGTTTTCTCTAGTTCAGCGAATGAAAAAGAAAATGGTGTTATCACCCTCATCAATAAACATCTTCAATGCAAGGTGTTGTCCACAGAGTCGGATGATGTGGGAAGATGGGTTCTTGTTAGACTCCTTATTGATTCTACAGAACATACTATTCTAAATGTATATGGTCCTACCATTGTTGACCCTGCATGCTGGATTCAGCTGTCAAACCATGTAATCAAAGCCAAACCCTAACAATCTCATTGAGTGTGGAGACTGTCATGGGATTAGGGATCCTCATCTAGACAGAAAATCATATGCACACTTTAAGAAAACCAATTTCTACTTACAATTTGACAATTTCGTTTCTGAACTCGGTCTTATTGATGCTTGGCATGTGACTCACTGCTCTGATTTGGAATATACCTTTTATTCGCCTCCACATCTTTTTCAATAATAGATTATATATTTATTTGTAAATCCATGACCAATTGCCTGCTTGATGCCAAAATTATATAACCCACAAAATAAGTTTATTAATAGCAGGTGGAGGTTTAATTCAACCCTCTTGAAAGATGCACAGTTTACTCAATTCATCCAACAACACCACACCAACTTCTTTCTAGAAAACCTTAAAGCAGATACCTCTATCGCCATTAACTGGGACTGCTATAAAGCATTTCTCACAGGACATATAATTTCTTTTACTGCTGATAAAATGAAAAAACTTAAACAGGAAGCGGATGACTTACTTAGAACAATTACAGCTTTAGAATCGAAATATATACATAACAATGTAGCACCTATTTTGCAGAAAATCACCAGATTTAGAATACAGTATAATAACTTGATTACACAATACTCATTGTTCAAAAGTACACATGAAAAATGTTTCAGCTCTCAAATAAATCCAGCAAGTCTTTAGTATCTTATCTTAAACTGAAGAGGGATAAAGCTAAAATTGTAGTCATGAGAAGTCATAATGGAAATAGAGCCCTGACTGATAAAGATTTTTTACAAGTTTTTTCCACTTTTTACCAGAAAATATATTCCTCTGAAACAATACCTGGCAGTACCCATGCTAAGGACGTTCTAAGTCATATTCAATGCGATTCATATGTAAATATAAATCTCCAATCATTAAATTCCCCCATTTCCTCAAGTGAAATATATACTGCTATCAAGACCTTAAAAAGGCAAAGCTCTTTTTTACCCACTTTAGTGACCTCTTAGTTCCCAAGCTTAATGAACTATACACTGCCTTCATTGCTGATGAGAAAGCTATGGGTACTTTTTCTAAAGCAACACTTGTTGTATTGCCTAAACACATCAAAGGACCCAAACTACCCAAAATGATAGACCAATCTCCTTAATCAATACGGATTTTGCCAAGATTCTAGCTAATAGACTCATCGCCTTTCTTCCTGACTTAATTAAAAATGATCAGGCAGGCTATATTAAATGATGAATGTCGTCAGCCAATATCAGACTGTTCACTGAGATCATCAACATCATTCAGAAGTCGACCAATGTGCGTGCAGCAATGACACTTGATGCAGAAAAGGCCTTCAATAGAGTTGAGTGCAACTACATGTTTCAGGCCCTAAAATGGCATGGGATAACCGATCCTTTTATATCTATGGTCAAAGTACTTTACTCAAACCCAAGAACTTCAGTTTTTATAAACAGTCAAATGTCCTCCATCTTTCCTCTTTATAGAGGTACTCTTAAGAGATGTCTCATTTCCCCAATCCTCTTTATTTTGCATTGGTACCCTTCCTAGAAGCGATTAGACAAGAAGAAATATAACCGGTATCTATTATGGGGATATTTAGATTAAGACTGGCGTATGCAGATGATGTTTTACTGCTTCTGAATAAAATGGACACTTGTGTACATCATCTACTTCTCATTATCGCAGTCAAGTCCGAATGTTCCATTGCACTCATGGTCCAATTCAATAAATTCTCAGGCGCGTTTGGAGCCGGAGGCCTCTGGTATTTGCAGTGGCCCATTATCCGGCCCCTCAGATGGTCTGGAGTGTTGCCCAGAGCAATTGCCTGAGGTTTAAGATGAATTCTAAACCTTCCGGGCATCACCTCTTTGATTATGAAAAAGAATTCTGAGCCAGAGATGGATGTGTCTAAGAACACGTTGCTTGGCTCTGGGAAAGGTTCAGCAGAACGCTTGGGAAATGAGGCTGCAGAGATGTGCCAGTTTGGAATAAAAGTCTCACTTACAGACCGCCCTTTCTGAACTATCCTTCAACTTTTCTCTTTAGAGATAGAAACATTTACTTTAATGTTGGGACTTGGATTACATGGGAGCTGTTTTTTTAGTATTTGTGTGTGTAAATTCACAATGTTAAACTCTGAACAATTATGGAAACGACTCATGTTGGGTAAATAAATGTCCCAGGATTTAGTGTTGATGGCATTTTGTGATAAATGAGTTGCTGTTTAATTGTCCTTTGTATTGTTATTTAATGGACAATGCATTATATTTACATACGACATGTAAACAATATTTGTAGTTATTTGGTCATAATGCTGTTTGTAAATGTATGTTTGTATATTTATTATAAATAGTGAATAGTGTCATGTTAACCATAACACTGCAAATATATAAATGATACATATTGGCTGTCCACATGAATATTCCACTCACACAGGTTTAATGTTGGCACTCTTATTTCCAACAATCCATCCACAAAGGGGAATGACATTTGGTACTACAGCTGCTTCCTTGCTGTGGCCAAACTTTAAAGAAATTTCTCAGTTAGATCTACAAGCTTGCTCCATATTTTGGACAATAATGCAATGTGTGTTTAATGTTCATGTGTGCCCCTGTATGACGATGCTGTCATTTATCGATAGTTATATACTTCTTGCACATTTGTTTGATACTCTTCAATTATTTTGAAACCACATCAACCGGAATCTGCTGAGTGTCGTCTGTCCCCAAAATGTTATTTGTGTGTAGCAACAATATTTTCAACTTCTGATATGCTCTGTTTTTTCATGGTGTTTTTCTTGTTTGGATGTGGCGATGTTGCTGTGGAAATGCTCATTGGAAACTGATATTTGTATAACTTTCAGATGTGTACTGTGCCACCAAATATAGTTCTCAATATGTGGTCAAAAAGGCTCGTTCTTGATTTGTGGTGGGTGGTGCAATGACATTCTGTCAATTGGATTGCCTATCTCTTAATTAATAGTAGGAATTTTGTATTTTGCATTTTTGAGGATGGTCATTATCGCCTGCGGATCTGCAATGACTGTTATTTTGTTTCTAGAGACACCAAAATGCTTGTGATTACATGCCCATACACAACTGCATGCTTTTTCAGGTAATAAGAAAGCTCTTTCTACATCAGTGGAAACCTAAGCTGCATATGACTGCACATGACTACATGCTTCTCAGTGAGTCTGCACCTGATTTTTGTTGGGCTATTATTGCTTTTAGTTCTACTGAACTGGTATCTACAATGTGTACTTAAGTCCTGCTCAAAATAACCAATGTGTTCTCTATTGAGTTTCCTATAAACTGCCATGAACTCAGCTCCCTATTTATATGCTCTGTTTTTCATGGTGAAACCTCACAGTGGCATGGTTTCAAAAAGCACAGTCTAGACTTCACTAATAAAGATCTCAACATGCTGGTGTCTGTTGGTGCTGTAATGTTTTGTGGAACTGTCCCTTTCTCTGGGTCCATCTCAGGAAAATGTGCCCATTGACCTTTAGGTCAACCAATCAAATGTTGCTCCTGATTCTCAATGATGATCTGTGTCCACAGATATTTTTTTTCTACATGTTATTCATATTTATTTATATACAGGAAGGAAAAATGCTCTTTTGATCACAAAAGAACATACAATACATAAGAAGATTTGACGGGAAGCAGTGAGATTCTTACAAAGGGGTGTGTTCGTGTGACATTCTGACCAGGTTGTGGAGGGGAGAACATTTAACAATCACGGGGATAAATCAGTATTGCCTTCCAGCACCTTGTACAGGTAAAATCCAACATTCCTCTATATCTTTACCACTGTGTCATTTATGTGCAGCTTTACCTGGACAGCCCTCAGATAGCAAGTTCAGAAAACATAGGATGCTTTAAGCAATGATTAATGTTAAAATTCAACAAAGCTATCTCAGTGTTTTAGCCAAATTCAGTGCATGGCTGTCCTGCATGCATCCCCCCACGATTTAAATATTTCATAAAAAAAATTCTTGGCTTTGCAAATAAGCACGGGTAGTGCTTTACCCCAGATATAAACCATTATTTCAGAGTGTTTCGCATAACTTTTCACACATATGTTCAAATTCTGCTGCACAAACACATGTTCACAAATGTTCTACTGCCGATGAAGAAGTATGCCAGGTAGGTGCCTGCCAGCAAATCTTTAGCCTGTCTCATTTCTGTTTGCGGCTCTGTCATAGCGTACATTTCACTCGACAATCTCTTTCCAAGAGATGTAACTCAATGAGATCAAGAAGAGCTTGCGTTTGGATCTAGATGGTTCTCGTCTTATCACTGTGTCTTGTTCATCAATCACATGTTTCGATCCTTCATGATTACCCTACTCTATGAAAATGGTTTTCTTTTTTGCCCCAGTGGCAGATGTTGTCTATCACTGGGCCCTTTCATTAATGCTGATACTTGTCCAGATATGCAGTGTATCTTTTCTGCACTAAGACGTGTTCTGTCTTATCTTGGTGTTCAGTAAATATTTGGACTCTTTCCTTTCTTCTTTTAGGTCTGACCAGGAATGCTTCTGCTTACCTTACTAGGTTGCAATTGTATATTTGTGTATGGTTGGATCAATGCCTGGTGTGCGGCTCTGGCCATCTTAGAATCTCATCTAATGGAAAGGAATATTTAATGACTCAGCAACTTAATAACAACTCTAGGCATTATTCAGTTATGCCAAGTTACATCTCTTTATTTCCTCAAACTTGGCACAGTCCTAGTGAGTTATTACTTTCCTGAGCAATGTGTCCACAAGTATAATGTAGACAACTACTTCTGCCGACTTCTCATTAGACAGGCTGCTTTATAGACTGCTTTCTTTTGGTGAAACTGAGGCATAGTGCCTCACTAGTTGTGCATATGTATCTGTCTGATCTGCCCTGAGCTAGAACTCGGAGAGTACCTTGACAACACTCCCCTACTTGGTTTGTGTTCCGTACATGTATTAGGTATGTCAACTTGTAACCTGCCATATCGCCATAATGGTCACCTACTGCTGATGCATGAGAGCTAGGGGTTAGAGGAATTAAACATTATACTGGGTTAGAAACCAAAGTGTGAAGAGATTTGGAAGTTCTTCAGTTACTTTTAAATATTTGGAACACAGATATCTGCTGAATAGAGTTCAACAGGAGGGGTGCCATTGCCGAGAAATATCCTGCTCTTGTGTGTGCTTTCCTAAATTTGGGGACCAAAAGCAGAGAGGAACTGATTGATGTATGTGTTCTCATTGCAAAATAATGTTGAATATTATTTTGAATAGAACAAGGCCTACGCACCATTAAGTTAGCTCAGTGGGTTAAGCGCTCAGTGCTGCAATCTGTGTGTGATCTGCTGGTCACGGATTCAAATCCTGGCAAGGTTGTCTCATCCTTTCATACTTTTTTTTTTTTTGAAATATATTTATTGATTTTTCAAGACAAACTATACAACCAGCATCATCAACATAGCAATCAGTTATATATCCACAATAACTTCCCATTCCCCCCTCCCCCCTGCGAACCCGGACCGGGGTTGCGCGGTCTGCCATTGGTGTTAGGGTGAGCCTGGGCTGTCCAGGTCCTCGCCTGAGGTGCTGACCTCTTTAGGACTGAACAGGGCTGTCGTGAGGGCTATCCATTGCAAGAGGTCTTCCGAGTCACCTATTTTCTGCTGTCGCTGCGCCAGCTCCCAGGCCCCGGTTTCGGCCACAGACCACCTACGGAGGTCTTCCCACCATGTCACAAGTCTAGGGGCCCTGGGGCACTTCCAGGCCATTGCGATGCGCCTTTTTGCGAGGATGTACATCAAATCCTTGAGCCTATTGAGGGGTTTGTTTTTTTTGCCTCGCGGATATGAGCCCAATAGACATGCCTTAGGGGATTGCACGTCTAGCGTTATGTCCTCCTCCGCTATCCTGGTCTGAATTTGCGACCAGAAGGTTTGTATATCCGGGCAGGCCCAAAACATGTGGGTCAGTGAAGCCGCGGGTTCTTGGCACTTGGGGCACGGCACTACGCAGGCGCCATTGAATCTCGAGATGACAGCTGGGGTAAGGTAGGCCCTGTGGATGATGTAAAATTGGATAAGCTGGAATCGGGCATTCCTGGAGACTTTTTTATGGTAGTGTGTTATTGTTTCCACTCCGTGTCTCCGAATTGCGTGTTTAGCTCGGCTTCCCATTTACCCTTGCATGTGAGTTCGTTATGTGTGGTGTTGTCAATTAGGATCTCATAAAGCCTAGAGGTTTCGTGTCCCCCCTCTGCAACGCCCACCAAGTTCTCAATGGTCTCGTGTCCGGCGCATTGGGATTCTGCTTCCGGCCATCGCTTCCTAAGCTTATCCAGCACCGCCCCGTGCAAAAGGAACTGACCCAGTGGGACCCCAGTCAACTCGTGCAGTTCGGGGAATGTGTGAGTGCCCTGGTCGTCTATCAGATCGCCCAGGGTGGCAACACCGGAGGGTTCCCACATGTTCCGGATCGCCTTCCGGTCCTCCGGTCTAGTGGACATGATGGCGGCTATAGGGATTTGTGGGGAGTAAGGGTCGGTCAGCCTGACCGATTTGCAGGCCCGACTCCAGATCTGAGTGCCTAGGCGGATGAGGTGTGCATCCAGCGTTTTAGGTATTGGTCTGATCCAGAGGAGGTCCCTAAGCAACCAGGGTGCGTCTGGGGGCTGCAATAGGCGTGTGTCCGTCGTGGCATCATCGGCCATCCACTGGATCACGTGCTTAAACTGGGCCGCTATGTAGTAGAGCTCAAAGTTAGGGGTTTTCAGGCCTCCCTTCTCGTACGGTCTTTGAGTTATGTCTAGGGCAACTCTGGCCTCCCCTCCCGCCATAGGAGTTTCCTACACAGTTTGCTCAAGTCTTTGAAGAAACGTTGGGGGATGTTGTAGGGGACGTTAGTGAAGAAATGTAGAAGACGCGGGAGTGCGACCATTTTAAGGAGTCCCGCCCTGCCAGCCATCGAAAGGGGCAATTTACACCATAGGTCAATTGATTTAGCCAGTCCCTCCTTAGCCCTGCCCGTGTTTAGTGCATGTTCGGCTTCGGGGTCCCGGTGGATCGCGACGCCCAAATATTTGAACGTGGTGGGTTCCCATTTAAGGGCCAGAGGGGGGAGGTGTTCTTTCTTGGTTCCACTAAGTGCAGCCAGGGGGAATAGGCAAGACTTGCCGTGGTTAATCTGGATCCCGGTGCATCTGTGGAACCCATCTAGGGTTTCGAGAATGTAGGGGAGAAGATGTTCGGGATCCCTTAGGTAGAGGAGCATGTCGTCCGCATACATGGAGACAAGGTGGTTCACTCCATTTACCACTATCCCCCCGTCTCCATACTCCTGCCTAAGGTATGCCGCCACTGGTTCAATCGCCAAGATGTAGAGCAAAGGGGATAGGGGGCACCCTTGCCGAGTGCCCCTGGCCAGGCTCCATTTTTCCAAAAAGGTGTTGTTGGTTCGCACCCTGGCTGTGGGATTAGTGTAAATGAGTTTGACCCAATTCAAGAAAGCCGTTCCGATCCCCATCTTGGCAAGGGTGGCGTAGAGCCATGTCCATCGGACCGAATCGAAGGCCTTAGAGGCGTCAAGGGACACAACTGCATATTTACCGGGCATGCCATTTGTGCTGTGTATCACATGATGCAGCCTTCGCAGGTTCTCAGACATGGAGCGGCCCTGCACGTAGCCTGTCTGATCTTGGTGTATAAGGTACGGGACGGCTGCACGCAGCCTTCTGGCCAGTAGTGCGGTGAGGATCTTGTTATCTACATTCAGCATGGATAAGGGGCGGTATGAGCCGCAGTCAGAGCTTTCCTTGTCGGGCTTAAGTAAGGGGATGATGGTGGCTTCAGTCATGGAGTCGGGGAGGTGGCCTATTTCATACGCCTCGTTGTATACTTTGGACAGTAGGGGGGCCAGTATGTCCTCATAGGTCTTATAAAATTCGCCCGGGAGACCGTCCGGTCCCGGTGTTTTACCAGAGGGCAGTGACCTAATGGTGGCTGTGACCTCATCTGGGGTGACGGGGCCTCCGAGGGGATCTGCCAAGTGGTCCTCCAGGCGGGGGAGCCTGATGGCGTCCAGGGCGTCTTCGATCGCGTGGTCTGGGGGCGGGGCTGGCTCGGAGTAAAGGGTTTGGTAATATTGCTTAAACACTGCATTGATACCCACTTGCGTGTGGAGGGTCAAGCCGTCTGGGTTACGGATGGAGTAAATTGGGTGTCTGGGGGTTTCTCGTTTATAAAGCCATGCAAGAAGTTTCCCGGGTTTGTCGCCCAGGGCGTGATTCCTTTCTGTGAATTTGGTATAGCTTAGCCTCCCCAGCGTCTCCCAGTGTGTTAAGCATGTTTGTTTAAGTTCAATCATTTTCTGCAGGTGGGCGGGATCAGGGGATGGGGTGGCTTCGAGGTCTTGGAGTTCGGTCTCAGCGTGCGCTAGCAGGGACGTGACGGATTTCAGGGCCCCTCCGGCCGCGGCTATCATTTCCCCTCTAGTTACCACCTTGTAGGCTTCCCATGCTGTGCCTAAGTATCTGACGCTATCAATGTTGGTTTGCCAGTAGTGTGTGGAACCCTCCCTGATTTGTTCATTGAAGGCTTTGTCTAATAGCGCTTCGCTTCTCAATTTCCACGTCGGGATGGGGGGCTGGGAGCTGTGGTCACCCACGAGGTCATCAGTGGGGAGTGGTCTGAAAGTACCCTGGCTAGATACTGCGTGTCCTCAAATCTGGCCACGTGCTCTTCGCTAATGAACAGGCAGTCTATCCTGGTGTGGACCTTATGTGGGGGGGGAGTAAAAGGAGTAGCCTCTGATTTCGGGGTTTTGCGCTCTCCACAGGTCTTTCAGGGCATATTGCTGCGTAAGGGCGTTCAGTATCTTGTTGGGTGGGGAGGGGTCACCATGCTTACCATCCGATCTATCTATGCGAGGGTTTAAGGTACAGTTGTTGTCGCCTCCCTATATCGTTATGCGTTCGTTACTCGGGGACAGCCGGGCGAACAACGAACGAAAGAAAACAGTGGCATCATGATTCGGGGCATAGGTGCAAATCAGGCGAACGTCGCGCCCCTCTATGGTGCCCTGAATTAGGGCCATCCTACCTTCGTTGTCTGTTTTGGTGTGGATCAGCTTGACTGGGACAGAGGGGGCAATCCATATCAAGACTCCTCTGGAGTAGGTGGAGTAGGAGGAACCCACTAGGGTACCTCGCCAGACCTTAGCCAGCGCTGCAAGCTTGGGGCCACATAAGTGGGTCTCCTGAAGGAGAGCGATTCCGACTTTGTGGCGCTTCATGTAGGCGTGAATGCGGCGCTGTTTGATGTAGCTGTTTAGTCCCCTGACGTTCCAGGACATGACTCTGATCCTCTCAGCCATAGTCTGGGTGTGGTTGTGTGGCTGTGGGAAGCCTGAGGTTGAGGTGTTCGGCGAACTTGGTCATCCTGGTGGCGATTCCGCTGCGCTTGGTCCCGGTCCGGTTTATGTCCGATTCAAACTGTGATCCCAACTTGGGGTTCAGACCCCCATGAACAACAACGTCTAACTTAACTACAAACACAACTTCAAACACAACACGTCTAGCGAGGTTGCCCTTGCTCAACAATCCACCAACTCACCAGCTGCCCCACTGGCATTCCTCTCCAACATTCCTCCCACCTACTTCCTACCATCATTCTTCACTGAAAGCATCCCCACAGCACGTCATCCTCCACCCAGCATAACTTCCTACACTAGACCCATCCACACCAGGAACCAACTCCTAGGTCTCCGTTCTAGATACCCTAGACTCACCCACCAAGCACCTCCCACCACTCTTAACACGACTAACACGCCACCCCCTACAGTCAAAACACCCTTACCTAAACCCACCATGCCGCACCCCATCCCGGCAACACCACTCAACACCACCCCTACCTCGGCCCAACGCACACACAACCTACAGTGTGCCCTCATAAACGCCAGATCCATCCCTGCCCATGCCATTGAAATTCACGAACTCCTAACTAGCTTGGACCTCGACATCCTAGCCATCACCGAGACATGGCTGCACAGCGCTGCAGGGCCAGCCCTCAACCTTACTATCCCACAAGGGTACGCCATTATCCGGCAAGACCGCCTCTCCTCAGTAGGTGGTGGGGTAGCATTCATCCTGAAAGATCACCTCGAGGCCAGACAAATCACCTCCAATCTAGGTGACAACATAGACTCTCTAGCTATAAAAATTGCCCTCTCCCCTAACTCCACCATCACTTTCAACCTAGTCTACCGCCCGCCCGGCCCACTAACAGAGTTCCATGAGAACCTTGTACACCGCCTAACAGAAAACCTAAAACCCACCTCCAAAAGCATCTTTCTAGGTGACCTTAACCTGGGGTATAACGACAAAAAGGACAAGCCTGCTAAATCTCTTGCACTAGCCCTAAAAGAACTAGGCTTCGACCAAAAAATAACCTCACCCACACACAACAAAGGCCGTATCCTGGACTGGATAGCTGACCACAACTGTCACGTCGACATTAGCTCCATCACCCCGACTCCTTGGTCAGATCACCACCTCATTCACTTCTTTATTCCCGCTGTATCTAACACAAACAAACCTAACCCCATTCCCCCAGCACTGGCAAGATGTGTAAAAAATCTCACTAAAGATAAAATTACTCCCCACCTTCACATCCTCTCCACAGACCTCAAGTCATCTGACCCGTCAGAATTAGCAGATATCTACAAGAGCACCATAAGCACCGCCATTGACGCCATTGCCCCCTTGCAGACCAAAAAAGCCAAAGCTATCAAACACTCAAACACCTGGTTCTCCACTGAACTCAAAGAACTCCGCTCACAGAAAAGAAAAGCTCTAAACTCCTGGCAGAAATCGCCTTCCCCAGCCACCCTATCCTCCTACAAAAAAATCACTGCCCAATACAAAAAAGCCATAATCACAGCTAAATCAGTCTCTTATAATGATAGAATTGCTAATGCAAGCTCCGAATCCAAAGAACTCTTCGCCATTTTCAACGAACTCACCACACCGGCCACCAAATCACAAGACATTGTTAAAGACCAAATCTGGTGCAATTCCATACAATCTGCCTTGTTAAATAAAATTGAACTCCTACAAACAAAAATTAAGGAGCACCACAAAAACCTATCACTGCACCTCAAATCTCACACCACCACGAGCCACATGCCCACCCCTAGCTCGGGAACCACATCCACCAAAGCCCCCACTACCCCGTTCAAATTCAGGGAAGTCACAGAACACGAAGTTATTGAGATAATGAACAAGATCAAACCATCCAATTGTAAAGGAGACCCCTGCCCCGCCAGCCTGATCAAAGACTGCACTGAAACACTCGCCCCTTTCCTTAAATCATTCATCAATGCCTCTTTCAAAGCCAACACTGTCCCTGACAGTCTAAAAGAAGCCTGGGTGCGCCCGCTTCTAAAAAAAACCACCCTCGACCCTGAAGTAGCTACCAACTACAGGCCCATCACCACTGTGCCTTTCCTGCTCAAGATTCTGGATAAAATGGCCTACACACAAATCCAGGATTATCTCGAAACCAACCATATCCTAGGAAAAAGACAGTCAGGCTTCCGACCAGGTCACGGAACAGAGTCAGCCCTACTTGATCTGAAAATACAGCTTGCAGACACTATGGATAAAGGCAAACCGGCACTCCTTCTCCTACTGGATCTATCTGCCGCCTTTGACCTTGTCAACCACGATATCCTAGGCATGCACCTAAAAAATGAAGCACACTTCTCCCCGGAAGCCATTGCATGGGTTGCCTCATTCCTAAATGGCAGACTCATGAAAGTCTTCTCAGACACTGCCTCGGCAACCCCTACCACCATCCACTGCGGCGTCCCACAAGGCTCCTGCACCGCCCCCACTCTCTACAATATATTCACCCTTCCTCTCTTCAAGGACCTCGACTGTCGTAACATAGCGTACACCAACTACGCAGACGATACGCAGGTACTACTCCCTCTAACTGGGACCTACGAAGAAGATGCTACTGCATTAACCAAAATCTACACAGCCATCCAAACCTGGATGGCGGCCAACGGCCTCTGCCTAAACGGGGACAAAACCGAAATCCTCATAGTAGGGACCAATGAAATTCTCAACAAACTCCCCCCCAATACAAATCCTTCAACATTGACAACTCCACCATCTCAGTCTCCAAGTCTGTTAAAACCTTAGGCGTTCACCTAGATGCCTCACTATCTATGTCTCGCCAAGTCAACGCCATTGCCTCTTCCTCAGCACTTACCACCAAGATGATAAATGCTGTCAAGCCGTTTCTCTCCGCCAAAAACTGCCTGTCCATCGCCAGAGCCACTATAGGTACAAAACTAGACTACTGCAATGCACTGTTCCTAGGCACCTCCGCCCACAACCTAAAAAAACTCCAAATCACGCAAAACAATGCGCTCCGGGCAGCACTGTCCATTCCAAAAAGAGAACACATCTCGCAAGCAAGGAGAGATGCCCACTGGCTACCTGTGAAGGAACGCATACTGTTCAAAGCCATGACCATCACACACAGATGCCTATCCCTGGATGCCCCACCCTATCTCGCAGAAAGAATCACACCGAAAGCCTCCATCAGACCCACCAGAGCTCACCGCACCAACATGATTGATGTCCCCACGTTTCAAAGATCCAGGGCGGGAGGAACCAGCTTCCAACACCTCGCACCAAAAAACTGGAACTCCCTACCTACCTCACTAAGGAACGAAAAATCATACCATACCTTCCGTAAAAACCTCAAAACCCTCCTATTCCGCTAAAGTCTGCCACATTCACTCTCATGCTTGCATTGTATCCACAGCATAGCATAACCTTTAAGCTCAATGTTTATTACCAATGTGAAATGTACTATGTAACTCGGTTACATCTGTAAACACATTCCTATGCTTGTGTTCATGACTAAGTCTGCTGTAACAGCGCCACGATGCCCCAGGGCAGTTCTGTGCGCTTTATAAATGCAAATAAATAAATAAATAAATCCCCGTTTCTGCCCCATCAGACCAGGGTCTTCCGGTGCCCTACGGGCGGGTGAGCTCACCCAAATTATCCTGGGGATAGGAGAGGGGTTGCCTCCGAGGGTGTTATCAGGAGGTGCGCCACGACCGGCGCGGCTCCGGTACCATCAGTGTTGCCACTCTTACTGGCATATTGATGTGCGATCGGCTACTGCAGCCAGTAGGTAGTGAGGAGAAGTCCCTTTGTTACAGGCGGCTAGGGCCTGCGCTGCCTCCGTTCAATGTCTGGGATCTGTTCTCTGTCCATCCATTCACAGGCCTCTGCGGGAGTGTCAAATAAGTGTGCCTTATTGTTGTGCAGGACCTTTGAGTCTGGCCGGGTAGAGGAGTAGGTAGCGCAGGCCTGCTTCTTTGAGTCTTGCCTTGGTGTGGTGGAACTGGGCCCTGCTCCTTTGAACCTGCAAGGTGTAGTCGGGGTATATTGCGATCTTCGCGGCGTCCCTCTGTATGGAACCGCCCATCCTGGTAAAGGCCAAAATGGTTTCCCTGTCCCTGTAGTTGAGGACTTTGGCTATTATGGGTCTGGGTGGGCTCCCCGGTGGCAGCCTCCTGGCTAGGGAACGATGGGCTCTTTCTATGGTGAAGCCCTGCGACAGTTTCCCAGCCCCAATTTCCTGTATGAGCAGGTTCTCGATGTAATTAGTGGGGTCGCTGCCCTCGATGCCCTCTAGCAGGCCGATAATTCTGATGTTGTTCCTGCGGGCCCTACCTTCGGCCTCCTCAGCCCTGTCTTCCAGATTCTTCACTCTTTGCGCCAAAATGTCCACATCCTTTAAGAGCTGGGTTTTGGCATCGGTGTTGTCTCGGACTTGGATCTCAAGAGCGTCCGTTCTGCCGGTGATAGAGCGCACATCCTGCCTCAATAAGTTCAGGTCGATGGCGACCGCGTCTATTTTGTCCTCCATGGTTTTCTGGAGTGTCTTGATGGCCTCTAGCAGTTGGGAGTTGGCCGGCTCGGGCCTCTCGGCGCCCGACGCCTCCCCAGGGGCTAGAGCCTCCCCGGGTCCGGTCGCTCCAGCGGCCGCAAAGGACTCCATGGTGGTTTGGCGGTGTTTGCTTCGGGCGCCCTTAGTGGTCATGTCCTATCCGCGGGATCCGCTCGGCCTCGGCGGGCACTATACAGTCTATGTCCACTGGCGCCGTGCGGGAGATGCTTCGTGAGGGGGGGTTGTGCGTCGTCCACCCGCCGGGCAATGTCAGTGGGCCGCTCGGCAGGGCGGTCATGCACAATCCTGCTATAAGGCTCTTCGCTCCGGGCCCGGTGGGGGTGCAGTTAAGGCCGCCCCAGGTGCCCCCCCCTCCGACTCCTTACCGCTCTTCTTCGGGACACAGGAGCGTGAATCTCAGCTTAGGCCACTGCTGCCGCTTCAGTTCGAGTTCCACTAAGGCTGATCCCTGGTGGGCACCTCTGGGGTCGGTCACAGGGCTCCGCTACAGCGCTGGGCCGGGGATCATCATGGCCGCCATTTCCTGCCTCCGCATGGCGTTCTGCTTCTTTTTGATGGTGCGGGCCAACAGAGGGACGTGAGGTTCCCAAACTTCGACAGCAGGCGGAACACACTTTCACACGACCAGTGTTCGGTTTTCAGGTGACTGCAGTCAAGTTAAGCGATAGTTGGCGGCGGATCCATAATCGTATCGAGCGGAGCTGCGCCGAACACGTCTCTCCTACATGGCGGTTAGCCACGCCCCCTCATCCTTTCATACTTCTGATGTACATAAAGCGAGTACCAATTTTGATTGGGTTATAACAATTGTATATGAAAATGTTCTATGTGTTTGGTTTTGGGTAAATGGGCAATATACATGACAAGTTATTATTAAACTTCAAGAAAGCTCAAACAAACAATTCCCAGAATCTTATAGTAAACTCAGTCAGTGTAGAGCACAATGTGTGGTGGTGATATGGTCTGTTTAACCAAACTCGAAACTGCAATGAGAGACTACCATGTGATCTCAGAAAGCACATGTTTTATTACAACGTCCGGGAAATCAGTCAGTTTCGTAAGAATGAAAACTGAGCTCAAAATGCTCTATCTGACTCCAGTATTTACATACAAGAACTTACAGCATTAGCATATTTCCCAGACATTGTTTGTTCCACAAAATCCCTTCTAATAACACATAAGTTGGCCTTCCCTGATTAGGTTTGCACAAACAAATAATACTCCATTATTGAAATGCAAGTATACACATTTCACCATGCATATGCATATGCTCGGAGGAAAGAAAGCCTTCCCTGCCACAACTTTAACTCATAGGAGACCTGATTGTTTGAACAAAGTTTTACCTCCCTGCTCCCACCTCAGCCCACAATTTAAATGTTAACCAGGTTACAGCATCTCTCTATATGCTCAGCGGACTGCAACATGTTATCTTGTGAAGCAAAATGGCACTCTCCTTCACTCAGCCCTAGAGTTCTTCATTGTGTTTAGACGTACCTCTGCAAAGAGCACGTACATCTGTTGAGATGTTCAGTTTACCTCTGCCTGTTCCCAAAAAACAACTTGTGAGTCCCTAGGCAGCACTTCTAAACCAGAACTTTAAAGGAATGGTTCGCCCAAAAATATTTATTTCAAAAATAGATAGGCAATATAAAAAAAAACGACTGGATTTTTTTTTTTTGACGTCCCTATGTAAAATTGTGAGCAATTCAAGCTCAAAGATAGCACATGGGGCCATCCATTTTGTGAAATGGATGCCCGCCTCTGTGCTTGCTTTGGCTTTTGCGGCACTAATGAAGGAAAAGCCAGCCAGCTGTAGTAAACAAAAGCTACCACTGGGTGACTTTTCCTTCATTGGTGCTGTATGCGGAGGACGGGGACCGGAGACTACAGGCAGAAAAGCTGCAGCTGCATTAATTGCCTAGATGTTTTTGTAAGAAAGGCTGATAATGTGTCAAATAGTGTGAGGAAAGTTAGGAATTGGTAAGTGTTTTGATGAACAAAATATGTTAGGTATTTAGACGTTCCTTTTGTTCCTTTTGAAAATTATCAGCTTGACTGATAATGTTCTTAACATGTTAAAATGTCAAAGGATGCCTACAGAAGTATGTTCCTTCTACATTGTTGTCTCTAAATCTGCTACTGCTTACAAACAAACCCGTCTGCGAGTAGCCAGTGGGCCTTCTCAAAATGGAATCTCAGTGATCTTTACCAGGGAGCTACCAAGCTACTTTGCATTTACGCACAGTTACAGGTTGGAGTGTCTGAGATCTTGTCTGGCTAATTCACCCACAATGTGCTTATAATGGGGAAAGCTAGCACATGACATGATGCTGGACTGCTTCCTACCAACAGTAATTAAGCAGCAGGCAACTACATAGGGTAGCTTGTATTGGGATCTGCTGCACTGGATATGAAGCTTCAGGCTCATAAGCAGGAAGTAAAATACTAACATCTATGATGTATGTTATTCTTAATTGTCATTACTATCTCGTCTCTCTGCTCATTCCACTACTTGCAGAGCTGACCTTGCACCATGCACATTCTGATCTAGGTACTTTGTAGCCCCTGATGATGGCCAATGAGTTCTTCAGCCACTTAGGAGGTCTGGGCTCTTAAAGTAGATCTTAAGGTTCCATGATGCTGCCTCTATTGTTCTGACTGACTTTTTGGATATTTGTTTCAGATAGGGTTCATAGACAACCACCTGTCTAATCCCCTGTATTGTCACATACACTCTGCATTCTACTATTTATTATAGGTTTCCCGAAAGATTATCCACACTTTGGGGACATGTTGAGATTGAGAAAAATGAAATTATTTTTTCTGGATAGAAAAAGAAAGCAGTGCTGTGCAGAAGAATCAGCAATCATTGAATGTTTAGCTTTATTGCTAGAAATATGAGCTGCATCAAAGTCTTAAAATGGTTAGAAGTTAAGGTTTTCACTTATATCAATGATGGCCTGAAAAACAATTGCGGCTTTGTATGAAGGATTACCATCTGGCAAGGGTGTAGCAGCCCTGGCTTTTTAAATATGTATCAATTAGTAACATGATCTATCTCAGAAAGGGTGATCTGTAACCAGATCTCCCGTTCATATGCTCCAAGCCAAATGCATAGTGTACACCTGTGACCTGCTAGATCAGCATCCTAATCTGCATCTTCTCCTTTCCAGTGGTACAGAGCAGGCCAAGGGGTCACAGGTGCACATTTGACAGTTGTTGTGACAGCCAAGTCATAGAGGGTGCATTCAAAGTTTAAACCTCAGTTCCATGAGGAATTGCTATTCTGGTGGCAGTTTAATCTCAGACACCTTGCTTTTAAAATTAAGAGCAGGTGTATTACCTCTGGGGTCATGCATTTTGAAGGCAGGTGCAGGTGTTCTTGTTGTACCTGTTTTTGCCCTGAATGTGGGGAAGCATTAGGCCATTTCTTATTTACATGCCCGGCATATGCTCCTATTAGGCAGATAAATGTAAAACCTTGCCTACAAAATCACTGAATTGATGATATTCGGACAACAGTAATGTTCTGTAAAACAATGAAACACCCACATGCAATCTTTGCTGTTGCCCATTACTTGTACAGGGCATGGAATTAGAGAACTATGGTCTCAAAAGATCCACAGCAGTAACCATTCAGAATCAAGATGAAAGATGATGGCACCTGATCCAATTTAGTGTTGGTTAAGGTATATTGCGAGAACTTTGAATAACAATTTTGTGAATCCTAATATATATTTAAAGATTTTACGTTGTTACACAGTCTAATGTAAATTAAGCGTATTAATCCTATGATTTTCTTCTAAAGAAGAAATTCATGAATTGATACTTTAATGTGATTTTATTTTTATTGAGTAATGTGTTGATATCAAATCAGACACTCCTTTGGGAGTGGCAGGATTATTTTGAGAGGAAACATTCTTTGTAAACTTCTAAACATGCATATTGTATTGTATTTAGTTTTATTCTTGCTTTTATGGCACCAATGCTGAAATAAAGCTTACATTGATTGATTAATAATTTTTAAATATAATGCCATACTTGAGTTTAGGGTACAGGAGATAGTTATTCCCATGACTTTAAGAGGCCACATCAGGTGACTCAATAGTTGCTCCTCTACTTTGATCCTTTGTGAGGTTGGGTGTCACCTCTCTACAGGGAGACAGACCCTTAGCAGGGGCTGTTCTGGCAAACCAGTATAAAATGGAAAACCCTAAATAAAAGGACTAGCCTCACACCAGCGTGTTGCAAACCAAAATGGCCTTTGATGCTATGGACAAGGTAGGTCAGTGAAATTAGAGTAGATAGAGGGAGCTCAGCATAGTTAGAGGAAGATTCCACCATCTTTGTTATCGCTATACCTCTCTTTCCTTGCTGTCTCCTCCACTCCCTTTCGCACAAAGCACATTGGTTATGATGTCAGAAGGCAAATACTACTTGTCTAAAGAACAAAGATTGGCTCCTTAAAGCAGGCTTTCATTAGTTTAATCACCCGTGGACCTTCACCGACTCATTCTGTGATTCAGATTTAGACACACACTTATGGATATTTGGACACACACTTATGGACACTTATAACACTTACTTGAGATATTCAAATCCCTTTGCCAGTGAGGTGAAAACTGTGTTTATCTACCCATCCCCACGGCACATTGGGAGTGACCTGCTACCAGTCCCACCAATGCCCAGGGACTCACTGGGGGTGAAGGACACCTGCTGGTGTGGGACCGCATCACCCATGTTTGGGAGAATGAGAATAAGGACCTATCTTATCTTTGAGACCCTGGGCTGGAACTAACAGCGACCTGAGAACCAAGACAGAGAGGATCCAGCATTTTTGCCATTGAACCACTTAAAACCATGATTCAAGCCTGTTTGATCCAGTCGAACCAACAGGATTGTAAGGCACTGCTTTTGCCACTCAGCTGATCTTTGAGCTGATATACTGCATCCTCAGATCAATTTGCAACCCTACTGGATTAGCAGAGAGCACCATTATCTCAGCTCAAAACATTTAGCTCATCACTGCACCTGCCACATTCAAAATTCTTTTCAAACCAAGCAGTATATTGTTTTAGCCGAATCACCTTGATTGTCCAGCTGAACCTGGTAGTCTCATCGAACCGGTACCTTTGAATGCTACATCAAACCACCCGACTTCAACTGTGCATCTGGTCACTAGACTCTTAGACATCGAGCCAACTGTTGAACCTACCCTGGTGGCGCTAATGATCCTAACTTGTTCAGACTGTGCATCCAGTCACCACCATATTCACGGTCAAACTGACTGTTGAACCGACCCTGGTGGCCTTCACGATCTGCTCTTCTTCAAACTGTGAATCCTATCACCAGGATCTTCACCATCAAACCGACTGTCAAACTGACCCTGGCTGCCCTCACAATCTGTACTTCTTTTGAATGCTGCTTTGAACTGCAATGAACTTCAGCTAGACCCCTTCTCCCTGTTTTAACAATGTGAGCGCTTCATTCCAGCCAGATTCAAACTGTACAAACAGCACCAAGAAGCCTGGTTGTATGTTGTTGAACTGCGAAAGGTATTTTTAACTGCTAACTGCCCCACCCCACCCCGCCATTGCTTCTTTAAGTCCTAGGGAATGGTTAGGTCACCTTTCATCCCCTTTTCACACTAGAACATTTCCTTGTTAAGAGCATTGTGGATGATGTTGATTGCCTTTACCCCTGTTCAATTTCTCAGAGTGCTGTACCGTTCAATCTATTGCATATTTTGTGTTCTCTCTGACAGGTGTGTGTTTTTCTAGTGATTTTTTCTTTTTATTTCTACATGGGTATTTTTGATTAAAGTATATATATTTGTATGGAATCTTGATTGGACATGTATTTTGGACGGTTATAATTTGCTATTTCCATTGCTACTGAATCACATGCACACCCCGCTGTAGAGTATAGCTTTGCCTCGGCCCGCGTTACCACAAAAGACAAATGAGCTATACCTCTTATCTGTACCTGTTTTACCTTTATGATTGGGATCACTATTCGTTTTTAGAAGTGTGAGGGCTGAGCAGGCAGTTTAGCCACTACTCACACCTATAGTCCTGTAGAGCTGAAGCAATTTCATCACACTGGGAATGAGCAATATATTGATTTAAATGTCATGTATGATCATGTATGGTACCACTATACAAACACAAACACTCACTGAGACTCATTGAGGGTATTGTTGTGAAGGATACATATTAGTTATACATAGCGGCATATACATTGAGTTTGTTACCTCAAGTAGCCCAGGGAGGCGATGGTGGCTGCATTGCAGGATGTAAAGGAAAAGGGGGAGGTACCGCAAAGAGCAACTCGCGATACAAACAGGGGCACAGACCATAGCAACCAAATAGCTGCTAAAACACTTTCGTTCAAGCTCTTAATAATTTCAAATAAGACAATTCAAAAAAAGCTTTTTTATATTAGGTTGCAAAATAAGTATTAATCAAGACAAATGATCGACAATGAACTCTTGTCAGTAATATTTCAACAATCTCAAAACACAAATTTCATATAAAAGAATCTCCACATAAGTGATTGTTCATTGCATTTGTCAAAAACATATCTGGGTTATACATTCAATTGTTGACAAGCTATTTCATTCAAATGATATACACTGATATCTAGACAGAGAAATGCTGTTGTTGTTGTGTCTTCTGTCCTATACTACGAGTTTCGGGTTTACATTAACCCTTCTTCAGGTAATGATATCAGATAATTCTTTCTGTAAAATTGTAACGCTCACCTGGTTCCCACGGAGGCGCGGCGTCGAAGGCGCAGAACTCTGAAGATGGACAGGAAGGGCCCCTCTATTCTGGCTTCCCTGGCTCGTTGGATACCCTCCTGTGCGTGAAAAGGGAGTATTACCAACTGTGGAACAATGCTCAAGCCTCCCACTCCCTTCCAACCCTCCACGATACCTCCTCCACGATTCCCCGTGAAGCCTCACCTTAGGGTTTGGAAGGATGAGCTCTCCATCCTGCTTCTGATGCAGGGGCGCGTTGAAACCCAGTTACTTCACTGGATTGAGGATTGATGGGAGTTCAGGTAAGCTTGACTGTTCAGGTAAGGCGCTGTAAAAGGTCTGTTCAAAAGTTCAAGCTTAATAATAATGTTCGTTGTCTAATTGCAGCAAGCGCTAATGCTTATGTCTTTTTCCCCTTAGGGGCCGGGGTTCGGAGTGCCGGAGATATGGCGCCGACCCGAAGTGAAACAGTTCTGGATGAGCGCTCAGGTAATGTCTTTGCATTCGCTCATTCAATGTCTTTGTCTTTTTTCCCCATAGGGGCCGGGGTCCGGAGATGCCAGGAAGCGGCAGGACCCGAAATGCAGTGGGAATAATCCAACAGGTAAGACTTAAAAGGAAACTGAGCTTTCCTTATTCCTTTTCTCCCTCTCACCTTTGTTCTTGTCTTTTTTCCTCTAGGCGCCGGGGCGTAGCTGAATCCGGAAGATCGCTGCTGAAGATGGAAGCGCCTTGCAAAGGTGAGTAAAATGCAGCGCTGCAGCGATCGAAACAAAATGCCTTTAAAATGATGTCTTCCTTTTCAGGGCCATTGGAGAAATGACTCCGGGATGCAGATTTAGCAGGTAAGGGCTTTTCTTCTCCTATTCTCTTCCTTTCTCCCCTTGCAGGTGTTCCAGGGTGCTGGCAGGCGTGGCTGAAGTCAGGATGCAGGAGCTGACACGGTGAGCGTCCAGCTGCTAGGTGCAGAACAACGCGAAGCATGTGTGGCTGTTCGGGTGGGGTTTAAATAGCCTTGGAAGAAGTTCCTGGTATGTATCCTTCCACCAATCAGGTATGTATCCTTCCCCGACCACACCCGGGTGGTGAAGTAGTCCTACAGGTAAAGTAGTCCCATTCAGGCCTCAAGAGGGCCTGGATGAAGCAGCAAGGTCTGCATCAGGTAAGTGTGCACCCAAGCACTTAAACACATATCCTCTTCTATGAGCCTGGCGCCTAAGGCGCCAGGACTGGGGTCCGCTATGAGCCTGGCGCCTAAGGCGCCAGGACTGAGTCCAAGGGGCCCCGACTTCGGCCCGCTGAGACTTCCCTGGGGAAAATGATGTCTGCCTCTGGGGTTGCTGGGCCCGACCTGGCTCCTTGGAGGTAGGCATCATGACAGTACCCCCCCTCAAGGCCCCTCCCAAGGTCTTTTCCTCCGGGGGTTTTGGTTTGTGCGGGAATCTTCGATGGAATCGTTGAATTAATCGTGGTGCGTGAACATAGTTACTGGGTTCCCAAGATCTTTCCTGAGGTCCATATCCTTTCCAATCAACAAGATAGAAGAGTTTCGACTTAACTATCTTGGAATCTAAAATGTCTTTCACTTCGAATTCTAATTCTCCATCAATTTGGACAGGGCCTGGGGGCTCAGACAGTCTGGTTCCAGGTTGTACTGGTTTTAGAAGAGATGCGTGAAAAACGGGATGAATCCGCATGTTGGATGGTAAATCGAGTTTAAAGGCCACTGGGTTGATAATAGCTTTGATGGGGTAAGGCCCAATGAATCTGGGATTAAAAGTTCGCTGACCCTTGAGGGGTAGATGTTTAGTTGCTAGCCATACTTGATCTCCTACTTGGTAAGGAGGAGTTTTACTTCGGTGCAAATCAGCGTTTTCTTTATACTTTTTCTTGGCTTGCTGTAAGTGGGTTGTAGCTTCTTTGAAGGCTTGGGTTATTGTGGAATGTAGGTGATTTACTGCAGGCATCTCCAGGGTCAGAGGTGGATCTAGGTCAGAGGTCCGAGGATGGTGACCATACAGGGTATAAAAAGGAGTCTGTCCGGTTCCAGAATGCACTGAATTGTTGTATGCATATTCTGCAATCCAAAGGATGTCTTTCCAATTTAACTCGGATTGGTGTAACATGCACCGCAGATATTGCTCAAGAGTCTGATTGGTTCTCTCGGTTTGTCCGTCGGTCTGGGGGTGGTGGCTGGTGGATAACCGCACGTCTATTTGTGCTAGTTGGCAACATTTCTTCCAAAAGTGGGAGATAAATTGACTTCCACGGTCTGAGACTAATATGGAAGGGAAACCATGTAACCGCACTATATTTTCCATAATTCCTTGGCCAAGGTGGAAGCTGACGGCAATCCTTTTAAAGGGATAAAATGGGCCATTTTGGAGAATAGATCCACTATTACGAGAATCGTGTTGTAACCACCACAAGGAGGCAGGTCAGTTATAAAGTCCATTGACAAGGTGTGCCAAGGTGCTGGTGGAATGTCCAAAGGTTGAAGTAGGCCGGCTGGCCTTTTCTTTTGACTCTTATTTTGGGCACAGATTCTGCAAGACAACACAAATGACTTTATGTCTTTTCTCCAAGAAGGCCACCAGAAGTGGCGTTTGATCTTTTCTTCTGTTTTCGCGATACCGGGGTGTCCTTCCATTAATGATTCATGATGACGGGTAATGACAAGTTCCTGCAATTCTTTACTTGGCAGAAATAACCGCTCTTGGAAGTAGGGTAAATCATCCTTAACGGTGTAGTGAGGACCCTTTTGACTCCATTCCAGTAAGGCAGAAGAGTCAAAAAGCTGTTTTACTTGAGCTTGGATGTCCTCAATGGTTTGCAATGAAGTCAAGCCCAGAATTCTTTGTTCCGGTATGATTGGCACAGGTTCTAAACTCGAATTGGGTTCTTCCATGCCTATCCGGGATAAGGCATCTGCCTTACCATTCTTGCAGCCAGGGCGATAGGTAATTACAAAATCAAATTCCGCAAAGAATAAAGCCCATCGGAGTTGTCGCGAAGATTGAGCTTTGGCCGTCTTTAAATACTGCAAATTTCTGTGGTCCGTAATTACGGTGATGGTGTGTCTTGCACCGAGAAGATAGTGACGCCAAGCCTTGAAAGCTGATTTAATAGCCAGTAGTTCTTTGTCGGTAATTGCGTAATTGAGTTCAGGTGGAGAGAATTTTCTGGACCAAAAGGCTACAGGGTGTAGTTGGTTAGTTTCTGGGTCTCTTTGCGACAGGACAGCTCCCATGGCTGAACTGGATGCATCGGTTTCCACGATGTAAGGGAGATCTGGGCGCGGGTGCTTCAATACAGGTGCAGAGGTGAATTTGGTTTTCAGGTCCTGAAAGGCTTGTTCAGCCTCAAGAGTCCATTCAAAGCGTTTATTTTTCTTTAGGAGAGCTGTGATGGGTTGAACAGTTCGAGAAAATTCCGGGATGAACCTTCGATAGAAATTGGCAAAGCCAAGCATGCTTTGCACTCCCTTCTCAGAGCTAGGAGATGGCCATTTGAGAATGGCGTCCACTTTCCGCGAGTCCATTCGGATTCCTTGAGGTGTCAGGATGAATCCGAGAAACTCCACTTCTGTGGTATGAAAAACGCATTTTTCGAGCTTGGCAAATAATTTGTGCTGGCGCAATTTCTCAAGAACTGCCCTAACATGGTTTCTGTGATCAGATTCTGAGGAGGAATACACCAGGATGTCGTCAATATAAACGATGACACAAACATCGATAAGTTCCCGAAGAACATCATTCATGAAGTACTGAAAGGCGGCAGGTGCGTTGCACAAACCGAAGGGCATTACTTGATATTCGAAGAGCCCAAATTTGGTGCGGAATGCAGTCTTCCACTCGTCGCCCTCTTTTATACGTACCAGGTGGTAAGCTCCTCGGAGATCTAGCTTGGTGTACACACAAGCATCTTTTACTTGGTCGATAAGCTCAGGTATCAGGGGCAAAGGGTAACGATTCTTAATCGTTATCTGATTTAGGGCGCGGTAGTCAATACAGGCCCTAAGGTCTCCTTCCTTTTTAGGTACGAAGAACAAAGCGGAAGAGACTGGTGACTTTGATGGGCGAATGAAGCCATTGGCCAGGTATTGATCCAAATACTGGCGCAAATGCAGGTTCTCAGGTTCAGTAAGAGCATAAATCCTACTACAAGGTAGTTGTGCATTGGGAACCAAGTCGATTTGGCAATCGTAAGATCGATGGGGAGGCAAGGTGTTAGCCTGCTCTTTCTGAAAAACGTCTTGGAATTCTTGGTATTCAGATGGTAGCTGTACAGGGGTGGAAGTTACAGAGGCTAGACCCATAGCTGGATTCCTTGGGTAACAGGTTGGTTCACAATCAGGAAAAGTTATCTTCTATGCTCGCCAGTCTATTCTCGGATTATGTGTTTCTAACCAAGGGATACCAAGAAGTACTTGAAATTGTGGGGCCTTGATCACATCAAACACGATTGCTTCCCGATGTCCGTCCTGACCCACCAGAGTGATTTCAACTGTGGAATGCGTTACAGGCCCTGAGGCTATTTCGGTTCCATCAACTGTAGTAATTACATCTTGGGTTACTTTCGGGCGGAGAGGAAGCTTAATCCTGGAAGCCAATTCACGGTCTATGTAATTTCCAATAGCTCCACTGTCTATGTATGCTTTTATAGCATGCAACTGCTGAGGCTGTTTTGGGTTCACAAGCACCATTGGCATGACAAAATGCGAGGTCAAAGAGTTTGTTTTCAAGCTCGGCAAGCGGACCCCTACGCTTGTCGGGCTAGGTCGTTTCCCGAACCAGGTGTCAATAACTCGTTATCAGTGGCTGCAACCACCTTCTTGGGTGGTTTAACTGGACAACTTTGAAGAAAGTGACCGGAAGTTCCGCAATACAGACAAAGTTGCATTTGTTGCCTTCTCTCTCGTTCCTTCTGCGTTAATGGTCCTTTAACACTGCCAATTTGCATAGGTTCGGAAACGTCAGTACTCTTGGAGTTAACGTGGGTCTTGATAGGTACTCTGGTTTCATACTTGAGCCGATCTGCTTTTCTATTTTGAAGTCTGTGATCAAGTTGAACCACTAAGTCTATGTAGTCTGCGCAGGCCTGGGGTGGATCTACTATCTGAGCTATAACATCTTTAAGCTCTCCGCGCAGGCCTCGATGAAACAATGTGATCCTTTTATTTTCAGGCCATCCGGTTTCCACAATTAGTCTATTAAAGGTGGCGATATAGGACAAAAGATCCGGATTACCTTGTCGTAAGGATAGCAGTTCGTTGTCAAGGGCCTGTCCCTGCGAGTGTCGAGCGAACAATCTTTCCATGCTGGCCTGGAAGCCCTGGAAATCCCAGAGAATGGGATCATCCTGATTTACCAATGGAATAGACCAATCGGCAGCACAGCCACTGAGGTAAGATAGTACAAAGGCTACTTTGGTCTGGTCGTTGGGGAAGGCCCCGGGCCTGCATAAAAAGTGTAAACGGCATTGGTTCATAAAAACGGCATATTTCTTGGGATCCCCCGCAAAACGTTCCGGCGGGGCCAAAGGCATGTGTCCAGGTAGATTGATTTGTACCGGGTTATTCGAACCCATTGTTGTAGAAATATCTCCGGAAACAGGTAAAGGAGTGTGCTCTGCCTGGCCCTGCAATAACCTTTTGGCCAGATCATCAGTGCTTTCCTTGGATAGGATTAGTTCCCTTCTGAGAGCATTAGTCTCCTGGCGGGCTGAGTGCACTTCTGCCCGTAATTCCCCTAAAAGATGGGCCAGCTGATCTGTCTCGGAAGTCTCCATTGCGCCCAGGTGGGAAATTGTGGTAAGGCTTCGCGTTCTGTAGCGCTCACCTGGTTCCCACGGAGGCGCGGCGTCGAAGGCGCAGAACTCTGAAGATGGACAGGAAGGGCCCCTCTATTCTGGCTTCCCTGGCTCGTTGGATACCCTCCTGTGCATGAAAAGGGAGTATTACCAACTGTGGAACAATGCTCAAGCCTCCCACTCCCTTCCAACCCTCCACGATACCTCCTCCACGATTCCCCGTGAAGCCTCACCTTAGGGTTTGGAAGGATGAGCTCTCCATCCTGCTTCTGATGCAGGGGCGCGTTGAAACCCAGTTACTTCACTGGATTGAGGATTGATGGGAGTTCAGGTAAGCTTGACTGTTCAGGTAAGGCGCTGTAAAAGTTCTGTTCAAAAGTTCAAGCTTAATAATAATGTTCGTTGTCTAATTGCAGCAAGCGCTAATGCTTATGTCTTTTTCCCCTTAGGGGCCGGGGTTCGGAGTGCCGGAGATATGGCGCCGACCCGAAGTGAAACAGTTCTGGATGAGCGCTCAGGTAATGTCTTTGCATTCGCTCATTCAATGTCTTTGTCTTTTTTCCCCATAGGGGCCGGGGTCCGGAGATGCCAGGAAGCGGCAGGACCCGAAATGCAGTGGGAATAATCCAACAGGTAAGACTTAAAAGGAAACTGAGCTTTCCTTATTCCTTTTCTCCCTCTCACCTTTGTTCTTGTCTTTTTTCCTCTAGGCGCCAGGGCGTAGCTGAATCCGGAAGATCGCTGCTGAAGATGGAAGCGCCTTGCAAAGGTGAGTAAAATGCAGCGCTGCAGCGATCGAAACAAAATGCCTTTAAAATGATGTCTTCCTTTTCAGGGCCATTGGAGAAATGACTCCGGGATGCAGATTTAGCAGGTAAGGGCTTTTCTTCTCCTATTCTCTTCCTTTCTCCCCTTGCAGGTGTTCCAGGGTGCTGGCAGGCGTGGCTGAAGTCAGGATGCAGGAGCTGACACGGTGAGCGTCCAGCTGCTAGGTGCAGAACAACGCGAAGCATGTGTGGCTGTTTGGGTGGGGTTTAAATAGCCTTGGAAGAAGTTCCTGGTATGTATCCTTCCACCAATCAGGTATGTATCCTTCCCCGACCACACCCGAGTGGTGAAGTAGTCCTACATGTAAAGTAGTCCCATTCAGGCCTCAAGAGGGCCTGGATGAAGCAGCAAGGTCTGCATCAGGTAAGTGTGCACCCAAGCACTTAAACACATATCCTCTTCTATGAGCCTGGCGCCTAAGGCGCCAGGACTGGGGTCCGCTATGAGCCTGGCGCCTAAGGCGCCAGGACTGAGTCCAAAGGTCCCCGACTTGGGCCCGCTGAGACTTCCCTGGGGAAAATGATGTCTGCCTCTGGGGTTGCTGGGCCCGACCTGGCTCCTTGGAGGTAGGCATCATGACAAAAATTAATAGGAGGTAATTAATATAATAACAAATTACTACGATTCTCAGAAAAACAAGAAAAGGAAAAGAAAAAGAAACAAGACTAGGGGCTGTGATAACCAAGCACTTAACTAACCTGTACTTAAGATCAAAGATCTGGGTCAATATTCGCAAAAGGTTCACTCTGTAGACTTCCTGAACCTAAAGATGACAGAAAATTACAACTTACTGTCAAGCTAAAGGTGGATGTTAATAGTGAGTATAGCGGCGATCTGGAGTGGGACCAGGGGCGCAACGAGGCGCTGGGTCCCACTCTCAGATCGCTGGGCTGAAAAGAGATTTTTTTTAGCTCACCTATCGGGGTAGTCGATATTACGTATGGAGATCGTAGGGTACTTCAACTGTTCCAAGGCCGCAGCTTGGGAAAACGTGCAAGCGGCTGTAATAAATAAACAAAGGTATTGTTGTTTTAAATCTGTGCTGAAAGTACAAGATCTAGATAAACTCTTTAACTTAGGCTATAAGGCGTTACCTGGAGCTGTGTTTGGTCTGACTTCCTTGGTAGAAGTGTTACCGTTCCGCGTCGTTAATTTCCACTTCCCATAAAGGATAAGACGGATAAGGTCACTAAACCACCTTTGAAATGTACTTTCGTAGTGCGTAGGGGAATACAATCGCACCCCCTTGTTAGTCTACATAAACTAGAATCATAACCTATCTCGCAGGTTTGTGTTAATCGTAGGAACTAAAAAGTTACCTGCTTCAATGAGTACGAGCCTCACACCGCATTTGCCTAACGGGAGTACAGCGAACTTCCTGTTTCTCCTTCGGTTTCAGCGTAACTAGTGGCAACGTGTATGGATAAATACACTAGGATGTAAGGGCGGTTCTAAGCGGCGGCCATGTTGGAAGAAGAAGTAAATAACGCCTATCCATGTGGTTATATGAATGAGAACTAACCCAATTGATATTATAAATTAATGGTTAATCGACGGGACAAGAGAAAATAACTGTCCGTTTTGCCTACTCTCTACTGGAATTTCATTCGCTCACAGGTTTATCAGTATATTGCTGGTTTACGGTCATTTGTTGCCAACAAGTTATAGAGTTACAAAACAAATTTCCTCTATAGCCACCTAACTCAAATATCAGATGCATGTCTCAACAGTTTGTATATAACAATTAGAACAACAATATCGTTTTTAAACATATGAGAAAAAGTTTTTGATCTTCGAAAGCAGTGATGAACATTAAATCACAAAATATTGCAACAAATAGTCCATCGAGGAGATATACCCAATTAGATCTCGAAACACAGTAATGAGCCTTCAATCACAAAACTCTGTAGCAGACAGACCATCACAAAAAACAATACAAATCCCATTCCAAGTTCATTCCCCGGGGAGCCATTGAGTCCAATTTGTCTATCCAGAATGTTTCCCTTTGTTGAAGTAATTTTTGTAGGTTGCCTCCTCGTCTAGGTAATTTAACATGTTCCAAAATTACAAACTGCATTTGTGCAATTGTGTGATTGCGTTCATTGAAATGTTGTGCTACAGGGGATTTCATCAGTTTTAATCGCACTTTCACAGCGCCAACTTCAGAGATACTACCCACGTCTTACTCTTTTTTAGACCGGCTAAGATCTGACGCAGCAAAAAAAAGAAATCCTCCCAAAAAAGTACCCCCTCAGCCCAAGAAGACCTAGTAGTCAATATTTCTAAATACCAGTTAAGTCAATTTGAACACCAGATGCTCCAAAAAGGACTTTCATTTGTTCCCCACTATTCGAGCACTTTATTGAAAGAAAAAATCAGTTTCTTTAAACTGATGCGGAAGATGAAACTTAAAGTCTTTTTTGACTCTATTGAAGTACCTGAAAAAGGGACTCAGTCTGAATTTCTTGAAATGAAATCCAAAAGCACATTTGCTCCTCCAGTTCAGAACTGTATTTTGGAATCTTTTCAGAATTCTGTCCTTAACGACTTTAGGAAAATCAATTTCAAAAGAAAACAGCGCACAAATTTGACTGCAAGAGAAAAACAAGCACTCGACAGACTCTGGCGGAACCCAGAAATAATAATCAAACCGGCTGACAAGGGCGGTGCTTTGGTGATATTGGACACATTAAAAATAAAGCAGAAGTGGAAAGACAACTTGCTGATACAGAGACCTATATGGAAGTTAATACCGATCCACAGATCCAACCGAACAAGTGAGAGAAATAATTAAGAAAACCTTAGAAGCGGCAGAACAAGAGGAAATTATTTCATACAAAACTAAAGTGTTTTTGACAAATTCACATCCAATCATGCCGGTCATCTATGTTTTACCGAAAATTCATAAAGATCTACAGAACCCACCAGGACGTCCAATAATAGCGGCTAGCAATAGTCTCTTGGAACCACTTGCACAATATATAGATAAAATAATTCAACCCCTAGCACAACGGGCTCATTCCTACATTAAAGACACTAATGATTTCCTATCGAAATTGACAACGATTTCCTTTGATCCAATTACAGACATTTTGTTCACTATGGATGTCACCAGCCTTTATACAAATATTACGCATCAGGCAGGACTTGAGGCAATCGAATGGGCACTTCTAAGAACAACCAGCAACATTAAGTCTGATAGACTGTTTATTATGCAGCTACTTACAATTGTCTTGAATAATAACTTTTTCATGTTTGAGGACAAATGTTATATTCAAATTTCTGGAACCTCAATGGGCGCCGCGATGGCTCCCAGTTACGCAAACATTTTCATGACATACCTAGAAGAGACGAAAGTTCTGAATAATCAGATGTGGAATCAAAAATTGAAACTCTACGCTAGGTACATAGACGACCTCTTCGGTATCTGGAGTGGAACAGAAGTAGAACTAACACAATTTTTCAAATTTATGGACACATTGGCATAAAGGATCAAGTTTACATACAAAGTGAGTAGAACATCACTGGAGTTCCTGGATGTAATGGTATATGAACATCAAGGGAAACTCTCTACTACTGTATTCACCAAATCAACAGATAGGAATAGTCTGCTCCTTGCATCTAGCTTTCATCCACGAACAACGATCGAAAGTATCCCTTTGAGCCAACTATTGAGATACCGAAGAATCGTATCCGAAGAAGATGAATTTGATAAGAAAGCGCACAAATTAACTAGGAAATTACTTTCGAGAGGTTATGACCAGACACAGCTACAACAGGATAAAGCAAAGGTCAAGAACATTACTCGACAACAAGCTTTGAGCCCAGCCATCAAGAAAGATACTGCTGACATTGTGTATGTCACTACTTACTTGCAACAAAGTAGACAGATTAAAAAGATAGTGAAAAGTAATTGGGAGAAACTGTCACTTGATCCTAAATTAGTAAGCCTTTTTCCGACACCTCTACTTTTTGCTTACAATAAGAGCAAGTCAATCCGAGATTGTCTAATTAAATCAGACTTCTCTGCTAAGAAAACACAAATGAGCAAGTTTAAGGGAACCCTCCCATGTAACAATTGTAACTGCTGTCACAATGTCCTACAAGGTAATTACATTCACAACCCTCATAAAGGCAATAAGATTGCACTAAATCACACTTCCAAATGTGACACTATGAGTGTTATTTATGGCATTAAGTGTTCCTGTGGGCTCTACTATGTGGGTCTTACAGGCAGGAAAGCCAAACAACGATGGTGTGAACATAAATCTAATGTGCGATTAAAACTCATGAAATCCCCTGTAGCACAACATTTCAATGAACGCAATCACACAATTGCACAAATGCAGTTTGTAATTTTGGAACATGTTAAATTACCTAGACGAGGAGGCAACCTACAAAAATTACTTCAACAAAGGGAAACATTCTGGATAGACAAATTGGACTCAATGGCTCCCCGGGGAATTAACTTAGAATGGGATTTGTATTGTTTTTTGTGATGGTCTGTCTGCTACAGAGTTTTGTGATTGAAGGCTCATTACTGTGTTTCGAGATCTAATTGGGTATATCTCCTCGATGGACTATTTGTTGCAATATATTGTGATTTAATGTTCATCACTGCTTTCGAAGATCAAAAACTTTTTCTCATATGTTTAAAAACGAAATTGTTGTTCTAATTGTTATATACAAACTGTTGAGACATGCATCTGATATTTGAGTTAGGTGGCTATAGAGGAAATTTGTTTTGTAACTCTATAACTTGTTGGCAACAAATGACCGTAAGCCGGCAACATACTGATAAACCTGTGAGCAAATGAAATTCCAGTAGAGAGTAGGCAAAACTGACAGTTATTTTCTCTTGTCCCGTCGATTAACCATTAATTTATAATATCAATTGGGTTAGTTCTCATTCATATAATCACATGGATAGGCGTTATTTACTTCTTCTTCCAACTTGGCCGCCGCTTAGAACCGCCCTTACATCCTAGTCTATTTATCCATACACGTTGCCACTAGTTACGCTGAAACCGAAGGAGAAACAGGAAGTTTGCTGTACTCCCGTTAGGCAAATGCGGTGTGAGGCTCGTACTCATTGAAGCAGGTAACTTTTTCGCTCCTACGATTAACACAAACCCACGAGATAGGTTGTGATTCTAGTTTATGTAGACTAACACGGGGGTGCGATTGTATTCCCCTTTTCTAACAGAGTTCTACAGCGACGGTACTGCCGCGTTGCAAATGACATCAGTTACCGAGGTGAAGCACTATGAACGTACATTTCAAAGGTGGTTTAGTGACCTTATCCGTCTTATCCTTTATGGGAAGTGGAAATTAACGACGCGGAACGGTAACACTTCTACCAAGGAAGTCAGACCACACACGGCTCCAGGTAACGCCTTATAGCCTAAGTTAAAGAGTTTATCTAGATCTTGTACTTTCAGCACAGATTTAAAACAACAATACCTTTGTTTATTTATTACAGCCGCTTGCACGTTTTCCCAAGCTGCGGCCTTGGAACAGTTGAAGTACCCTATGATCTCCATACTTAATATCGACTACCCCGATAGGTGAGCTAATAAAAATCTCTTTTCAGCCCAGCGATCTGAGAGTGGGACCCAGCGCCTGATTGCGCCCCTGGTCCCACTCCAGATCGCCACTATACTCACTATTAACATCCACCTTTAGCTTGACAGTAAGTTGTAATTTTCTGTCATCTTTAGGTTCAGGAAGTCTACAGAGTGACCCTTTTGCGTATATTGACCCAGATTTTTTATCTTAAGTACAGGTTAGTTAAGTGATTGGTTAAGTACAGGTTAGTTAAGTGATTGTTTCTTTTTCTTTTCCTTTTCTTGTTTTTCTGAGAATCGTAGTAATTTGTTATTATATTAATTACCTCCTATTAATTTTACAGAAAGAATTATCTGATATCATTACCTGAAGAAGGGTTAATGTAAACCCGAAACACGTAGTATAGGACAGAAGACACAACAACAACAGCATTTCTCTGTCTAGATATCAGTGTATATCATTTGAATGAAATAGCTTGTCAACAATTGAATGTATAACCCAGATATGTTTTTGACAAATGCAATGAACAATCACTTATGTGGAGATTCTTTTATATGAAATTTGTGTTTTGAGATTGTTGAAATATTACTGACAAGAGTTCATTGTCGATCAATTGTCTTGATTAATACTTATTTTGAAACCTAATATAAAAAAGCTTTTTTTGAATTGTCTTATTTGAAATTATTAAGAGCTTGAACGAAAGTGTTTTAGCAGCTATTTGGTTGCTATGGTCTGTGCCGCTGTTTGTATCGCGAGTTGCTCTTTGCGATACCTCCCCCTTTTCCTTTACAATTTGGTTCTAGTAGCATAGATCGCAAAAGCGAGCACTACGAAGTAATATTATACATATCAGTATTCCTTTATTCTAACTAATTAAGTGTGCACCTCTACAACCAAATCTGTTTCTTGCATTGGAGGATGTGCCAGCGAACAAAGCAGTGTAGACATCCATTAGTCTCAACACAGGGTGGGGGACGGAAGAGGCATCAACACTAAACAGCCCTGGAAACAACCCACAACCCTGCACATAATGTAGGGGAAAGACCCCATAGTGCATCACAATTCACAACACTGGCAGGGACACATGCCACAGGTGGCCAAAACCGAGGGGGTATGATAAAGCACAACCATTAACCACACCCATTGAAAAATGCATCCCTCTGCTTACACCTCTCAAACTCTAAACAAAACACAACCATACCTCAACAGCACAACATACCACACACACTTCACTACACCGCAACAACGGAACAAACCACACATAGCCTTGCACAACAGCACATTATAACTACCGACCAAAAATTCACACCTATGCTCAGAGAATGGTATAAACCGAACTGAAGATGCCAACAGCACACCACAGTTCTCTTGCACTTTTTCCTGCTCAGCCCTACTAACTAACCTTACCCTCTTGCTTTCCAGATCATCCAGAGGCCAGGGTGCTACTCGCGTGGTGGTGGTATTGCGGTATAAATATCCTTTAACATAACATAACTGATGGTGAAAAATCATACATTTTCTGGATGTCTGCTGCCTTACCTGTCACCATATTCATGTGGTAACCTGTCACCACATTCATAACCTAAAGTTAGACCTATCACTTATCATATAAAAACAAACCTCCAAATTGTTCACTTTATGGGGTCAAACAAGCGGTGCAATAGGGAGTCGGAGAAGGGGATGAACTGGGCTATTCTACTATTTGACATATTCTTGCTCTAATGAAAATCATGTGTTATGATGAGATTTTATATTTCAAAAACATGGTTTTTAAAATCTATGCTGATGCTATTGCGACACAATTGTCTGGTCATGTTAAAAGTTACCAGACTTCTTAAATATAAGTTAGTATCTCAATTAGGTTTAAACATGTTTTAATACATCTATATTAGCCCTTGAACAATCACAGAGCAGTTTCTCCTGGCTCTAATTGGAACATTACTCTAGATGAAAGTTTGACGTGACTGTTGCACGTATGACCTTGCAGCGTAATAATGAGTTGCCCCAATTATCCACCTGTTAACCTCTATTTGAACTGTGTTCATTTATCATTTGACAAACCGCAACATGTTTTTCTCTGCTACTACTGTCTCCAACACGAACTTCAATCAATGCACAGTTGAACAAAGTCCTTTGATCATTTTAGAAATGCCAATAAATGTATCTGTTTGGGATATGTGTCTGCATAACGACCCCTGTAGTATTGACTATGCAATCAGTAGTCATTGAGTAGGAAGCATTACGTTAATTGGTGCTGCGAGCCTTGAAAGAATATGACATTCAGCTTTTGTACTGTGCAGCCCTGCAGAGCGGTGAATTTAGGTGATGTGTGCATTTAGTTGTGGCTCAGAGCACAGGTTAGCGCATTCTATTGTTTCCTCTCGTCTCCACAATCATGCAGTGCAGAGGTCGAGAACTGCATGCAAACAGATGTTCATGCAATCAAGCATCACTCTGCGCTTTGCCTGTCTAACATCAATGTACAGGTTTAATGTTTGTTTCTAGCATACACTTTTCTTTTTAACCACACCGTTTAGTCCTTTTCACCAGAAATGGTGCTGGGAAGTGTAATAGGAATCAGCAAACTATTTAAACGGGAAAGTGATAGTGGTAAGTCTTGCTGTCCTTGACGACTCATCTGTACACAAAGTGGGGATTGGTATTTGCTGATATTCACAGAGAAGGTAAGGGACCTGTGGTCAGTGAAACTGTATAATGGTGAGAGGCTGAAAGCCTTCCTCTGGTACTTGACCCAGGGGAAAGCAGTATCATATCCTTTGAGTGGCCAGGGTTTGAGGAGAGGGAGGAAGCAGCAGCTGATTCCATGGCATTTTAATTTGCCTCTGAATGCATAAAAGCAAGATGGGCAAAGTTTGAAAGAGGATCAGAAAACCTAAAGGAGAGGCTTCACTGAGGCCTGATGTGAAATCTGTCTGAACCACAGCAGAAGGTCCCACATTTCAGATTAAATGGATGACTGCATGCAGGGGCCAAAGGAGCCACCACATAAGACAGTGATTAGAGAGGCCACAGTGGTAGTGCCTTATTTTATTTGAATTTTCATTTAGCACTGACCCTACCCAGAGGGTCTTGGAGCACCATACGTGAGTTAAAGTTTGAAAAGGTTGGAGTTAAGTTACAAAATGTTTTTAGGAAAAGATAGGAAGATTCGAATTGATGAGCGATAGCAGTGCAGGAGGGCAGGGTTATGTGTGGGGAAAACAGGTGAGTTTTGAGGTGCTTTCTGAAAGCGGTGGTGGAGGATGCAGTGCATATGTGAATTGGTAGGGCGTTCCAATGCGTGGGCTCCCAGTGGGTAAATGCTTGTTTTTGTGGGCATGTGAGTTTGCAGGGTGGAATGTGTAGACAGTGTTGGCTGGCTTGTCTGGTGTTTATGTGGGTGATGGGTTTGGGTTTGGGTTTGTCATGAAGGAAAGATGGAGTTTTGAGGTGGACAGCTTTGAATACAATGCAGAGTCCTTTGAAGGCAATTCTATGGGGTATGGGGGGCCAATGGAGCTGGGCAAGAATGGGGGTGAAGTGTGAATGTTTGGGTATGTGAGGATGAGTCAGGTTGCTGCGTTTTGTATGGCTTGCAATAAGAATGATTCAGTTTAAGGAAGTGGGTCACCATCCAATTAGTAATGGAGGACATGTTTTAAGGGTGTGGATTTGTGAAGGGGATGCAATTTGGAAGTATATTTGTGTGCCATCTGCATTTTGGTGGAAATGTACATTGTGTTTGCTAAGGATTTGTCCAAGGAATTCAATATAGATGTTGAAGATGAACGGTGATAGGTAGGAGCCTTGCAGGACCCCATATGACAGGGGTGGGGTTGGACAGATGAGGTGGCATGGAGAGACACATTGTGTCCTGTCAGGGAGAAAGGAGGTGAACCAGTCGAGTACGGTGCCAGAGTGATTCATCCTGTGGGCTAGGATGTCTAGTAGAATGGTGTGCTCAATGGTGTTGAAGGCCGCAGAGAGGCCGAGAAGTATGAGTAGTGCTGTGTGTCCTTTCTCTGTGATGCTGGCAAGGTCATTAATGATGTGAAGAGTAGCAGCCTAAGTGTTATGTCCAGGTCGAAATCCTGATTGGAAGGGGTTGAGTAGTTTGTTTGAGATTATTGCCCTCATTCTGAGTTTGGAGGTAAGGGAAAAACCTTTACCGGCATCGCTTACCACTACGGGGTATTCTGACCAACCAGACCGCTATTAACGGCATTGTAAAGTACAATGCCATAAATAGCAGTCTGGGCGCGCACACACGACACACCATGCCGGCATTAGCGGCATGCTGTAAACTGGTGAAGATCACAAGTGGGGTGGACATGCAAATAACGGCCACAGGAAGGCGGAAAAAGTGCATACCGGCATGGTGTAAATACCAGCATCGCCGACCAGGCGTAAAGAACCCTGACCAGTGTTTCCAAGTGCCACAGGTGCACACAATCAGCACAGGCGGAGGCAATGGAGTCAGGGCCAGTACAAAAGGAGCACACCCACACACCACACCCCCCCACACCAAGATGATACCAATAGTAGTAGCATTACTGGAGCTGGAGGCCCTGCTTGCAATGCCTCTACATCAACAACAGCCGCCACCACAGAGGAGACGCAGGAGGAGAAGGAGGGTGTGACAGGCTCAGCATGCCCCACCAGTGCAGCCACCGTTACCACGCAAGCAGCCCCCAATTCCTCGCATCAGAGCCAGTCCTTTCAACCTAACCCCTGAGCAGATCCACACCCTGTACCGTCTGGACCGGGACACCATCACCACCATAGTGGACCTGATAGACAACAACATTGTGAGCCTCATAGAAATACGCACCGCCATCCCCCCTCTACTGAAGGTAGTGTCTGTGCTCCAATTCCTTGCCACAGGCACCTACCAGCACACAGTGGGGCACATGCATGGCATATCACAACCCTTATTTTCCCGGAAACTGAACCAAGTGCTGGATGCCCTCCTCAAGCACACAGGGGACTACATATCCCTACCACGGACTCCCCAGGAGATATTCAATACAAAAGTCGCCTTCCATGCACTGATAGGCATGCCAATTGTGTAGGTGCCCTCGACTGCACCCACGTGCAGTTGGTGGTCCCGCATGCCATGGAGGTGGTGTATCGCAACCGCAAGCAATACCACTCCATCAATGTGAAGATGGTATGCAACGCCAGCAAGATCATCACACATTGCTGTGCCCAATATCCCGGATCAACTCATGACTCTTTGGTCCTGCGGAACTCCACGCTACCACGCTTCATGGAGAGACATGCTGGACGACGTGCCTGGCTGCTTGGTGAGTTGCCTGACTGGGCCATGGCAGTGTATCGGGGTTGTGTGGTGGGTGGCTGCATACTCCACCTGGGTGGGAATGTGGGGGATGCATACTCCACCTGGGGGGGAATGTTGATGTCAGTGCACGATGTGCACATCACCGAACACTGTGCCCCAAAGCATCTGAAACGGTACATGACACCCAAATCCCATAGTGATGAAGTAAGGACGACACCTATCACTACATGACTAACAGGTAACCAGGTCACATCCCACAACACATTCACCACTCATCAGCGGCCCTCACACACTGCAAGGCCATCCTGCACTATTCAGTGCATATGCACTATGTTGCTGCCTCCAGCATATCACCACACAGGACAATCATCCCTGGGAGTGCATTGAACTGAGCCAACTAGGGATACCACAGTGTGTCACTGGTTCGGCACACCCATAGGAGTGCTGCATGTCACCATGGAAATGATCAGTGCAGAATGCCCAATATAGTACTGACTACAGCCAACACTCTCTACTACCAAATCTCAAAGAACACAACACATCACTGATTTTACTCCAACACTGCTGAATGCATATACAAAGCACATGCAACAAGATGTCAGTCCACACCATGAATCATCTTGAAGATGCAACCCACACCATTAGTCCATTGCACAGGACACATAGGGGGACGAGAAATGGGGTCAATACACCTAGGGACATGTGCAGGTGGGCACAAATTACCTGCAGCCATGTGAGACTAGTACAGTTGTCCAACATGAATGTGCGAACATTTACCTTCATTCCCCTCTCATGCAGGTGATGGTGGCCATCCCTTGAAGCCAAGGCTCCTGACCCCTGTCCGAAACCCACAGAACAGGCAGGAGGAGGACTACAATCGTTCCCATACCCGTACACATGTGGTAATTGAGCAGACCTTTGGACTGTTGAAGGCACAATTTTGCTGCCTCAGCCAGTCGGGTGGGGCACTCCTCTACAGCCATGAGAAGGTGGCGAAGATCGCCATGGCATGTGTAATGCTGCACAATATGTGCATCCACCGGAATGTGCCCCTGCCCCCTGAAATGGAACTGCTACCACCTGATGATGATGAAGGGGAGGAGGAAGATGTGGCAGGACATCATCACGGTGCTGATGCACAGGAGGGACATGCTTTGCGGCAGTCAGTGATTGCACAATATATCTGACAAACAAGTCAGCAGAGCGTGACATAATGTTAGGACATAGGGCAGTGGGTGTTTGTTTGTTTGTTTGTTTATTATATTTCTATAGCGCTCCGGACCCGGGAGTATAAGTGCGCTTAGTACGGTACATGGTAATAATCAGTAGTATTAGTAGATCAACAAATATACATAGTAAATATACATATATATATATATACAGAATATACAGACAGCAGAGGTAATAGCAACCAAAAATGACAGAAATGAGACATGTGCAATATGTACAATTTATAGCTGAGGTCTAACTTGAAAGTTGACTTTTTGTCAGAAGCCACCCAATGGCAAGCTTCCTGAACGATTGGAAGGATTTGGATGACTTAATATTCAGTGGCAGGGTGTTCCAGAGTTGGGAGGCGAGGACAGTGAAGCTCGAACCTCCGGCTCCTTTAGAGGTAAATCTAGGTACTGTGAGACATAGGGTATTGGAAGATCTCGTAGTTCTAGGGGAAGATTGCAGAGTGAATTTGTTAGTAAGTTAGGGAGGGGCTAGCTGGTTGAGGGCTTTGTAGGTAAGGCAGAGGGTTTTTAGATCTATTTTATGTTGGATGGTGAGCCATTTGCATGAGGTTCTAGTGGCAGAGATGTGCTCACGTCTGGGAATGTTTAGTGCTGCCCGTAGCGCATTATTTTGTAGGACTTGGAGTTTGCTAATTATCGCTTGATTGGCACCTAGGTAGAGGCTATTGCAGTAGTCTTAGATTGTATAAGAGCTCTAGCAAGTGTGAGGCAACTGTTAGAGGAAAGAAATGGTCTACAAGCTCTAATTAGTTTTCCTGTATAGGCAGTGGCTGAAGCGGTCGAGTTGACTTGTTTGGCGAGGTTGGTATTAGCCTCGAGGTAAAAGCCAAGTGTTTTTACATTTTTGGCAACCGGGATAGTATTACCATCGATTATGATGTTGGAATAGTTGGGACTTAGTTTTTGTAAGTTGTTGGGTGAACCAACAATGAGCAGTTCAATCTTCTCGTCATTCAGGCAGAGGCCATGTGTGGCCATCCATGCCTGAATGACGGAGAAGATTTCATTGATCCTAGTTACATCAGTTTTGTAGTTGCCCAAGATAGTGAGGAGTATCTGGGTGTCATCCGCGTAGTTTGTGTAGGTGACACCCAGACGGTCCAGTTTATCAAAGAGGGGGTTTGTGAAAATATCGTATAAGGTTGGTGAAACACATGAACCTTGTGGGATGCCGAAAGTAATGGGGATATGGTCTGCTGATGCCACCGGAGAGAAGACTCTCATGGTTTTATTGGCCAGGAAGGACTGTATCCACACGACAGCAGAGGGGGAGAAGTGGGCGGCAGAGGAGAGGTGTTTGTAGAGAATCTTATGGTCAACCAGGTCGAAGGCGGCTGAGAGATCTAAAAGGAGTAGGATGGCAGCCTTGCCCTTATCTTTAATTTCGTCACTCTGACTTTTAAGATCAACAAGGGCCGTTTCTGTTCCATGCTGAGGCTGGAAGACAGACTGACGCAATCCAAGTAATTGGTTAGACTCTAGGTAATGCCGAATTTGCAAATAAGCAAATCTGTCAAGAATTTTTAACAGGAAGTGAACAGTTGTGAAAGGCCTGTAATTAGTAGGGATGGCTGGGTCCAAGGTCTGTTTTTTTAGTAGCGGGAGGACCCATGACTGTTTCAAATTATTAGGTACCGGGTTAGTGGAGAAAGACAAGTTTATGAGCTTGGAGATAAAGGGGGCGAGATCTCTTGCTGCGTCTTTTATAATCTGTGCAGGGCAACTGTCCCCTTTGTAGTTTGACGGTTTGAGGGAGGTTATGATTGTTTGAACTTCTACAACAGTGACTTTTTTAAAGGTGAAGCCATGGTTAGTGTTAGGGGTGGTGGGTGGGCGAAGGATCGTATTAGGGTTAGGGATAGTGTTAGGGGTAGTGGGTGAGCTGGGGATAGGGGGGCTAAGGGTGGGGCTGCTATTAGAGAGTTGTAGTCTTTTGTTTTCAATTTTAGTTTGTAGGCCAGTGATTTTGTTCACAAGGGCATCTTGGATACTAGTGCACCAGAGTTGGTCCTTCATGGACGTGTCTGTGGGTGGATTAGGGTTTTCTAACTCCTTCAGGATGGTGAATAGTTCTTTGGTACTGGAACTAGCATTACTTATTCTTATATTATAGGCTATAATATATGGGGCTACATATACAATATGCACTGTGCAAGATTAAATGACACATGTGCAATGATGAATGTGTATTGAAAATAAAAATATGAACGTGAATAACAAAACTTCCACCACCCTCACCCCCCTCCACCCACATCTCCCTCACACACACTCACCCTCTCCACCTCCCCCACAACTACCCCACATACCCTCAACCCCCTCCCCCCACAACTGCCCCACACACCCTCACCCTCCTCCCCCTCCCACCACAACTCCCCCACACACCCTCACCCTCCTCCCCCTCCCACCACAACAACCCCACACTAGTCCCATAGGGTCCACGGAGCCCACATGAGGCTGCCAGTACAGTCATTCAGCGCTCCCGGAGCCAGGGGGAGGCATGTCTGGTCGGTGATGGAGTGGCCCAGTTCCCTCAAATCCGCATGCCACTCCTCCCTGGTCTGCTGATTGTCCTGCAGAAAATCCGATATTAGGGCAGAGAGCTGGTCAGCCCACTGTGCCCTGCAGCTGCACCAATGGACCTGCTGGGGATCGGGCTGCCATGTCCTGCTGGCTCATCCTCCCCGGGACTGTATATGGGACTGATATGCCCCTGTGTCTGTTCTTGCCCAGACTGCTACGGTGTGTTGGCATCACCAGTGTCACTCATGGATACCTGGGGCTGGACAATTGTGCTGGGGTGTGGACTACTTCCACATAGTCGTCCTCAATGGTTCCCCAGATGTCATTGGGGCTGTCCTCAACTGCGAGGGGGGCAGTGGCTGCCACCTCCCCAGCCACACTGGACTCCTCCGAACGTGGCGTTGCACAGGTGTCTGCAGGCAGTGTAGTGAGGGGTGGGGTGGTGTGCCATCCACAGGTCTTGCTGTTGCTGGTGGAATATGTCCCAGTGTTGGCCTCCTTGCTGGGACACGGCGCCCCCTGGTATGGCCCCTGGATGTGGAGGGACGGTTGCTGTCCTGCTCCTCACTGTCATGCTCACTGCCTGTGGGGGTGAAAGAGAGGGACGGCATGAGTGATGTTTTGATAGCCAGGATACATACATTGGTACGATAACACATCCATACAATTGTGGGTGATAAGCATTTGTGTAGGGAACGGCACGTCATTCCATACATGGGTGGTACATGCAGGCATATGTCAGTGTCACTCATGTTGGCCAGGTACTGTGCTGTCTGACATGCACACTATTTAGATCATGGATGCTGTGTGCCTCATGGAATTTGCTACTTTGTGTGGTATGTGTCATGTACATTACGGCCTTGCACCAGGCAACGGCTTGTGTCTCACTTGCTTCGGCATACTTTACAGGGAGTGTGTGTGTGGCCGACCATGGCGTCACTCTTTGGACAGACATTTGCCATTGACTTTCATCACTTTTCGATTAGCAACTTTTGCTTTGGCCACTCACCTCCATCAGCTGATGACGTGCCGTCACACTCCGTCTCTCCGACCCCTTCTATGGATTCTGCCCCAATCATGCCGCACATGTTTCCTCCCACGGTGTGAGCTTTATTGGAGAACGTGGTCCTCCTCCGGTCTTCAAGGCCTGTGCACGGTTTGCAGAAAGAATGTTCTGCACCCTCAGCCACAGATCATCCCACCTTTTGCGGCAATCCTTGACCGTGCGGGGGCTGTTGCCCACTGCGCTGACCTTCTGGCATACCAGTGCCGATATTTCCTTATTTCGCAACACGGCCTCCCTCCTCATGCCGCTGCTGAACACAGTCCCAGCATGCTTGTGTAGGGTGTCTATGAGCAACTGGAGTTCATCTGGGCTGAAGCACTCCTTTCGGAGGTGGGCAGATCCCTTCTTGGGTGCTTTTGGCATTCCTGGATGGTTTGATTAACTTTCCAGATGATCACCAGTTTTGTGTGTGCACAATTTCAGCCAACATCCCTCACACACCGGGCGCCTCTCCAAAAGAGGGGGATGACACTGCCATGGTCAGATTTACAAATCGACTTCGTAGGCCCTGTGATTCGCTCGTCTAGAGAAAATAAGTGCATGTTGACTGTGACATGCTTGTTTACCAAGTGGGTGGAATGTCTCCCAGCCCCAAATTGCAAGGCAGAAACAGCAGCTGCCCTGATGATTAACCACATCTTTTCCCGTTTTGGTCTACCTCAAAGGATTGAGTCAGACAGAGGTAGCCACTTCACCAGTGAAGTAATGACAAAGATGTGGGAGATACTGGGGATCAAGAGAAAGCTACACATTGCTTACAGGCCAGCTTCTTCTGGAGCAGTGGAGGGATACAACCGAACCATTGTGAGCATATTAAAGAAGTTTGTGGCAGATTCTGGGCCACGTTGGGATATCCGATTACCTCTGGTCCTAATGGCCATCAGATCTACCCCTTCATCTGCAACCAAAATGTCACCATTTGAGTTGATGACTGGACGCAAGATGGTGCTTCCTCAGCATTTGCTCTACAGAACCCAAGAGCAAACGTTGATAAATGCCTCCACAACTCATGAGTATGTGGAGAATTTAAGGAAACACCTTCAGCATGCTTTTGCCTATGCTCAGCAGAATCTAGAAAGATCAGCTGAGAGTATGAAGACCCACTATGACCTGAAAACTTCCAGGAAGGAATATCAGGTGGGGGACCGGGTCTATCTATACAATTTCCAAAGGAACCAGGCCAAGCAGCAAAAATGTTTGCCTACATGGAAGGGACCCTATGAGATTATAGACAAGATCTCCCCTGTGGCCTACATGATCTGCATCCCCAAAGGCGGTTTGGCAGAGGGGGAAGACAAGTGGGTCCACATAAACCAGTTGAAGTGTTGCCATCCCAGGCACACTTTGCAGCAACTGGAGGAATCCTCGGTAATCCCAGAGGGTACCGCTCCAGAGTAATTCAATTCCAACCCTAAAAGATCCTACATATCGCCTATCAAATTCTGAGTTTCTCAATGTGGGTGTTTTCGTTTTTGAATACAAAAAGAAATGTGCATGTTCATATGTTTTGACTATAAATTTATATGCCACCCCACTATATCAATGGTGGGGGAAAAATGTCTATGAATACGTATTGCCGCTCTTCCTTTGTCGTCCTAGGAGAAAGAAAACCTTGAGACTGGCCAGGGAGGACGATCTGGAGACCGGGAGCAGAGACGCGAGGGGCCCAGGGTACCACCCAATATTCCCATCAGGACCGGCGAGGAGAACCGATCGATCAGTACCGGATGGAGGAAAAGATGCTGAACTGTGCCATTTGCAGAATTGGAAGAAGATTATGCGGACAGACCAGTGCGTGGGTCAAAACCCTTGTGCACCCGACTCCCCATCGACTCAAATTCAAAGGGCAGTCACGTGGGGGGATTTGTTGGGTGTCCTGACCCACGTTTGAGCTATCATGCTGCAACATTTGGTGCTGTGGGCTTAGAAAATCCAAGATGGCCAAAAAGCCCACAAGTGCGCCAGAATCCAAGAGAACCACGCAGTTTGTGCGCACACCAAAATGGTTACCTCACTTGCCACCCACCAGTGTAAAGAAAGATCTTTGTTAACAAAATCCACTGTTACTGATGTCAAAAAGTTGCTGAAATCGTGGCTCACCGGAACACTTTAAAGATTCAATCCTTTTGTGGGGTTTCACATAACCATTGTACTGTAAGGAGCCCCATCAAAACAATGTTAAGCAAGGATTATTTACTACCATGTAAGAACCATTCCTGTTTGGAATGCATTAATCCAAGAAAGATCCCAAAAATGGATGCAGTACCAACAAAATCCTCAAGGCGGCGCTAGCGTTCTAAACTCTGACAGGAGAACTAAGTGCAGTTGCTGACAAAGGGATTTGACTCAGCTGACTTCAAAGGCTGCATTTTAATTAAACATTAGCCACCTGCTGTTACCAGAGGCCAGAAGCCTGGGAAACCCTCTCACCTCAAGAGATTCACACCACAGCCCAGGATATCACATGGTCATAATAACCAAATGCAAAGTGACCCCCTGGTCTGCTGACCTCAACCTCCTGGAGACCACACAATAGGCTATTGCACTTGAATAGAATATGTTGATTTTGACTGTTTCCTGTCAACAAAGGCCTGCCTGCCAGAAGACACTGATCACTGACCCACCCAAGTCTTGGAGGCGGACTCCAACAATCTGAGAACTGAATTGAAAGCAAAATATATATTTTACAGAAACACTGATAACTCTTTGTAATCAAATGACAGGAATTTATAACTTTGAGAGCCTTCATTTAAAAAATGTACCTTCGATTCAAGCCCAAACTCCAATTTGTGTGATGTTCTGGGGCAAAACCCTGCTATTTATGTATACTACAGACTCTGTGTTTAAGCTAGAGACATGGTAATTTACTGGAGTATGTATGGACAGGCCATGTACATGTGTATAAATCTGGAGAAAAATCCGATGTTGCAAAACCCACTAAAAAGCACCAAAGGTTGCCATTTCTGAATGCAAGCCCCCAGGAAGAGCAGAATTGGAACAGGGGCTACCTCATGTGATATGTGATGGGTGCATGTAATTTCAAACCACTGTGTATCTATGAAATATGTCTTTAGGTCAAATATAGATTGTGTGTAAAGTTGACAGGGGTGGGTTCTCTGTATCATAAACAGACCTCATCATGATGACACTTCATTTCATTCCCCCAATCAAGGGGAAGAGGAGGAAGTGGCCAATGACAAGTGGAGAGGGGTAGGGCCTAGAAAGCTAGCCTCTCCACCCACTTTCAAAACACATAAAAGCAGACAGTTAGGACAGATAGAGACATTCTATTCCATCTGCTGCTGGACGCTCTGCCAGGAAAATCCATACTTTACCTCCATCAACCTCCAGAGAGCCAACACAGAGACATCAATCTATCCACCTTCAGAGACCAAGACTTTACTTCAGAATTTGTAGCAGAGAGGTCAACTACAAGCTAAATACCTCTTTAGCAGGCCTCAAATCATTGCAACTATTCACAGCCAGGCGAGCTGTTTGAATTCTTTGCAAGAACTCTTGCCATTTGCCAGAAAGCAGTGTTGTATCCAGAGAGACCAGCTGAACCGGAGACCGCTGTATCCGGACCCACAGACCTGATCAGATCCAGAGTGACCCAGACCGCTGTTAGCAGAACCAGAGAGCTGACCAATATCACTGTGAAGTGCCGAGACCAGAACCGGAGTCCAGTCCGAAAACCTGACCAGATCCGTGGCGAGGCCCATTCCTTTTAAAATTATATTGTGAGTACCTAGCAGAACTGTGCAGAACCAATCTCTTAGTTAAAATAATATAATTCAATCTTTTTTAATCTAACCAGAACTGCCTCCTAACTGTCACCTGTCATTTGCAAAGCTGTCACTTGTCATTTTCAAGCTGCAAGCTGTAACCTGTCGCTTTGAACTTTTAAAATTTCAAATCCGAAAAACTATCTTTATTTAATCATCCGTATCTCTGGAACCGTTTGGGCTAGGAACTTGGTTTAACTTTCCTCTGAAAGCTTAGAATCTCAGCTTTTCAACAAGCCTAGAACCGACTTCCTACTCCTCATACTTTTGCCGTAATCACACGAATTTTAACGCGATTTGCAATTTGGTTAAAAATCCAGCCACGTGTGAAAACAGCAGCTTCATTGCTTTCCTTTGCCAAAAATTCGTTTAACCTGCTAGTTACTCCTAGATCCTTGCTAAAGTGAGCCTGAACTCATCCCAAGTATATTTCACTCACCCTGAACCTCCTGAAGGGAATTAAAAGCATTTTCAGCATATTTCTCACTGCATTGTCACCATATTCAAAGCATTTTGCCTGTGTTTCAAAACTCCTATCTGTTGTATAAGCTGCTGGGGGGGAATTGAACTGAATTCTATTTGATTGCATTCCTAAGAACTGTGTCATCTTCATCTCCTTACAGTGCATAAAAGGGGGGGGGTGAATTGTCCAAGAAAGTGATTACATTGTCTTTTGCTGAAATCCTATCAAGTTATTTTCTGTACTGCATTTCATTCCACATTGCATCCATTTGAAACCATAAAAGTATTGTTGCTATCGCATCCATCCTATAACCACTCATCATTGATTATAAAGAAGTGTGCTAGTGCCAGACTATCCATTATTGATTACTGCTCAGATTAAGTGTGATATTCAATTATTAATTTATTATAAAGTGTGATATATATATATATATATATATATATATATATATATATAGTTTAAATTATCAAATAAACCGTTTAAACCTGCAAAACAGAACTACTTCTTGGCTCAGTGGGGTCAGGGGGATTCCAAGAGAGGGGTGTTATATAGGGGTAGTCATCCAGAACTCATGAACTGGACGTAAAGATATATCAATAAGGGTTTCCATTCAGTATCCCAGACTAGGCATTGACTTAGCTGTAGTGTTGAATTGAATCCTCTTACACCAGTGTCCCAGGGGTCCTGTGTGGTGAGGATGGCAATGGATTGTGTTTTTAAAGATGGCCACTGTGCTCCTTCCCGTTCCTGTGCGATGGCGCTATGTCCGGTTCCGCTATTTAACGGTGACCGTAAATAGCTGTGACTGTAATTAGCGGTCTCCACTATTTACAGTCTCTGCTAATGCCGCTTTTGAATATGGCGGTAGTGTTATCTACGGTGTATTTCATGGCGGTAAGGGCATTTGGGAGCCCTTTTGCAGCCTGGCGCTAGGTACCTTACCGGCATGGTGCAAAGCTCATGCCCGCAAAGTCGTAATAGCCCGCGCTTCTGCCAGCTCGGACACGCTATTTGCACCATGCCGGTAAGGGATGGAACTTACCTCCAAACTCAGAATGAGGGCATATGTGTTGTTGCAGTTGGGTAGTTAGAAAACATTCCATGATTCTTGTGAGCAATGGTAGGATAGTAATGGGGGAGTAGTTTTCAGGGAGCATGGTGTTGACAGATGGTTTTTGAGGAGGGCGAGATTTGCTCTTTTTTTAGTTCAGTGGGGATTGTACCATGTAAGAGGCAGGAGCTGACGATGTTGAGCCAATGGTGAGATAGTGTGGTGATGCAATAGGATTCAGCCTGAGGTGGGCATGCATCATTCAGGAAGTGTTCAGGTCTTGTTTTGGCAGTGAGGGTGATGAGGGCGCCACTGTCGATGGGGAGGAAGGTGTCCCATGTGTTGGAATGCTTGGGAATGGGGGTTATGAGTGGGAGAGCTGAGGGCAGGGCTGGAGTTGAAGTAGTTCATGAGGGAGTTGCATAGAACACTGGATGGTGGTGCCGAAGGTGTGGATGGTGTTTTAGAGAGAGACTTGACAGTGTTGATTAGTTTCTGGGAAAGATTGGTGGTGAATTGGAGTTCTTGGAAGTAATGGGTGACTAGAATTGCATTTAGCTATTTGGATTTGTTGCAGCAGTGTCTGAGGGGCGTCCTGGTTGAGGGGCATGGGTTCCTTTGCCAGGCTCTATCTATGTGTCTACCTTCCTGCTCGATAGAGAGGAGGGAACTGTTGAATCATTGTTTGTAGTGGTTGTTGTGGGGTTTTTGTAATTTGAGGGGCGCAATTGTGTCAAGTGCCTGTGTGATGACAGTGTTGTATTGGTGGAGTGGGATGGAGTGATGTGCATGTGGGGGGTAGAATGAGTGGTGCTAACGCTGTATCTATAATGTGTTTGATTTGTCTGGCTGGGAGCCGAGGGGAATGTGGTGCAAGGGGTGGGATTTTGTGTGGTTGTGTGAGCGTGAAGGTGATAGCAAAGTGGTCAGACCCCAATACCCGATTTGATTATTCTCAGAAACATTATTTTTGTTTTAGATCAAAAGGTCCAGGTTGTAGCCAGAAATGGGATAGGTGATAAGGTTTGTGAGATCATAAGGGGTGAATGGAGCAAGGATAGTCTTTAGTATGGGATTGGTGTCTGGAAGGCAACTACCAAGGTTAAGGTCACCAGGGTAGATAATGTTGCAGGGGGAGGTGTGGTTGTTAGTAGTGAACCTTGTCCAGTCATTGTGGTAGTTGGGATTGTGTGTAGGACGGTGATAAATGAGGTAGAGAAAGGCACGGTTTGGGTGTGATGGAGGTGAGTAAGTGAGAGAGAGTGCTTCAAAGGATGTATATGGGGGTGCATGGGATTACTAAGTGTGAGTGTATATTTAAATATAATGGCAATGCCACCACCCTGTTTGTGTGGGTGGTCTATGTGGTGAATGAGATAGTGTGGGGGAAGCATGTAGGGATAATAGGTGTGTGGTGGGGTTTGAGCCACGTTTATGTAAGGAAGTGTATACATGGGAGTGTGTGCTAATTAACTAATTAGTTTCATGTTTGTGAGCAGGTGTAGAGTGGAAGTTGTGAAGAATGCAGGTGTATGCAATTAATAGTTTTAATAGAGTGTTGTGTTGGAGTTACATTTAGATGTTGTTTGTGTGCTTTATATGAGGCATTTCTGTAGCACCCAGGCAGCAAACAGGGCCTAACAGGGAACTCATAATGAAATAGTGATGGATATAGTTCTGTCTTTCCTTTGCTCTGGACGCCCGGGCAAATGGATGCCTAAAGGGCAGTGCTTAAATAGCCAAGGTCACCTGGAATTAACTTTATCAGGGGTCACTTGATCAGTACGTGTATTAATGCTGGATGCTTCTTGTAGGGCCCTGAACTCTGTAGGTAGCCTGAGGCAGATTGAAATAGTGCTTCTGGTGTTGGGGTGAGGTCTGTGTTGCTCTCAGCCCAGGTGAAGCCCCTTCTTGAGTGGTTTGATGCAGGTACTATGTTTCAAAGATTACTGCTTGGTAGCAGTTGAGAGTTTATGCTCAGGGATAATATGAACGACACTGTGCATGTTTTTAAAAATAAAAGCGAAGTGCGTGAAATAAAACACTCTAGTTGGCTTTTTAACAAAGATTCAATTTGCACTTTTTTACTGTGTAAATAAATAACTGAAAGGAAGCGAAGTGCTCCATAGATGAGGGTTTAAGGAGTAAACATTTGATTGTAAGCAGCAAATCTAAGTTGTAAAATACATCTGCTCATGTGAGGAGACCAGCAAACGCTTTGGGATTCGCTAGGGGAACAGGCAAGTGCATCGAGTAGCAAGCAGGGAAGAACCCCACTAGAGAGATTCCATAGTCCAGCTTGTAACAAACTGGCAGACAGGTTGAAATGGCTGACAGCTGTCAAAATAAATCCCAAAGGGCAACAATCTTGCATCCTAGATTTACATTCTATAAAAGGCAGGTCAATGGCAGATATATTGAGAATGCCCAAAAGCCTCCCTTTATGAAATAGCATGGCAGTAGCTGAAATGACAACCGTGCACCAGAAGAAGAGGTTGGGTTTGTTGACTCGTTTAACTCACCAATATCAGCCAAAGCATTCTTACGGATCATGCTTGCTGTTCCTGAAGACTGAGAAACCTGAGATTGCCCGAAATGGCATGTTGGAAGACTTTAGAGAAGAGACCGAACTGTCAGAAGCTGATGATGTTATCAATATACACACTAAGACGCTGTGGATAACACTGCTGTACTAAACGTACCTGACCCTTATTCCTTTGGGTGATCCTATCCTGTAATGATTATAGGAATCGAAAAGATAGAGCAGGCAGATTATTTTATTTACATTAGCGGTCTCATTCAATCAAACCACCACTTCCAATTAAAAACCATAGAATGAGTGAATTAAGTGGCATTACTGTCCGACATGTATAGCCATCCAAGCTGCTTCACACACCTATTTACCCCACCTCAAGACATTTATCAGCTGCTGAGGCCCTTAAGGTCTTGATCCAATCTTTGAAAGTAGATGGTAATTGCCTGTTTCCAGGAATAATGAATAAAATACCATATGCCAGCTAAGGCGATAAAGACTGAGAGAGTGAATGGACGAGAAGGACATTCATTTCAGACGTTCACAAATGTATGTTTTAAAACCAATTTAGTGGCCACACAAAATGAATCAACGTATGCTAGAACTAAAAAATGTAAGTGTCCAGGCACATATAATACAGCTGTGCAAGTTAAAGATGTTATTACATGGCACATACTTGTTGTTCAGAGATATACATGCTCATAAATAACTTCTGGGGAATACGCATAAGAATACAAGTTCTCTTCGTTTAAGGAAACAGTCTTCTGTTAATACTAAGTAAATAGGTTGCCTAACAATACCTAAGATGATGCTGAGAAAACGATTGTGAACTGTGGCAGGGTAGTTTAAATATACATGTATGACGGTATATTTATTTGTTGGTTGTAGAGATATGGACATGCAGCCTGAATCGAAAGCAGGCGGAAGCGCCCCCACGCAGCATAAAAGTGTGCGCAAACAAAAAACAAGCATATACAGCTATGATGAAAGTCCCATTCCTCGCAGCAGTGATCATGGGACACCGCAGGAGGAGGAGAATAGCCAGACCCTGCATGTATTTGCCCAGGACAAGCCTTTTTGGGATGCCTGATGACCAGGTCTATGGCAGGTATAGGTTTCCACCTCATATCATCCTAGAGCTGGTCACTGAGTGGGAGGATAAACTCACATCACATACCCTGCGCTCCCAAGCATTCAGCCCCTTGGAGAAGGTGCTCAATGTACTGCATTTTTTGGCCATTGGATCATTTCAACGGACAACTGCCATAGTGGGGGGTGTACCACAGCCCACGCAGTCATGTTGCCTACATCAGGTGTTGGCAATCATCACTGCGCGACCCTCAGTCTGCAGGCACATATACATGCCCAGAACACCCGCAGAAAGGCAGGCCATGGTCCAGGACTTCTACAGGGTGGCACACTTCCCCAAAGTGCTTGTGTCATAGATTGCACCCATGTGGCCCTACGTCCACCTAGGGCCACTGAAAACATCTACTGCAATCGCAAGCACTGGCATTCCATCAATGTGCAGGATGTATGTGATGCCAATGCAAACTCTGTCTATGCAAACTATCCAGGGTCCAACCATGACCGTTTCATATACAGAATGTCCGCCCTGAGCCGGGCCATGGAAGCTGGGAAGCATGGCAACACATGGCTCATAGGTGAGTACGAATGCCTGTGCACATGCATGCATGTCACACACAGACAAATACACAAACCCAACTAATGACAACCATCATCACCTTACCAGGGGACAGTGCCAACCCTCTGAGCACCTACATGATGACGCCAATACGGAACCCGACCAAACCACCCCAGGTAAGATACAACGCAGCCCAAATTGCAACCAGGGCATAGTGGATCACACATTCGGAGTGCTCAAGTCATACTTCCACTCTCTTGACCACTCTGGCGGACAGCTACTATATGCACTCCCAGTAGTGTGCAGGATCAATGTGGCAGCATTTGTCCTGCACAACGTTGCAACACGGCAGGGCTTACAGGTAGACATGGTGGTGCCCCCACATCCCCAACCACACACACAGGTGCTGCGCATGGGAAGGGAAAGGGCACATGGTGAGGCAGCCCATACCCAGCTTGTGGGCACATTTTTCACCTAAACTCCAACCCCTGCGGAGTGCACACAGGCCTGGCACATACCAGGTGACAATCGATGATAAGAAAGGGGCAGTTAACTGTCACAACCATACCACCCTAAGAATGTGTCTATGGAAGTGCCACATTGTGTGCATCCCTAGCTACATAAACACACCCAATCCCGTGTGACCAAAAGGAACACATGCAAGTTGCATATCCCACCCACCCCCCTGCAAAACAGGGCATGAAAGTACTGGTATGCCACCCAAACCCTCCCAACCCCCATGAGCCCCGTCTGTCACACCATGCCATGGTATGCAACGGCAAAACATCAAACCAAATGCATAACACATGGCACACTCGTCATGAAGTACCACGTGACAAATGTAAATAGGCACCAGACAATCACACCTGACATGGAATCTGAAGAAATGACTGACCAAAACCTCACACCCTGAAAACTGTGGCACAAATGCATGCCGCCAGTGGAACAAGCTACAAAACTCAGAATACCTGTTGCCATGCACATTGGACAATAGCAAATTGGCATTACAAACACTGTATGCTGCGTGTGTGTCCCCTGCAACACAGTGATCACCGGATAGAACAGTGAGTGTGCATTGTGTTGGGAAAACCCCTTGAGCATCATGAAAAATAAGTACAATCAACAAAAAGTACCCTGAGATGGATGTACATGATCAATGAATTGGAAGTGAACATGGATTGTAGGGACACAGCATGCATGAGAAGGCAATCTGGGTGCACGTGTGTGCATGGTGTCGTCGTAGTTTGTGTGGGGGTGTGTTGGCTAAGTGTTTGTGCCAGTAGGGATATGCATTGAATACATGCATGTGAAATGATGTGAGCCTCAGTGTCCTGTACACAGCAGATGTGAACATTGCCCTCAAGGACCCCCCTGTGTGTTAAAGCACACCAATCCCCTGACACCTCAAAATCAAACCCAACATAGGATCAGGCATTGACCAGCAGAACATATCATGTACAGAGTACCCCACATCGACAATGGCAGACAGTGAGCAATCACTGATTGATTGATTGATTGATTGATTGATTGATTGTAAATCTGTATATGGCCTACACACAAAGTGCATCAAACTGCCTCAAGGAGGGCGGAAACATGGGAGAATAACAGTACATTCCTACAAGTCCTTCAAACAGTCCAGAATGTGAAAAATAACAATCAAATCAAAATAGATAGTACAAGTGCTTGTAACAATAAGGGAGAGTCTAGGGAGGGAATGTGGGAACACAAAACTAGCATCAACATTGCTATGCCTGATGGCATTAGTTGCAGTGCAAGAGTCACATAAGGAGGGGGGTTGAGGGATGAGGAGGGAAGAGATGAGGAGAGTAACAAAACAAGTGACAAACAATGGAAGGTCAATGAATAATCAAGATAGTGCTGGGTAGGGGGAGAAGAAACACAGACGGGAAAGGGGGAACAGACAAGCTGTAATCAGTGGTGGAGGGACTGATGATAAAAGTAAGTGCCAAAATAAAACTCAAAAAGGTGAAGGTCGGGGGTGGATGGACGGAGGCAGAGGGGTAAGTGTCTGCAAATAAGAAGCGGCAACGTATCACCATGCCTGACGGCAATTGGGGTAGTGCCGGAAAAAGACAGATAGAGGACAAGGAGGAGGGGAAAGGGTGGTGGAGAGGGAGAGGGAGGAGGGGGCCAAGGTATAAAGGCAGGAAGGGGAAGAGGGGGAAAGAAAGCACACACAATTGGCAGAGGGAAAGAAGAGGGTGCAAAAGGGGAGAGGGTGTGATGGTGAAGGGGGAGACAGAAGGAGACTGGCGGGGGGCAGGTGGAGACTGACGGGGGCAGGAGAGACAGGGGGACAATCAAGGGACCCAGAAGGGTGGGGTACCGTGCTGGACAGGGGTAGACAGGGCCTCTGTTGTGGGCCGTTGGTAGTGGTGGCTAGCTCCAGCCTCCTGGTTGCCCGGATTGTCTCAAGGGACAAGTGCAACCAATGGGAGGGGAGAGCAGCGCCAGGCCACAAACAGGACAGTCAAGTCAAAACCAATGCGGCTATATTTCAAATGGCACAACAAAACACCAGGCAGGGCTGCAAGATGGCCAAAGCAGGGGAAGCAAGGAATTGGGGGTCAATGAAACATGTGGTCACAAGGATATTTCAGCGTGCAGCTTTGAGGCGGCATATCAAAATCACTGTAGGCTAAGTGTCCCAATGCAACATTGTCAGCGCACGGACCCCTCCAACCATCAGTGTGTGTTACTCAGCCAAAGGGTGTAGGTACCGCCTACAGCAGGAAGTACATGAACATAGACAGTCAAGTCATAAAATAATCACAAGCAACATGATGATATGCACAGTCAACAGAATAATCACCAAAAAGAAGTGCATACATGCATTGGAGAAGGCATCCGGAATACCCACTAGGGGTGTACACACAAGTAGGAATGCACGCTGGTCACAGGTATAACGGAAGCCCAATGTCCCTGTGTAAAATGCTGTCACACCGAGCCATCCTTGCACGCCCATGGAAAGAGGAAGCAGGAGTAGCCTATATGTCAGGACCCCAAGCAAAACACATACACGAGACAATCCCGAATGGGCCCTGCTGGAACACACAGTGGATGCCTTCAAATGCCTCAAGGAACCACACTGTCACATGAATGCACAATAGACAAAAAAAAAGTATTGCACAAACAAAAAAAATGTCCACATTGACCCGTGGGGTGGGAGGGCACCGAGGAGGGGGGAGGTACAGGGTGCACCTCAACACCCACATGTGTAGATGTTGAGATTAAAAATAAAAAACCTCAATGGGCTCAGCGCCGCCTGCACGGCCCGACCTATGTGGGAGATAGGTTGTCATCATCACCTTCTGTATGGAAATCAGAAGGTGGACGCGGCACAGTTGCCTGACCACGCCTATCCACGGCTTGCCCCTGAGCGGCAGCAAGCATGCAGGTCTGGTAAGCCAGGTCCTGCATAGCAATGACACGTAGGTCTGCATGCATTACCTCACGCGTCACAGGTGCTTCCTCCTGCAAGGACTCATGTGTAAGACAGAGTTCTGTCTACATGCCCTCACATGACAAACCGAGCACCTCCCGGCTTGCATGGAGTTCAGCTGAGATGGTTCTTTCAAGCCGCTCTATCCTGTCTTCTTCCTGCCTACTCTTGTCCATCATGAACACACCCAGAGTAGATCTGAGGGATCGGTATTCCACCCTCAGGGCCTCACAGTGTGCCTCTGCCTGAGCAGCAAGTGCTTGACGCAGAGCCACCATTTCAGCCTGGCGCGCCCAGTCAGAGGCCGCCATGCCCTGCCATAGTGAGTGGCACATGGACCATGTAGCCTGCTGCTGGAGCTCCACATGTCTTTCAGGGGGATGATGGAACAGGCCACACTTTCCATACCTTGAGCAATCATCTCAACTGCTCCCCCCTTTTGCTGTGCCATGGCATAGATGACTTGCTCTCACTCAGTTGACCCCAGGTGGCACACAGCCTCCGCGTTGCCGAACACTACACCAGGCGAGGCCAAGAAGCCATGGCCCTTGCTTGGTTAGTGCTGCCTGTGGCTGCAGGACTGCATCCCTCCATTGACCTGATGCTCCAAAAACATGGCCAACTGGTGTGGAGTGTGACCCTGCACCCGTAACCACCACAGGCAGACATTCCAACCCCGCCTGGCCCCCTAATGCAGGTGTCACGGACAGAAGATCATCCAACGCAGGATCACTTACTGGGGACGACACATCATGATGCAGATCCGGCTCAACATAGTGGTCAGAGGATCCATCAGAACCTGACTCAGAGTCAGCTCTGGGCATGATGGCCTGGAGCACCAGTGGGTTCTCATGGGCTGCCACCCCACAACCACCACGTGTGCCTGGTTGTTGATGTGAACTGACAACCGTGTCAGGGATGACATCTTCATCCTCTGCCTCCAGTGTGTCATCACCTGCAACATAAACAAAAGAAACATGAACACGCATGTCAGTAGCACATACCATACACATATAGATCACAGCATTGACAGCCAACACATAAAGCAGACATGTCACATGCAATTCAAACCCCAACATGCATCCAGGGGCATTGCAATGCAAGGGTATCCTGAAAGCAGAAAAGGATGTGTGCAAAATGTGAAGCCAACACATGTATTGCATGTTGTACATCACCTGAATCACACACAACCTCTCGCAGGTATATATCTAAGGCAGAAATAAGAGATGGCAACAAAGAGATGGGATGTAGCATAAGCATGGGGGAACACACAAATAACCACAGCAGGCAATCAAACCAAACACACCATTACACATGTAACATGCATGTTCACGTGCCATCGCCTATACATAGTACATGTGTCACAGGAGGCATCTATGCTAGTGCGTTTCTATACAGTGAAAGGAGGGACATGGGTAAATACATGCCAGGTCACTATCACACAGCAACATTGTGTAGGCATGTTGAAGGGCTGAACTTGGCACAGGAGTGGGTGTGTGCAATGCAGTGCATGTGTACCTCCTCAACTTCCAACATCAACACGTACGTAGTGATGTCAATCTCCAAACATGACGCCATTGTAAGGGCAATTGCAGCCATCAGGTGCAAATGGCATGCACTATGTAGCATGGATACTGTGAAACCCCCACCCTCGGGGGAATAGAAGGGAGGGTCTGCATGGCAATGAAAGGTTCACCACAGAACTGTGCATTGCCAGACATTGTTGGCATGCGTCTATTGCATGTCGTGAGTCAATTGTCACTACAGCAGATGAGAAGTGGACATGGTGCAGGGCAGATGAGGAACCATCAGTAGTACACCCATGCATGCAGAAGACACAACATCAGTTAAACAGAGGCAGGGGGCCTGTAACAGGGGGAGCCATGTGCACAACACAGATGTGGACACTCTAAAGTCATGCGTGAAGACACACCGACCCACAGTGAGCATGAAATGGCTGTCCAAATAACATGACACTTGGATCATCCTGGAGACGTACTACAATGAGCAGGCGGACAAGGACCCCTAGGGGCATACATAGAATGCACATGGTGCATGATTGTGCATGCATGTGCGTGGGGAGCCTCTGCCGTCAGCACAGTCATAGTGAGACACATTTCACCAAAGAAAAAGCATGTATATGACATGATATGACATCTCATCAAGATTGCCCTCGTACACAAGTGGCTCAGAGCGCAAACAAGCAAAGGGAGGGGAACAAGGGAAAAAAGAAAATGAAAACAACAGTCTTACTGGGCACAGTGACATTGTGAACACGCAAGTGCATGGAGAAGGAAAAAGGGGTAAAGTCCCTGGAAGGGGGAGAAGTGTAAAGTGCAGAACAGAGGAGAGTAAAGAATGACAATGATGTATTATGATAGAATGGGCATTGAAAAGGTGGTAGTGCCGCCAGCAAGTGGCAAGTGCAAGATCATTGGGATAGGGCAAATCTGATAAGTGCAGAAGAAGATTGGGGGACTGTATGGGTACACGTACAGGACCCATTGAAATGGGAGGCCTGGAGGCAGTGCAGCAGGGAGGCAGGGTGAACATGTACCTGGGCCCGAAGGACAGAGGGCGTCCAGGTGCACAGTGCCAAGAGAGAAAACAGTTCAGAGGCGCTAATGCAGGAGCAAATAGGAAGTTCTTGAGGTGCTTCCGGAAGCAGAGATGTTTTGCCGCAAGTTTCAACGTGGCAAGTAGGCTGTTCCATAGGGGGGTCCCAGCCGTAGACACATATCTGACCCCTGATTTTTTCTTCAATAAACGACTGACCCAGAGGGAGTGTGAGGTAGAGGAGCAAAGGATTCGATAGGGGAGGTATTAGCAGAGGGATAGTTGAAGGTATATTGGAGCCAGGCCCCAGAAATCCTTGTGCACAATGCAGAGGGTATAACATTTAATCCGTGCATCCACTGGTAGCCAATGAAGGGATTTCAGAGCTGGAGAGATAGGATCCCAGGGCTTGAGGCCAAGGACAAGCACGCTTCCTCCTCTTGGGCAGTGGTACTGACACTGAATGGCCAATGTGGCCCTGATCAGTGGGGGCAGTGGCACTGGTGGACTGGACCAAGGGAGTGGGTGTTGGAATGAGGACGGAAGGTCTGGCTTGGGTCTGACTCACTGCCGGGGTGGTGTTGGCTGCATCTGCCCATGCAGTTACCACCACTCGGCTGCTTGGGGCAGCAGATGTCACTGCCCCAGATATGTGTGCCCCGGTCACAGCTACAGTGGAGACACTTGACCCGCACCTCCAGACTAGATGGAAATCGTCCTGGGAGTCCTCATGCAATGCAACATGCGTTGCCTGACCCCGAGCACGAGTGGTGGTCCCCACAGCTGCACCTGCAGCTACCACCACCGGTGGGACCGTGACAGCAGATGAAAGTTTCTGTTGGGTCATATGGGTGCCAGGTTGTGATGCAACAGCTGCATCTCCAGGAGCCACAGGGGGTGGTGGCATGCTAGACCAGCATGTGGCTGGGCATTCTGCCCCAGTGGGGCACCCCTGCCTCTTCCCCCTCTATAGCCACCCTGGCCACCCTGGACTCCCTGCCCCCCCTGGTCTCCGCACCCACGTGCCCGACCACGCACACCCCTGGAAGGACACCCAGCTTTGCTGCCTTTACCCTTTGGTGGCCTCCCAACTATGGCACAGATGGTAAACTGCCGATGGGAAGTGCACTCAACAATTGTCCTGGGCAATTGGGTTGAAGAGGGCAGGGTACTGGATGGGATAGGCACCCTTGTGCTCCTGCAGGTCTGTCTGTGACCCCTGTCGAAAAATGACGGGTCACGCAATGCCCAGGCACCCCTAAAAAAATATTATTAATAATTAAAAACAGGAAATATAAAAAATGAAAAATATAATGAAAATACAAAAAAATAATTAAAGAAAAATGTGCACATGACCCCGGCATCCCACATGCGTGGAATAACCTCCCGCAGTACGTTGTGGCACCCAGGGACACAAAAAACATGTACGTGTGGAACACGCAGGCTACTATGACCTAAAAAAAAACGGTATGTGATGCAAAGGGGGAACCACAGTGGGTAAAATAGCATGCGCGACTCACCATCTGGCTAGCGTGGAAAAGAAAAAGAAAAATACACGCGTGTGTGCGCGTAGGCAACACCCCACAAAAAGAAGAGGTACGAACTTCAAACACTCTGAAGTAATCGTGTGTGAATCCAGAAGAGTAAACAGACGTGTCAGTCTCTACGAAAAGCACATAAAATGAACTTCTTCCCCGCTGAACCTTTAACCCGTGCTGAAGGCAACACCCGCACGCGTAACGTCACTGGTGCGCTTACGCGCTAAGGGCCTTTCCTCGAATTACAATCATTCACACGCAGACATGCTGTTTTTGCACGTACGGATTCACTGTGCACCCCTGCCGAGGGAAACGCCCGCACACGTCACTTACGTGCTTACACGCTAAGGCCCTTTCCTCAAATTACACGCTGACGTGCTGTTTTTTCATGTGCGGATTAACTCTGCATCAAGCTGGCCACGCGACAACACACAAAAGACCACGCTGCTGCCCAGAAGGCCATTTTCCTGCCCCCCCAGAGCTCTGAGCAGCCTCCTACACACCATCTGCTGCTGCCTGCTTGGCTGCTGCCAATGTGCCCTGCTATTTGGTGCCTGCACAGAAGCCATAGCCAGGGATCCTGTACCTGAGACCACCTATGCTGACCCAGAAGACTCCTGACTGGTGTACCATCGCTATAAAGCCCAGCCCCAGGACCAAGTTGCCCACCCACACCTGCCTCTGGGGTTACCATGTTCAACTCAACACCATCTGGGGCCAGTGGACCCCCCCAGTTAGAGAGGCAGAGGGCTGCCAGATTCACAGAAAATGAAGTTGGCATCCTGGTGGAGCAAGTCCTGGAAAATTATGATGCCCTCTTCTCAAGTTCGCGCCTTGACAGGGAGGGACAGAGGAGGATCTGGAAGGACATCGTGGATGCCGTCAACGTGGAGGGGGTGGCATCCCGCGACTACGACCGTGTCCTGAAGCTCTGGGAAGACTTCAGGTCCAGGGCCCTCAGGAAGGCCTGGCGCCTCGTTCATCCTCGTGGAGAAGAGGGGCGCCGGGACCAGCTGACCAACAAGCAGATGAGGGTCCTGGAGCACATTAACCCAGCGCTTCACCAACAGGTTCTCCAGATGCAGACCCGTCTGGAGTCGAGTGGTAAGTGCCCATGTGGTCATCTACAGCATAGTGCATGTTGAGGTGTGTCAGGTGCGTGCACCTTGGACGTATGTCTGGCATGCCCCATGTATGGATGTCTGTGTTCAGGGACATGACAGTGAAGCATGTGAGTCCGGTCAAGTGTGTGCAACGACAATGGTGTGTGTGTTGCTATACATGATGTGCACCTGCATGTGACGATGCACACATATTTGCATGCCTGTGTCTGTACCTGACCATGTCTGTTGTGTGAATCATGGATGCTGATGTCACCCTCATGGACATACATGGTGTATATGTTGTGTTTCAGAGTGGTGAGTGTGTGACTGGGAAACGCCATGGATGCATGACACATGCACATCTAGATGCATGCATTGACTGTTGTGGACTAGCTGACCATGATTGCACTGTGATGGAAGGTGGACACGGAAGGATGCATGACTGTGCAGTGGTGTATGTGCATGTGTGTTGCTTGCAAGGACCCGTGTGTTGTAGAAGGTGATGATGGCTATGACATACGACAGTGCCACTCATGTGCATTTGCTTTGTGTCTGGCAGACTTACGTTCAGTAACCTGATGCTTGTCTTCAATTTCTCCCTTTCCACAGCGGTGAGTGAAGAGGGGGGTGGAGACGGCGCTGTGGAGCAGAGCTGCGGGGATGCCTCCACCGGCCGGAGACGCAAGGTCACCCTCCCAGGTTATGCCATCTTCCGGTAGCAAGGGGACTGGTGCCGCGTCCGCCACTATGTCTGCAGCTGCTGAGTCGAGGCTCAAGAAGCCAAGGTTGGGAGTGGGCTCCTCGGCAGCAGAAGGGGCAGGTGAGCCCCCACAGGGGCAGGACAATGAGGAAGACGGTGCAGAGGCATCCAGGTTGGTGGTGGCTGAGGAGGAGGGGGAAGCCGCTTTAGGCCCACATGTGGGGCCTGGTGGGGGTGATTTCACTGGTGCAAGTGGTGCAGTCCAGGGACAGGGGCAGGAGGTAGCACAGGTCGCCGTCGAGGTGCGTATGTGTAATCCTGTCCCTGATTCTGTGACTGATCTCTCTGCACCAGCAGGGATCCCTCATTCCAGGCCCGTCCGCAGGTAGCGGATGTGTCCACATCAACTGATCTTCCTCTACCTGCGGACGAGGCAATCCTTGACAGGGTTGAGCCCATCCTAGTCGGTGTCTCAATGCGTACACACGTGATTCGTGATGATGTGTGTGATTCCAGGAAGGACAACGCACATCATCACGAGCAGCTGTGTGCCATCTTGAACTGGCTAGGATGGCTCATTGTCACAGGGTTCCTACATGTGCTGGCCATTCTTGCGACCCTCTCCTCCTCTGCACCCACTATGCGCCAGTCGACCTCCATGCCGTCTTCTGGCCCAGATGCCACCAGGGCACCATGTGGACCTGCCTCATCCACCGTGGCCAGTCTGGTGGAGATCCCATCCCCACCACAGTTGGGAGTCTGAGGTTCAGCAGAGGTGGTCACCCAAGTAACAGGATCCCTGGCAATGGAGGATGTGCAGGCAACTTCCAGCAGGGCACATCCACGACAGGCCCGGGGGTCGTCAACATTCCGGAGCCAGTCGTGGTGGCACATGCAGATGACATCAAGGAAGCAGCACCAGGCTTGACGTAGGAGGCGCCTGGACTCGGGGCATTCAACATCCCAGGGGCAGGCATCGGCCGAAGGAGAGGAGGACCCTGGACTATGTGTGTCTTCCGTGTGGCAGCGGATGGGCCAGCAAATGGACGCAGAGCAGTGGCGGGCAGAGAGGGCACCGATCACCATGGTCAGGGCGGAGAATTCCATTGCGGACAGGCATTGAGCCGAGCACAGTTTCTCGAGGAGACTCGCAGGAGTTGGAGGAGACCATGTCGGTGTCCCTGTGAGCCTTTGAGGACAGAGCCCAGTCCCTGCTCCAGGACATAGACGATGATGCCCTGGCCAAGACTCTTGGTAAGAACGGTGAGCTATAGGACTAGCCCGCCACCATTGTATATTGTTAATTAGGCTTAGGTTTCCTTTTGTTTTATTTTTATTTTGGAGTTCATGGACATTGCGCCACTTTTTGTACATAGTTGTATTTTTGTAGGATTTTTTATAGGTTTCATTTGGTTGTGGGATCATGGACCCTAAGAACTTTCATAGTGAATATTTCTGGAACTGTGGATTTTATAATTTTTATTTTTTGCCACACATGATGGATTTTTTTTTTTATTTACCCTTTGGAATCTGCATTTTGTTTTCTGGACATACACTACTGTGAGCTTTTCCTTTTGTTTTGATCACATTTGTTTTTTTATTTTGCATTTCAGTTCAGTTCACATGAATTTATTTTCCCTTGTCAAGGTTGTTTTTAGTTTGGGAGATTTCTGTATTTTAATAAATTTTCATCAGTTCACATATTTGTCTTGTGTGCTCTCATTGGTTTGGTCCATGTGTCAGTCATTGTTGTCTCAGTCATGTGTCGCTGCTGTGCGGCCATGTTGGGCATGTCTTTGGGTGCATGCATGTGTGCTTCTGTGTATGACATGCCATGGGGTCTGCACTGGGAAGTGGGGACAATGGATGGGTGTGGAGTTGCCTGGTGGGGGGGCAGCGTGGGTAGGATTTGGGTGGACATTTGCTACATGCATGTATGTTGTGACAATTTGTTGGTTGGATGGACATGAGTCTTGGCCTGCTGGCAGGTTGCCGTCACTGGGGGTGGGGGGGACATGAGTCAGGGCCTGCTGGCAGGTTGCCGTCGCAGGGGGTGGGGGGAAATGAGTCGGGCCTGCTGGCAGGTTGCCGTCACTGAGCGGGGACATGAGTAGGGGCCTGCTGGCAGGTTGGCGTCACTGGGGGTTGGGTGGGGGGAAATGAGTCGGGGCCTGCTGGCAGGTTGCCATCACTGGGGGTGGGGGACATGTGCTGGGGCTCCCAAGTGCATGGTGCCATGTGGCCTGCCTGCAGGGCATGGTCAGGGGTTTTAGGCGTGTCCCCTGTGGTGTGGCCTGCCTGGAGGGCATGGTCAGGGGTTGTAGGGGTGCCCCATATGGTGTGGGCTGCCTGCAGGGCATGGGAAGGGGGGCACACCCGGGCGGGCCCACACTGGCAAATCACATGTAAAAGTCCTTGCGCACCCCAGAATACACGTACCCTGCTTGCGCCAGCCCTATCGCATGTGAAAGTCCTTGTGCACTCCCGGAATACATGTAACCCTTCCTGCGCCTGCCCTATTGCGTGTGAAAGTTCTCGCACACCCCCAGAATACCTGTACCCCACTCGTGCCAGCCCTATCGCACGTGAAAGTCCTTGCGCACCCCCGGAATACGTGTACCCCGCTCGTGCCAGCCCTATCGCATGTGAAAGTCCTTGTGCACCCCCGGAATACGCTTATCCCACTCACGCCAGCCTGATTGCATGTGAAAGTCATTGCGTACCCCAGAATACGCGTAACCCGCTCGCGCCAGCGGGATCCCATGAAAAGCGCCCTCGCGTATTCCCATATTTACGCACCCGTGTGGTGAGGGGACACATGCACCCCCTGCAGGCAGCCCACACCACAGGGGTGCCCCCTAAACCCTGGACATGCCCCACGGACAGCCCATCCACCCTCCCCATGCCCCGCAGGCAGCCCATCCACCCTCCCCAAGCCCCACAGGCAGCCCATCCACCCTGATCATGCCCCACAGGCAGCCCATCCACCCGCCCCATGCCTCTCAGGCAGCCCATCCACCCTACCCATGCCCCGCAGTACATGTATTCCGAGGGATGCGCAGGGAGTTTTCCACGCAATTGGCCTGGCGCGAGCGGGTTACGCGGATTCCGAGGGGTGTGCTGGGAGTTTCCACGCGATTGGCCTGCGCAAGCGGGGCACGTGTATTCTGAGGGGTGCACAGGGAGTTTTCCACGCGATTGCCCTGGCACGAGCGGGGTAAGCATATTCCGAGGGGTGTGTGGGGAGTTTTCACGCGATTGGCCTGGCGCGAGGTGGGGAACGCGTATTTCAAGAGGTGTGCAGGGAGTTTTCCATGCGATTGGCCTGGCGAGAGCGAGGTACGCGTATTCCGAGGGGTGTGCCGGGTGTTTTTTCCACACGATTGGCCTGGTGCGAGCGGGGTACACGTATTTCGAGGGGTGCGCGAGTAGTTTTCTGCGCGATTGGCCTGGCGCGAGTGTGGTATGCGTATTTAGAGCGGTGCGCAGTGGAGTTTTACGTGTGAGGGCTGAGTGATGTTTTTAGCGCTATTTAATGGTTTTGGGGCTGTATGCTGGTCCACTGGCCTTTGCGCCATGTAGAGGTTTTGCGCGGATGTTTTTGGTGCACGGGGTACAGTTGGGGGCATAACTGGCACTGCTACAGGGTCGCTGCGCCACACTGCGCCTCGGCTGGATATGGATGTTTGAATCCATGAATACGCGGTGTGTGAAAATGGGTTTTGGCGCACGCGGCTGGCGCACACTCCCTCTGTGCACTAGCCACGTACGCCACTTCTGCGCTTGAATCTATGAATTACCCCTATATGGTTTGGTGAGGGTAAAAAATGAGTAAAGAAATGGTTCTTAAGGATTTTTAACCAGGGTTTATAAGAAGGTGTTAGTTGAAAGCTATTTGTTTGAGGCAGCGTAATGTGATTCTGAATCTGTTGGGAAATAGTGAAAATTTCATCCGATATAGGGCACCCATCCACGAGTGTCAGAAGTGATATTTTTCCAATATTTATAGAATGGAGCAATCTCTTATTCTGAAGCCTGGTGGGAGAAAGGGCAAGTGTCCTGTGACACTCTCATGTCTAGATTTTCAGAGTCGACTCGGAAGATGGTTTCTGGTTTTATTTCCAACTAATACATTCATATAGATAAAAGACACCTCGTTTAGCCCAGTGACAAGTTGCCTGTTGGTTGAGTTCACATTGCTTCTATGTATAAATACCTTCTGTAATTCACCTTTTCCAGGGGCGTTGCTAGGGGGGGGGCTAAGGGGGCTATAGCCCCTGATCTTTTGGTTGTAGCCCCGGATAGAATCTCAGGAGCTACAGCCAAAAGACTAGCTAGCCCCGAGTGCCAACACTTCCGACATCAGTTTAGCCCCGGGTCTTTTCCAGACCTAGCAACTCCCCTGACCTTTTCAATTAACATCGCTCTATTTTCATCCTCTGTGAACATTTTGCCTCTCTAGATTCTGCATAACATGGCAGCAAAAAACACTGCCTCAATTTCTCAATGCCTCCAACCTGCTTGCATTTTCACTTTGCAGGGACCCCACAGTACCCCTTTTCTCCCTGTCCTTCTAACCACCAAAGACTGTCTGCATCCAGCTTATTGACTGGAGACCCTCGCATCCCATCTCAATCAGCAAGGTTTTGCAGAAAAAATAATTTCTGCAAAAGGTGTTTCGTTCAGACAATACCCTACAGAGCGCTTTATAGAAAAGTTTGTTATGCAACATTTTCACTTGCCACCATTCACATTAACTATTACTATGTTTCCTGCCTTTTGCATCATAGAGGGAGAAATTAATTATTTTTTATCTACAAAAGGAATAACCACAGTGAGCAGATGTGAATCATAACAGAATTTGAGAGTGTATAAATCCATTGATCAAAGACTATGGCCCTCATTACAAGTTTGGCGGTCCAGAAAAAAGTGCTGGTAACAACGGTTACCGGCACCTTTTCATGAATGCCAAACTACAATCTGCCGGTAGGGGCTGTGATCTACTGGCAGGCCTGAACGGTAGCACCGGTGGGTTACAGGCAGACTCTTAATGAGGGCCTATATCTTATGGGCATAGTGAAGGAGCAGCATTTAGAGGCAAAAGCTTTCTTGTTTTAGTTGAGGGCATAGTTGCAGTGAGAAGTTAGTAAGAGATTTTATTTGAAAAGAAAACCATTGGACAAATGCAATATATGCTATCAGAACATATGACGGTTGGTGTACTTTTTCAAGTGGGAATAACACTTAAGAGGAGTGAATATAGTGTTAATCCCCCGTTCCAAGGGCTGGAATCGGGGGGGGCGGGGGTAAATGCCCGGCAGCCCAAGCAATCAGCACGTGCAAAACTGGAATGTGGAATTAAACCTATTAGCACCCCCGGTTGCCAAATCGGTAGCCTGAGGAGCTAAAAAAAAGTTTTTTTCTTCGGTCAATGGGAAGCACAAGGCATCAGTTGAACAAAGGAAAATACATTTCCAAGATGGCTGCATTCGAAAGGGAAGTGGTGCTCATGTCAAATGTTGCACCGACAATAAATCAAGACTAAGTAAGTACAGGTATGCAGGTATTAACATTATGCTATTTGGAAAGAAAAGCAGTGTGAACAGATGGGTTTGATGCCGAAATACATAAGAGATATAAGACTATGCTGTGTGCACAATTAACCATATTATATAATATGATACTGGCCGAAGTGAAATACATTAAATAGTTTAGGCAAGGTGACAGAGTAATTTATTATATGGCTTGTACAAGTTAAGGGTGGAATTACAGTAGGTTGTGGCCACAAAATAACAAGGTCCCCAATATAAAGCTGTGTTTAGTACTTGTAAATGCACGTTGCACATATTTAATCTTACCGAGAAATGATGTGAACATTAAACATAGTTCATGAACTGGGTGTCTCACATTTGCTAATCTGGTTGAGTGCTGAGTAAAATTAACAGAAATAGTAAACTTGTATGTACAGCAACAGATTGAATCATGTTTCTCTCTCAATTTTAATCACCTTGTGATTCACTATCCACAACATACAGAAATCCAACGTCAAAGGAAATGTTCTTATAGGCCAGTCACACTTTGAACGTGCAAAAACACATTTTCTAAGAAGATCATGACAAGTAGACCTGCCACTTTCACCATAAGCATATTAAAGTCTGGTCAGACACATTTTATAGAAAGCTATCAGCATATATGCATGATCTAAAATAGTCAACAGAATGTTCACAAAACAGCATGGCTCCAGCTGCTGAAAAAGCTTCTGCACACCAAGAAGTGTGGAAACTGCTGAAATGGGGTTTCTTTGTGTTGGTGTTATCAAAGATGAACATGTCTAACCTGTCCAAGCTGACCTTGTAATCATAGGGTAATTAGTAAGTGTGGGGTACATTTAGCCACTCAGCAGAATTCCCCTCCATCACCAAGCTGCACTTTAGCAGTTACCAGCAAAATGGCTGTGCTGGTTTCTTTGAGCAACATGGCCTCGCATTAAAACTGAATTTTGCAGATACAAGATGATGGCTGTGCTGTCTTGCCAAGCTATTGGGCAAGAGGGAACAGGGAGCACACCGAGAAAGGCTGCCAGCGTGTTTTCTTATGTGCACCACAGAAGAGAATTGAATAGCAACGCTGCTTTGCTGCTAGCTCCAAATTTCCCATTGAAAAAGGAAATATTTGGCATTTAAAATGATGGTGCCCAGATGTTCTTTTTCATCTTTTAAACAATATACAGTTCTGATCCAGTAAGGCCCGACTATGCCCAGCCATATTCCATTCGTGCTTTAGCAAAATAAAGCATTTCTCACTGAATGACAGGCTGCGTCAGGCAAGATCTGGGAAATCACCAGAAACTGTACTCTCAGCCGTACAGAAAAAATGCTTGACTTTTATGTTACAAAATGTGAAAATAAATGCTTCAAAAGAAACCCTAGCTCTCTGTGCATATGTCAATTTCAGTGGACCTGTGCCTTGAACGGATCGCTGTGTAAGAGAAACTGACTAGGGCTGCAAACAATGCTTGGAATCCAGATGGAAGAGAAAACGAGATTTGAAAGGGACATCCCAGCAGACTTCACCACGTGTCAAAATGTGCTTTTGCAAAAAATAAAAATATCTGTTTTAAAGGTGTAATGTTGAATAAGGCCCTGTCCTTGCCTAGAAATGTAAGGGGGGTCTGGTTAAGATCTGTTATAATGTTTTATTCCCACAGCCTTGCCTTTTGGGCTCAGGAAAACTAAATAAATAAATACATGTTTTGGCTATACTGGGGAACCAGTCAAACAGGTTTCCTGCTTGGCTTCAAAGGACATGTGTGAGCTGGCAACAGGATTGACGTTCCCGCAAAAGGAGCCACAACGGATTTCTGGGACACCTATGTGTTACTTTTTGCCCCTGGAAATGTTGAATGACCAAGAGTAAGAATATAACATGACCATCAGACCTTCTGTATGGGCTCCAGCTTGACACAATAGAGTTCCAGGACACCTACGTGTTACTTTTGGAAGTGACACGTACCATTCACTCAAACTGAGAAACTCCATGGCATCCCTGGGCTAAAACTGACATTTGGTGGTAGCCTGGGAAGAAATGGCCTTACTTGAAGGGCAAAGGGCCAGTCCATTTGGCTTAAAAGACCTTTTTTATTAATAAACCTTAAGACCATTATTTCTACAACCGGACAACGCAGTAATGTAAAAGTTTTACAGTTTGAATGTAATTTTTGCGGCTTCAAAACAAGATATCTTGGCTGTCCATAGCATGTATGAGGCCAGAACGCCAGGAAAATGTGAATCATGGGAAAAGTACATATGGTGGAATGTAAAAAGTTAATGGAAATATGCTCTATGATAATATGTACAAATATCTAAAATTGTGGAATTTTGGGTGAAGCGGTTCCTACTAAAAATCGCGAAAAATTATTAGAAGGGCAAAATAATGCTGTGCAGATCTGGGAGTTGAAATACCATGTTCTGTATTAAATATGCAATTTGCCTATGTAATTTGCAAAAGTGCCACAACTGTATAAATGTGTGATTTATGTTAAGATTGATTTTTGGCAAAAAGGACTGTGGGATGTCTGTGTACCTCATAAAACACAACCCCATAAACTGAGTCCCCTCCTTGAGGAGGCAACCAACATAGGCTGACCTCTCTGGTTTTTAGGGGTAGGTCTAGCTTAGTTCTGCCCAACAATAAATCCTGTGATGTCACCCGCCTTATAAATAAAGGGGCGAAGCTCACAGGAGACACACTCTCTTTTCCTGAATTTCCCCCTCCTGTGGATCCAGACATTCCAGATCTACCCTGCAGATTCCAGACTCCACTGCCAAAAAAGGGATAGTTGGTTTGGGTCCTCCTATACAGGTAGAACCACTCTTCATAACTAAACCCCATAACAAAATCCAATTAACTCAGGGAGAAGGGGGCCAAGCTGTGGTACCCTTTTTGAGAGTATCCTGTGACCAGACCGGCTTTTTGCCCCACTACCTGCATGCCGCTGTGCCGTGACCAGACCTTTGACCAGCTGTGGTTCTGCTAGGAGAGTCTCCCACTGTGACTGTGACCAGACATTGCCTCGCTGTCCAGAAACCCGGTTGACTGTCCCAAAACCCAAACACAAGTGAAGATTGCAAGTATTTCCCCATCCCGTAGCCACATATAGCCTACCCCACCTTGATATCTTGTGTTTGTTCCACTCTCTAAGCAACCCTATCCATACCCTGGTAACTTGTTTAAAACTGTCAGAATTCTCTGTGCATTGTGTCCCTGATCTCCAAGCATTAGCGCCATTCTTCTACTCATTTCTGTCTTGCATAAATCCTTAGTCATATTTTGAATCATTTTATCAATTTCCACATAAAGAGACACGCGGTGTGTAGGGGGTTAAGATGCATGCTTAAACTGTTTCATGGGCAGCGCTATCTTCTTGATAATCTAGTTTAAATAAAACTTGTCCTTTCTTTCCAACCCGATTTTCTCTGTTAACTGCGTTTATTTTCACAAAGCCGAATCTCTTTCCACCTTGAAAATCTCATCCGGTTATTCAGCTGAAGCCATTCTTTCACTTCTATATTATCCCTTTGATGTGCATCTATCACCCAGCCTAAAAAAGGCATTCCGATTCTGTCTATTTCACACGTCTTTTCTAAAAAAAACATTTTGACATTTAAAACTGCAAAAAGTGTAAAATGCAACTTTTCAACTTGTGATTTTGGCTGCACTGTTTTCTCAATTTCATGTTGCTTTTTTAACTGTATGCCCTTTAACTGTATGCCCTTTGTTTATACCTTGCCTTGTAGTTTCTAGTGATATTACATCCCTGTTATAACAGAAGGTCAAACTAAGTGTGTTTCATCACTTATTCTCTTATTATCACTCCATTGGTGATTGCTGCCCAATATTAAAATTGTGTGATCTCTTTTGAATTTTAAAATAAGTAAATATTGTATTCCCACCTACCGGCCTGGTTCATGGTCCATTGTGACCCAGGGTATTTGTAAAAGGGGGGTGTGAGACAAGTTGGGTGCCAGCTCAATCCAAATTCGTAGAAAATAAAGAAAAAGTATTCTAATTGAGAGCTACATCCTAGGCTAAGGGCAAGAGTCCTGGTTGGTGTGACGGCCGATTGGAATCCTTTACACAAGAGAAGTGGCAGTGGATGAGGCACAATGTCTGTGCCTTTTATCCACTCCATTTTTCTACCTTCATTGTGCCACTTGTGACTTGAATTCAGAACACTCAGAGTATCTAGACTAGATACACGATATGTGTATATGCAGATGAAATGTATCTCGATCTATAGCCAACTATGGAAAATCTATTGAAAAATTGAAACCAAAATTAGGTTTCTAAGCACAGGGTCAGGATTCAAACCTGTGATTCTGCCTTCTCTTGCTTTCAAGTCAAAGACGTTGCCCATGAGTTATCCCCCCTGAACAATTTTACAGTTTTTTGAATCAAGGTGTTATTTGTGAATGAAGAAAAGTCTTGACTTTCAATAATATTTCAACAGAACTATACATTGGAATAAAAACATATTTTTGAAGAACTGATTCTAAAACTGAGAGATTGTATACTTGCAACTTTAAGATTTGTATCAACTACATTCATAAACAAATAATTACGTGGAAGGACATTCCTCTAACATTAGTGTGCCAATTTTATTTAATTGAAATAGTCACCCCAATATTTGTGATATGAGTGATATGAAAACATATACAACATCTGGTTCCTTATACATTTAAAGGGTTTCTTATTTACATTCCTCTGGGAAGGGAGGGGTGGTTTAATAAAGAGAATATCTTGCAGTCTGCATGCCTCTCTGGAATAGAATGCCAAATTCACTTCAAACCCACGTTTTTAAAAGATTCTGTTTGTTTCTGCAATATTAGTTTGTTTTATGGAGGGAGGTAAAGCAGAAGGTTTATATCTTGCATTATTATCAATTTATCCCCCCAAGTGAGAAACACAACCATGCCAGAGATCTTTTTTAAATGATTTACTCATTGGAAAGACTGCATATGATAGAAACGGGAACTTAAACTAAGATGAGCGAGATACAATCATTCAGTGAATTGCAAAATGAATTGGCATGACCACACCAAGGTATGTTTTGTTGAAACTTAAAATTTCAAATATTCGTCCACAAGAGTTCCAAAAAGCATTGTCAAAGCCAACACTGTTGGCTTTTCTAAATGGGACTGCTACCATTGCACACGCCTGCATCTAGATCACTGACAGAAAGACAGAGATGTAACCATACTGGCAATGGCCAGACATTTTCCTTTGCCAGCGACAGCTATAGCTGACAGTGGTATTTTATGTTTAAAGGTAGATGATGGCTAACTAAGTTTGGTGAAGATTTACCATGACAGTCAATTTTGGGCATGGTCGGCTATGGTCACGATTGGTCAGCATGTCGGATGAGGGCATCCAGGAAGGACTGTAGTACACCCTGGGGTAACACAAAAACAACGGTTTTATAGGAAAAAATGGTATTCAAGGTGCATCAAATGTATGCCAAACAAATAAGTGAGTTGAAGTGCTCACACTCAATTACATGAAAAGAAGGGCCACCTGACTCGGCGTACCTAGCCCTAAGGAAGAACACCCTGACCCTGACGGGGTGCCTTTCCCTGGGTTACGCGTGATGTATCGCCTACTAAAAAGATATAGAGGAGAGTACTGTCCCTCAACCTTCTATACTGGTGGCGGTGTCTGAGAACAGACACGAGTAGTCCAACAGGGACATCTAAAAAGTGGTAGACTTCAGCAGGTTAGGCTGCGTGCAACAAAACTGTATATTAGATCTTGAGGCTGCTAAAATGTGTGGATACAACCTGCGAAAAAGGTCAACTGCTTATATTCCATCCAGAATGTATAACTTTAATGATTCCCGTAGGACATTGTGGTTGGAGTGTAAAGCAGTACTGCTGGAGACACCACTAGAGGGTGCAATAAAAACAAACCCAGCCTAAGGGATGTAGGGCTAAAAAAATGGCTCTTGTAAAAAGGTGTAGCTCGCTCTGTGAAGGTGAGTGTGCTACAGTAAGCAATTTTTTAAAGAATACAGTCTCTTAAATTGGTGTGGAAGAGATCAGGGGTAGGTCATGAGAGCCCTCATGACCGAAAAAGGTCGACCGGTTTCGATGGCATGGGAGATTCAAACCATCTTCTTCAGGACCGTGACTTGAAATGCAAACAAGTTTGCCAAATGTTCAGGTAAATGCTGAACAAGGGGATGCTGGTGTCTCCTGTAGGGAGACAGAAGGGAGGGGGAAAAGAAAGAGAAGGGCAATCAAACAATGATGAAAAGCAAGCACCAATAGTGTGCAGACATACAGGTGGTGCTTGTCATGCGTAGAGTAGAGCATGTCTAGACAACAGAACTACAGCGGTCAGAAGTTTACAGGAATGGTGGAGGTGCCTGGACACCTGTGTAGGGTCTCAACGCCAAATGTGAAGGAAATGCGGGGACAAGGAGGTGAGGGAGAGGTGGGCCGTGAAAAAACGAGTCTCTCCAGGTAACAGACGAGCTGCTGCCTGGGTAGTGAGGGGCAGCGAGTGTGCTAGTGTGGGAAATAGTGCAGTACAGAGTAGGAAGGTCGTGAGCCTCTGTGTGGTCCACAAAGAAGGGGGGAGCTATCCCAAAGTGGTGCAAGTAAAATGGAGGGGGCTGAACCTACCTCTTCGCCGAAATCTCTAGGCATAAGGTCTGTCTGGGAGGCGAGGGATGACACTGGTTTGTTTAGAGCATCATGCTGGTGAGGAAGGATCAAAAACCCGCACAATCGGGTGAAAATGTGCCTGAAGGAAAACAAAAAGATCACAAAGTGTGGGTGGAAAGGGCTAAAAAAAACATGGCTATATGAGTTAGAGTATAAAGCCAAGGTGTCTAGGGGTGTGCCATACCTTTTAAGCTGTAAATGCTGGGCTCCGTAAAATCTGTGTGCTGTATCGAGCTGGTACAGCTCGAGACTGGCGTTCTACAGAAAAAAGGCCCATCGCCTATAAAAAGGAGCGAGCAGCGCGCTCGCACTAATTGAGGCGGCGGCGGCGTGACGCGGCTGGCTCCAGGGAAACGCCTCGAGCGTTCGGAGCCAGCAAAAGAAGCCCGAACGCCTCTCGACAGAGTGGCGGAGCGCGCTTGGGTGACGAAGGATCGGGCGCTGAAGCCCGATCTCATGTGGCAGAGACTCGATGGGAGGGGGGGGAGAGGGGGGAGAAAAGGGGGGGTTATGGGAGTGCAAAGAAAGGGGGGGAAAGAAAAAATAAATAAATAAATAAATAGAGGGCAGATAATGGCACCAGAGGGACTGAAGAAAAGGGGGGTGCTGGGGGGGAAGGGTGGGACTGTGTGGCAGCAGGGGGTTTAGAAGGGGGGGGAAGGGAGGTGGGGAGAGGGGAAAAAAGACCGGATGGGATGGTCAAGATAGCTCCTGAGCCCTGGGCAATATGAGGAGCGTATGTCTCATAGGGCTCATGGTATGTCTCAAGGAGTGAGGTTAGAGACAAAGGAGCACTATTGCTGTGCGTGAGATAGGTGATTCAGGACAACACTGCTAGTTCGTGCCACTGGATTTGTTCATTCAGACCTTCTGAATAGGTCTTGAGTCTATAAATCCACATCTGTTCTCTTTTGAAAAGTATATTGTGGTAGTTGCCGCCTCTACGGGGTGGTGTGACTTTTTCAATGATGGTCCATTTGAATTGGTCCGCAGTATGTCCTTTAGATGTAAAATGAGTCACCAGTGGTGCAGTGAGTTTGTTCGTTCTTATGCATGATTTGTGTTCGGTCATGCGAGTACGAACTGGCCTAATGGTCATTCCAATGTATCTCAGGTTGCATGGGCAAGTGATCATATAAATGACGCCCTTGGTGTTGCAGTTGGTGAATGTGTTCTGTGTCCATGGTGTTTTCCAACCTATTTCTATCTGCGTGGTTCTAGAGGTCTGAGCGCACATGGAGCAATTACCACAGGGTGCATGGCCTTTGATGGATGGGGTATTCCAAAGGGTCCCCTGCGTGAGGGCATCCCTGGGTGGACCCGGTGTAAGGGTTTTAACAACCTTGTCTCTCACGTTGCACCGTCTCTTGAGGGCAAACCGTGGGACAGGGATGGTAGATTCGCCTGTAGTACACCCTGCCTTCCAGAATTTAAGAAAAATTTCCCCTGATATTCTGGTGAGGGGAAATAACAGAACCCAATTCCCCCAATGGATCAGGGAGAAAGTGAACTCAGGATCCTGTGGCTCTCGGTTGTAACGGAAGTGTAGATCAAGAAGAACAGTAAGGAAAGGAGAGAGAGGAACTTTCAGCATACAAGCAGATAACACCAGTCTCCTCAAACTCATTCTATGACTACCTAACATTCTGTTGCTGTTTCATACTTACAATCTCCCCAGAAGCTCCAGGTAATATGTCCATACATCAGTAAACCACCTGTAGCACCCAAGGTGAACAGGACCACCCACAAGTCCAACAGTTCATAGGGACGGCGCAAGGCTGACTAAAAGCGAACAGAGATTCAGTTGAACAGCCAGAAGGTGACTACTTCTTTTAATGAGAACAGAACGGCTAACTGTGAAACAGGAGGATACAATGTAACGGTAGGATCAAGGAGTGGTACCCTCAGAAAAGACTCCCAACAGGGCTTCAGATGAAGCTCACACCAAGTAGAAATCTAAAAAAAACAGGGAAACAATTCAGGATGCCAGGCATCAGGTAGCCCAAATCCAGTCAATCAAGCATCGAAATCAGGAAACAGCAAGAGAAAGAATAATCCAGGAAACAGGCTAAGACCAACTTTTCATGAGAATCAGGCAGGCGAAAAAGGCACACGCCACTCACTAGGAAGGATGAGAACCATCGGGCCAGCGCCAGGAAGCTCTATATTTATTCATGCTCCCTAACCACACATCTTCCATTGCGTCATCGTCAACTTCAGTATGCCAATGCATAAATATAGACATATGATGCGGTCTCTGGAAAGCATGATGCTGAGGGGAAATGTATTTCCAATGCAGCAAGCACAGTCAGAGCTGCCACGGCAGACACCAGTGGGTGCCCAAAATGTTGCCCTTGTCGTGCTGCTGCATGGCACTTGACACACAAGTTGTTTATGGTACTTGGTGATCGTCAACTTTGTGGTGATGAAGCTAGCCACAGTATGTGGCCACTGTCTGACCCTAAGATAGCTATGCACATACAAACCCAAAACAGTGCCTGACAGTAAAACCCAATGCTCATCTCTGCACGTGTATATCATTATTTTGGATCACATTCACGTGCCGTTAAAGCACACCTAAATGAGTCCACATGTATAACCAGCGGACCCATCTGCAGGTAGAGTGGTAACATGACCTGGGTGACAGTGCACCCCATGCGTTACCCCCCCAGGTAGTACGCAAGATATTGGGTAAGTGTTGGCAATAAAGGGCAGTGGGATTTTATTGCACAGTTATGGTCATAACAGACATAATCATAATTACAGTAACCATAATATGCTGTACTTTAGTGCATCGGGTCCCGAGGTTACCCCCTCTGGCCAGTACCGCCATTCTTGCCCCACGACAGTATGGTCACTGTACAGTGACCTGTCTTCTTTCTCTTACTTCTTGTCCTTTTTCTTAGGGTGGGAGTGTTCTGGGAAAAAGAAGAGACTCTGAGTGCAGAGAGCACTCTTTGGTTTGGTTCCCCGTGCAGGGACCACCAACTGGTTCTGTTTTCTGCTCCCAAGGCAGCTCCTTATATAGGACCCAGGGGCTGTCCCCCGGGTCCTTTTGTGTGGTGGGGGCTGTGGTGCCAGCCCCCTGGCCGGCTGATGCCGACAACAAATTGCACCTTATGTTGCCTAAGACTTGCTCCCCCGCCAACTTCCTGTCTTTGGGGGCCCTGGTGCTTTGTATCCCAGTGGGAGGAGGGCAAGGTGTTGATTAACACCTTGCCCTTCCCTCTCTGTTCCCTGGTTCAGTGACTGAGCCTTGCCTTTGTAGTTTGGTGAGAGAGAGGGGGAGCACTGGCCCATTTGTCGGGCTGCTGCTCCCCCTATCCCCTACCTGGCTGCCATGGGGCACAGGTTACCAGGCTTTGCGTGGTTCCTGCAGCGATGCCCATAATGGAGCCCAACGTCATTTTCAATTGAAAGAATTATTTTCACCTACGAAAACTATACATACATGAAGGTGGTCGAAAATAAGCCTATACATCCACACATTTGAGAGCCATGAGGCCTAAACAACACTGGTGTCAGAGTGTTAAAAAATGTGCTATTTTAAATACTTAAGTTGAAATGCTTAAATGTTTTCATGTGGATTAATTTAACCAGGATGTTGTTGTATTGGACCGGTCTGGAGTTATTACTTTCCTAAAATTAATATGTTGGTCCTCAGAGTGATTGAGGATTATTTATCCGGCAGTGTTTGCTCATAGTTTTATTTGTACCACTGGTTGCTTTTTTTAATTCCATTTCACGTGTTGCCTTCTTTATTTTCATTGTAATGTTGTTCAATCATTTGTTAGGTTCTATCTTATCTGGTAGTTGTTGTGTGTGTGTCTGAGCATAGAGTGTTGAGAATGGAGTGTTGGCTATGTGTGGAATGTTATTATGTAAAGCCTCTGGGATTCCAGAGAGTCAGTTGGGAACTGAGGCTTGAGCACAGGGGGACCGCTGGATGCTTCTAATTTTAAGAACCTGTCTTGAATATACCTTACCTACTCCTATTGCACTTTCCTGTAACTTACTAACCCAGTAAAGCTACCTGTGTCACCTGAGGCTCCAGAGTAATCTGCACTACCTTAATCTCTAAATGTAACACTGGCACCGAGGATTCTGGAAACTCAAAAGGGCAGGTGCAATAAATACAAGGAAGGACCAAACTGGAACTGTAACTGAAGAAACTTTAAGGTGAAAATTTGGAGAACAGACCTGGCAACTGAACAGAAAGGACCCAGAGGCATCCACCACCTCCCACCCCCAAGGTGAGCGCGCCCCATGTCCTGCATGACTGGAGAGGCAGGGACACCTTTAGTGACTGTGGGGGGCTGGACGCATCACCTTAACAGAGGCAATAGCAGAATGTCACATAGCTATTTGATAAAAACATTGCCACAGCATTAGTTATTTTAGCATTGGAGAGCTGTGTAGCTGTGTGCTCCTGAGATTGAGAGCGGCGGAGGGGAGTAGTCGTTGACATTCACAGCATTACAGGAGCCATGGAGACATTTTTAGTGACTTTGGTATTTTTCAATGGAAGTCTAATAGAAGTGAGCGGGCGCTGTGTACACATGTCAGGCCAGCATAAAGATTTTACCGTGTCACGGCTGTATTGGGGTTGAGTGTTGGAGCCCAGCCTGCATCAAACGTGAAGATCAAGGCAAGTGTGTTACGGATGACGGTTGGTCTGGAGAGATGTGTTCTTGGCTGCATACTCCAAGGCATTGGTGACATCATCTGGATACGTGGGGTGTCGGCGATGGTTGCTTGCGAAGAACATTGATCATAGCCTTCCAGGAGCGTGCAGCAGTCAAGACTACGTCAGAGCAGTTTCTGAGGAAAGAACGTATCAACGTGCCCAACGTCTTGTGGGATGTATCAACCCACTCATCCGAGCCCCGCAACATCACTGTGCATTGCTGGCAGCAGAAACATAAAAATGGCCACTGGAAAGCATGCTGCTCGACAGAAATCACCAGAAAGTGCGCAGTGAAAACCTGAAAAATAGGCCACCATCTACTTTGTGCCTATGTCAGTAGTGAGCACAGGAGATCACTGCCAAAAACCACCATTGGGCTACCCACAAAGTAGCCTGAAACCACCTGGAAATAGCAATACTGATTGCCAAAAGAAATACAGAGCTGTTTGGGAATCCGTTTTCTTGATTGTCAAAAATGTGCTAAAATCATGGCTCACAAAACCACCAAAAAGATCCAACCTTCTTGTTGGGTGTTCCACATTACTCTACTGCAAGAATCCACATCAATACAATATCAGCAAGAATCATATGCTATCAGAGCACAATTCCCTTTTAAAGATACTGAGGGAAGGACAGCTGTCACAAATGGGTGCAGTACCGTTACTCGTCTCTACCAAAAGGGAGGATGTCGCATGGACATGTTAATCAGATGGGGAGGGGACTTTCTCTGCTGGCAGGAGAAAGAGACACTAGAGTCTTTCAGCTGAAAAGAAAATGCTGATTTGGGTGTGACTGGTCAACAACTGCTCTGGCAGGAAACAAGACATGTGACCCTCTGAGTCAGCCCAGCTCTAAGGGGTGGACCAGACTGAGATGTGAATTGAATTGAAAGCAAATGTATGTCTTATAAAAATGCTTATAACAAATTGTACCAAACTGACAAAAATATGAAACTTTGGGATTGTTGAAATGAAAAAATGAAAAATTCACTCACAATTTAAGACTAAGCTGAAATCTGTGCGATGTTCTAAGACTAACCCCCAGAATTTATTCATGTTGTAGTTACTATATTTATGCTAGGAACAGGAAAAATTACAGAAATGTGCTCAGATGGAATGTGTATGCCTGTGTAAAATTTGGTGCAGAATCCAAGCTCGTGGGAACATGGGACTTGAAAAGAGACAATTAATCTGTGATGTGTATATGTATTATGAACAACTTGTGTATCTGGGAAATATGTTATTTGGGAAACATGGATTTTCTATGTAAAATCAAAGGGGAGGGATTTCAGTTAAGCCATAAAACACAGCATCACTCTGGCACATATGACACACTGCTCCTGTCTCAAATCAGGGGACAGGAAATTCTCTGACCCATCAGGATCCTTAGAGGGTTGGGCATAGAGAGGCAGCCTCCCCACCCACTTTAGAAACACAAATATAGGGACGGCTGAGACCCAGAGACACACACATTTTTCCACTACTCAACTGATTTCTTGGCGCAGCACCCTGCAGGACTCCAGACTCCAGAATTTAGACTCCAAACTCCAGATAGATCCAGACTCCAGAACTTAGACACCAGTCTCCAGAACTTAGACTCCAGACTTCAGAACCAAACTCTAGAACCCAAACTCTAGAACCTTGAAGCAGAGAGGCCTAACCCACAAGCTGAACCCTTTTCAGCAGGCTTCAAAATCTTTTGCAAACCAGATTCTAACCCCTAAACTTCCATGGGGCCTAACCAAACCATTCAACAGCCTGGCTGAGCTGTGTTGCTTCTAGCTATGAACCCTCTGCTAGAACCAAGATCCAGACCCAGAGAGAGCAGTGCTGTAACCCAGAACCCATCCGATCCAGTCCGAGAGACCGAGCAGACCAGAGGCCGTGCTGTGAGCAGACCCCAGTGCCTGAGACCTGTCCGGTGGCGAGTCCAAACCTTTGACCAGATCTGTGATGGGCCCACTCCATTCCATCCCAATGCCTAGGAGTGAGTATCTAGTCTAGAACTGTACATAGTCATCTCTTAGTTTAAAGTAATTCTCTTCCATCCATCTCAACCTGTCCAGAACTGCATTATAGAATCTCCTTTGTCTATCCTAAACTCTTCCCTCCTCCCCATAAGTCTGTGATAATTGTAGCAATAATCATCTCTGCGGTGATATTTTCTGAAGAGGGACAGGTGTTTTGATGGACAGAGATCAGAGCGGTGGCGCCGCGGTTCTGGTGGCTGCCCGTTGAGTGTCTTGCTTCTTCATAGCCCCTTAGTTTAAGTCCATATTGATTCCTACTCTTTAAAGTACAATCTGTCATTTTGAAATCTTGACTTTATTTCTGAAAATCTACCTTTACAAAGACATCCGTAACTTTTGAATCGCACGTCCTAGTACCGGAATTTAACTGTCATTTTGAAGCTAAGATCCTAAGCTTTCCAACAAACCTAAAATTCATTATAGTTTTTCCGTATTCGCGTTTCACGCACGCGGAAAAGTTGCAGCGAACTGCAATTTGGCTCAATTTCATTTTCTGTCAAAAAAGCTGTTTCTTGATTTCCACTGCTGAATTTCGTTTTCAATCTGATCATCATTTATGAATCATTGCTAGTGTTGATCTTTACCAATCCAAAGTAATTCTCACTAGTGCTGAATATCCTTTAGTGAATTAAAATCATTTTAGCATATTTTCCCTTTCATGACATCACATTCAAAAGTATTTTTGGCTGTTTTAAAATCATTCCTGTGTCTCTCTAAGCTTGCTGGGGGAACTGGGATTGAACTGCATTATTGATTGTATTCTTGAAACCTGTGTGCCCTCATTTCCATCTCTTCATATTGCATAGTGGGGGGAATGAGTAGTCACAGGGGAAAAAGTGATTATATTGTCTTTTGATTGAAACCATATCAAGTTTATTTCTGTGTTGCCTTTTTCCCAATTACTGCATTTCCTTGAATCATATAAAATATTCTTTGCTTCAGTATCCTTCCTATTCCTACTCCTAAGTGATTAAGGAGATTGTTGATTTTCTAATATTACCCATTGTTTATTACCATCCATATTCATAAGTGTGCTATTCAGATATTATTTTGTTCATAAAAGTGTGATGTATATATTGTTTAATTCTTCAAATAAACCTTTTAATTTTCAAAACAAACCTACTTCTTGGCTCAGTGAGGTCAGGGGGATTCAAAGAGAGGGGCATTATATAAGGGTTCATCATCCAGATTTAAAGAACTTTGACATAAAAATATATAAATAAGGGCTTCCTTTGGGCATCCCGTGCTAAGCATTGACTTAGTTGGAGTGCTGGATTGAAGTCACTTACAGATTGGGGGCTCGGTAGCCGGGACTTCTGGATTAGACCTACCACTTGTGCATCTTAAAACAGTGTGCTAACTGACAGGATACATAAATCCTGTTGGGCTACCATGCTGTGTTACGCTGTAAAAGCACCCCTCAAAAGAAATGGTCTGTTTTGCAAAATAAAATAATAAACTTCTTTAAGTCGGGAACAAAATCACTTTCCAGAATGGTGACATTGGTAGACATCAAGATAGCTAAAGAGCACTTCTTACATAAGCTATTTGTGAGAGGTGAGTGGACTGAGCAGGACCAGAATGCATGGTTGCAGGCGATCACACAACAGGTCACTGCAACTGGGTTAGATAACTGGAGAGATCAGGGTCCCTTACATGTGGCCCTGAGTGATTTATATATGGCCCCTAATGCCAAGGATGAGCACAACAAGATTGCCAGGGTAGCAGCATTTTTATATTTATCTATGGGAGCCATACAGGACAAATGTACTGAAGGCCAAGATCTGGCAAGTAGGCAACTGAAGGCATTAGAGAAGGCCCAATCTGATCTGGACTCTTCTGAGCAGAGGCTGTAGAGGAGCCAGGAGTCAGAAAACGAAAGTAGGCAGTATATCATTAAAATAAAAGAGGATGTGGGTATCCTGCAACAGGAAAGGACAGACCAGGATACCAGAATTCTGGCCTTGCAGAAGGAGTATCAAGAAGGTTTGGACTCCCTACTGCAGAGCCAGAAAAAGCTGGAGCAACAACTGGTCTTCAACAGGGCATGCACAGAGCAGGTAGCCACCCTACAAAGCCACCAAGATAGAGTGAAGGCAGAGAGCAATAAATTGATTTTGAAAGACCTGGACACCCAGGCAGAATTTGAGGAAGAGCGCCAGAAAGCTGATGCCCTTCAAAGGCAGAGGGGCGACCTGTTGGCACAGAGGCAGGCTCTTGCTCAGGAAAGGGACACCTTAGGCCAGGAAGTCTGCCACTTAAAAGGGAAGCTGGAGGAAAATCACCTGGCCCTCCAGGGACTGGGTGATCTCCAAAAAGAGCATCAAAACTTGTTGGAGCACACCAGGAGGGTGGAAGATGCTCTGGCAAGAAAGGAGCAGGTCAGTAGGGATGGGACTCAGGAGGTAACCCTCCTGCAGCAAAGACTGGCCCAGTACTCCAGGACAAACCAGGAAGAACAGAGAGAGAATGAGGCAGTGCAATGATAGGCTCCAGCAACAGGTAGCCATGCAAGAGAGACTGATAGAGTCTAGTAAGGCCTTGATTGAGGAACTGAAAGCTCAGGCTCTTGCATGGCAACAGGGAGCAAGGACTTATAGAGATGAGGTTCGCTGGGAAAGGGAAACACCTGAGCATAACCTCAGGAGCCCTAGTACCAGAGGCCTTCATCTCTCCCAGTCGCTGGACTCTGCAACCCCCATTCCCCCTGGCGCACATGAGCCCAGGGCCACGAGGATGGCAGATTATCCAGTCAGAAATATGGGATTCATGGACCAGTACCTGCCAGGCTTGGATGGACGGGCACCTGGGTATGGGTAACCAAGTACTGTGAAGTTTAGTGAGGAACCCCAGGAGAGTAGACCCTCTAAGGGCATCCTGAAAACCTCTGCCCAGTTAGGACAGTGGGCGAGGTACCCATCAAATCCTGGGAGCAAGGAGGAATCAGAAGACTCTCCTGAGCACCCCAGGACACGGGAGACTAGGTCCACACATTGTGCCAGCCATTCCCAGGCTCACAGAATCCGGGAAAACCTGGAAGATCAGACGGGCACCTCTGGGAGCAGTGCCTCTGAGTCAGAGGATGATTGGACCAGGGTGACCCGAACCAAGAAGGCCAATAAGGCAAAAGGGCCTTGCTTAAGGACCCCTTAAAACAGATTAAGGCAATGAGGAGTGTCATCACCCCTTATCACAAGAACGCCAAGTATTCTGTGTGGGAACACTTAGAGCTCTTTGAGCAAATGATGGAGACTTTCGATTTGAAAGACAGCAGTAGCTGCATTCAGTACGTCAAATGGACATTCTCCCCAGAATACTCCAGTTTCTTTGCAGGGCTGGAGAGCCAAAATAATTCAAGATGGTCCACATATAGGGTGGCCATCTTAAAGCACTTTTCTGTTCATAGAAATCCCCAAGAGGCTCTCAAGGCAGTCTACAATTTGCAGTGTGGGGAAGAACAGGCCCCACAAGAATTTGTGCAGGAGTTGAAGCGTGCCTTTGCGCAGACTACCAAAAGGGTGCGCACGGATAGCAAAGAATTTGTTAACACTTTTTTCCATGCCTTACCCAAATACATCATGACCCAGTTAGTGAGAGATTTTCATGAGAAAAGATCACTAGACTGGGTCATTGAACAGGCCACCCGCATCTATGAGGTGCAGAAGCCCATAGAAAATAAAAATAATGTTCAGAAAAGCCCCAAACCGACCAGCACCCCTACCGCTGCTAAGGTGACAGCGGTAAAGGTTGCCCCCATTTTAGATTTGGAGATGGGGGGCCTAAACACTTGCCTGTGCAGAATAATTCGAAGCCCAGAAGGCCCTCGGGCCAGTCACAGACAGGGAGTCAAGGAGGTAGTCGCACCAATGGGGTCCCTCACTCCCCTGACTATGTAAGTCCTCGGTACAAGGGAAACCGACCCATCCAGGGTTATGTGTGGACTCCTCCAGCCCAAGGGGGGGATCCAACCAAGCACTTAACCCAGGGAACTTCCCTCCTAACTTCCCCCAGGAGGGCTGAAATTCACCAAATCCTGGGCAGAACTTTTTCCCCAGATATCCACAAAATTTCCAACCCCAAATCATCCATCCTTCTTTCCCCACTTCCCTGAGCCCAAACAGCCTAATCCGGGAGAGGGGAGGCCAAGGGTGGAGGGGTACCCAAATTTTCCCAACCCAGGGTACCACCAGAGAAGGGATAGCTACCCTTCCCGGGATTAGCCCAGGGGAGAAAACAGAACCCTGTATCAGCCTGAGCGGGTTTCACAGTTAGAGCGCCAGGTCCAAAACATGGAACAGGATCTGGGTCGCATGCTGAGGGCTCAGCAGAACCCCCAGATGAACATTCCGGCACAGAATTCCCCAAACTCTGTACCTGGTGCTTCAGAACAATGACGGGGGCAGCACCCCGACAACTCACTGGTTCCCAGGGAGGAGGCACATGGGGAAGGGGGGTGTAAATCCTTGGAGGAAGCTTCCTTCCCCACTTGTAAACAGTCCCTGGAAACCCAGGAACCGGAAACAAAATCTCCTGCCCCTGAAAGCCTGCCACCCAAGGAGCAGAGAGGGGGTAGGAGAAACAAAGGACCCAAACAGACCCATTTTGAGGAGGAGGTAAATATCTTCCAATTTGACAGAGAGGGATCCTCAGAGGATGCTGGGAAAAGGATCTTCTCCTTCAGAGATGGGGGAACTCCTCCCAAAGAAAAATGGGTCCCAAGGGATTCACATCCAGACTGGGTAGATGTGGGGACTGAGCTAGCGCTGCCCATTATACCATCCCAGAACAAATAGCATCAAAATCCCCTGGTTCAAACCCATCCTGGTGACTGCCTCAAAAAAGGGGGGGCGGCCCAGAACCAGAACCAGGGGAACTCAAAACCTCTCCTATCCCCAGTTGCCAACTTTTTCTTTCAGATTCCCAAGACTCTCCACAGAATTCTGCCCAAATCTCTTCTCTCTCCATGTCCAAAACCAGAAAATTAGCCCACCAGTTGTCCAAAAATGTGCATTATCTGTGCCCCCTTGCGGAGAAGGAGGGAAGATACTATGCCCCGGTTCAAGTACAGGGGCAGGGTACAATTTCGGCACTGGTGGACACTGGATCCCAAGCTACCCTTCTGTCCAAAAAGGCCTTTGATTAACTGAATTCAGGAAGGGGGAGAATTACCAAATTCATCTCACCTCTCTTCCTGGACAACTTCAGAACTTTGAAAACCCAGGAAAAGGAAGTGGAAGCCCTCCAGAACTGAAAGACCCCACAACTCTGCGGGAACTAAGGAGCCTCCTTGGACTGACTAATTACAGCAGAACGTTCATTCAGGGCTACAGAGATCACCAGACCCCTGATTCATCTTTTGAAGGGCGGGGTCAAGTGTGAATGGGGTCCAGAACAAGCCGAGGCAGTAAAACAACTCAAAACAGCCTCTCACAAGCGCCTTGCCTAGCTTACCCTGTCAGAAACAAGGAGTTCTTCTTGGAGACAGGGTTCTCTAATACATGCTTGACTGCAGTATTATACCAAAAGCTTGACAAGGTCAATAAACTAATCTCCTATGCGAGTAAAACTTTATCCTCTGTGGAGGAAAAATTCAACGATTGTGAGAAGGCACTCCTGGCAACGGTGTGGGCATTGAAGAATAACCCCCCGTTTATCCAGGGGGAACACATCATAGTGGAGACTCCACACCAGCCTCTGCAATATCTCCAAAGTCACAGAATTCGGGCCGGAAATGTGAGTAATTCCCAAATTACTTCCTGGATTCTGTCAATGCAAGGCTTTCCCGTGGAGGTCAGATATGGCCAAAACAAGAAGAGTCCCCTCGCGCAAGGTCTGGCTGACTTGCATGATTGTGCCAGAGAAAACTGTCTTGAGGACGGAAGTCTAAAAATCAAGGATACCATGGAGGCATACCTCAATTCCTCACACAAAGTCTTTGAAGAAGACAAGTGTGAGGGAATGCCCACTGTCTATGTGGATGGATGCTCTTACCATGTTGACAACAACGGGGAAAAGGAACTTGTGGCCGGCGTAGGGAATGCATGGGTGAATGAGTCCCCAGAACCCTCTGCTGGGTACTAGATTGGTCCCCGAAGTAGTCAAGTGGCAGAGTTGATGGCTGTGCATCAAGCCATCCTCACTGCTGTCCAACATCAACTCCACAAACTGGTCATAATCACAGATTCGGATTATGTACGGAACGGGTTCGTGGAGCACCTGGTTAATTGGAAAACCAGAGGCATGCTATGTGCTAATAACAAACCCTTGAAACATGGGTAGTTAATTCTAAATATTGATGCTCTGGTCACCTTGAATGGAATGACCATCTACTGGAAGATGATCAAGGGTCATTCCAAAATAGAGGGACCATACAAAACTGGAAATGTCTTAGCTGATCAGCTGGCCAAAACCGGGGCCATCCAAGGGGATCTAATAGAGATCGAGTCCCTGTTGGGGGAAATCCAGGTCACTGCTATCACTAGGTCCCAGACAAATGCTCACAATGATCTTTCAACTGCACAATGGAGTATGGAGACCCCAGATGCTGATTTGATTACGGCTCAAAAAGGGGATCCAGTAATTGGTAAGTTTTATCAACACATTGAGGACCCTGAGAACTTGACCCTGAGAACTTTCCCTATGACGGATACCGATTACATTGGGAAACGAGGACCTCAGAGTGTTGATGAAATGTCCAAAAATGTTCTGAATCCAAAACGGTTTGTTGGTGAGGAAATCCCTAGCTGGCCATGATCAGTTGGTGGTTCCTACCTCATTCCGAAGCCTGATGTTAAGTCACGCCCATGATGTGGCCACAGCCGGTCATAGGGGGTTTCATACAACACTTGAAATCTTACGAGAGGTTGCATACTGGCCACACATGGGGCAGGACCTCGACCAATACTTGAAGGGGTGTCTTGTGTTTGCACAATTTCAGCCAACATCCCTCACACACCGTGCGCCTCACCAAAAGAGGGGGATGACACTGACTTGGTCAGATTTGCAAGTCGACTTTATCGGGCCCGTGATTGGCTCCTCTAGGGGAAATAAGTACATGTTGACCGTGACATGCTTATTTACTAAATGGGTGGAATGTCTCCCGGCCCCAAACTTCAGGGCAGAAACAGCAGCTGCCCTGATGATCAACCACATCTTTTCGCGTTTTGGACTACCCCAAAGGATTGAGTCAGAGAGAGGTAGCCATTTCACCAGCGAAGTAATGACAAAGATGTGGGAGATACTTGGGGTTAAAAGGAAGCTACATGTTGCTTACCGGCGTGCCTCTAGTGGTGCAGTAGAACGTTACAACAAAACCATTGTGAGCATATTAAAAAAATGTGTGGCAGATTCTGGGCCAAGTTGGGATATTCGATTACCTCTTGTCCTAATGGCCCTCAGATCTACCCCTTCATCTGCAACTAAAATGTCACTGTTTGAGCTGATGACTGGATGCAGGATGGTGCTTCCCCAGCATCTGCTTTACAGGACCCAAGAGCAGACATTGATCAATGCCGCCACAACTCATCAGTATGTTGAAAATTTAAGAAAACACCTTCAACATGCTTTTGCTTATGCTCAGCGAAATCTAGAAAGATCTGCCGACAGCATGAAGACCCACTATGACTTGAAGACTACTATGAAAGAATACAATGTAGGAGACCGGGTTTATCTATACAATTTCCAAAGGAACCAGGCCAAACAGTGAAAATTTCTGCCTACCTGGAAGGGACCTTTTGAAATTGTAGACAAGATCTCACCAGTCGCCTACAAGAGCCGCATCCCCAAAGGCAGTTTGGCAGAAGGGGAAGATAAGTGGATCCAAATTAATCAGCTGAAGTGTTGCCATCCTATGCACACTCTACAGCAACTAGAGGAGTCTACTGGAACCCCAGAGGGGACCACTCCAGATCCATAAAATTCCAACCCAAAACTATTCCACATATATTCTATTAAATACAATAATAAAAATGTCTCCTGATTTATAAAATGTATATGTCCGCCTCACTATATTAATAGTGGTGGGGAAATGTCTACAAATATGTTATTTGCTTTGTCATCCTAGGAGAAAGAGAGAGCGATAAACCATGGAGACTGATCAAGGAGGATGACCCGCTGACCGGGAGCAAAGATCCGAGGGGCCCAGGGTATTGCTCAATACTCCCATCAGGACTGGCGAGGAGAACCGATCGATCCACCCCTGATGGAGGAAAAGACGATGAACTTTGCCATTTGTGGAATCCGGAGAGATGAGTCTTACATCCCAGTGTTGCGAAGTTCCATCGAAGGAAGATCAACGGCCATCGCAAGAGGGGGGCTTGTGGGATGTATCAACCCACTCATCCAAGCCCTGCAACATCACTGTGCATTACTGGCAGCAGAAACATCATAATGGCCACTGGAAAGCATGCTGCTCGCCAGAAATCACCAGAAAGTGTGCAGTGAAAACCTGAAATATAGGCCACCATCTACTTTGTGCCTATGACAGTAGTGAGCATAGGAGATCCAAAAACCACCATTTGGCTACCCACAAAGTAGCCTGAAACCACTTGGAAATAGCAATACTGATTGCCAAAAGAAATACAGAGCTGTTTGGGAATCCATTTTCTTGATTGTCAAAAATATGCTAAAATCATGGCTCACAAAACCACCAAAATGATCCAACCTTCTTGTTGGGTGTTCCACATTACTCTACTGCAAGAATCCACATCAATGCAATATCAGCAAGAATCATATGCTATCAGAGCAAAATCCCCTTTTAAAGATACTGATGGAAAGACAGCTGTCACAAATGGGTGCAGTACCGTTACTCGCCTCTACCAAAAGGGAGGATGTCGCATGGACATGTTATTCAGATGGGGAGGGGACTTTCTCTGCTGGCAGGAGAAAGAGACACTAGAGTCTTTCAGCCGAATAGAAAATGCTAATTTGGGTGTGACTGGTCAACAACTGCTCTGGCAGGAAACAAGACATGTGACCCTCTGAGTCAGCCCAGCTCTAAGGGGCGAACCAAACTGAGAGGTGCATTTAATTGAAAGCAAATGTATGTTTTATGAAAATGCTTATAACAAATTGTACCAAGCTGACAAAAATATGAAACTTTGGGATTGTTGAAATGAAAACTTCACTCACAATTTAAGACTAAGCGATGTTCTAAGACTAAACCTATATACTATATTTATGCTAAGAACAGAAAAAATTACAGAGATGTGCTCAGATGGAGTGTGTATGCCTGTGTAAAATTTGGTGCAGAGCCAACATTAGGACACCCACCAAAAGCGCGAATAAGTGGTCATTTCTGAACCCAAGCTCGTAGGAACATGGGACTTGAACAGAGACATGCCTTAATTAATCTGTGATGTGTATATGTATTATGAACAACTTGTGTATCTGGGAAATATGTTTTTTGGGAAAAATTGATTTTCTATGTAAAAGCAAGGGGGAGGGATTTCAGTTAAGCCATTAAACACAGCATCACTCTGACACATATGACACACTGCTCCTGTCTCAAATCAGGGGACAGGAAATTCTCTGACCTATCAGATCCTTAGAGGGTTGGGCATAGAGAGTCAGCCTCCCCACCCACTTTGGAAACACATAAATAGGGACTGCTGAGACCCAGAGACACACACATTTTTCCACTACTCAACTAATTTCTTGGCGCAGCACCCTGCAGGACTTCTGACTCCAGAACTTAGACTCCAGACTCCAGATAGATCCAGACTCCAGAACTTAGACTCCAGACTCCAGATAGATCCAGACTTCAGAACCAAACTCTAGAACCCAAACTCTAGAACCTTGAAGCAGAGAGGCCTAACCCACAAGCTGAACCCTTTTCAGCAGGCTTCAGAATCTTTTGCAAACCTGATTCTAACCCCTAAACTTCCATGGGGCCTAACCAAACCATTCAACAGCCTGGCTGAGCTGTGTTGCTTCTAGTGAAGAACCCTCTGCTAGAACCAAGATCCAGACCCAGAGAGGGCAGTGCTGTAACCCAGAACCCGTCCGATCTAGTCCGAGAGACCGAGCAGACCAGAGGCCGTGCTGTGAGCAGAACCCCGTGCCTGAGACCTGCCCGGTGGCGAGTCCAAATCTTTGACCAGATCTGTGACGGGCCCATTCCATTACATCCCAAAGCCTAGGAGTGAGTATCTAGTCTAGAACTGTACATAGTCATCTCTTAGTTTAAAGTAATTCTTTTCCATCCATCTCAACCTGTCCAGAACTGCATTATAAAATCTCCTTTGTCTATCCTAAATTCTTCTCTTCTCCCCATAAGTCTGTGATAATTTTAGCAATAATCATCTCTGTGCTGATATTTTCTGAAGAGGGACAGGTGTTTTGATGGACAGAGATCAGAGCGGTGGCACCGCGGTTCTGGTGTCTGCCCATTGAGTGTCTTGCTTCTTCATAGCCCCTTAGTTTAAGTCCATATTGATTCCTACTCTTTAAAGCGCAATCTGTCATTTTGACATCTTGACTTTATTTCTGAAAATCTACCTTCACAAAAGCATCCGTAACTTTGAACCCTAATTTAACTGTCATTTTGAAGCTAAGATCCTAAGCTTTCCAACGAACCTAAAACGACATTCCAATTCCTTATAGTTTTGCCATAATCGCGTTTCACGCACGCGGAAAAGTTGCTGCGAATTGCAATTTGGCTCAATTTCATTTTCTGTCAAAATAGCTGTTTCGTGATTTCCACTGCTGAATTTCGTTTTCAATCTGATCATCATTCATGAATCATTGCTAGTGTTGATCTGAACCAATCCAAAGTAATTCTCACTACTGCTGAATATCCTTTAGTGAATTAAAATCATTTTAGCATATTTTCCCTTTCATGACATCACATTCAAAAGTATTTTTGTCTGTTTTAAAATCATTCCTGTGTCTCTCTAAGCTTGCTGGGGGAACTGGGATTGAACTGCATTATTGATTGTATTCTTGAAACCTGTGTGCCTTCATTTCCATCTCTTCATATTGCATAGTGGGGGGAGTGAGTAGTCACAGGGGAAAAAGTGATTATATTGTCTTTTGATTGAAACCATATCAAGTTTATTTCTGTGTTGCCTTTTTCCCATCACTGCATTTCCTTGAATCATATGAAGTAGTCTCTGCTACAGTATCCTTCCTATTCCTACTCCTAAGTGATTAAAGAGATTGTTGATTTTGTAATATTACCCATTGTTTATTACCGTCCATATTCATAAGTGTACTATTCAGATATTGTTTTGTTCATAAAAGTTTGATATATATATTGTTTAATTCTTCAAATAAACCTTTTAATTTGCAAAACAAACCTACTTCATGGCTCAGTGAGGTCAGGGGGATTCAAAGAGAGGGGTGTTATATAAGTGTTCATCATCCAGATTTAAAGAACTTTGACATAAAAATATATAAATAAGGGCTTCCATTGGGCATCCCGTGCTAAGCATTGACTTAGTTGGAGTGCTGGATTGAAGTCACTTACAGTCTTCATGGACTGGAACTTCAAATGTACTGCAATGGTTACTGGGATTGAAGTGATGTTTGGAGTAAAGCACTTCCCAACGTGTCTCATGCATGCTTTGGAGCGGTCGGAAGTGACAGTGGAAACATACTCTGGAGCGGTTTGGAGTACACAACGGGGAGTTCCATGTTAAGTACTGCTCAACATATTTCAAGTATCGGAGCTTCGGGAATGACAGTGGAAAGAAGTTGTTTTCAGCAGTTTTAAATGTGATTCCTGTGGTATGAGACTGTTGATGTGATCCAAATTGCTAAAAAGTTTTTATTGGGTTACGTTTTATGCATTTGTAAGTAACTAATTACTGCAAATGTTAATGGCATATGATGCAAGTCTTTGGGCTAATGAGTGTGGGGCCATTATTGTTTGGTTGTGGGTGAAAAGTTGCTATGTTTTGCTATTGTGACTTGCAGTTGATTTTTTGTTTCTGGTTGAGTTGTTATCCTAATGGCATTCAGTTGACATGTTTTGTGGGGAAGGTAGTTCCTGGATTTTAGTGTGCCAAAAGAATTGGCATATCTGGTGGCTCTGGTGATGGCTTGTGTTGAAGCCATTTTTAGGTGATGTTGTTTGGGTACCAAATGAGATGGTGCTTTTTGGTGCCAAGATTAGTTGTTTGGTAGGTTTTTGAGGATTGATTGGACCTCCTGCATTTAGAAGAAATGTTCAGTAATGAAATCTTCAGTGATGTTTAGTGGACCTACTGCATTTAGAAAAATGTTCAGTAATTAAATGTTTAGTAATGTTTAGTGGACCTACAGCATTGAGAAAAATGTTCAGTAATGAAATGTTCAGTTGTGTGGACCTGCTGCATTTGGAAGACATTTTTAGTAATGTTTTGATTTGCACTAACCTGACCATTTTTCTACAGGTACTTTCCAACATGGACTCTGCAAGCATAGAATTTGTGGGACTTTTGTGTGGCGCAATTCAAATTTCGTTTACCGTGTTTTTTTGCTGATTTCGTCCATTTGGTTGGGTGGAGAATGTGTGTGGGTGACGGTGTAAGTAAGAGTGAGAACGCTGGTAATTTGCTGACAATTTTTGGGACCTACCACATTCTGGGGGAATGTTCAGTCATGTTATACCTTGTGTTAACCAAACAATTCCTCCACAGGTACATTCCAAGTTGGACTCTGCAAGCATATACTGTTTGGGACTCTTCTATGGTGTGATTGAAATTCTGTTTACCAAGTTTTAATGCTGAATTTGTTCATTGGTTTGGTTGGGGGAATGTATGTGTGTGATGAGTTAAGGCCAGTTGTGAGTATGTGGTTATTCAGATGTGAACATCTGGTTGCTGATGTGAGCATTGGTTGCTCAATGGTGAGCATGGGTTTCTCAGTTGTGAGCATTTGGTCACTCAGGTTTGATGCCTTGACTGGTGCCAATGGTAGTGTGGGTTGGAGGCCCGGTTTTTAGTGTTGGTTCACTATTAGTGTCAATGTGATGGTAGGTTGATGTTGACATTTTGGTTGGTGCCAATGTTGGTGTTATGGGATACCGACATTTGGTTGTTGCCCAAGAGGGTGTTTTGAGGACACCCATAGTGGAGTTAGGATGAATACACTTTAAGCGGTTAGTCGGGTTTAACCCTGTTGTTTGTGTTAGCACAACTAGTTGTTGGCGAATGATGATGCAGGGTTATAATGTGATGGAGTTGGTAATGGTTGTGCAATGGATTGTGGGCTGGTTCCCTTGTAGCAAGTTCCATAAAAGGCCTGTTATGGTACTGGTGATTGTTCTGGAAGTGGGTTAGCTATTTGGTAGCTACATTAAGGATTTAGAGGGGAATAGCTTTATTGCTTGGAGCGGTTTGCTGGATAAGTAATCTAGAAGGATAGTCTGTTTTTTGTGGTCTTACACATTTTGTGGTGACTGTTCCTTCTGTCTCTTCCGTAGTGTGCATTGTGTTATGCTATGTAAGGGGGGGAGATGAGTTAGGTTCTATCTTATCTGGTAGTTGCTGTGTGTGTTTCTGAGCATAGAGTTTTGAGAATGGCGTGTTGGCTATGTGTAGAATGTTATTATGTAAAGCCTCTGGGATTCCAGAGAGTCAGTTGGGAACTAAAGCTTGAGCACAGGGAGACCGGTGGAGGCTTCTAATTTTAAGAACCTGGCTTGAATATACCTTACCTACTCCTAATGTAATTTCCTGTAACTTACGAACCCAGTAAAGCTACCTGTGTCACCACAGGCTCCAGAGTAGTCTGCACTACCCTAATCTCTAAATGTAACATCATTCTTTTGAAGAACCATACAAATGGCAGATGTTCACTATTCATGGACATCATAGAGTGAGAAGCTGTTGTTTTATTGGTGACTAGTGACTTTTTAAGCAGAGGGGGTGTACATGCTTGTTCTGAATTGTCCGAGCCATCCAGACCCCCCCAAAAAAAACATCTTGTTAGCTTGGTTCCCCTCTTCAAAACGTTTCTGAAAAGAATCGGCTAAAATGGTGGCTTTTAGAACAAAACATTTTGGAAAATTGAGTAGCAATTCATGCTGTTAATAGTTCTGTAGTGGAACACATGAAAAGCTCCGGTGTAAGAGTACTCAAAAACATTTTGCACAAACATTTGCCCATAAAAGAAAATGCGAGTCACCCCTTCTCCAAGCTGGTTGTGCCCAAAGCAGATCATGAACCCTGGGAACATAATATTCCAGCGCTGGAACACGTTCATGCTGCCAGCACATAGCGTAAGGTGGTATGTCAAAATGAACATGTAAAACACGTTGCCATGCTACCAGTGCCAAAAACAGGACACCACTGCAAATGTGAAATAGGTTTTCAGGCTGCCAGTGACACATATATTCCATAATTTTCCCGTAAACCACATTTTCATGCTACCTAGGCCAGCATTGTCATGCTTTTGTCAATAATGTATGTAAACATTGATCAGCAACATTAATTTATTTTCATGCTAAAATTGCCCAAATATATGTTGGCTTTGCCATGTCAAACTCGTTTTAATGCCGGGCGTCCCCAATGCTATTTCAGCATTGCAGTATAGAACGCATTTTACTGCTGAACGTTTCTGACAGTAACTCAGCAATGCTCAGTAAACGTTTGCCGGAATTATATGCCCAAAAGAATGTGACAGAATTGATCTTTAAAGTTGAGATGCCACCTCCTCTCTTCCTATCGCTGGCATTCAGTAATGCACACAGAGGCAGTGGGTGAAGTGCCTGGCACTTCTTTCCTTTGGCCCTAACTCTGCGTGGCCCTTATGACAGAGTGTGGCCTATACACAGTGTAAGCTGCTGGGTCTTTCTCCCTGCAGGCATTAGGTGGTTTAATATGGGCACCACTGTGCATAACGGAGAGCAGTAATGTCTCCTCTTTAATGTCAACCATTCTGGGTGGGCCACACCTGTGTCTAATAGGTAAAGCTGATATTCCTCTTTAATAGTAACCCAAACATGTTTTCATCATTTGCTGAATAAATCATTAATCATTCAGTATTAATATACGGTTTGAGTGGTTTCTGTGTTAAGGGGATTTGAAACCTGTGCCAGCACATTTTTCCATCAATAAATGACAAATGTCCTTGTGTTTTTAGGTAAAAGCAAGATGCAGTGCAAATGCTCCACTACACACTTTATTCAGGACAAAATAGCATATGTACAATGTGCGTGTTTCCAAATGTCCCCGTGGCATTACTGGATGACACTCTGTAAGGATTTCCACCTGCACAGCTGCTGCACAAAGTAGGTTAAGAAGATGCAGCTGGCATAAGGAAATTATGTGCTAGAAATAAAAATGATTAATGTTCCATAAAGTATAACAGATCAAATAGCTTTTTAAGCTTGTTTGCTGTGATGAATCTGAACATTGGGTCATTTCTATCAGCACGTATTTAGTACCTGCGGTATTGGAACTGCAAGTCTTAAAGCATCAGCTGGGCCCCAAAAATGGATCTCATAAGAGAGGTGGATTGCGTTCTACACATTTGATATCGTAATTGTATATATGTTGCTCAAAGTTCAACAAGGCGTTCGTTTTATATGTATTAATGATCAAACGAATTACAACGGTTGTTTCAAGGTACCACAGTCATGTTGGAACACAGTGTGAGCATCACCAATGGGGCTGAACAAAGATTTATTTTCTGCTTTTGGTCAGGGTTTCTTTCATTTTCTGATGGCATTATAAGCAAAAATCCCAATTAACACAGGCCCCGCCGTGTCAGATGGAAAATAGCTGTTCCTGAAAGGCATACACTTCATATGAGAAATTCCACAATGGCATTGCAATTGACTCCTTTGGTGCGGTTGTGTCAAATACGTACTACCCACGCCGCTACCTGCTATCAGTCGATGGAACTATATAGTTCTAACCTCAGAGTAACGTGTATTTTTCCCAACTCTTTCATCCAGAAATCATAGAAGTATCATAAATCCAGGGTACTTATAGCAAGTTCTTCCGAATCAGCGTATAGACAACCCCTGGCACACGATGGTGCCTGAAGCGCATGCATGGTGTAGAGAATGCTTTGCTCTGTCAATTCGTGGCTCCTTATTCACATCCAAGTTCCAAATAACTGTGTGCACTTCTCAGCAGAAATGGGGCAGAAAAGGGTGATATTTTGTGTCTTTTTTTTATTAAGACGTATGGTTTATTGCAAACCTTTTTCTATAAAAAACAATTCATGATGGCATATTGACATCATTTCACAGAGTTTCTCATATCGTTTGTCTCTAGACCTCCTTGCAATTTATGCTGGGTCCTATCAATTAGCATGAAAAAATTTCCTTTAAAAAATGTATTAATCCAAAAGTGAAATTGAAGCTTTCTCCCAGCAGGATCGTTGACCACCATTCTTCTACTGTGTAAGTTGTCATTTCTCCAAAGATAAGTCACAGGTAGCCGGTTCTCAGTCTGGTCAAACCTGGTCATGACAGCACAATGTGTTTCAGTGTGTATACCAACACTTCAGTCTTGCCAAATCTGCAATTGGTGTTTTCTTTCAGCTTTCGAGGGCTACAAGGTATATTGGGTGTAAGCCCAGAAGGGGAGGCCTTATGGGGTGTTGGCCACTTGGATTGGTAGAACCTTGGACCTCTAAATCACCAAGGTCAATTGTGATATCCCTAATGCCCTGTAACTGATCTTGAGTTCCCAGGGATCCAACCCCATATCCCTCTGCAATGTGTATAATCGGGTGGACAATAAAAACCCAAATAATGTGATCCAGGAGATTGGAAATAGAATAAAATCAAGATTGAGCCAGGACAAAGTAATCCACCAAATGATACTCCTGGATGATCTTAATTTTAACCAGATAGAGCCCCCAATAGATCTAGATGGGGCATGGGATGATTTTGATGAGGCATGGGACTTTCCACCCTTAGTTCCCCCCCACAAGGTATATCCCATTCTATGGCTCTTAGTTGTGCCTCTAGGTTGTTGAGTCTGGGGTTTAGGGCTTGCAATGGCTGCTTTACAAAGGACCAGCAGCCAAAACCCACCTTCATAAGACCAAATGGAACTTCTCACATTGATTATATTTTCCTTTCAGCTAATCTATGGGGAAAGTCCCTTGATTTCGAAGTCATGAGCACCCATTGCAGTGACCATAGGCCCTTGACACTGAAACCCACCCAGCTCAGTGGTCAGAGGGAGGCCTCTCTTAATACTCCTAGTTTCCCTGTGCACCTGCATATCTAAGCAGTGGGTAAAATGGTCTGACCTTGACATTAGAGAATTAAAACCCCACATATACAAAGCAATCCTCCCTGCTCTCGAAGTTTTGGCAACAATGGACATGTGGGATGCTGATATCCTCTCATCCTTCAATGAAGTTGCCAGGATTATCCAACCTTTTGCCACAAAAACTATTAAAAAGGTAAATAAACACACAATAAAATCACAGCTATGGTTCGGCGAGGATTGTAGACTGGCTAAATCTGACATACTGAATTGCCTAAAAAATCACCACGGACCAGACAAAGCCGAGCTAAGAGTACTTAGGGACTCTTACAAAGCCTTGTTAAAATGCAAAAAAGATGGTTTTGTTCGCTTGGAATGGGAGAGAATGAAGGAGGCAGTACAAGCAGGCAACTCACTTACATTTTGGGTGTTTGTGAGTGGTTCAAATGAAGGGCAAGGGTTAGGGGATCATGACTGACACACGCCCAAACACTCGTTGACTCACTTTAGGGATTTGTATGGCAAGGGAGATAAAATGATCGATATTGGGAGAGTAACCTGCTGTGAGGACATAACCCCACTTTTCCTAGAATTAGAGGAAGTATGTAAGGCTATATCATCACAGAAGTGGGGGAAAGCACCTGGCCCAGATTTACTGCCCATAGATTTAATTAAAGACGAAATGGGAGTATCTGCACACACTTTAAGGATCCTCTTTAATACCTGCCTCAGCCTGAACAGGGTACCCCCATCATGGTTAAATGCAAAAATAATCCCAATTTATAAGAAGGTGAGAAGGGGGGACCAAGCAAATTTCAGACCTATCTCCCTCCTAGATGGGGTGGGGAAAATCTAGGCTAGAACAATCCATTCACATCTATAAGAGTGGGTCAACAAATGTAAAGTCATAGACTATCTACCGGCCGGGTTCTCACCAAAGATTAATACAATGGATCAAGCCTTTCGCCTACAGTTCATCACGTTGAAGTATGTGGCACTGAGCAAGATGAAGATCCATGCAGTTTTTGTCGATCTCAGGACCGGTTTCGACGCTGTCTCCAGGGTGAAACTGTGGGCAATTTTGTTTAAAAGAGGAATTCCCCAAGGGTTGCTGCAGATCATAATCCACCAAAGATTAGCACACTGGATTAAGCCTTTCACTTAAAGTTGATTGCGTCAAAGTATGTGGCCCTGAGAAAGATGAAGATTTGTGCAGTCTTCGTCAATTTCAGGACCATTTTCAACGCTGTCTTCAGTGCGAAACTGTGGGCAATTTTGGTTAAAAGAGGATTCTGCAGGGGTTGCTGCAGATCTTAATCCATTTTTACTCGAACACATTGCATCATTTTAGTGGGGGTTGGGAGGAACTAACCAAGTGTTTTGAAGTAAATAGAGCTGTCAGGCAGGGATGCATATTGGCCCTGCTGCTATTCCTGTTATTTATAGACAAAGTGGTTTGTCAAGTTAGGGAGAAGGATTTAGATCCTCCTAAATTGGGCCGGAAGGCTTGTCCGATTCTACTCTTCACAGATGTTGCTGTGTTACTGTCCACTTCAGCAAAGGGCCTCACAACCACCCTGGGGGCCTTTGTAGGGATATGTTCAGAGTAGTTTATGGAGATTAACATGGAAAAGCATAGCAGGTTGTATAATATGATACCCAGTGAGACTCTAAGACCCTGTTGACTTGAACAGGTTGCTGTCCTGAATGGTTGGAGACATTGAGAAGAGCTCAAATCTTGGCTATATTTTTGGAGCCAACTGTGACAACATGGCTTCTCCATCACATTTATATAGCCAATATTTGTTTTTTAGAGATTTGATGACTTTGGATCTCATGATGACCACAATGACAAGGCTAGTTTCTTCTGTCTACGAAGGCTGGCTTTACGCTGTTGTACTTCTCTGTCAAATACATGTCTTGGCGCATAGTACTTCTGTGTATTGGTACTAGGGCACACCTTATATATTTGTAAAGAGAAAGTGTACGATTCTCCTGTCCAGCCCAACCCTGTCCCTGCTTTCAAAATATCTCTGGTAAGAAGTTTTAAGAGCACCTCATTCCATCGGAACCTGGTTCTTGAGTTGTTGACTTTTAGAATTGGCGTGTATCTAGCACTGCACGACTCAGGTGCCACCCCATTAATACGCCAGTAGGCAGTAAGCATTTCATGGTCACTGTTGGTATGATGTAACACCTCAAATTTGGTCACTGCCAGGAATAGTGAGCCGGTATGTCGCTCTCAATTGAGCCATTAAGAATGAGTAAATCATGATTTTTCATGATTTCCTCCCACTTTACGCAAGATTTGTTTTTCTTGCCAGTCACCTTAGTCTGACAATTCAGATTCAAGTCTCCAACAATTAAGGTGTTTGTCACCTCAGGAGTTTGCGCAATAGTATTCAACAGCTCCTCTAAGTCACAGAAAAATGTTTCATCTGCCAACCCCCGCCAGATTGTGATAAACATTTATTAAAACAATTACACCAGTGGCGTGTACTATTTTAACCATTTGTAAAAACGAATTGGGTTCTTCCCACGGATGGATTCGAAGTCCAGTCTCACATTTAACAGCCACCAACAGCCCTGAGGCTGGTCTTCCTCTAGCCCTCTTGATTGTGGGTAAGAGTAAGATCTCATATCCATTCCATACAGGTGTTGGGGTGAGCCATGTTTCCTGTAAGGCTATTATGTTATAAGCTAACAGGTTCATACAGTCATTTAGCAGATGACAATAGCCACAGGTATTCCAGCTAACAATAGAGAGTTCCACAGACTGTATCTCTGGAGGCAGTTATGAAATAGTATGGGAACTCACTTGCCAGAGGCAACCCTTTTGAGACATCCCTTGGGACAGACTATGAGAATATAGTTTGTCATTAGCATTGTATAGTTCCAGTTCTCGCACCGGGGCTGCAGTAATGACCATCTCTTTCATAGTTTGTAGGGTCAATAGCCAGAATAAAGACCAAAGACAATAGCTACATTCTAGCTTGGCATAGAACATTGCGCAGCAGAGTTGAGCTTAACCATAGTCTAACTGCTAATAGATTATAATCATTTATGAACTCGACCTGAGTGATATCACTGGAGGTAATATCATTTAGACCAGGTATATCGTCACAAATTGCCAGGACACTGGCTCTGCATAGATCATAAGATGGAAAAGGAGCAGCACAGCATTTCACAATGAAACAATAGTAATTACTTGCAACGAGCATGTGTCTTGACATTTTTTGAGTGTGCGCCTGATTTTCCAAAGCGACAATTTCTTAGGATCAGGCAAGTGTTGGGGTGAACTAATTAGATTGATTTTTCTCCCATCGTATGTTGGCAGATACAATGTCACTGTAGTTCAGAGTTGGTGCCAGCGGTTTGATTTGCAAATAGTCTTCCATAGCTCTATGAATTTCTGCCCCGATAACCATGAGAATATTATCAGAATTACTAGGTGTTTTGGCATCCGTTTTAGAAGTTTGGAGCGTTGTGACAGTTGCTATGGGTTTGCTAGTTACCTGCGAAGTGGGCTGTGATATTTTATAAGTACTACTTGGACATTCTCTTGCTGTAGGTAGAGTTGCCTCTATTTGTGTATCTTGTTGAGCTGGTAATACTGCTATGCAGTTAGCTGCAGAACTCAATTGTTTGAATTGCATGTACTCATCTAGAGATCTTCGAATTTCAGCTCGAACATCCCTCAAGATATCTTTAGAGTAAGGAGATTTGTTAGAGTCAGTTTGAGTACCGTTAGAAATTATGAAGTTTGAAGTTGATTTGTTAGTGGATATTTCTTTAACACTATGGCATTATGCGGCACTCAGTGCATGCCCCATCATTGATGCAGTAGAAGGCTGGTGAGTGGTAGATTGTGTCTCCTGAGAGTTTGAGGAAACCTCAGAGTTATTAAATTGTTGAGAGGAAAGTCTTTATGTGTGCTCACTTTCTTGCCACAACCTCCTTGTTTGTGTTTGACTAGATGTTTGTATTTGTTCCGAACCACGTTACTAACGTTAAAGCCTGAAGTTTTAATACATTTGTACAAACTGCTTGACGTTAGATTTGCTATTTGATTCTTGTTTTATTTTTTAAAGCTTTGGTCGTGCCTATATTTTTAATAGTGTTTCTAGCATGTTTTGTGTGTATTTCACACAGATTATATACAAGTACAGATTGAACACATGGGGACATCCACAAATACTGGAGGGTTCCTGCAAGGAGTGTCAAGTCTATCGTTTTCAGGAACCCTGGGATGAATGATGTTCTCAAACATCGGGAGAGCACTCATTTGTGTAGGATGGTTAATTTCAGAGGACAATAGAACAGGTTCAGATTAAAAATGAGAGTCATCTTGAATAACAACAGGAATAGCTTGTTCAATTTTAACACAATTGTTCTCCGCCCAGACATTCATCCACGTTGTGATATCATCTATCTTTTTAGACTGTTGTGTTTTTTTTACATCCAAAGTCTCAAACAATGTAACTAACAACATTACTAAGGATTACATTGATGAGGCACATCTATAGTCAAAAGAGTGACATGGGAAGATCAAGGGACATGAACCTTCCATGGCGTGGGCTGTGCAAATGACCCTGAGCAATCAGCCGATCGATCATCAGGATGATCAAACAAACTTGGCGACTGATATAGGCTTATCTCAACATCATGCGAAAGCACAGCAGTGGGGCAAAGAGGTTCTATCGGGAGTTCAAAAACAACATTATTATTTAAGGGCACCTCAACAATTTCATTGATGGAGATACGTGTGCCAAGCGGAGTTAAATTGTTCTCATTAGAACACATGCGGTTTCTTGTAATATCAGAAGGGCTAGAGCTCAAAGAAGGACGCACTTGTTCGATATTTATATTGTCTTGTGAGATTAAATCCACAACGGGCATATCAATAGGCACATCAGAGATTGCAGTCATAATCTGAGGGTCAGATATGGTGACATTAGACACTGAAACATATTTATTTCGTTCACACAAGCTGCCGACTACAATTTGATTAGGAAACACATTGTTGCTACAATTCATGTTAGATGAAAAATAATTTGACGTACGTGGCATACAAAACTCATAAATGTCTCCGGTCACAGTTCTTTATTCAGGCACGATGATAGGGTAGCCACTAATCTTTTTTTTAATGGCAATGGTCGGAGATGGCATCTGGGGAGACGCTTTTAACAATACTGATGAGCGGGTCACAACCATGCGGGAAGGCATAGCGGTCTTCAAGGAGTAACCTATGCCTTTACCAACATCTGAGGTTTTTAATGCGCCAACCCGACAACGATAACCACGAGCTGCAGTTCCAATAGCAAATATAGATATAGCAATGCACAGAAGGGGAGTCGAGTCGTGCTATGCTGTCAGCCGATCAGCTATCAGCAGAACCAGCTTAACAGTGTAAAAGCGACTTATTGAAGCGAGCGCGCAGAAGCGTGCAGCAGTCTTTCTCAAGGTATTCTGGGAAGGGGAGCGCAGCCAACCTAAAAAGTTGGAAAATAATAATATTTAGAATATATATTTGCTACTGGAAGTGCTAAATTCCTTAAAAATGTTCAACCGCCATCTTAGAGGTCTACTGCATACCAAAGGCACATAGTCCAAATGCTCCAAAGTCCTAAGGTAAATGCAGAGCTGAACGCTGTACAGAAGGGGTTCCACAGCATAACAGCGACTTCTGAAGAGACTTCTTGAAGCGCGTGCACAGAAGTGTGCAGCCAGTCTTTTTCAAGGTATTCTGGAAGGGGCGGAGCCAACCAAAGGCACGTAGTCCAAGCGCTCCAAAGTCCACAGGTAAATGCAGAGCTGAACAATGAACAGCAGGGGTTCCACAACGAACCAGAGACTTCTAAAACGACTTCTTGGATTGATTTTATTCCCCCGGTTTGTGGGCTGCCATCCTTTCAAGAAGTCCAAAGCACTGAAAAACCCCAATTATATTTAAATGGAGGAGATGGACAAAGTACTGAGAACACCACCTGCATTTACTAGGTGAAGGAGAAGGCCAAAGAAGTGAGGACCCAACGAACGGGCAGAGCTGTGACACGGAAACGTTTTCTATGACAGCACTAGAGATAGCAAAAGAGACCTAGAGACAGAAGAAGAGGGTGCAGATATTCAAAAACCCATGACATTGTCAAGTGCAAGCTCAAAGCATAGGAGCAAGCTTCAAACACTCTCAATTCAAACGGGTACAGTCTTTTCCCAAAACCATCTGTATAGACATGTATGCTAGTGCTGCTTCAACTTTGCATTCATTCACATTCAAAGCATTAGCACCTCAATTAACACCACCCATATAGCATCAACTTCAAAGTACACCAAGCAGACTCGAAAAAGGAGAAGAGTTTGGGATCTCCCAAAACATCAAGAGTGTGGAGTTAATCGATATCTGAAAAGCTCATCTTTTCACCCATCATAAATGCAAGAAAAGTGTCTTCTGAGCGAAGTTAAATAAAACATTATGTATCAATTTCCTGTGGGCCCACTTGAGAAACTATCATCCACATGCTTGTGAAAAGAAAACGATGACCGGACAGACCCCAACCATCATCCGAAGGCAATGTGCACATTTGACCACCGCAGAGTGTTGGAGATTAACTGTTTTTTACGGGCCTTGCTGGAACACCATCTTTACCTGCAGATCCCACATCATGCAGAAAATGTATATCCCCCTCAATGTATGGCTTTAGATGGCTATTTGGACTTGTTGATAGTTGCTGAGAAATTTTGAGGAAATCCAGTGTAATGACTCTAAGTTCATGTTGTGGAAGTAATGTCCATCTCACTATGGACAATTAGACATTGCTGATAGCACAGATTTCATGGCCATTACTGGATACTGGACAAGGGCTCACCCTTCCCCAAAGATCAGGAATGCAGCCAGCAAAAATTAAAGGCATTTGTTTGACATTGGCTCACTCCATGGACTGTTGTAGCAGCTATGAACCTATGAGAAACTATGAACATGCACAGCTTTGCCCAGATCCTATATCTTCATCCTGACTGTACTGCCTCTCCTCCTTTGGGTAAATTATACTACACCAACAGGAGTCTTAGCTGCTAGCAGTGGTAATATGGCTATGTTAATCGATGATGCACAGGGTAGAACTGGGCTGGCGAGATTTGGGAGTTTAGGGAGATGGTTGGATTGGCCCAGAGTAAGGGGGTGATGGGTGCCTTGCTTGCAAACACTGTCACTGCTACTGGAGGGTGCTGCATTAATTGCATCTATGGTGCATCCAGGAGTTGCCCAGTGCACTCTCACATTGGTCATCCCACTTAATTGGCTTCTGTCTGCGGTTGCATATTACACTGCTTGCCTCCCCCTGACAGTCACATTCTCTGACAAGCTGAACCAGTCCTAAACCCATGGGGAGTGATGCAATGGGTTGGGATGTTTTCTAACTCGATTGCACCCTGTTGAGCCTAGGTTGCCCCCTCTGCATAGGAAGGCAATGGTGCAATGCCCGGAGTCTCTTCATCCTGAGCCATCTGCAGAGGGACTATCTCTGGCTCCTCCACCTGGTGTGTTTCTCTCTTGTGCACTATCATCACTGCCTCTTTCTACACATCCTTCTGCATTTCTATGGCAACATTCCCTGATGCTCTTGCATTACCTGCCCCCCCTTCTAAGTCCAGCTTAATGGTACTAACCATCCTTCTGCAGGTACTCCTTCAAGAACTATGGCTCTCCATAAACTTCTGCCTGATTGGTAACCACATCCTCCTCATGCTCAATCGCTCCATCCTTATGCCCATCTTCCCTTCCTGGTGCTCTTTTTGTCACTCTATCACATTCCCCCCTTTCTCAACCACAATCTTCCCCTTGTCTGCCACTATCCTCTGCTCCTCACTCCCCTTCTTATAGCAACCACTGTCTGCTCTTTCTGTCTCCGCTGGCTGGCTGAATCCCTCAACCTCTGGAACAGAGGATGACTAAACCAGGTCACCTTCGTCTCCCCCCAGGCACTCCCTTCAAATAAAATGACAAGTTGAATAAGGTACTAATGTGCATAACTCAAATGTGTGTGAGGTGCCTAACGTTCCTAAAGTGTCAATGTGCAAAATTCAAAAATAAGTGAGAAAGACAAACATAGGGATTCTCACAATTCTCACATGATGGAAACTAGTTCTCCAAACACACAAACAATAGGTATTGTGACTGAGAACAGCACAGGAATACTTCTTGGTTAAACCACTTCAGTTTGATTTACAAACAAAGGGAAGGAACGGTGTTAGGAAACATTTATTTTTTAAATGTAAGGTGTAAATGTAATTTTTTTAAAAAGAGGGTAAGAGTCAACATGGAAGAATTTAGAGGTAGCCTAAGGAAAGCACATAAAAAGAATAAAGTAAGTAAAACAGGGATTGAGCAACATGAAAAACACAGCAAAAAATAACAATATCCCCCAACGCACTGTACAAATCTCCAAAAGCCCACCAAATCTCCTCAAAACCCACTAGTTTGTTAGCCTGTTCTGTCCACTCATAACTCAACAGCCAAACAAAACATGCAAAGGAAGCCAGCTGCTTCTTTCAAGTCCCCTGATTGATAATTTACTAGTCTTGAGCCTTGCAATTGGATGGTGGGACTCATCCCCCACCATGGGATCCATGGCAGGGTTAAAGTACTAGGAATCCCTACGGAATTGTAAACTAGACTAAGATTGGCTTGTGTGCTTTGTCTGGGGTACATGCAATCTTAGAATTCCTGACCCATATTACATCCAATAACGGATTGCAGTCTCTGTGGACAACACAGTTAGGTTGATCTCTATTGGGAAGCAGACACTTGAGGGGTGTGTAAAAGATTGCCATCTGGCAAGGGTGTAGAAACCATTACTTTTTTTTATTTATTTCTATTAATAATAAAATGATGCAGGTAATTTTATCTCAGAAAGGGGGGCTTCAACCACCCACCCCCTTTCTAATTATACATGCCTGATTGTGGACATGGAAATCCAAGGCTGAGGCTGCCTCTGAGGGAAGGGTGGTTGTGTTTGTCAAGGAATCCTGTAATCAGTAATATGAGGTACAATGAGTTTAATGCAAGGTCCAATGCATGACGACATGGACCTGGTATAATGTTTGTGTAGTGTTTGGGGGCACATATATGGAACATCATTATAGATGTAATCAAAGCTAGCGAAGTTGAGGGTGGATTGCCCATGGAGGCCTCGTTCATCACATGTCTGTTGATGGGGCCTTTGGAACTCTTATATTACATGGCAGCCAGTCTCAGCTTTGGCAGTGTACAACTCATTCCTGTATTTCGCTTAACTGTGGTTGTTAGTTTCTGTGTCATTTAACGTGTGTTTTTAAAGGTGTTGATATAATCCTTTTAAATGGGTGGTTAGCAGTTTATATGTCTGGGTTGAGCGTGAATAGTCTGTGATGACCCTATCACTTCTCCATAATCTTTGGTATGCAGGTGAACAACTAATAGGTCTATGTCATCTTCATTTGCAGTGTTATTTTCATGATCATGTATTGCCTCCGCCACTCATATCAGTATGTGCAAATGATGGCACCCTGCATGTCCATGATGTAACCCCTGCCTTGTGGGGGCTAGGGCTGATAGCCTCTACATCCAGTGGCAGCTTTTCAAGTGTGTGTCATGCGAATTGTCATGATGGGCACCTGACTTTGTTGTACTGTTTGAAGCACTCACCCCAATGTGTTCATTTGTACCACAGGTACGGATGGTTAAAGTGGTTCTGCACATGGCTGCTTTGCTTAGGCTGTTTGTGTGTGATGGGCCATTTGTTGCTTAGGGCAATAGGAGATAGGGCACATGGCATAGGAAAGCACTGTGTTATGACTGTGTCAAGTGCCCATCCTAAATGCTCCTTAAGTAAGCTGGTGAGAGATGTTCTGCCACTCTACTTGTTTTTGTACTATGTTGGGCCTTGTTCTGCAGCTGTTCGCCTCTGGCTCTGTAGTGCTTTGTTATTTTATCTCACAAGTCTCATTGTGTTCATGAACAAAAGACCAGGAACTGGCGATTTGTTGATCTCTGCCTTTGTGGTGAAAATGGTGTCCATGTTCTTTGGCTGCAGACAGTATGCTTTTGGACAGATACTGAGAAGGTACATGGATGTGTTAGCTTATCATCTAGAATGTGATTGAGTGCCATTGTAGTGTGTGTACCCTAACATTATAGATTGGGTACAATGATTTGTGTACTACATGCCATGCAGACATTTTTCACTGCTTTTTTTATCCTGCACATGTGTGCGAAAGTCTGAGCCATAGTTTGTTTATGTAGTAATCATTCTAAGGCAGACACATGCACAGTTCAAGGGGACAGCGTGATGGGAGCCATACGGATGTCAATTGTAACATATATGTGTTTTCCCTAAATTTGAAAAACTTGGCTACTGCATTGCCTCATAGTCCTGATCCTGCCTCCTACGGGCAAGTCAATATGGGCCTCATTACAAGTTTGCCGTCCGGTAACAACGGTACCGGTAAGCTACCGGTACCGCTGGTACCGGACCGGCAAACTACAAGTTGTGTTTACGGGTGCCTTACTGGCACCCGCAAGCAGAGCATGTTGGATGCACCGGCACCATTCTGAATGCTGCCGGTGCTTCCGACCTACCCATTCCCATTGAGCCCTATAGGGCTCATGTGGGAATGGGGAGCATTTTTTTCCAGCGCCCGTGAATGGGCAATTACCAGGTCGAGGCGAGGTCGTAATGACCTAGTAATTGCTGATTCCCGGGCTCCGGAAAAAAAATTATACCGACGGCATCCGTGCTGGTTTTAGGCCCAATATGTGTGTGCTAGTGGGTTTCTTCCCAGAGCTCTGGCGAAGGAGGGACTGCCATATTTTAACTTCACCCTGTGCTTTTCATCTCCACACTAATTCTTCACCTCCTCCACACTATGTGACTCTGCCCTAAGGGCATTGGTATCTTGTGCAACCCTCTGCCAGAGGGCATCCCTCTGGCTTTCACTGGAGTGGCAGCATGGGTCCTTGATAAGAATCTCCTTATATCTGTAGATTAATTTTACCATGAGATACAGCTCCTGTTCAGATACGCTCTGTGTTGTGATCTGATTATTATTGCCTGAGTTGGGCTTCACTGGGTGTCTCAGTTATGGAATGGTAAGGTTGTGGAACGTGGTGAGCTGGACATTCCAGTGATGAGAGCCAGCCGAGGTGAAGGGCTGGTGGATGGCTTTCTTCCTCCCTGTATCTTAAATGAACTTGATTTCGATGCTTGTTAACTGTGACTTTACATCAAAGTAAAGCTTCTAAATACTTCCGTGTCCGACGTTTCATTGTGAGCCTAAATGTAACACTCTGCTTCCTCTGAAAAAGTTTGGTGCATCCATCCTGCTCGCCATCTTTGAATCAGATTTGAATAGGCACACTTGTGTAGTGTCATATAATGTTGAGTGGACGTATGCTAGGTAACAATATTTGAAGCTGATATTGATGGGTATGTCTCTCTGGCTTGATGGGAATGTTGTAGATTTTCGAGGGCATGCTTTAAGGTGATTGATACACGAACACCAGGTAGTTTGGATTCTTGATTCTTTCCATGTGTCAGGCTCGTGTACTGACTTATGATGCAGCTGCTTTTTGAAAATTGACTGCAAGTGTTGTGTAACTAATGATGGCTTGTCATTTGGTTGCTAGTCTCATTGAATGTGGTTTGATACTTATGTGATATTAGTGGTTTGCATTGTGTAAACATGTTGTGTTACCTTGAATAATATGACATGATTTAGATGTTCTAATTGGCGATGTCACAACTTTGTTTTGTGGATTTATCACCTCAAGTATCTTTCATATGTTGGTTGCTTAATGTGTACGATGTATGTGTTAATTTTGGTTAGATGAAATGGGTGTTATGTGACTGTGAAAAACACCAAGAGCTTTTTATTCTCGGGACTTAAAGTCCTAAAGCATTGTCCGACTGTTAATGCTAGTACTTTTTATCACAGATGAAGGGTCATGGAAGAATATTTAAACAAGAGGTTCCCATCCATATTGTATCTAGGTACCACTCATATACTTAAAACTGCTCTCCTTGTAGGAAGAACACCCTGTCCCTACCTATGTGCTGCCTTCTCTCCCTAGGTCCCGAGTGGTGTATCGCTATCTAAAAGGGGATAGAGGAGAGGCTGACCCTATCTAAATCTTCGTTCATACCATGTATTCCAAGCATTCCAAATAAGATCCTAAAAAGAAACACACCTGCAAGGGCTAGTAGAGGCTAATAAAAAGAGACGTAATGTGCATTATATCCGTCTCTGTTTGAATGGTGGTGCACAATCCTCACATCAGGATTTCCTTCTGTCTTTTAATTACCATAGTTGAGAGGCTGGCACAACCATTATAAGCCCATACACAGTGATCGGCAATATAAAAAAATGCTCTCATTAGAGGGTACAACATTAGTCTGCCACATGCTAATGTAAATGTCTGCACATAAAACTATCACTCATTATTAGACTTGTCCCAGTTCAATTGTATTGGTCATTGTCTTTAGCATCAGGTTACTCATGCCCTGAATGGTCAACCAGTTTCAATGATTCTTATAATTGGGATCATCTTCTCCAGGACCTGTTATTCTTAATGGATGGATTCCTTAGAGAGATGGTGGTGTCTGCGACACTTCTGCTACCTAGGAGTAAAGCAACAAAAGCAGGGGTCCAGGGGCTAAAACAAACCTCTGAACACTATCCAAACACCCATTTGGTGAGGGATATAAGGGTGTGTAAGTAAGTTACTCTGCTTCTTGGTCACAAGATAGCTGTGTGCTATAGAATCACCACAACCCAACCATGGGCTCCAAATTCATGCACCTGTGATGGGTGGGACCCAGGAAAGGAGTGGGGTGGAAAAGGAAACCCTGTTCAGTGTGCGGGCTCTCACACCGCCGGAGAAGTCCGCTGGACTATCTTGTGTGGTCTGACATAGGTCCGTGATTTGATTTGATTTTATTTGCTTATAGAGCGTGCTGAACCCTGGGGTAGCAAGGCGCTTGGTATCTACCATGCACTTAGTGAACTAGAGTGAAATAAATATAACTCAAAACATCCTTACCCAGCAGCTAAATGTAACTGTCTAGAAGCAAAGACGTTGTTTATATGAGTGGAAAACCAACTAACAAATATCCCATCTTGTTGTCAATAGCAAGGATCCTTCCTCCCTGTGGTAAGTAAATGCAAATAAATAGGCATTTGTTCATTACTAGGTAGGATAGGTGGTTGCTAATGTAGCGGAAAAATGCTGCTCGAGTTACCTAGCAAAAGTGTTGCGCAAGAATTAGAGTAGCCAACTACTTTCTCTCTCTCATCGTACGGTCTGCCAGGCGTCTATGCTTTGTAGCGCGTGTGCAATCACCGCTCTAGAGAGAAATGGAAAGTAAGAATGAGCTATTCGGTATATCGGGTGAGCCTTAATGATAATAAAAAACTCTGTTTACTCGCGGTAGTGTGGCAGTCTTACCTACAAATCTTTAGTCGATACGGAAGCTCGGGCTCGGCATCTAACCCGGCTTCACAGAGAGCCATGCTATGTAGAGCCGGCGGCACGCATTTAAAATGAAGTCGGCAGTGTCCCACAACTAGAGAGCATTCCACCTCCCCAAGCCGCCATCTTGAGCAGGTGTGATGTCTCTGTAACGGTACTAATGCTATAGCAGCACCTACATTAGAATCTATGCAAAACAACATTGCTGTGTGCGTGGGACTAAAAGGAGGGGGGCAACAGACTATGCCCACTGCCCGGTGGTGCTGGGCCAAAGAGGAAATGGAACAGCTACAGGTTAAAAAAACAGCGCCTCCAAGTGTATTGGAGCGGGGGCGTTGATGAACTGGTATATTTCCAAATATGTATTGATCCCATTCAGGGATGTTGGTGCATAATGTACTGTGCATCTGTATGGAAGTGTGCACACATCTGTATAACCCGGTGGAGGACCTAGGAAGGTACATGCAACTTCACTGATGGAACCCTCAATCGTGTTCTGATATGCCTCACATAAGTGATTCGCTGATATGGAACAAGAGCACAACTGTTCCTGTAATATGTATTAAAGCCATTTAACTCTCTATTCATGTGCTAAACTGCATCAGAGGTGTGGAGGCTGTGAATGTTGCTTGTTCTACGAAGGGCTGGGGGACATGCCCTTAGAAATAGAGGAGCTGATACTGTCAGCTAGTTAGCCATGCATCACTGCCAATTCATTCCATTGTATTTGTTCATTCAAGCCATGTCTGTTGGCCTTGAGTCTAAAAATCCAGCTCTGTTCTCTCTTTAGTAGAATGTCATGTAAATTGCCTCCACATCTAGGTAGGCGTATTTTTTCACTGTCTGTCCATCTAAATTCATCTGCACTATGTCCAGCTTGAAGGAAATGAGTGAAAAGGGGACAGTGATCTTTTTGGTTCTTATACATGATTTGTGTCCAATCATCCTGGTGCTCTCTATCTCTCCTATTTTTTCTAACTGCTTCTCCATTGACTATCCTGCTCTCCTCACTAAATCTGGTAGGAAAAAGTTTAAAAAGGACATCCTGGTCTCCAACCCAGGCCTCCCTATCGCTGACACCTACACCAGTGCCTCATCTAACGAAACTCTTACTGATATCCTCTTTTTCGTGCCTTCACCTGACCTATGGACCCTTCATATGGTCTCTGTGCTCTCTCCTTTCTCCTCTTCTCCCATTAATGGCGGCACCCATTGGGATGTCCTCTTGGCCTCCTTCCACTCCTCTAAGGCCATCATTAATGTCTACGCTAATGGGACCGTCTTGGTCCAAGGCCCTCAGGCCAACCTTCACCTCTTTGATAGACGCTTCCCGCGGCTCATCAACTTCCTTTCCTCTCCTGCTGTCCCCCTTCTCTGTCCTCGGCTACCTTGCCTCTACCCTCCCTCCCTGCCCCCTCCCGTGCTCCTTCTTCACCTCCGCAGGGCGTACCTCTGATCTGTACCCCTCCCCGGAAGTCCTTTAAAGATGGCAACCTTCTCCACATTGCCACTCTTAACTCTCGCTCTGCCGTCAAACATTCCTCTGATATCTGCCGCCTTCTTGAGGAACTGGACCTTGACGTACTCGGTCTCACTGAGACATGGTTCACGGCCAGCTCTGTCACCAGCTTTGACACACTCCTACCTGACGTCTACAAGATCCTCTCCGTGCCCAGGTCCAGCCGTGCTGGGGAGGGTGTATCCCTTATCTTCCCTGAGTGGATTCCTGCCACGGCTATTCCCACACAGACCTACTCCTCTTTCGAATGTCTTGTCTGCCGACTCTCTCTCTCTCTCCTAGCCATTCCCTCACCGTGGCTACTATCTATCGGCCACCTGGTCAAATTTCCTCCTTCCTCTCCAAGTGGGTGGACCTCTCCTCCTCACTCCTGTCCTCAACCACTCAACTCCTCATTCTTGGAGACTTCAACATCGACCTGGATGCCTCCTGTCCCCCCTCTGGGCTGTTTTGCGACCTCTGCGACTCTCTCTCACTCTCTATTCTCCCGTCTGGGCTGACCCATTCTGCAGGGCACACTCTAGATGCCCTGATCTCTTCTGACCTTTCCCTCTCTGTCCCTCTCTCCACTCCTCTCTCCTGGAGTGATCACTTTCTCCTTTCTTCCCACCTCACCCTCCCTACGCCACAGGCAAAGCCACCCTCATCACTGCCACCTTCCTTCTCGGTCATCCGACCCATGAAGCGTGTGTCAGTTGAGGCTTTCGCTGCCACCTTCTCGCACCCTCCTCCCCACTCGGCTGACTCCCATCCTGACACAGCCCTCTCCTCTCTCCACTCTGCTATATCTGATACTCTTGATATCCTTGCCCCTGTCATGAGAATCCGTCTGAAGCCCAAAGCCAAATGCAACTCCTGGTATGACTCTGATCTCGTCACCCTTAAACGCAAGTGCAGGGTGGCAGAGAGGAAATGGCGTGCTTCATGTTCATCCTCTGACAAACTGGCCTGTCGCCTGCTCCAGAGGCAATACCGGCTCTCCGTTCTCACCAAGAAGAGAGCCCTTATCCAAGCCCGCATCACTGCGGCATCTAACAATTCTGCCGAACTCTTTAAAATCTGCAAGGAGCTGGCCAATCCTGCTGCAGTATCTACTTCTCCTGTCCCCTCCCAGACCCTCTGTATGGCACTGGCCTCCCACTTCATTTAAAAAACCCAGGACATCCTGTCCTCACTCTCCTCCTATCACATCCCCCCTTTATTCCTTGCCCGTCCTCTGGCCCCTCTGCAGCCACCTCTCCTCTCTCCTTCTCTGCCTTTCCCCTTTTTTCTGCTGACGAGGTTTCGAGAAAAGTCCGATCTATGAAAGTCTTGTCAAAACAGGTCCACCCCTGCTCCTCCAAAACTATCAAGGACCACATCGACTCCTTGGCTCCTGCCCTTGCTGACTTCTGCAATCACTCCTTCGCCTCTGAAGTCTTCCCATCCCCTCTCAAGCACTCCCTTGTGCACCCCCTTCTTAAGAAACCCTCTTCCGACCCTTCCTGCCCAGCTAACTATCGCCCAATCTCTATCACTCCCTTCCTGGTCAAGCTCCTGGAGAAACTGGCCATCTCTCAGCTTAATCTCCTTGCTGAATCTGTTGGTAGCCTTCATGACCATCAGTCTGGCTTCAGAGCCGCCAGAAGCACGGAAACTGCTCTCCTGAACATCCGTGAGGATCTACTCTCGAACCTTGACTCTAACATTCCATGTGTTCTCATCTTGCTTGATCTCTCTTCTGCCTTTGATACTGTCAACCATACCATCCTGCTTAACCGTCTCCGTGATAACCTGGGTATCACTGGTCAGGCTCTGGCTTGGCTGACCTCTTTCCTCTCAAATCGACCCTCCCAGGTCCAACTGGGGTCTTTCCTCTCTGACATCTTTTTCTCTACCTATGGTGTCCCCCAGGGTTCTAACCTCTCTCCCTGGCTGTTCAACCAGTATCTGGCACTTCTTGCCCACCGCATCGCTGCTCTCTGCCCCAACTTTCAGTGCTATGTGGATGATACCCAGCTCATTTTCAGGCTACCCTATGCCTCCTCTTCTCCTTCCCTCATCTCTGACTGTCTTTCTGATATCCAGGAATGGTGTGCCGCCAACAACCTCTGCCTTAATGCCAGTAAGACTGAGATTCTACTCATCGGCACACCTACTCCCTCCTTCCCTGCAGCTCTCTGGCTGGCCTCTCTTGGCCCTCTTCCTGCTCCTACCTGCAAGGCAAAAAACCTCGGGGTCATCTTCGACTCCACACTCTCCTTCCCTCCTCACATTTCTGACGTTTCTAAGAAGTCGCACTACCAGCTGCACCTCCTCAGAGGTATCCTTCCTTTCCTCTCCTTCCCCCAGAAGCTCACTGTCTCCAGAGCCCTGGTTCTCTCTAAGCTGGACTACTGTAACAGCCTCTATCTAAATCTGCCTGCCTCTACTCTCCGCCCGCTGCAACTCATCCAGAACAGGTCTGCGAGACTTGTCCTTGGCCTCAAGCCCAGGGACCGTATCTCTCCAGGACTGAAATCGCTACACTGGCTCCCTGTGGCTGCGAGGATTAAGTTCAAAACCATCTGCATTGTCCACAAGGCCTTCTGGGGCCTTGGGCCAAAATACCTTCAACTCTCTCTTCCTAAATATCTTCCTTCTAGAGCTCTTCGCTCATCCGCCTCCAACTCCCTCAGGGTCAGCCGCTTCTCCAAGCAACGAGTTGGGGGGAGATCTCTCTCCGCAGCAGGGGCCTCCCTCTGGAACAGCCTTCCTGCCTCCCTGAAACTTGAGGAGAACCATTGCCGGTTCCGGAAGCACCTCAAAACCTTGCTCTTTGCTTCTGCTTTCGCTCCCCCTCTCCCCTGCTAAATCACAGAAAATGTACTGAATCAGCAACTGGGCCGCTCGCCAATCCCGGTCCTTGGCACAGCCACTCTCCCCTGCACTGCCTCCCTGGCAACCCTTGCACTAAGGGACTATCTCTGTATCCCACAGCCCCCCTTCCCAGCACTTGTCTGCACTTATCCTGCACTTGCCACCAGCTGGCGCTTATTATTTATCTTGTATTTTACTAATCACTTTGTACTGCAGTTTCCCCTCTCCCTTTCCCCCCTGCACTTTTCCCGTCCCCCCTACCTATGCACTTGCGCGATCTGAATGACACCTGGCCTAGTAGGATCGTTTGTCTGTCTCCCCTTGTTCCCCCCTCCCTGCCTCGTCGCGCCTTGTAACACTTGTGTATGGGCGCGTTCCAAATGCATTATCATATCATATCATATCCTGATCTTGACCTTTCTCAATGTCATCCCTACGTACCGTAGATTGCATGGACATGTGTTTAGGGAGATGAGTACCGAGGTGCTACAGTTAGTGAGCGTTCTTTGTATCCAAGGTGTTTTTAATCCTACTTCGATCTGTGAACTCCGACATGTTTGTGGACATACTGTGCAGTTACCACATGGAGCATGTCCTATGGGGGAGTTGGTATTCAAAAGTGTGGTTTGAACTGGATCGCTGTTCTGTGGTTCTTGGAGAGTTTTTCCCAATTTGTCACGGATGTTAGCTCCTGTACAGGCTGCTCTTCTGGGTTGAGAATGGGCCAGAGTGTTTTCATTTTGCGCTTAATTTGGTTCAGGAGGGTTGAATAACTAAAAACTGTCGTAATGATTTCCTGTGCCGGTGGCTTGGGGTGTTGTTGCAAAGTAATGGCTCTTGGGATATTTCGTGCCCGTCTATGTTATATTGACTTTCTGTTTCGGGTACCATCTATCTGTCAATTGGGTTTTCAGTTCCTTAGCGTGTTTCACATAATCCTCCCTTTTGGTACAAAGTCTTCTGTACCAGAGGAATTGCCCAAAGGGCAGGTTGTCCCTAAGAACCCTCAGATGATAACTGGAGACCGAAAGAAGAGAATTTCTATCTGTGTCTTTTTTGTACACCCTAGAGATATGTCTTCCATTCTCACTGGTGATTGCTAAGTCCAAAAAATAGATCACTTCTTTGCTGGGTTCGATGGTAAAGCATAGATGGGATTGCATTCATTGATCCAAATGTGGAATACTGCTAGCTGTTGTTGTGTTCCTTTTAAAATCATTAATACACTGTTGATGTTGCGACACCATATGGAAATATGATGCAGGAAGGGGTTGGTTACGTGGTAGATATTATCCGTTTGAAATGCATCCACATACAAATTTGCCAGACTGGGGGCAAACATAGCCCCCATGGCAGTGCCTGAAATTTGTTGGTAGAAAGTTTCATTGCAGATAAAAACATTTTTGGTGAGGACAATGTCAGCTAATTCAATAATGAATGAAGATTGTACTTGATATAAGTTAATGCCTGAATCCAGAGATTTCTTGACCATGGACAGGGTGGCTACCTGTGGGATCTTGGTATATAGCAATTCTATATACATATTGACCATCCATTCTTCTTCTGCATCGAAGGCGAGAGTATCAAGGAGCACTAACATCGCCATAGAGTCTTTTAGGTAGGATTGCATCTTAAGGACTTCTTCTTTTAAGAAGAAGTCAACATATTGTGAAAGGGGTTCTAACAGAGATTGTATTCCGGAAACTATAGGCCTTCCTGGAGGGTGCAAGATACCCTTGTGTATTTTAGGTGTTGCGTAAAATGCTGGAATCTTAGGGTGACTGGGGCAGAGGAATGCTACCTCTTTGTTGCTCAGAAAACCTTCTGCTGCTGCCTCTTCAACCAGCGTGTTAATCATATTCATAAGTGTCTGTGTGGGATCCCCTAGCAAATATCAATAGCTGGTTCTGTCTAGGAGAAGGTTATCCACCATGTTGTTGTACTCGTTGGTAACCATCAGAACTATGGCACCACCTTCATCGGCGGGTTTATACTCACTTTGCAATCGTTAGCCAAGGCAGTGAGTGCATGGAATTCAGCCTTAGTGCAATTGGAATGTATGAAAGATATAGGCCCTCATTACGAGTTCGGAGGTAACCATGCCGCTATAGGCGGCATGGCTGCCGCCGAAATCGCATCGGGGTCCGGGTCCTCGGAATGAGGATTTACCGGGCCATTCCAAGTTCGGAAGGCCCGGTAATTCCTCCCTCCAAGGACCCGGACATGGTCCTTCCCCATTCCCATTTCAGCCCCCATAGGGCTGAATGGGAATGGGAGAGGGAGCAAACAACAGGCCATTACGAGAAGGCCCGTTGTTTGCTCCCTCTTCCCCTCCCGGGACCCGGTAAGCACGCCTGGTTTTCCCAGCCGTGCTTACCATGTCCCGCGAGGGGAACTCGTAATGCGGCTGTATGGGGTGAACGCGCCGCCACCTTTTACGGCGCCGTTCACTCCGTACCGCCAGGGACGTAAGGAGGCCCATAGTCTCCTCCATTTTTCTAAACTTTTCAGGAGAGCTTGTTCAAATGTGGCAGATACTACTGTATTGGTGTGAAGAGGTGGAAAGAATTTGGACTTATCCCTAAATCCTGTAGTATTTCATACATCTTCCTTGGCATCTTGCAAGAATTGCTTAAGGCGTATCTTCTGCATGAGTTGGTATATCTCTATTCTAGTTTGGAAGGGGTCGTAAAAGGCAGTATGCACAAATGACAAACCCTTCTGTAATATGATTTCCCCATCTTTGGTGAAAAACATGTGTGGATAAAGATCAGGGAAATGGTAGCTGGGGTCCGCTTCGTTCTCTGCTGCGTGTTACTATTGATGATTGCATCTGCCACCGTTGTTTGCCTCTGTTGGTGCTTTGCATGCCTAAAAAAGGCACATTGGATCTTGTAGGGGTATTAACCAGGTTCGAATTGAACAGTAGGCATCGATTGTCTGAGCCGTTAGATGATCCTGATGATGTTCCTGTTCCGTATTTGCCCATTTTGTAGTTCTTGAATCAAATGTGTGCCGCATCCCTTCAGGCTTGTTTCGCATCTCCTGAATAATAGTCTGTGCATACAAATGGATATTTTTTCTCATGTTCAAATGCTCCTAGATATTTTTTTGATTTTATTAAGTTTTTTTATTCAAATTAAACTCTTTAAAATCTTTGATTGTGTTGTCGAGGGCTGTAAGTCTTATATTATAGATGCCAATCGCTATTTTCAATCTGAGGGCTTCGTTTTTGTCCTCCAATTCCTGCAGCAGTTGTTCCGTTACCCTTTTAGCCGTATTGATTATTAAAATCAACCAGTCCCTCGTGCATTTGTTTGCTATGTCACACAGCACCTTCAGTGCAGTGACACAGGGAAGTCTGATAGATTTAAATAACTTCTCGGAGATAAACTACTGTTTCCCAGAGCAGTAAAGTGTAAAAAATGTTATGTTACCCTTTCCTCACTGAATGGCTGGTGGCAGTTGTTTCATTTTAACTACCATGGTGTGCATTTACCATGGGCTGCGTTCGCAGCTGCAGTAAAGCACCCATGCGTGGCATTTTTGTCAAAATGGCCCTGGTCTTCTTTTTTGCCATTTCTTTGTGGAAACGTCCTTCTTGGGATTTACTCTGTGCGCCAAACCAGGTTTGGTCTCATTGTTCGCTTTGCCTTTGGCGGGATTCACGAGTGAAGGCCGCCATTGGCTCCAGGGTATCTGGGGTAGGCAGGAAATGAGGGAGGTGCCCGAAACTCCCTGTGCTTCGTCTTCTAGGAGACCCAAATGCACTCTGTAGTGATTGGCCGGCTGACTGTCTGGCAAGGACAGCCACCCTTTTGGGCGATTGACAGCTAGGCTGGTATGAATGGGAGAGAAATGAATAAAAGGCAAGGCTTTTGGCTTGGAAGGCAGAGTCGACCACTGGATGAAGGAACCGAAGAAGAACTTGAAGAGGATGCCTACTGCAACTCCTGGATCGTTGGTTTGCCTAGTGAAGCCCTGCTGCTGTGCTGAAACTACAAATTCATATTGACAGAGAAGCCCCTGTAAGGATGACTTCTCCCTTTGAGTTGGTGGGACCATTCAACTCCAAAATAAGCCTCCTCGACATCCTTCTCAGAGCTGGTTGAATTTCCACAGGGTTGCTGCTGGAAACTGTATAGCCAGGGAGAGGAACACCAGATTGTGTACATTGCTTTTATGTTGGTCAGGAGCTTCAGGAAGATCGTCGGTCTCCCAGGAGCAAGACTGACCAAGCCTGAGCCCTCTCAACAGAGTGCGGGACTCCAGAAGCAAGGAAAGTCCATCTTGACAGCCAGGAACTGTGGTGTTGCTATTTGCGGTAGACGCGAGGAACTGAAACACTGAACAGTCACTGATTTGAAGATTACCCGTTGTGAGCGGTGACTGTCCCATTGCAGTGCAGAAGTCCCCGGAAGTCCTCCCTGGGCCTCGGTCATGGGGACAAGAGGAACAGTGAGATCTGCAGAGCTGCACAGGAACGGAAGTCAACTGCTGACCTTTTTCTTCAATTCAAAGGTATTGTTAAAAGTCTGAGAGAACTTACCTTTCGCTGTAGAGTTGCTTGCATCATCATTACCATGGGGCTGAGCGGGTGAGTCGTGGCCTCCGGAGACCCTCTTGGGCCCCCTTTTACCCAGCTTTAGGACCTCGTTTGTCCGTTGGACTCCTCTCCCTTCTCCGCTCCCTTGCTCTCCTGTGCCTTTCTCCTGCCTCCACAACCCGCCCACCACCCTTGATTGGTCCTTCCACCTTCCCATGCTGCCAGGCTTCTGTGGGCCAAACACCATGCTCGCCATTACCATGGGGCTGAGCAGGTGAGTTGTGGCCTCGAGAGACCCTCCTGGGCCCCCTTTTAGCCATCTTTAGGGCCTTGTTTGCCCATTAGCCTCCTCTCACTTCCCCGCTCCCTCGCTCTCCCGTGCCTTCCTCCTGCCTCCCCAACCCGCCCACCACCCCTGATTGGTCCTTCCACCTTCCCATGCTGCCGAGCTTCGGTGGGCCAAACACTGTGCTCGCCATTACCCTGGGGCTGAGCAGGTGAGTCGTAGCCTTGGGAGACCCGCCTGGGCCCACTTTTAGCCATCTTTAGGGCCTCTTTGCCTGTTGGCCTCCTCTCCCTTCCCCGCTCCCTCTCTCTCCCGTGCTTTCCTTCTGCCTCCCCAACCCACCCACCACCCCTGATTGGTCCTTCCACCTTCCCATGCTGCTGGGCTTCTGTGGGCCAAACACTGTGCTCGCCATTACCATGGGGCTGAGCAGGTGAGTCGTGGCCTTGGGAGACCCTCCTGGGCCCCCTTTTAGCCATCTTTAGGGCCTCGTTTGCCTATTGGCCTCCTCTCCCTTCCCCGCTCCCTCGCTCTCCCGTGCCTTCCTCCCACCTCCCCAACCCGCCCACCACCCCTGATTGGTCCTTCCACCTTCCCATGCTTCCATCAGGCGCTGCACAGGTGAGTGAGGCCCTGCACAAGACCCTCCTGGGTTCCTTTTTTTTTAAAAAAGATTGAGAGGCCCGGTTTACCTTCTGGTAACAGCGCCCACGTGGTTCTTTCTCCTGTTCCCCTTTTGCTTCCCATTCCTCCCCTCCCTCCTCCCTCCTCCCTCCTCCCAGACCACCCCTCAACTCGATTGGCTCACTCCTCACTATTAAAGCCATCTCCCCAGGGCAGCTCGCTGCCCGGCAGCCCCTGCGGCGAAGGGCCCCCAGGCCAAGGGCGGCTCCAACAGAGGCGGCTCCACAAAGTGTCTGCAGGTACCTACTGGGGAATCCAAGGAAGGCAGAAGACACCAACAAAACTGTCAGTGTGGCTTGGGTGGGGTGTAGAGCAATTGCTTTACTCCAGAAAGCCCCTGTCACTCTACCTTACCTTCCATAGCGTAGACTGCCATAGACTTTAATAATACATACTTAGGAAGACTTGTGACCACTGTAAATGAATTTTAAATGTAGCCTTGTGATGCATATGCTTGTGCCACACATGTAGGGAACGGAACTTTAGCTTGTGTCGCATCTAGATAGATATGTGACTGCTAACATGTGCCACACTCAGGATTCTGAACTTTAACTTGCGTCGCATCTAGATAGAAATGTGATTCTTAACATGCACCACACTCAGGATTCTGAACTTTAGCTTGCATCGCATTTAGATAGAAATGTGATTCTTAAGATGAACCACACTTAGAATTCTGAACTTTAGCTTGTGTCGCATCTAGATAGACATGTGAATGTCAGCATGTACAGCACCTAGATGGAATCCCATAATTGCAATGGACAGCAATGCCAACTAACCAAGCAGCTAACAATTCCATCCCTCTGCATACACCTCTCAAACTCTAACCAAACACAACCACAAGCCTAAAACACAGCAATCCGCACAAACTTCACAACAATGCAACAACAAAACAAACCGCACATAGACTTCCCCTATTCTATTCAACATTTATATCTGGGCGCTTGTCTGCCTTATCCGCTCGTATGGACTCAATTGTTATTCCTACGCGGATGATACTCAAATCCTGATCCGTTTGGATCATGATCATATTGAGGTCTCAGCTTGTCTTCAAGCTCAATGGCGATAAAACAGAGGTGATGCTGGTGGGTTGCCCTCCCAGCCCCTCACTATGGACCCCCGCTTTTTGGCCTACATCATTGGGCCCCCTGCTTAGGGGTCATTCTCTCTACCTCTCTCTCCATGTCAAACCAGGTTTCAGCGGTCTGTCAATCCGCCCACCACCAGATTAGGGTACTTAAGAGGTTCCTTCCTATGATCCCAGAAGTTATGCGCCCTCCCGTGGTGGCTGCATTAGTCCTTTCACGGTTGGACTATTGCAACACCCTGTACCTCTCTCAGCCGGCGGTCCTTGTCCAGCGTCTCCAACGCATGCAGAACCTGGCAGCTAGACTGGCCACAGGCTCTCCCTATGGAGCACATATCTCGCCAGTGCTTCGCCAACTCCAATGGCTCCCAGTGGCTCAGCGAGTCAAGTTCAAGTCACTGTGTATTGTCCATCTGGCAATCCAGGGTCTAGGAGCTGAGTTTCTTCAAACCAAATTTGTCCGATATATCCCGGAACGCAATCACCGCTTCTCGACCACCAATCTCCTGGTGGTTCCCAGGTACAACCGGGAAAGATTCGGTGGCAGAGCTTTTTCCATTGCTGCGGCCAGGCTATGGAACACCCTGCCACCACTACTCAAGTCTACCTCTAACCATTTGGTCTTCATGAAAGCCCTGAAAACAACTCTATTCTGGCTCTCTGGCTCTTATTGATCTTACTGATCTTACTGATCTTCCTGTTCGGTAGCTCCCTCACCAGCGCCATGATGCCCTTGCGCTTTACAAGTCCAGGTAACATAACATAACATAACACTTCCACAACAGAACACGACGACTATGGACCGTAAAACACCCCAAGCCCAGCCAACGGACCCACCGGGCTGAGGCTGCCAACAGCACATCACTGCTCTTTTGCACTTCTCCAGCTTACTCCCATTAACCCTCTCCTCCCCTTTTTCAGAGCCGCCAGAGTGCCAGGGGACCACTTCGGTGGTGATAGTGCGCGGTACAAATGTCCTTTAACATTAACACTATGTAGGACCAGTCTTTGTGAAACTGTATTTGATCCAAAAAAATCATTGGTTCGATTTTGATTATGAGCCCATTTGGAGTGGCATGTGCCCTAAAATATTTTACCATAAGGGCTCCATGTAGCTCTCTGCAAATTATTTTCTTACGTAATATTTCAATTTCATTCCAGTCATCTGTATTGCTAGCAGGCCAATGTTGGGATCTACACCCAAGATGGACGGATTGGCTAACATGCCTTCAACAAGCTCGTCAGCAAAAGCCAAGTCATTGTTCTCTGCCATATTGTCACCATCTAATATGTTTTTTAGCCGCTATGCTGGTGAAGAAAGGGGCTGAAGAGCCCGCGTGGCGCCAACAGAGGCAAACAATGGTGGCAGATGCAATCATTGATAGTAACACGCAGCAGAGGATGAGGCATACCCCAGCTACCATTTCCCTGATTGTTAACTCATTCACACATGTTCTCACCAAAGATGAGGAAAGCATATTACAGAAGGGTTTGTCATTTGTGCCTATTGCCTTTTTACAACCCCTTCCAATCTAGAATAGAGATGTGCCAACTCATGCGGAAAATACTCCTTAAGCAATTCTTGCAAGATGCCAAGGAAGATGTATCAGATACTACAGGATTTAGGGATAAATCCAAATTCTTTCCACCTCTTCACACCAATACGGTGGAATCTGCCACATTTGAACAAGCTCTCCTGAAAAGTTTAGAAAAAATGGAGGAGAATATACCTTTCATACATTCCAATTGGACTAAGGCTGAACTCCATGCACTCACTGCTTTGGCTAACGATTGCAAAGTGACTATAAAACCAGCCAATAAAGGTGGGCCATAGTTTTGATGGATACCAATGGGTACAACAACATGGTGGATAACCTTCTCCTAGACAGAACCAGCTATCAAATTTTACCAGGGGATCCCACCCAGACACTTAAGGATAAGATTAACACGCTGGTTGAATAGGCAGCAGCAGAGGTTTTCTGAGCACCAAAGAGACAGCCTTCCTCTGCCCCAGTTACCCTAAAATTCCAGCATTTTACGCAACACCTAAAATACATAAGAGTATCTTGCCCATGCCAGGAAGGCCTATAGTTTCCGGAATACAATCTCGGTTAGAACCCCTTTTACAATATGTTGACTTCTTCATAAAAAAAGAAGTCCCTAAGATGTAATCCTACATAAAAGACTCTACGGTGATGTTAGTGTTCCTTGATACTCTTGCCGTTGATGCAGAAGAAGAATGGATGGTCACTATGGATATGGAATCGCTATATACCAAGATCCCACAGGCAGCGACCCTGTCCACGGTCAAGAAACTTCTGGATTCAGGCATTAACTTATATAAAGTACCATCTTCATTCATTATTCATTATTGAATTAGCTGAGATTGCCCTCACCAAAAATGTCTTTATCTGCAATGAAACTTTCTACTAACACATTTTAGGCACTGCCATGGGGGCTATGTTTGCCCCCACCTGACAAATTTGTATGTGGATGCATTTGTAAAGGATAACATCTACCCCATAACCAACCCCTTCCTGCATCATATTTCCATCTGGCGTCGCTACATCGATGATGTACTAATGATTTTCAAAGGAACACAACAACAGCTAGCAGAGTTCCACATTTGGATCAGTACATGCAACCCACATCTTCGCTTTACCATCGAACCCAGCAAAGAAGTGATCCATTTTTTGGACTTGGCAATCACCAGTGAGAATGGAAGACTTATCTCTAGGGTGTACAAAAAAGACACTGGTTGTTTAGCCTGTAACTGTTCCATCTCCTCTTTGGCCCAGATTCACCAGGCAGTGGGCACAGTCTATTGCCCCCCTCCTTATAGTCACATGCACACAGCAATGTTGTTTTTTCATACATTCTAATGTAGGTGCTGCTATAGCATTTGCAGGCATACACAGTACCATTTCAGAGGCATCACACCTACCCAAGATGGCGGCTTGGAGAGGTGGAATGCTCTCTAGTTGCGTGACAATGCTGACTTCATTTCAAATGAACGCCGCCAGCTCTATGTAGCACAGCTCTCTCTGAAGCCGCGTTAGACATTTCGCCCGAGCTTCCGTATCAACTACAGATTTGTAGGTAAGACTGCCACACTACCGCAAGTAAACTGAGCTTTTTATTATCATTAAGGCTCACCTGAGATACCGAATAGCTCATTCTTACTTTCCGTTTCTCTCTCGAGAGCGGTGCTTGCACACGCGCCTCAAAGCATAGAAGTATGGCAGACCGTACGATGAGAATGAGAAAGTAGTTTGCTACTCGAATTCTTCCGGCAACTCTTTGGCAAGGTAACTCGAGCAGGACTTTTTGCTACTTTATCGACCACATATCCTACCTAGCAATGAACAACAACAGATATAAATTATCTTCTTTCGTTCTCCAGTTATCATCCGAGCGCTCTTAGGGACAACCTGCCCTTTGGGTAATTCCTCCAAGAGAAAGAAGACTCTGTACCAATATGGAGGATTATGTGAAACAAGCTAAGGAACTGAAAACACAATTGACAGATAGAGGGTACCCGAAACACATAGTCAATACAACATATAGACAGGCACGAAATATCCCAAGATCCATTGTTTGTTTGTTTGTTTGTTTATTTATAGGGCGCCCGAAAACCCTTGGGTAGCTGGGCGCACAGAATAACAAGAATGCCTAGAACTTGGTTACAGGTTGCATATTACAGGTTGTTGGTAACATAAATTGTATACAGTAATTAAATTATGTACATTCTTTACATGTAAGGGTGGAAAGGTAACAAATTATAGACAGTAAATACATTATGTACATTTTACATGTAATAGTGGAGGGGTATGTGTGTCAGGTCACAATGCTCAGGGTCACCGGTTTCAGAGGTCATTGCGTCGAAGCCAGGTGCGGGTATGGTGCCTGAAGCTGTTGTAGGGCTGGTCCCTTCTTAGTTCAACTGGTAGGGCGTCCCAGTACTGGGCTGCTTGCACAGGGAAGCTATTACCTCCTGTTTTTTTTTAGTCAGAATCTAGGGGTTTGGAGGCAGAAAGAGTTGGCTGTTCTGGTTGGTCGTGCAGTGGTTTTTCTTATTATCCTATCCCTAAGGTATGGGGGGGCTGCATTGTTCAGACATTTGAATGTTAGTGTGACAATTTTGTAGGTGATCCTATCGCTAATTTCTAGTTGTATTTTCTCCGCACATTCCAGATGTGCTCTTTAGCTGGGAGGTTCAGGGCCGTTCTGAGCGCGTTGTTTTGTAGGGTTTGAAGTTCATTGATGATGTATTTATTTGTGCCTGCATAAAGTGCATTGCAGTAGTCCAGTTTTGAGAGGATTAGTGCATTGGCTAGGATAATGCAGCTAGCTGGTGAGAGAAAGGGTCTGCATGCTTTAATAAATTCACCGGTATAGGCTGTGGATGAGGCCAGGGAGTTCACTTGTTTCCTTAGGGACAAAGTGGAGTCCAAATAGAAACCTAGGGTTTTCACCTCTTTGGCGACGGGGATTATATTGCCATCGATATTTAAGGAGCTGTAGTTGGAATCAAGTTTTTTTAGGTTGTTGGTTGAGCCTAGAATGAGGATCTCTGTTTTTTCATCATTCAGGCAGAGGCCATGGGTTGCCATCCATGCCTGAATGAGGGTGTACATTTTGTTTACTAAAGCTGTATCCGTAGTGAAATTGCCCGAAAGGGGGATGAGGATCTGGGTGTTGTCTGCATAATTTGTGTAGGTGACACCCAGTCTGTCCAATTTGTCGAATAGAGGTTTAGTAAAGATATTATACATCGTTGGCGAGACACAAGAGCCCTGTGGGACTCCACATGTTGTCTGGATAGGGTCTGCAGAGTCTAAGGTGGAGAAGACTCACATGCTTCTGTTGTCGAGAAAGGATTGGATCCAGGCTATGGCTTCACTTGAGAAGTGGGTGGCTGACGCTAGGTGTTTGCAGAGTACTGCGTGGTCCACTAGGTCAAAAGCCACCGACAGATCAAGGAGGAGTAGCATAGCTGTGTTTCCTTCATCGTTGAGCTCGTCAATGTGGGCTTTGAGATCTATAAGGGCGGTCTCAGTGCCGTGTTGCGATCTGAAGCCCGATTGACGAGTGCCGAGGAGTTGGTTGGTCTGTAGGTATTTTTGGATTTGGAGATAGGCCAATCCGTCAATTATCTTCAGGAACAACACCCCAAGCTTTGCAACAACACCCCAAGCCATTGGCACAAGAAAACATTACGGTAGTATTTAGTTATTCACCTCCATTGAACCAAATTAAGCACAAAATCAAAACACTCTGGCCCATTCTCAACACAGGAGAGCAGCCTTTACAGGAAACATCTTTTGATTTAAAGCGAAGAAACTAACATCCGCGATCAATTGGTAATAACTCTACAAGAACCACAGAACAGCGATCCAGTTCAAACCAAACTTTGGAATACCAACTCCCCCAAAGGGCATGCTCTGTGTGGTAACTGCACAGTATGTCCACAAACATGTCGGAGTACACAGATCGAAGTAGGATTAAAAACACCTTGGATACAAAGAATGCTCACGAACTGTAACACCTCAGTAGTCATCTACCTGATCACATGTCCATGCAATCTACGGTATGTAGGGATGACATTGAGAAAGGTCAAGATCAAGATTATTGAACACAAATCAAAATTGTCACTCATTTCCTTCAAGCTGGACATAGTGCAGATGCATTGAGATGGACAGTCTTTGAACACATACGCCTGACTAGACGTGGAGGAAATGTACATGACATGCTACTAAATAGAGAACAGAGTTGGATTTTTAGACTCAAGACCAACAGACGTGGCTTGAATGAACAAATACAATGGAATGAATTGGCAGTTATGCATGGCTAACTAGCTGATAGTATCAGCTCCACTATTTCTAAGGGCACGTCCCCCAGTCCTGGATAGAACAAGCAACGTTCACAGCCTCACCCCTTCCACAGCACCAGCTGTACCTCTAATTTTTTGAGTGCCTCTGACTTGCCTCCACACCTCTAATGCAGTTTAACACATGAATAGAGAGTTAATTGGCTTTAATACATATTACAGGAACAGTTGTGCTCTTGTTCCATATCAGCGAATCACTTATGTGAGGCATATCAGAACACGATTTAGTGTTCCATCAGTGAAGTTGCATGTACCTTCCTAGGTCCTCCACCGGGTGATCCAAATCTGTGCACACTTCCATACAGATGCACAGTACATTATGTACCAGCTTTCCTGAATGGGATCAATACATATTTGGAATTATACCAGTTCATCAATGCCCCCTCTCCAATACACTTCGATGCACTGGTTGTTTAGCCTGTAACTGTTCCATCTCCTCTTTGGCCCAGATTCACCAGGCAGTGGGCACAGTCTATTGCCCCCCTCCTTATAGTCACATGCACACAGCAATGTTGTTTTTTCATACATTCTAATGTAGGTGCTGCTATAGCATTTGCAGGCATCCACAGTACCATTTCAGAGGCATCACACCTACCCAAGATGGCGGCTTGGAGAGGTGGAATGCTCTCTAGTTGCGTGACAATGCTGACTTCATTTCAAATGAACGCCGCCAGCTCTATGTAGCACAGCTCTCTCTGAAGCCGCGTTAGACATTTCGCCCGAGCTTCCGTATCAACTACAGATTTGTAGGTAAGACTGCCACACTACCGCAAGTAAACTGAGCTTTTTATTATCATTAAGGCTCACCTGAGATACCGAATAGCTCATTCTTACTTTCCGTTTCTCTCTCTAGAGCGGTGCTTGCACACGCGCCTCAAAGCATAGAAGTATGGCAGACCGTACGATGAGAATGAGAAAGTAGTTTGCTACTCGAATTCTTCCGGCAACTCTTTGGCAAGGTAACTCGAGCAGGACTTTTTGCTACTTTATCGACCACATATCCTACCTAGCAATGAACAAATGCCTATATTTTTTTGCATTTCCTTGCCACAGGAAGGAATGATCCTTGCTATTGACAACAAGATGGGATATTTGTTAGTTGGTTTTCCATTCATATAAACAACTGCCTTGCCTCTAGACAGTTACATACGGCGGCTGGGTGAGGATGTTTTGAGTTATATTTAAGCCACTCTAGGTCACTAAGTGCATGGTAGATACCACAGATGTATCTCAGACCACACAAGATAGTCCAGCTCTGATCTCCAGCGGTGTGAGAGCCTGCATACTGAACAGGGTTTCCTTTCCCATCCCACTCCTTTCCTGGGTCCCACCCGTCACAGGTGCATGAATTTGGAGCCAAAGTTGGGTTGTATTGATTCTATAGCACACAGCTATCTTGTGACCAAGAAGCACGGTAACCTACTTACACTCCCTTATATCCCTCACCAAATAGGTGTTTGGATAGTGTTCAGAGGTTTGTTTTAGCCCCTGAACCCCTGCTTTTGTTGCTTTACTCCTAGGTAGCAGAAGTGTTCCAGAGACCACCTCTCTCGAAGGAATCCTTCCATTAAGAATAACAGGTCCTGAAGAAGATGATCCCAATTATAAGAACCATTGAAACTAGTTGACCATACAGGGCATGAGTGACCTCATGCTAAAGACAATGACCAATACAATTGAACTGGGACATGTCTAATAATGAGTGATATTTTTATGTGTAGACAATTACATTAGCCTATGGCAGACTAATGTTGTTCCCGCTAGCGAGAACATTTTTTTATATTGCCGATCACACAGTATGGGCTTATGATGGTTGTGCCAGCCTCTCAACTATGGTAATTAAAAGACAGAAGAAATCCTAATGTGAGGATTGTGGACCACCATTCGAACAGAGATGGATATAATGCACATTACGTCTGTTCATATTAGCCTCTACTAGCCCTTACAGGTGTGTTTCTTTTTAGCATCTTATTTGGTATGCTTGGAATATATGGTATGAAAGAAGATTTAGATATGGTCAGACTCTTCTCTATCCCCTTTTAGATAGGTGATACCCCACTCGGAGCCTAGGGAGAGAAGGCAGCACAGCGGTAGGGACAGGGTGTTCTTCCTAAAGGGAGAGCAGTCTTATGTGTATGAGTGGTACCTAGATACCATATGGATGGGAACCGCTTCTTCAAATGTTATGTGAGTGTGCCATGCAAATATCGTTGTGTTGTTACATCTTCAATTTTGGGATATGTGTCAGGGAGTGTGTTCAGATATTTTGGCTTTATCTGGGATGTTGCAAAGCGTTAGGAACTGTAAGTGGTCCTGACACCCAAGACCATGAATTCAATTTAAATAGACATTGGGCCTCATTACAAGTTTGGAGGTAGCCATACCCTTAACAAGGGCATGGCTACCCCCAAACTCGGGCCCGGCACGGGTCCTGCGAAAGGGGAATAACTGGGCCATTCTGACCTTTGTGGACCCGGTAATTTCTCTTGCGCTGGAAACGGAGCCGGAACATCACCATTCCCAATTGAGCCCCTATAAGGCTCAATGGGAATGGGGAGGATGGTAGCAGCGGTACCATTCATAACGGTACCATTGCTACCATCCTGTTCTGCTCATGGGTGCCGCTCTGCACGCCTGTTCTGACCAGGCGTGCAGAGCAGCACCCGCGAGCAGACCTTGTAATGTGGTGGCATGGTAACAACGGCACTGGTTGAACTACAGGCGCCGTTGTTGCCTTACCGCCACAGATGTAATGAGACCCATTACCTCAATCTTCTCCCCGTGAAGTGATAACTCTGCTTCAAGCAGCCAAGTAAATGTAAATGCTGTGCTTTATAAACAGTTATTGAAATAACATTTAGTATTGCATTAAGTAGACTAACTGAGCCTGGTGATCTGTATCTGCTTTCAATATTATATATTCATGTTACTAGAATAGAATATATTTAATATAAACATAGTGTGAGAGGGAGCACAGACATAGAGGCTCAGTAGACCGAAGGCTGTTCCTTCAGGGGTGTAAATAAACAATACTAAATGTTTATAAATCAAACACGATACTCCACAGGACACAATATACAATCAACCCAACTCTCTGTCACGATTTTCCCCCCTAGAAGCTCTGGTGCCACTGGAAGCGCCACACGTTTATCCCACCAATGTGCCCCATGTTCTAGTGTTTCTGTCCCCAGCCGCCCTCCCGTTCTACTTGACTGTGCTGACTCTGCCACTCGGCGCTTTGCAACCCTAGTTACTTTTCTTATGGACTAGACACTGCTTTGTGTTTTCCTTGCTCCCAGTCTGCCTTCTTCCCCACTCCTGCTTGCCTTCATTGTCCCTCTTCTTTCTGCCTTTTCATTCCTGCTTCCTCATGCTCAACACTGCTTGCAGCCTGCCACTGCTTTCGTTCCTCCTCCGGCTGCTTACTTCTGTTTTGTTGCCTGGAATTGTTTGGATTATCCTTGTGGAGTATTCCTACAGCAAATCTTCACGAGTGATTATTACTTACTACCAGATCTACATAGAAGACCCAGCCTTCTTCAAGAAAATTTTTTTTTTTTTTTTTCTGGCAGGAGGCTTTTTGCTCTGTTTGGGCTGGTACCGGTCGGCACACCATTCTGTCCTTTTGTTTACCTTTTCTCAGGACATATTGGTGACCTCCCGGAACAGACCCTATCTCTTTGAGAAGAAGAGTGCCACCAGGAGAAAGAAGATGGACTCTACAGCTGAACTATCGGAATTCGGAAACTTCATCATCAGGTGAGTGTGAAGACGAGAAGTCAACTATTTTCGAGACTCTCACACACATCTCTTGACACTCACATGCGAAATTCCCATCTTAGAAAAGTCTGTAAGGGGAACTATATACCACAAATGGAATCCACCAACACATACTTTTCACATACAAAACACCCAAAACTAAGAGCAAATTCATATATATTTTGGAAGCTCAAAAGGACCAGTTCTCCAATGACACTTAACTGAGGCAAACCATTGCACCTACTTCATAGTCTGAACTATGTACCGTACGTAGCACCAAAAACTTGCAAATGCGAAAAGCAATACGTTGGAAAGATGTTGGAAATACCCCAAATGAAGTTACCAAATGCATTGGTGAGCAGCCTTCACATATAAAGACTAGACATTAGCTTTTCCAACTGGTTAGCCACTAGATACAAGAAGCACCTGGAGAATTACCTAAAATATATCTTCATTGATGAAGTCAACCCCAATTATGATAAAGAATTGACAGACCTGTGACTCTCATTTTGAACACAAATGGATAATTACTATCGTGGTGTGAGGCACAGTGTGTCATGTTGTATTTGTTGGTTCTGCTTTTCCTCTGCTGCTCGGGAGTCTGTTCACACTATCCATTGAAGAAAACAGGAGGAGCTACACTATTTAATCTACTCGCAGACATGGAGCATGGCATGGTGTGAGGCACAGAGCGTCTTGTTGTACTTTTTGGTTCTGCTGTTCCTCTGCTGTTCGGGAGTCTGTTCACACTATCCATTGAAGAAGAAAGGAGGAGCTACCCAATTGAATCTACTCACTGGCGTGGAGTGTGGTGTGGTGTGAGGCACAGTGTGTCTTGTTGTACTTGTTGGCTCTGCAGTTCCTCTGCTGCTCGGGAGTCTGTTCACTGTATCCATTGAAGAATAAAGTAGGAGCTGCCCTATTTAATCTACTCACTGGCCCGGAGTGCGGCGCTGTGTGAGTCACACTGTGTCTTGCTGTATTTGGTGGTTCAGCTGTTCCTTTACTGCTCAGGAGTCTTCACACTATTCATTGAAGAAGAAAGTAGGAGCTACCCTATTTAATCTACTCACTGGGGTGGAGCACGGCACAGTGTGAGGCACAGTGTGTCTTGTTGTACTTGTTGGTTCTGCTGTTCCTCTGCTGCTCAGGAGTCTGTTCACACACACATCCATTGAAGCAGAAAGGAGAAGCTACCCTATTTAATCGAAACACTGGTGCGGAGCGCAGCGCAGTCTGAGGCACAGTGTGTCTGGTGCCTGGTGACTGAGTGCCTGATGACTGAGATGGACACAACCCGACCAGCTATCTCGACTTCACGGCAATGAATGCTTCTGTTTAACAAGGATTACAAATAAAAGTGTCAGAGAGCAGAGCCGGTTTGTTTACCTAGAATTTTCTGGGTATTCTTTTACTACAAAGAGGCTGTTGATCCTTTCATTGTGAATTCACCTGCGTCTTGGGTGCATCTTGATATCAGTAGGGGAGCTACTGCAAGCTTGTTCTTTGAGCCCCTGTGGGTTTTTCAAAAACTTTTGACTGCCTCCACTTCCCCCTTGACTTTAGGAGTGACTTTGGGACGTTTCCTTCAGGCTCCTCATTTATGAATTACCAAAGGAAGTGACTGCGGGATATTTCCTTTGAGCTCCTTATTCGGGATCTACTGTAAGAAACATTTATTTGACTAATGTTCCTGCCTTGCTGCCTGTTTGCCTGGAATCCCTGCACCTGTGACTTTGTAATTTAATATTATAAAGAGCTGGACTTTTATTCTCTTTTTGTTGCACCTTTTTTATCACATTCTGTTTTACCTATAGTCCCTTAAACTTGTGAACCTATGAATTGTGATATTTTTAAAAAGAGCTGGCATTTTTCTATTGATATTTTGCTACGTACTTTGATTAAGTGATCCTTTTAATTTATTGAGATTGTGTATTTATGCGGTTAGTGGACCCACTTTGTTAAATCTTGGCCTCTTTTTGTGTGGTTTAATTTTTTCTATCTCATCCTAGAAATGCTGCAAAATTATGTTAGGAGCCAATTGACCAATTTGACGACAAACAAGTCAATGAAGAGCTTATTATAGCTTTGCCTCAGACCATCGATCCATTGTGTGGCCAACAAATGATTGATGTTAACCATACAGCCGAGATACAGGCTGCTGATGGAATTTGTACCACTTGCCATGACAAATGTATAGCGATGGTCCAAATTAATAATGGAGGGAAAGTCAACCCTATCTTGACTGCCATTACTGATAATTTAGTGGAAGACTAATTTAGTACTCCCGATGTCGTGGCAAACAGCCTATGTAGCTCCCATTTTCAAACACGTCGAGAGAGACCAGGCTAGGAATTATTGTACTATTGCCTTAATAAACGCATACTGTATACTGTTCGCCTCTACGTTGTTGAATCACCTAAATGAGTGGATAACACATCACCTATACCTTCACCAGAGCAGGAGCTCTGGCTGCTTCCCTCTGAGCTGCAGGAGCAGCCTCAACATCACCTTTCCCAACTGCTGCGTGTTAAGGTAAGCTTTAGGGTAATACTCATATCCCCCTAAGCATTATTCACATTTATATTTGCTAAATGCAAATTTCGTAAGTATATCATCAAATAATTGCCAAGAATTAGGCAAAGCCAGAGATTGGTGCACTCCAGTAGCTTTATTTACCATCTGCCCTTAGGGACACAAGGTTTTTCCCTTCAGACATGGCCGCCTTCGAAAATGGACCATTATCACTCTGAGCCCTTGGGTCCAGAGCCATCCGGATTAGCTGCTCTCTCCTAATAGAGCCAATCACATCTCGCCGGCAGGCGAGCGCTGGCCTTCACAATAAGGCATTCGAAAAAAGGCTCCTGACTGAGCTGACCGAGCTGGCGTGCTGCTAGCTGCCTGGTCCCTCATCCGTCCTGCTCGCGTACACTACATCAGGTGAGACTAGTCCTCAACTCACTTATCCCTGTGGTATGCCTCAATACAGCCTTTCAATACAGCAATATCCATGACTGCCCCCTCAGTATAAGGCTGCTCACCCCACTCAAGTGATTGCACTAAACATACCAGCTGCAGCACTGACCCACATCCGCCCCTGTAATCTGTCTCAACCCTTAACCCTGTTGAACTCTCCGACTCTTGCTTCAACCTTACCACCTATACTAAAACCAATGGTCCTTCGAAATCACCATCGCCCATCATTTATATTACGGCCGTTGCTGTGTCTGTTAACCTCTCAAGAAAATGTATGGACTTTAGCACCACAGCCACAAGCTCTTTGTTGCATGACTAAATACAGCAAACTGTTCTTACTCTGCCTTAGGATTGCCCTGAAAATAAAGCTATTCTCTATTTTTACTGATGCAAGTCTGCTGCATGTTTTGATCGCTTCACAAGAAAACTCTGACATATTAACTGTGATTTATATTGTGTCAGAATTTCACCTAGCCTGTATAAACTCTCACTGCCTACTACAATTCCACTGTGACTGAGTATAAACGGCACTTAGCTAGCCTTAGTCATAATTTACTCTCTTAAATTGTTCCAAGTTTTATCAGTGTCTAATGCTAATATAGAACTGACTCAAGACAGCCCATCACACATATCTAAGGTAAACCGAAGCCTGCGCATATCCAATCCATCATTAACACTTGGCCCTAAGACGCTAACAACTTGCATGATATCTACAGTACTCTGTTCAGGTCCCTATTCATCAAGTTACTGTCATCTTTGTAATGGTTGCCACCTGCCGCTGTCCCTGTTCAACCATACAAAACTGCAATTATCCGTAGATAAGTGCAACACCCTCCAATCGTTAATAGTAAAAATTCATGCGTAAGGACGCCACATGAACCCTTCCAAAAAAACCAAACCCTACTTAAAGGGTGTGAGTTCTAGAGAAAAGACAGTATGTGTAAGAATGCATTTATTTTATTCATTAATCAAATATAGTCATACCTTTTTTTTTTACAAAAAATCACATTAACACATTAATATCACATCTATAAAAAATCGATTATTCAAAAACACATATATCACACCAACAAAAAGCTCACATCTCGCACATAATTTCACACATACTGTTTCATCCCCATTCATACAAAACACCACTCGTACTTTTGCAAAGGTCGTAATCTTTATAATTCTGTTCTGTAATCAGAACATCCCATCTATTTGGGTTTATACCTTGTTCGCTCAAAAAAGGCCTGATTGGCAATATTTTAGAAACCAAAGACAGGGTAAATGTTACAAGGTGGTTGCTCTTGAACGTGTATGAACCCAAGTTAGAGCCAACTCTGGGAAGAGTAGGCTCTATGGTGATGTTGACTTGAGTTTCGGGCAACTCGATCGGCCTATACAATTTCCGTCTAGTGCACCTCATCAGGACATGTACAATACAAAAAACAGACAGTTGTTTTTGTAAAAAATCAAGTTGGTGTGAATTAAATATTGTCCACTGTTCAGTGTATAGTTTCTTCCACTTTACAGGATACCAATTTTCTGTAAGCCAAAGGTGTTTCCAGGTGAGCCACCAAATTATGTTATGATAACTTTCAATGCAATGTCTTCATGCAGTTTTATCAAGGCCACACCAGATGGAAAGTTCCTTCTTAATAAGGGTGCTATTTTTGTCTTGCAGTTGTGTCACTTGTCAACCATACAAAGTATTCTTCAAACGAAAAAACAATGTGAACCAGGTAGTTCTGGGGGATGTGGCCATCGATGCAAGGGTCCCTGAGTACTCTACCAAATAGGTACTGGATGTATTTTTCTGTCTCACACTATTAGTGTCTTCAAACACTCATACTGAGCATTCCTGACCCACCATACGTGATCTATGTTACTCTGCATCCACCTGGTCCTGGTTCAAGCCTAACGTTCACATTACAAACCTAATTCGCTACACAGCAAATGGAAAACTGCCTTGTATTCCTACATGTGCTGATGATTGTGCTTTATTGAGCAACTTGCCTCCTTCTAACGCGCCTATATAACCCCACCGTGCCATCACTCTTGTAGCCTTACCCATCTGTCTGATCAATGCCGGCATATCTTACGTTAGCCAATATGTAGCATAGCTCTGTGCCCACTCACATTCCACTCCTGCTCATTGCTCCTATTTGCCATGTGATTGTGCTCATTCGCCTAGCACTATTTGAACCTGTTCATAGTGCCCTGCAGCCTTAGCCTCTGTCCCAAAATCGACACTAGTCCATTCCTGAAAGTTGATATCAGCTCTTCTTGATGCAATTGATGAGATTGATGAGATTACACTTGTAAGTGACTTTGGCCCACTCCTGGAAAGTTGATTTCAGCCTATTTGATGCAAATGATATTACACCTGTAAGTGACTTTAGCCTACTCCTGAAAGTTGATGTTAGCCTATTTGATGCAAATGATGAGATTACACCTGTAAGTGACTTTAGCTCACTCCTGAAAGTTGATTTTAGCCTACTCTGATGTAAGTGTCACTAGCCCATTCCTAAAGTAATATCAGCCTACGTCTTGTTAACTTCACATCTAATGGATAAAACCCCTCCTATGGCCACCCAAATAGTCTACCTAGGCTAGATAATCTGTCCTAGCCAAGTCTATGAACATGAACAGAATCCCAAGGACCCAGACATCCCAATCTCTATTAATCCTCCTCGTGATAATGGCCTTGGCATTAGTGGCCACATGCCCACTGAAGGACAGGAACATGAGACTTAGATCAAGATTGCCCCGCCATTCCGAACCTAAAACAAACTGGACTAGTAGACACCACACACGTAATGTTGCCCAACCTGCCGAACTATCTACTAAACGTGAACAGCAGAACAGTTCCCACAACCTGACCGCACTTCTCGCCACCATGATGGAAACCTCCCCAAAAGTTAAGATACCCACAACTTAATGGCTACCTACTACCAAACCCAAAAGTACCCTATCACTAGCAGGGTCACTTATCAATGCCAGATCCCTGGTGGCCCATGCTGCTGATATTGCAGACACCATAACTAACGAGAACCTGGGCCTGCTTGCCATAACTGAAACCTGGCTTTACGAGGCAGCAGGACCGGTCCTTATGATTGCCGTACCAGATGATTACCAAATACTCAGAGCTGATAGACCAAACGCCAGAGGCGGTGGTCTAGCCATCATCTTCAAATCTAATCTACCCATCAGACTTGCTACCTCTCCTTCCTACCAATCCTGTGAGATACCTCTAGCTAAACTCCCCTTATCCAATAACCGTACTCTTACAATCCACCTGGTATACAGACCACCAGGACCATTAGGAACCTTCATGGATGACCTGACATGCCTCCTAGCCAATAATACCAAAGACCATGCACAAATCCTGTTGCTAGGTGACTTCAATCTTGGCTTTAATGACACTGATGACAAACACACCCAATCAGTCACTGCACTACTGAAGGATCATGGGCTAACACAAAAAGGCGTCACCCCTGCCCACAACAAAGGATGGACCCTAGATGGGGTCGCCGACCTCAACTGTAATATTAACATGACCAATATTACCCCGCAATCCTGGACTGACCACTATCTAATCACCTTCTCTGCCACTCTAGACCTCATCTGCCCCAAAACCATTGTTATGGCACATCCACTCCCCACTAGAAGTAAAAAGGATATTACAGCAGAAAAAATACTCCCTCACCTTCTTCCCGCCATTTACAACATAGCTAGCAATACTGACCCCACCTTACTAGTGGAGGTCTTCAACAGCGCCATGACCAAGGCCTTGGACACTATTGCACCTGTCAAAATCCGTAAAGGCAGACAGAAATCTCACTTTAATTCCTGGTTCATACTCCACCTTAAAGAATTGAGACTCCAAAAAAGAAAGTTGCAATCAACTTGGTGCCACTCTCCTACTGATGAGAATAAAGCCAAGCTAACAAACCTATCCAAACTGTACAAGAAAGAAATAATTAACACTAAAAAGAATACATTTAACGACAGAATATCTAAGGTGAAGTCAGACACCAAGGAACTATTCTCTATCCTTTGAGAAATGGAATCACTGATACCTCTGCCAGACAACACTCCCAAGGATAATTCTTGGTGTACGGACATACATAATGCTCTATCTAGAAAAGTCTCTTCCTTCCAACTTAAAATAGCCAAAAAGAAAGAATCACTGCTTCTAACTGAGCAGCAAACCCCACCAGCCACACTGGACACCACCCCCGTACCATTTAGCTTCAAGAACATGTCTATCTCTGAGACTGAAAAAATCATACTCTCGTTAAAATCTTCAAACTGCAAAGTAGACAACTGCCCGGCACAAATTATAAAGGATGCAGCTAGAGACTTAGCCCCTTTCATCTCGAAGCTCATCAATGCCTCATTCAAGACAAACTAGGTGCCTAACAATCTCAACGAATCCTGGGTGCTCCCACTGCTCAAAAAACAAACATTAGATCACTCCATCCGGACTAAGTTTAGATCCATCACCACAGTCCCTTTTTAATGAAAATTATCGACAGAGTAGCTTATATGCAAATACAGAACTATCTGGAAGTCAACCACCTTTTAGGATCATGCCAGTCTGGCTAACGCCCACTCCACAGCACGGAAACAGCCCTAATAGACCTTAAGACCCAAATTGACGAGTTGAAGGACAATGGGAAATCAGCTATGCTACTCCTCCTTGACCTATCCACAGCCTTTGACCTGGTGGATCACGCAGTCTTACGCAACCACCTTAGGTCAGCTGCCCATTTCTCAAGCGATGCCATAACCTTGGTTCAGTCCTTCCTTGCTAACCGTACAATGAGAGTCTTCTCCCCATGAGCAGCTGCTGAGCCCATACAAGTCTCCTGCAGCGTACCCCAGGGATCATGTGTTTCTCCGACCATGTATATCACCTTTACTAAGCCCCTGTTTGACAAGTTGGATAGACTGGGCATCACCTACACTAATTACGCAGATGACACCCAGATCATCATTCCCCTTTTGGGCAACTTTCCAGTGGACTCGGCCTTAATAAATAGGATATACCTCCTCATTCAGGCATGGATGGCATCTCACAGCCTATGCCTGAATGACGACAAAACTGAGTTATTGATCCTAGATTCAGAGATAATCATTAAAAAACTCAGACCCCAGCTATGCCTCCTTCAACATTGACAATAACGTCATCAAAGTGATGCCCACAGTCAAAACACCAGGCTTCTACCTGGACTCTGCACTTACCCTTAAGAAGCAAATCAACTCATTAGCATCATTAACAGCATATACATGCAAACTGATACGAGCCTGCAGACCATTTCTCTCTGAAACCAACTGCATCACCCTGGCCAACGCCTTAATAATATCCAGATTGGACTACTGCAATGCCCTGTATGCAGGAGCCAATAAGTACATTATTGACAAAATGCAAAGGCTTTAAAACAATGCCCTTAGAGCAGCTCTAAATATCCCTAACAGAGAGCACATCTCTACATTTAGAAGAGATGTCCACTAGCTTAAGATCAACGACAGGATCCTCCTTAAAACACTCTCTCTCACGTCCAAAAACCTGAATAACATAGCTCCCCCGTACCTTGCAGAAAGAATAAACAAGAGACTCACTACCCGCCCCATGCGATCTGCCAACGCTTACACTTTAGAGATTCCCAGATTTAAGCGTATCACAGAAGGCGGCTCCAGCTTCCCGGGTATAGCCATGCAATCCTGGAATGCACTCCCCCTTGATATCAAAACAGACTAACCCTATTCCAGATTTAGACGGAAAGTCCTCACCTGGATATGGACCAATGACTCCTAAACCTGCTGCTATCGACTCCTAAACCCTTCTCGTCCCTGTGCTCACACCTCAACTGCACTTGCTACTAGGCTTGCCTGTCAGGCCCTACCGTTCTCAATGTATATGCTACTTTTGTAACACTCGACTGCAAACATGTAATACCTATATGTGACCACTAGTCCTTGCATTCTATGTGGCAGTAACCCTGTGTATTTCTTGTATGTACATATCTACTCTTTAACTAAGCTTTAAGTTTACTTGTAAAATTGCGCCCAGCTACCTGAGGATTTGGCGTGCATTATCAAATAAATAAACAAACAAACGGACAAACAAAAAAGAAATAAATATATTTCAGGCGGTGTTTCGGACAGGTTATTCTACCAACCAAAATGGTGTGGTGATGAGGGCGCTACAGGAACGCATGGTGAAATTATGGTGGAGACATTATTGTGGTCTCAATTGACCTCTCGACAGTCTTCAACCGCGTTATCCGTAGCTGTCTGAGGTCTAAACTTGCGAAGTGGGGGACGCCGGGGGGTCTACTGCGATTTATTATGGCTCTCTATGAGAATGTAGGGATCCTGGTTAGACCTAATCTGAAAGGGGATTTGTCCCGGAGGATCGCAACTTGTGTGGGCCTGAGACAGGGATGTGCTCTTGCCCCCAGTCATTTTAACCTATATGTATCCGATATTGGGGACTACCTAGTGGAGGTAGGTTTGCACACCCTGAAATAGGGTAAATTGCGCATCCTTTGATTGGCTTACGCTGATGATTTTCTGCTCCTCGACTGCACCAAAGTGGGCCTTCAGCATTTAATTAATTAATTTGTAAACTATGCTGAAGAGAACGGACTGCTTGTTAACGCTAGGAAAATAAGTGTATTGGTGCTGTCGAGGGGACGTAAAACAAAAAGGCAGAATTGGAGTATGTAAGGGGTTCCTATTGACAATAGATCTAGTTTGCTTTCTTTGGGGTTCCCTCTCATGGCCCAGCCCTTAGGGACTGGACTTTGCTCCTTCCTCAGACAGAAAGCTATAACTCTTTCCAATCAAATTATTAAATTGAAGCAAAAATGTGGGTGCTTTTCTGTTAAATCTGCGGTCTGCTTTCATGAGGGCAAGGCTGTGCCAAAACTCATCTACGGGATGGAATTACATAATTATAAGCTGGTGAAATTTTGGGAAATGTTAGAGGGACGATTGTGGAGACGGATGCTTAAGCTACTCAACACTATTCAAGTAGCGGCTATCAGATATGAACTGGGAATAGCATCCCTAGAGGCCCGGGTCACATGGAGACTCTTATCCCTCTTCCATATAATGATTTTTCCACTCCCTAATACGCTTTATGTAGAGCACGGCAAAATATTGGAGACGTGTAGATCAGGACATGACTCTGATATGTTTTTTATTGGAATACGGGATACATGTGAGCAGTCTTTGAGAGATCTTAACATGGGTAAGGAGACTTTGGTCACTAATCCCAGAAGGGCCAAAAGATTGTTATATCAGAAAGGCTGGATCTTAACAATAGCTAGATTTCACTCATATCCGTGTTTGATTCACCTGTAGGGGGACCATAAGAGACGATAGGCTATTTCGCCACTTTTTTTAAATCGATACTATCGGACGATTCTAATAAAACTAAATTGGAATATTTTGCCAACCCCTGAGGTGTTATCACGCAGGAAAATGATAGGCTCAGATGATTCCTACTGTCGATTTTGTAACAAACGCGGAGAAATCGAAAGAGTGAAGCACTTGTTACTTTTCTGTCCTGCACTTTCAATGGAAAGAAAGGCGGTCAGATCCAGGAAAGTGCTTCTTCCCTTGGAGCCAGTGCCAACCCCAAGGGTACCTCGGCGGCAGGTGGTGAGACCCTGGCCTCAACCCTGCATTTGCAGGAGGAACCACCTCTCAACATGATGCTGCCCGGTGAGTTTCAGTGAGAATGTGAGAGAACTCGGGAGTGTGGGTTTGGATGAGATCGGAGTGGGAGAAAAGCACGGACAGGAAAAGGTTTGAACGTTCACAGTGACTATTGTCAATGTGCTGGAAAATTGTAAAGAGTTTAGTCTAGGAGATACATGTGTGCATTTTGCCGGTCTAGGACTTTGGTGGCTGGCTAGGCTCGACTAAGCAGCCCAAAGAGAGGGCAGGCACGTGGGTGGGTGCTGTTGGTGGTTTGCGATAGATTGCTATTGTCGAGAGAGTCGATGTGTTGCTAGCTATACCGGGTTCCTTTTGGTTGGTAGTCGTTGTATGCTAGTGGCAGAGGTGTTGCGGTACGTCAGGTGTTTCAGTCTGGACGGCTATATGCGATGCTAGACCTGAAGAGCGTAGCCATAGTCGCATTCTATGGTGCATGGATGCTTGGCCATGCCTGCGGCCAGTGTCCACACTGGTGGTGTGAGATATACGTACCGTGGGCTTCAACATTATTAGGCTGGAGCGATCTTGTCAAATGCAGCAGAGGAAACAGGCCTAGATCTGAGAGTCCCGTACTGTGAATGGGAGGCCAGCATAAAGGCAGTTATTGGTGGATACGATTAGATTTGGGGATCCTGTATATTGGGTTTCACGTTACCATTTGGTTAAGGGACAGGCACACCTACACTTGAGAGGCCTGCAAAGTGGGAGAGAGTCCCAGGCCCCACAACGCAGTATGGGCACAGGAAAGGACAGTCCCAGACTTGAGAGTCCTCCATAGTGGGGGAGAGGCCCAGGCCCCACAACACAGTCAGCTTCACACCATAATAGGCAGAAATGGTCTAGGTTTCACAATACAGTCGGTTTCATGATATAATAGGCAAAGATGGAGCCTACACCTAGATTTGAGAGTCTTGTATAGTGGGAGAGAGGCCTAGGTTTCACAATATAGTAGGTTTCACAATATAATAGACAGATATGGAGGCTACACCTAGATTTGAGAGTCCTTTATAGTGGGAGAGAGGCCTAGGTTTCACAATACAGTAGGTTTCACAATATGATAGGCAGAGATGAAGGCTACAACTAGATTTGAGAGTCCTGAACAGTGGGAGAGAGGCCTAGGTTTCACAATACAATTTGGGTACCGGAGAAAAACACAACTAGATTCGAGAGTTCTGTATTGAGGGAGAGAAACCTATGTTTCATAATACAGTACTTTCACAATGTAATAGGCAGAGAAAGAGAATATACCTAGTTTAGAGAGTGCTGTATAGGTATTGCAATACAGTAGGTTTCACAATATAATAGGCATAGATGGAGGCTACACCTAGATTTCAGAGTCCTGAATAGTCGGAGAGAGGCCTAGGTTTCACAATACAGTAGGTTTCACAATATAATAGCCAGAGATGGAGCCTACACCTAGATTTGCAAGTCTTGTATAGTGGAAGAGCGGCCTAGGTTTGACAATGTAGTAATTTCACAATGTAATTGGCAGAGAAGGAGGATAGACCTAGCTTAGAGATTCATGTATAGTGGGATAGAGGTCTAGGTTACACAATACAATTTGGGTAGCAGAGAAAAATACAACAAGATTTGAGAGTCCTGTATAGTGGGAGAAAGGCCTAGGTTTCACAATACCGTACTTTCACAACATAATATGCTGAGAAAGAGAATAGACCTAGTTTAGAGAGTCATGTATAGTGGGAGAGGGGCACAGGTTTCACAATGCAGTACTTTCACAATGTAATAGACAGAGAAGGAGGATAGACCTGGCTTAGAGAGTCCTGTATAGTGGGAGGGAGGCCTAGGTTTCAAAATACAGTGCATTACAGTACATTCACAATATAATAGGCAGCAAAGGAGGCTACACCTAGCTTAGAGTGTCCTGTATATTGGGAGAGAGGTGCAGGTTCTTTATAATAATACATGAGAACAATTGTTCCTACATTATCCGTTGATGCTGGTTCACTGCAGTCTATTCCCCGTGTGGCGCGCCTGAATACTGCAGCCAGCTGCTACTGCTGGTTTGTGGGTGGGAATATGCCTTTGCAACCGCCTCGTTTTTGGCTGTTGTTGGGGGTGGTTGGAGTATGAAACTGCACCTGGGGACTCAGGTGGGGTACTTCTAGTCCTTCTCTTGCGCTCTGTGCGGCACGGTAAAATCTCGGTGAGGGGGCACATAGTGCTTGTTTGGTAGTAAGTGTTGCTGATGGAAAGAGGGTTCGTAGGTGGGGTGGGCTTGGATTTAAGTAGTGGTTAGCCACTGGCCTCCCCTGCTGACACCTGCAGATACCTCCTGGCTGCCTCTTAGGGGCTGTCCTTTGTCTTGAGGTCCTTCACCGCGGGAGCTGCTGGGCAGGGGGCTGCCCAGATCGAGTCTGGGATAAGGAGAGGTGGAACAATCAGGGCCTGGGGGGAGGTGAAGGAGGCGGGACTGGGGGTCGGAAAGCTGGAGAGTGTGCAGGGAAGCCGCAAGGGATGCTTTGGGTTTGCAAGGTGGATTTTCAAAATCTGGGGCACTGGCACAAAACGCTTACCTGTGGCCTTGGTGAAAGAATGAGGCAGGGAGTGTCCATGCCAAGGGTTTTGCCCTCAGAACTTCACACCAGAAAAGTGGACCAATCAGGGCCTGGGGTAGTCGAGAGATGCAGGACTGGGAATGGGGAAGTGGGAGAGGGTGCAGGGAAACCACGAGGGGCACGCTGGGTTTGCAAGGTGGATTTTGAAACTCTGGGGCACCGGCACAAACTACTTACCTGTGGCCTCGGTGAAAGAATGGCAGAGAGAGCGTTTGTGCCGAGGGTTTTGCCCTCAGAAGGGCACACTGGAAGAGTGGACCAATTGGCCTGGGGGCAATTAGGGAGGTAGAACTGGGGATGGGGAAGCTGGACTGGGGCACTGGCACAAAAGGCTTACCTGTGGCCTTGGTGAAAGAATGGCACAGGGAGTGTTCATGCGACGGTTAGGCCCTCAGAAGTGCACACGGAAGAGTGGACCAATCAGGGCCTGGGGGGGTGAGGGAGACGAGACTGGGGATGAGGAAGCTGGAGAGTGTGCAGGGAAGCCGCAAGGGATGCGCTGGGAGGTGCAAGGTGGCTTTTCGAACTCTGGGGCACCAGCCCAAAACGCTTACCTGTGGCCAACAATGAGTCAGAAGAAACATTGGATCAGCCTGGCAGCAGCCAGTCATCACGTGAGCTAGAATGTCGGTGTAGAGAAAAGCAGCAGTGCCAGACCATTCAGTGAGAGCACATTATAGTCATGCCACTCGGGTGTGAGACAAGGCACAGAGCACCCAGTAGGAACCTGCAGCTTCCGGACATGTCACTCAATCGTGCAGAGGCTATGGTAAGGTGTCCTCTGCTAATCAATAATTTCCCACTGGGAGACCCTCATGTAGACCTTGCCTTTGGCGGGCCACCATGATGGCATACCCATACCCTGTGCACAGAAAAGAAGCAGGTTTTAGCCCATTTGAAGGCTTTGGTGTGTGTACCACCTTCCTGGCCAAAGGAGAATTCAGTGGTTGCCAGCACAGGAAGCTAACTAATGGAGGAGAAACAGGAAGGATGAAAGTGAGGATTTGAAACAGGAAGGTGTGGGTTTCTCGGGTTAAGTCAAGGGATGAGCAGGAGTATCAAGAGAACAGGCAGAGGAAGGACAGAATAGAAGAACGTGGTGACACATTGAATGAGCGTGCAAGGTGAGCTATTGGTTTGTGGGAAAATGTGGCACTGAAATTGAGTGTGCGTGAAAAGTGAGTGATTGGTATTGGCAATTGGAGAGTTGAGAGTGATAGGATGGTGACTGGGAAATTGAACAGAGGCTGACTGATGGAGAAGGAACAGGTTGATTGATTAGTAGTATTAGTGTGAAAAGGGGAGTGGTATTAGTGTGGAGAGAGGAGTCATAGTAGTAGTGTGTTCGAGTACTAGTAGTGTTGAGAAGGATGGAGCAGTAGTAATGTGGAGAGTGGAGAAGCAGTAGTGTGGAGAGGGGTCATTGGTAGTGTGCAGAGGAAGGTAATAGGAGACATGTGGAGGAGAGAGAGAGAGAAGGAGTAGCAGATGGTAAGATTGGAGGGTAGAGGTATAGGGTGGAGAAAGTAACTTGGGAAGGATAGAGGAGCGAGTATCAGTGAGAAGAAGGAGAAACCATGGGTGGATTAGGCGGGAGGAGAGTAGTAGCAGCAAACGGAGAGTTACATAAAGATTTAGGAAGAGGAACAGCAGACAATGGAAGAATAAGATGAAGTGGGGCCTGAGTGTCTGAAAGGCATCAAACCCTTATGTTGCATTATCTTGGGATCACAGAGCAGGGAATCTCTATATTGTTCCCTGAGAGAATTTAGATACATAATGCCATCACCTTGAGTTAAACAGTGTTTTAGGAAGTAGGCATTACTGATCTCTACTGATTATCCCAGGGTTGTGGGATGTTTGGGGTAGGAACTGAATGCCCATCTGTAGACCAGGGAGAGAAGGATGGCCCTTAGAGGGAGCCTTGACTATTACACAAATACAAACCTCAGGACTGTCCTCGAGAGTTGGTGTATTCGTGAGGCACTCTGTGACATTTGTTTGTGGGTGCACAGTATATAGTAGAGCACAGGAGTCAGAGAGAGATGGGCATGGCCAGATTTCCTCGGTGGGATCAGTGGAAAGGTGCAAAAAGTGAATTCTGAATTGAAGCTGCTGGAACTGGAAACCATTTTTGTTTCTTCAGCCATTTCTTGTTCAGTTTGCTGGAAGGCCAGCTGCTGCAGTGCCAAGCCGTTCACTTTCCATTGGTGAGAATGTGGAGTAGAAGGCCTAAAACAGTTATTGAAAAATCATTTTTTAGAATTATTCAAGTTTCTAAAAAGGTGTAAAGATATAGTGCATCTGACATTTTACACTTTGCAGTGACTTTTTATGCAACTTTATTCTCGCTGAAATGTCAAAAACAATGGTATTGTAATTTTCTCGTATTGTTATTCATTATTTGTAGCTTTATTATTAAAATCTAATTGTGAATAGTGTTACTGTTTTCTAAAATATTTTGAATTACATTGATTATTATTTTTTTCTGACGAATGGTGATTCTTTGTCAGGTGTTTTTAAAGAATTACTGCAATTTGTTTATTCACCTTCATTATTATTATTTCTGAAGAATATTATTATTGTCACTGTTTTTTCATGAATTGCTACAATTTGTATTCAGCAATATATTGATGTTTTTGTCACTCAGCAATCCTTCTTGAACTACCAGATATTTTGTATTTACATTAAACATGTTTTATCCCTGAACTATATTAATATTTTCAGTGGTATTATTTGTGAATTACTACAGTCTTTTTTACACCCTGATTATAATCGTTCCAGTCACTGTAATACTGATCAATAAAATAACAACAATAATCAAGGTGAATAAAAACATGTACTAATTCACTGATAAATGTCAATTTGATATTTTTCATGTGTGACTTATTTTTCTAGGTTTAATGGGTATAATTGTGGACTGGAGTGGTTTACTGCAGTGTGTATAGTAAAAGAAATCACACCATTATGCAATGATTTCTACATGAAACGTGACAATAATGGAGAAAAAAACAGTGGCAAAAAATATGTAAAATTGAAAGTAGTAGAAGATTCACAGGTATAATTAATATATATATATATATATATATATATATATATATATATATATATATATATATATATTCAATGAAAAAAACTTTGTTAAAGGGACGTTATGGTTAAGTTGCGCTACTAAAAACCTATGAAATTCAGTGAAAAAACTTTGTTAAAGGGACGTTATGGTTCTAAGTAAAACCGAAAAACCCTTGAAATTCGCCAGTTATGGTAAGCTAAGCAACCATAACTCGCGTCACCACCGTGCACTGCTGAGACTAACACCCAGGACATCAAAGATGACATCACAAATGTCATTGATGACATCACTGATGACGTCACATGTGTATGTACTTCTCATGAAATATGTGTAGAAGGGATTCTTATTATGTTGCGAAAAAAGTGTCAAGAATCATTGCAAGAAATATACCCTTATAAGTGCATTGAACGATGCATTGATATAAATAGCATCCTATTATGGGGTTCTATCTAGTATACTAAGCTGCTCATACAGAAACATAACATTGTGTGCAGCGTACAAGATGAAGGTATGATATTAGTAATGTTAATATGTTGAATAATGAAATGATAATTGCATTCTTAATAGATTTTTGTGTACTGTGAAATATGTAATAAGTAGCTAATAAAACCCATGTATTACATAATTGCATTACTATAGACAAAACACAAAGACACAAGAACACATACCAATATGGGTATATACAGGGAAAGTGAAGTTAGCAAACAATCACAAGTAGTAGCAGAAACAATTCATAACTTAACTGATTAGTTTCATGCAAATAAATGATTGCTCTGTTTCAAAGCTGCTATTTACCCTATGTATATGTATTACTTGATGTGATTGGACCCGAAGGAAAGTAGTGTGAGTACAATGTATACAAATATGACCATATACAGGGAAAGTACAGCCATAAAAAAAAACAACGGAACTATCAGAAAGTGCTCATAAGTCTAGTGATTATCTTTATGCACAAAAAGGATTGCTGTCTTTCAAGCTTGTGTTTTCCCACTACTAGAAGGATACATCTAAAACTAAAATAAAATTCTTAGTTTCTGACTGTTACTGAAGAAAACCATGTGGCCTAGATATGTCAGCAAAAGAAAAAATAGTGAGCCAGACATGTGATGTCATCAGTGATGTCATCAATGAAATTTGTGATGTCATCTTTGATGTCCTGTGCACGGTGGTGGCACGAGTTATGGTTGCTTAGCTTACCATAACTGGCGAATTTCAAGGGTTTTTCGGTTTTACTTGGAACCATAACGTCCCTTTAACAAAGTTTTTTCACTGAATTTCATAGGTTTTTAGTAGCGCAACTTAACCATAACGTCCCTTTAACAAAGTTTTTTTCACTGAATTTCATAGGTTTTTAGTAGCGCAACTTAACCATAACGTCCCTTTAATAAAGTTTTTTCACTGAATTTCATAGTTTTTTAGTAGCACAACTTAACAATAATGACTTTGACTTTATATACATGTCATATGGAACTGACTAGATCTCTTCTTATGAACTTGATGTCCGTGAACTTATTTAATGTTCGCGGACATGTTCGGAGAACAGTACCACTACCTAAAAACTGTGGGGGGGGGGGGTGGTGGGGTATGTTTGATTGCTATATCATAATATAGGAACATTTAACAAATTCAAAAAGCAGCACACAAACACATTATATATAGTAATACATAAGAAATGTAACCCATATATGTAACACACTAACCATTCATTTAAATACAATATGTTCTGAAATGGAATATACCACAAGAAGATAAATTGGCTTCCAACATAATTACCTCACAGACACAACAGAACTGAGAACAAGACCAGACCCACTGAATACATAGGACTTATCTTACCAGAAATAGTAAGTGTACTTCATTTTACTCATATATTTATAAACTTTCTGTATTAGATTAAAAAATGTATTATCTTTTTTTTTTCTAACAGAAATCTCTAGTACTCTGGAATGGCTAGAGGACAATTTCCCACATGAAGAAATGTCACAAGATAGTGAAACTAATGAAAAACACTTTATAATATAAACCATTTATTTATTATTTTTTTATATACATTTAACATATATATTATCTTTTTGTACAGAGCATACCAAAATAGAAAAAACTTCAGAAAACCCTGTTATGGATAACAGTCTTCACAATATAGAAGAAAAAATGGATGTATTGTTGGCTAATTTTAATAATTTGAAAACTTTTGTAGAAAATCATTTCAAACCAAAAACCTCCTACCATTGCCCCACATGTACTTGTCCCTCCTCACCATATCCCAGTCATTTATCCCCAAACCCTCTCCATAATCCAAAACATTTTGATGAGACTTCCATCCCTTCTTCACCTAATACCAATCATGTTGAAGCCCCAAATTCTCCTGTTTTTGTTTCTGTTTCTGCCTCACCTTCTCTGTCATAAATTATTACTATATGTTAAATAAAGTTTAATTTTTATATTAAATTGTGAATAGTTTCCATTTTTTTAAAAAAAAACAATAAAAGTGTCTGCAGACAGTGCGAGTGTTCTGAAATGTTCGTACATAAACGAAAATGGAGGTGTCCTGAAGAACACCACACATGTTCGTACTGTTCGCTAGCAAGTTGAAACTGTTCTAAGAACACAATTGGTGTCCTGAAATTTTCGTAAATAAACGAAAATGATGTGTCCTGAACAACAGTACAACTGTTCGTAGTGTTCGCTAGCAACATGAAACTGTACTAAGAACACACACGGTGTCCTGAATTGTTCGTAAACGAACACAAATTAAAGTGTCCTAAAGAACACTATACCTGTCCGGTACTGTTCGCTAGCAAGTTCAAACTGTTCTAAGAAAGCTATTGGTGTCCTGAAATGTTCGTACGTAAAAGAAAATGGAGGTGTCCTGAAGAACACTACACCTGTTCGTAGTGTTCGCTACCCAATTGAAACTGTTCTAAGAACACAATTGGTGTCCTGAAATGTTCGTACATAAACAAAATTACACGTGTCCTGAAGAACACTATATCTGTCTTTACTGTTCGCTACAAAGTTTAAACTGTTCTAAGAACACACGCAGTGTCCTGAAATGTTCGTTTCACGTGTGACGCACTTTTAATTACTTCAGAACCCGAACAGTGTCCGTAGGACATCAATGCGCATGCGCTAACCAATCTCCGGGCACTTGGTGTCCTGCGGACAGGCGCTTCCTTCGCGGACTAGTTCGCAAACGGATCATATGACCGCGCCCACGCTCATCGTGTGTCCTGAAATGCGGACACTGTTCGTGTCCCCGAACAATTTAAAAGTACATTTTCAGTTAATCCATAATATTTTTCAATAAAATCGCACCATGGCACAAGTCCCACATAGCAATCTTCAGTTTCTATATACCTTTTGAAACTTTCCGATCCTTTTTTTGTGTTCGATCTGTCCACGGACAGTGCGCATGTCCGCGGACCGCGCACAAGCACCCATATAAAAGACCACGCCCAAGAGCTTATTCCCATTGTGTTTCTGGCTATTCTTCATAACACAGTGATTTTTGCTGCCACCTGCAGACTACACCATCATCGAGATGGCATCCTTGGCTGCTGAACTGCCACTTGGTGCTGCACCTGCTTCAGCACCACCCCCACCCCCTCCACCACCACCACCTCCCCAAGGGCCTGAAGAGGGGAACAGGAGTGAGGATGCGGAGGAGGAAGAAGAGGATGATGAGAATGAGGTAGAGGAAAACCCTACTACCCGCACTAGGCGTGAGTCTTGGGTGTGGCGGTTATTTACCATTCATGGTAATGTTCCTAAGGCTCGTGCGAACCGTGTTACCTGCAATGAGTGCAAAATGATACTCAGTCGCGGGAAGCACGGTAAGTACAGCTTTGGGACCACTACAATGAAGCGACACCTGAGGTCATTTCACTCTGGGGCTATTTGCAGGGTTGTACCTTGCGAGGAACATAGCAGGTTGATTTCCTCTACTTCATCCTCTGTTTCTGATCTTGTCACCACAATGACCACCTCTGTGGGACAGCGTCTTCCTCAAGCTGCCTCACAGGTCATACAGAATGCTGATGACTCTTACCTTTCGAGGGTCACAGTTATATGTATGTACTGTGACACAGTACTCTGCAGGGGGGAGCGACTTCGGAGTGCTTTTGAGACTATCGTCTCAGAGCACGAGAAGACCTGCTCACTACCCAAATAAAACCCACTCTACATCTTCCTCTCTCAGCTCGCCCTTTCTTATCCCTGTGGTTGGAGTCCCCCCTTTACCCTCCTTTACCCTCCTCTCCTAGTGTGTCGTGTCTGAAAAACAAAAATCAAAAAAAATAAGGCTCTTTTCAGAGCCGCCTTTCCCAGTTAAAAAATAGAGGTGAAAATAAATGAAGCAGGGCTCTTTGTATTTTTTAGAAGTCTGCGGACAGTTTGCGAACATTAAAAAAATTGGGTTGCTACTCCATCACAAACATTGTAATTTTCTCTGGAAAGAAGTGGTGGCTCTGAAAAGAGCCTTTGGGTGGTGTTTGTAAGTCAAAAATTGTAAATGCTTAATATCTACTTCAAAATCGTTGTTGTAATTCCAAAAAAGGTCGCAATGCATTTTGTACATTTCTCAGAAAAATCTGATTGCCAGCATAAGTAAGATGGACTCCATCTCTGCGAAAAATGTATGTACTACAAAACATAATATTTTCATTGTGAAAAGAAGACATGCCAAAATCTCTTAGAAAGGCACAAACAGCCTTATTAACATTGCGCCTTGCTTTTTCAATTTGTGGACCAAATGAAGAAGAACAAAGCCACATTTGTCTCTGCGCAATCCGTGAAAATATCACTTGAGAATTAGGAAACATGTCCATAACCTTCCCAAGTCCTTCTTTCATAGCAAATTGCAAAAAAATTCCAGTCACATGTCCTAAACTGTTCCCTCCACAATGAATTACAATTATGTCTGGATGTTGCTCTGTCTCCAAAGTAGCACAGAGAGGTAGCAAGTTAAACCACTTCATTCCACGTACTCCATGCCAGTGTACTTCCACATGTGGGAATCCAAGATCTACAGCTACTCCACAGCTTTCTGCATGCACCTTCAACCAATGTATCCACGAATCTCCTAAAATCCAAACAATCTGTTTTCTGAAACACACAGCTATAGCTATCTTTTGTTCTCTCAGCAAAAAGAGTATCTAAGAAAATCTCTCCTGGCACAACACACCCACCAAACTTTCCTGACCAATCCCTTTCAGTGCTTATTCTCATTTGCATGACTTCTGAACCCAAAAATCCCCGGATGTAACTCCCGATGTCCGCGAACTACCGCCATGTCCGCGGACATATCGTAACATGAACAGCCCATCTACCATTTCCACTACACTCTCTCTGCCATTCCCTCATTGGATGTACCTCAAAAATCACATGACCATGCACCAATCACATTCAAGACCTCTACATCTAACTGCATCATCATAGATCAGCACTGCAAATGTACTCTGAATCTCTCTGAGTACAAGTGTCATATCATTGGCAAGCAGCATCTACCAGAAATACTGTGCAAGTCTTCAGGATTTCTACTTGCAGCTCCATGCATATCCATATGCATGAACACAAACTTCAGGTATGCATATTTTCTGTATAGTAGATGAACACATTTTCAAACAGACTTTTACCTTATAAAATCTGTAAAATTAATTTACTGTACTTTTTTCAATTTCCTAAAATCAACTATCACTTATAAACCTTTATACTATTTACTTTCTTTATACACACACACTCAAATCATGTTAAACTAACATTTTTTAAATGAAATATATAGACTACATATATTCAAACAAAATTGCATGCAAACACAATCTATGTTTAAACCTTTATAAAAATACTTATACAATTTCATATTTTTTGTTTTTATTTATTTATTTACTTAATTACTTTAAATTAGACATGACATTGAGGCGCTATTACCTAGGACAGTTTACTTACAGAAATAGTGGTATTCACTAATATATTATAAATTTCACAAGACATAGTAAAGATATTTTTTTTTTGCTACAGTTAGTCATTCAATACAATTTGTTCATTAAGAACATATCATATGTACTGAACTGATGCAATGTATCTTATGTAAATAAATTAGTTTAATGGTTTTACAGAAGGCACTGAGGATTTCAATTAAGAAAATCAATATCTAAATTAAAAACAGTGCTATATACAAACAAAGTTACTAATTTGAAGCTTTTACAATAGCAGTGAAGACCAGTTTCCTGAAAAGAAGCAGCCGAATTCGAAGAAGAAAGAAAAACTAAGAAGTTACCTGTTAATTTAAAAAAAAAGTAAGTAAAATTCCACCATAATATTTATATTATTAATCAAATATACTATAACATTAATACGAGCCATTTCGGTTTCTAAAAATAGAGATTTTGTACCATTTTGTCCAAAAATGTCCATGGCCCTCATTACGACCCTGGCGGAATTCGGAAAACGATGGCGGAAATGCAATACCGCCATCGAATAGCGCTCGGTGCGACTATGACCCGTCACCGCAAAGTACGAAGCCATTAGCGACACCGTAGTGAACGCCAACGCTAACTGCACCAAGCACGCGCGCGCGCGCCATGCCAAACCGCAAACACCACCATGGCGCAAGGGTACGCCAATTCCGACCCTAGCGGACATGTACCTAACGCCATCAAGCATGGCGGAATGTACCATTCCGCCATGGTGAGAAGTACGGCATCGCGAATCAACCGTAAACGGCCCCACTGAGTGCCTGTACACCGCTCCCTGCCCACAAAGTACAACTCCCCGTAGGTGCAATGAAGTCACAATGCAACCATTGAAATGTACAAGTCACCCATGCATGCCAACGAACAAAAGAAACACAACAGGGGCCAATGGGAGCTGCAGGGCACAGATGGCACGAATACAGAAGCCATCCCAATGGACATGACCACAGTCCCCCACCAAGAAACGCACGCAAACACAGGCACCTGTGACCAGCAATATTCCGAGAATCACATCATTCCACCAGTCCACCTGGCTGACCGGCATCTGTTACACAAAACCCAATCCCCCGCCCCTGAGCATGACAACATTCAAACTGTCATATTGGCAGCCCCCATCCCTGACCTCACGGGCTTCGTAGGCAAACGCGCCCAGTACAGTACCACGCAACTAAACTCCGAAGCTGGAACCCAATGCAGATCTCCTCACAATACATCGCCCCCCAAATAGGCATATGCCACATCACTTGCAAAGAAGAACGCTACACGGGCCAAATCAGAATAGAAATTTAATGCACATCAAAATCACCAAGCCCATACAGCCATCAGGCCATGAACTCCAAAACACTTTTCACCATTGTGGGCTGCATCCGCAAGAAATGACCAGCCACTACTTGTGTGACGCCCTGTTCCCTCATGGTACACAGAGCCACATTCACGTACGAAAAGGCAACATGGAAGCGCACAGAACCGCAGGGCCGTCCCAATGGGGAGGCACTAGTCCAGCTGAAAGGCCGAAATGTTGCTCCGAGCCACCAGTACTGCGTAAGGGCATGTGGCCCATTGGCGATCGTCCCATAAGATCGTAATGCTGCTCCACTGATTAACACGAAGCAGCAGGTGTCGGGAGTAAAACCCATCTGCAGGAGTGGCATACAGATGGCAGTGGCAAAAGGGGAGGAGATACCTGTCAACCAAAAGAAAAGAAAAAGAACAGAATGGCCATCAGAACTACATTCGAACAACTCACTTCAATGATCACACTAAATCCACAGCCATATGCATGCTAGCCCACTCCAAAGGATCATCACCACCCCAAAACCACTTGCGACTCATAACCATCTATATCGAGGTGCAAACACCATCACAAACGAGTGTACCTGTGCATGCGTCTGTCAAAACAGAATCCATCAGATGGGAATGTTAACGTGCATGGACACAAGTGTCTGAGGGCGCGTCGAGACAGGGAGGGCTCAACAAGGCCAGATAGACGATGGTCCCACTATGGCAGCCCTGCATCACATAGCGTAGGGGAGGCGGATAGATCCCAAGAAGCCCTGTACATGGCAAACTCTGTATCAAATCACCTGCCCATGCATCCATTCATCATTCCCTCATCCCGGGATTAAAACGCCTGAATATTTACTCACATAACATTAGAAATATCCATTGAGTCTGTGCGTTATGCAGCCTGCAAAATCCACAGTGCCCCAGCCCGGAATTCCAGTGTAGTGAAGTAACATGTATTTGGGAACGTCCGGCCTCATCGCCCACGTCGCCATTGCGCATCCCAAACCATTCATATCAATCATTGCATCCTCGCCATGGCCCCTGTCTCAAGGACATTGAACAATAGTACGTTATATTTGCAGTCAGACCTGTGGGCATTTCCTCGCCGCTAGCTGAAAACCGAAAGCGCCGCCCTTCGAATTCCTCATTTGCAACATCACGTCGAAGAGGCATCTGTGGCCGTTTGAAATCACTAATTATTCCATCGAGTGCGGCTGTGTGTGAAAATGGCAACTGCCTTCAGCCACAAATGGGACGCCCCGCCCGTCGTTGCAACTCGGTACAGTGATGCATGAGGGCCCACCGTTACTCGAGTACTACGTTCCACTGACCCTTCACAAGTCTGTTCGCGACTGCACAGATAGTATGTGAAACAATGGGACCACAGCAGAATGAACATATCAACCAATGTTACACGGCCATCGGGTACAAATACATGATTGCAATAGCAAGATGCCATTCCCCGAATTGCAGCGTTGTGCGCGGGACGGGCTCGGCCAAAGGGGAGAGCAGTTTGCACAGGTGGAATGAATCACCACAGGTGGAGGCCATACAGCCTGAAAACACATAAATTGCACAGCCAGTCTCCTCCCACAACCACACCGAAATGCTACCGGCAGGACTCGCGATGTTGGCCCTGGGGGACATGATAGCACTGCAAGTACTCCAACTCCAAGAAGAAGACGAACACCAACTACAACCGGCCGCACGGAGGAGACGCAGGAGGAGGAGGAGGCCAAGGCAGGGCCAGCAAGGGCCGCCAGCACAGCCACTACCACCACGCAGGCAGCCCGCAATCCCACGCCTCCAAGCACATCCGTTCAACCTCACTGATGAGCAGATCCACACCCTCTACCGTCTGGACCGGGACACCATAGCCGCCATTGTGGACATGACACAGGCTGACCTTGTCAGCATGATAGATAGCCCAACCGCCATCCCACCCCTACTGAAGGTGGTGTCTGTACTCCACTTCCTGGCCACAGGCACCTACCAGCACACAGTCGGACAGTTGCATGGCATTTCTCAGCCACTGTTCTCACGGACACTATTGCAAGTGCTCGATGCCCTCCTGCAGCACGCAGACGACTACATCTCCCTACCACGCTCGGAGCAGGAAATTACCAACACAAAAGTGGGATTCCATGCACTTGCCGGCATACCGGGTTGCATTGGTGCCATCGACTGCACCCATGTGGAATTGGTCGTCCCACATGCCATGGAGGCCCAGTACCGCAACCGAAAACAATTTCATTCTCTGAATGTACAAATGGTGTGTGACTCCAACAGGATCATTACACATTGTTGTGCCCGATTCCCTGGATCAACCCATGATTCTATGGTCTTGAGGAACTCTACAATACCACGCTACATGGAGCGACACGCAGGGAACAGATCCTGGCTACTCGGTGAGTCTCATTACATGCATGATAATGTGGGGTATGTGATTCGGCAATGACCTGGCAGGAAGGGGGGGGGGTGTGCGTACGTAGCAATGGCATTCCACATCATACGTTTCTCGTCCACATACAGGTGATGCTGGATATCCACTGAAGAGATGGCTCCTCACACCAGTCCGGAACCCACGGGACCAGCATGAGGAGGACTACAACCATGCCCACTCACGTACCCGTGTAGTCATTGAACAGGCATTCGGCCTACTGAAGGGTCGTTTCCGCTGCCTCAGCAGGTCTGGCGGGGCACTCCTGTACCGCCATGAGAAGGTTGCAAAGATGGTGATGGCATGTGTCATGCTCCACAACATGTGCGTACGTAGAAATGTGCCCATGCCCCCTGACGCAGAACTGCAAGCACCTGATGATGGTCATGATGAGGGTGGGGATGTGGCAGCACCTCATGGAGTCTGCGAGGCACCGGAGGGCCGTGACATTCGTCAGCATCTCATTGATGTATGCTTCTAGCACTCACGCCTGGTGGCTGATACATGGACACGGGACTCGTGGCACTGTGTGTGTCTGGGACATGCACAATATGGACTGTACGCCTATGATGGCCTAGTACACAAAGATCAATGTCCACACATCTCATTGGTTGATCGTGCACTGTTTATGGCATATGTGATATCATGTTGTACACCCTATCGACCCGCCACCCAAGTGAGCCCAACACACCCCCTCCACCCTCCTACCTCCCCCCCGAACACCAGTGTCCAAAGATGCTCATTGTCAGTGGGCAGTCGCTATTGCAAGCCCCCTCTGCGGGTATCAGGGGCACCCCTGCCTGTGGAGCGCAGGTTCCTCCCAGATCTACGTTGGGGGCTGCCCTGGACGGAACTTGCAACGGATGATGTCTCTGCCTGCTCACGTCCATGCATGTCCCTAAGGGTTTGCGAGAGCTCAGTGAGCACACGGCGCACTGCGGCAAGTTCGGCACATACGTCCTTGGACGTCGCATGCAGTTCCCCCCTCAGGCTCTCGGTGCATCTCTCCATTTGGACTCCCAGGCTCTCGGTGCTACTCTCCATTTGTGCCCTTAGTGTCTCTGTACCTCTCTCCATTTCTGCCCTAAGTGTCTCAGTTGATGTTTCTATGTCTGCCTTAGTGCCCCCACATTCATCGGCATGGTCCTTGAGGAGCGTGGCCAGTTGCTGCTGTTGCACGATTAACTGGTCGAGGGACTGTTGCCTCTGCTGGGCCATGGCCATTTGCGGGGGTGTCACAGAGGGGCTGTTGTCCTCATGTTGCCTTGCCACAGGGCTTGTGGGGGATGGCCAGTCGTCGTCTTGTGGGTGCCCCTGCGTGGTATCCTCATGTTGTACGGGATGGGACAGACAGGGGGATTGGGACAGGTCATGGATGGATCTGACTTCGACATCCCCGTCTTCTGTGTCGGAGCATGCTGCCATCAATGGGGTGTCACCTATGGTGCTGCTGCCACCAGAGGCAGTGCCTTCTGTGGCATCCGTTGGGGGGACCTGTGGTGGTGGTGTTGTGGGCATGCTGGCTGCTGGGGTGCCTGTTGATGTTCCCTCCTCTGTGCTGCCACCTGATTTGTGCTGCTGCCGTGTCTTGATGCGTGCAGCTGAGGTGGAGGGTCTTTGGCCGTTTGTCTTGGCCATCTTTGCAGGTGTGCTGGTAGGGGTGTCCTGAAGCTCGTCGTTTGGATCGGACCCTGTGGTGGAGTAAAGGAGGGCGAGGGTTATTGATGGGTCTGTGGGAATTGGAATGGCATTGTATCACATGCATTGGGGTGGTACCTGAGGGTGATTTGGGTCGGGGCCTTGGAGGTGCTTTCATTTGTGTGTGGAGTGAGGGTGCAGTTGTTTGGCAGCCTGCAGTTAGGGTGTGCCTGCTGCACGTGTAGTGCGTGTTTTAGGGGTTTTTAATTATTTATGTATTTATTGTGGGTTTTAACGTGCGCTATCAGGCCGATGTGTGTGGACGTTCTCCTGGACATGTGTTTCTGTTGCACTATGTGGACGCATGGTACTTCACATGGATGGACTTTGTGGATTTGGCATTGTTTTATTTGGCCCACCTACCTGAATCTTCGGATGTCTGCACTCCTTTCTCCATCCCTCCGACTCCCTCTATGCTCTCCATTCCGATGGTGGAGGCACAGATTTCTTCCCAGGGGGTCAACTTGATGGGTGATTCAGGACCTCCCCCGGTGGCTGTGGCAATGTTGCGGTTGGCAGAGAGTATGCTGCGGACGCGTATCCGCAGGTCGTCCCATCGCTTACGGCATTGCTGTGGGGTGCGGGGTGCGGTCCCCACCGCACTTACCTGCTGTGCCACCAGAGCCCATATGGCCTTCTTGTTTGCAAGTGCCGTCCTGGTCATTTGCGTGCAGAAGACGACGGCAGCATTCTCCTGGAGGGTCTCTGTTAGCACGGTGAGTTCCTCACGGGAGAAGTGGACCTGCCGCTTGCGGTCGCACGCTTTCTTCACTACTTTTCCCATTTTTCTTGGTTTCGCTAGGGTGGATGACGGGTTGGGGTGTGTTTCAGGGTAGTGATTTTAGTGGTTGTGTGGTTTTAGTGGTTTTATAGGTGTACGGCGGGATGTTTCCCGTTCCGGGCCCATGTTTTAACTTCCGTTTCCGTATATTTCCGGTCACCGTACTTTCCGGTAGGCGCACACTGCGGTGTCCGCTGTGATGGGTGGCGGTATTGCACCTAGGGCGCCGTACGGCGGCGGTGTGGGCCGTTTTGGGGTCATTTCCGCCATCGCGGACTTTGCACTTCCGCCATGCCGTGGTGCTCGTGCCCGATGGGTCGGAATGGGCCGCACTTTGCTCCTTCGTGCAATGGCGGAAACGCTATTTACGCTGTGGCGGTCCGGTCAGTCACTTTCCGCCAGGGTCGTACTGAGGGCCCATGTCTTAAACAGCGATTTACAGCCAGAATGGCCCACAAATTTCTATTTTTGGACACACAAATTACCCAACTGAACCACTACAATTTTCATATTATAGAACAAACAACTGTTTTAATTGTATACATTAGATTTACTATTTGTACCTTTCCACACCACTAGCTTACTTTCTTTTTGTCATCTGAACCCCAGTTTAGTAACACATAAATTCAAGAATACCTATCCCTACTAGTTTTAGTTCCCAATGCACAATCACACACCATTACATACATCTTTATCATCTTACTCAAACACTCATGCACACAGCACACATACATTCCAGAACACCCCAACCCATATCTTCTTTATTTTTTTCAATAGACCCTAAAGAATGCCTACCAAAAGTCAAGTCCGTAGAAAGCAACGCAAAAGTAGAGCAAATGAAAATAAAGGTGTCCAACATAAGCATCCATCTCTAGCAGAATTTGTAAAAAAAGTTGAAACAAAACAGCTAATATAATCATTTAGTGAAACACAAGAAGTTTCAAGTACAATAACTTCGCTTCCTCTATCAAAATGTAAAACAAACCAAAAAACAATTAACAGAAAATCAGCTATCAGTACAGATAAAACTACTTCTTCAAATTTTAATATAGTGCAAAGTAAGCATACCAAGAAAAGTATTTTAGCCAAAATATACCGTCACAAAGTCCTTCAAAATCTTATAAAAACAGGAGAGAAATCAGGTTCAAAGCTTAAAACCTATCGTAGGAAATTAATCTTAGAAGCATTGATGGACAGTGCAATTCTTCTCAAAAGAAATGTATTTATTTTACTGTTAAACAAAATGAAAGCACTACCAAAACTAATAACTAACTAAATTACAAAAAAGACTTCTCAATAAGTGAAATACCAACAGAAAGAACTTCTTAAGTATCAGCGGAGGTGAATGGAATCACACTACAAGCACAGAACCATATTTTAATGAAGAAGCGTACAAACAAAAGCAAACAAATACAATTGCCATATATAGCAGTGGTCGAGGTTATGAAAAAGTGAATAATACCATAAGGGAACAAGAAGTTCTTCTTACAAAAATATGCCCTGAAAACTTAGAATTACCCCTCCATTCAACTGAATCAGAACGTCTAGTGTACAAATGGCCATGCACGTCAATGTGTAACATTCCCAAACAATGTTTCAAATCTTTACGCCAATTCCTCAATAAATATGTAAAAAGCAAAGACAAAATCAAAATTAAATTACTGCAAAATATAGATACCTGTCCAGTGCGCAAGTACACAGGACTACAAGGACATTCATTGGCCTGCATTACAGGACCTACTTGTAAAACCACTTTCCATGATATCAAAAGGATATCAACACATCATTCAACTATAAGAAATCTAGTCTATAAACTGTACTATGCTAAAAGTCCTGCTTTAGCACTAGCAAAGTTAAATAACATCCTTCTACATGGTACAGCAAAAGACCTACTTGAAGAAATTCACTATATCCAGAAAAAATATTTTGGAAGTGAAAGCCATTTACAGAATGAAATAGCTTTAAACCAATTAAGCAACAATTCTACACATGGCAACCTTTTGCTAAACACATACAAAAAAGAAATACTAAAATTTAAAAGTACATCAGCTGAAGTACCAAACCATGTATGTGTATGTTGCCGTAGAATTTTTTATAAAAGTAACACAAAAACTGTGGACCTATCATACAAAATAGAAGACAATGAAGATTCTAAATGGTTTGAATTTGCTCTCTACCTTGTAGCAGAAAATAAATATGAAATAACTGAGCCTTTAATACTTTGCAGTTATTGCACTACAAAACTTGACAACAACCAAACTCCTTCACGTTCTATCACAAATAATTTGGAATTATACCCAGTACCAAAACCTCTACAACAACTTAATTTATATGAGAGCATCATAATTCAAACAGTACACCCATTTCAAGCAATAATACGCCTTCAACCAAAAACAGCAAATTTACCTCCCTCTGAATTGGTAAAAGGCATTTGTGGAAAAGAAGTTTATTTACCATTAAATCTAAAAGAAACTGTGCATACTCTAGGAGTGTAACGTCCAATGCAGCAATCTTTAATTATATTAGTAAATGGAGTACCTACAAAAGACAAAAAAATATGGCAACAGCCGGTAGATTTATATAAAGTTAGACAAGCCTTCCAATATCTTAAAGAGAATAATGAATATTACAAAGAAATTAATATTGAAGAAAACTTGAAAGATACAACTGAAATAATTCAAGAAACACAAGAAGCTGGTCAATTTGAGCTACTGGATCCTGCTACAATATCAAATACTTTATACCATTATACAATTCATCCTTTGCACTATAATGACACCGCTCATTACGGATGTATTCTGAAGATCCCAGATTTAGACAAAATGTGGAATACATATTCCACCTACTCTTTGAAAAGTGAACTATTAACTTTATGTTACGGAGTTGCACACATATTAAAATCAGGATCACACTTTCAAAATATGACAGCTACACAATTATTAGAGAAAGCGCAACAAAAGGATGAGGTTTTACAATCAAATATTACAAATCTATTAGCAAATATGCATGGTACTAAAGAGTACTGGTTTCGACGTCATGGAGATGTACGTTGTATGATCAGAAACCTTGGCCCACCCACTTGGTTTGTTACATTAAGTTGTGCAGAATATGCATGGGAAGATTTACATGATTTCCTACGCATATCAAATAAAAACAAAACAAACATTCTAACACCTGGACAACTTTGTTCTTTGGATCCTGTTAATGTTTCAAGATATTTTCACCATATTTTCACCATTGCTTCATTGCTATGCTACATTTTCTTTGTAATAAAACTGTTCCTCCCCTTGGAGAAGTGCAACACTTCTTTTGGAGAAAAGAATACCAAGCCAGAGGAGCACCACATATCCACATGCTTTTATGGATTAAAGATGCTCCTAAATGTGGTCAAGACAGTGATGCCACTGTTTTACAGTTCATTAAAAAATATGTCACTTGAGAAATTCCATCAGAAGCCACAAATAGTGATCTTCATGCACAAATGTTACAATTTCAAAGACACAAATGTGGAAAATATTGTCGTCGCAAATACAAAAACAAAGGCAAATACTACACCAAATGCCGATTTGGTTTCCCTAGACCAGTTACAAATACAGGTCAAGTAAACAACCTCATGTCTTCAGTTAGACATAGTGTTAAAGGTAAGTCACCTAAAAATACATATTACATAAAAAGAAAAGAAGAAGAAAAATATATCAATGATTATAATGCAATCATTGCCCACTTATGGAATGCAAACATAGATGTGCAGTACATGGCAGACAAATCTACTGCAGTTGCACGATATGTCACAGCATACTTAACTAAAGCAGAAAAGACAGAGCTCCAAGACCTCTGGAATGACCTGTCATCAGATAAAACAGTATCTCAGAAATTATACAGCTTGGGCATAAAAATGCTCACCCATAGAGAATGTGGATCTTATGAAGCAGCTGATCGTTTAACTGGTACTTCATTGTATGGTAAATCTGAAAATATAGTATGGCTAAGTCTTGGTCCAGCTAAATCTAGAAAAAGAGTTCTAAAATCATATGAAGATATAGAAACAATAGCCAAACATGATCCAAACAGCCAAGACATTTTAAAAAACAATTTATTGGACAATTACTACCCAAACAGAAGTAATACTTTGGAAAACATGTGTCTATACCAAATAGCCCAAAACTACACATACACAAATAATATGAAACCTGATTAAACAAAAGGTAAATATAGAGTGACAGACTGTGAAGGCAGCTTAGTTAAACTCACTAAACCAAATTTAATTAATCATATCAAATTGTCATTGAAGACTCCTCAACATAAAGAAGTATATTACATGTCCCTGCTACAACTCTTCAAACCATGGAGAAAAGAAGAACAATTACTAGATAACTATGACTCATATGAGGATGCTTTCAAAGCAAATGAAAGCACTATACCTGATGTAAACTTTACACAGTACAAAACAATATCGCACAATGAACAGCTACATGAAGAAGAACTCCAAGCCCAACTAGATAAGGATACTCCTGACAGTAGTCAACCTTCTGTAACAGGAAGCCAAGAACCACTGGGAGAACCACTAATAACAAATGAGGCAGAATTAGCTATGATAGAAGTAGAAAACACCATGTGTCAGTATGAAGATAAGGAAGACTTAACTATACTACAATCAAAACTAAACAATGAGCAAAGCAGCATTTTTCAAGAAGTAACAAAACAAATTGCACATGGTGTAAAAACATGAAAATAAAGAATGTTCCTGCCATAATTATAAACCTATACTACTGTACGTCAGTGGTGAAGCTGGTTCTGGCAAAACATTCCTAATCAAAATCATTAGTAAGTTCCTTCAACAATTGACAAACAACAAACTGTCAACTGTTGTCACTGCACCCACAGGTTTAGCTGCCTACAACATAGGTGGTGTTACATTACACCGATTACTACTATTACCAGTAGAACACCAGAACAAATTGGACTATTACAAACTTTCTGCAGAAGCTGCAATGGAATTACGCAGAGTATTGAAACAAATGAAAATGCTACTAATAGATGAAGTGAGCATGGTCTCCAACCTGATGTTAGCTTTGATTCACCTCAGATTACAAGAACTATTCAAAACAGACTATGAAGAGCTCTTTGCAGGAAAACACATTATTGTTTTTGGAGATCTGCTTCAATTAACACCAGTAAAAGGTGAACCTATTTTTAAAACATTAGGGCACAAACTCTGCCGTAAAACTGTTGGCAGCATTGGAAATGTCAACCTTTGGCAACATTTCCAATACAGAGAATTAACAGAAAACATGCACCAATCTGCAGATCTAACTTATGCCAACATTTTAAAAAGTTTGAGAGTTGGTATACTTTCTAAAGAAGCAGAAGCAACATTGAAAACCCGGCACATTAATGCACTTTATGGCGATAATGCATGTGCTACAGATGTTATGGAACAATTAGCCCACAAAAATGTCAATTGTATGGCCTTAATGCCAACTCTTGCAAGCTGTCTCAAATTCAATGAAATAATGTTAAGTAAAGAAATGCAACCAATAATGGAAATTAGCGCCACAGACAAACTAGATGTACATGGTATGACACTACCCATGTGTGACCAAGCTACAACAAGACTAAATAATTTAGAAAAATCAATCTCAAACACAGCAGGCTTAGAAAAGATGTTAAAATTATCCTTAAATTGCAGAGTAATGCTTAAACGTAACCTTGACGTGGACCCAGGACTACTGAATGGAGCACTGGGTACAGTTGTTGGCTTTCAAACATACCCACGTGACAACAAAATTCAGTTTGTCAATATACTCTTTGACAAACTTTCAGAAGTAAAACGGATAGGACGCTCAACAGCTAGATTCCTTCTCTTCAAAGATATGTATGTACGCAGAGAACAATTTTCTCTAACTCTTGCATACGCAGTCATGATTCATAAATCACAAGGTCTTACCCTAGACAAAGCAATGATAGATATTGGTAACACAGTCTTTAAAGAAGGCATGAGCTACGTAGCACTATCACGCTTACGTACACTTGACGGTCTATTTCTAATCAACTTTGATGCAAGTAAAGTAAACGCTGATATTCCTTGAATTTTAGAATATAATAGACTTCCCTCACTATACACTCCCCATCTAAACACATATTCTGTTCCACAAAAACTAAAACGTTGTAAAAGAAAACTAAATCGAACAGAAATGCAACAGGACGTCACTGCAAATCCTCCAAAGAGAGTAAAAGAAACTAATACTTCATCAAGTACCACAAACAAAAAAGAATCAATTAGAGAAAGTAAACCAGGTACTTCTTTAAAGAAGGAAGACAAACTCCAAAAAAAGCAGTTAGATACAGAACTACCTGGACCATGTAAATTCTCAAATATAGTTGGTGTAAGTTGCAATGCAAATGTAGCAATGAATATTCTATTTCAATTACCACCAATTGTTGACAAGATTTACTTACACAGTACAGACCCATTGTGTTTGCAAATGTTAGTACTTCACAGAAATGCAGCAAACAATCCTGACAACACATATAGTGTTTTTGGAATAAGACGCCAATCGGACTACTGTGCTGGAATGGTGAAAGTCACTATAAACTCACAGGAAGATCCACACGAATTTCTAATGTACTTACTACAAGTACTGGAAAACAAAAACATACCTATAAATGAAATCTTTCAGATTTCATACATGTGGAAGCATACATGCACTCTCTGCAACAATGTGACACAAGAAGAAATCCCCAATGAACGCTTCATATATATATCAATACCCAATTGTGAATTCATTCCATTTCAGCAACTTGTACAAAATGCAAACCATGGTAGATTATGCTCTACCTGCAATTCAGATAATCGCTCCACGTTAGTAATACAAACACATAGTAAATACGTAATACTAATGCTTCTACGTTACAATGCAGATGGTACCAAAAACAACTGCAAGCTGACTGGATTCACACATGGTCAAATATCACTTGGTAAGAAAACCTTCACAACAATAGGTATAATCTACCACGCAGGAGCTACAACCAATTCAGGGCACTACACTGCAAATATAAAAAGAAATGTGGATGGTTTGAATGTAATGATAGTACCATTACTCTAAAGCAGAGATTACCAGCAAATCTTACAAACGCTTATTTGATGTTCTTAAAACCAAAATTTGATAAATAAACTGTATTTAAACCTTTAAGCAAATTTGTGTTAAACAAATATAAACTGTTAGAATACTCCAAAAGCTATCTAACTGCTCAAAGATTCTACAACAACTAATCAGATAAATGAATACCACTAAATTAGACCAAAAAATACACAGTTAGAATACGCCAATTGGTATCTAACTGCTCCAAAATGTTATAATATCAAAACAAATGAAGAATCTGTTACTGCTCCAAAAAAAATACAACAAAGCAAAGTATAAAACATTAACTAGAAACAACAAGTGAACACTGAAAACAAACAAACAAATAAACTGTAGCATAACAGAAAAAGGTTTTTTTTTTAATCCAACATGGATTTTTTTTTCTCCCACAGACCCAATGATTTTAGCAACAAATACAGAAACTGAGCAAATTGCACAGTACTCTGATTTGTACTCTACTAAATATGAGGGTCGAAAAAAAATAAAAGTATATTGCTTATACAATGTAATAAGTCATTACAAAATACTAATACTAACATGCTATTTTCTTTTATCACAGAAATGAAGAAGAAAAACATGGACTCCCATTACTAGACCAAACAGTAAGTATACAATAATAAGGACAACCATAGCAGCATATCACATCCATAGTATCTAATACCTTTGTTCCTTATACATTTGTTTTTCACCCAAAGTTATAAGCAAATATGAATGTGATATGCTGCGGTGGGTGTTGCCAGGGCATATGCCTACTCTAAAGTATCTTGAAATAAATGGTACATGCGTGCATTCCACTTGTCCTTAGTGTCCTAACTTTATGGTTCCCTACCTAAAATAAAAGTCAGATGTTCTGGGCTGCACATCTTTTGTGATCTTTCAGAAACGAAAATGGTATGTGCATCTTTGACATCACTAGGACAATGGCTTCCTGCCCGAAATAAAAATGAGGTGGTCTGGGTTGCACATCTTTTGTGGCTCTTAGAAAAATGGTATGTACATGTTCCCATCTTTACCTTGCTCTGCTGAATGCCTGGTTCCCTAACTTCTTTGTTTCAGATTTTTGTGGTCTCTCAGAAAAAAACATACACATGCATGTTGTGACCAATCTCTAGGTTTCTTCACCTCTCCCGAGAGAGGACCCTTTATTTGTGAGGCTAGGGAGGTGAGCCTGCTATGCAACATTATTCTTAGGGGTGGTGGTATGCGGGACCTGACAGGGAGAGACTCCCCTTTTGGGGACAAGGACTCCTGTTCTGTCAAGGAACTCCCTGAAACCCTTTCTTTTGGGCTGCCAGTAACATCTGGGCTTCAGAGAAATCCATCAGAACAAGCCACTGTGTGCTATTGTAACATTGGACCCAACATTCAACTTGAAGAAAAGCCTAATAAAATGTTGGAGAAGAAGAGAGGTGAGCGAGTCAAGCCAATCCCTCAATGGTTGGAAGCCAACCAAACTGTGATGAGGAAGAATTAACAAGCAAGGGTGAATGCTCGAAAGAAAGAAAGAAAGAAAGAAAGAAAGAAAGAAAGAAAGAAAGAAAGAAGGAAAGAAAGAAAGAAAGAAAGAAAGAAAGAAAGAAAGAAAGAAAGAAAGAAAGAAAGAAAGAAAGAAAGAAAGAAAGAAAGAAAGAAAGAAAGAAAGAAAGAAAGAAAGAAAGGACTTTAATACTTCACTGGGGAGAAATCAGAGGTCAAACATAAAAATGGAAGAAGGATTATGGGAGGTGTGTGAAACCCGGGAAGTTCGAATTAGCCAGTAGGTGGAAGCTGACGAGAACCCGGAGATCCTCTGCAGGGAGGATCCAGCCAGGAGGCGTACACATGAGGCACAGAGCCTGACAGAGAGAGCAGAGAGCCGAGCTGTGCAGAAGAAGAGAATCCCAAGTGAAGGAGACCCGAGTGAGTGGTGGAGTGACCCATCTAAGGTGTACTGTCCAATCCAAAAACAATGCTGACATTGCTACTGCGTTGGCTCTGCGTAGCCATGAAGAAGAGCCAAGAAGAGTCGGAGTGAACGTCGCAATTACTCTGACTCTGAATGTCATCCCAATCCTGGAGAAAGACCCAATGATGCTACCCTATGAGCAAAAAGGTAACAGGATAATTGGGAGATCGGGTAGGGGATACAGGGATCAAAAGCACTCTCAGCCTACTTGTCCCAGTGAGTGGACAAATGTCCATAAGAGAATAACTATGGGACTCAGATTACTTGTTTGAACGACACTGAGCGGCTTCCCGAACGATCCGCAGATCAGAACAGGGATTTTAACCTCTGACATAAGAGTTGGCAGCCCACTAAACCAATATGTAAGGATGTTAAAGTCACAAAGTTACTAACCCACTGCAATTTGTGAGGCAATGAAACAGAATTTGCATATACATCTGAACAATATATAATCCACATGACGTGGATTATTTATGAGTTGCAGTGATAATGGGGGAATTTTCTTTTAAATGTTGTACTATAAGGCCCAGGTTGTTAGCCTTCCTCAGTGGTAAGCAGCACTTGATACCAATCAGTAGTACACAAAAGAAGCAGACCATTACAAATATAGGGAGGCACTGACAAGTACAGCCTAATAACCACTGAATCTTACTAACTACTGGACTCAGCCTACTCGTCCCAGTGAGGTGACAAGTATCCATACGAGGGAGAATAACTCAGGGGCTCAGTTTACTCACCCCAGTGAATCATCAAATACCCACAAGAAGGAGAATTACAGTGGAACCTGTTTTACTCATTGCAACAAGACAGAAACTGAACAAAGGAGCAAACATAGTTGTTTGTGCTACTATGTTCATCCCAAAAAGAAAGATAGTTTATCGGACAAAGAGACATTTGATATGGAAAATGTTGTTCATTATGAACCAGAGGAATACAGAGAACCAAGATCAAGTGAAGAAGAATTTCAGTTCCCCAAAAGTAATGGAAAGAGGGAGCTTCAAAGAGACACTTCAGAAATCACAGTACAAAGAGGTCAAAACCCAAACACAGTGAGACGACAAATTCTATCTACAGAAGGAAAAGGGACACCAGAAAGTTGGAAAAGTCCCTGAGAGGAACTGAACAATTTGATCCAAGAAATTGCAGAGCACTATCTAAACATTTGTTTCTAGGGCTGGGAAAGCCTATCCAGAAGAAAGGAGTCATTCTCCTGGACCTTTTGCTATTTTCTCTTAGTGGAACGGCCAGTATAGATTACTATACTGGCCCATCCAGCTTTGAGACGGAGGACAGACTGTTTACTTTTTGGACTTAACTACTGACGACGCGACCACTAGTTAGTTTTTAGGTAGGGAACCCCATAGAATACGGATAGAAAGGTCTTTTTCTTATAATTTAAAAAAATCACGTGCTAAACATGCCAAAAACTGGTCTCTCTCCTTCTTCTGACCTACCACAATGAACATGCATGTTTCTACCTTTACTTCACTGGGCTCAATGTGCGGTTCCCTGGCTGACACTAACATTCAGGTGTGCAGAGCTGAATTTCTTGTGCGGTCTCTCTAATTGTATGTTCATATGCCCTTCTTTTACTTTATTGGGCTGAATGTGTGGTTCGCTGCCTGAAAATAATGTTCAAGTGTTCTTGGCAGAGTTTCTTATTTAGTCTCTCATAACAAAAAGAACATTTGCATGTCTCACCTTTAACTCCGCTGGGCTGTCCTGATTCCCAGTACACATGTATATGGTCTTTACTTTATATTCCTTGCATATGGTCAGATGTGTCTGTGAACATACTGCCCTTGCTCTTAGTACAAGATTATGACCATGTAGAGTAAACCACATAATAATGCAATGCACACACATAACGTGTGTATGAGGTGATTGGTGATGTAATTGCAAAATGATATTAAGTAATGTTGTGAACATGCCATTACTTGGGCATCTTCATTTTTCAAGCCACCATTCTTGTATGATATATGTCGTCAGATATGATTATTTAAGGACGTGTGTGAGGCAAGACAGTGTGTGCATTTCTCAAATGATGTTAGCAGAAACATTTCATTAGCATGCTACCGCACGCCTTCTAAGCACCATGTCAAGTGCAGTTTCCCTCTGCTTAGCCTACATGGGAATATGTTTTTTTGTGTCACTGTCCAGATTCCTGCCAATGAGATGGTGGCAATAGCCCTTCAGCGATTGAATCAACTATAACCCCCTTCATTACAGGTGCAATTACGATGCTTGTGATAAACATTGCCTCACCTTGACCCTGTTGTACTTCTATCTACTTAGCCGTTATAGCAAGGTACACCTCAAGGATGTGTTCATGCTGCTGACATGCATCTATGACACTGTGCATCATTACCATTACAGAGACACCGTGATAGCATGCTACATGGCTGAATGTGTTGAGGATGCCAATGATCACAATACCTTTTGGCACCTTTTACAACCACGCCCACAAGATGCTTAAGTTAACGTTTAATGACAGTATGTGTGTCCTGTGCTGTCTCCTGCTGGTGATAGAATTCTATTTCCCTTGACAATTTCATGAGATGCTGTCACAGCGCATGATTATGTGCTCCACTCCTGAGTGGTTATGGGCAGCAATGGGTGCAATTCCCCTAGGCTACCCTGGATCCGTTTCCTGTGTGCTCTTGTGCATGGTGTCAGCGTCATCTTCAGTGGTTGAGTCTACAATGCTTGTTGGTGACATGTATGCTTGCTTTGGCTCAGTCTGCTGAGGACGTCAATGCATATTTGTTCACCTGGTGTTGCCACAGAACATGTTGCATTTGTTTTAAATTATGATGGTACCCTGTCACTGATTGTGCTTGTTCTTCATCCTGGATGTTATGCTGGTTGAGGGAGTCTTGTGACTGCTGTGCTTGGTGGTCACCTCATGTGGATGGTTTGTTTGCCATTATAGGTTGAGCTGCATATGCTATTGTGTTTGAAATACAAATCAAAAAGAGTGCAACAATAAACAGATGCCACCGCTGTCCAATTTTGCATAAATGGCAGCAAACAAGCTGCATGGGCATGCTATGGACCACCTGGTCTAAGCCCTGCCAACCTCTCAGGCAGTTGGGGAGCAGGTGCAAGTGTATATAGGTCAGCTGGCCTAAGCACTGCCCACCTGTCAACATTTTAAACTGTTGTTGCCTTCCTGGTTGCCACTCTTTTTCCCTACTTAAGCAGCCCTCCAGCCTCTTTTCCTTGCATTTGGGGAGCAGGTGCAAGTGGATCTAGGTCACCTGGCCTAAGTACGATCCGCCTTCTTAGTCCTGCCTCTTCCTTTCTGCTCTTAACTCTTAGATCAAGGGTGTCTCTCGCCCGAGCATCCAGAGCGAATGGCAGAGGAAGAAAAGCACAATTCCTGTTTGGACCTGTTTGGACAAGGAAAACCCAGGGCTCGATCCCCTGCTCAGACAGCAGGTAAGCATGCACCAACATGTGTTTTCTTCCTCTGTCCCCACAGGCCATCCCGACCATCATCAGGCACTGACAACTTCTCCGGTGCTGGGGTGAGGACAGGTGTAAGTTGTGCATTTGTAAATGTTTTATTCTCACGCCATAGCGTGTGTGTGCCCGCTCCCCCCTCCCTTTGTCCCAGTTGCTTCCTTGTTTGTTGGCCCTCCCTTCCTCCCTCCCACCCTGCTCCCATTTGTTGGCGGACACTTTAAATTGGCCACCTAAGGGCCGATTTGTCTCGGGAGGATAGCTCAGGGTCAACGTGCTCGCTTTGGAAGCAAGACGACACGGAGCAACACAGGTTCGATCCTTGGGTCTGCACTTAGAAACCTCTGGTTATTACGCATGTTATAAATGACCTATCACTTTGTTGTCTTTGGCCGAGCTAAAGCATGCCATGTCCGAGGCTGAGGTGAATCGGGTACGGATTTCAGTGAAAGCAGCTTTGCATTCCTCAGTCCAGATGAAGTCTTGTCTGGTGTTGGTTAATTCTCTGAGTGGGGCACTCACAGTCACAATGTTTTCTAGATAATGTGAGCAGTAACTCGTGAGCCCCAATAATGACCTGAGGTCCGACACATTCGTTGGGCGGGGCGCTCCCTGTAGTGCTTTGACGTTTTCTAGGTCAAGCTACATGGCTTGGTCCGAAAATATATGGCCAAAGAACTTGAGAGTTTGCTTTCCAAATTCACACTTGTCCTTGTTGAGCGTGACATTAGCTGCCCCAGAGCCCTGCACACTTTGTGGAGGTTTTCATTGTGCACTTGTAGGCTGTCGCCACTGTAGTTCAGGCATCCTGGGATGTGTTTTATTACCTGATGGATCTCCTCCTGGAAGATCTCTGCCACCGAAGATATGCCAATATTGAGGTGCTTGTAGTGGAACAACTCCATATTAGTCACACACATGCTGATGTACCTGGACTCCTGGGGTAGCTCCAGCTGATTGTAGCCCTTGTTGAGGTCGAGCTTGGAGAACATGGTCGCCCTGTTGTGGAGGTGGATCATATCCCTTATTCTCAGGACTTGATGGCCTTCAAGCTGGATGGCAGCATTGGGGCAGCACATGTCTACGCACAGGCGGCTGGAGACTTCGGCCGATTTCTTGGGAACAGGAGCGATTGGGGAGACACATGGGGTGGGTCCCACTGCAGGCTATATGATACGAAGGTCTAGTAGGTGCCTTAGATCTTCCTCCACCTGTTTCTTTTAATCTTGATCGGGATGCCTCTGTAATGCTGGGCAACTAGCTTGGCTGGTCAATGTGCAGTCTCACTTTGCAACCACGTAGTTTGGGCATGTGGAAATGTTTCTGACCGTCTTGCTGTCACGGTTGTTGGAATGTCTTCTGCTGACATGCTGACTGGTGGTGCACTCCTTCCTGCGCTTGGAAGTGCGTTCTTGAATTAGTTGCAGGGTGCCTGTCACTTCCCTGGTGCCCCTTATGCAGAAATGTGTCCTTATGAGGCTTTCCTTGTCCCTTGCAATATGCGGCTTCGCCACAGTGAGACAATGTCCTCCCAGTCCCTGTCAGTGTGTGCACAGTAGGGTTACCTCACCACTGCAGCCCTGGCTGGGGGGCATTGGCTTTTCAATCCCTGAGTCTGCAGTGAACGTGTTCATCGCCATACCCTCGGGTTCCCTGGTGGAGCAGAGGCAGGCCGCGCCTCCCGATCCCTTCCCGAGTGAAAGTGCTCTCGCCTGAGGGACTACGCCAGGTCCGGTAATCCTCTCCGCCAGTGTTAGCAGGGAGGAGCAGAGCTGGCACAGACACGGCATGCAGCCACTTCTGAATTCATACGTAGTATCAATGAGGAGGCCCACATGGTAAGACCGGTCTCAACTCCTTTCTTTATTGAAGTAACCCCCACCCCAACTCCCCATCACTTCCCTTATCCTGGGTCCCATCACGCCCTAATCCCGCCTTCCACATTAAAATGTGGAGGGAACTTAAGCCCCACTTGTAACAACATAACACCTGCATGCAGTATATGTCTTATATGTAGGCTGATTGTGTGTAGATCAGATAGTTGTGCATGCAATGTCTTGTAAACATATGAATGAGGGTGTGTACTATTAATGCATTTTGCTGTGCTTGCATTTTCCCTGTATCACTGGTGTTCTGGTTCAGTGTACACACTTACTGGGTGTGGCTGCAACCATGTCCATCATCCAGAGGCCATGGTTTGAACATGTGCGGATCAGTGCTTTTATGTCCTCTTCCTCGTCAGTGAAGGGTAGCAAGCAGGTGCTTTGTTTGTTTGTTTGTTTATCATTTATATGGTGCACCCGGCCGAGGGGTATCTGGGTGCCTTAGCATAGTGAAATACAGGAATACTTTCAACTTGGTTACAGCAATTACATTGAATAAAAAAAAAGATGATACATCAGTAGGTACAGTAGGAAAATCAATAAACATACTTACAGATATACATATATACAGTGTGAAGTGTGAAACTTCGGAGTCAGTTAAGGAGGCAAGTTGCATTCGGATCAGATGGGAAGGTCTACGTTCGGATGTGTGCAAGATTATGGCTGGCCATGAGAGTCATTGGTGATGAGCCAGTTTATAATGTTGCTCCTGAACAAATAGAAGGGTTGGTCAGCTCTCAGAGACGGGGTAGGGTGTTCCAGGTCTGAGCTGCCATGACAGGGAATCTGGATCCTCCTGCCTTTTTTAACTTGAATCTGGGCACAACTAGGTGTGCTGAGTTGTTGGTCTTGGTTGGGCGGGTCGAGGAGTGTTTGGTGATTCTCTCAGAGAGGTAAGTAGGGACTACATGGTTAAGGCATTTTTGGGTTAGGGATAAGGTTTTGAGCAAGATGTTGTCTTTGATATTGAGCCATTTGGTCTGTCTCCTCAGGTGTGAAATGTGTTCTCTCTTGGGTATAACAAGTGCACCTCTTAAGGTATTATTTTGAAGTGTTTGGATTTTCTTGATGAGGTATTTGTTGGCCCCCAGATAAAGGGCATTACAATAATCCAATTTTGATAGGATAAGTGCTCTTGCTAGGATAATGCAACTTTCCTTCGCCAAGAATGGTCTGCATGCTCTTATCAGTTTACATGTGTAGGCGGTGGCCGATGTCAAGATGCTGACTTGTTTGTTTAGAGTGAAGGCGAAGTCGAGGTAAAAACCTAAAGTTTATGCTTCTTTTGACATTTTAATAATATTACCATCAATATTGAAGGAGGTATAGTTCTGGTCTAATTTGTTGAGGTTGGGTGTGGAGCCGAGTATAAGCAGCTCAGTCTTGTCATCATTCAGGCATAGGCTGTGAGTGGCCATCCATGCCTGAATGATGAGGTATATTTTATTCACTAAAGCCAGGTCATTGTCATACTCGCCCAACAGGGGTATGAGGATCTGGGTGTCATTTGCATAATTAGTGTAGGTGACACCCTGATGGTCTAGGTCGTTGAACAATGGCTTTGTGAAAACATTGTATATTGTGGGGGAAACACAAGAACCTTGTGGAACCCCACACATTATGGGGATGGGGTCAGCTGCTGCAAGAGGTGAGAAGACATGCATAGTTCTATTTATTGACAAATGATTTAATCCAGATAATGGGGCCTAGTGAAAAATGTGTAGCTATGGCCAAATGATTACATAGGACTTGGTGGACCACCAGGTCAAAGGAAGCCGAGAGGTCAAGAAGTAGCAGCAAGGTTGTTTTTCCCTTGTCTTTCAAATCATCAATCTGTCTGTTAAATAGCACTGTCTCGGTTCCGTGACAGGGTCTGAAGCCCGATTGTCGGACCCCAAGGAGGTAATTTGTCTCTAAGTACTACTGTATTTGAATATAGGCCACTTTATCAAGGATCTTAAGTAGAAAAGGAACAGTGGTGATGGGCCTATAATTAGTTGGGATTGATGTATCCACAGTCTGTTTTTTCAGTAGGGGTAGGACCCAGGATTCTTTTAGATTGCAGGGGACAATGCCAGAGTTAAACGAGGAGTTAATCAGTTTGGTTATGAAGGGCGCGAGGTCTCTGGCGGTATCTTTGATGATCTGTGCCAGACAGCTGTCTCCTTGGCAATTAGATGGTTTGAGAGATAGAATAACGTTTTCAACCTCATAGATTGTGACTTGAGAAAATTTGAACTGGTTGGGGTGTCTGTTAGTGGCTGTAGCAGTCCTGCTATATTTATCTATACTGGGTAGTGTGGCTTTTTTATTAGCAATTTTACTTTGGAGTACGGAGATTTTATTCTGTACGGCATTCTGTATGCTAGTGCACCAGGGTTTGTCCTTAATGCAGTAATCTTTTTGTGGGGTGGGGGCTTCCAATTCTCTAAAATTGTAAACAGGTCCTTGGAACTTGAGCTGGCTTTATTGATCCTTTCATTGTAGGATTCTTGTTTGGCATGTATAATTTCTTTTTTCCTTTTTTGTAGCAGGATGCTAGGTTAAGCAGATTTGTTTTATCTTCATCTCAGGGGCTGCTTTCCATAGGGCTTCTAGCTTTCTTTTCTCCTTTCTCAGGGTTTTTAAATGGGGCATAAACCATGAGTTCAGATGCGCTTTAGGTTTGCTTTTCCGAATCTTGAGTGGGGCAATTGTACCAAGGGCTTTCGTTATGGCATCATTATAGGCATGTATTAGGTTGTCTGGACTAGTTTAGTTGGGAAGTAGGTCGAGAGTTGGCAAGATGAGCAGGATAACCTTATCTGCAGTGATGTTCTTTTAGTTCCTAGTGGGGAGGGATGGTGCAATGGGAGTGGTTTTAGATTTCAGGTGGTGGCTGGCAAAGTAAATTATATTAGACCGTGATCCGTCCAGGCTAAGGGTGTTGATGCTGAGATGGAGGTTGTGCAGTTGAAGTCTGCTACTCAGTCTAGGTTTCTCCCTTTGTCGAGAGCGGCTTGGGTCAGTCTTAGGGTAAGTCTCTGTTCTGTTAGTACATTAACAATGGCCTGGGCTTGGTGATCATTAGGATCATCAAATCCTAGATGGAAATCTCCAAGCAGGAGTATTTGGGAGGTCAGTTTGGTCTTCTCGGAGAGGATGGCAGAGATGTCTTCCTCAAATGATCCAATGGGTCCTGGGGGTCTGTATAAAAGATAGATTGTTAGGGTGTCATTATTGGAGATCAGGAATTTAGCTGTAAGTAGTTCACATGATCTAGTGGCGGGGAAGGTGACCAATCTCAGTGCTAGGTCAGATTTGTCGATGAAGGCAATGCCTCCACCTCTGGAGTCAGTTCTGTCAGCTCTTATGATTTCATAGTTGCCTGGTATAGCTAGGAGGAGAGCAGGGCCAGAGGCAGCGTGAAGCCAGGATTCGGTTATAGCAAGGAAGTCATAGTCCTCCCCAGTGAGCAGATCTGCTATTTCTGTAGGGTGAGCTCCTAAGGATCTGATGTTAATTAATGCACCTTTGATGTCAGGGCACTTGGTACCTGATTGTGGGTTCTTCAATGATATTTTGGTGTGGGGGGTGGATGGTATCCAAAATGGCGTTTGCAGTCAAGACACTTCGTTTTTGCAAAAATTGGAACTAAAGCGAGTCCCAGCACCTTGAGTCACTCAGGACTCTTACCACCCGCAGCTTCGTTCCCAGGAGGGGGCGGAGCTTGGCGAAGCATCACGTGACCAGACCAGCCTTCAAAACCCACCTGCAATCACCCTTGCGGCGTTGAGCCCGGCAGGGGTAGAGGGCGTCGGCTGTTGTGCGGCTGTTTGGCGCTAACGGCGTGAACGTGAGACTGCGGAGGTATCCCCTCTTTGATCCCGTTCCTGAGACTAAGGTAAGCCTCAGCAACACTGACTGCCCGAAGGTCTAGGGTAAGGTCTAGGGAAGAGTCCCGCTTTGTCCGGACGTCTCAACTTTTTCTCTGTGCTTACCAAAAGAAAAGGATTGTTGTTGTGGACTACTCTTCCCACAAGGCATTCTGTAACATCCAGTGGGCGTGTGCATAAAGGAACATCTGCGCGCGCATCGCGCTCACGCACCCGAAGAGTCCCGCCTTGCCACTTCGCCGCGGCTCCCGGGGATCCGGAGGTGCTTTATTTCACTGCTCTTACCATTATATGTTAACTCAATTGCTACAGCTTGAGTGACCAGCGCGCATTGTTTGTTTGGTTAGAACTAAGGAGAAACACCTTTGCGTGACTTATGACTTCGAAGGGCATCTATCGTTTAACAACTGCGATGCCGGTAAACATTCGGCAGCGAATTATGTCGGAATCTCAACAAATTTATGAAGAGCAACCAGCAACTAAGGCAGCCACGAACGTCTGTTCAACTCCATTCTTGCGAACTCCCCGAAGTAAAACAACAAACAATAAGAAAAAAGGGGGAGTGCAAGATAACATTGATATTCGCAAATATGGTTTTGGTAATGTTGCTGTGTCTCTGCCGTCCATGAAAGATGTTTCAACAGCTCCTTTACCAGTTCCAAATATTGGCTTAGGTGACACGAATTCCAAAGTGGGAATGTCTACCAACGGTCCAGCAGGGTCCAAGGACAGTGTACAGGTGGAAGTACAGCCTAATTCTGATGGCACTAATACTTCCCTTACGGATAGCATGATCCTACGCAATGCACTGTCAGGAGCTCCGGCTCAAGTAATTTTGAATTCATCCAACTCTAGCCAAGAAGGTGTGATAGAATTAGACTCTAAAAAATCCTGTTCTTTGGCTATCTCAGAGGATGCGAATCACTCTCAATCTACTGATTTGTTCTGGCAATCTGGCTGCAACATATCAGGAATAGATGCATCCTATAGAGCACCTACCCCTCAGAGATCCAATGGAGACTTGCCAATGTCGGCAAAAAATATTGAGCCCTCAAAGACCCCACATTTGACCTTAGAGGTAATGAACATTGCCTTAATGGCACTTGCCAAATGATTTGAATCTGTTGATAATAACTTGAAAGACCTTTCTGAAAATGTCAACATTATGAGACATGATCAGTTAATTATGACCACAGCGTTTGATCATTTACAGAATAGTCTAAATGAGAAACTAGACACGGCAATTAAAGCATCCAAAGAGTGTTCCCAGATGCTGGTTGAGAAACAGAAAGGTCCTTTAAATGCTATGGCAGTTTATACTGATGGTGACACACAAACAACCAAAATTACTGAGTGCCATTCTGTTATAACTGTTTCAGATTCTATTGCTTGTGAAAATATCATGCCTTTGAAAACTGCGATATTGAAAACATCATTGCCTTATGTTAAAGGAATAATTAGAGAAAAATGTGTAGCATCTGATTCAACATCTATTTCACTTGACACACAACACTCGAGTCACCCTAATAATCCTATGAGTGGCTCTCATGATTTGAAATCCCCATACCCTGTTTTTGATGTAAGGACCTCCAACATCTCGGTCCCAAAGAATTGAAATCCTAAAAAAAACCAGGCGCAAAAGAAAACGAAAAATGTGAAGACTGTGAAACTAGTTGCGACCTCGGCCACAAAACAGTTTATTAATAACTTAACGCGTGCAAATAGCAGAACTCTTGCTGTATCCAATAATATAACAAAAAAATATACAGCGCTGGTAAATTTAAAGAAAAACAAGTTAATTGAATCAAGTGTTTCTCCCAGAAAAATTATTGACCATCCTCCATTAGATGAACTGATTAAATTAGCAGTAACCCAGCAGACATCTCAATCAACAATCACTGAGAATCAATCGCGTCCTTCTCAAACTGTTCTCGCCAGTTGCGCCTCCAAAATACAAAATGGATCTCTCAAAAACCCTACTGATGCGAGAAAAGCATTAAGGCGACAAATTGATTTGTACCTAGAACAGCACACATTTGGTCCCCCTGCCATTCCTATCATTACAAATGGACCTGCTTAATGCACTTCTGTTCTCCCAATTTCAACTGCACTGTCAATGATCCCTAATGAGAATAAGAGTCTCCTGTCTAAAAAAGTATCATTTGCAGAATTGGAGTCTCAGGCGACAGATTGCACTTTGTCCAAGAACACGAACTATGCACATTCTTCCCCAAACGAACTTCAAGAGTTAAGAGACTCAATTGCTCAGTTATGGCAACTGAATGAGAGACATGGCTCAATGTCCCAATCAGGTAATCCATTAGAACGCAAAGATCTCAAAAATCTCAAACAATGTATAGACAGGATTCTAGCATTATGCCGGGGTCATCTCAAAAGCGTCCATTAACCCCTAGCAAAAAAACAAGTTCCATGCCTGAAACGAGATATTCTATGTTGTTATCATGTCGTCCTGAAGTCTCTCCTGTGTATATTATGAATCGTCAGAGTATATTAAAAATGTTCTCTGATACTTTTGAGCTACAAATAATTCGATCAGGGGACTTAGATCAAAATGAATTCCCCAACCAAAATAATTTGGGTTCAGCTCTAATATGGACTCGCTCCTTAATAATACATAATATCATTTGTGCTGCAGAGGTTGCCCTGTTTAACTTGGGATTCTTGGTTACATCCAATTATAATGTTAAAAGTCCTTTAAAATCTTGTCTTAAGAATCCGCGGAATCCTGTTTCTTACATTCTAGACAAAATGTCCTAGAACACAAAGAATTTAATCACACCACCAGAGTGTAACTAGATTCCGTTACTGACAAAGTGAGCTTAACAGTAATTAGTTGGAATACCCGAGGTTTTAGCCATTTTATTAATAACCCTTGTTCTATCTTGGGAAATTACGATCTTATTCTCCTTCAAGAAACCTGGCTGACTAGTTCTCCGGTTTGGAACAACTATGATATTAATCTGGTACCTGCTATACGTGCAACCAAGGGTAGACCAATGTCAGGATTGCTAACTGCCACTAATTCTACATCTAACTTGCATCTGCATTCCTTGCCCTCTGTTAATCCTTTTATACAATGCTCTTTTTTGTTATTAATCACATCAAAATAGCATGTATTAACATATATTGGAACCCTGTGGGCATATTGACTAACCTGTTTTTTAAAAATCTGACATCCTCAATGGAGCATATCATGTTGGAAAGTGGCATCATTTATGTCATCATTGCAGGTGATTTGAACATCCATCTTGTAAATAAGCCCGTATTAGGAAACCAGGACCGAGTTAAATCATGGAACACTTTTTCCAAGGTTTGGAATTTGGTAATGCTGAATGGAACTAGTGTGAATGATTCTCTCCCAAAACCAACTTGGGCCAGCCGCAACCAGAGTGCGATTATTGATTACATTTTTGTCACCAGAAACCTGCTTGTTCAAACTTTAGAATTTGCAGTAATATCATCTGAATATAGCGATCACAAACCGCTAACTTTCAAACTGGTTATATCATCCCACATTTGTCCACAAAGACAATGGTTTCAAGGTGTGGTGAATACAAATAACTCCCAGAATCGATTAAAATGGTCGGAAAAATCCCTTGTTAAATATAGAGATCATCTGAAAAGATTTGATCAGACGGGTATGAATGACACAGATGAGGACTATGTAGCGCCCTTTGATTTAATGCAGTTGTATGCTACTTGTCAGAACGTAAAATCAAAAACATCTCGCTTTAATGATAACATTGTTAGCATTAGGAAAGCATTATTTAAGAAGCAGAAACGTCAAGCCTGTTTGGTACCTCCGGCTTTTAGAGATGCAGCCTTGAAATCCATTAAAACAGCTTATAAAAATTGGATGATTGAATACAGACGATTTTTACAACAAAAAGAGGGTGAGAGCATGATAATGCATATTCAAAATAAGAACACTGCTCAGATCTGGCAGTTGCTTAATGCAACCAACAAGGCTCCACCATTAACATCAGAGCTAAATGGAGTCAAAGAAAATGACTGGATAGACCACTTCTCGGCCATTTATGCTTCTCTTGTTCAACAGGTTGTTGTAAGTCCTATGCCTACCGTTTTCGATCTACAATTTGACAAAGATGACATTCGTCTTTATATTAACAAGGCTAGCATGTCTAGAGCCCCGGGTCCCGATAGACTTTCAAATGCAAGATTGAAAAAAAATGTTGATCTATGGGTACCAATTTTGCACACTTTATTCAAACTGATCATACGCAACCAAGAGCTGCCTAAATCCTGGACTCATTCAATTATTGTGCCATTATACAAAAAGGGCGATCGACAAAATCCTTTGAACTATCGGCCTATTGCACTCTTAGATGTGCCAGGAAATCTTTTTTGCAGATTAATTCTACGTGATTTAAATGCTTGGTCGTTGGAGCATCAGTGCAGAGACCCGTTTCAAACGGGTTTCGTTTCAGGTCTAGGTACCTCTATCAACCTCACATTACTTAACATTATCAAATCCTCATGCACCACACGGAAACAACCCATATACATGGCTTTTGTTGACTTTCGCATGGCATTTGATTCTGTTGACAGAAATCTTCTCATAAAAAAATTGATGAAATACAAATGCCCTGAATCTTTGATAAAATTGGTGAATCTTTTGCACACAAAAACGTCCATACAAATAAAGCTGAATATGGAAGGCCTCTTATCTAGGACTATACCCACCGCCAGAGGCTTGAAGCAAGGCTGTATTCTTGCTTCAACATTGTTTAATCTTTTTCTGTTGGACATTGCGGTTGACTTGGCTCTAGCTGTTTCAGACTCTCCAAAGATAGAAAACCAGCAGGTCTACAAACTCTCCTTGATACACTGGAGCGCTATGTATGTGCCAATAATTTAACGGTGAATGAAGACAAAACACAAATAATGATATTGAACAAACCAAAATCCTCCTTCTCAAACAAGCATGAGTGGTCAATTTCTGGGTCAAAGCTACAGATAGTCTCAGAGTACAAATATTTGGGGATGATGTTTAACAACTTAAATTCGGATAAATCGATTGAAATAATAATATCTTCAAAACTTACTATGTTAACATCACAAGCAAAAATAATTTTGGCGAAATATTGTAAGTTTACATGTAATCCAATTATGTCCTACTACCAACAAAAGGTCATACCTGTGATTACTTATGGAATGGAATCCATGTTGCCCAATACCCCACTAAATTTTGGAAATCTGTGCTTAATCTTCCAAAAAGTACTCCTACTATGCTATTAAGGTTTGAATTAGGGCTTTTGTCTATACATTCGCAAATTACTTGGAAAATGTGCACACTGTTGAGAAAATGTATGCTGGGTATATCTAACAAAAATAGTCTAGCCATCCTAGCGAACCACTTATTGACTTCAAATCAGCTATTTCCATCCAAATGGCGAAATTATGTATTAAATGCACTTGCCAATGCAGAAATCTCAATTGAATTATTGCTCACAAATCCGTCTAGAGCTAAGAGCAAATTATATCAGTTCGATTGGATACTCACTCAAGATCAATGCATGAAGCTGAAAGATTATGATAGGATTGTCTTTGGTCGTAAGAGATTTCGCTTGATGGCTGATTATCTTGTGAAATGCCCGTCTGCTGTCCTCAGACAGAAAATTCTAAAATTTCGATTGAACCTATGGCCGGTAAATGAGATTTTGTTTAGAAGAGGGTTAGTGGAAAAAGATCTAATCTATTGTCGATTCTGTAAGAATTTATCTCATATAGAAACTCTTTGTCATATTGTCACAGAATGTGAGGCTTTTGTGGCAAATCGAATCAAATTGGCCAAATGCATGCAACATAAGCTTAATACAAGATCTGCAAATGAAATCTGGGACGAAATTTTCAGCACTAAAAAGATCTTGGTTAGAATTGCAACCATTAACATACTTGATGCTGCATTTCCATTTGATCAAAAGAAATAACCCAATGGTCATGTGATAAGGAAAAATGTAACTGTGCTGACAACATTTGACGTCTTTGGAAGATAACTGTATTATCTCCTAAGTTTTATCCATTATGTGCTCTTACTTTTTCTTTTTATTGTGTAACTTGAATGATGTAAATTAATTGATTATATTGTAACAATGATGAATATTTTATATATCTGTAAAGTTGATATTCAACTAAATCAAATAAAAATAAAAAATAAAAAATGGTGACAGGCGAAGTAGTGTTGCATATTTTAGGTGAGGGCTTTGGGATGAAGGGCAGGTGGATTTGTTTGTTGTTAGTAGGTTTTTTCAATGTGTTGTAATCGCTATTAGTGGTGTGATAGGTTTGGATGGTGGACTTCAAAGGTGGTTCATGGAGCTTGGATAATCGGGCCCAGAGTCTGGAATTTCTGACTGGGGGTGCACGTGGGAAATTTGTTAGAGTGAAGGGGTGAAAGTTTGTAGGTATGGTGGGATGACCCTGGCTCAATACCATACTTAATGTCTGTGTGGTAGCGTTGTGCAGTTGATGCTGATTAAAGATGTTTTGCTTCCTCCATTTCAGCCTCCATTATTTAATTTCTTGTAACTTTCAGTTTGACATGTTTTCTTTACCTCCTGCATGGTAATTTATGAACATTGTGGGCATTCACCTGGTCCCTGATGGTCTGCTGATGTGCCACTTCTCTGCTGATATTCGATTGCCGCCATTCACGCCATTGAGTGCATCACAGGGTGTAATGCAATTGTTGTTGATGAGTCTTAAATCTGCCTCTGTGCATCTGGTATTCAGTGTCAGACTGGGGCATGAAATTGGATCTTGACACCAATTGAAAAGTGGTCTACACTCAAAAAATGGCAATTCAATCCTTTTGTGACAGATTGTTTTGTGTGGTACTCAAAGGGAAGTATTGTTAAAATGTCTTGCAGTTCTGCCTGAACACTAGCCAAAACTACCCGCTGTACAGTGAAGTAACTCATCTTTGTCCAAAACTTGGCCCACCAGCTAGCATGTTGGACCTGCCCTTTGGCATTGCCCCATAGGCCAGACCGAGCCTGTTGGGACTTCTCTTGCTTTCCTTCACAAATAAAGTCTCACTGTTTACCTGTGCCATCCGGACTTGCTTTCTGTCCGGCGATTTTGCAGGGGTGTTGCATTACCGATCTTGTTCACCTTTGTTTTGTCAATTCAGGTTTCATGTGGCCCTGTGTTACTGCTGGAATGTTGTAAGCATAGATTTGCTTCAGTTTACTGATGGGACTTACGAAACTACACCGTCTTCTGATTATACATGTAAATTATGCATTCACCTGTTCACATACTTTGGCATAGTGTACGTGTGGAACAACGGAATGCTTGACATTATCTACTGTACAATGGGGTTTTCCAAGAATGCTGATGCAGGCCTAGGATACATTCAATCCTTGACGTAAGCTTAATCATTTGGTAGGTCCATGTACAGCTATTTCGATTAATTGCCCTCATATCTCTCACGATATTGTGCTTGCACCGAAATTAATCACTAATGTTGCAGACGATTGAAAAGGTGAAAACCGCCACGCCAATTGCAACAACACCACAGCAGACTTGTCACAGCATGTGGTAGAATGCATCCGGACACTAACGGGATAGCCTCGGCACGAAGAGGCCTTACATTGGAGCTCATTTTGCTCGCTGCCGTAGTTTGGTGGCGGGGAGCCATCAGTTGTAGAGACATTCGGGTAGACGGCTTACTGCTGCAAAATGTTGGTAATTATCACAGCAAAGTGCAAATGTGCAGTGCAAAAGGCAGTGTACACACGTGTATGATGCTTTTTGCCTTGCCCATTTGCACTCTGACGTGTAAATGAGTAAACGATGTCTACAACGCAAGCACGACAGGTAGCGTTCACGATTACAATTAAATGCTACATGCCATGCGCACATGGTGGTCAGCGTTTAAATGTAACTAATTGCTGCCTGTCATGCTTGCATGGTAGGCAGTATTTACTAATTTTCACGGCGCAGTGCAAATGTGCAAGACAAAAGATGCTGTAGACTTGTGACAGCGTGTTCAATGGATCCCTATGGAGTCCGCCGGCTTTATGATGGTGCATAAAGTCGGCGGATTCCATAGGGCTCACCAACATGTGTGTCACCATTATAATACATGCCAGGACAAACGCTGGGGCGTTTGTATGGCAGAGAGGAAGGAAGGTGGCGGAAACATAAGTTGCGTTCTGCCCATACTCTCATCCATGGAAATGGTTGAACATGAGCCGTGAAGTGAATCACACGCAAACAAAACTTACACAAGTCTTTTACACATGCAATTTAGTTCCTAGCTCATTAGAAATTAACTTGATTGAGTTTTATGAATCCCACATAACATAATCTAATACTGCACCTCGCTCAAATCATTTTCATTCAACTTTGCATGTTGTTAATGTTTCAACGTTAACAATTTCAATCTGCATGAAAAACACTTTTAAGTGAAGTCCTCGGTTCCCAAGGTTTGCGTTCTGCAGGCCATGCCTTCACTCTCAGGGGTAGTCTCAAACAAGTTTTTCATTTATTTTTTCATTCAAACAGTGCATTATATTGAGATCTTAATCATTTTTCAAATGGTTTTCAGACATATATCTCCATTCTGTAATTGACCCCCTGTCTTTCACAGGCTGCCATTTGAACTTCCACTGACCTGTGAAATTATTCAGCAAGGATGTACCCAAGCAAGACAAACATATAACATCATTGCCTCCATGTACTCAACACGTCTGTTATAATGGCTAATGCACACACAATAAAAAGTCAGTGGGTTTGCATGAAGGACTAGCTTAACAAACAGTAACTGAATCCGAGCCGAGATTTATGAAATATAAACAGTGGGTTTTAAGAAATCAGATTGAACTGTGTTTATCTTGCCAGCGAGACAAGCTCACCCATCTCAGAGAGTGTTTAAAGAGCCCACGCCCGCAGCCAGCAAACACACCTCGGTGTCATAAAGTACAACACAAAACAGAAACCTCTCTGTAAGAGATAAGCACACAATGTATCTATCATACGTTATACATTTATCAATGGACAATAATATTAACAATGTAGTTTCCTTAACTTTTCTATATTTTGTTGGGTTTTTTTCCACGTTGTTTCCTCACAGTGGCCAACTGGCTCCATGTCTAGGTGGACACTTAGATTGGGTCAATTTCGCTATACTATGTTGTGAGAAGCCCATCTGAGAATCATTGTTATTGGGGGGAAACACCGGGCCGTGACAGCCGACCACCAGGGTGTGGAGTGAGAGAATCTTCATAAAATAAATCATATCAAAGTTTGTGATTCTTGTTTGTTTTCCTGCAGTAGCACCCAAAGGGCTATTGGAGCTGCACTCCAGAAATAAAAATGTGTGTTGAAAAGAAGAATCACATTGTTCTTTTTTATTTTTTTTTATTTTTTATTGAAAACATGCTACAGTTCAGAACAGAAGGTTCAAACTTTTGTTTCAAGTGTCCTAATATCAAATGAACATCAGACATCACATTTTCAAATTCAAAAAGAAAATCACAGAAAATGAAATAAGATGAAATAAAATACATTATAAAACCCCACCACATCATCTACCAGAGATGAAATCCTTGACATTAGGTTCATATGGACGACACCAACACTGTTTCCAGTTTTGTCGCAAAATACTTAGAGATCAGTTGTTAAGAGCATATCTAAGTGATTTACTGTCGCACAGACAAGATTGATGTTACTTCCCGAAAGGATTGTGGCCCACCAAGCCGCCATATCACCATCCAAACGAACAAAATTGCCAAGATGTAACTTTTGTTGACTGGAGGTTTGGACATATTCAGTTACTAGGTGTTTTAAAGATTCCATCACTAAATGACAAAAACGGCAAAGATTATCAGTAACTGATTTGTCATGGCGTTGCCACAAAATCTCTTTAGTTTTCAAGGTGTTTGTGCACATTCTGAGAAATTGAGTTCGATGGTGGCGAGATGGACAATGAAGCAAATACCTAGACTGCACATTTAACTGTATCCTGACGCGATTCCTTGAAATGATGGTCCTGAGAAAGTCCTACTATCTTCTGCACCTGAGGAGAATCTATGGAACAATCGGGTCCTATATTTTTGGGGAGTTGGAAACAAATAACATAGGTTCCTCTGTGTTTTCGGTTGTATGCTGGTATTTCCAAAAGAGGGAGCAAGAACACAATTTTTACTACACACTGCCGATTTGCTGCCACTTTTTAATCTTTGGGGCATTTTTGAATCCCCCACCAAAACAGATATCAAAACAGTGATGGTGGCAGAACACCTTCAACTTCAACTAAGACTAACACTAACACTCAAGGTTACAAGTCAGTCTTCTAGATCAGATTTCAAATATAAATTAGATGGGCCATGTTTTGCAAAAGGAAATATCTGAAGCTCAGAGGAACTAGGTCAATAATCATTATAGGCTGAAAGTAAAGCGTCAGAGAGGGAAATGATGAGCATGATGGCATCACTTAAATGTGACAAAACGTGTAGGATCTCTATACAAGAAGCCTTTGAAAAATGACAGATCACTAAGAGTTCTTTGCCGGATCATTGATATCCTGGACTAACTAGCACTGCTCCTTAATTTACAAGGCAGAAAACATGGAGATGCAACACATCTGCATTGGGAAGAAAAATAAAAGCGAACAGTCCTAAGTATACAAACTAGAAGTAAAAAACCCTTTATCTTACATCAAGCCAGTCAGTACCCATTATGCCCAGTGGAAGTATGCGACAATCAGCTCAGCGGACTGGTGATAACCTCAAAGCTGATGTAGTTCTTTGAAGGTGCCATCTCATCAGAGGAGTTACAACTATCAAGCAATGCTTTCCTAGTAACAAGACTCAGGGGCTGATGGATATATTTCCCATTTCTGTAAGACGTTTAAAAGGTGAACTCTCTAAATGCCCTGCGGCCCTTCTTTTATTGGTTTTCTTGAGTCTGAAAGAATGATTAAATGCATGGAAGCAGTGACAGGCTCCCTTCTTCCCAAGATGTGCAAAGACTCACTAGCATGTTCTTTCTACCACCCCACTGCAATTCTAAACCAAGAGGGAAACATCCCTATCAAAATCAACATATTATGACCATTATGATAAAACATGGCAAAGTGAGTGTCAGCCATAACCGCAATCATGTGATAATATTAGCTTGGTTATTATAGTCACTGATATGATCCACATATATGTCTCTTGCTGTAGGTGAGCGAGGATAGCTCAGGGGCAACACGTTTGTCTTGGAAGCAAGACAACACAGCACAGGTTAAAATCCTGATCCTGCACTTAGGAATCAATCTCTGGTATTAGGTGCATTATAAACATACAATTATAATATGATGCCCCTCTCAGCACTTAGTGCCGAGAAATGTGATCATCTCAACTGGCCTTATATGAAAGAAGTGGAATCCAAATTTAGTTTCACCTCCCATGATTTCACAATTCATTCAATCAAATGTTTACATCAGAAAGTGAGAATGTGTGTAAATGGCCCCCTCCACACCAGGTAAGTCTTTAGCAAGGAAATAGCCATGGCTGCAGTCTATCCATGGTGAGTTAGCCATTACATTTAACATTCTTTTCCCGATGCATCCATCAATTCAGTTCAGTTTGGGATTTCCAGGTCACCAGCATGACCACACATTAACTCTACACGCTGATGACATCATGTTCCAGAAGATACTCAAAACCCTACAAAAGATTGTGATGGAGTTAGGCTGTTTCCAGCTTGTATCTGGATTCAACATTAAACTCAGTTATCTAAAGGGATGATCCACAAGGAATCTCCAAACATGATTTGGCCACCGCAACAACTGTTTCTCTTTCAATGGAAGTACATTCCAAACTGTAAGTAGACATTTAACAAGCCTTGACATGGTTAGATAGGCTTGAGGTTTTCCCTGTAGTCTGGTTAGTGAGTCTACAATTAACATTTTTCCCCAACTAGGATAGGAATTGCTGGCATTGGGAGGATTATAAGTCCAGGCTCCTGTTGATCTACTATATTGTCAGAAGAGTAATGGGTACTCACTGTTCTCTCCAGTCCTCTTGAGGCAATGCAGGCAGACAGCACGAGAGAAGTTTCAACTCTGGGTACACTGTATTCAGAGTGCGTCCCACTGTATTTCACAGTTAGTCAAATTACATTTCGAATATGATGAATACAGTTGAGCTCAGACATTAAACAACCAAAGATACAAACACCCACACATTGTTTTAAAGACTGAAGACTGAAGAGAGTTTTTCCACACATCTGGTCTCCGCAACATTAAGCACTTTAAACTCTGAATCACCAATTCAGATATTAGTACACAAGCTGGAATTGGAAGAATATGAGTGCAAGAAGATTTTTGGAGCAAATATTTTGCAGGTTATGGTCAGGGCAGCATGATCATATTATTGAATATAGCTTAGGAAATGCCCATAAAAGGTTTTTCTGCAGTGGGATCACACATGAAATAGGTTAATCAAGATCAAGCTTTTGTACAATGGTATTGCACTGAGCTGGAGAAGTAGTAACCTGCAGGCTGCAGTACATATCTGCTGGTCGTGTCCATGGATGCAGGTGTTCTCGATCAAAGCCTTTATGCCTATTATGAGGCGTCAGAAATGTAAGGTTGACAACTTTCTAAAGAGTTTTCATCTTTAGACATTTGAATAAATAAACAGGTTGGATAAACACCTCACTATCCCTACCCTGACAAGGAATTCCCTTCCTAAAATAAACTAAAGCAAACACTCTAACAAAAGTACATCTGACCCTTACACTTGGGCAACAAATGAAGCAAAAAGGAAATAAATGGCAATTCAATTTAATCATAATGCATAGCAAATTATCTGATTCATTATATGATCAAGATCTCTTCTAAAAACCTGGGTGAGTCTCCCTTCAACAGATCTAAACAAGGGGGTTTCTCCACAGTTCAAAGGAAACAAGGAAATTCAGTTTAGCACAACGTTCCAATACAGTCCTTAATAATTTGTACTTGATTACATAAAGCTCTGTTGCTTCAATAAAGTATATAAAGAAATCACAAGTTCCCATTCCTACTGGAATAAGAACTGTCTCAAATGTGTCTTCTCCAAGTAAGCAACAGAAATTGTCTGTGTCAGGATAAATGTCACAACTTTTGGTTTCAGAAAGAAGTAAACTATTAACACTCTTTGTGGAGTAAGAACAGGTTTCATCTTTGTAGGAACAACAAATGTCTTCATCAGGATGGTTTATTGCAATTTTGGTTTAAAAAAGAATTGTCATTTTTCTTCAACAAGCTTTCACAATTCTTCAATTGTCACAAATCAACATATGTTGTTTCTGTTACAACCACAGTTCAGCACTTGCATCAACTACTACCTGGCTTATTATTTTGCCCGGCTCTTTATGGCAACAATGTATCGCCCTATGGGTATACTTGCCTGCCCTTCTACTTCTTCAACAATAAGAACAGAAAAGTGCCTAAGTGGTAACTTCCAACTTAGAATAACAACAACTTCATTAGACTTCTTTAGCATCACACTTTAAAAGAGTTGTGGGGAAACAAGGAACCATGTTAGTGCTCTTTAAGACTTCTTGGCAACTATGCTCCTCGCCCTCTGGATAACCTTCTCCAGAAGGGCAGCCTGTTTGCTACCTTTCTTTCCCCTCTGTACCAACAACCAAATATGACCAACATGTAGTCTCACCTTTCCTCTAGCTTGGTTTTGGCTATGTAGGTTTCTATCACCTGAAAATCTGTGTTTCATACCACACAAGCAGTAAATCTCAGAATCATTAAGCCTCTCAGTATTGCCCTCTTGCCTAGGGTACAGTTTGTTATATTGGTATTGCTGGTTGCTAATACACTATTGGCTTCGGTATTGCTTGTAAGCTTTTGGACCGTTTAAAGTTTACTCATGGGGTTTTCAGCTTTCCACACTCTCATGTGCTTATTTATACAGTCATTTTGTTTTGACAAGCATCACTTTTGTTGTCTTCGTATAGATTGACATTCAAAGTTACTGCTACTGTTGCTTTCACTGCTGTGAACACACGGACAGCGTTGGAGTGCTATGGAGTCATGTGCAAGCCATGAACTCACTGGGTAAGTCTCTCAATTAGACACAGCTCGTGTTTGCACATCTTCGGTACTTGTGGCTCCTTGTCGCCTGGTGGACAACATCCTCTGGTCCTCCTCTGTTCATACCACTGTGGATTGGTGCCTCCTCTGCTCCTGAGAGGGCCAGGTGCAACCAAGCCACCTGGAACCTCCAAAGTGGGAACACTTCAATCCCTACTGCTGCTTCCCACTGCGCAAACTCTGACCAATTAAATGTTTTCGGGTGAGAGACTCTTCCTCATGCTTCTCACTGTGAAACCTCTGCAACAGGGAGAGGAAAAGGCTCTCTCAGGACCCACCATGGCTTCTGGCATTTCAGGGGTCCTACCTCCTACCTCCTTCTCTCGCCACAGACTTCCCTCTGAGCTGCAACCTCGGACCGCGCTGTTTCTTCTTCTTCTTCCACTGCGCTGCTACTCTCTCTCTTTCTTGCTCTCTCTCTAATGCCTGCACCTGAGGGCCTTTTTAAGCCTCTCAGTCCCCTTCAGTTGCAGGCCATCTACACAAATTAGAACATCACTCCCACAGTACTGTTCCTCTGCATACCTCTTCCTCGTTCCAGTAGAGGTAATTATGGGACTTGAAGTCCCTGGCAACACAGTTTGTTTTTCTAACTCATTCTACTTTGCAACAAGCCATCAAAACATTAGGGTTTTAGAGAAAGTTAAACAGAGGAGTGTCCCCCTCCTCCTGACTTGTTTCCTCCCCCATGTGATCCTCCCACAGAGAACCACCCCCAGGGTCAGAATCAGGAAGCGCTTGCCTTCCCATGGCCACATTATGAAAGTCCCAGGTCGAGGTTTTGGGGGGAATCATTACTGATTCATGATACTATACATAGAGTTTTTCATATCACATTGCCAATAGAGCCCTTGATAGCATTGTTGCAAGCAGTGAACAGAAGACACATACCCCTTTAAACCATACTCTCCTTTCTGCATACATTGCAACTGACGAGTGGTGTAAAATGCCTGATGGAACCGGGTTCTCTCATCTTGAGAAAGCTGTGGTACCATCTTGGTATGGATAAATTAACCTTTGTCAAAATTAACTTCTCCAATGTATATGTACAGTCTTGGTCCCAATTTATGGGCTTTATGTAGGAAAAGCAGGACTCGGGCCACAGGATAGAATTCTTAGGCAGAATGTCCTTGTTTTGATTCCAACAGTTCTTATCTCTCTCTCATAAAGTGTCACAATCCTGTGTTTATTTGTATTAATATTTTATTTGTATTTTATAAAGTGCCTTAACCCAAGGCACTGTACAGAGGATAAGAGATAGTACAAAAAATGAATAAACAAAAAGTTCAGGTGTGCATTTGCCAGAGTGCTTGGAGAGTACAGTTAGGTGCAGCAAGGACTTCTACTACTGGGCGCTTTAACAAGCACTCCTTGTGGATGCTTGTGGATTTTAAACAGTGGACATTTATTTGACTTTGAATGCTATTTTGAATTTGACTCCGCCCACCTACTTCCTGCTGCCCTCATAAGCAGCTTGCCATGCGCATTTGCGTGCAAGCATTTACCAGAGTGCTTTGGGAGTGCAGTTAGGCAGTTAGTCGAGGAGGTGGTGAGTACCCCTGCCTCAAGTTATATTGTTTTTACACCCACTGCATGTGTAAAAGTGCTACCGTTTTAGATATACTGTACGAGTTTGCATTGCGATTATTTACACTCATTGACAGGCAACATGAGTTACGTAAATACCCTAAAAAGCGCTATGCCGTCTATAACCACCAATGACAAAACAGCGCCTTGTAAGAACTTAAAATACACGCACCACAATCTGCCTGCTTTGCAGTCAGCATCTCGTGGTCACAGATTTCTGCCTGTCCTAAATACGGGCATACGTGAGTTTTGCAAACTAAAAATCTCTCTTCAGCCTGCGCAATTATCAATCACTACGAGTGATGTAACAATGAACTCAGTTAAGACTGCTGCTGAAATCCCTGATGCAGCATTAATCGACTTCACTGACTGAGCTCTAGTCGAGTCTGACTTAGCATCTCTTTTACCCAAGTCTACCCTTCCCATCTGCCCCTCTCACACATCTTGTGTCACCACACCAATCACCAATATAATTAAAGTCACTGCTGACATCAATCCTGTTACCGATGAGCATTTGCTCCCTACACCAGCTGTATGAGTAACACAGACTGCATTGCACAATTAGACAGTCCCGATAAAGCAACCAGCATAAATTGCGCTTCCACCCGGGTGCAGACAAGTGCTTCCACCCTTAATGACTCTGCTACATCTACAGCAGATAACTGCTCAATTACATAAAAACCAACCGAACCATGAAGCCGAATATATATCCCCCGGCCCAAATGACAGACCTCAGAGAGGACTACAGATTGTGATGCAGGAACCCAAACAACAAACTGCTAAGGCTGCTATCCAGCCAATTCAATTATCATCTGGGTAGTCACAATGCCCAATGATGTTCTCTAACTCTTCATCTGCTTCATCTCCTCTATCTGTTTCTTTTGCAAATCCAACTCCTCGCAAAGTATCTTTTCACAGGCAAGCACCCTTACCTTTGATCAAAGTTACTTAGGAGCCATGAATATGGCACTTGCATCTTTAAAAATACTCTATGAGACCCTTGATGCAAAATCAAACAGCAATACTGAATTACTCCAGAATCTTACACAATGCATAATGAACCCTAGCTGTTGCTTTAACTGCAACAAGATTAATTCTACAGAAAAAGACAACAACACTAACATAACAGTACCGCAATCTATAATTTCTTCTGCTCCTGTCATGAACTATAACCCTTCTAAAAGTCTTCAATCTTCCCTTCTCACAAAGTCTGCTCACCCTGCCCTGGACCATTCCTTGATATTCATTGATTTGACCCCTTTGACTCCCCAACATTTCCTCCTAGTGGACCCATGTGGTGTTCGGAGCACCTCAAATTCTGTTGAAGATCGACTTGCACAGGATAGGGTGAAATCCTACACTGAAACCAATGAATTGCATTATAGATCTACTAAACAGGTAACACCAACATCAGTTTTCTCTAAGAAATCTGTTTTAGATGATCCAAAAAAATCCAAACTACTGGTCGACATACACCATATTTTCCAACAATAAGACTATATCTCACAATCAGCCTATGTTAAAGAAGTCTAAGAACAAAAAGTGCTTGGCAAAGTCAGTACAGAGTGGCTGCCGGAGATTTATATGATCCATATCTCTTCCCCCTACTCAGACACAAACTACCAGTTCTCAGATTAAAAAGAAATATGTCAAAATTGCCAAAGTGAAAAAATCCAACAAAAAGGCCATCAATCAATCTATTGCGCCTTTAGACAAGGCGATACATGCTGTTAGGGATTATGAGCCTCTTGACAAGCCTGTGCAGGAGGCAGCCAGACTGAACAGCGAGACTGCAACTCGAAATATTAGTCACAAACCTAATACTACTGCAATTCCTCCCTCACAAGCTATTGTAAGCAAACCAGTCAACACAGTTGATACTTTAAATATTGCTAAATGTGACTCCGATGCCAACCTGAGCTCTGCCGTCAGTCAATCGTCATACATACGTTCATGTTTACACCCCCCTCACATACTAACCACACATTTCTGACCTTTGAACAGCGGCAAAACAAGATTACACAACCCATGACCGCTAACATTGCTGCCTCTAACTTGAGGCTCAATTTCATAGGCGACCCCACTAAGCAACAGAAGACCACTTGTCAAAACTAGCATGGCCAATCAAGACTATGATTTGGTGGCCCATAAAAAACATTCACTCTCTTATACTATCCTATGGAAGGGGGTCTTTTCGAAACGTATTCCTTAAATAGGAGCCTCATTCTCGCTGTATTCGCCGACATACCACGTCTGGACGATCTTAGTACATCGGATATATCTCTGGTTGAGTTATTACATCCTCAAGACCTCACCCATGTTAGACTATGGATCAAATCAGGCATAGTCTTAAATACCCTGTGGAATGCAAAATAAGAAATATATTATAGGGAATGTATCCTGCAACAAAAGGATGTGTACAGCGAATCCCTGACAATGGACCACTGTCCTCTGAAATCTGTCTGCTGTGCCATTTCTCCATCCAAACCATTTATAAGAATCACCTGTACCTGGGGAGCCTTTGATCACATCCGAGAGGCAACTGTAACAACTCAGCATGGGCTCTCTGGAGGGTGGGAGAGAAGATATCATCAATGTGAGAGAAAGGTGAATCATGCATAACAACTCACTTCTCCAAACCCTGTTACATGTAGATCAACGAACTGGAACACAAGGGAATTTAAACATCTTTTACGGTTAGAACACAACCTGTTAAACAATTATTACATCATACTGCTTCAAGAGACATGGTATACTCCGCCTCCTACTTGGCATGGATATGTGCTATCTTTACTTCCAGCCAAATTGTTGCATCAAGGTCGTCTATCAGCTGGTCTCCTAGTATCAGTCAAGATGTGCTCCCACCTCTCTTTAGAACCCTGGGCTACTCCCAACTCGTATATGCAACTGGTCAAAATTATGTCTCCAGCTCGCAGTCTTGGTATTGTGAATATATTTTGGAACCATGGTGGTGTCTCTGATTCTATCTTCCTCCAAAACTTAGAACAAATATTTGAACTTTTTGCTCTTGATCCCTCCATCATGTATACCATACTTGCAGGTGATCTAAACATTCATTGCATGAAGAGTCGCTCGCCTGTAATGGATGACCGTGTGGAGAAGTGGCTCTCCATGATGCAAAACAGATCCCTTGTAATGCTAAATGGCACGCTCAAAGGTGACATTCCCCCGCAGTCTACTTGGAGGAGAGTGAATCAGAATGCCATCATTGATTATATCTTTGTTACTATCGTGAGCTGTAGTTCTGGCCAGGGTTTTGCCTCCATGCCTACTAACTTATTGAGCTGCTTCTGTACTGGTTCTGGCAGCCCCTGACACAATATGTGGTAAAATAAAGCTACTGGTTTGTCCCACGGTTCTCGCATTTCATGGCGCCAAACTCTTGGATCGCCTGAATATAGTGTAAGGGGTCTTCGTCCTACCCCATTATGTGGGCCATAATCACACTAATGTCTGATGTGTCTGGGTATTGTGTCCTTAAAGCTTGCCATACGGCAGCTCAGCAATTTGCAAATGGTGATCCATCATGTGCCGTGTCACGAATGGTCATTCTTGGAAATGCCGCCCTTTTCCATACATCATTAGCAGCCTCCCAGAGGATCGCCTAATAATCCCTTTATGTCCCCCACTGCTAATCTCTGTCCTGCAGTCATCCTTTCCATTTCATATATCCATTTCCCTGGACCCGCAGTTAACAAAGGTAGCCTACACATCACATTTTCTTTGTCAATGTGCTTCCATCGTATATATTGAGGTGGCCCTCCTCCCTTTTCTAATAGGGGCATTTGTTCGAATCCTACCTCCCCATTCACTCCTCGAGTCAGCCTAATGTGCTTGTCTGCATCTCTGGGGTCAGTGTGGGCCCTTGCTGGCTCTCCCTTAGTCAATTGCGCACAGTTGTCAGAACATGGTATTGCCATCTCCCACTTCCTTTGTCCTGGGAGATCCCTAATCCTCTTAACATATGGGAGCTTGCTGTCAGGATTGTGTGATGCGGCTCTTGCCCTTGGTGTCTGGTCATCGCTATCGTCTTTGGTCATCCCCGCATTTCTTCCCCCTTCCCACGTTACGCTCCTCTTTGTGCTGTCTCCTGGGGCTGGATACCTTGGTCACCCTCTTTCTTGTCCCCACTCTCTCCTGCATCATCTTCTGACTCTGTCTCCATATCGCTGCAAAAATAGTCCATGAAGCTCAGTCTCCTAGAGGTTGTGTCTTCACCAGACTGGAATCAATCAAGAGTATGCCACTGTTATCTCTATAGGATCCCATGCCCATTCCTTCAGCTGCTGTCGTGGTCCTGCTTGGCAGGGTTGTGCTATCTGGCTCCGCTCTCCTTCCTCCTCCCCCTTGATTGTCTCCCATGCCCTTATGTCTCTAAGTGACACTCCACCTCCTCCTTCTGCTTGCTCTCTTTCATGATCCATTTTATCTGCCACTTCCTTCATTCCCTGTCCACTAACATTCGTTTTTCCTTCTTGTCTGCTTCCCTCTGCTTCTCAATCTCGTCTTGCTCCTTCCACCTCCTCTCTCGCTGCTCCTGCCATTTCTCTTCCTCCCTTTTCCTTTCTCTATTTTCCCTCTCCAGTCTCTCTTCTCTCTCCTTCTCCCGTCTGTCTACTTCCTCTATTATTTCTTCCCCTTCTTTCACTTTGCTGCTTCCGTTCAGGCCTTCTATTCCTTCAGTTGCTCCCTCTGCCTCTCCTGTTGTCTTTCCTTCTAGCTTTAGGAGAATTTGTCCTCCTACCCACTCGTTTGTGGCTATGCCCTCTAGCCCCTCCTTTGTGCCCTTCTGAGCCTCACTCATTGCTCCCTTTTCGTCAATCATTTGCCCTGTTTCTTTCTGCCCCTCTTCCTTGGTTCATGGTGGTGGTTTATATGTTGAGTTTGAATACCCCTCTGCTGATTTTAGCTCCAATAGTAGTTATATCCCCTGCTCATCATCTATGTTCTCGGAGGTCTCACTTGTGGGATAGGGTGGGGGAGTGGAGGGAGGGGCTGCGGGCACCTGCGCCTCCTGCTGGCTCAGTATTCACTGAGACCTCACTGCATCCCCCTCGCCCTCCTGAAACATCCTCCATAACTCGAATATTGCCATGCGATTTTGTTAGCTTCTTCCCCTTAAAGGTACACTGTAAGTGTGTCAGAAGTGATTGCTGCACATCTTTGGAGAAACTCCCACATGGTGGACATGGTTTGGTCATTTTTCCCTTGGTGCATTTAGTCCATTCTACACTATGGCCCTCATTACAACCCAGGCGTTAAGGGGTTAACGGTGCCGTAAAAGGTGGCGGTGCCATTAAACCCTTAACGCCTGATTACGAGGTCCCTTTGCGGGTTGGAGACTTTAACGGCTGCTTTTTGCAGGCGTTAAAAACCAACCCGCAAAGGGACCTTGGTGCTAAGTACGGTGCCGCAATTTGCGGCACCGAACTTAGCGCCTTCCCCATTCCCATTGAGCCCTATGGGGCAAAAATGGGAATGGGGAAGGGCCATGGCGGCATGGGGAATTACCGCCCCGCCAACCTCGGAATGGGGCGGTAATTCCCCATTCCGCCATGGCGGAGTTGGTAAGTTACCGGCATGGACCATAGTGCTATTAGCACCATGGTCCAACGCCAGGGTCGTAATGAGGGCCTATGTTTTCAAATCGTATACTTATATGGTGGAAGGGTCTTACACAGGTGCTATATGGGCATGTCACCCCCACACTTTCCTTGATACATTGCTTTTGCTCCTACTTGACGTCAAATCAAGGGTTTCGATGTTCCGCTGTTAGGGGAAAAACACAACACAATAGTAATTCTTTTGACTTTTTCTGAGCCTATCTGACTCCAAGATGTTCCAGCAGGCATGCTCCGCACACCGCCCCTCCACAACTCTCTGCCTTTTCAGGCACACCCACAAATCTTGCAAATGTGCCTTCCGTGCACTGTCACTGGATAACCTCCCTCGTTAATCTCAAACTCTCAACACTACTAGCTCACCACCTCATGTTTTCCAAGTCCTATGTGCAACCCTATGTGTAACTTCACCAATTCACTAAACAAGGTAATGCTAATAATCACTTACAACACACACAATGCTATGACTCCCGTTACCCAGAAATACACACAACCCCAACATAAACCCACAGCTGTCTTTCTGCCTCCTAGCAGAGTATACCGATATTTTCTTGTGTTCGATCTGTACCTGTAGCGTCGTCTTACAGGTAAAACTCCTCCTTGAGACTTAACCAGTTGAATCACCTTCCGAAATCTAGGTCTGCACCCTTTGCTAAACCTTACGGGGATAGCAACATTAATGACCCGACATAACCATAACCACAGAAAGTTTGTCTACCTCGGCTCCTGTCCCTACTAAAGTTGACAATGCTAAACACTACTAGACAATACTCAACAATACTCTACAAAGTACTCAACAATACTCAATACCACCCATGCACCCCGTATCCTCTCCCTTCCCCTAGATTGCCGTGCGGCTAGGTCAATACTTACACACCGTGTTCTGCTGACGCTGTTTTGCTGCCGCATCCCCTAAAGCAGCCACTTCATGCTTCTAGCCTGCTGGACGCCTTACTGACCCCAGGCAGGATATTTCCCAGGCTGGCTCCTGACAGCCTTTCCATGGGGCACGCGTTCTGTATTTTCTCTAAACACATGAGGGCTTCCGCATCCTTTCAGGCTCTGCGGCAGAAGAGTCAGTCTCGTGCGAGACTAACATAGCCCAACCATCGACTCTGCTACCAACTTGTTGGGGTAAGTTCCCAGGTATGCCAGAGGTCATCTGCATGTCCGTTCAACTCCCAACACCCTTCCCCATAATAAACGGAGGAAATAGGCAAGGGCAAGTTATAACTGTGATTATTTACAAATAAAACCAACAAGGATCATACAGGACAATCAAGATTCTCCAGTACATCTCAGTATTCCATGTTGTGCTCCCGAGCTTTGTGGATAAATTACATCATCCCTGGGCCCTTCCCCGAAAAAACCTATCACCACAAATGATTGGGCGCTGAGAGTGGTATCACCTATATTGGACACGTATAGATGTTATTCTACTGACTCTTCCATGTCTGGTTGCTGGCCTGCCCCGTTACCATGAGATTATCTAGCACATTGTTGCAGGTTAGTGGTCTAACCATTGGTTCTTACCACTTGCCATCCACCCCTGGATTACTGTCTCTTGATTGGCTGGAGCTGATCTCCCCAGGCCTGGAACCCAAATGGGTGCTCAGCCCTCTGTGCACCTCTTCATGGCAATGTAAACGGGCTATGTCTGAATTGTATCTGGAAGTAAACCACTTTTTGCCTGTGAGAGTTAACCTCCACATTGCAACACTTGTTTCAGTCCTCGTCTGGATTGCTGAGAACGGCTCTGTCTTCCCACCACGGGTGAGTACCCACTATCTGGCTCGGCTGCATCACGTGTTTGTGGACCACAACATTGTGCTCTCTGGGTCTGCATTTATGCAGATTTATTCCCTTTTCCTGCAGATGGTCCCTTGTTGCTTCGAGATTGGAATGTGACTTTTTATCTCTAACCTTGGCTGTGAACTCAGCTTTTGCTTCGTGCAACCTGAGTTTGCTTCTCTCGTCTTGTGTCATGTAGCTTGAGGCCTTCAGAAATTTTCCATAGACTTATAACATGATTTCTACATGCCTCTATTGTGCTAAATAATCTACACACATAGTCCTACCAGGCTCCATATATACTCCTGTAGTTATATAGGGTTATTTGTCATAAGCATCTGCACGCTTGCTCAGGATCTCGTGTTGCCTTGCGTTTCTGCGTTGCTGCATTTAGCTAATGTGAAAGAAATACAATTGCTTTGACAGTATGTATATGTATCTGTCCTCTATCCACAGAACTGTGTAAGCATGTTCTCGCTCCTATGTCACAGTTTCACCAGTGATACCAGCATAATGGCTTTTTGGTGCTTAATGGATACTGTCCATTAGGGTATTTCCATCCACGATCTCCGTTGTCTCTCCTATCCCTTAGAGGATGTGTACAGGATTAGGTCTGTGTGGCTGAGTAAGGGGATATCTTTCAGTATACGTGTCAGAAAATGGTGAAAGGATGGGTAGCTTTGAACATTCTTATCCCTTCGGCCTGTCATATTCCTAGGGCAGAGGAGAGGCATCCCTGGGACACTGTCTTCACGTTGGTGGCCCCCCAGGCCCAAAAAGCAGTCTACAGGAATTGGAAGCACTACCAATTCCTCAATGTTCAGGTGACCTGTGACCCCAACATCATCATCACGCACTGCTGTGCCCGCTACCCATGTTCCACCTATGACTCCATGGTCCTACGGAACAGTACACTGCCTGGATACACTGAGCTGCACAGTGGACACCGGACGTGGATGGTGGATGAGTAAATGTGCCTGTATGCATTTACTGTGAAGCACCTGACCAAATTGGGGTTGGGGTGCAATGAATGACACAATCATGTCCTGACAAGTAAATGCAAATATAGTCCCTGGTTGGCCCCTGTACCAATGCCATAGTCCAATCCATGGTGCATGCACATGTTGGACACCCCTCGACAGACAGAATGACAAAAACATACAGCATCAATGCAAACCACACACATGACTTCAGGTACCACAAGGCATCATGCATGATCCAAAGCAATACCAAACAAATGCCAACAATGCATTGCACTTCTGCAGGCCTGCCAGTGCCACAAGCGTGTATCCCAGCGCACTTGCCCTGCAATCTTGTCACCTCCCCCCAGAAGAGTATGGAAGTCCGATGGGAAATCCTTCATGCCAGAAGCAAGAGAGCAATACACAGCCCCAAGGCCACCTACAGGAACACATGTCACTAGGAGACACATAACCAAACATCTTCTGCAATGTAACAGGCTGCATGTGAAGTTCAAATAATGCATGATACCAGTGACACAGCATGCACAGAAATTGTAGAGGCACATGTCATGTAATTCAGCTCCATATGCATGCACAAGAGGACCATTTCCCTGAAACAAAATGTTAGTCCACCAAAACACATTTCACAGTGACTGATGTGTGTGCCTCTCCCCATGCAGGTGACTCTGGATACCTGCAGCTGGCCTGGCTGATGACCCTTGTGTGTGATCCATGAACACCACATGGCATGGCATTCAACCACACACACAGCAGGACCCATGTGTGCATTGAGTTGACCTTTGGACTCCTGAAGGCATGTTTTCACTGCCTAGATCGCACAGTTGGAGCCCTTATGTACACACATGAAAAAGTAGGGAAGACGTGCTTGTGTGTTGCACAACATTTGTTTAAAACAAAGTGTACCCTTACCCCCTGACATGGACTTGCAACCACCAGAGGATGATGACGCAGTGCCTGAGGCACCTGCCAGACCAAGCACCGTCAGAGATGATGTAATGGATGGGAGAATGGCATTCCAGGGACTGATAGACAATTTCTTTCGATGCTTTCACATGGCACAAGTCATGCACCACTGTGTGACCCCACCCAATCAATAAACATGACTAAGACACAATCATAAATATCCTTGCATTGATTAATTTACCCAATTTTAATTGAATTTAGTGCCCAATGGCCCCTCCCCTCATCAACTCCCCAGTACACTATCCCCCTCCCCCTCCCACCACCAACTCCCCAGAACACTATCCCCCCTCCCACCGCCATCTCCCCAGCACACTATCCCCCTCCCCCTTCCCACCATAAACTCCACGGCATGACCACTCAGGGCAAATGGTGTCATGTCATTAACTATCTCTGTGACCTCTTCCTCCCCCCCAGCCGCAGAGACGTTTTTATGGGAGGACAAAATGGGCACTTGCCCAAGGCCCCCACCTTGGAGGGGGACCCACAAGGCTGCCTGATCTAAAGAAGTAAGATTCTTTTGTTCACCAGACTTAAATAGCACACGTCAGGATATTTTATGGCATGGTGCTGAGGCTCTAAACCTAATGTCTGTCTGTTTTGGCAAGTACATTTGCCTCGATCAATTCACCATATAATGCTGTCTGTGTTCACTGTGGTATATACAGTTTGTGTGTTCCTTGCGGCATAACTCCTGTAGCATTCTTTCCTTCCTGTGGGAATTATGTTGATCATGTGAAATAGCCACATTTGAAATGCATATTGGTAAATTGAGTGCCACAATAGTTTAGACGTTAGCTCAGTGTTTTAAGCACTCATTGCAAAGATATGTGTTCCTTATAGCACATTCCTCTAAGGCTGGCTGAGCCTTTCCCATGTCTGAAGTTTATAAACCTGCCTGCATATGTACTTGGTCTTGCAGCACAACAAGTGCTATTATCAGCAATGTACCTGCACCATATGAGTTGCAATAAAACAAACATATCCTTATGGTGAAGGCCTAGAAATTGGTTCGTTCAGGTGGGGTAAAACCTAGGCCATCACCTCCAATGAGGAGCATAAACTGTTAGTCCAAGAGATGAATAAATATCCGAATTTGGAACCAAAGCATTCATGCTTGTATCCTGGCTTTGCCAGTAGACAATACAGTGATCCTGGTCAAATCAACTAATATCTCGTACTTTACTGTATTGTCTTCTGTGAAGTTTGCCTTCTCGCATGCTGGTATCGTTTAGCCCATTACTAGATCTCTCTTCTTTCATAGGCCATTTGATTGGAAGGGGTGGTAGACAGACGGGAGCGCACCAGATGGTGCAGGAATCGGGCAAGCATATTTTAAAGTCTGCTTGGTTGACACAAAATAAAACGCTTTGCATTTTTGTAAAAGTCAAAGGTTTTTCTGCGCATTTATAAATGACAATTTCACAAGCCAGTGTTTTGGAAGTATGTAAAGCTTTAAAATACAAAAGACAAACCCATATTAAATCTGTTAAATCACACTGATTGGCATGCTGGTACTTATATACCTCACTTGATGATGGAAAGAATGAAGCTAGAATCATTCTGTGTTATACCCATCTATAATATTTAGTTATTTTTTAATTTTCATGTTTGGTAATGTGATTGGTGTACGTTCCAAGTCAGTTTTATAAAATGAGATTATTCTAGCTCATTGTAAGAACTGGTAATGAAAGTGTTCAAATGGAGAAATTGCAGAGTTGTCACAAATCCCAGCTTCACTCCATAACCAGTTTGTGTAATACTGGGCATCTAATAATCTTGTATTGCCTAGCCTCTCGAAATTACCAGTCCCTAAACCTTTCAAAATTGTCAGCCCTTCAGAATGATTTCCTTCTCAGGATATGAACTTCAAAACAGCCTCACTCATGGTGTCACTGGCTATAGTGCTGCTTCCACTATAATAGTGAGCATTGACATATTGCACACTACAGGCACTTATTCTTTTGATCTCTAATGACAACACTATTTGAAAACGATGTCCCACTTATAATCTCAGTCTGTCTGGGTACAGGCACATTCCTGGTAGCTTCTAATCTGCATACACTATCCATGCTATGGTATGTGTAGCTTTCTCCTTTCTCCCAATTGGTCTGCTATATACATGTTTGAGCACATTTACGTTCTGTGAGGCAGAAAATGTGAGTTCTCTGTCTACCCTGGGTTACTTGTACCTTTTACATACAGTCCTGTATTAATACTACAGGCTGCATACCGTCCTGGATGCTATTGATAAAATGCCTGATGTATCTATGCTAGAACAGAAATAACCTCTTTGTAGACAGAGTATGTTGGCCTTCAAATGGTACTTGTTTATCATTCTGATTAGAGCAAGAATGAAGAGGGTAAGGGGACTTAAAAGGAGTAAACATGCTTATTTTTAATGTTGTAAGGCAGCATATCAACCTATGGGTTGTGATCGAGGGGTTGGGGGGCAGATATTTTTTATCACTTAATTCCTTTGATTTGGTGGAGGGGGGTCCAAATATGTCTGTGTCCAGGGCCCCAAACATGCTTAAAATGGCCCTGCCCAGCCGTTTCCCAGGAGCTTTTGGTGTACCAAGTCATTGCTTTGCTGGATCGCCTATGCAAGTTCTGAGACACCTTCTGTCATCTCCCTGACCCTCTGGCCAAATGTCGTCAGTGCGGCCATGTTGGCAGTTGTCCCTCTCTGTGTCCTTGCGTTGTCCCATGTAATTCTGCGAGTGGCCCTTGAATACTGTCCTGTATGGCCTACATGTCGCCTGCGTGTAAGTGCCAATGGCCTCCATCTTCCTTTGACTCTGCTCCATGTCCCCCAGCCTCTGCAGTACCATGAGAGTGTGGGTGAAGACTGCATTGGAGAGGGTCGGCGTTGTCGGCGTGGGCTGTTGACAGGGACGCCATATGATCTCAGTCTGTCTGGGTACAGGCACATTCCTGGTAGCTGCTAATCTGCATACACTATCCATGCTATGGTATGTGTAGCTTTCTCCTTGCTCCCAATTGGTCTGCTATATACATGTTTGAGCACATTTACGTTCTGTGAGGCAGAAAATGTGAGTTCTCTGTCTACCCTGGGTTACTTGTACCTTTTACATACAGTCCTGTATTAATACTACAGGCTGCATACCGTCCTGGATGCTATTGATAAAATGTCTGATGTATGTATGCTAGAACAGAAATAACCTCTTTGTAGACAGAGTATGTTGGCCTTCAAATGGTACTTGTTTATCATTCTGATTAGAGCAAGAATGAAGAGGGTAAGGGGACTTAAAAGGAGTAATTGTGTTGGTGTCAGGGTCAGGTGCATGCATGCACCGGCAGCAGGATGGGCTATCAGGGGTCTCTCCACGCTGTTGCTGGCGGGTGGGCTAACAGGGGTCTGACCATGCTGTTGCCAGTGGGGTGGGCTGTCAGGGGTCTATCCATGCTGTTGCCCGTTTTGTAGTGGAGTGCTACCGGCGTAAACTGCGACCAGGGGTTGTTGGCATTTCCACATGTGTTGTGACTAGGCTGCTGTCTCCCTGTGTTTCCACGGTCACTCTACTAGGCGGCATGGCCTCTGTGGTGGAGCCCACAGCTGCAGGTGTGGGTACAGCTGGCATTGTTGTGCTCCTGGTGGGCTGTGGGGGGTGTGTGCACCTAGTCCTGCTGTGATGTGATGTGTCATGGCGGAACATCCACCTTGGCGCGGCGTATCTGCCTCTATGTGGGATGGTGGTGGTGGTGGTACTGGTGGGTCCTGAGGGCTGGGACATCCAACTCCTAGGTGGGCCTGCCTCATCGTAAGCCTCAGATTCCTCTGTCGTTGCTTGAGTCCATGTAGGCAACATAGGAGATGTAATCAGGTTTCATTCCCCCACGTGTTTTGGCATGCAAGATATTCATTACATGGTGCTGAGTAGGACCCCAGACAATTGGGCTGATAGGCATGGATGGTCAGGGGTGTTTGCATGTGGGTTCATGATGATGGGGATAGATGCGGATATTGGGTTGTCACATGGCCAGTTGGTCTTTGGCCTGTGTGTGGGGATGGCAAGGCATCCATGCTGGGCCACCTGTTGTCTGGCATGCATGCTTGTGGTCCCCATGCACACACATCCCCTTCACGGGTACCACTCAAATTGGGGGGTTGAGGGTGGCTTGCTACATTCACTGGCAGGTCCCTATGGAGCATTGCTATGCTGCCAGCATGGATGTGTAGGATGGGTCCCTTGGCTCCCCTCCCCACTGCTGTGACTCACAGGGGTGGCCTTGGTGCAATGGCACATGGCTGCTGTGGTAGGTGGCTCATGTGGCACCCACTCACTGCACTCAGTCGCCATGCCTGGCTCCTGGGTCTGGCTACTCAGGCATCTTGTGCTAGCCTGTCATTGATGCATGCACATGTGCTGGGGGGTTGACTCACCTCATATCTCCAGGCTGCTGACCCCTACCTTCGCACCTGCAATTCCCTCAATGCCATCCATGTCCAGCACTGTGCTGCAACTGTGCTGCAATTCTCCTCCCATGCAGTGAGGACGAGTGGCTCCATGGTTACTCCTCCGGTTGCCATGCTCTCCTATCGATGTTGGAACAGCAGTCCACACACCCTGACCCTCAGGTTGTTCCAGCATTTACAACAGTCCTCTTCATCACAGGGTACACTGGCCACCACCGTCACTTTCTGGCTCATGTAATGCCAGATGGCTGTCCTGCGCTGGGCTATTGTTTAGCGTTGCCTGGGCCCATACAGTTCATCATGGTGTGCTACCAACTTATCTGCAAGCACCACCAGCTCTCCCTTGCTGAATTTCGGTTTTCTTAGGTGTTCTTGCACACCCTTTCCTCTGACCCTCTCCTGGGACATTCTGTCTTGTTTCCAGGTCACAATGGCTATAGGAAGTAGAGATATTTAATGGATTGAGTTTTTCAAAATGGCCGACACAATGCTTCCCGTCCAGTGGTGATGCAATTTTCGCTGGCGCTATTAGTGCCGGGTTTCCGTGCGGTTGCACTATTAGCGGCGGTTTCTTGGTTCCTTATTTCAGCTCAGTTTTAGCGGGGAGCTAATAGCATTACTGCCATGGTTGGGGCAAATTCACGCCAGGGTGCTGATACCGCCACAGGACCCGACGATAACGTTATTTGCGCTCAGCAGAAATTGCACCGGATTACCGCCCAACTCACAATGAGGCTCAATGACAGTTTAAGTACAGCAGTGGTCAGGTTTATGAGGCTACCAAAGTGTCATGGTGAGCCTGGGCAGGTTGAAACCATGGCCAAGAAACCTCAGTGGAAAAAACCCTTTATTTACTCCTCTTTGCTGCAAACGACCATGAATGGCCAGGTTTTATAGATTGGAAAGCTGAAAGGAAATATGGGCACATTTGACTGATGGTGGGATTTCAAACACAGCTTCTCGGCTCCGGAGGTTCTTGAGTCCTGCTAAGACATTTATGGAAATGGCTATAGTGGTGTATGTGGCATGAATCCTATTAGGGTGAGACTAGGTGCTTATGGAAGTTAATTTACATAATACAGACTTTGATTAGTCCTCTTACCCTGGGCTGCAGTTACTGTGCCCTTTTAAAGCAGGGTATCCTGTGAATGTTAGGGCAAAACAGGGGTGTATGTTCCAGTTAAGAGATTAGATTTCCAGGTCTACCTTCTGTTCTTATTTATGTTGCGTTTTTTATTTATGTGATTAGGACGGTGCTTCATGCTGCCTTATGGTTGCATCAAGGTTCTTGAACAGTAGATATTTAAAGAAAAACATAATGAAACCTGAACAATATAAATGAACTAACCACCTTTTGTAAAAGGATGCCATCATAATCTCCGCCCCCTAAAAAAAGAGGGAATGAGTACATACAACTGCAAGTAAAAAAACAACAAGACTCAATGTGAAAGCATATTATCAGTACAGAATAGAGCAATGTTACTGTTGAACAAGTCACATTGATGTGTAATGGGTGGGGGGCAGGATGGAAAAGTGTAGAAGGAAGGCTTTCAGAATATAGAGAATTCTCTTCAAAGTTAGCTTTGAGTGCATTTGTAATTGGGCAAGGAAATGGAATTATAGCCCTATTCGCCTTCAGGAAATGGACTGTGGTGATGGACTCTTGGGCATTGGCAATACAACATTGTTAATAGCTAAGGATATTAACCGGCCTTGGATTTAAACTCTGAAACCCTATTAAGACAGGGATTTCATTTCACCAAAATGCCAGGGCTAGCAGAAGTGACATCACATGACCCTTGACCTCTGATGACATCATAGGAAGTGATGTATTTTGACTCCACCCCAAAGTGATATCACGGGAAGCGATGCAAGATGACTTTTCACCCCTTGACAAAACAGGAAGTGGCATCAAATAGCATTGTTCCTAAGCATACTTAGAAAAATACGGTTAGGATATCACTTCATACAAGAATGGATCATCATATGTATCATTAAAGGAATGGTTCGCCCAAAAAATGTTATTTCAAAAATAGATAGGCAACATAAAAAAAAACGATTGCATTTTTTTCTCGAAGTCCCTATGTACATTTTTGAGCAATTCAAGCTCAAAGATAGCACATGGGGGCATCCATTTTGTGAAATGAATGCCTGCCGCTGTGCTCGCTTTGGCTTTTGCGGCACTAATGAAGGAAAAGCCAGCCAGCTGTAGTAAACAAAAGCTACCACTGGTTGGCTTTTCCTTCATTGTTGCTGTACGCGGAGGATGGGGACCGGAGACTACAGGCAGAAAAGCTGCAGCTGCATCTCGGTAAGTACTACTTTTTTTTATAAATATAAACACTAGCTGTGTTTTGTTTTCTAAGTTTTCCGGGCTGGAGGAGCCCGGAAAACTTAGAAATAAAACTGCAGCTTTAAAAATGTTGTATTTATGTTTGCGGTAGCTTTTGAAGCGACCGCAAACATAAATACAACGTTATTGTGTTTGAAAACGCTGCAGTTTTTCTTTCTAAGTTTCTCATGCTCCTCTGGCTCGGAGGAGCCTGAGAAACTCAGAAAGAAAAACCGCAGCATTTTCAAACACAACCGCGTTGTGTTTCTGCCTGCCGTGGCTATCACTTTGGGGACTCCGGTGCTCCCCCATGGGAGCACCGGAGACCCAAAGTGAAAGCAAAGGCAGGCAGAAACACAACACGGTTGAGTTTACATGCCGCTGTGTTTCTGCCTAAATCTGCTTTCCCATTTGGGGCTCTAGGGCTCCCCATGGGGAGCCCTAAAGCCCCAAATGGGAAGCAGATTTAGGCAGAAACACTACGCGGTTGTTTTCCGCAATGCTAAATTCTGCAGTGTTTCTGCCTAAATCTGCTTTCCCATTTGGGGCTCTAGGGTTCCCCGTGGGGAGCCCTAAAGCCCCAAATGGGAAAGCAGATTTAGGCAGAAACACAATGCGGTTGTGTTTGAAAACGCTGCGGTTTTTCTTTCTAAGTTTCTCAGGCTCGGAGGAGCCTTAGAAACTCAGAAAGAAAAACCGCAGCGTTTTCAAACACAATAATGTTGCATTTATGTTTGCGGTCGCTTCAAAAGCGACCGCAAACATAAATGCAACGTTTTTAAAGTTGCAGTTTTATTTCTAAGTTTTCCGGGCTCCAACAGCCCGGAAAACTTAGAAAAAAAAATGCAGCTAGTGCTTATTTTAAAAAATAAATAAATAGCACTTACCGAGATGCAGCTGCAGCTTTTCTGCCTGTAGTCCCCGGTCCGCGTCCTCCGAGTCCCGGCACCAATGAAGGAAAAGCCACCCAGTGGTAGCTTTTGTTTACTACAGCTGGCTGGCTTTTCCTTCATGAGTGCCACAAAAGCCAGCACAGGCGGGCAGCCATTTCACAAAATGGATGCGCCCATGTGCTTGCTTTTTCAATTTTTGAGCTTGAATTGCTCAAAATTTTACAAAGGGACTTCGAAAAAAAAAAACGCCAATCGTTTTTTTTTTATGTTGCCTATCTATTTTGGAAATAAACATTTTTGGGCGAACCATTCCTTTAAGATCAGAGTACATAGGGCCATATTACCAAATTACTGTGAATTCAAGCAGATGTCCATGGCCAAATAATAATGATGTGTTATTATATAGCACTTACGCTTAAGTGCATTATATAAAACAAAAATACATGCAATGTCACCTAGAGCAGGTGTGAGCAGAGTGTTTGGTGTGCTGGAAGGACCCTGTGTGAATCACTGTAACCTGTGGAAAACTCTTGTTTCATTTCATGAAATTGGCTATTTTCGAGCCAGAGATCAATTAAGGACTACAACTTGTGCAAGGACATGTGCAAGGACTACAAGTCCATTAGTGCTCTTCTGCTGGACACCAAACTCCACCTCCTGCTAAGCTGGCTGTTGCTATAAAATCTGCCCTCTTAGCGAAGCATAGCAGAGTATGAGCCGAGTGTCTGGTGTCCGGAGTAAGGTGGAAGATGGCAGCGGCCGCTGTAAAGGTCTCTCTTCAAGGTCTTCAACAACAATGGTAAGTGGGGGAGCAGCCAAGGGAGGTGGGAAGTTTCAGTTACTGACTGTGGATGTGGGAATCCAAGCCCCCCTCCTTGCTACTGTACCACTTTCAGTATCACCACCCACACAGCCTGAAAGCATCCACACATACCACTGTCAGTATCACTGCCCACACAGCCTGAAAGCATCCACAGGGAGGAGGGGAGAAGCTCCTCACGGTGCAAAATGCTTATAATGAAGGAACTGACGGATAGTCAAAACCCATGCACTACACCATTTACCCCCGCCTGCCCAATCAACATCACGGTAGAGGTAGGTGCGAGCACAGAGCTCTTCATTGATAGTCTACCTCAAAAAGATCGTTTTTTAATGAATAACAACATCCCAGTTCTGGTGCAAGCAGCAAGGGGCTGTGCTTGCAGAGACGTGCAGTGTGGCGTGGCTCACCGTGAGCAGGAAAAGGATAGGAAGCCGATCGAATCCCCCCAGGAAAAGGGAGGGGGGGCTATCCGAACAGCCCCACATACATAATAGCAAGCAAGCAGATGCAGAGGGGCTGGATTGTAATCAGCCCGAGTTTATTAGCAGCGTGCCATCAAACTATTTGGCCGAGATGAGAATCACAATGAAAAAAAAAGCTCATATGGACATAGAAAGGATCTCCATGACTGATACTAAAGACCATCCAGGGGCATTGGCGAAGCCTGTCATATATACCCCTGTGCGGAAATTCAAATGAAAAGAGATCGAAGTTCAATCAGAATGACACCAGCCTCAGTAATAAGGGGGAGAATCGTGGCTTTGGGAAGAGAAACGAAAAATCGTCCAACCAAGCCAATAACCATTTTAGTCACTTGTCACTTGACAATAGCATCTGGAAAACCCCCAAACTGGCTATAGGGGATGCCTGCAGGGGGCGATGATTCTACTTTAACGATACCCGCTCAACGGATAACAAATAGGGGACTGAGCTATATCCTCTAGAAAATAATACAAATGTCTTTGACTTATCTGATCAAATATTATTGGAAAAATCACTTAATACGGAAAAAGAATATTTTAAAACCACTGAACAACAGGAAAAAAGGCTGAATGCCATTGGTGGCTTGAAAGCCAGCTCCTCTGAAGGAGCTAAAAACCAAAGTACACAAACATTAAACGGAAGCAATGGAAATAGTGACCAGATAGAGATGGGCACATTAGCAAAAGAAACAGCCTCAAATGACTACAGAAGCACAGAACGATCATAATAAATCATCTGAAAGTAAAAACAGGTACTTCATACTCTAATGACAAAGACTTCTATCTAGTTTCAACCTTAACCAATATCTTGTCACCGTACATGAAGTTACACGAGGCAATGGAAGAAACTATGAAAGACTACACAACTATGCTGGGGATGGTACATTCTAAGATGAATTTTGTAGAAGTCTTCATCACCGCCATACAAATAAATATGGAGAATAGCTTGGCAGGGGTTGTCCAATTACTCGATAACATACTTGATCCGATCATTATAGAAAAAACTGAAAGGAGACTATCGCGATTATCTGTGGGAGTAGGCCCTTTTCTGCCTGAAGGGGAAAGAGTCTTGGACCCTTTTGACCTAAACATAAAAGAAGCTAATTCTGTCGAGCAAGCTAACTACGAACCTCGAGATACAAATAGAACCTTCATTTCTAGTCCTGCTGCCAACACCAAAGCAGCCCACATCCATGATAAGGGACATTCAAATAAAAGGTGGATGGCAGAAAATGGATCTGCTTCTAGGATGCAAGAGTAGAGCACCTTGGCCCAACAATCCAATATTATAATACATTCAAAAGGAAAAGGGCAAAAGGAGAAGGACTTGGATCAGCGTCTGAACCAACATATAATCTTAGGCAAAGAACCTTCATCATACTCCAGAGGGCCATGACAGGATACAGAACTAGAAACGAGTGTAGTGGCCGATTCCTCTGACCAGAAAATCTGTGAAATCTTTACAAGAAAAATGAAAGAGTGGAGTACGGGGGGCACTGGAGCAGCCACCCCTGTAGCAAAAATACTAATTCTGCAGACTAAAACGAAGATTGATAAAAAGCTACCTATAAAGAAACCAAAAATCTACGAAAAGCCCCCAAACACCAAATCAAACAGCAGCCGCATATTTATTAAAAACCTGACACTTCCACAAGCAAGCTCTGGAGAAATTGTAAAACCTAATACTCCAGCATCAGCATCAATCAAGGAGAAAATTGAGGTCTATGGGCGGAGAGAGACAGAGGATCTAAGATGTGAGGAAACCAGTGAGATCAATCTTATGGACCTCTCCACCTATAGTATCTCGGATGATGATAGCACCTGGTCAGACCATAGTGAGCCATTAAACGACTCAACTGCAAGTGACCAAACATGAGCTGAGACATCCGAGAAAGAAGAGGATAGCCCAAAGGTGTGTATCAAAACCTCAGTCTTCACTGAGACGGCTCTAAATGGCAGAGAGAGAGTTCAGGGGAGGGAACATTCTGCCACCACCTTGCAACAAAAATCTTTGGAGGAGGGTGAGATGAATTCAAAGATACAAGATCTTATCACATCCCTCCACAAAAGGAAAGGACACCGCCCACTAATAAGGGAGAAAGTGAAGGACAAATTACTGATGAATTATCCAGAACAAAAGTCAGTCTAAACCTTCCGACCAAAACCAAAGTAAAACAAGTATCGGGTCAGGAAAGTCAACCTCCCGTCAAAAAGGCCGAAAGATCTGTAAGCTGGAACAGCGAAGAAGGGTGGACAAAGGTGAGCCTAAATCTTCCGCTCAAAGTAAAAACAAAACAATCGTTAGCGGTCATTTGTAAGGAAAAAGGAGACAACTACCGATACGGAGGTGAGAGAGATGACAACTGAAAGCTATCCTTAGAGAGAATGTTTTACCTTTACGATGGCCTGGTGCTAAACAGACCCTTGGCTTAGGGACATCTAAAGATTTCACTATAATTGAATTTCCAGAGGAGAGGCTCACAGATAAAGTGATATACCATCTAGAATCTAAAATAGCTAAACACCTCTTGCTCAGGCAATCCAACCATTTAACACTGATGGGTTTTGACCTGAAGGAAGGCAAGACAGAAAAAGCTACAAACGTGCCATGCCTGCAACACAATATAGTGGAGGGGGCACAAAAAGGGAGATATTTGCAAACTGAGGCAAAAGAAGAATTATCAAGAGAAGGAAAGGTAAGAGAGAGCAGTGCAACCAAACAGTAAATCTTGATGGGACGAAGCCGACTGGAAGTGGTTAGCAAGCTTATTGGTGGAGAAATAATCAAAACAATAATGCCGGAAACCTATGGAAAAAACTGAATGGTCTCTACTAAGTGGGAATACTATAGGCTTTTCACACGTGTTCTGTGAAAAGGAAAATCAAATTCCGGATGTTGAAGTAATCTGCCTTCAAGAAGTTTGGCTGTGAGAAACACCATTAATAGAAGGCTACCGGGTCCTATTAAACCCAGCCATTAAAAATCGAACAGGTAGAGCCATGAGTGGACTGCTCGTAGCTCGTAGCAGTAAAGAATTACCTTGATTGGACCCTAATAGACACTCATAATCCGACCCCTTTCAGTCCGCTGGTTGTAATAAAATTAACAAAACATCACCCTCTCAACACCAGAATCCTGATACTTCTGAATCTATACTGTATTGCAGCAGACAATAGGAATAGGAATTTTGGGGATGACATTGTGGCATTAATTGATGAAGAAAAGATTAAAATGGCATGATCCGTTAATCATAGTCATTAACAACTTGAATTGCACAGTCTGGATCGATCAAATAATCCCATCCTTGAGGAGTTCTGAACAGCTATCAACAAAGAAAAGAGAGGATCAGCGTGGAGAAAAATAATGCAATCGAGGGATTGTATAATACTGAATGGCATAATTGAGGGTGACATCCTGGGAAAACCTACATGGAGGGGCACAGTATGTGATCACGTATTAGACTATATATTTGTTTCCACTAATATGAGTGGGATCATAAAAAAGATGGAAGTCTGTGCAACTGGAAAGAGTGATCATAACCACCTAAAAATGGTTTGCCATAATATTAACAATGGTGAGCAGGACTTTTATGATCATTAAATTCTAATAAACCGGGACGCACCAGATGACATATCCAAGTAAGAAATATGCCAGATTTCACCCAAAAATTGTACAGAGTAATTGATCTTATGCGGGAGGATGATGGAAATCAACAAATAAACTATGTCTCACTAGTCCACTGAGCCAGGTCTGTGGCTCAGTGGACTAATGCATCCACTACAGGGGCCTATGTTTGACCTCATGGTCACAGGTTCGAAACCCAGCAGGTCCACACAGCCTTTCATCCTTTCGAGGTCGATAAAATGAGTACCATTAAGTTGGGTAACAATAAATATCTGATATGCGCCAAAATGCCCTCTAGGGGGTAAACGCGCACTTTACAAATATGCCTGTTATGTTATGTTACTTCAGCAGTTTGTTGTGGCACAAAGAGGGGGAAATGGAAGGAAAAAAATGGCCCATAGGCATATTTACGACCAGCAGATAGTAATAAAGAAAAGAGATCTCAGGAAAGCAATTGGCCGACTAAAATGCCATAAGACGGTAGAAAGTTCCCAGGAGATCTATAAACTCAAGCAGAGATATCGCAATTGGTTGATGCTACACAAAAAAACCTTGTTGAATCAAGAAACCCAAAGAATGTTATTTAACATCAAAACAAAAAACATTGCAGGAATATGGTCTACCATAAATGAAATGGATGCGCCCCAAGATACGCTGTTGGCCAACCCAATCTCGGCCGAGACCTGGCAATCTCATGACACTAAAATGCAAGTTGTGGCAGAAGAGGAGGCGCAAAGAACAAGCTTACCATCAATTTGGCCCCCTAACCTGATTTGGGACAAACATCCATTAGATATAGAGCCCTCTACAATTGAAGAAATTATAAAGAGATTAAAAAACTCAAAAGCGCCAGGCCCAGCTGGGCTGACAAATGCCCTAATGAAACAAAATCCTGAGCACTGGGCAAGTTTCATGCATTGTCTATATAAAGGTATCCTAAAAACATCGAAGGTACCTTATACATGGAAATCAGTGGTATTTGTCCCAATTTTTAAAAAAGGTTCAAGATCAAACCCGATCAACTACCGCCCGATTGCGCTGCTAGACATGGCTGGCAAAATCTTTGGAACCATCATGTTAAAAGCCCTTTGCAGCTGGAGCTGCGAGACGGGCCATTGAGATCTATGGCAATACGGTTCTGTTAAGGGCATCAGTACCTCATGCAATATTTTCATAATTAATCTGTAGAAAGCAAAAGCTGAACATTGCAAAGGACATAAAGTTTACTTGGCGTTCATCGACCTGTCAAAAGATTTTGACTCAATAAGATGAAACAAGCTATGGTCAAAACTTGCAAAATGGCAGTGCCAGAAAGAGATTATGGATAATATTAAATTCCTACATGTGAGACGTCAGTCAGAATTAAGTTGGATCAAACTGGCCAGCTGACAGACGCCATCTTAACAAAAGTTGGCTTGAAACAAGGATACCTATTGGCACTAGAACTTTTTTTCAGAAATTGACAACGCCTTTGTGGAACACGTGCATTTCCGCCTAAGATCTCAGACACCCCCATTGGGAAATTATTTTACGCTGATGGTATTGTTATCATCGATCAAACCTCCATAGGGTTATAACGCCAGCTCGATGCCCTCGATACATATTTGGAATCTAACAACTTGACAATAAATCAAGTAGAATCTCAGATAATGGTTTTTGGAGATCAAGATCGAGGCAGAAGGAGGAAGAGACCTTCTTGGTTCCTGAAAGACTAAACAAAAAATCAACGTAGTGTCTGACTTCACTTACCTGGAAGTATGTGTCAATACCAGTAGGTGTGAAGCTACACGAATTGGCATGATGCATATGAAAGCCAAAAACCTGGCAGCACAAGGGAACGTTCTGTTAAAAAGATACTGCTGGATTTTATTAATTCTTCTAATAACAGTCTATCCATCCAAAGTGGTGCCGATCTTGACATATGGCGCATAAACATTCTTTATGCTGACTGACGATATATGGCCCCTAGTTGAGGGAATATTCTGGAAATCAGTGCTGGGGCTGCCAAGATACATCCCAATAAATATTGTCAGGAGGGAACTGGCTTTAACCTCACTGAAAGCCATTGCTAGGTGGAAATTGATATCCTTATATCGAAAATATTTTGAAGAAATGCCAAATGGAGGGTACAAATCCTAAAGAAGGCTATGAGGGACCCTAAAGAAACCACATTTAATGAGTTGCAAGACATCTGCCAAAGGATAATTGAAGATTTGAATGAATCAGAGGAATCATTGGTGAGAAATACAGGCAAGATAAAGAAGAAGCCATATGTCAAAGACTGGATTGAGACTCATGATGCAATATATAAGTACAAAAACTGAGAAGACTTTTGGTTTGGTGAGAAAAAACTGAATGTGCTACCAAGATACATCCACATTTTCCCTAACTGGTTTCTCAGAACCCAATATATGAGATTTTGTCACAACATTTTTCCAACAAGACTGGTCCTAAGTAAATGAAATGGACAAGGGAGCGACCCTACATGTAGATTGTCTCAAAAAGATAATGAATCTCTCCGACATTTAGTAATGATGTGCACAGAGGTGATGGCGGAAAGAGATTGTGAAATGGGACGCATAATTGCAAAATATGGTGCAAGGTCAGTTAACGATTGGTGGACGATTTTAATAGTGGGAGAGAAAACACATATCATTTTGGCCTTGATGAAATTTCTGCTAATAATCTCTGCAAAACTTGATAAAACGGCGACAAGTGGAACATTGGCAAAATGCATTACTAGGGAGGCTAAACGATGACAAAGCAGAGTGAGACAATCAAGAGATCTGTGGAACTTTTGATGGGAAACCGCTAGCAAAGTGGTTAAGCACATGCAAGGTTGTTGTTTTCTTCCTCCTTAATAATTGTAAAGTGAACAGAATGTTGTTCTTTTTTGTTGGTCTGTTTTCGTTTCTGGTATTTTTATTTGTATTATTTGTTTTTGTGGATCCATTGTATATTTTTTTTTTTATTGTGTCATAGCCAAAAAATATTAACTTTATACACACATCACAATAGAAAATTCATAAAAAACACAGACAGTAAATGATACAAATTAGAACAATACACACCTGAGTTACAGCATAACAAGAAAAGATTTACAATACACATGCATAACACTCACAGTTATATTTCTTTGGGCCATAATTCAAGAAAAGGTGAAAAGAGAGAAAGAAGAGTGAATAAAATAATTGAAGTTGTAATAATAAAGGCTCAGAGGTAGATGTCCCTCAAGGAGAAATGAGGTTAAATCAGATGGTTGTCTTGGAGTCATGATTTTTCACAGACTTTTATACATTTTTTTCCCATCAGGCAACACTTCATATGTAAGAAAAAGTGTGTTTCCTGAGACACAAACAGTAGGCAATGCAGTCCATTTGAGAAAGCAGGGTTAGGCGTTAGCTGGCAATGTGAAGACAAAACAGTAGGCAATGCAGTCCGTTTAAGAAGGCAGGGACCAGTGTTAGCTGGCAACATGAAAACAAAACAGTAGGCAATTCATTCCGTGTTTAGTGATCGCGTTGAGGCCTCTATAATCTATGCAAGGCATCAAGTCCCCTTCCTTCTTGGGAATGAAGAACAGCGGGAGGCAACAGGGGATTTTGATTGATGAATGAAGCCTGTACTTAAGGCATTGTTGATGTATTCTTTGAGGATCCAATCCTCCTTTTGTGTGGGAGAATAGACCCTACCCGTGTGGAGCTTAGCACAGGAGACCAACTGAATGGGACGATCATATTGCCTATGGTCAGGCAATTGTTAGGCCCTGCGTTTGTCAAAGACATCATGGAATGCCTCATACTCCTTGGGAATGCCAGTACAGCCCTCGGACGTCACTGCCCCGACCACTGAAGCAGTCTCAAGGAGTGAAAAACAAGGGCCAGGATGTATTGTGTTATCGTGGCCGAGGCATTGTGACCCACAATACTCAGACTCAAAAAAGACCTCCCATCTGAGCCAGTCAACCATAGGATTGTGTCTGGCCAGCCAAGAAAGCCAGAGGAGGACTTTAAACTGTGGATCTGTAATGAGACCAAATGAAATCTCCTCAGAATGACCACCCTCTGTGGACATCCACAGGTTTGTTGTCATTTCTGTGACCATCCCGAATGTGAGTGCCATACCTTCTACTGCATTTACAACCTCAGGTGTTTTTTTGTGACTATGGGTATACCTGATTCGTGGGCATACTGATGAACAATATAATTACTGGTGGCCCCGGAATCGATTACTAGCAGGGTTCTCCAGGGTTTACCTGAAGGAAACGGAAACAGAACTGCAACCGTGAAGGGAACCACGGAAGCACAGTGTGGGGAGTCCGGAGGAGAGACACTCGGCAAAGGGAGTCTGTCTATTGCTGAGCTTTTTTCCTAAACGCCTGGCAGGTTATTTTGGACATGTTCTCAGGAAATGTTCATCTGACACGCAATACATGCAGATATTGTTTTTTCTGCAGTTCTCCCTCTCTGAAGGTGTCAACGGACCACGTACAGCGCCTATATGCATCGGTTCGCTGTCACATGGAACTGGCGGTTCGGAGCATGCAGGGACCACTGGAACAGGCTTCTTATCGCCTTTTTGCTCTGCCTTCTTTGCGTCTATTTGTAAGACGAAATCCAATGGTTTAGGAAGGGTATTATGAACCACTGGCACAGTGGCCAGAATGTCTTTCAGAGATTCCGTGAGACCCTTGTAGAACACGGCTGATTTCTTGTCCTCCGACCACGCAGTTTCAGTGACCAACTGATTGAAATGAGCTAAGTAGGAGAGAAGGAACATTTCACCCTGGTGGAGATTTAACAGCTGTAGGTCCGTAGTTTACGTTTTATAAGATGTGTCAAAAACACGACTCATTGATGTGATCAGGGCATCGCAATCATATAGCATGTAGCTGTTATTTTCCAGCAGGCTATTTGCCCAAGCAGCGGCCATCCCCCAAGGTAAGCCGCTTTGGTAGTAGAATCTGGAAAAGAGACTGGTCGGCACAAAAAGTGGAGTTTACAATGGCATATAAATGTTCTGTAGTGTTTTGGATAGCCATTAAACTTCTCCGGAGGGGCCAGAGGGAACTGGGTTGACATCAGAACAGTGACCGGATCTTGCCGGGGCAGTAGGTAACCGGACCCAAATGGGCCTGCAGAGCCGATGCCTCAGCCCCTTGGTTAGATATGTTCTGAAAGCTTTGATACGCCAATGTGTGGCCTCATGAGCTGCCGTCATGTCTGCGTGCAATTCTAAGACGGATTGCACAAGGGTAGCCAGAGTGTCTGAGGTATCCATGGTAGGCTTTTGATTCTGTTGCAAATTACCAATACAGACAGCAGTGACACACCGTGTGAGACTGGTTACACACTTGCAGAGGCTTGAAACTTCTGCACTCCGTGTTTTGGGACCCTCAGACACGGCAGACTCTTCTTAGAAGACTGGTGTTCTTTCTATCAATGAGCCCCACTATTTGTTTATGTGTACTAATCAGAGCGGGTGATCAATGGAAAGAGCATGGCTAATTAGCACCCCCAACAACGCCAACTGTATTCAGGGGAAACAACAGTTACTGTCTATTACTCAAATCAATGACCGTATCTAGTAATGCGGAATACGGCTACCCTAACATGAGGGATCCTATACAGTAATGATGGAACCGAACACCCTTGGAGGAAAGGCAGGCCTGGGCTTGTACACAACCTAAACAACACAAGAGAAAGATTAATCACCAGGTGGAAAAGGGAAGGGGTGGTAGAGGACTTAAGGTTTTCTTTCTTACCATGTGGTGGTTGAAGCAGGGCATGATGGATGTGTAGTTCCAGGTGATTCAAAAAGATGACAATGTAGGTAAAAGGGGAAGGGTAGGTTAGTAAGGGCCTGACTTCCCGTAACCACGAGGATGCCTAAATGGCAGAGGATGTGCATGATTCTGCTTAGCATCTGTAGTCCATGCTCAGAAGTTATGCAGAGTCTGGGAGAAAGCAGGGTTCGGCGTTAGCTGGCAATGTTAAGTCCAAACAGTAGGCAAGGCAGTCCGTGTGAGAAGGCAGGGTTCGGCATTAGCTGGCAACTTGAAGACAAAACAGTAGGCAATGCAGTCCGTTTGAGATGGCAGGATTTGGCGTTAGCTGGCAACCTGAAAACAACACAGTAGGCAATTCAGTATGTTTGAGAAGGCAGGGTTCGAAGACAAAACAGTAGGCAATGCAGTCCATGTAAGTGTAAGCAGGGTTTCAAGTATCGTAAAACCGGAGACAGGCAGTAACACAGCACTACAAAGTCGTGGACGGAACAAGGACTCAGGCAATGGATATGCAAAGTACGTGAAACAACAATGAGGAAGTCAACTTCAATCGTAAGCGTTTGATTCAAGTGGGCTGCCGTACTATATCTGAAACAGGGGCAGAGCATGCTGTGTTCCGCTGTGTCAGCTGACGGTGTACTCACCCATTACCCATGGCAACGTTAGAAATCGCCGCTTGTTACTGCTGATACAAGTGCCTTCATCACTGCCACAGCAACCTCCAATGCCGGTGGCCATGTGACGTGGCGGTGCGATGCAAAGGGTGTTTAACCATGCTACAGCGCTGCACCCTGGTCCGATAACTGGTCCGATGAGACTGCACAGAGGATGGAATCTCAACACCCTTTCATTAGTGGGTTTCCTTTCATTAGTGGGTAGGTAGGGACATTGTGTAGACCCTTAGCATATTTTACTATATATTCATTAAATTAACACCCAAATAGATTGATGCAGGGAGAGCTTGGAAGTATTCAAAACATTCACCCTTTCTCTTAGTGGGAATAATGTCATAGCTACCCAAAGTAATTGGGGTATCTTTGCCACCAAAATTAAATTGATAATTTGTTCCATTCCCAAACCCTACATTTGAAACAAAAAGTGTTTGTTCCATTGTCAAACCCTACCTTTAAAACACAAAGGTGTTTGTTCCATTCCTAAACCCTGCCTTAAAAAAAAGGTGTTTGTTCCATACGCAAACCTTGTTCTTAAACAAAAAGGTGTTTTGTCACCCAAAGAAATTCCCAATTGTTACCCATCCTTAAACATTGTATTTAAACTGAGGGCTTCCCTTGGCCCCCAAAGAAATTCCCAAAATGACCCCACTCCGTAGACCAGGCCTTTAAGCAGAGGGATACTGCAAAGCCTTCCCCCATGGATCTTGCATCTCTCCCACACTCTATAACATCTTCACCAGACCACTGTTTGACATCCTGAACTCCATCGGCATAGATTACACCAACTACGCTGATGACACTCAAGTCATCCTCTCCCTCACCGGCATCTTCGAAGAAGACTCCAAAGACTCAATCTAGCCTACTCAACCATTCAGGCCTGGATGACAGCAAACTGTCTATCCCTCAACAGGGACAAGACTGAGATCCTGTTGATAGTGCTTCCAGTGACACTAAAAACGATCAACAGCCAAAACACCACTTTCCACATAGATAACATACCGATTCCCATCTCTTCCTCAGTGAGGACCCTACGGGTGTACCTTGTGCCAAAATCGATATGTCTAGCCAAGTCAGCTCCATTGCCTCCTCAGCAGCTTATTCCACCGAACTACTGAACGCAGCCAAGCCGTTCTAGTCCACTGTGAGCTGCCTCATAGGCTCTAGGCTGGACTATTGCAATGTCCTTTTTGCTGGTGTATCGTTTACAAATCTGCAAAAACTACAAGTCATCCAAAAGAATGCGCTCTGAGCAGCCCTCAGCATTCCTAAAAGAGAACACATAATAGCATCATGGAGGCAAGTCCACTGGCTGCCCATCATGGAGCAGATCCTTTTCAAAATGTTGGCCATCACTTCCAAGTGCCTCACCAATTTAGTTCCTGCTAATCTCTTCCAGAAAATAGTAGAGCCTACTCCTCCAGACCTACCAGAACACTGTATACACATAGGTTCCTACTTCCCAAAGTCAGACGTGCCAAAGCGGGAGGGGTAAACTTCTGTTACATTGCAGCTAAACAATCGAAATCGCTGTATGTATATGCCTTCCACTTGCAACATATGTATGATTTATGTAACAGAGCAGTGGTACCCACATGCTACTGTGCACTGTATAAATGAATACAATAAATAAATATCACTGAGGCTTTGGTTTTTGGTGTTGGGGAGAGAAGTACTTTGTGAAAGGGAAACCTCATGTCTCCAGCATGGCATTGTATAAGGTTCAATTTGTATTAAAATTAAACTTGTGCTTGTTTGCAATCAAAATCTTCTTAAATCATAGTGGCTTGTTTATTACGGAAGTTTTGTTTTTGTGCCACAAATAAGGTAGCGTGCATTGTATAAATAGGACTTCATTGAACCTATACTGTAAATAATTCTACATTCTTTCTGTACACCGGCCTCTTGGCTCATTGCTGGCACAGGTGGGGGGATCCACATAGCTCTATGTGAGACATAGTAGGGGTGTATTTGAATCCACATTAATGGTGTATTGTGGTCCTGTTTAAATGGGGGGAGGGGACTCCCTATGTTGAGTGTGGTCACCCAATATACCGTTAGAAATTGGTGGCTCTTGTGGGATTTTGCTTACTGTCTTTTGACTCATGACACGTTTGGTTGTTTGTTTGTTTGTTTATTTATTTATAATGCGCGCCAGACCCGAAGGTAACCGAGTGCAGCAGAAAAGAATATGCAAAGCTTACAATGTTACAAGAATAGAAACAGTGATAAAGTTAAAGAAGTTTACAATTTACATACTTACAGTGTGTGCAGGTAATTACATAGCGATAATGTAATATTACAGAGAGATTATGTACAAAGGTGAAGTAGATTTACAAAAGATGTTGGAGAAATATACATTTGTTAATGGTTTTCTAGTAATACATCTATACAAGCTCGTTGGTCTAGAGATACAAAGGTATCTACAAATTATTCGAGTTGATGTGTTTGATGCAATTCCTTCTGAAGTGTGAAAATGGTTGGTCTGCTCTCAAGTTATGTGGCAAGGCACTCCATTGTTTAGCGGCTGTCACAGGGAAGCTGATACCGCCAATTTTAGTAAGTTTGAATTTTGGTACTACCATGCAATTGGAGTTGGCAGTTATTGTAGGTCTGGTGGATGTTTTTCTCCTGATTTTGTCCGTCAGGTAGCTAGGGGCAGCATTGTTAAGGGCTTTGTGAGTCAATGAAATCATTTTCAGATGGATTTTGTTATCAATAGAGAGCCATTTATGTTGGCGTCTAATAGAAGAGATATGCTCCCTTTTATTTATGCCAAGTGCCGCTCTTAGGGCATTATTTTGCAGAATTTGTAATCTTCGTATAATGGCTTTGTTGGCACTACTATACAGGGCATTACAATAGTCAAGACGGGAAAGTATTAAGGCTCTCGCCAGGATCATGCAGCTGTCGTTGGATAGGAAGGGCTTTCCTGCTCTTATTAATTTGCAGGTGTAGGCTGTGGTTGACGCTAAGGAGTTAACCTGTTTAGTGAAAGACATGGTAGAAATAAGATAGAAACCAAACATTTTTACTTCCCTAGATACCTTGATGGTGTTTCCGTCTATGCTAAATGCGGAACAATCAGGGCCTAATTTGTTGATGTTGGCCTGCGTGCCCAAAATAATCAACTCTGTTTTATCATCATTCAGGCAGAGACCGTGAGATGCCATCCATGCCTGAATGAAGAGATACACTCTATTCACCAACTCACTGTCCTTACTATGATCCCCATAAAGCGGGAGGAGAATCTGTGTATCATCTGCATAGTTAGTGTAGGTGATACCTAGATGGTCCAAATCATCGAACAGAGGTTTGGTGAAGATGTTGTATAGTGCTGGAGAGACACAGGAGCCCTGGGGGACACCACATGTGATGGGTGTTGGGTCAGCTGCTGCCGAGGTGGAGAAGACTCTCATTGTTCTCTCACTCAGAAAGGATTCTATCCAACTGACAGCCTGAGTAGAGAAATGAGCAGCAGAGTCCAGATGTTTACAGAGGACCTTGTGGTCCACAAGGTAAAATGCAGCTGAGAGATCAAGTAGGAGGAGGAGTGTTGCCTTTCCTTGATCTCTCAGTTCATCTATTTGGGTCTTTAAATCAATGAGGGCTGTTTCAGTTCCATGAAGTGGACGGAAGCCGGATTGTCTAACTCCTAGTAGCTTATGTAGTTCGAGGTATTTTCGAATCTGTGTATAAGCCACTTTGTCCAGTATCTTCAATAAGAAAAATACTCTGGTAATCAGACGGTAATTAGTAGGGATGACAGGGTCAAGAGTCTGCTTCTTGAGAAGTGGGAGTACCCAAGATTGTTATAGGTTGTCTGGGATAATGTCCGTGGAGAAAGAGGCATTAATGAGTTTGGAAATTAATGGTGATAAATCTCTGGCTGTGTCTTTTATTATCTGTGCAGGGCAAGTATCACCCTTACAATTAGAGGGTTTGAGAGAGAGGATGATTTTCTCTACCTCTATTGTAGTGGTTTTAGTGAAGGAAAATGTATTGGTCTTGGTCTTGTTGTTAAGGGTGCATTGTGAGAGACTATTCCTTCTGGTGTCATCTCGTTGAGGTTAATAGAAAGTTATTTTGCTTTGCTAAAGTGTTACCAAGACTTGACCCCTGAGTTCCAGGCAGGTGCACAGGTGAACATGAGATTGATTAGAACTGATTTTGATTTGGCATTGAATGTGGAAATCAATCAGGAATAGGGTGATTGCCCCTGTGATTGCCCCTGTGCAAAGAAAATTTTATAAAGGTGCAACAAGCCATTTTAAAATGAATACCGTAGAAGTGTGTGAAGCAAGGAAATATCTCTTACTTAACCTTTTCATTCGAGAAGAACGGAGTAGGAGATCATATTTGGCAGGATCACAGCATTTTGCATCAGGCATTAACTGAAATTGACATGACCCAAAATATTCATGATGAGCAGATTTGAATGGCTCAACTCACAGCTCATTTATATGTTCATCTGCAATTGCTGGAAGAGTGAGTGCAAAATAAGGAGGCTTGTGTGCTGAGTCAGACTGAGAAATATGATCAGTTTCAGAAAATAATCAGACAGTTAGGAGACAAAGCACAACAGAATCAGGTTTTTGAAGTAAAAGAACAAAACCTCATTGAACAATTACAAAATGAGGGAAAATTCCACACACAGGCCAGTGCAGAGCAGGAAATAGAGTTTGCTGTACTGAAACACATGCAAAAAGAAACTGTGAGCCACCTCCAATGCACATTGAATTACCAGACTGGTCATAGCAGAGGCTTGTTAGATGACATTATGGCCCTCAAACATCAGTTTAGAGGATTAGAAAGGCAACACAGTTAGTTCATCATCAAAGATATTAACTCACAACAGAAGTTTGACAAAATGCTTCTGGATTTAAATATTCTGAAGCAACAGAATGTACAACTAAGTAAAGGCCAAGATGCATCAAAATTGGAAAGGGATGCGTTGAAGGGTCAGTCAGAGTCTCAGGAAAGAACCAGAATGAGGCAAGAGAACATGGAACGTGCAGAGTGTGTGATGCAAGCATACGCTGACCAGTCACAAGCAGCAAATTGTAGGGCCGTACAGGAGAAAGAGATTAGGTTCTTGAAAAACAAGACCCAAGAGTATGCTCACATAATACAGGCCTCCCAGAAGGAAAATGAAGCATTTCTGGAGGAATTATAGCAAATGAAGGGTCAACTGGTGGATCAGAGTAGGGTGCTAGAGACTAGTCACACCTTGGTGTCTGAATTAAAAAGTCTGTTATCTGAATACCACCAGGAAATAAGGACAGAGAGAAGTAGATGTGCAAGTCTTATAAAATAAATTAAGAATGATATACAGGCTCTGAGGGAGCCTGACCAATCAGGAAATGGGACAAGGCCCACTGTTCAAGGTGAAATCATTTCACTGCAACTCTTGGTTCTCGGATGAACTCCCAACCCTCCGAGCACAAAAGTGCCAGTCACTAAAACCATGGCAAGCAGATCCCACTGAACGAAACAAGACTCAAACAAATAGCCCTTCAATACAAAAAAGCCATCTTAATAGCAAAATCTAACTCTTTCAACAACAGGATCTCAAAGGCCAACTCCCAAGCGAAAGAATTATTCGCAATCTTCAGTGAACTTGTCACACCCCCAGCTACCGCAGACGAAATAAATAAAGACAAATCCTGGTGCACGAGCATCCAGTCTGCCATGCTTAACAAAATAAAACTCCTCCAAAACAAAATCCAAAACCATTGCAAAGCCCTCCTGAACCCGAAAACTAACAGCCCCACACCTGATAAGGCTACTATTTTCAACCGGGCCCCATTTGCATTCAGAGACATCACGGTACCAGAGGCCCTTCATCTTATCAAAAACCTCAAACCATCTCTCTGTAAAGCAGACATCTGCCCTACTAAAATCATCAAGGAATGTGCCAACGATCTAGCACCCCTTATCACTGCCTGTCACGATGCCCGCTCCCGGCGAGCCGGCTCAGGCCCTGTGTCCCCGAAAGCGGACATCAAGTCCCCGGGGAAGGTCCCAGCAACCCCTTATAGGGGCCCTTTGGACAGCGTCCTGGCGGCTATGGCGCCAGGCTCATAGAAAACGTCAGTCCTGGCGCCATAGGCGCCAGGCTCATTATGAAAGTGTTTGGGTGCACTTACCTGATGCAGACCATGCTGCAGAACCCCGGCCTCCTTGAGGCCTGAAAGGAACTACTTTACCTGTGGGACTCATTTACCACCCGGGCGTGGTCGGGGAAGGATACATACCTGATTGGAGGAAGGACACATTCTAGGAACTTCTTCCAAGGCTATTTAAACCACACCCGATCAGCCACACGTGCTTCGCGTTGTTCTGCATCTAGCAGCTGGACGCTCACCGTGTCTGCTCCTGCATCTTGACTTCTGCCGCACCTGCCAGCATCCTGAATCACCTGCAAAGGAAGGGAACAAGAGAACAGAAGAAGGAAAAGGCCTCACCTGCTAAATCTGCATCCCAGAGACATTTCGCCGACAATCCAGAAAAGGAAGACATTTATTTTTAAAAGCACATCGCATCGATCGCTGCAGCGCCGCATTCTACTCACCTTTACAGGGCGCCTCCATGTTCAGCAGCGACCATCCGGATTCGCAGTCGCACCCCAGCGCCTAGGGAGAAAAAGACAAGAGCAAAGGTGAGAGAAAGAAGGGAAAAGGGAAGCTAAAACTCCATGTCAAGACTTACCTGTTGGGTCATTCCCTTTTCATTTCGGGTCCGCGCCGCATCCAGGCATTTTCGGACCCCGGCCCCTAAGGGGAAAAAGACATCAGCGTTAATGAGTGAATGAAAAGACATTACCAAAACACTCATTAAAGACTTACCTGATTTCCACAAGGATTTCACCGCTCACCTCGGGTCGGTGCCTGTTCCCGGCATTCCGTACCCCGGCCCCTATGGTGAAAAATACACTAGCATTAGAACATTAACGCATGGACACAAGGGGAACCACTTATAGAAAAACTTACCTGGAAGCCAAGCAAGTTTGGTTCTCACCCATCCGAAAATCCAGTGACGTAACTGGATACCAACGCGCCCCTGCATCAGAAGCAGGATGGAGAGCTCGTCCTCCCAGGCCCTAAGGTGAGACGCTACGGGGAAGCACAGAAGGGTTTTGAGGAGGGTGAGAGGGGTAAGTGGGAGGCCGATTGCATTACCCCGCAGACAGTTAACCCCCTATTCTGACCTACAGAAGGATACTTCTGTGAGTCAGACAAGCCAGATCTGGGGCCCGGTCCAGTCCGTCTTCCGAACCCTGCGCATCACCTTAGACGAGGTCACAGCAGCGCGAACCAGGCCAGCGCCCCCGTGGGAGTCAGGTGAGCGTTACACTGCCTTCATCAACGCATCATTCCAAACAGGTATTGTCCCAAACAGTCTTAAGGAAGCATGGGTGCGGCCTCTACTAAAAAAGGCCACACTTGACCCAGCACAACCGAACAACTACAGACCGATTACGGCTGTCCCGTTCCTCTTGAAAATCCTGGACAAAGCAGCCCACAACCAGATCCAGTCCTACATAGAAGCAAACTCCATACTAGGCAAAAGGTAATCTGGCTTCCGCATCGGGCACGGAACAGAATCAGCCCTACTACACCTTAAAAACCAAATTTCACACATCATGGACAAAGGCAAACCTGCCCTGCTCCTTCTTCTTGACCTATCAGCAGCTTTCTACCTGGTAGATCACCAAACTCTCACCACCCACCTCACTCACGCAGCACACTTCTCTAAACAAGCAGCAACCTGGATCACATCCTTCCTCGAAGGTAGAGCCATGAAGGTCTACTCTGACACTGCAAACGCAGATCCCACCACTATGAACTGCGGTGTCCCCCAAGGTTCATGTACAGCCCCAACCCTCTTCACGAAACCCCTCTTCGACCTACTTGATTCCATGGGCGTTGCATAAACCAACTATGCAGATGATACTCAAGTACTCATGCCCCTATCTGGACTCTATCACCAAGACGCTAAGGCCCTTCACAACATCTCTGCCACTATCCAAGCATGGAAATTCTCATCCTCGGCCAGAAAAACACTATAACAAAGTTTAACTCCCGGTACGCCAACTTCAACAAAGACAACTCAAACATCCCAGACTCATCTTCCGTCAAAACACTAGGGGTTCACATTGACGCAAATCTATCTATAAATAGACAAACCAGCGCCATAACCTCTGCATCATCACTCAGCATCAAACTCATCAACGCCATCAAACCCTACTTATACGCACCCAACCGCCTAGCCATAGCCAGAGCAACCATAGGCGCCAAACTCGACTATTGTAACGCTCTCCTAGCTGGCACCTCCATCAAGAACATTCATAGACTGCAAACCACTCAAAACAATGCCCTAAGAGCCGCACTGAGCATCCCCAGTAGAGACCATGTATCTCATGCCAGACGTGAAGCACAGTGGCTTCAGGTCAAAGACTGCATTACCCTAAAAATCCTTACCATCACACATAGATGCATTAACAACACCGCTCCCACCTACTTAGCCGAAGCTATATCAAGAATCACCTCCACTCGCCCCTCCAGAGCTCAGTACACCAACCAGCTACACATACCTCGCATCAAGAGAGTCAGAGCTGGAGGGCTAGGCTTCTCCTACATTGCACCAAAATTAATGAACTCGCTCACTGCCACCCTCTGAGCTGAAAAGCTGAAACTTCCATCTCTGTCGTCCCCAACAACCTCAAGACCACGCTCCTCTACGAATAACGCAACCTCTTACCCTACCCTGTCTTGTATATTGTCTTGTATATTGTAACATAAACACAAATGTAATATAACTGTATAATAAACCTGTATATATATTGCTCACTATGTAACATACGTACGTTTCGTGACCCTGTAACTAAGTTCTTTACTGTAACAAGTGCCACGATGTTCTCGGACTGCTGTGCGCTGTATAAATGCGAATAAAACAAACAAAAACAAAGACACCCCTCCCATTAGGGGCATGAGGCCAGTCATTTACAACCTCCTAGATACACATGGCAACTGACTTAATGCTCCCACTGATAAAGAACAAGGGGGCATGAGGCAGTTGGATTTACCAAGGCTTAGCCAAATTGATCCAGAAGGCCAATCCTTGTCTGGCCATGATGAGTTATCATCTCTACTATATACAATGTAAGGGGGCTGGACTAGCATGTTCTGGGAGACTAAAACAAATACTGTGAGTACTTTAGACTATGAAAATTCCTATGATAAGAAAGTCAGGGAGTTAGATTGGCTGAAGATGAGACTACAAAGAGACCACATCGCCCGCTTTGCTTGTGGAGAAAAGCCAGAACTTCACCCTTGAATGGGCATATTAAAAACCTCCATGCGTTCATGGAAAGGCAGGAATTTCACCAGACTCCCTGGAAATAAACTGTGTTTTATCTGGCCTAAGAGTAACTACAGGGAAAGTGACCATGAGAGTTCACGGCGGTCAAGGTGGGAGGAGTCCAAATCCTATGAGTCTGGGTGATATTCCCAATCTTATGGAGATAGGAAATGCCTAGAGGACAGGGAATGGAGTACAAATAGCAGCTCAAAGTCAGAAAATGAATGGCAGAGGAAGAAAAAGACAGCAAAACAGAGCAAGGGTTTTGTTAAAGACCCAATAAGACAAATCAAGGCGATTAAGAGCATCCTGACCCCATAACACAAGAATGCCAGGTTTTCGGTATGGGAACACTTGCAACTATATGAGCAGATGATGGCATCATTCCAGATCAGAAATTATGTGAATTGCATTGCATTTGTGAAATGGTCATTCTCACCTGAATACTGCAGTTTCTTTGCGGGACTGGAGGACCAGGATTGTTATAAGTGGACCATCTATAAAGTGGCCATTTTAAAACATATTTCTACACATTGAAACCCACAGCAGGCCCATAAGGCTGCATATGATCAGGCACCTTGTAGGTTTGTGCAGGAGTTAAAGCGTGCATTTGCTCATACTTCTCTGAGAGTGAACACCCATAGTAGGGAGTTTGTGACCTCTTATTTTCATGCGCTCCCCAAATACAGTATAACTCAGTTGGTGCAGATTTTTCATGAGCAGAGGACCCTGGATTGGGTAATTGAACATGCCACCAAGATCTATGAGGTCCAGAAGCCCACTCAGAGTAAAAACACCACAAAACCCCTAAACCATCTAACACACCTGCTGCTTGTAAGGTGGCTGAGGTGAGAACTACCCGTCCTTTGGAACTGGAGGTGGGGGGCCTAAAAATAACTCTCCTGCCAGCAAGCAATATGGAAGGCAGAAGGGACACTCAACCCTGGCCCAATTGAATGGTAGTCAGTCAGGGGTCCAGAACAATGGTCCCTCGGACTATGCCACCTATGAAAGCCCTAGGTACAAGGGTACCAAACCAATCCTGGGGTATGTATACACTCCCCCAGCTCGGAGGGGGAAGGCAACCAAGTAATTACTGCCCCAGGAATCTTTCTTCCATACTTCCCTTAGTAGAGAAGTATCACTCCAACTCCCTACATAAACTTTTTCCCCAGATACCCCTGGACTAGAACTTCAAAAATAATCCTCTTCTCTCTACCCGCTTCTAGGACAATAGATCCCTGAACCCTGGAGAAGGGAGATTCAGGATGGAAAATTATGGGGGAAATTTCCAGTACCTGGTCTACACCGGGGGGAGGGACAGTTACCCTTTTCGAGAGCAGCAGAGGTGCGACTTGAGACCTCCCTACAACCTAGAAAAAGTCTCATAGCTGGAGCAGCATGGCCGGCAACTGACAGGTGATCTGGGGCTCATGCTGAGAGCTCAGTCCAACTCTCAACCTAACGTTGCTTCCCAGAATTCCCCAACACCCAGCTCCGATGCCCTGGGGAGGAAATGATCGGAGGAAATGTTCAACAAGCCACAAGTTCCTGAGCAGGGGGACCGGGTGGATGGGAGACGCCAAGCCCTAAAGGAAGCTTCCTTTCTTATGCAGCCAGAACCCATGGACACCTCTCAGTCTGAAAGTAAAACGCCTACCCACGGAAAGTTAGAACCCAAAGAGCAAAGGGTAAGTAGGAGAGGCCAAAGAAGAGCCCGCTTTGTGGAGGAATTTAGGATAATTCCCTTTGAAAGAGAAGAGTCACTTGAGGATTCAGGTAAGCAAACCTTCTTTATCAGGAACGGGAGTCCCTCCCAAAGAAAAATGGGTCCCAAAAGACCCTGCATTGGTCAGGGTAAGTTTGGAGACCGACCCACAACAAGAAACTATTCAATCCTAAAAAAGTGAGCCAGACAGAATATAAATGGAGGAAGTATTCTTCGCCCCAAAAAGGTTCTGAGAACCGCCTCTAGGTAAAAGGGGACAGCAAAGAATTGGGGGTGAAATAGGATTCCCCAAATCTGCCCATTGTTAGTTGTAACATTTTCCTTAAAGATTCCCAATCTCCAACACAAAATATCACCCAAGATCACACAGTGTTGGAGTTCAATATTAAGAAAATAACCAACATGTTGGGAAATAACTCACACTTTCTTTGCATCATGGAAGAGAAAGAAGGCATATTTTATGCACTGGTCAAGGTGCTTGGTCAGTGTGAATCATCAGTTCTAATGGACACTGGATCCTAAGCTACCCTCCTGTCCAAAAAGGCCTTTGACCAACTAAACAAGAGGGTGGGTCACAAAACTTCCCGGAAAACTACAACATTTCATCAGGAATGACATTTACATCAAAGGGACTGCACATAAGGAAATATGAATTAGGCAACATTGATTAAAACATCCATCCAGTGATAGTCTTGACTCCAGAGGGCATACCTTGTTTACTGTTGAACTATCTCCTGAGGAGGTTATCACCTCTGATCGAATATGTAAACAAGGTCCTCTGGACCCAGACTAACCGGACTATTGAATTAAATATGAGTGCCATTTATGTCAGCATGAATGGAACCTTCCATTTAATTAAATAACAGTCCAAGAAAGTAGAATTTCATTTCAAGAATAACCAGGTCCCAGACATCACCGTCATCTCAGTAAGAGAACAAACTGGTGATGGGAACCCTTGTCCATTCTGGAAAATCAACCTTCCTCCCAGTTTTAAGTAGCATTCCACACTGGAAGGAAACATTCTGAAATTTTACACCAGTCCAAAATCAGAAGAAACATTGAGTCCCGAGAAACCAGACCATGAAGAACCAGTTTAAAGTCTGATGGACATTCAGAAAAAGTGTGAATAGTTGTTCATCCCCATTCAGATAAATGAAGGGGAGAAGCCAATACTCACCAGAGTATGTCTGAATTATGGAAGAAGATTCATCTGTGAAGGATTATTCAGGAAACTACCAAAAGATCAAGACATCCCGCATTTAAATTGATTGACAAATGGGAAGTAGGTCTGGCAACTTCAAACTCCAGGTATCTCCTGCCTAGCATGTGTATGCAAAAAATGTCCAATGGTAACAAAAGTATAGACCATAATTGTTGGGTCGTGAAAGATGTCCCTTCTACATTTTATTTAGGCAGTGACATTCTCAACAAATTCACAATCAATTTGGACCTCATTAATAATAAAGCTTGGTCACGACTGGGAGGTAACCCCATGGCCTTTGAACACACCGAAAAATCATTTGGATCAGTTCAATTGCTGCCTTATGCGGTTGGACTTCAAGTGCGAGAAGAGGTTACCATCCCAGGACGGTGCAACAATTCACATTTCCCTTAAAAATCAAGCGAGTACAGAACTTCAAACATCAGGATCACTATAAACATTTTAATTCCCATCTCCAACAACAAGGTTTGTATTTAAATCTGACACCTCTAGTAAACCTAGAACAAAACACCTGTCGAATATTAGGGCCTCATTAAACGGTAGGCGGTGCACCAAGGTGCTATTAGCACCTTGGTCCATGCGGTAAAATACCGGCACCGCCTTGGAGGAAAGGGGAATTACCGCCCTATTCCAAAGTTGGCGGGGCAGTAATTCCCCCTTCCCCCATTGCCCTTCCCCATTCCCATTTTTGCCCCATAGGGCATAATGGGAATAGGGAAGGTGCTAATTACGGTACCGCAAATTGCGGTACCGTAATTAGCACCCTGGTTACTTTGCGGGTTGGTTTTTAACGCCTGCTAAAAAGCAGGTGTTAAAGTACCAACCCGCAAAGGGACCTCGTAATCAGTCGGTAAGGGTTAACGGTCACCGGTACCATTACCGGTGACCGTTAACCCTTACCACATTCTGTGTAATAAGGCCCTTAGTGTATAACAGCAACCCTCAAAGTATCACTTTGGGTGCAAGCACCTCTATTGGATTAGTGGTTGATGCCCGACATTATTCTATTGATTTAGGTAATTAAATCATTGGACCAATCCCAAATGACTGTTTCGACACCAGCGTCAGTATTCCTTCAGAAAATATGTTTACCAGGCTTCGGGGGAATTTCTTGGTGTACTCTTCCTGCCCTTACAGGGTGGATGAGGTGACCTGTGACATCAGGAGGGATGAAGTAGTACTCAGAGCTAAGGCCCACTACCTCACATCCGTGGAACCTCGTATCCAGGTCAAAACCATCAAAAGCAATCTCTCAGGGACATCATTTGGGGGTTGCCAGGGGTTGCACCTTTGACCCCCGTGGTCTCCCTTGTTACCCCTAAAAAATCAATAACATAAATATTTAAATAAAATATATTTTTTACAAATTGAAGCTCCTGGGCTGTGGCCAGTGCCATGTGGCTCTTTGTTTCCAGAATGGCTGGCTTTCTTATTCAGGCTTCTTAAAAACAACAGGCGGATCCACAAGTGTAACACTTTGAGCAGTGACCCTAAATAGGAAATAATAGGAATAGCAAATGATTTGTCTTTCAGGAATTCTATACAGTAATTGCTAGACTAATTAAAGGTTTATTTCAGGCACACTCAGGGGGTGATTCAGTGATTTAGTCTGTTCTTAAACACCTCAAATTCACAATGCAGACAAAAAACTCCAAAAAGTGTTCAGAGTTGAATAAATATCCATTTCGAAATATGTATTTTTCTTTTCACAACTTGCAGTTATTGCATGTTTTTTCTGCCCTTGTCTCTGTTACGATCATCACAAGACATTCCATCTTAGTGTCCTCTGTCACTTGACAAAATCCTTGTGCCTAAAAGCTTGTGTACAATGTAGAAATGTTGAACCATAGCACATAAAGTGGACCTTGATTTCATTGTGCCACAATTAATGCTTTGTTGTAAGGTTAAAATCTTTCCTATCTCCCTGGCTTGCTGTTCCGATTGTTTGTTTGCATGTAGGAGGTAATGAGTGCCCAGAATATGGAATGCCGTGTGAGTGTGCTGCTTTTCCTGCGCTACTCTAAATTCTTTAATACACAGTTATAAAACCTCCCAATGGTATGTGTTTTGCTAACCTCTGACGCCTGAAAAGGAGATGCATGCAGGCTTTTCATTTGGCCAACTTTTCACCAGACCTGCAAATGAACGGGCCTGTTGTTAAATCTGTAATTATTTTAATGGTATCCACTACAGAGTGTAGTTAGCTTTCTGACTTTCAGAAATTTCAGCCATATATTTGCTAATTTTTACAAAAGCCTGTATGCTAGCAGTAGCTGTTAAGATAGCTGAGGGGGTTAAGGGCTTGCTGCTGCAAAGTATGTGTGTTCTGCAGGTTGCAGGTTTGAATACTGGCAAAGTAAACTCAGCCATTCATCCTTCTGAGGTTGATAAATGAGTACCAACAAAGGTTGTGTGATATTGTATGTATGTTTGTTCTATACATTATTTAGCGTAAAGCGATACAATAATACATCATTATAATTTGGCCTTGGACATCGGCTTGCATTAACAGTAATTTGGTAATATGGGCCTATAGACACTGATATTAATGATACATTTCGTGATCCATTCTTGTATGACATGTATATCACATTACAGTGACCGTGTAACCATATTTTTCATACTGTACTTAGGAACAATGCTATGTAATGTCACTTCCTGTTTTGTCAAAGGGTGAAAGGTTGTGTTCCATTGCTTCATGTGATGTCACTTTGGGGTGGGGTCAAATGACATCACCTCCTGTGATGTCAGAGGTCAATGGTCATGTGATGTCACTTCTGCTACCCCTAGCATTTTGGTGAAATTACATCCCTGAGATCTCTCAACCCAACTGGAGTATACTGATGAAATTGCCACACCTGAGGTCTTTCCAGGTTTCAAGCAGATGGTCGAAGAAAGGATCAATCTTGCTGGTGACTGTGAGACTGGAATTCCAAGATATCTTTCAGTGGACGCATATGACTCTGGACGCACAGCCATTCACTCAACTACCATACCCATGGACCCCGAGATGGCTCCAGTATTTGTTAAACAATACCGGTTACTTCTTGCGTCACAGCGATTATTAAATACTTAGAATCCAATGGGATAATTGTTTGATCCACAGTTTCTTCAACAAACCAGTATTGGGATACTCAAACCAAACAGCCAATGGAGACTATGTGCAGACCTGTGGGAGTTGAACAAATGGGTAGACAAATCAAGATGGCCACTTCCCTACATCGATCGAGGGCCAGTACAGATCAAAGGCTCAAAGGTGTATACCACCACTCATTTGACCTACGGCTACTGGACAGTACCCATGAGTAGGGAAGACCAATACAAGCTGGCCTTTACTTAGACGGGGAAGCAACATACGTGGACCTGAACCGCCTTTGGATACATAAACTCTGGCAAAGAGTACAGCATCTTTCTGCATAAGGTCATGCCTGATTTGGGCGAAAGGGGAAACATGGCCTATGTAGATGATGTTCTGATCACGAGTTCAACTGTGGAGGAAAATATATCAGAAATCTACTATGTTCTGCCCCAGTTGCACAGTGGTGCAGATGAGAGTGAACCTATTAGGGCATGAAATTACCCCTAAGGGTCCTAATCCCCAGGTGAGGAAGGCAGAAGCCTTAATGAAATTAAAAGACCCTTCTACTGTGTGAGAATTAAGAAGCATTCTTGGACTCACCAATTATAGTCAAAAATCCATTGAAGACTACACAGAGGTCCCTTGACCCATGGGCCATTTATTAAAGGCCAGAGTCAAATGGGAGTAGGGTCTGGAAACAATCTGATACAGTTAAACAACTGAAAAGAAGCCTTTCACAGGCTCCTTGTTTGACATACCCCCATAAAAAACAAGGAGTTCTTCTTGGAGATGGGATTCTCATATACCGGCCTTACAGCGGTATTGTATCAAAAGCACAACAAGGTCAACAAGGTAATCTCGTATGCGAGCAAATCTTTGTCATCTGTGGAGGGAAAATTAAGAAGGCACTCCTGGAAAAGGTGTGGGTGTTCAACTATATGGGGCATACTTAACTTCCCAAAACAAGGACTATGAGGAAGATACATGTCAGCGGATACCCACAGTTTATGTGGATGGGTGCTCCTACCATGTTTATAACAACGGGGGGAAAAACTGTGTGACTGGTGTTGTGAATGCCTTGGTGAATGATGCACCGGAGCATTTGTCTGGTTACAAAATAGGACCCCAAAGTAGTCAGGTGGCAGAGTTGATGGACGTCTATTCTCACTACAGTGCACCACCAACTCAAAGAACCGGTCATAATGTCATAATCAGTGACTCTGATTATGCCAGGAATGGGTTTGTGGAGCACCTGATTAACTGGAAGAATTGCGGCATGTTTTGTGCCAACAAATAACCATTAAAACATGCCAAACTGATCCAGTCAATTGATAATCCGGTCACCTCTATTGATATGGCCATCTATTGGAAGAAGACAAGATGTCATTCCAAAATAGAAGGGCCAGATAAGACTGGGAATGACCTGGCTGACCAGCTAGCTAAAATCTGAGGTCTGCAGAGGGATTTCATAGAAACAGAATCCCTTCTGGGTGAAATCCAAGTCACTGCTGTTACCAGGTTACAAATGTGTGCCAATAGTGAACTCTTGACTGCCCAGTGCAGTAAAGATACCCCAGATGCAGATTTGATCACTGCACAGAAAGAAGACCCGATTATCAGAAAATTATGTTGACACAGTGAAGACACCATGAGTTTCCCTGTAACAGAATTGGATTATGCCGGGAAAGAGAATTTCTGGATTTTGATTAAGTTTTCTCTGCATCCAAGGTGGTTTGCTGGTACAGATAGCCCTATCTGGGTGAAGCCTGATGTTGAACCATGGCCATGACGCGGTACCTGACGGTCATAAGGGGTTTCATACAACATTGGAAATCTTGCACAAAGTTGCCTACTGGCCACACATGGGCCAGGAACTTGTCGTTTATCTTAAAAGGGTGTCTGTGTGTGTTCATTTCCAACCCTGTTCACTCACAAACAGAGCTCCCCTACAAAAAAGGGGTTGACACTGCCTTGGTCAGATTTGCAAGTCAATTTCATCGTGTCAATGATTCACTCCTCTACAGGAAGCAATTACATGGTGACTGTAACATGCTGGTACAAAAGGAGGGTAGAATGTTATCCAGACTCAAATTGTAAGATAGAGACAGCTAGCGCACTAATGATCAATAATGGTTTAGCTTAGTTTGGCCGCCTGCAAAGGATTGAGTCGAACCGAAGAAGCCAATTCTACCAGTGAGGTGATGGCAAAGATGTGGGAGATGCTAGGGGGGAAGAGAAAACTCCACATTGCCTACCCCCCCATCCTTGACTGGGTGGTGGAGAGGTACAACAAGAAAATTGTGAGCATCTTAAAGAAGTTTGTGGCAGACTCTGCTCCGAGTTGGGACTTCCGATTAGTGCTTCTCCTGATGGCCATTAGGTCTACACCATCTTCTGCAACAACAATTTCTCCATTTGAACTTATGACTGGATGGAAAATGGTGTTACATCAGAATCTGCTCTACAGAAATGAGAAGCAGACACTGATCAATGCCTCCATCACTTATGAGTACATTGAAAATTTAAGGAAGCACCTACAGCATGATCTTGCTTACGCTAAGCACAATTTAGGAAGGTCAGCTGAAGGGATGAACACATATTATGATAGAAAAACCACAAAGAAGGAGTATGAGGTAGGTGAGGTTTATCTGTACAATTTTCAAAGGAATCAGACCAAGGGGCGGAAATTCCTTCTCTCATGTGTGGTACCTTTGAAATTGTAGATAAAATATCACTGTTTGCCTACAAGATCTGCATCCCAAAAGGAGAACTGACGGAAGAAAAATTGGTCCACATCAATCAGTTGAAAAGCTGTCATCCCAGACAAGATTTACGACTGATTGAAGAGAGCCCAATGAAGATCGAGCTGAGGAACCATCGGACAAATGAAAGGAAAGGATGAAAACCCCAGATGGAGACTTATAACAGGTGAGTAGTTTAATGAATCTTCTTTGGAAATGTTAAGGAAAAAGAAAATGTGTGAGGTCTATGTTCTGAAAAGCGATATCTCTTTCTATGTACGTTTTTTTCTTGATTGTTGTGTCCTATCTTTCAGAGAAATGTGTTGTGTAAATAGTATTTAACCTTTCTTTTCTTCCCATTTCTAGATAACTAACTTTCTTCACTTCCAGTCTGGGGACGGGAAGGGAGTCCGGGCAAGACCCCAGGGACTGCGGGAAGAAGAAGGAAGGGGGTTCCAATACACAACCCTGATGAAAAAGACCGAAGTGTAGGCCAGAGCACCCACTCCCCAAGGAAAGAAAATGAGCCAGACGGGCTCCAGTAAAGGGAAAGGATTTATGAGGAAAACCCCATTCTCCCCTGCTCTTCCCCATGACTCATCAGTGAAAAGAGCCTTGGGGGGATGTGTGGAGTTTAATGAGAGCCCCAGCACATGAACGGAAAGCACAAGTTAGGACTTGTATGTGAAATGCATGCACCTGAAGGAAGGGCACACTGGCAGGAAAAGCTAACCATAAAAATGTAATCCTGCTAAAGATGTCTTGCACATTCAAAGATATGTACTCCTGCAGATGGCATAAGAAACATTTGAACATCAAAAGCACGCTGTTGGCTGAGAGATTAATGCAGCAATGTCATTGAAACTGTCAGACATTAAAATGCTGTGCAGCCTAAGTTTTAATAAGTGGGTGTTGCAAGCAAAATTCAACACCATGTGAATATCTTTCCTTTCAGGTAACTACAAACTCAATTTCAGCAAAGAAAACAGACAGCAGATAAATACAAATATATTTGTGGGTGACCAAAATGAACAGCGGCCCTTCACTTAAAGTTTCCACGTTAATAAAGATTGCAGTTTGCAAAGTAAGAGAAAGACTCTGAAGTAGCCAAAATGACATTTCTAATGGACAGTGGGGTTGACTGCAACATAGATGATTTTACTCAGGCGTTCTCAGTTGATAAGCAATTGCTTTGAACTTTTCCAGCCCAAGCAGAAAGATGTGGCCAGAGTGTGACAGGAATGTAGTGGTGGGATGTATAAACAGAGACTGCAATCAATCAAGTGATGCTGAACTTTCATAAATACCCTAATTTTCAGAAATGTTGTGGACTAAAATCCTGACTTCACTGGGGGATGGCATGCCATAAAGAAAGATATAATCTTTGCTATCTCCGTTAGCGCAGAATTTGGGCCCCACATTCCTAACTATGTTAGTTGTCCAATAAAGGGTGGAAAACTGTAGCGTGCCCATGCAAACACTTGCCGAAACAAGCGTGACCTCTCCTGATTCATCATGAGGAGGGGAATATTGATATCTATATATCATGTCAGTTATTTGTAAAATGTGAAGTTTTGCTACTTTGCACTGTAAATTTCAAAGGGGAGATGTGACATTTCTGTTATTGACTCCTGAACCAATCCTTAGAGAGGGGTTGTAGAGAGAAATGTAAATGTCCTATCCTTGTTGCGAGATCATATGTTAGCACCTCCTAATGTTACATTTCCATGGAAGGGGCTTAGAGAGTAAAAAAGGTATTGCTCTATGGAAGAGGGAAAGCTGCCTAAAAATCACTAAAGGATATCTGTCGGATAACATTCTGGGTTGAAACATTGGAAGAGGGCTGGCAATTCCCATTTCTGTGGAGAGCCGAGAACAGAGGCTTTGGTACTAACCAGGAGCCAAAGAGGGATGATTGCTGTGGAATCTCATTGACTGAAGGGATGGCCAGAATCTGGTTTTTCCCAAAATCAAAGACCTGCTCTTTCTCCATGAGGGCCAAGTCCAGAGATTTTTAAAAATTTGCAGATTGTCCAATAAAACAGTTGTGTGGGGATTTATTTAATTTACCTATTCCCTTTCATTAGTCGGTTCTCTTCCATTGGTAGGTGGGTGGGTGTAGACCTTTAGCATATTTGACTGTATATTAATTCAATTAATTTCCAAATAGATTGACACAGGGGGAGCTTGGAGGAATTTCAAACTTTCATCCTCTCTCTTAGCGGGAATAGTGTTATAGCCACCCAATGTAATAATGGGGTATCCTTGCAACCATTCCCAAACCAAGCCTTTAAAACAAAAAAGTTTTTGTTCCATTCCCAAACCCTACCTTTAAAACAAAAGGTGTTGCTCCATTTTCAAACCCTGCCTTTAAAACACAAAGGCAGTGGTTCCATTCCCAAACATTGTACTTAAACAAAAGGGTGTTTTGACATCAAATACAATTCCCAATTGTCACCCCTCCTTAAACATTATATTTCAACAAAGGGGATGCCCTTGGCCCCAAACAAAATTCCCAAACTGTCTCCATTACATAGACTTGGCCTTTAACAGAGGGGTGCTGTTAGGGAGAATTCTCAAGAATGTGCTAATTTCCCTTACCTTTTGAGACCCCAAGCAACTTTGCTGTATTTCTAGGATTTTAATTTTTACCTGGAAAGAGTGTGAGCCTTTTTTCCCACTCTTTCATGGATTTTGATGTGTGTTTTACTTTTGTGTTCTTTGGATATGGGGTTTTAAACAACTTCCTAGGCATCATCTTTTCTTGTGTGTCACACAGCACCTTCAGTGCAATGGCACAGGGGTGTCTTTCAGACGCTCCAAGGTTTAAATACCTTCTCTGGGACTGAATACCATCTCCCAGAGCATGTAAAGTTAAATTGACTTTGCTAGTCTTTTTAAATTTGTAGACCCAGCACACACTACCTTCCTATAGAGTGCTGGAGGGGTTGTCTAGCATCCCCTGTGTCTAAACGCTCATGTAACAGTCAAATGTTAACCGTTCCTCTTGAAATGGCTGGTGGCAGTGGTTTTAGAACTAACTACCATGATTTTTCCCAACCGCGAACACCAGTAGCTAAAAATCGGGTCAGTCATGTTTTTCAATATGGCATCCATGACCCCTCTTTAAAAACAGACTCCGGTCATCTTTTTTCGCTGTTTCTTTTAGGAACGGTCCTTCTTTTGTTTAACGTGCCAAACCAGGTTTAGTCTCTTTGTTCGATGACCTTTGGCGAGCTTCAGTGCTGAAGCCCTCCTCTGGCGCCTGAGTGTCTGGGGTGGACAGGATGTGAGGCAGGTGCCTGAATCTCCCTGTGCCTAGTCTCAGAGGAAACCTGGATGCTCTCTGGCATGATTGGCTGGTTGACTGTCCGGCAAGGACAGCCACCCTGCTGGTTGATGACAGCTAGGCTGGAATGAATGGGAGAAAACTGTTTAAAAGCCAGTCTCTGGGACTTGGAAGGCAGAGTCGACCACTGGAACAAAATAACCAAAGACGAGAAGGAGGAAGATTACTGCTGCAACTCCTGGACCATTGGTTTGCCCAGTTAAGCCCTGCTGCAGGTCGGAATTGCCTGAAACTCCACTGACAGAGAAGTACCTTCAAGGATGACCTCTTCCCTTGAGCAGGTAGGAACAACCAACTTGTAAGCCACCGTACACTGTCTCCATATTGGTCGAATTTTCATCAGAGTGCTGTTGAAAGCAGGATAGCCAGTGAGAAGAATACCAGTTTGTCGACTTTAAGGCACTCACACCTTAAAAACAATGCTTAGCCAAGCTTGTGGCCTCTTCTCTGGGCAGTGCAGGAACCTCCCGACGTCCTCCTTCTTTTCTCCACGACTGAAGCTCAGAAACTGCAAGATCTGCAGGAACTGCCAGGAACAACTGCCTCAGCTACAGCTTTTCTTCATTCATAAGGTACTGTGCAAACGCAGTGTGGAAATCCTTTCTGGCGCGCTGAAAGTTTGTGAAACTTTCCCAACTTTGGAGTCTTGTTCGCTCCGAATCCAACATATAACTCTTTTTCTGGCAAACTACTTCTAAGAACATTGGCAAATACTTAACCGTTTACTACCAGAACGGTGCTATCCTATCCAAGACTCTGAACCATTGACTTTTCCCCAGGCCTATTCAGTTGAATTGCCAGTTGTTGTGAACTGAAACTATTTGCCCTGCCTATGAAAGTAATTGTGCTTTAATTCTTTTAGCCTTTGTCTTTTTTACCCCTTTTGAAAGTTACTGAAGTGCCATTTTTACCCACTTGAGGGGAGCCTAACTTGTTCAGAAACCTATTGGTTGTGTACTGTAGCGTATTAGATTGTGATATTGAGCTGCTTCTTACTAGTGGGATGTTTTCCAACTGCCTGTGCAAGTCCTTTGTGTAACATCTTGTACTGCTCACATCCCTCTTGAGATGAGGGCTGGCTGCTCAGCCACTGCTACCACATAACTGTGTTGTAAACGCTTGTACCAAAGGTGAGATTGTGCTTACACCTGTAGTCTTAATTGTGCGTAGTGTTCCCGAAGGAAAATGCATGTAATTCTGTCTAACAGATGCAACATATCACTGAGGCTTGGGTTTTGGCGTTTGGGGAGAGAAATGCTTTGCAAAAGGGAAACCTCATGTCTCAAGCATGGAATTGTATAATGCGTAATTTGTTTTAAAATCAAACCTGCGCTTGTTTGCAATCAAAATCTTCTTAAACCATATTGGCCTGTTTATTACAGAAAATAAACTCATTGTGTATGAAGTTTTGTTTTGTGCATAACATAAATAGAACCTCATTAAACATATAATTTAAATAAATATACATTTGTTCTGTACAACGGCCTGGTTCTTGGCTCTTTGTTGGCACAAGGGGGGGGATACACATTGCTCTTTATGAGTCATAAGAGGGGAGTATATTTTTATAAATTAATAGTGTATTGTGGTCCTGTTTAACTGGCTATGTTGAGTGTGGCCAATATACCGTTACAGCCCTTGGCCCCAGCAAAGACCTTCGGGTGAACCGATGCTGTTACTGTGGCTGGCCAAGTCCTGCCTTTATTATTTGGCATTGTACATTTCTGCAGGGTCTCAAACTGTTTGACAGCAGCCAAAGGCAGCGCTTGGAAGCCGGAGAAATGTATCCTTAAGCGCAGTATGCAATCCAATAGTGTTTCATTTTATCCGCCTCAATGGCACCCCTTTGATCAAGCTCTGATGAAATACTAAGACACAATTCACTGGTTCTGCATAAGGACTTTGCTCTTGTATTAGGAATGTGCATGCAATCTAATTGTCATGTATATTTCTCCAAAGTAAATGGTTCTTGTTTTATTAACCCCAGATTGTTTAAAGACTGAGGTCCTGATACTCAAGTGCGTGTTAATTGCCGAAAAGGTCATAAAAAGCGTTAAAAACCTTTTTGGTACTTAAGAGGTCAGTATGAATGTGCCACTTTCGGAATATATTTTTTATATGTGTGTTAAAGTGGCGCACATATACGGTACCATTTCAGTTCCGGTATTGTGGAGGAGTGTCACAGGAAGCCGGTCGCAGTGCAGGTGGGTGGCCAAACATAAGTGTTGGGGGGGTGGGATGGGCGGGACAGTACTGCGCAAATGCAGCACAGACAAATGTCTCCCATTCTATGCTGCAGCACTGTGGTAGAAGGAGGAAACAGATCCCTCCTTCTACCAGAGTACTGCAGCAAGGAATGGGACAGTTTGTGGCGTAAAGAATGTCGTTTTGAAGCACAAAAATTGCCTCGATGGCACTTACATTCAAATAACAAATATGATGTTATTTAAGGAAAGTGCTCATGTATCCCAGTGTTCCGGGCAGCACTTTTGTAAAATAATAATTATGTTGTTATTTTACAGAAGTGCTGCCAAGATTTTTCCTTTGTGCCTGTTGTGACCAAAAACAGGCGCAATGAACGCGATGCACTGTCGTGCACTACGGGGATGCCCACGCCCACTTGAGAATATTGGTGGAGCCTAGGTGTTCTGATTGGGCGCAGTGATTCGTTCTCTTTGGCACACTCACTGCGCCAACCTGAGAATCAGGCCCTGAGTCACACCACCGAGTAGCTCACCTGTGATTGTAGATTTCTAAAGCAGGGGCACTGAGAGATCTTACTACAGCGTGGCATTGAATTTGCTAGCCTGTCTGCTCCTTGAACGAATGCTCACCCCGGCTGCAGTACTCACCAGGACTTTTGTTTATCTCTGATGAATTTCACATGGAGACTCAGATGTGTTATTTGTCCACAGGGCACCACAACTGACCTCTCGATTACAAACCTTTCACGGGGACCAGTAGCTGTTCAAGTTTTACCAGATATCCTCCAAGTGCTGCACTTCGAATTATTTAAAGGACCCTAAGCAGTACACGTGGTGAGCAAACTACATGCTAACATCAAGGCTTTTTAGCTCATTTCTACTGCCCGGGCATATAAACAATACGAGTTCCAGAGCCGAGCACGCATTGTGCATGTCCTTTGGATGACTCATTGACTCGTGCACACTTTCATTGCTAAGTGTTTTTTTTTCTTAATTTCAACTGAACAAAAATTGCGGGCATGCTTCCTTCCGCCATTTTCACATTGCTTTTCATTTCATTGAGCTAAGAATTATGTTTTGTAATGCGCCGTAATTGTGTTACTGGCCATGAAGGGCAAGGTTTTGTTTGAAGAGACAATTTAATTAGAATGATTTGTGCAGATCATTGATTGTTCACTGTGGCCAGGTCGTATAATCCATTCGAAAAGACAGATAAAAAACGGGCGTAAGCACTACTTAACACACTAGGCCTCGGGTCAGGCTAAATATCCTTTAATGTATAATTATTTTTCAGTAACATTTACAGGCAACGGTAGACATTCGTAAATATCCATTAGCACATTGTCACAGCATGTGTATAACCAGTTGTGTCTTCCCTGTCTCCATACATCCTTTCATTTTCGTTCCCTTTATTTTTTCCCTAAACGTATTTCCCTCCATGTTTCACATCTTTCCTTCTTGGCTTCCTTTCGTGATTCCTTCTTTAGTTCTCCCTCTCTTCCTTAACGCCCGTTTCTTCTTTAGTTTTGCTGTGTTTCAACCTAACCACTTCCCTCGCTCTTTAACGTTTCTTTCTTTCTTTCTTTCTTTCTTTCTTTCTTTCTTTCTTTCTTTCTTTCTTTCTTTCTTTCTTTCTTTCTTTCTTTCTTTCTTTCTTCCTTCTTTTTGTTCCTTTTTGTGTAATGCTTCCATTCCTTACTTCAGCCGTCCCTAGCTGCTTCGCTTTCTCCATAATGCATTGCCCCTTCCTTCCTTCCTTCCTTCCTTCCTTCCTTCCTTCCTTCGTTCCTTCCTTCCTTCCTTCCTTCCTTCCTTCCTTCCTTCCTTCCTTCCTTCCTTCCTTCCTTCCTTCCTTCCTTCCTTCCTTCCTTCCTTCCTTCCTTCCTTCCTTCCTTCCTTCCTCTCTCCCTTCCTTCCTTCCTTCCTTCCTTCCTTCCTTCCTTCCTTCCTTCCTCCCTCCCTCCCTCCCTCCCTTCCTTCCTTCCTTCCTTCCTTCCTTCCTTCCTTCCTTCCTTCCTTCCTTCCTTCCTTCCTTCCTTCCTTCCTTCCTTCCTTCCTTCCTTCCTTCCTTCCTTCCTTCCTTCCTTCCTTCCTTCCTTCCCTCCCTCCCTCCCTCCCTCCCTCCCTTCCTCCCTTCCTTCCTCCTTCCTTCCTTCCTTGCTTCCTTCCTTCCTCTCTCCCTTCCTTCCTTCCTTCCTTCCTTCCTTCCTCCCTTCCTTCATGATCAATAAATGGCTTTGCCTTGCCACAATTTCTTTATTTTTCTTACTTTACCTCCGTCACTAACTTCATACATCTCACTCCACTGTCCTTCTTTTTCCTTCCTCTCTTCCAAACGTATTCCCTTTTCTCCCTCTGTCTCTCTCTCACTTTCTACCGCTCTTCCTTCCTTTAATTACCTCCAACCTAATGTTCTCCTTCTATTAGATTCCTTCCTTCCTTCCTTCCTTCCTTCTTCCTTCCTTCCTTCCTTCCTTCCTTCCTTCTTCCTTCCTTCCTTCCTTCCTTCCTTCCTTCCTTCCTTCCTTCCTCCCTCCCCCTCCCCTCCCTTCCTTCCTTCCTTCCTTCCTTCCTTCCTTCCTTCCTTCCTTCCTTCCTTCCTTCCTTCTTCCTCCCTCCCTCCCTCCCTCCCTCCCTCCCTCCCTCCCTCCCTTCCTTCCTTCCTTCCTTCCTTCCTTCCTTCCTTCCTTCCTTCCTTCCTTCCTTCCTTCCTTCCTTCCTTCCTTCCTTCCTTCCTTCCTTCCTTCCTTCCTTCCTTCCCTCCCTCCCCCCTCCCTCCCTCCCTCCCTCCCTCCCTCCTCCCTCCCTCCCTCCCTCCCTCCCTCCCTCCCTCCCTCCCTTCCTTCCTTCCTTCCTTCCTTCCTTCCTTCCTTCCTTCCTTCCTTCCTTCCTTCCTTCCTTCCTTCCTTCCTTCCTTCCTTCCTTCCTTCCTTCCTTCCTTCTTCCCCCGTCTCTCCCTTCCTCCCTCCCTCCTTGCTTTTGTTCGTTTCATGCGTCCATTCATAGCCCACCTCCCTTTTTCCTCGCTATTTCCAATGTCCTTTAGACCTCTTCTCTTAAGAGAACATATTGTTGTCTAAACAAGAGTTGATGCGGTCACGTTATAGGAATTATTCTGTTACAGGGAGATAAACGGGTTTAACACGCCCAGGGGGGTTCGGTAGCACATTGTTATCCTCGCCAGCCTTTTGTATAAATCCAGCTTAATTTGTCATGCTCATTTCTGTGGCAGATGAGAAGAGCCGAATGAAAGAAAACATGTTGCTGGGCATCAAATTAACTCAGTCACCCTATTCAGTGCACCTACTGGGAATTACGGTACCTAATAACAAAATACGTATTAAATTAAACCCTGTATTATATTTAAATACATTGATATGTTAATGGGAGTTTTACATCAATCAAGCAATGTAAATTGGACTACGCAACTAATTTAAGCTACAGCAGTGGGGACTGTGTTATTAAATGCACAATTATAGTTTTAGGTCAATGTTAGAGGAAGTGCCTGGTAAGCACGCACAATGAGACTGTTTTGCTTTTCTTGTTCGCAATAGGGATGGAAATAGAACCATAATGTTGATTCCTCCTGTATACTTTCCATGTGTAGAGAGCAACAACAATAATACTACTATAATTACGCCGTAATGCAAAAGGTAAACGGCTTTAACATGTGGTAGTGGCCAGAGTCAAGCAAAGGAATTAACAAGGGTTTCAGGCCATTACCGTGTGGTACCGCCCACCTCCGAGGTCAATTTAGGCATCACAGGCATTGCTAGGGGGTGCTGAGGGGGCTATAGCCCTAGGTCTTTTGGTTAAAGCCTTGGATAGAAACTCAGGGGTTACAATCAAAAAGGCTAGCTAGCCCCCAGTCCCGACAGTCGCATAATTAGCATAGCCCCAGATCTTTTCAAGACCTAGCAAGACCCTTGATAGGCATTAGCACCCTTAAAAGGTGTAGCCATTGCTGGGTATTTGAGTGATACTGCATCCTGAGGAGTGTATGATCCAGCAAAGGCACATATGCCTAAAGGAAGGGGACACCAGCGCAGTGAGCCATTGAGGCTGCATTAAGGTAAGGAACAGTGGTCTGCAAACTGGTGGCTCAGTGACTGTGGTGCGTGAACACAGGGAAGGAAGTTTTGTCCTGGAAAATAAAGCCTGTGTTCCTTGTATGGTGATAGGGCTCAAACAAATGTCCTTCAAACTGCTACTTTATGTCATGTTGGTGTAGAAAACTTCCTGTTAAGATGGTCTGGAAAACCCCTGTTTAAGCAGAAACGAGAGGCTGAGAATTCCCGCCCTCTGTAACGGAAACAGTCAAAGTGAAAGGCAAAACCTTTATTAACAATCCAACATAAAACAGGGACAGCATACAAGCATTGAATCTTTGAGCACTTCATGCAAGGCATTGTACTTTAAACCAAAAACATGTCATCATGATCATATCAGAATACAAAACCTATGGGGTGAGTGGACTGGTTAGGGTATACACTACGTACATATTTCTATAATGGTTAACCTAATTGGGTAAAACCTATCTACTGGCTCCTCCTAGGACGACCTCTCATTTGATAACAAAAATAAGACATCAGCATTTGTAAGAGGATTCAATTCAGCACTACAGCTAAGTTAACGCCTAGTCTAGAATACTGAATGAAAACCCTTATTGATATATCTTTAGGTCCAGTTCATGCGTTCCGGATGACTACCCCTATATAACACCCCTCTCTTGGAATCCCCCTGACCCCACTGAGCCAAGAAGTAGTTCTGTTTTGCAAGTTTAAAAGGTTTATTTGATAATTTAAAATATATATATATCACACTTTATAATAAATTAATAATTGAATATCACACTTAATCTGATATGATAATGATTAACCACGGAGAATCTGGCACTAGCACACTTCTTTATAATCACTAATGAGTTGACATGAAATGGATGAGATAGCACACTGGTAAATAGGAACAAAAGAAGAATAATGTGATAGAGAATGCTTTATAGAGTTCAAATGGATGGAATGTTGAATGAATGAAATGCAGTATAGAAAATACTCAATATGATTTCAACAAAACAATGTAATCACTTTTCTCTGGCAATCCCCTCCCCCCCTTGATGCAATGCAAGGAAATGGAAGGAAGCACACAGTTCTCAGAAATGCAATCAACTGTAATTCAGTTCACCCCAGCAAGCTTAGACTACAGAAGTTTGAAAACACAGGCCCAAATTGCTTTGATATGTGCTGGCAATGAATTAGAAAATATGCTAAAATACTTTTAATTCCCTTTCAGAGGTTCAGGGTGAGTGGTATCTAGTTAATATTAGTCCAGGCTCACACTAACAATGAGGCAGGGATAGTTAGCAGGTTAAACGAATTTCTGGCAAATGGAAGGCAAAACTGCTGTCTTTTTACACGTGAAGAAATTTGCAAATCGCGGCAAAATTCGCGGATGCGCCGAGCGCTATTACAGAGGAAGCACAAGGACTATCTCTATCGTTTTGGGGTCCTAGGAAAGCCTAGGATCTCAGCTTCAAAATGAAAGTTACTGCAAGTCTCTAGCACAAACGGTTGCGGAGATATGAACGATTGAATAAAGGTCGTTTTTCAGATTTGAAATTTTAAACGCACACTTTTTCAGCTTTAAAAATGATGGCAGGATAACACAATTGCTAAGCTGCAGTTCTACTTAGGTTAAAAATGGATTGAATTATATTATTTTAACTAGGAGATTGGTTCTGCACAGTTTTCTAGGTACTCACACTATATTCTTGAGTGAAATGGGCCTCATCACGGATCTGGTCAGGGTTTTAGACTCGCCTCTGGTCTCTGTACTTCACAGTGATCTGGGTCAGCTCTCTCTGCTGGTCTGGGTCTCTCTGGGTACAGCACTGCTTTCTCTCTGGTCTGGTCTCTTAGTTCTGGATAGATTGAAGTCTCTAGTTTGGCTCTCTGGAGGTTTGATGGAGGTAAAGTATGGATTTTTCCGGCAGAGCGTCCCGCTGCAGATGGAATTTGAAGGTCCCTATCTGTCCTGTCTGTCTGCTTTTATGTGTTTAGAATGTGGGTGTGCTCTAGCATCACTGACCCTACCTCTCTCTCAGCTTCTAATTGGTCAAACTTCCATTTCTTATTTGATTGGGGAATGAACTGTGAGTCAGAGGGATGTCATTTTATGGCTTGCAGATAGGACACTCCTCTGTCAGATTGCACATATTCTATATTTGATAATAAAAAACATATTTCACAGTTACACAGTTGCTTGAAATTACATATACATGGTGTGGCTGAATTTAGCCATGTCTCTGTCCAAATCTGCTGTTTCTAAGAGCTTGCATTCAGAAATGGCACATATTTCACTTTTTAACTGATTTTTCAATTTCTGACATTGACCCAACTTTACATACATGTGTGCAGGGAGTATGGACATTAACTGAAGAAGTTTCAGATTTTTAACATGCACACATTTAGAGTAATATCCACTTTTCCGCTGACACCCCCCTGAACATGCCACCGGGTCGAAAAACCTCTTAAAATGTGGGCAGAAAAATCACAAGAATTATGGTATCATTTATAAAATTTTCACATGTCCGCTCTATGAGTTATTCATCTTTTTAAAGTTATGTTCTGGCTCCAAAGGGGTGTGGTTTACCCTCAGCACAAGGTTGCATTTCTGGTTTTTCCAGTTCTGCCAAGCCAGCTTGCTCTCACAGGCAGTGCTCCTCCCCTTTCCTCAGGAGGAAGCCACTTTTTACGACCATTTACGACTCCTGCCAATAAAACCTTTGCCTGAGCCAGGACAGGGCTTTGTTCACTTTCCTGCAGAGCACAGGTAATTCAATTATCAGATAGATGGCATATCCTTAGTGTGAGCAGCAAAAGGGCAGCTAGGCCTGGGAACACAGCTGTGACTCAAGTTTCACTCCTGATGGGGGTAGTTGCCAGGCAGAATTCAGTTCCTTAAGCCAGGTTTCAGATAAAATGTCACTTTTTGTTCCCCAGTTTCTGCATTCAAATAAAACTAAACATTTTCACATATGCAGCTAGAATGCTGATTCTAAGTGCAAAACTATGACATTTCAACAGTTACAAAGGCATGTGACACCAAACATAGGTCACTCATTTAATCTAAACATTTTCGATTTTAGTGTCTTTAAATCCAGTGCAACTTAAACTGCTGACTCCATAGCTCAGCCAGTTTTGTTATAAGCATTGTTCTGGGCTCTTCATTTCCCAGATTTTGTAGGCACACAAAACTCCATTCTACCAAATGTCTGCTGGTGTTCAGTGAATATTTTACACATATTGCAATGTTTGAAATAGGCACTTTGGCTTGCCTTCAGAGAAACACAGGGTGGTTTTAAACTGCCGGCTTTTGGATAGTGGTGAGTACTGGTACTGCACCCATTTTTGGGATTTAAGAAAATGAATTCCCAACAATTCTAGGTTGCATTTGGCAATCAGCATTGCCATTCCCAATGGTTTCAGACTACTGTGCGGGTAGTCCAATGGTGATTTTAAAGCGCTTTGAAGCTAACCGGCGCTACTGTTTTTCCTTTGGCAACCCATTTCCCTCATGGCAACCCAGCCTTTCATTCTCGCACTGGTGGGTGGCAAGTGAGGTAACCATTTCGGTGGGCGCACAAACTGCGCAGCTTTCCTGGATTTCGGCGCACATGTGGGTTTTCTGCCATCTTGAATTTTCTAAGCCCACAGCACCAAATGTTGTAGCATGATAGCTTAAACGTGGGTCAGGACACCCAACAAGCCCCCCCACGCGACTACACTTTGAATTTGAGTCGATGGGGAGTCGGGTGCACAAGGGTTTTGACCCACGCACCGGTCTGTCCGCATAATCTTCTTCCTCTTCTGTAGATGGCACAGTTCAGCATCTTCTTCTCCATCCGGTACTGATCGATCGGTTCTCCTCGCCAGTCCTGATGGGAGTATTGGGCGGTCCACTGGGCCCATTGGATCTTCGTTCCCGGTCTCCGGATCGTCCTCCTTGGCCAGTCTCAAGGTCTTCTTTCTCCTAGGACGACAAAGGAAGAGCGGCAATACCTACTCAAAGACGTTTTTCCACCACTGTTGAGATGGTGGGATAGCATATGCATTTCATCATGACGAAACATTACATTCTTATTTTGATAAAAAAAACAGTATAACTAAGAGACAGTTTCATGCAAATCACAATATTTTAGAGACTAGATGTGGTATGTTTTATGATTGGAACTGAATTAGTCTGAGACAGTACCCGCTAGGATTCCAGAGGATTCCTCCAGTTGTTGCAGAGTGTGCCTCGGATGGCAACATTTCAACTGGTTTATGTGGACCCATTTGTCTTCCCCCGCTGCCAAAGGGCCTTTGGGGATGTGGATTTTGTAGGCCACAGGGGAGATCTTGTCGATGATCTCAAAGGGTCCCTTCCATGTAGGCAAAAATTTGCGCTGCTTGGCCTGGTTCCTTTGGAAGTTGTATAGATAGACCCGGTCTCCCACCTGATATTCCTTCCTGGAAGTTTTCAGGTCATAATGGGTCTTCATGCTATCAGCTGATCTTTCTAGATTCCGCTGAGCATAAGCAAAAGCATGTTGGAGGTGTTTCCTTAAATTCTCTACATACTCATGAGTTGTGGAGGCATTTATTAGTGTCTGCTCTGGGTCCTATAGAGCAAATGCTGAGGAAGCACCATCTTGCGCCCAGTCATCAACTCAAATGGTGACATTTTGGTTGCAGATGAAGGGGTAGATCTGATAGCCATTAGGACCAGAGGTAATCGAATATCCCAACTTGGCCCAGAATCTGCCACAAACTTCTTTAATATGCTCACAATTGTCCGGTTATATCTCTCTACTGCCCCAGAAGAAGCTGGTCTATAAGCAATATGCAGCTTTCTCTTGACCCCCAGTATCTCCCACATCTTTGTCATTACTTCACTGGTGAAGTGGCTACCTCTGTCTGACTCAATCCTTTGAGGTAGACCAAAACGGGAAAAGATGTGGTTAATCATCAAGGCAGCTGCAGTTTCTGCCTTGCAATTTGGGGCTGGGAGACATTCCACCCACTTGGTAAACAAGCATGTCACAGTCAACATGTACTTATTCCCCCTAGCCGAGCGAATCACAGGGCCTACAAAGTCGATTTGTAAATCTGACCATGGGAGTGTCATTCCCCTCTTTTGTAAAGGTGCCCGGTGCGTGAGGGATGATGGCTGAAATTGTGCACACACAAGACACCCCTTCAAGTATTGGTCGAGGTCCTGCCCCATGTGTGGCCAGTATGCAACCTCTCTTAAGATTTCCAATGTTGTGTGAAACCCCCTATGACCGGCGGTGGCCGCATCATGGGCGTGACTTAACATCAGGCTTCGGAATGAGGTAGGAACCACCCACTGATCGTGGCCAGCTTTGGATTTCCTTACCAACAAACCGTCTTGGATTCGGAACATTTTTGGACATTTCATCAACACTCTTAGGTCCTCTTTCCCAATGTAATCGGTATTCGTCAGGGGAAAGTTCTCAGGGTCCTCAAGGTGCTGGTAAAATTTACCAATAATTGGATCCCCCTTCTGAGCAGTAATCAAATCAGCATCAGGGGTCTCCTTACTCCATTGTACAATTGAAAGGTCGTTGTGAGCATTTGTCTGGGACCTAGTGATAGCAGTGACCTGGATTTCCCCCAACAGGGACTCAATCTCAATTAGATCCCCTTGGATGGCCCCGGTTTTGGCCAGCTGATCAGCTAAGTCATTTCCAGTTTTGTCTGGTCCCTCCACTTTGGAATGACCCTTAATCTTTTTCCAATAGATAGTCATCTCATTCGAGGTGACCAGATCATCAATGTTTTGGATCAACTTCCCATGTTTCAAGGGTTTGTTGTTAGCACATAACATGCCTCTGGTTTTCCAATTAACCAGGTGCTCCACGAACCCGTTCCGTACATAATCCGAATCTGTGATTATGACCAGTTCGTGGAGTTGATGCTGGACAGCAGTGAGGATGGCCTGATGCACAGCCATCAATTCTGCCACCTGACTACTTCGGGGACCAATTTTGTATCCAGCAGAGGGTTCTGGGGACTCATTCACCCATGCATTCCCTACGCCGGCCACTAGTTCTTTCTCCCCGTTGTTGTCAACATGGTAAGAGCATCCATCCACATACACAGTGGGCATTCCCTCACACTTGTCCTCTTCAAAGACTTTGTGTGGGGAATTAAGGTATGCCTCCATGTTGTCCTTTATTTTTAGACTTTCGTCCTCGAGACAGTTTTCTCTGGCACAATCATGCAAGTCAGCCAGACCTTGCGCGAGGGGACTCTTCTTGTTTTAGCCATATCGGACCTCCACAGAAAAGCCTTGCATTGACAGAATCCAGGAAGTAATTCGGGAATTACTCACATTTCCGGCCCGGATTCTGTCACTTTGGAGATATTGCAGAGGCTGGTGTGGAGTCTCCACTATAATGTGTTCCCCCTGGATAAACGGACGGTAATTCTTCAATGCCCACACCGTTGCCAGGAGTGCCTTCTCACAATCGTTGAATTTTTCCTCCACAGAGGATAAAGTTTTGCTCGCATAGGAGATTACTTTATTGACCTTGTCATGCTTTTGGTATAATACTGCCGTCAAGCACGTATTAGAGAACCCCGTCTCCAGGAAGAACTCCTTGTTTCTGACAGGGTAAGCTAGGCAAGGCGCTTGTGAGAGGCTTCTCTTGAATTGGTCTTACTGCCTCGGCTTGTTCTGGACCCCATTCCCACTTGACCCCCCCCTTCAGGAGATGAATCAGGGATCTGGTGATCTCTGCGTAGCCCTCAATGAACTTTCTGCTGTAATTAGTCAGTCCAAGGAGGCTCCTTAGTTCCCGCAGAGTTGTGGGGTCTTTCAGTTTCTGAAGTGCTTCCACTTTCTTTTCCTGGGGACAGAGACCCTGAGGAGTAATCTCATGCCCCAAGAAATTAACACGGGTTCTACACCACTGTGCTTTCTGAAAGGAAAGTTTTGCTCCGGCGGCCCTCAACTGCGTCAGAACATAACGGATCTCCGCTATGTGTTCCTCCACAGATGAACTTTTGATGAGGACATCATCTACATAAGCCAGGTTACCCCTCGCACCCAGGTCGGGCATGGCCTTATGTAGAAAAATGTTGAATTCATTGCCGGAGTTGAGGTATCCGAAGGGAGTCCGGGTCCATGTGTACTGCTGGCCCCCAAAGGTAAAAGCCAGCTTGTATTGGTCCTCCCTACTTACAGGCACAGTCCAGTATCCATTGGTCAGGTCTATAGCAGTGAATACCTGTGACCCCTGGATCTGGGCCAGCCCTTGGTCAATGTAGGGCAGAGGCCATCGGGAAGTATGGACCCGTTTGTTGAGCTCCCTAAGGTCGGCGCAGAGTCTCCACTGGCCGTTCGGCTTCAATATTCCCAGCACCGGATTATTGAAGGTGCTGTGGACTGGACGGATTATTCCCCGGGACTCAAGGTTCTTAATTATTTCAGTAAGGGACTCCATGGATGCGAGAGGCAAACAATATTGCTTCACAAACACTGGAGTCATGCCAGGGTCCGTGGGGATTGTTGTTGTGTGGATGTCAGTGCGACCACAGTCATATGAGTCTACCGCAAAGAGATCTTGGAAATCCAAGAAAACTTGTTTCAACTTTTGCTTTTGTTCCAGAGTCACACAGGCATCAGTTAGGTTGACTCTCTCTTCCACCATCTGCCTGAAGCCTGGAAAGACTTCTGGTTTGGCTATTTCAGCGGCCTCCTCCAGCTGGGTGGAGAAGTCCCTGGTTAGAGTGCTGATTTGGACCGGAGGCTTCAGGTGGGAAAGGCAGCCCTCATGGACCTGGAAAATCACCTCATCCCTCCTGAAGTCACAAGTCACATCTTCCTTACCATAGGGGCAGGAAGTGTACACCAGGAAGTTCCCCCCATGCCAGGTAAAAATCCTGTCTGGTGTTGTGTTGTCCTCACTGTCACTGTCAAAACAGTCCTTGGGGATTGGTCCTAACAGTTCATTACCTAAATCAATGGAAAAATGTCGGTCATCAACCGCCATTCCAATAATGGTGCCTGCGGCTAGAGTAATACTCTTTAAGTCGCTGTTATCCACCTCTATTGGAATGGTGTCATGTTCTATGTTGACTAATGGAGTTGGGTTTACCCCCAACCCTTGCTGTTGGAGAGAAGCATTTAGATGTATGTAAGCATCAGGGTTTTTCAACTCTTGTCCCCTTTTACTTTTCACTTCCAGGGAGAATTGTCGGGTCCTTTCTGGGATGGTGACTTCCTCTTTAACCTGAATTTCAACTGCATAAGGTAGCAATTGAGCTGACCTAAATGCTTTTTCTGGATCATCAAAGCCCATGGGATTATCCGCTAATCGGGACCAAGCTTTGAAGTTTATTAGGTCCAAACTAATGGCAAAGCGATTGAGAATGTCACTGCCTAAGTAAAAGGCGGCAGGGACGTCTCGCACGACCCAACAATTGTGGACTATGCTCTTGTTGCCAATGGAGATTTTGAGCATACACCTGCTTGGCAGGAGATGTTTGGAATTAGGTGCTTCCCGGTCCATTTCCCATTTGTCTATCAGTTTGAAGGGGGGAATGGCTGGATCTTTTGGGAGTTGGCGAAACATGGCTTCGCTGATGAAGCTCTTACCGTTGTTCACACACACTCGAGCGAGAACAGAGTCCTTCCCATCATTTAACTGAACAGGGATGAACAACTGCTCTCCAATTTGCTGAATATCAGCCAGGCTCTGAGCTGATTTCACATCTTTCTGGACTATAGGAGTGGGAGTTTCAGATTGTGGATTGGTATAGAATTTCAGAGTGTTTCCTTCCAGCGTGGAATACCACTTTAGACTGGAAGGAAGGTTGATTTTCAGAAATAGAGAGGACCCCCCATCACCAGTCTGTTGTCCTACTGCTATTACTGTCACGTCTGGAATTTGGTTATTCTGGAAGTGAAATTCTACTTGGTCAGATTTTTGTTCAACCATGTGGCAGGTGCCGTTTAAACTAACATGGTTGACACTCTGTTTTAATTTTATTGGTCGGCTAGTCTGGGTCCAGAGGACCTTGTTTACACAATCTATTAGGGGTGACAACCTTCTCAGGAGGTCATTCCCTAGTAAACAAGGGGTGCCCTCTGGGGTCACAACTATGACCGGGTGTTTCAACTTATGTCGCCCAATTTTAATGTCCAAATCTGCCGTCCCCCTGACGGGAATTTCCTTCCCGTCAAAGTTCTGCAGTTGTCCAGGAAGAGAGGTGAGAGGAATTTGGTAATTCTCTCCCCTTCCTGCATTCAGTTCATCAAAGGCCCTTCTGGACAGAAGGGTAGCTTGAGATCCAGTGTCCACCAGTGCCGAGATTGTACCCTGCCCCTGTACTTGTACCGGGGCATAATATCTTCCCTCCTTCTCCTCAAGGGGGCACAGATAATGTACATTTTTGGACAACTGGTGGGCTAACTTTCTGGTTTTGGACATTGCTAGCGAAGAGATTTGGGCAGAATTCTGTGGAGAGCCTTGGGAATCTGAAAGAAAAATTTGGCAACTGGAGATCAGATCCATTGTGGGTTCCCCTGGCTGCGGTTCTGGGCCGCCCCCCCTTTTTGGAGGCAGTCACCAGGATGGGTTTGAACCAGGGGATTTTCTTGCTGTTGGTTCTGGGATGAGATAGTGGGCGGCGGTAGCTCAGTCTCCACATCTCCCCAGTCTGGATTTGCATCCCTAGGGACCCATTTTTCTTTGGGAGGAGTTCCCCCCTCTCTGAAGGAGAAGATCCTTTTCCCAGGATCCTCTGAGGATCCCTCTCCCTCAAATTGGAAGATCTGTACCTCCTCCTCAAACTGAGTCTGTTTGGGTCTTTTGTTTCTCCTACCCCCCCTCTGCTCCTTAGGAGGCAGACTTTCAGGGGCAAGAGATTTTGTTTCCGGTTCCTGGGTTTCTAGGGGCTGTTTACAAGTGAGGAAGGAAGCTTCCTCCAAGGCTTTACACCCCCCTTCCCTTTGTGCCTCCTCCCTGGGATGTGCTGCCCCCGTCATTGTTCTGGAGCACCAGGTCCAGAGTTGGTCCAGAGTTGGGTGCGTTCTGCGCCGGCACGCCCATCTGAGGGTTCTGCTGAGCCCTCAGTATGTGACCCAGGTCCCGCGCCATGTTTTGAACCTGGCGCTCTAACTGGGAGACCCGCTCAGGCTGATACGGGGCCCTGTTTTCTCCCCTGGGCTGATCCCGGGAAGGGTAGCTATCCCTCCTCTGGTAATACCCCGGGTTGGGAAGATTTGGGTACCCCTCCACCCTTGGCCTCCCCTCTCCCGGATTCAGTGGTCTGGGCTCAGGGAATTGGGGAAAGAAGGATGGATGGTTTTGGGGCTGGAAGTCGGGTGGATATCTGGGGAAAAAGTTCTGCCCAGGGTTTGGTAAATTTCTGCCCTCCTGTGGGAAGTTTGGAGGGAATTTCCCTGGGTTAGGTGCTTGGCTGGATCCCCCCCCTTGGGCTGGAGGAGTCCACACATAACCCAGGATGGGTCGATTTCCCTTGTAACGGGGACTTACATAATCAGGAGAGCGAGGGACCCCATTTGTGGGGCTGCCTCCCTGGCTCCCTGTCTGTGACTGGCCCGAGGACCTTCTGGGCCTAGCATTATTAGGTGCAGGTAGGTTTTTAGGCCCCCCCATCTCCAAATCCAAAACGGGGGTGACCTTTACCTCTGCCACCTTGGCAGCAGCAGGGGTGCTGTTGGCTTTGGGGTTTTTCTGGGCATTACTTTTGCTATCTACCGGTTTCTGCACCTCATAGATCCGGGTAGCCTGTTCAATGACCCAGTCTAAAGATCTTTTCTCGTGAAAATCCCTCACGAGCTGGGTCATGATATATTTGGGCAAGGCGTGGAAAAACGTATTAATAAATTCCCTGCTATCCGTGCGCACCCTTCTTGTGGTCTGTGCAAAAGCACGCTTTAACTCCTGCACAAATTCTTGTGGGGCCTGATCCTCCCCACATTGCAAATTGTAGGCTGCCTTGCGAGCCTCTTGAGGATTTCTGTGAACAGAAAAATGTTTCAAGATGGCCGCCTTATAGGTGGACCATCTTAAATGATTTTGGTCCTCCAGCCCCGCAAAGAAACTGGAGTATTCCGGGGAGAAGGTCCACTTTACATATTGAATACAGCTTTGGCTGTCCTTCAAATGGAAAGTCTCCATCATTTGTTCAAACAACTCTAAGTGCTCCCAAACAGAATACTTAGAGTTCTTATGGTAAGGCGTGATGACGCTCCTGATCGCCTTAATCTGCTTTAAGGGGTCCTTAAGCAAGGCCCTTTTTGCCTTATTGGCCTTTTTTGTCCGGGTAACCCTGGTCCAATCGTCCTCGGACTCAGAGGCACTGCTCCCAGAGGTTCCCGTCTGTTCTTCCAGGTTTTCCCGGATTCTGCGAGCCTGGGAATGGCTGGCAGAATGTGGGGACCTGGTCTCCTGTGTCCTGCGCAGTTCAGAGGAGTCTTCAGATTCCTCCTTGCTGCCAGGATTTGATGGGTACCCCCCCCACTGACCTAACTGGGCAGAGGTTTTCAGGATGCCCTTAAGGGGCCTACTCTCCTGGGGTTCCCCACTGAACTGTACTGTACTTGGGTGCCCATACCCGGATGCCCACCCCTCCATTCCTGGGTGGTACTGGCCTATGAGCCCCATACTCTTAGCTGGATAGTAATCTGCCATCCCTGTGGCCCTGTGCTCATGTGCGCCAGGGAACATGGGGGTGGCAGAGTCCAGGGACTGAGAGGTATGAGGGCCTCTGGTACTAGGGCTCCTGAGGTTATGCTCCGGAGTTTCCCTTTCCCAGCGAACCTCATCTCTATCCGCCCCTGCTCCCTGTTGCAATGCAAGAGCCTGCATTTGTGCCTTCAGTTCCTCAGTTAAGGCCTTACTGGACTCTATCAGTCTCTTCTGCATCGCTACCTGTTGTTGGAGCCTATCATTGTGTTCACAGAGGGCCTCGTTTTCCCTCTGTGCTTCCTGGTTGGTCCTGGAGAACTGGGCCAGTCTTTGCTGCAGGAGGGTTACCTCCTGAGCTGTGTCCCTATTGGCCTGCTCCTTTATTGCTAGAGCATCCTCCACCCTCCTGGTGCGCTCTAGCAAGTTCTGGTGTTCTTTTTGGAGGTCACCCAGTCCCTGGTGGGTCAGGTGATTTTCTTCCATTTTTCTTTTTAAATGGCAGACTTCCTGGCCTAAGGTATCCCTTTCCTGACTGAGAGCCTGCATTTGTGCCGCCAGGTCATCCCTCTGCCTTTGAAAGGCACCAGCTTTCTGGCGTTCTTCATCAAACTCTGCCTGGGTATCCAGGTCTTTCAAAATCAGCTTGTTGCTCTCTACCTTCGCTCTGTCTAGATGACTTTGCAGGGTGGCTACCTGCTCCGTGCATGCCCTGTTAAAGTCTAATTGTTGCTCCAGCTTTTTCTGGCTCTGCAGTAAGGAGTCCAAACTGTCTCGGTGCTCCTTCTGCAGGGCCAGAAATCTAGTATCCTGGTCAGCCTTTTCCTGTTGCAGGATGCCCATATCCTCTTTTATTTTAATGATATATTGCCTACTATCATTTTCTGACTCCTGGCTCCTGAGCAGCCTCTGCTCAGAAGAGACCAGGTCAGATTGGACCTTCTGTAATGCCATCTGTTGCCTATTTGCCAGATTTTGGCTTTCAGCACATCTATCCTGCATGTCTCCCATATATAGGTACAGGTATGCTGCTATCCTAACAATCTTGTCGTGTTCATCTTTGGCCTTAGGAGCCATATATAGTTCACTCAGGGCCACATGTAATGGACCCTGATCTCTCCATAAGTCTGACCCTGTTTCAGTGACCTGTCGCGTGATGGCCTGCAACCAGGCATCCTGGCCCTGCTCAGCCCATTCACCTCTCACAAATAATTTATGTAAGAAGTGCTCTCTGGCTATTTTCATATCTACCAAGGTCGTCATTCTAGAGATTGGTCTCTGTCCTGACTTACAGAAGTTAGTATTTTATTTTTGCAGAACAGAACTTTTCTTGGAGTGTCCCTTTTGAGGAATGCTTCACAGCGTAATGCAGCGTGGTGATCCGACCGGATGTATGTATCCCGTCAGTTAGCACACTGTATTAAGCTGCACAAGTGGTAAATCTAACCCAACGTCTCGGCTCGAGCCCCCAATTTGTAAGAGGATTCAATTCAGCACTACAGCTAAGTTAACGCCTAGTCTAGAATACTGAATGAAAACCCTTATTGATATATCTTTAGGTCCAGTTCATGCGTTCCGGATGACTACCCCTATATAACACCCCTCTCTTGGAATCCCCCTGACCCCACTGAGCCAAGAAGTAGTTCTGTTTTGCAAGTTTAAAAGGTTTATTTGATAATTTAAAATATATATATATCACACTTTATAATAAATTAATAATTGAATATCACACTTAATCTGATATGATAATGATTAACCACGGAGAATCTGGCACTAGCACACTTCTTTATAATCACTAATGAGTTGACATGAAATGGATGAGATAGCACACTGGTAAATAGGAACAAAAGAAGAATAATGTGATAGAGAATGCTTTATAGAGTTCAAATGGATGGAATGTTGAATGAATGAAATGCAGTATAGAAAATACTCAATATGATTTCAACAAAACAATGTAATCACTTTTCTCTGGCAATCCCCTCCCCCCCTTGATGCAATGCAAGGAAATGGAAGGAAGCACACAGTTCTCAGAAATGCAATCAACTGTAATTCAGTTCACCCCAGCAAGCTTAGACTACAGAAGTTTGAAAACACAGGCCCAAATTGCTTTGATATGTGCTGGCAATGAATTAGAAAATATGCTAAAATACTTTTAATTCCCTTTCAGAGGTTCACGGTGAGTGGTATCTAGTTAATATTAGTCCAGGCTCACACTAGCAATGAGGCAGGGATAGTTAGCAGGTTAAACGAATTTCTGGCAAATGGAAGGCAAAACTGCTGTCTTTTTACACGTGAAGAAATTTGCAAATCGCGGCAAAATTCGCGGATGCGCCGAGCGCTATTACAGAGGAACCACAAGGACTATCTCTATCATTTTGGGGTCCTAGGAAAGCCTAGGATCTCAGCTTCAAAATGAAAGTTACTGCAAGTCTCTAGCACAAACGGTTGCGGAGATATGAACGATTGAATAAAGGTCGTTTTTCAGATTTGAAATTTTAAACGCACACTTTTTCAGCTTTAAAAATGATGGCAGGATAACACAATTGCTAAGCTGCAGTTCTACTTAGGTTAAAAATGGATTGAATTATATTATTTTAACTAGGAGATTGGTCCTGCACAGTTTTCTAGGTACTCACACTATATTCTTGAGTGAAATGGGCCTCATCACGGATCTGGTCAGGGTTTTAGACTCGCCTCTGGTCTCTGCACTTCACAGTGATCTGGGTCAGCTCTCTCTGCTGGTCTGGGTCTCTCTGGGTACAGCACTGCTTTCTCTCTGGTCTGGTCTCTTAGTTCTGGATAGATTGAAGTCTCTAGTTTGGCTCTCTGGAGGTTTGATGGAGGTAAAGTATGGATTTTTCCGGCAGAGCGTCCCGCTGCAGATGGAATTTGAAGGTCCCTATCTGTCCTGTCTGTCTGCTTTTATGTGTTTAGAATGTGGGTGTGCTCTAGCATCACTGACCCTACCTCTCTCTCAGCTTCTAATTGGTCAAACTTCCATTTCTTATTTGATTGGGGAATGAACTGTGAGTCAGAGGGATGTCATTTTATGGCTTGCAGATAGGACACTCCTCTGTCAGATTGCACATATTCTATATTTGATAATAAAAAACATATTTCAAAGTTACACAGTTGCTTGAAATTACATATACATGGTGTGGCTGAATTTAGCCATGTCTCTGTCCAAATCTGCTGTTTCTAAGAGCTTGCATTCAGAAATGGCACATATTTCACTTTTTAACTGATTTTTCAATTTCTGACATTGACCCAACTTTACATACATGTGTGCAGGGAGTATGGACATTAACTGAAGAAGTTTCAGATTTTTAACATGCACACATTTAGAGTAATATCCACTTTTCCGCTGACACCCCCCTGAACATGCCACCGGGTCGAAAAACCTCTTAAAATGTGGGCAGAAAAATCACAAGAATTATGGTATCATTTATAAAATTTTCACATGTCCGCTCTATGAGTTATTCATCTTTTTAAAGTTATGTTCTGGCTCCAAAGGGGTGTGGTTTACCCTCAGCACAAGGTTGCATTTCTGGTTTTTCCAGTTCTGCCAAGCCAGCTTGCTCTCACAGGCAGTGCTCCTCCCCTTTCCTCAGGAGGAAGCCACTTTTTACGACCATTTACGACTCCTGCCAATAAAACCTTTGCCTGAGCCAGGACAGGGCTTTGTTCACTTTCCTGCAGAGCACAGGTAATTCAATTATCAGATAGATGGCATATCCTTAGTGTGAGCAGCAAAAGGGCAGCTAGGCCTGGGAACACAGCTGTGACTCAAGTTTCACTCCTGATGGGGGTAGTTGCCAGGCAGAATTCAGTTCCTTAAGCCAGGTTTCAGATAAAATGTCACTTTTTGTTCCCCAGTTTCTGCATTCAAATAAAACTAAACATTTTCACATATGCAGCTAGAATGCTGATTCTAAGTGCAAAACTATGACATTTCAACAGTTACAAAGGCATGTGACACCAAACATAGGTCACTCATTTAATCTAAACATTTTCGATTTTAGTGTCTTTAAATCCAGTGCAACTTAAACTGCTGACTCCATAGCTCAGCCAGTTTTGTTATAAGCATTGTTCTGGGCTCTTCATTTCCCAGATTTTGTAGGCACACAAAACTCCATTCTACCAAATGTCTGCTGGTGTTCAGTGAATATTTTGCACATATTGCAATGTTTGAAATAGGCACTTTGGCTTGCCTTCAGAGAAACACAGGGTGGTTTTAAACTGCCGGCTTTTGGATAGTGGTGAGTACTGGTACTGCACCCATTTTTGGGATTTAAGAAAATGAATTCCCAACAATTCTAGGTTGCATTTGGCAATCAGCATTGCCATTCCCAATGGTTTCAGACTACTGTGCGGGTAGTCCAATGGTGATTTTAAAGCGCTTTGAAGCTAACCGGCGCTACTGTTTTTCCTTTGGCAACCCATTTCCCTCATGGCAACCCAGCCTTTCATTCTCGCACTGGTGGGTGGCAAGTGAGGCAACCATTTCGGTGGGCGCACAAACTGCGCAGCTTTCCTGGATTTCGACGCACATGTGGGTTTTCTGCCATCTTGAATTTTCTAAGCCCACAGCACCAAATGTTGTAGCATGATAGCTTAAACGTGGGTCAGGACACCCAACACTTTACAACAAATGATTGGTTAGTTTAAATCATATTGGGCAGCCTGGCATTGGCGGTTTTCATTGGTTGGCATCTTGCTGACCAATTTTGAGCAACTGACAGGTGATCAAAACATTAGCCAAACTGGGAGTAGGGGACGAGAGGTCCGCAAGCTGCTTGTTTATTTCAAGAAGAATACCATCCCTCATCTCCTAGGCGATGAGGCAGAGTGACCAGCTTTTTGGTTAACCTTGTATGGTACCCCATGTCTGGAAATAGGCACGAGGGGCAAGGCATGTGTCTTATCTGTGTCTATACTAATGATTAGACAGTGTTCTCTAATTATCGGTCCAAATTTTGAATTATTTCACCCTACATTTATATTTTTCTCTACCACTAGGGACTTGCTTGAACTTTCTCTTCATGGAATCTTTTAACCTATAATTACACTACATCTGGCTCACAATGAATGGTTGTACTTTTCCAGACTTTAATTTGTGAGTGTACTTCTTGCGTTCTGGGAATCCTTATCTGGTGCATACCCTCACTAAATTCTGCGTAACCTTGGCTATGGCTTTGAGTTACTGCCTGAGCTCTGCACAGACCTTTATTTTGTTGTGTAACATTTTTAATTCTTGTGAAACCTTTAAGCCTTTCATTCACTTTAGAAGTGTAATGCAGCTTCCAATTTAGAAAAGATGACTGCTCATTACTGTTGTGTTTTTATGTTAGTGAGCTATACTTGTGTGCTGTTCATGATGCATTCAGCATATTTATTGCTTATGTTATGTTCTTCATGTCTTTATGGTTGCAAATGTTAATATTCTCCATGCATAAGTGCATAATTGACCTAATGCATTTTCTTCATGTTTCATGCATGTTTGCTTCATGTCTAGTGGATATGTGTGAATAGTTCAATCATCTGTCTGGTCATTCTCGCCATCTCTACCTCACATTGTGCTTGTCATTTGCTGCACCTACTTGGGGGCATGGGTGGTATGGTTGCCTCAATTTATAACGTTCTTCACATGGGCCGTATTGGGCCAGGGGAGGGGAATTGGCTATAGATGGCATATTCATCTGTACCTCAACATTCCTGTATTGGAATGTGGAATTACCTTTGATCATAACATTCGCTGTGCATCATGGTCCTGCCAGATTTATATACATCCCAATGATGGAACCCTCCTTTTGTAAAGTGCTCTGCTGCTCATGAGCTAGATTTTCGATGAGCCACGCGACTGCTCAGCAGCAAGGCCATTGTGATGTTAGTGAAGAGGCCTCTCTTAGACATTCGTTCCGGGGGTCCAATATGTCCTGAAGAGTAGTTTAGACTTAGAGGCCTTCAGACCCCAATCCATACTCATCAGGCAGCCATAGTTACAGCATCTTTTCCAGCAGGCAGGGCTGCTCAGTTCACCAAGTTCCCCGGCCAAGACATTTGCAAGCTCAGAGTCCCATTTGTGATTTGACACAAGAACATTGTGCAAGGTGACAGCTGAATGGACGGCCCATGCACAGAGTTCCAGCATTGACCAGGCAACCCTCTGTGTGGGTTCCGGCAGTGTGTTTATAAGATTTGCAGATACAACCCCAGATACAACCCCACTCAGCTGTCAGTATTCAGCATAACTGCAGTCTCACATATCAAGCCCTCTGCACAGACATGTAAAGGGAACCCAGGTTCCATCCTCAACCAGATCATTAATTTACCAAATCCTACCCAGATAACAGGATGGACAAAAAAGTGGCTTTCCTTGTACAGTCAATTCTGGATTCAGCCAAGTCGACACCGCAGGGACTAGAAATGGGTCGCTGCTCAGATGTTGTGATATGTTACACCAGCACTCATGCAGGAAACCTGTAAGAGGATTCAACAACTGAGAGCCCATCGAGGTTGCAGACAACAAGGCTCTGGGTTCCAGCTGAGACACAGGGTTGGATTTGAATGCGCCCTTGAGTCCAGATCAACCCTCACCATGGGACATAAATGCCGCACAGTAAAAGCAAGATGGTAGTCGAAAATATTTGGCAAATTCATACAAGCCTGCTTCAGTGGAAGCTGCATCTTCCACAGAGCGAAACTAGGCAGTCTGCCATCTCACAAGAATCTCTGCGTAAGCGCGTCAAGCTCCTTGAAGAGGCATTTCGGCATCTTGAGCGGAAGCATGGAAAGAACGTAAGTGACACTAGGCGCCATGTTCATTTTGATGCAATTGATCTTGCCCCAAAGTGAACATTTCAGAAGCGTCCAATGGTCTTTGTCAGTTCTAAGTTTAGTCAACAGGCATTCAAAGTTTATGTTCGGCAACAGCTTCCCCTCTGGACCAATCCAAATCCCTAAGTGCTTCAACCTTTCAGGACACCGCATAAACTCAGACGTGCTCCAATTGACCTTACATCCAGAGATTTTCTGAGAAGCCCCAGATGTGATGTCATCCATTAGGCAGTCAATGCTCCACTCTGGGTAATGCACAACCACCAACAGTTCATCTGCATAAAGCAAGACTTTGCCAGAGCACTCCCCACTTACAAGACCATGCATATTTTCATTTTCCTGCCACATTAGGGCCAAAGGTTCCATCACAAGAATAAACAACAAAGAGGAAAGTGAGCATCCCTATCTTGTTCTCTGTTTCAGATGAACAGACTCAGAGACCAGGCCATAAGTGAGCATTCTGGCAGGAGGGTTTACATACAGTAGTCCAACCCAATGCATGAAAGCTGACCCAATCCACATTGCCATCAGGCATTCAAATAGGTAAGGCCATCCAATCCTGCCAAAAGCCTTTTATGCATCGAGGGACATAGCTGCCACAAGAACCTCCAGCTTACTTCCTTGTTAAATGGTTAAGAGCAATCTCCTCATGCTATCAGCCACAGATCTTCGTGTGACAAAGCCAACCTGATTCTTGTGCGCCAACGAAGACACAACTGTCTCCAACCTACTTGCCAATATTTTTTCCAACAGCTTACAATCAGTATTGATCAGGGTTATTGAACTATAGAGTGCACACCATGTTGGAGACGTATCCTTCTTCAGTAAGACTGTCACCAAAGCATGCTTCATAGAGACAGGTAGAGCCCCACTCTTGTACAATGCAATATACACATCACATAGCAGTTGAGGAGCACAGTCTGGCAATATACAACAGACTTCTGCTGGGAGACCATCATCACCAGGCGTCTTGTTCCATCTCAGATCTATTTTCTATTTCTATTTCTATTTCATTTATATTGCGCCAGTAACCTGCGAGTCTCGGGACGCAATCTGGTTTTGCGAATGTCTTCCAGTAATATTGGGGCTTCCATTGGAGCAGCAAGGTCACCTGACAGCAGAGGGATTTGAATGTGATCAAAAAAGAAGCAATTGTGTTGTGCCCGCATGTGGTCTCAGAATCAAATAAATGCTCTTAAAACACTGCATTAATATCCCCCTAAGTCATCAATAAGTCGTCAGAGGCATCTCTCACTGCCATGATAGTCCGCTCACTCTCTGCCACCTTCAAGCTATGTGATAGCAGTATCCCAGCTTGCTCTCCTTGCTCAAGATAATTGATTTTACTCCTGAACAGTGCATAATCTGTCCCATCAGAGATGATTTTATTCAGCTCATACATTTTTCTTCCTGTGCTCAGATCATATCTGCTGGTCATGACTTTCAAAATAGTGCTGCTCAAGATCCATGGCCTCCCTGGATAGTTTCTTCAACTCTTTTTCTTTCGCCATCCTGTAGCGACTGGTCTTTGACATCAAAACACCCCTCATATATCTTTTCAATTACTCCCAGACTGAAGAAATTGAGACATTGTCAGTTCAATTTATTGCAACAAAAATCTCAACTTCTTTCACTACCTTATCCCTTGTATTATTCTTCTGCAAGATTGATATGCTCATTCTCCAGTAGAATGTATTGTATCATAGCAAGAGGTGCTTCACCACTGGTACATGAACAGTAACTCCAATAAAACCAATGTCTGTCTGAGTCATAGCAATTAGGCGTTGCATGCCCAGAAGTAAAAAATAAATCAATCCTCGAGTTGACGTCATGGCGTGTTGAATGAAAGCTGTTATCCCTTTCCGTTGGGTGCTCCAGGTACCATATGCCTGACAAGTGAAGTTCAGCAATGCAGTTATTAAGCAATCGTTTACTCCTTGCTGGCATCCCGGACCTGGCACCATTGCAGCGGTCAAGCATTGGATCATTAACTAGGTTAAAGTCCCCCCACCCAAAATGGCATGAGCCAATATGTGAAATAAAAATGGATCTTCAGAGTTAGGGGCATACACACAGCACAGCAAAATCACAATGGGCCTCATTATGAGTCCGGCGGTAGCCGTGCCGGTAAATAGTCATGTATTTACCGGCACCCGGCAATGGGGACTTACTGAGGCATTTCAGCCCCGATGGACCCGGTAAATGCCCATTGACGGGTGCCGGTAGTTATTACCCTCCATTCCCATTTGAGTCACATTGGACATGTGTGCTGTTCATGTTGCATTTAGCATATTTATTGCTTATGTTATGTTCTTCATGTCTTTATGGTTGCAAATGTTAATATTCTCCATGCATAAGTGCATAATGGACTCAATGGGAATGGGGAGGCCGGATGCACCAGCACCGTTCATGAATGGTGGCGGCGTATCCGTCGAGGTCTGCTCGCAGGTGCCGGTCCCCCCGCTGGTCAGACCTGGTGGGCGACAAGGCACCTGCGAGCAGAACTCGTAGTTTGCCAGTCTGGTAACCACTGCTACCGGACCAGCAAACTTGTAATGAGGCCCAAAGTCCTGGAGCTGAACCTTAACAGAAACATCCCTACCATCTGCATCTGAGTTGCTGGAGAGGACTTTTAATTGCACTTTAAAAAAAAAAAAATAGTATAGCTGCACTCCTCCTACTTTCTGAGAACATGGACAAGTATGACGGTCCCACCCAGCTCCACCTACGTTTTCAAGCCTCACCATCATTGAGATGGGTCTCCTGAAGCATAGCAACATCACAAGACATAGGCTTCAGGTAAGACACCACTTTTGTAGGTTTTCAGGATTATTCATACCATTAAAATGCTATGATATCAAATTTAGGTGACCCACTGATATAGTTTTCAAAGATGACATATTAACTAGATGTGTTGAGAGAACAAACAAAACAAACATAACAAAATTAAAAATAAACCCCAGCCCTATCAAGGCGAGGGTGAAAAGGAAAAATGTGTTAGCAGTATAAGAATCAGGAAAAAAAAAAATGTAATGAACATTTGAAAGGTGTACCCACCAGCCAGCAGGTATAACATACTATGAGTTTATATAACAAATATTGAAAACAAATACACTGGGTTAAGACCACCCAGGAAAGGCATGAGAGAACATCTTGAAATCCATGCACTAGACACAGCAGCCATGCGAAAGTAAAGCCACCTCCACCTGTTGCGTAAAAACAAAGAATGCTTCACCCCAACAATACACAGAGCACTACATGCTCCAAGAAATGTGAGCAAAAACGAATCAATACAGAATCAGGCCCCAATCCCAGCCCCAAATCCAACAAAGGTGCATATGCAGACCCAGCCATTAAATTATCAATCTGATAGACTGATTCGGCTACCAATCCACACATCCAAGCAGCAGACACAAGACATGCAAAACCACACTTCGTCCACACTGCGGCCGAAAGCGTGGATTTATAAATAACATATAGGCAACTCCAAACACAGCTATGTATCTTCCTTGAGAACGTCCTACTGCATTCAACATCAACAACTAGCCACTCAATGGAAAGCGTAATTCGCCTGATATAAATAAGCTCTCTTCCAGGGCGGGCAGCAAAATGGGCTCAGAAACTTGTCCTTAAATGCGCAGACAACCTGACAAGTGGCAAGCACTGCCTTATCAGCACGTGCTTGGTGGCGTCATCACATCCCCAGGTTTGCTCATTCTCTGCGTGCAATGCTGTGGTCTGTTCTGGTACTCAAAGCACATCTCATTGGTGTTACTATATATTACATATGGCCATGATACACCAGAAAAGCACACCATCTGACATGAACTGTATCAAATCGTAATGCTTTCTTTAAATGCATCAATTATCTGTTGCAGCACCACCCCACAAACTCACATTCAAATGAACAGGGTGAATCAACAATGCGCTTGTCACCTAGCAACATTATCTAAGATGAAAACCACATTATAGGTAACAGTGATAACAGCAATGGTAAACAAATGTGTATCTCTACACATTCAAAATAATACAACGAAGGTCAATGGATTAGATTATACAACTGAATTTGGGCAGCCAGAACAGTGGGACATGCAGGCACACACCTGCCTGCTAACCCACTAATCACCTGGATTGCCAGGTTGCAATCGTCTGCCAATCGAAGCAATGCAACCCATTACGGGCAATCCAACAAATTGAACCCCGAACCCCACATACACACATTCAAAAGCAAGCTACCTGTGTGTTCTCTGCGAGAATTCAGATTAGACGTATTGGTTATATGGCACTATGATATTTTATATTCATGCAACCACATTGCATAAGATCCTCCCTTCAAGTTTCTGCTCAAAACATCTCCCACCCAAAAGAAACCATTACAGTCCCTGCGCCCACAAACTCTACAGGTAAGGTGGCCAAATGTGCCCTTTGAACAAAGACTACCATGCTGCTTACCCACGCATCCTGCCAACTAATGTTCTCTCTTTAAGCGCATGTGTTTAAAAGGCACACATAAATATGAACCAGGCTACTTAGTGCAGTTACGTGGAATTGTTTCTGTATACAGCTCCTTTGCGCCCCCCCAAAGGTAATATGCAACACAGGACAACTGTGCTGAGCCAATCTCACATGGCCAATAGGCAGGAACGAGTCAGAGGCCAGCAAGCATATCAAATGGAGTCACCCCGCATTGCATAACAGCTCACCCATTGATGCTGCAAACTGCATCGAGGGTAGAACCACAATGCGAGTATAGATGTCCATGCTTGAACTAAGCTCACCCTGCACCATATACATTTAAATAAAACCGGGAAATAGGAGATACAATAACGTAGTAAGCCACTCACAACACGTGAGCCCCAGCATGGTGAGTTCGCGTCCAAACTTACGGTGAACACAGGAAGCACATACCATCATCCTAGATGTAGGGCACCCCAATACAGTAAACGATGTACTGTCGTCACATCTAAACAGGTTAGAACACTGAACGTCCACCAATACATTGAGGCTATTTCTGCTATTAAGCGATACAGCCTAATGGTGCAGGCCCTGCGACGAGCCCTCTAGCTGCACAGAGCACTCTAGAAGCACACGAGGTAGGAGAGAGGGTAAAGCAGAAAACACTGTTCAAAAAGGATGCACCCCCACCATCTTGACCAAGATGAATGTGTGTGTTAAGAAACAACAACAAACTGCTGAAACAAAACAACCTTTACGATAAATGCTAAACCAATGACCTTAAATGATGGTGTCAGCATTACAGAGGGATAGTGTTAGGCAGAATCATATGCAGTACCCTTTGGGAACACCACACACAAGTAAGACTACAAGTGCAAGTACAAATTCACCTTTGGTACAAGCCTGTACTACACAGTAAAGTGGTAGCGATGGCTGAGCAGCCAGACCTATCTCAAGAGTAAAGTGAGCAGTATCAGAAGTTACACAAAGGACAGAAATTACTATGGTTCAAACAAACACTGACTCAGGGTTTCTGAGAAAAAGAATATACATTTATTTACACATTCATTTGTAAAACAGTTCACTAAATAACACAGCAGAACAATCACTCTTTTGATATACTACGCAACACCCAATCCATTCTGGACAAGTTAAGCTCAAAATAAAGTGTGAACAAAATGGCACTCCAGCAATTTAAAAAGGGAGGGAAAGACAAAGTTATACAAAATTAAGCAGCACCAACAAGTAAGTAGGCAGGGCAATCTAGAAACGGCGTGCTACAAGAATGAGGATTCAAATCAATAGGCCTGGACCAATGTTAATGGTTCAGAGTCTTTGCAGAGGATCACACAATTCAGAGTAGTCCGCGGTTAAGTCTTTGCCAAGAGTTCAAAATGAAGTTGGTCGGAAAAAAAGTTACTTAAAAGAGTAGAGAAGGACAAGCAATCAGATTGACGAAAGATTTACAACACGTTCACCGCGTTCAGATGGAGCGAACAACCGTGTTTCAACAGAACCTTAGAAGAAGAAAAATGCTGTAGATGAGGCAGAAGTTCCTGGCAGATCCTGCAGGCTCACGGTTCCTGAAGTGACTGTCAGACTGACACGAAGGAGGAAGACTGGAGGGTCCTGCACTGCCCAGGGAAGAAACCAGCAGCAGAGCAAAGCAACAAATAAAAGGTGCCCTCCTTAAAACCCAAACAATGTACGGTATCCTGGCTATCCAGTTCACTGCAGCTGTGCACAGCAAAAGGGGAGGGATGCCTTGCTTGGTGTTTGGCAAACTGGTTGGTCCCACCAGCTCAACGGAAGAAGATTCTTTGCAGATCTTCTGTGTCATCGAAGTTTGGAGATTCGGACCCGCAGCATGGCTTCACCGGGAGGTTCAGTCATGGTAGTGGTCATTTTCCATCAGCTTCTCTTTGGCTCTCTCGATCCAGTGACGACTCTGCCTTCCAAGTCCCAGAGACCTGCTTTTTATGCAGTTTTCCCCCATTCACACAGCCTGGCTGTCAATCACAAAGCAGAGTGGCTGTCCTGGCAGGACAGTCACCTAGCCAATCAAATAAGAGTGTGACTTGGGTTTCCAAGGGAACCCTGTGCAGGGGTCCTAAAACCTCTCCCTCACATCCTGTCTACCCAGACTCTCAGGCGCCTAAGGAGGGCTTCTGTGCAGAAGCCCACCAAAGGACGGTGAATAAAGGAACCAAACCTGGTTTGGCGCGCAGAGTAAACCACAAGAAATACCTTTACAAAAAGAAATGGCAAATCAACCCAGCCAGAACCAAATAAAAGTAAATGGGGTCCAGCGGATTAAAGTTTGAGCCTACTAACTTAGCCTAAAACAGTATCAAGGCTATTTTCATAGACCACAGTAGGAAAAATATGGTAGATACCACTGCCTCCAGCCAAATCTTATGAAAGGGGAATGGAATAATGTTCTATGAGAGACAGACTAAAAGGGATAACTATTAACCCTTTCCAGTACTCTATGTAAGATAGGTTGTACTGGGTCTGTGAATTTAAAAAGATTTATAAAGTCAATGGCAACTTTACATGTTCTGGGAGACAGTAGTCAGTCCCAGAAAATGGAGTTTAAAGTGTGAAGTCTGAAAAAGACAACCCTGTGTCACTGCACTAAAGGTGCTGTGTGACATACAGCAAAAAGATGATGCCTATGAAGTAGGTGAGGATCAACAGTCTATGAACACAAAAATGTTAAACACATCTAAGAGTGGGGGAAAAGGCTCACACTCCTACCATGTGAAAAAAGAAATCCTAGAAATCCAGCAAAGCTCCTGAGGGACTCAGCAGGTAAGGGAAATTAGCCATTCTGGAGAATTTTCCATAAAACTTGCCCCTCCCAGACTAAGGGACAGGAGGATTTAATCCACTCCTGGATGAATCTCTTCACTCTAGTCAGTTATAAACATCCAAGAGAGACCATCAGCATTTTGGTGGTGACATCCTGATCCTGTGCGCAAAGGTGAAATCAAACCCTTGCAGGCAGATTGGCCATTTTAGATGTTTTGGGTTCTCCCCTTTCATTTGCATTAACCATCTCAAGGGTTGGTGGTCTGTCTGAATCAGAAAAATAGATCCATACAAGTATGGTCTAAACTTCTTCAGAGACCACACAATGGCAAAACACTCAAGCTCTATGGTTGCCCACCTTGTTTCTGGTTCCTTCAGTTTCCTACTGATGAAGCACATGGGGTGCTCCCTACCTTTCTCATCCAGTTGACTAATGTCAAGGGTTTTGACCCATGTTGAATCCTTAGACTGGGTAGATGTGGGGATGAGCTGTCACCGCCCATTATTCTATCCCAGAACAAACTAAATCAATAGACTTTGCGGATGTGGGGATGAGCTGTCACCGCCCACATTCACGCCAGAATCCAGGAGAACTGCGCAGTTGGCACAAGACCACTCCAAAGATACAACCTTCTTGTGGGGGGTTCCACATCACCACTTTACTGTAAGGATGCCATCAAAACAATGTTAAGCAAGGGTCCTATACTATCAAGCAAAAGACCACTCTATTGAAATGCAGTAATTCAAGACAACTCAAAAATGGATGCAGTACCGACAAATTCCCCAAGGCGGTGCTAGCGGTCTAAACTCTGACAGGGAAACTGTATTTAGGAGTTGCAAGAGGGGCAGGGACTTCAAAGCTTGTTGGTTAATTGAAAATCTTAGCCACCTGCTGTTCCCAGAGGCCAAGAGGCTGAGAACTCTTAACACACCAGAGACTCACCACAGGAGGCAGAATATCACACGGCCCTCCTGCCAACTAATGTTCTCTCTTTAAGCCATGTGTTTAAAAGGCACACATAAATATGAACCAGGCTACTTAGTGCAGTTACGTGGAATTGTTTCTGTATACAGCTCTTTGCGGCCCCCCAAAAGTAATATGCAACACAGGACAACTGTGCCGAGCCAATCTCACATGGCCAATAGGCAGGAACGAGTCAGAGTCCAGCAAGCATATCAAATGGAGTCACGCCGCATTACATAACAGCTCACCCATTGATGCTGCGAACTGCATCGAGGGTAGAACCACAATGCGAGTATAGATGTCCATGCTTGAACTAAGCTCACCCTGCACCATATACATTTAAATAAAACCGGGAAATAGGAGATACAATAACGCAGTAAGCCACTCACAACACGTGATCCCCAGCATGGCGAGTTCGCGTTCAAACTTACGGTGAACACAGGAAGCACATACCATCATCCTAGATGTAGGGCACCCCAATACAGTAAACGATGTACTGTCGTCACATCTAAACAGGTTAGAACACTGAACGTCCATCAATACATTGAGGCTATTTCTGCTATTAAGCGATACAGCCTAATGGTGCAGGCCCTGCGACGAGCCCTCTAGCTGCACAGAGCACTCTGGAAGCACACGAGGTAGGAGAGAGGGTAAAGCAGAAAACACTGTTCAAAAAGGTTGCACCCCCACCATCTTGACCAAGATGAATGTGTGTGTTAAGAAACAACAACAAACTGCTGAAACAAAACAACCTTTACGATAAATGCCAAACCAATTACCTTAAATGATGGTGTCAGCATTACAGAGGGATAGTGTTAGGCAGAATCATATGCAGTACCCTTTGGGAACACCACACACAAGTAAGACTACAAGTGCAAGTACAAATTCACCTTTGGTACAAGTCTGTACCACACAGTAAAGTGGTAGCGATGGCTGAGCAGCCAGACCTATCTCAAGAGTAAAGTGAGCAGTATCAGAAGTTACACAAAGGACAGAAATTACTATGGTTCAAACAAACACTGACTCAGGGTTTCTGAGAAAAAGAATATACATTTATTTACACATTCATTTGTAAAACAGTTCACTAAATAACACAGCAGAACAATCACTCTTTTAATATACTACACAACACCCAATCCATTCTGGACAAGTTAAGCTCAAAATAAAGTGTGAACAAAATGGCACTCCAGCAATTTAAAAAGGGAGGGAAAGACAAGGTTATACAAAATTAAGCAGCACCAACAAGTAAGTAGGCAGGGCAATCTAGAAGCGGTGTGCTACAAGAATGAGGATTCAAATCAATAGGCCTGGACCAATGTTAATGGTTCAGAGTCTTTGCAGAGGATCACACAATTCAGAGTAGTCCGCGGTTAAGTCTTTGCCAAGAGTTCAAAATGAAGTTGGTCGGAAAAAAAGTTACTTAAAAGAGTAGAGAAGGACAAGCACTCAGATTGATGAAAGATTTACAACACGTTCACCGCGTTCAGATGGAGCGAACAACCGTGTTTCAACAGAACCTTAGAAGAAGAAAAATGCTGTAGATGAGGCAGAAGTTCCTGGCAGATCCTGCAGGCTCACGGTTCCTGAAGTGACTGTCAGACTGACACGAAGGAGGAAGACTGGAGGGTCCTGCACTGCCCAGGGAAGAAACCAGCAGCAGAGCAAAGCAACAAATAAAAGGTGCCCTCCTTAAAACCCAAACACTGTACGGTGTCCTGGCTATCCAGTTCACTGCAGCTGTGCACAGCAAAAGGGGAGGGATGCCTTGCTTGGTGTTTGGCAAACTGGTTGGTCCCCCGAGCTCAACGGAAGAAGATTCTTTGCAGATCTTCTGTGTCATCGAAGTTTGGAGATTCGGACCCGCAGCATGGCTTCACCGGGAGGTTCAGTCATGGTAGTGGTCATTTTCCATCAGCTTCTCTTTGGATCTCTCGATCCAGTGACGACTCTGCCTTCCAAGTCCCAGAGACCTGCTTTTTATGCAGTTTTCCCCCATTCACACAGCCTGGCTGTCAATCACAAAGCAGAGTGGCTGTCCTGGCAGGACAGTCACCTAGCCAATCAAATAAGAGTGTGACTTGGGTTTCCAAGGGAACCCTGTGCAGGGGTCCTAAAACCTCTCCCTCACATCCTGTCTACCCAGACTCTCAGGCGCCTAAGGAGGGCTTCTGTGCAGAAGCCCACCAAAGGATGGTGAATAAAGGAACCAAACCTGGTTTGGCGCGCAGAGTAAACCACAAGAAATACCTTTACAAAAAGAAATGGCAAATCAACCCAGCCAGAACCAAATAAAAGTAAATGGGGTCCAGCGGATTAAAGTTTGAGCCTTCTAACTTAGCCTAAAACAGTATCAAGGCTATTTTCATAGACCACAGTAGGAAAAATATGGTAGATACCACTGCCTCCAGCCAAATCTTATGAAAGGGGAATGGAATAATGTTCTATGAGAGACAGACTAAAAGGGATAACTATTAACCCTTTCCAGTACTCTATGTAAGATAGGTTGTACTGGGTCTGTGAATTTAAAAAGATTTATAAAGTCAATGGCAACTTTACATGTTCTGGGAGACAGTAGTCAGTCCCAGAAAATGGAGTTTAAAGTGTGAAGTCTGAAAAAGACAACCCTGTGTCACTGCACTAAAGGTGCTGTGTGACATACAGCAAAAAGATGATGCCTATGAAGTAGGTGAGGATCAACAGTCTATGAACACAAAAATGTTAAACACATCTAAGAGTGGGGGAAAAGGCTCACACTCCTACCATGTGAATAAGAAATCCTAGAAATCCAGCAAAGCTCCTGAGGGACTCAGCAGGTAAGGGAAATTAGCCATTCTGGAGAATTTTCCATAAAACTTGCCCCTCCCAGACTAAGGGACAGGAGGATTTAATCCACTCCTGGATGAATCTCTTCACTCTAGTCAGTTAAAAACATCCAAGAGAGACCATCAGCATTTTGGTGGTGACATCCTGACCTGTGCACAAAGGTGAAATCAAACCCTTGCAGGCAGATTGGCCATTTTAGATGTTTTGGGTTCTCCCCTTTCATTTGCATTAACCATCTCAAGGGTTGGTGGTCTGTCTGAATCAGAAAAATAGATCCATACAAGTATGGTCTAAACTTCTTCAGAGACCACACAATGGCAAAACACTCAAGCTCTATGGTTGCCCACCTTGTTTCTGGTTCCTTCAGTTTCCTACTGATGAAGCACATGGGGTGCTCCCTACCTTTCTCATCCAGTTGACTAATGTCAAGGGTTTTGACCCATGTTGAATCCTTAGACTGGGTAGATGTGGGGATGAGCTGTCACCGCCCATTATTCTATCCCAGAACAAACTAAATCAATAGACTTTGTGGATGTGGGGATGAGCTGTCACCGCCCACATTCACGCCAGAATCCAGGAGAACTGCGCAGTTGGCACAAGACCACTCCAAAGATACAACCTTCTTGTGGGGGGTTCCACATCACCACTTTACTGTAAGGATGCCATCAAAACAATGTTAAGCAAGGGTCCTATACTATCAAGCAAAAGACCACTCTATTGAAATGCAGTAATTCAAGACAATTCAAAAATGGATGCAGTACCGACAAATTCCCCAAGGCGGTGCTAGCGGTCTAAACTCTGACAGGGAAACTGTATTTAGGAGTTGCAAGAGGGGCAGGGACTTCAAAGCTTGTTGGTTAATTGAAAATCTTAGCCACCTGCTGTTCCCAGAGGCCAACAGGCTGAGAACTCTTAACACACCAGAGACTCACCACAGGAGGCAGAATATCACACGGCCCTCCTGCCAACTAATGTTCTCTCTTTAAGCCATGTGTTTAAAAGGCACACATAAATATGAACCAGGCTACTTAGTGCAGTTATGTGGCATTGTTTCTGTATACAGCTCTTTGCGGCCCCCCAAAAGTAATATGCAACACAGGACAACTGTGCCGAGCCAATCTCACATGGCCAATAGGCAGGAACGAGTCAGAGTCCAGCAAGCATATCAAATGTAGTCACGCCGCTTTGCATAACAGCTCACCCATTGATGCTGCGAACTGCATCGAGGGTAGAACCACAATGCGAGTATAGATGTCCATGCTTGAACTAAGCTCACCCTGCACCATATACATTTAAATAAAACCGGGAAATAGGAGATACAATAACGCAGTAAGCCACTCACAACACATGATCCCCAGCATGGCGAGTTCGCGTCCAAACTTACGGTGAACACAGGAAGCACATACCATCATCCTAGATGTAGGGCACCCCAATACAGTAAACGATGTACTGTCGTCACATCTAAACAGGTTAGAACACTGAACGTCCATCAATACATTGAGGCTATTTCTGCTATTAAGCGATACAGCCTAATGGTGCAGGCCCTGCGACGAGCCCTCTAGCTGCCCGGAGCACTCTGGAAGCACACGAGGTAGGAGAGAGGGTAAAGCAGAAAACACTGTTCAAAAAGGTTGCACCCCCACCATCTTGACCAAGATGAATGTGTGTGTTAAGAAACAACAACAAACTGCTGAAACAAAACAACCTTTACGATAAATGCTAAACCAATTACCTTAAATGATGGTGTCAGCATTACAGAGGGATAGTGTTAGTCAGAATCATATGCAGTACCCTTTGGGAACACCACACACAAGTAAAACTACAAGTGCAAGTACAAATTCACCTTTGGTACAAGCCTGTACTACACAGTAAAGTGGTAGCGATGGCTGAGCAGCCAGACCTATCTCAAGAGTAAAGTGAGCAGTATCAGAAGTTACACAAAGGACAGAAATTACTATGGTTCAAACAAACGCTGACTCAGGGTTTCTGAGAAAAAGAATATACATTTATTTACACATTCATTTGTAAAACAGTTCACTAAATAACACAGCAGAACAATCACTCTTTTAATATACTACACAACACCCAATCCATTCTGGACAAGTTAAGCTCAAAATAAAGTGTGAACAAAATGGCACTCCAGCAATTTAAAAAGGGAGGGAAAGACAAGGTTATACAAAATTAAGCAGCACCAACAAGTAAGTAGGCAGGACAATCTAGAAACGGTGTGCTACAAGAATGAGGATTCAAATCAATAGGCCTGGACCAATGTTAATGGTTCAGAGTCTTTGCAGAGGATCACACAATTCAGAGTAGTCCGCGGTTAAGTCTTTGCCAAGAGTTCAAAATGAAGTTGGTCGGAAAAAAAGTTACTTAAAAGAGTAGAGAAGGACAAGCACTCAGATTGATGAAAGATTTACAACACATTCACCGCGTTCAGATGGAGCGAACAACCGTGTTTCAACAGAACCTTAGAAGAAGAAAAATGCTGTAGATGAGGCAGAAGTTCCTGGCAGATCCTGCAGGCTCACGGTTCCTGAAGTGACTGTCAGACTGACACGAAGGAGGAAGACTGGAGGGTCCTGCACTGCCCAGGGAAGAAACCAGCAGCAGAGCAAAGCAACAAATAAAAGGTGCCCTCCTTAAAACCCAAACAATGTACGGTATCCTGGCTATCCAGTTCACTGCAGCTGTGCACAGCAAAAGGGGAGGGATGCCTTGCTTGGTGTTTGGCAAACTGGTTGGTCCCACCAGCTCAACGGAAGAAGATTCTTTGCAGATCTTCTGTGTCATCGAAGTTTGGAGATTCGGACCCGCAGCATGGCTTCACCGGGAGGTTCAGTCATGGTAGTGGTCATTTTCCATCAGCTTCTCTTTGGCTCTCTCGATCCAGTGACGACTCTGCCTTCCAAGTCCCAGAGACCTGCTTTTTATGCAGTTTTCCCCCATTCACACAGCCTGGCTGTCAATCACAAAGCAGAGTGGCTGTCCTGGCAGGACAGTCACCTAGCCAATCAAATAAGAGTGTGACTTGGGTTTCCAAGGGAACCCTGTGCAGGGGTCCTAAAACCTCTCCCTCACATCCTGTCTACCCAGACTCTCAGGCGCCTAAGGAGGGCTTCTGTGCAGAAGCCCACCAAAGGACGGTGAATAAAGGAACCAAACCTGGTTTGGCGCGCAGAGTAAACCACAAGAAATACCTTTACAAAAAGAAATGGCAAATCAACCCAGCCAGAACCAAATAAAAGTAAATGGGGTCCAGCGGATTAAAGTTTGAGCCTACTAACTTAGCCTAAAACAGTATCAAGGCTATTTTCATAGACCACAGTAGGAAAAATATGGTAGATACCACTGCCTCCAGCCAAATCTTATGAAAGGGGAATGGAATAATGTTCTATGAGAGACAGACTAAAAGGGATAACTATTAACCCTTTCCAGTACTCTATGTAAGATAGGTTGTACTGGGTCTGTGAATTTAAAAAGATTTATAAAGTCAATGGCAACTTTACATGTTCTGGGAGACAGTAGTCAGTCCCAGAAAATGGAGTTTAAAGTGTGAAGTCTGAAAAAGACAACCCTGTGTCACTGCACTAAAGGTGCTGTGTGACATACAGCAAAAAGATGATGCCTATGAAGTAGGTGAGGATCAACAGTCTATGAACACAAAAATGTTAAACACATCTAAGAGTGGGGGAAAAGGCTCACACTCCTACCATGTGAAAAAAGAAATCCTAGAAATCCAGCAAAGCTCCTGAGGGACTCAGCAGGTAAGGGAAATTAGCCATTCTGGAGAATTTTCCATAAAACTTGCCCCTCCCAGACTAAGGGACAGGAGGATTTAATCCACTCCTGGATGAATCTCTTCACTCTAGTCAGTTATAAACATCCAAGAGAGACCATCAGCATTTTGGTGGTGACATCCTGATCCTGTGCGCAAAGGTGAAATCAAACCCTTGCAGGCAGATTGGCCATTTTAGATGTTTTGGGTTCTCCCCTTTCATTTGCATTAACCATCTCAAGGGTTGGTGGTCTGTCTGAATCAGAAAAATAGATCCATACAAGTATGGTCTAAACTTCTTCAGAGACCACACAATGGCAAAACACTCAAGCTCTATGGTTGCCCACCTTGTTTCTGGTTCCTTCAGTTTCCTACTGATGAAGCACATGGGGTGCTCCCTACCTTTCTCATCCAGTTGACTAATGTCAAGGGTTTTGACCCATGTTGAATCCTTAGACTGGGTAGATGTGGGGATGAGCTGTCACCGCCCATTATTCTATCCCAGAACAAACTAAATCAATAGACTTTGCGGATGTGGGGATGAGCTGTCACCGCCCACATTCACGCCAGAATCCAGGAGAACTGCGCAGTTGGCACAAGACCACTCCAAAGATACAACCTTCTTGTGGGGGGTTCCACATCACCACTTTACTGTAAGGATGCCATCAAAACAATGTTAAGCAAGGGTCCTATACTATCAAGCAAAAGACCACTCTATTGAAATGCAGTAATTCAAGACAACTCAAAAATGGATGCAGTACCGACAAATTCCCCAAGGCGGTGCTAGCGGTCTAAACTCTGACAGGGAAACTGTATTTAGGAGTTGCAAGAGGGGCAGGGACTTCAAAGCTTGTTGGTTAATTGAAAATCTTAGCCACCTGCTGTTCCCAGAGGCCAAGAGGCTGAGAACTCTTAACACACCAGAGACTCACCACAGGAGGCAGAATATCACACGGCCCTCCTGCCAACTAATGTTCTCTCTTTAAGCCATGTGTTTAAAAGGCACACATAAATATGAACCAGGCTACTTAGTGCAGTTACGTGGAATTGTTTCTGTATACAGCTCTTTGCGGCCCCCCAAAAGTAATATGCAACACAGGACAACTGTGCCGAGCCAATCTCACATGGCCAATAGGCAGGAACGAGTCAGAGTCCAGCAAGCATATCAAATGGAGTCACGCCGCATTACATAACAGCTCACCCATTGATGCTGCGAACTGCATCGAGGGTAGAACCACAATGCGAGTATAGATGTCCATGCTTGAACTAAGCTCACCCTGCACCATATACATTTAAATAAAACCGGGAAATAGGAGATACAATAACGCAGTAAGCCACTCACAACACGTGATCCCCAGCATGGCGAGTTCGCGTTCAAACTTACGGTGAACACAGGAAGCACATACCATCATCCTAGATGTAGGGCACCCCAATACAGTAAACGATGTACTGTCGTCACATCTAAACAGGTTAGAACACTGAACGTCCATCAATACATTGAGGCTATTTCTGCTATTAAGCGATACAGCCTAATGGTGCAGGCCCTGCGACGAGCCCTCTAGCTGCACAGAGCACTCTGGAAGCACACGAGGTAGGAGAGAGGGTAAAGCAGAAAACACTGTTCAAAAAGGTTGCACCCCCACCATCTTGACCAAGATGAATGTGTGTGTTAAGAAACAACAACAAACTGCTGAAACAAAACAACCTTTACGATAAATGCCAAACCAATTACCTTAAATGATGGTGTCAGCATTACAGAGGGATAGTGTTAGGCAGAATCATATGCAGTACCCTTTGGGAACACCACACACAAGTAAGACTACAAGTGCAAGTACAAATTCACCTTTGGTACAAGTCTGTACCACACAGTAAAGTGGTAGCGATGGCTGAGCAGCCAGACCTATCTCAAGAGTAAAGTGAGCAGTATCAGAAGTTACACAAAGGACAGAAATTACTATGGTTCAAACAAACACTGACTCAGGGTTTCTGAGAAAAAGAATATACATTTATTTACACATTCATTTGTAAAACAGTTCACTAAATAACACAGCAGAACAATCACTCTTTTAATATACTACACAACACCCAATCCATTCTGGACAAGTTAAGCTCAAAATAAAGTGTGAACAAAATGGCACTCCAGCAATTTAAAAAGGGAGGGAAAGACAAGGTTATACAAAATTAAGCAGCACCAACAAGTAAGTAGGCAGGGCAATCTAGAAGCGGTGTGCTACAAGAATGAGGATTCAAATCAATAGGCCTGGACCAATGTTAATGGTTCAGAGTCTTTGCAGAGGATCACACAATTCAGAGTAGTCTGCGGTTAAGTCTTTGCCAAGAGTTCAAAATGAAGTTGGTCGGAAAAAAAGTTACTTAAAAGAGTAGAGAAGGACAAGCACTCAGATTGATGAAAGATTTACAACACGTTCACCGCGTTCAGATGGAGCGAACAACCGTGTTTCAACAGAACCTTAGAAGAAGAAAAATGCTGTAGATGAGGCAGAAGTTCCTGGCAGATCCTGCAGGCTCACGGTTCCTGAAGTGACTGTCAGACTGACACGAAGGAGGAAGACTGGAGGGTCCTGCACTGCCCAGGGAAGAAACCAGCAGCAGAGCAAAGCAACAAATAAAAGGTGCCCTCCTTAAAACCCAAACACTGTACGGTGTCCTGGCTATCCAGTTCACTGCAGCTGTGCACAGCAAAAGGGGAGGGATGCCTTGCTTGGTGTTTGGCAAACTGGTTGGTCCCCCGAGCTCAACGGAAGAAGATTCTTTGCAGATCTTCTGTGTCATCGAAGTTTGGAGATTCGGACCCGCAGCATGGCTTCACCGGGAGGTTCAGTCATGGTAGTGGTCATTTTCCATCAGCTTCTCTTTGGATCTCTCGATCCAGTGACGACTCTGCCTTCCAAGTCCCAGAGACCTGCTTTTTATGCAGTTTTCCCCCATTCACACAGCCTGGCTGTCAATCACAAAGCAGAGTGGCTGTCCTGGCAGGACAGTCACCTAGCCAATCAAATAAGAGTGTGACTTGGGTTTCCAAGGGAACCCTGTGCAGGGGTCCTAAAACCTCTCCCTCACATCCTGTATACCCAGACTCTCAGGCGCCTAAGGAGGGCTTCTGTGCAGAAGCCCACCAAAGGATGGTGAATAAAGGAACCAAACCTGGTTTGGCGCGCAGAGTAAACCACAAGAAATACCTTTACAAAAAGAAATGGCAAATCAACCCAGCCAGAACCAAATAAAAGTAAATGGGGTCCAGCGGATTAAAGTTTGAGCCTTCTAACTTAGCCTAAAACAGTATCAAGGCTATTTTCATAGACCACAGTAGGAAAAATATGGTAGATACCACTGCCTCCAGCCAAATCTTATGAAAGGGGAATGGAATAATGTTCTATGAGAGACAGACTAAAAGGGATAACTATTAACCCTTTCCAGTACTCTATGTAAGATAGGTTGTACTGGGTCTGTGAATTTAAAAAGATTTATAAAGTCAATGGCAACTTTACATGTTCTGTGAGACAGTAGTCAGTCCCAGAAAATGGAGTTTAAAGTGTGAAGTCTGAAAAAGACAACCCTGTGTCACTGCACTAAAGGTGCTGTGTGACATACAGCAAAAAGATGATGCCTATGAAGTAGGTGAGGATCAACAGTCTATGAACACAAAAATGTTAAACACATCTAAGAGTGGGGGAAAAGGCTCACACTCCTACCATGTGAATAAGAAATCCTAGAAATCCAGCAAAGCTCCTGAGGGACTCAGCAGGTAAGGGAAATTAGCCATTCTGGAGAATTTTCCATAAAACTTGCCCCTCCCAGACTAAGGGACAGGAGGATTTAATCCACTCCTGGATGAATCTCTTCACTCTAGTCAGTTAAAAACATCCAAGAGAGACCATCAGCATTTTGGTGGTGACATCCTGACCTGTGCGCAAAGGTGAAATCAAACCCTTGCAGGCAGATTGGCCATTTTAGATGTTTTGGGTTCTCCCCTTTCATTTGCATTAACCATCTCAAGGGTTGGTGGTCTGTCTGAATCAGAAAAATAGATCCATACAAGTATGGTCTAAACTTCTTCAGAGACCACACAATGGCAAAACACTCAAGCTCTATGGTTGCCCACCTTGTTTCTGGTTCCTTCAGTTTCCTACTGATGAAGCACATGGGGTGCTCCCTACCTTTCTCATCCAGTTGACTAATGTCAAGGGTTTTGACCCATGTTGAATCCTTAGACTGGGTAGATGTGGGGATGGGCTGTCACCGCCCATTATTCTATCCCAGAACAAACTAAATCAATAGACTTTGTGGATGTGGGGATGAGCTGTCACCGCCCACATTCACGCCAGAATCCAGGAGAACTGCGCAGTTGGCACAAGACCACTCCAAAGATACAACCTTCTTGTGGGGGGTTCCACATCACCACTTTACTGTAAGGATGCCATCAAAACAATGTTAAGCAAGGGTCCTATACTATCAAGCAAAAGACCACTCTATTGAAATGCAGTAATTCAAGACAATTCAAAAATGGATGCAGTACCGACAAATTCCCCAAGGCGGTGCTAGCGGTCTAAACTCTGACAGGGAAACTGTATTTAGGAGTTGCAAGAGGGGCAGGGACTTCAAAGCTTGTTGGTTAATTGAAAATCTTAGCCACCTGCTGTTCCCAGAGGCCAACAGGCTGAGAACTCTTAACACACCAGAGACTCACCACAGGAGGCAGAATATCACACGGCCCTCCTGCCAACTAATGTTCTCTCTTTAAGCCATGTGTTTAAAAGGCACACATAAATATGAACCAGGCTACTTAGTGCAGTTATGTGGCATTGTTTCTGTATACAGCTCTTTGCGGCCCCCCAAAAGTAATATGCAACACAGGACAACTGTGCCGAGCCAATCTCACATGGCCAATAGGCAGGAACGAGTCAGAGTCCAGCAAGCATATCAAATGTAGTCACGCCGCTTTGCATAACAGCTCACCCATTGATGCTGCGAACTGCATCGAGGGTAGAACCACAATGCGAGTATAGATGTCCATGCTTGAACTAAGCTCACCCTGCACCATATACATTTAAATAAAACCGGGAAATAGGAGATACAATAACGCAGTAAGCCACTCACAACACATGATCCCCAGCATGGCGAGTTCGCGTCCAAACTTACGGTGAACACAGGAAGCACATACCATCATCCTAGATGTAGGGCACCCCAATACAGTAAACGATGTACTGTCGTCACATCTAAACAGGTTAGAACACTGAACGTCCATCAATACATTGAGGCTATTTCTGCTATTAAGCGATACAGCCTAATGGTGCAGGCCCTGCGACGAGCCCTCTAGCTGCCCGGAGCACTCTGGAAGCACACGAGGTAGGAGAGAGGGTAAAGCAGAAAACACTGTTCAAAAAGGTTGCACCCCCACCATCTTGACCAAGATGAATGTGTGTGTTAAGAAACAACAACAAACTGCTGAAACAAAACAACCTTTACGATAAATGCTAAACCAATTACCTTAAATGATGGTGTCAGCATTACAGAGGGATAGTGTTAGTCAGAATCATATGCAGTACCCTTTGGGAACACCACACACAAGTAAAACTACAAGTGCAAGTACAAATTCACCTTTGGTACAAGCCTGTACTACACAGTAAAGTGGTAGCGATGGCTGAGCAGCCAGACCTATCTCAAGAGTAAAGTGAGCAGTATCAGAAGTTACACAAAGGACAGAAATTACTATGGTTCAAACAAACGCTGACTCAGGGTTTCTGAGAAAAAGAATATACATTTATTTACACATTCATTTGTAAAACAGTTCACTAAATAACACAGCAGAACAATCACTCTTTTAATATACTACACAACACCCAATCCATTCTGGACAAGTTAAGCTCAAAATAAAGTGTGAACAAAATGGCACTCCAGCAATTTAAAAAGGGAGGGAAAGACAAGGTTATACAAAATTAAGCAGCACCAACAAGTAAGTAGGCAGGACAATCTAGAAACGGTGTGCTACAAGAATGAGGATTCAAATCAATAGGCCTGGACCAATGTTAATGGTTCAGAGTCTTTGCAGAGGATCACACAATTCAGAGTAGTCCGCGGTTAAGTCTTTGCCAAGAGTTCAAAATGAAGTTGGTCGGAAAAAAAGTTACTTAAAAGAGTAGAGAAGGACAAGCACTCAGATTGATGAAAGATTTACAACACATTCACCGCGTTCAGATGGAGCGAACAACCGTGTTTCAACAGAACCTTAGAAGAAGAAAAATGCTGTAGATGAGGCAGAAGTTCCTGGCAGATCCTGCAGGCTCACGGTTCCTGAAGTGACTGTCAGACTGACACAAAGGAGGAAGACTGGAGGGTCCTGCACTGCCCAGGGAAGAAACCAGCAGCAGAGCAAAGCAACAAATAAAAGGTGCCCTCCTTAAAACCCAAACAATATACGGTCTCCTGGCTATCCAGTTCACTGCAGCTGTGCACAGCAAAAGGGGAGGGATGCCTTGCTTGGTGTTTGGCGAACTGGTTGGTCCCACCAGCTCAACGGAAGAAGATTCTTTGCAGATCTTCTGTGTCATCGAAGTTTGGAGATTCGGACCCGCAGCATGGCTTCACCGGGAGGTTCAGTCGTGGTAGTGGTCATTTTCCATCAGCTTCTCTTTGGATCTCTCGATCCAGTGACGACTCTGCCTTCCAAGTCCCAGAGACCTGCTTTTTATGCAGTTTTCCCCCATTCACACAGCCTCGCTGTCAATCACACAGCAGAGTGGCTGTCCTGGCAGGACAGTCACCTAGCCAATCAAATAAGAGTGTGACTTGGGTTTCCAAGGGAACCCTGTGCAGGGGTCCTAAAACCACTCCCTCACATCCTGTCTACCCAGACTCTCAGGTGCCTAAGGAGGGCTTCTGTGCAGAAGCCCACCAAAGGACGGTGAATAAAGGAACCAAACCTGGTTTGGCGCGCAGAGTAAACCACAAGAAATACCTTTACAAAAAGAAATGGCAAATCAACCCAGCCAGAACCAAATAAAAGTAAATGGGGTCCAGCGGATTAAAGTTTGAGCCTACTAACTTAGCCTAAAACAGTACCAAGGCTATTTTCATAGACCACAGTAGGAAAAATATGGTAGATACCACTGCCTCCAGCCAAATCTTATGAAAGGGGAATGGAATAATGTTCTATGAGAGACAGACTAAAAGGGATAACTATTAACCCTTCCCAGTACTCTATGTAAGATAGGTTGTACTGGGTCTGTGAATTTAAAAAGACTTATAAAGTCAATGGCAACTTTACATGTTCTGGGAGACAGTAGTCAGTCCCAGAAAATGGAGTTTAAAGTGTGAAGTCTGAAAAAGACAACCCTGTGTCACTGCACTAAAGGTGCTGTGTGACATACAGCAAAACGATGATGCCTATGAAGTAGGTGAGGATCAAAAGTCTATGAACACAAAAATGTTAAACACATCTAAGAGTGGGGGAAAAGGCTCACACTCCTACCATGTGAAAAAAAGAAATCCTAGAAATCCAGCAAAGCTACTGAGGGACTGAGCAGGTAAGGGAAATTAGCCATTCTGGAGAATTTTCCATAAAATTTGCCCCTCCCAGACTAAGGGACAGGAGGATTTAATCCACTCCTGGATGAATCTCTTCACTCTAGTCAGTTATAAACATCCAAGAGAGACCATCAGCATTTTGGTGGTGACATCCTGACCTGTGCGCAAAGGTGAAATCAAACCCTTGCTGGCAGATTGGCCATTTTAGATGTTTTGGGTTCTCCCCTTTCATTTGCATTAACCATCTCAAGGGTTGGTGGTCTGTCTGAATCAGAAAAATAGATCCATACAAGTATGGTCTAAACTTCTTCAGAGACCACATAATGGCAAAACACTCAAGCTCTATGGTTGCCCACCTTGTTTCTGGTTCCTTCAGTTTCCTACTGATGAAGCACATGGGGTGCTCCCTACCTTTCTCATCCAGTTGACTAATGTCAAGGGTTTTGACCCATGTTGAATCCTTAGACTGGGTAGATGTGGGGATGAGCTGTCGCCACCCATTATTCTATCCCAGAACAAACTAAATCAATAGACTGGGTGGATGTGGGGATGAGCTGTCGCCGCCCACATTCACGCCAGAATCCAGGAGAACTGCGCAGTTGGCACAAGACCACTCCAAAGATACAACCTTCTTGTGGGGGGTTCCACATCACCACTTTACTGTAAGGATGCCATCAAAACAATGTTAAGCAAGGGTCCTATACTATCAAGCAAAAGACCACTCTATTGAAATGCAGTAATTCAAGACAATTCAAAAATGGATGCAGTACCGACAAATTCCCCAAGGCGGTGCTAGCGGTCTAAACTCTGACAGGGAAACTGTATTTAGGAGTTGCAAGAGGGGCAGGGACTTCAAAGCTTGTTGGTTAATTGAAAATCTTAGCCACCTGCTGTTCCCAGAGGCCAACAGGCTGAGAACTCTTAACACACCAGAGACTCACCACAGGAGGCAGAATATCACACGGCCCTCCTGCCAACTAATGTTCTCTCTTTAAGCCATGTGTTTAAAAGGCACACATAAATATGAACCAGGCTACTTAGTGCAGTTATGTGGCATTGTTTCTGTATACAGCTCTTTGCGGCCCCCCAAAAGTAATATGCAACACAGGACAACTGTGCCGAGCCAATCTCACATGGCCAATAGGCAGGAACGAGTCAGAGTCCAGCAAGCATATCAAATGTAGTCACGCCGCATTGCATAACAGCTCACCCATTGATGCTGCGAACTGCATCGAGGGTAGAACCACAATGTGAGTATAGATGTCCATGCTTGAACTAAGCTCACCCTGCACCATATACATTTAAATAAAACCGGGAAATAGGAGATACAATAACGCAGTAAGCCACTCACAACACATGATCCCCAGCATGGCGAGTTCGCGTCCAAACTTACGGTGAACACAGGAAGCACATACCATCATCCTAGATGTAGGGCACCCCAATACAGTAAACGATGTACTGTCGTCACATCTAAACAGGTTAGAACACTGAACGTCCATCAATACATTGAGGCTATTTCTGCTATTAAGCGATACAGCCTAATGGTGCAGGCCCTGCGACGAGCCCTCTAGCTGCCCGGAGCACTCTGGAAGCACACGAGGTAGGAGAGAGGGTAAAGCAGAAAACACTGTTCAAAAAGGTTGCACCCCCACCATCTTGACCAAGATGAATGTGTGTGTTAAGAAACAACAACAAACTGCTGAAACAAAACAACCTTTACGATAAATGCTAAACCAATTACCTTAAATGATGGTGTCAGCATTACAGAGGGATAGTGTTAGTCAGAATCATATGCAGTACCCTTTGGGAACACCACACACAAGTAAAACTACAAGTGCAAGTACAAATTCACCTTTGGTACAAGCCTGTACTACACAGTAAAGTGGTAGCGATGGCTGAGCAGCCAGACCTATCTCAAGAGTAAAGTGAGCAGTATCAGAAGTTACACAAAGGACAGAAATTACTATGGTTCAAACAAACGCTGACTCAGGGTTTCTGAGAAAAAGAATATACATTTATTTACACATTCATTTGTAAAACAGTTCACTAAATAACACAGCAGAACAATCACTCTTTTAATATACTACACAACACCCAATCCATTCTGGACAAGTTAAGCTCAAAATAAAGTGTGAACAAAATGGCACTCCAGCAATTTAAAAAGGGAGGGAAAGACAAGGTTATACAAAATTAAGCAGCACCAACAAGTAAGTAGGCAGGACAATCTAGAAACGGTGTGCTACAAGAATGAGGATTCAAATCAATAGGCCTGGACCAATGTTAATGGTTCAGAGTCTTTGCAGAGGATCACACAATTCAGAGTAGTCCGCGGTTAAGTCTTTGCCAAGAGTTCAAAATGAAGTTGGTCGGAAAAAAAGTTACTTAAAAGAGTAGAGAAGGACAAGCACTCAGATTGATGAAAGATTTACAACACATTCACCGCGTTCAGATGGAGCGAACAACCGTGTTTCAACAGAACCTTAGAAGAAGAAAAATGCTGTAGATGAGGCAGAAGTTCCTGGCAGATCCTGCAGGCTCACGGTTCCTGAAGTGACTGTCAGACTGACACAAAGGAGGAAGACTGGAGGGTCCTGCACTGCCCAGGGAAGAAACCAGCAGCAGAGCAAAGCAACAAATAAAAGGTGCCCTCCTTAAAACCCAAACAATATACGGTCTCCTGGCTATCCAGTTCACTGCAGCTGTGCACAGCAAAAGGGGAGGGATGCCTTGCTTGGTGTTTGGCGAACTGGTTGGTCCCACCAGCTCAACGGAAGAAGATTCTTTGCAGATCTTCTGTGTCATCGAAGTTTGGAGATTCGGACCCGCAGCATGGCTTCACCGGGAGGTTCAGTCGTGGTAGTGGTCATTTTCCATCAGCTTCTCTTTGGATCTCTCGATCCAGTGACGACTCTGCCTTCCAAGTCCCAGAGACCTGCTTTTTATGCAGTTTTCCCCCATTCACACAGCCTCGCTGTCAATCACACAGCAGAGTGGCTGTCCTGGCAGGACAGTCACCTAGCCAATCAAATAAGAGTGTGACTTGGGTTTCCAAGGGAACCCTGTGCAGGGGTCCTAAAACCACTCCCTCACATCCTGTCTACCCAGACTCTCAGGTGCCTAAGGAGGGCTTCTGTGCAGAAGCCCACCAAAGGACGGTGAATAAAGGAACCAAACCTGGTTTGGCGCGCAGAGTAAACCACAAGAAATACCTTTACAAAAAGAAATGGCAAATCAACCCAGCCAGAACCAAATAAAAGTAAATGGGGTCCAGCGGATTAAAGTTTGAGCCTACTAACTTAGCCTAAAACAGTACCAAGGCTATTTTCATAGACCACAGTAGGAAAAATATGGTAGATACCACTGCCTCCAGCCAAATCTTATGAAAGGGGAATGGAATAATGTTCTATGAGAGACAGACTAAAAGGGATAACTATTAACCCTTCCCAGTACTCTATGTAAGATAGGTTGTACTGGGTCTGTGAATTTAAAAAGACTTATAAAGTCAATGGCAACTTTACATGTTCTGGGAGACAGTAGTCAGTCCCAGAAAATGGAGTTTAAAGTGTGAAGTCTGAAAAAGACAACCCTGTGTCACTGCACTAAAGGTGCTGTGTGACATACAGCAAAACGATGATGCCTATGAAGTAGGTGAGGATCAAAAGTCTATGAACACAAAAATGTTAAACACATCTAAGAGTGGGGGAAAAGGCTCACACTCCTACCATGTGAAAAAAAGAAATCCTAGAAATCCAGCAAAGCTACTGAGGGACTGAGCAGGTAAGGGAAATTAGCCATTCTGGAGAATTTTCCATAAAATTTGCCCCTCCCAGACTAAGGGACAGGAGGATTTAATCCACTCCTGGATGAATCTCTTCACTCTAGTCAGTTATAAACATCCAAGAGAGACCATCAGCATTTTGGTGGTGACATCCTGACCTGTGCGCAAAGGTGAAATCAAACCCTTGCTGGCAGATTGGCCATTTTAGATGTTTTGGGTTCTCCCCTTTCATTTGCATTAACCATCTCAAGGGTTGGTGGTCTGTCTGAATCAGAAAAATAGATCCATACAAGTATGGTCTAAACTTCTTCAGAGACCACATAATGGCAAAACACTCAAGCTCTATGGTTGCCCACCTTGTTTCTGGTTCCTTCAGTTTCCTACTGATGAAGCACATGGGGTGCTCCCTACCTTTCTCATCCAGTTGACTAATGTCAAGGGTTTTGACCCATGTTGAATCCTTAGACTGGGTAGATGTGGGGATGAGCTGTCGCCACCCATTATTCTATCCCAGAACAAACTAAATCAATAGACTGGGTGGATGTGGGGATGAGCTGTCGCCGCCCACATTCACGCCAGAATCCAGGAGAACTGCGCAGTTGGCACAAGACCACTCCAAAGATACAACCTTCTTGTGGGGGGTTCCACATCACCACTTTACTGTAAGGATGCCATCAAAACAATGTTAAGCAAGGGTCCTATACTATCAAGCAAAAGACCACTCTATTGAAATGCAGTAATTCAAGACAATTCAAAAATGGATGCAGTACCGACAAATTCCCCAAGGCGGTGCTAGCGGTCTAAACTCTGACAGGGAAACTGTATTTAGGAGTTGCAAGAGGGGCAGGGACTTCAAAGCTTGTTGGTTAATTGAAAATCTTAGCCACCTGCTGTTCCCAGAGGCCAACAGGCTGAGAACTCTTAACACACCAGAGACTCACCACAGGAGGCAGAATATCACACGGCCCTCCTGCCAACTAATGTTCTCTCTTTAAGCCATGTGTTTAAAAGGCACACATAAATATGAACCAGGCTACTTAGTGCAGTTATGTGGCATTGTTTCTGTATACAGCTCTTTGCGGCCCCCCAAAAGTAATATGCAACACAGGACAACTGTGCCGAGCCAATCTCACATGGCCAATAGGCAGGAACGAGTCAGAGTCCAGCAAGCATATCAAATGTAGTCACGCCGCATTGCATAACAGCTCACCCATTGATGCTGCGAACTGCATCGAGGGTAGAACCACAATGTGAGTATAGATGTCCATGCTTGAACTAAGCTCACCCTGCACCATATACATTTAAATAAAACCGGGAAATAGGAGATACAATAACGCAGTAAGCCACTCACAACACATGATCCCCAGCATGGCGAGTTCGCGTCCAAACTTACGGTGAACACAGGAAGCACATACCATCATCCTAGATGTAGGGCACCCCAATACAGTAAACGATGTACTGTCGTCACATCTAAACAGGTTAGAACACTGAACGTCCATCAATACATTGAGGCTATTTCTGCTATTAAGCGATACAGCCTAATGGTGCAGGCCCTGCGACGAGCCCTCTAGCTGCCCGGAGCACTCTGGAAGCACACGAGGTAGGAGAGAGGGTAAAGCAGAAAACACTGTTCAAAAAGGTTGCACCCCCACCATCTTGACCAAGATGAATGTGTGTGTTAAGAAACAACAACAAACTGCTGAAACAAAACAACCTTTACGATAAATGCTAAACCAATTACCTTAAATGATGGTGTCAGCATTACAGAGGGATAGTGTTAGTCAGAATCATATGCAGTACCCTTTGGGAACACCACACACAAGTAAAACTACAAGTGCAAGTACAAATTCACCTTTGGTACAAGCCTGTACTACACAGTAAAGTGGTAGCGATGGCTGAGCAGCCAGACCTATCTCAAGAGTAAAGTGAGCAGTATCAGAAGTTACACAAAGGACAGAAATTACTATGGTTCAAACAAACGCTGACTCAGGGTTTCTGAGAAAAAGAATATACATTTATTTACACATTCATTTGTAAAACAGTTCACTAAATAACACAGCAGAACAATCACTCTTTTAATATACTACACAACACCCAATCCATTCTGGACAAGTTAAGCTCAAAATAAAGTGTGAACAAAATGGCACTCCAGCAATTTAAAAAGGGAGGGAAAGACAAGGTTATACAAAATTAAGCAGCACCAACAAGTAAGTAGGCAGGACAATCTAGAAACGGTGTGCTACAAGAATGAGGATTCAAATCAATAGGCCTGGACCAATGTTAATGGTTCAGAGTCTTTGCAGAGGATCACACAATTCAGAGTAGTCCGCGGTTAAGTCTTTGCCAAGAGTTCAAAATGAAGTTGGTCGGAAAAAAAGTTACTTAAAAGAGTAGAGAAGGACAAGCACTCAGATTGATGAAAGATTTACAACACATTCACCGCGTTCAGATGGAGCGAACAACCGTGTTTCAACAGAACCTTAGAAGAAGAAAAATGCTGTAGATGAGGCAGAAGTTCCTGGCAGATCCTGCAGGCTCACGGTTCCTGAAGTGACTGTCAGACTGACACAAAGGAGGAAGACTGGAGGGTCCTGCACTGCCCAGGGAAGAAACCAGCAGCAGAGCAAAGCAACAAATAAAAGGTGCCCTCCTTAAAACCCAAACAATATACGGTCTCCTGGCTATCCAGTTCACTGCAGCTGTGCACAGCAAAAGGGGAGGGATGCCTTGCTTGGTGTTTGGCGAACTGGTTGGTCCCACCAGCTCAACGGAAGAAGATTCTTTGCAGATCTTCTGTGTCATCGAAGTTTGGAGATTCGGACCCGCAGCATGGCTTCACCGGGAGGTTCAGTCGTGGTAGTGGTCATTTTCCATCAGCTTCTCTTTGGATCTCTCGATCCAGTGACGACTCTGCCTTCCAAGTCCCAGAGACCTGCTTTTTATGCAGTTTTCCCCCATTCACACAGCCTCGCTGTCAATCACACAGCAGAGTGGCTGTCCTGGCAGGACAGTCACCTAGCCAATCAAATAAGAGTGTGACTTGGGTTTCCAAGGGAACCCTGTGCAGGGGTCCTAAAACCACTCCCTCACATCCTGTCTACCCAGACTCTCAGGTGCCTAAGGAGGGCTTCTGTGCAGAAGCCCACCAAAGGACGGTGAATAAAGGAACCAAACCTGGTTTGGCGCGCAGAGTAAACCACAAGAAATACCTTTACAAAAAGAAATGGCAAATCAACCCAGCCAGAACCAAATAAAAGTAAATGGGGTCCAGCGGATTAAAGTTTGAGCCTACTAACTTAGCCTAAAACAGTACCAAGGCTATTTTCATAGACCACAGTAGGAAAAATATGGTAGATACCACTGCCTCCAGCCAAATCTTATGAAAGGGGAATGGAATAATGTTCTATGAGAGACAGACTAAAAGGGATAACTATTAACCCTTCCCAGTACTCTATGTAAGATAGGTTGTACTGGGTCTGTGAATTTAAAAAGACTTATAAAGTCAATGGCAACTTTACATGTTCTGGGAGACAGTAGTCAGTCCCAGAAAATGGAGTTTAAAGTGTGAAGTCTGAAAAAGACAACCCTGTGTCACTGCACTAAAGGTGCTGTGTGACATACAGCAAAACGATGATGCCTATGAAGTAGGTGAGGATCAAAAGTCTATGAACACAAAAATGTTAAACACATCTAAGAGTGGGGGAAAAGGCTCACACTCCTACCATGTGAAAAAAAGAAATCCTAGAAATCCAGCAAAGCTACTGAGGGACTGAGCAGGTAAGGGAAATTAGCCATTCTGGAGAATTTTCCATAAAATTTGCCCCTCCCAGACTAAGGGACAGGAGGATTTAATCCACTCCTGGATGAATCTCTTCACTCTAGTCAGTTATAAACATCCAAGAGAGACCATCAGCATTTTGGTGGTGACATCCTGACCTGTGCGCAAAGGTGAAATCAAACCCTTGCAGGCAGATTGGCCATTTTAGATGTTTTGGGTTCTCCCCTTTCATTTGCATTAACCATCTCAAGGGTTGGTGGTCTGTCTGAATCAGAAAAATAGATCCATACAAGTATGGTCTAAACTTCTTCAGAGACCACATAATGGCAAAACACTCAAGCTCTATGGTTGCCCACCTTGTTTCTGGTTCCTTCAGTTTCCTACTGATGAAGCACATGGGGTGCTCCCTACCTTTCTCATCCAGTTGACTAATGTCAAGGGTTTTGACCCATGTTGAATCCTTAGACTGGGTAGATGTGGGGATGAGCTGTCGCCACCCATTATTCTATCCCAGAACAAACTAAATCAATAGACTGGGTGGATGTGGGGATGAGCTGTCGCCGCCCACATTCACGCCAGAATCCAGGAGAACTGCGCAGTTGGCACAAGACCACTCCAAAGATACAACCTTCTTGTGGGGGGTTCCACATCACCACTTTACTGTAAGGATGCCATCAAAACAATGTTAAGCAAGGGTCCTATACTATCAAGCAAAAGACCACTCTATTGAAATGCAGTAATTCAAGACAACTTAAAAATGGATGCAGTACCGACAAATTCCCCAAGGCGGTGCTAGCGGTCTAAACTCTGACAGGGAAACTGTATTTAGGAGTTGCAAGAGGGGCAGGGACTTCAAAGCTTGTTTGTTAATTGAAAATCTTAGCCACCTGCTGTTCCCAGAGGCCAAGAGGCTGAGAACTCTTAACACCCCAGAGACTCACCACAGGAGGCAGGATATCACATGGCCCTCCTGCCAACTAATGTTCTCTCTTTAAGCCATGTGTTTAAAAGGCACACATAAATATGAACCAGGCTACTTAGTGCATCTACCTGGAATTGTTTCTGTATACAGCTCTTTGCGGCCCCCCAAAAGTAATATGCAACACAGGACAACTGTGCTGAGCCAATCTCACATGGCCAATAGGCAGGAACGAGTCAGAGGCCAGCAAGCATATCAAATGGAGTCACCCCGCATTGCATAACAGCTCACCCATTGATGCTGCAAACTGCATCGAGGGTAGAACCACAATGCGAGTATAGATGTCCATGCTTGAACTAAGCTCACCCTGCACCATATACATTTAAATAAAACCGGGAAATAGGAGATACAATAATGCAGTAAGCCACTCACAACATGTGATCCCCAGCATGGCGAGTTCGCGTCCAAACTTACGGTGAACACAGGAAGCACATACCACCATCCTAGATGTGGGGCACCCCAATACAGTAAACGATGTACTGTCTTCACATCTAAACAGGTTAGAACACTGAACGTCCATCAATACATTGAGGATATTTCTGCTATTAAGCGATACAGCCTAATGGTGCAGGCCCTGCGACGAGCCCTCTAGCTGCACAGAGCATTCTGGAAGCACACCAGGTAGGAGAGAGGGTAAAGCAGAAAACACTGTTCAAAAAGGTTGCACCCCCACCATCTTGACCAAGATGAATGTGTGTGTTAAGAAACAACAACAAACTGCTGAAACAAAACAACCTTTACGATAAATGCTAAACCAATTACCTTAAATGATGGTGTCAGCATTACAGAGGGATAGTGTTAGGCAGAATCATATGCAGTACCCTTTGGGAACACCACACACAAGTAAGACTACAAGTGCAAGTACAAATTCACCTTTGGTACAAGCCTGTACTACACAGTAAAGTGGTAGCGATGGCTGAGCAGCCAGACCTAACTCAAGAGTAAAGTGAGCAGTATCAGAAGTTACACAAAGGACAGAAATTACTATGGTTCAAACAAACACTGACTCAGGGTTTCTGAGAAAAAGAATATACATTTATTTACACATTCATTTGTAAAACAGCTCACTAAATAACACAGCAGAACAATCACTCTTTTAATATACTACGCAACACCCAATCCATTCTGGACAAGTTAAGCTCAAAATGAAGTGTGAACAAAATGGCACTCCAGCAATTTAAAAAGGGAGGGAAAGACAAGGTTATACAAAATTAAGCAGCACCAACAAGTAAGTTGGCAGGGCAATCTAGAAACGGCGTGCTACAACAATGAGGATTCAAATCAATAGGCCTGGACCAATGTTAATGGTTCAGAGTCTTTGCAGAGGATCACACAATTCAGAGTAGTCCGCGGTTAAGTCTTTGCCAAGAGTTCAAAATGAAGTTGGTCGGAAAAAAAGTTACTTAAAAGAGTAGAGAAGGACAAGCACTCAGATTGATGAAAGATTTATAACACGTTCACCGCGTTCAGATGGAGCGAACAACCGCATTTCAACAGAACCTTAGAAGAAGAAAAATGCTGTAGATGGGGCAGAAGTTCCTGGCAGATCCTGCAGGCTCACGGTTCCTGAAGTGACTGTCAGACTGACACGAAGGAGGAAGACTGGAGGGTCCTGCACTGCCCAGGGAAGAAACCAGCAGCAGAGCAAAGCAACAAATAAAAGGTGCCCTCCTTAAAACCCAAACAATGCACGGTCTCCTGGCTATCCAGTTCACTGCAGCTGTGCACAGCAAAAGTGGAGGGATGCCTTGCTTGGTGTTTGGCGAACTGTTTTATCCCACCAGCTCAACGGAAGAAGATTCTTTGCAGATCTTCTGTGTCATCGAAGTTTGGAGATTCGGACCCGCAGCATGGCTTCACCGGGAAGTTCAGTCGTGGTAGTGGTCATTTTCCATCAGCTTCTCTTTGGATCTCTCGATCCAGTGACGACTCTGCCTTCCAAGTCCCAGAGACCTGCTTTTTATGCAGTTTTCCCCCATTCACACAGCCTGGCTGTCAATCACACAGCAGAGTGGCTGTCCTGGCAGGACAGTCACCTAGCCAATCAAATAAGAGTGTGACTTGGGTTTCCAAGGGAACCCTGTGCAGTGGTCCTAAAACCACTCCCTCACATCCTGTCTACCCAGACTCTCAGGCGCCTAAGGAGGGCTTCTGTGCAGAAGCCCACCAAAGGACGGTGAATAAAGGAATCAAACCTGGTTTGGCGCGCAGAGTAAACCACAAGAAATACCTTTACAAAAAGAAATGGCAAATCAACCCAGCCAGAACCAAATAAAAGTAAATGGGGTCCAGCGGATTAAAGTTTGAGCCTACTAACTTAGCCTAACACAGTACCAAGGCTATTTCCATAGACCACAGTAGGAAAAATATGGTAGATACCACTGCCTGCAGCCAAATCTTATGAAAGGGGAATGGAATAATGTTCTATGAGAGACAGACTAAAAGGGATAACTATTAACCCTTTCCAGTACTCTATGTAAGATAGGTTGTACTGGGTCTGTGAATTTAAAAAGACTTATAAAGTCAATGGCAACTTTACATGTTCTGGGAGACTGTAGTCAGTCCCAGAAAATTGAGTTTAAAGTGTGAAGTCTGAAAAAGACAACCCTGTGTCACTGCACTAAAGGTGCTGTGTGAAATACAGCAAAAAGATGATGACTATGAAGTAGGTGAGGATCAACAGTCTATGAACACAAAAATGTTAAACACATCTAAGAGTGGGGAAAAGGCTCACACTCCTACCAGGTGAAAAAAAGAAATCCTAGAAATCCAGCAAAGCTACTGAGGGACTCAGCAGGTAAGGGAAATTAGCCATTCTGGAGAATTCTCCATAAAACTTGCCCCTCCCAGACTAAGGGACAGGAGGATTTAATCCACTCCTGGATGAATCTCTTTACTCTAGTCAATTATATACATCCAAGAGAGACCATCAGCATTTTGGTGGTGACATCCTGACCTGTGCGCAATGGTGAAATCAAACCCTTGCAGGCAGATTGGCCATTTTAGACGTTTTGGGTTCTCCCCTTTCATTTGCATTAACCATCTCAAGGGTTGGTGGTCTGTCTGAATCAGAAAAATAGATCTATACAAGTATGGTCTAAACTTCTTCAGAGACCACACAATGGCAAAACACTCAAGCTCTATGGTTGCCCACCTTGTTTCTGGTTCCTTCAGTTTCCTACTGATGAAGCACATGGGGTGCTCCCTACCTTTCTCATCCAGTTGACTAATGTCAAGGGTTTTGACCCATGTTGAATCCTTAGACTGGGTAGATGTGGGGATGAGCTGTCGCCGCCCATTATTCTATCCCAAAACAAACTAAATCAATAGACTGGGTGGATGTGGGGATGAGCTATCGCCGCCCACATTCACGCCAGAATCCAGGAGAACTGCGCAGTTGGCACAAGACCACTCCAAAGATACAACCTTCTTGTGGGGGGTTCCACATCACCACTTTACTGTAAGGATGCCATTAAAACAATGTTAAGCAAGGGTCCTATACTATCAAGCAAAAGACCACTCTATTGAAATGCAGTAATTCAAGACAACTCAAAAATGGATGCAATACCGACAAATTCCCCAAGGCGGTGCTAGCGGTCTAAACTCTGACAGGGGAACTGTATTAAGGAGTTGCAAGAGGGGCAGGGACTTCAAAGCTTGTTGGTTATTTGAAAATCTTAGCCACCTGCTGTTCCCAGAGGCCAAGAGGCTGAGAACTCTTAACACCCCAGAGACTCACCACAGGAGGCAGGATATCACATGGCCCTTCTGAGTGAGAGGGAGGGGGTTTCCCCTTCAGCCTGGAGGAGAGAGACAATAGCCCCTTTCAGTTGAATGGGGTATGTTAATTTTGAGTGTTTCCTGTCAACAGCCCTCTGCCAGCAAGGAGAGACATGTGATCACTGACCCACCCAGACTTCTGGAGGCAGACCCAAACACTTTGGGGAGTTGAATTGCAACAAATATATATTTTATAGAAACAGTTATAACTTAGTGTAACCAAATGACAGGAATGTACAACTTTGAGAGTCTTAGTATGGAAAATGCCCTCACGATTTGAGTCCAAACTCCGATTTGTACCATGTTCTGGGGCAAAACCCTGCTAATTATGATTATTGTAGACACTGTATTTAAGCTAGAGACATGGAAAGTTACTGGGATATATGTGGAAGGGAAATGTACCTTTGTATAATTTTTGATGAAAAACCAATGTTGCAAAACCCACTAAAATCGATAAATAAGTTGTCATTTTTGAATGCAAGCTCCTAGAAACGCCAGAGTCAGGACAGGGACTATCTTAATATATGATGTGTGTAAGTGATGTCAAACAACTGTGTACCTGGGAAATATGTATTTGGATCAGGAATAGATTTGTGTGCACATTGACCAGGGGAGTGTCATTTCTGCAGGTCATAAAAATGACATCACTCTGACACACTATCCCTTCCCAAATCAGGGACCAAAGAATCTATTGACCTATCAAATCAAGAGAGGGGCAGGTTTAGTGATGCTAGCCTCTCCACCCACTTTTTAAAACACATAAAAAGAGACTGCTGGGACAGGTAGGGACATTGAATTCCATTTGCTGCGGAGCGTGCTGACCGACGACTTCACATCCAGAGATCCAACACTTAGACTTCCAAGCTAAACAGAGACTACAGAACTTTGAACCAAGAAGGCCCACTGCAAGCAAAAGTATTTGTCAGCAGGCCTCAAAATCATTTGCAAACTATTCCACAGCCGGGCGAGCTGTCTGAATTCTTTTGCCAAGAACTTTTGCCAGTACCCAGAAAGTAGTGTTACATCCAGAATCCACTTGATCCAGACCGGAAAGCAGAGCAATATCCAGAACCAGAGGCTGCTGTATCCAGAGAGGCTAGACCAGCAGAGCAGAGCTGACCCAGACCGCTGCGAGCAGAACCAGAGATCCGGATCGCTGTGAGCAGGACCGGTGCCTGATTGACCCGCCGAGCATAGAGAACCGCCGCTGGACGTGTTGACCAGATCCGTGACGAGGCCCATTCATTTCAATATTAGGAGCCAGAACTGTGCAGAACCCAATCTCTTAGTTAAAATAATCTAATCCAAACTATTTTAACCTAATTAGAGCAGCCTCCTATGAATCGTGTCATCTGTCATTTTTAAAGCTGCACAACTGTCACCTGTGAATTCTGCAGCTGCAAGCTGTCACCTGTCATTTTGAGTTTTACTTTAAATCTGAAAATCTACCTTTATTAAATTGTCCGTATCTCTTGAACCGTTTGGGCTAGGAACAAAATTTACCGCGATTTGTGATTTGGCCTGATTTCGTCATCTGTAAAAAGATAGCCGCTTTGCCTGAACTGCTAAAATTTGTATGCAACCTAATAACCATCCCTGAACCATTGCTAAAGTGAGCCTGAACTAATACCAACAAGCATCTCTCACTCACCCTGAATGTCTAGAGGGAATTAAAATCAGTTAGCACATCTTCCCATCCATTGCCATCACATTTAAATCACTTTGGGCCTGTGTTTCAAACTTCTACCTGTCTCCTCTAAGCTTGCTGGGGGGGAACTGAATTCCATATTGTATTTGATTGTATTCCTGAAGACTGTGTGTGTTACTTCCATCTCCTTGCATTGCATATAGGGGGGAGGTGAATTGCCACCAGGGGAAAAGTGAACATATTATCTCTTGTGAAACCATATCAGTTTATTTTCTGTACTGCATTTATTCCACCTTGCATTTCCTTGAAACCATCAAGCATTTTCAGCTACCTCATCCTCTGTACTACTTCTAAGTAACCCAAATCAGTTTACCAGTAGAACGTTATCCATTGTTGATCACTGTCATATTTTAAGCGTGATATCCAATATTAATTTATTATAAAAGTGTGATAGATATATATTGTTATTTTTCTCAAATAAACCTTTTAAATTTGCAAAACAGACCTACTTCTTGGCTCGGTGGGGTCAGGGGGATTCTAAGAGAGGGGTGTTATATAAGGGTTGTCATCCAGAGTACATGAACTGGACCTAAAACTATATCAATAAGGGTTTCCCTCAGCATCCCAGACTAGGCATTGACTTAGCTGTAGTGTTGAAGTGAATCCGCTTAACACTAAGGACTGCACCTATACCTGCATTGGATGCATCTGTCTGCACAATGAATGGTTGGTGATAATCAGGAGCTCTTAGGACTGGAGCTTGACAAAGGGCTTTCTTCAGGTTTTCAAAGGCGTGAGTGTACTCCTCATTCCACCTAACCTTTTTAGGGAATGTTGGAGAGGATACTACATGCAAAGAAGAAGCTATGGACCCATAGTTCTCAATGAAATTCCACTAGTACCCAGTGAGACCTAGGAAGGCTCTCACTTTGGTTTGAGTAGTAAGGGTGGCCCAGTTTTGTACAGCTTGTACTTTGCTAGGGAATGGCTTTATTTCACCTCCTCCTACCTCATGACCAAGATAGACCACCTTACTCTGACCAATTTGACATTTGATTCCTTTATGGTCAGATGGGCTTGCTCAAGAGCCTGCAAAACATATCCTAAGTGCTCAACATGTTCTTTCCAAGTAGAGCTGAACACTGCAATGTCATCCAAGTATGCCATGCAGAAATCCTCCATCCCATTTAGAACGTGAATGGCCATTCATTGGAATGTAGCAGGTGCATTCTTTAATCCAAACGGCATAACCTTAAACTGGTAGAGGCCTGCTGGGGTTGAAAATGCAGTTTTCTCCTTGGCGTGGTCTGTCAGGGCTATTTACCAATAGCCTGATGTCAGATCAAATGTACTGAGGTACTTGGGTGCACCAAGGTTATTCACCAGTTCATCTGTCCTTGGTAAAGGATGGGCATCAGTCTTAGTGACTACATTTAGAGCTCTATAGTCCACACAGAATCTCAACTCCTTGGATCCTGCCTTTGATACTAGAACAACTGGACTAGACCATGGACTTGTAGATGGCTCTATAACCCCGAGATCAAGCATCTTAATGACCTCTTCCTTTATGTGGGATCTTACATGTTCTGACATTCTGTAACCTCTGCTTTTCACAGGTAAAAAGTCATCAGTTAGAATTTCATGCTGGCCCCAAGGGGTCAATCCTGGTGAAAGTGAAAACAGGGAAGCAAACTGATTTAACAGAACCTTGCACTCCTCCTGTTGTTCAGATGTCAGATTAGAAGAGAGATTGACTCCTTCTATGTTCTCGTCCAAAGGTTGGCCTCTGAGTAGGTCAGTTAGAGGTTCACTCTCCTCCTCGTCTTGAGCTGAAGCTAGAAGCAAAGCTCCCACTTCTGGTCTTGAGACATATGCCTTCACACGGTTGGCGTGAAAGTCTCTGGGAGCCTCCTTAGGTCTGCCTAAGTCCAGCAGATAGTTCACCTCTCCAAGTTTGCCCACAACTTTGAAGGGTCCTATCCATTTGTCCTGCAGGTCCCTCTGCCTTGCTGGCACCATAACTAATACAAGCTGGTCTTGAGTTAACTCAACCATGTTGCCTTCTGGTCATGCCAATGTTTGACCAGAGCCTGACCTGCTTTAAAGTTATCACTAGCGTCTGCCATCATGTGTGACATTCTCCTCTGGAGACCTACCACATGCTCACAATTTTTGGCTCGGGGGAAGGAGCACTCTCCAACCATACCTTTGTCAGGGCCAATGGACATCTGACTGGATGGCCATAGAGAAGTTCAAAGGGACTGTAACTAACTCCCTCCTAAGGGACATCTCTATAAGCAAAGAGAAGGCATGGCAGTAGAAGGTCCCTCTTTCTTTTAAGGGGTTCCTCTAAAGTACCTACCATGCTCTTCATAGTACGATTAAACCTATCTACCAGTCCATTTGTATGTGGATGGTAGCGTGTAGAAAACTTGTCAGTGACACCGCAGTTTTTTTTCACTTGGCTTGCATGCAGTGGGACACAAAATTGGATCCCCTGGCGGATATCAATTCCTCATAGGCTGTAACAATCCTCATAGGTATTGCTTCAGGGTACCAAGTAGCATGGTCTACTACAACCAGGATAAACCTGTATCCTGAAGATGAGGGCGGGTGAAGAGGACCAACAATGTTGATGCCCACCCTCTCAAAAGGTACTCCCACCACTGGGAGAGGCACTAAGGGTGCCACATTCTTGGCTCCCCTCTTGCCAGAGGTTTGGCAAGTGTGACCGCACCTACAGAATTTGTCAACTTCTGAACCCATCTTAGGCCAGTAGAAGAATAAAGAGAGCCTTTCCTTGGTCTTTTTGAAACTCAAATGACCAGCCAAATGTATCTCATGGGCCAACTGCAGGAAATGGAATCTGTTTTATAGGGGCACTACAAGTCTTTTGCAGTCTTCAGGGATAGACTTAGTCGGTTCACTCTAGAAGAGGCCATCTTCCCAGAGCAAACTATGCTTCCCAGATTTTTACCCATCAAGCCGAGAAGCAACATGTTGTCGAAGACCTTCAAGAATAGGACACTCTCTTTGTCCTCTGCTGAAGTCTGCCCTGTTGGGTCCACCTTCTGCCAGTAAACACTGCAGCTCAGGATGGTCAACAGGATCCAGATCTCAGATTTTTACCCATCAAGCCGAGAAGCAACATGCTGTCGAAGACCTTCAAGAATAGGACACTCTCTTTGTCCTCTGCTGAAGTCTGCCCTGTTGGGTCCACCTTCTGCCAGTAAACACTGCAGCTCCGGATGGTCAACAGGATCCAGATCTCCAACTAGAGCTATGTCTTCTTCCAGATCTGACTTTTCAGAAGCTGGCTCAACCACACAGGGTTGTACCTCACACTCAGCCTCAGCAGGCGGAGGAATCACAGGTGCGACTTTGTACAATCTTGGGAATGTCCTCGTTGGCAGCACAGGGGTGCTATCTGCTTTCTTCTTGGAGGTCTTGGGTTTCCCCTTTGCCTCTTTCTTTCCGGAAATAGCAGTGAGCAATTATTGTGGACTGGGGGTGATAGCTTTATCTATCAATTCCCCTGGGGAGCCTCTCAAGGTCTTCTCCCTTGCAGGCCTAGTGAGCTCCTGTTGCCTTTTACTGGGAGGCCTCTGGGTATTAGACACAACTCCAAGAGTTTTCAGGTCATTACCCAACAGGACTCTCCCAGGCACTTCACTCTGCACACTAACAGGTATCTTGACAGTCATGTCATTGCACTGGATGAGAGCTGGTAACTAGGAAACATTTGCACAGGGCCTCCAGCTAACTTGGTTAGGTGTTTGGGTGCCTTAGCATCATCCTCTACCTTGAAAAATGATTCACCAACCACAGTTATGCTGGCTCCAGTGTCTCTGATGGCAGGGGTCTCAAGGCCATTCACAACAAACACTATCTTTATAATACTCTTCAGTATAATTTGGGATGGAATTATAGACATCTAAATTTGGATGTTCGCACAAACCCAGGGACACTAAAGAAAGACTAGCTGAGACTCTCATGGGTTCATCAGCCAGTAGGTGAACGTTTCCACTTGCCATATGTACTTCTTCCTCTGGGGAGAAGGCTAAGTAGACAGTGTGGACTCCTAAAGGTTTACCCTTGCATCTGAGATCCCCTTTCACATGGTCAGTTGACCCACAAACATAACATTTCCCAAATGTTTTGATGAATGGGGGTTTGTTCTGACCTCCATCTGGTTTGGGTCGTAATGTATCAAAGCCTCAGGAGTCATTCTCGTCTGTTGACTCTATCCAGGGGCATCATGTTTTATGGCCATGGTCTATGGGGGTGTTAGTCAGGTTTATGGAGATGAATAGCTCCTTCCCTGGCCCCTGCTCAGGGCTGTATCTGGGCTATTGAAGTAAGACGGAAGGCAGAAGATACAGTGTGTATTTTGTTGCATTCTCGCAGACAGTCTTCTCATGGGAACTGAACGATTGCAGGGATGGCGAACAGGGGGTGGAGGTGGGGTGAGGCGCTGGCTCGCGGTGTGCGCCTGACTGGGTGAGCTGCAGGCTTGCATTGGAATCACACAATTGTTTTAGAATTTTAAAATGGAGTTGGTGCTTTACAAAATGGCATCCTGTCCTCCTCTAGTTCTACGTTACTCGAGGGAATGTCACAAGGGGGGAAACTGTTCCAAAGGTATTCCTGCGCGAGTGCCCTGGGGCTGGGGCCCTGGACCCAAAGCATCTGCAACTGGGCCTGGCGAGGAAGAGCAGGAATAGGGAAGAGGGGGTCTAGAATATCCCCTCCTTCCACTCAGGTTCAACAAAATTAAACATGCGTACAATTGTAAGTAATATTATCTTATAAAGTTTGCTGTCTAACTATTATATTTTCATTATTTACTGACAGAAAAGCTCAAATGTTACCCTTTTTGCCATATCTAAGTCTCCAAACCTAATATGATGCTTATTGCCAATTGTGAACTAAATAACAACGTTATTATATTTACAATGTTCATATTCATTATATCATCACTGTGCACATATTATGGTGGCCATGGTAGTGTTTCTACTTCTGCGCACCTACTGTATCCCACCTTTTCTATATTCACTGAACATACTCCCACTGTATTGACCCGTACCCACCCACCATACTGCTACAAAAGCTATTCATGCTTCTGCACCATACTCCCATCATCTATTACAGTCTATATGTCTCAAAATTGAACTTCCAAAGACTACTGAATACATATGTAAAAAAATGTTGTTTTTTTAACATAAATTCATAAATGCCGCTACTGCTGCAGATGAGTTGGCGAGCTCTGGGGCGCGGTTAATCTTGGAAACAACTGGAGGGCATATTTGTGGCTATGAAAGGGCTCGATATCTGTGGCTATGAAGGAACAATTGTGAAAAATTAATTTCAACAACCCAAACTGCATAAATTAGATCACCTAATATCTTGTGATCTTTTAGTGCAATTTTTGTTTTATTTTGTCTATTTTTATAACTCATAAGTTGGCCCAGAAAAGAGTGATTTTGGGGGATAAGGAAAGAGGAGGTTGGAACCGGGAATGGAGGAACATTAGGTTTTACACATGTAACAATGGGTAAAAAAAGGTAACAATTATTAGTTATTTATTTGTTTCTTTAGGTTTTTTGTTAATAGTCCTAGTGGCAGACGGCATGGCTTTATGAAATGGGCCATGCCCAGCCATCTCGGTGGCATCTCCCACCGTGACCCAATTGTGACATCATCTGCCCAAAAGTTTGAAATCATTTAGATCCGGTGTCAGCAAGAGTAGGGGAGGTTGGGTCCTGGTAGAGATCGTGGTAGGTACAGTGGTGGAGGTGGAGGTCACCATTGTGGTTCCTGGTGTTGACGCTATGGCAGCTGTTCGATGCCATACAGAGTTCGGTCCATGAGTCTTTATTGTGTGTATCTCATGGGTCTTTCTGTAGTCCTTGTCTACATCATTCCAGTGGACTCTGACTAATTGTGGGATGAGGATGGATGTCCCCAAACTCTGTGATGGCAAATTTGATGGTCTCCAGCATAGTTTTTTTATTGCAGATCCTGCACTGCACGTTTTCAGTCTCTTTAAGGGAGTAGTGCTGCTCCACCAAATAGTATCTCGAGCTGTCTGACTTTTTTCATCCTGCATCATTTTTTCCATGGGGGATGGGTTCGGCACCCAAAATTCATCATTGCTGTTGCTAGTGCCATGTTCAGACTTGTTGGATAATGTCTGAACTAGGAGGACCATTATATAAATTAAAAAAAGACACAAGCAAAAGGACTGTGCAACTTAATATAAAAACAATTTAAAAAAAGAAAACAACTAACTAAAATAATAAATAGAAAAACAGAACAAATTACAGGACAAAGGAAAGAGAGAAATGGAAGAGAAACTATCAGGAGTTTGCTGGTAACCTTCTTATACCTTATAGATATACTGCTCAGTAATTAGAAGAAAAAGCAGTGATGGAAAGTTATGGAGTTATGCATGGGGTGGTGAATATTCCTAGCTATGTCCACCAGTCAATCAGAATATGTTTATTGAATTTGTGTAGCGGTTCAGAGAGACAGTCGGGACCAAATGCTGCATGTTCCTGTTACACAGAGTCTCTGTACTGTGTTTTCAGAGTGTCTTGGAAGCTGACCTTCTTCACTTCCCTGTTTTGAACACAAAGAAAATGGCGTGTATAGATAACTTAAGGACCCCTGGAAGACATTTTGCGGGCCCCTGAATTGGATGGTATTAACCTAACAAGTGCACCTATGTGTCAGCTGGGAACGATAACAGGCAAAACTGCCAAAAACAATCCCCTGTTCCAGCGGCGTCTGGAGAATGACACTAGGACTCACTCTGAGGGAGTAATAACCGTGCAGTTATGCATAGTGTGCACTAATAACGAAACAGAAAATATTTTCAGCACTAGAGCGGCCCAGATGAAGACACTGAACTTTACTCTCACAACCAGCTCAATGAAGCATACTATAAAAGATCTGCTCCCAAGAAGGAAATACTGCAGAGCGGGCGATGATGACCTAATCAGATTGGAGGTTCCAGTCACCTCCTTTAGCCTAAGTGACAGCTCACTGGACAGTAATAACGTCCATGAAAATCCCAGAGAATGAATGCCCATTAATTTACCCATTCCCCAGGGTACAGTTTCACAAGATCCTCCCCTAAGTCCGGTACTTGGGTATTGTGATATACATAAGGGGCTACCGGCACAACCTATCATTGGAACATTAGGACCAGATTCTGTATGGGCAAGAAAAAGAGCTGACTGATGCTACATTAACAGCCTTGAGTTTCGTGCTGAACTCTCTTGTTGATGTTTTTGAGTTGTTACGGACTGATCTTCAAACTTATTCAGTACTCCTCAAACTGACGAGAGAAGTGAGGGAATGCAAAAGTTCATTACTAAGCCTAAAATCAGCAGTAACTCTATCCCTAGGAGATCCCATCGTCGACTTAAAAAATGATATAAAAATGCAGACAGAGGCCATAGAAGTTCTTCAAAGTAAATGGGTAAAGGCCCAGGAGGCCTCTGATGCCATAAGTTCATAGATCCTTTCCCTCCAGGTACTTTTCCAAATGAGGGCCAGAAGAGAGGCACTTACTGAGAAAAAGATTGTGAGTGAGGGGCAAAAGGATTTAAATGATACACCCCCTTTAACTTCCATGATGGATGAGTTCATCCGACTGGCACAATCTTGTGAGGGCCCCCCAGTGAGTGAAGAAAGGAGTCTCAATTCGGCCCAGCAGATTCCTGAGGTGAACACAGAGTCAAATACCAAGGCACCCAAAACTAATGGCAAAACTAAAAAAAAGAAAAGGAGGAGAATGCTAGAGGGAGAACCAAAAGGGGGCCAGCTGAGTAAGAACTCTGAAAAGAAAACTAAAATTCAGAAGGCCTATGGTAAGAGGAAGGGTGCAACGGCCCATTTTGTACCAGCTATTAATATTCCCTCAACATTAAGATCGGAAGTCAGGGCCTAGAGTCCGATGAAAGCAGTGAAGAATGATCTTCTTCCTGAAAAGGACTAGGGAAGATCTCCTCAAACAACTCAGCCTGGACACAAACAGAGGCCAAACAATTAGGGGTGAGAGACTTGGATCTCCCACATGGACATACCAAAATTTCAATAGGAGTGCAAACAATGACACCACAAAAGGAACTAAAGGTGAATCCTACATTATTGTGGGGTACGAAAATAGGCCCTAACAAATCCCAGTTCAATATATCGGGATCGACTGAGAGAAACCTGGGACCTTGGACCTCTGGTCTGGATGACACCAGTGGCAGACTGAGACTCAAATTGAAAAGGAAAACAGATACTCTACAACATCTGGAGGAAGTGTGGAGTTGACCATTCACATGGGAAAAGCTCCATCCATGGAGTCAAACCCTGTAAAAGCTACTGTAAATTCATCTTTAAGAAATTCCCTGGGTGAATGGTCAGTAAGAGAACGGAGGGGCATCTAAACAAATGAAATGATATTAACCCCAATCTATGCTCTTTTGCAATATCAAAAGTATGGGCCAAGTGTTACGCTCACCTGGACCCCACAGGGGTGTCGATCGGACCCGGACAGCTGTGGTCTCCTTCAACGTGATGCGTAGTGCAGAGATGACTGTCTATACTGGCCCGCCTAGTCTTGTCTACTGGACCTGAAGAAGTATTTTCCTGCAAGTGGAGACAGGGATTAACCACCTGTGGGTTTTAGTGATGGCCTCCCAACTGTTCTCGCTCTCCCCCACTAATCACCTCCGATATCCCCTTAGTAACCTCACCTTATGTTCGTAAAAGATGAGCTCTCCATCCTGCGTGTCTTGCAGGGGCACGTAGATACCAGTTACTTCACTGGTTTGAAGGCGTTGGGAGAGTTCCGGTAAGTATTGACTCTGAAGTCCCTGGCGGGATTGGTAAGTATCAAGTTCAAAGAGTTCAATGTGCCTGATGTTCACTCTTGTCCCCTTCCTTCCTTAAGTTGCAACTGAGTTTGTGAGAAGAAGGTCTCGTAGCTGCTGCTGGCGTTCAGGTAAGAGTCTGTGTTACCTATTGCATGCGTTAACGTGTTGTTTTTCTCCCTCTTTACAGATGCGGCATATGAAAATGTGGAGAGTTATGTAATAATACCGCCGGTGGTAAGTCTATGGTGGTAAGAGGTTGTATTTGTTGATACCCTTGGCTCACCTTGTTTTTTCTTGTGTCCCCTAGGTGCCGGATTACAGCGAAGAAATGATGGAGACAGTGCCAGATCGAAAGATGCTGTGAGAACTGGTGAGTATGGCGTTGAAGTGGGAGAATGGAAGACCAGGCTCCCGCCCTTCCCCTCTCGCGCTTGGCCTAGGGGATCACGGCCTAGACACCTGCCACGAGAGGAGTTTTCCTATCTACCAGACGACCAAATACCCTGGTACAGGAACTTATGGATGTGCCCATCTACTTGCCCAGCACCCCGCCCTGTCCATGCCGACACCTGCGGCACGGATCAACTCGACTAAACCTACACGTCGTTAGAGATGCCATGACGACCTAGCCAACGGTCTGCACACCTGTGCAAATATACACACCGGACACTCCCACACCAATCCACACGAAGAATATACTCAGTGCTATGACGTAGGCGACAGACATTCTCACGGACGTGCATCTTTATTATTTTCCACATAGGCTCTCAAAATGCAGAAACGCAAGACGCATCATGAACTTATCTAAAAAGGCTTGCTCATGCTTCTTCTAAGAACCATGTACCATAATGAAGAATATAACGGAGACACGATACTGAGGATAGAGCAATATGATACCGTAACCTAAAGCGCTCTGCATCAAACGGTTCCACCTATGCACCAGGCCCAAGTAGGCCGCAAGCAAAAGCTTCCATGAACATTGAATGAGCAAGAACTGGGTTGCTGACCCTGCAAAATGAGCCCGGCGAAAGCACACCGCCAAGGGCACAATGTTGCAATCTCGCACGATGCAAGCCAACGCCAAGGTCGCACCTGCAAGATAAACCAGGCACACAGTAGGAAAAACAATATTAATTATGTTGAATTTTGCCTCAAACACGGTCCCACCTCACGTGACAAAGCCAAACCTGACAAGATGCCAAGCCCAGGAGGAAGGAGAAGCCTGAATCCCACGTTTTCAAGACACAGGCAGATACAATTAAAAGACTCATTGGACATCTGCAGCAGTGGGAGTAGTCGACCTCCCAACATATGAATAAATCCTCACATTGTTTACACCTACCCATATTAAAACATTGTTGCAAATTACAGGTGCACCGCGAGCTGGGAACAGCGATAGTCCCAGACTGGGAGGCTCGCGAGCGGACCAATCAGAACATGGGGCTCTTATCACTGACGCCATTAACATTGACCAATCCTCAGAGGTCTTCATGTAACAATTTTCATGTATCAAATTGAAGGGACAGCCCAGGTATACCACCTGACTAACCCTCAACCACTAACACCGTTCTCTATATGTGCGCTATACTAACCCTACCACTCGAGTAACCAATCCAGAGTGGAGAAAGGTTTTTTTGCTAAAACTTTCCAAGTGACGCAAGTAGCGCGTCATACTAAGGTAAAAAGGGCCTGCGAGCCCCACGATTGTGTGTGTGTCAGGACGGACGCGTACGCTCCTTGACCCATCCCTGCCATTTTGTCTAATAAACAGCAGAGTCACCTTGCTTCTTGCGTGTGTCTAATACTCTATCTCTTTTGGGATATACGGGAGGAGTTGGGGCCTCCCTGCCCGGCAGAATTTCCCCCCCGACAAGTTGGAGGCACTGCTGAGATCTGTTTAAGATCTGCTTTTTTATTTTTACTTTTTTCCAGGTAATCCCGTTGCGAGGAGGCTCGGCGGCGCGGCCCCCTCTGCCGTTGCCCCTTTCTGAGGACAACAGGACCATCGCGGAACTGCGAGAAGACCGGACAGCGCAATCCGGATATTGGCCTTCGGGAGCCGGTTGAGAAGTATCCCGCCCGCGGTTGGCGAGTGTCCAGACGTGGTCCAGACGAGGGGAGGTGGCGAGCCGCTTGGAGGGGTGCACGCAGTCGAGCGGCCCCGCATCAAGAGAACTTGGTGAGCATGCCACGCACAACAAGCAATGTGAAATTGTGAGGGAGGGGGGAGGAATTAAATACGGGAGGTGGGAGGTGTTGCACAGGTGCGCGGCGAAGGTTTGACAATTTAGTGTTAGCAATTAAATGAATGGTAGCCGAACGAGTGCGAGAGCAGTCGGTTACGTTACGTGAGAGAGGGGGGCGGAGCACGAAAACATCACGTGCGGCCGCTCGTAGACACTGATTGGCCTAGGTCGCGACTACGTGTAAGGGTGTGTGTGTGTGTGGTTTCCTATGATTTGGCATTTATTGATCAATGAGTAGATGAGGATCCCTATTGTTCGAGCAAGAAACTCGATAGGTAGATGACGTTTCCCTGTAGGCGGTAGCTAGTCAGTTGCCCAATACGGAAGATAATTGGCTGGTTAAGCCCTCCTGTCGAGGGGCGTATCACACGCGAGGTGACGCAGTGTGCGCAGTCCGATTATATTATTGATTACCTTGTTCCAGGAGTGACAGGAAGACAGCTGTGAGGTTAACGGGGGTAGATTGCAAGTGTATTGTGAACTTAAAGAATATATGAAGAACTCACCAGTAGCTCGAAGAGATCGGTGACGTCATCAATAGGGCTTTCAGAGGATATCCCGAGCACAAGGCATCTTTCCTTCTGAGAGTGGTGGGGAAGAGAACTGTGGTAAGGGAGTGGAAACGGAGATAAACGGTCATGAATTGATCAAGGAAAGGCGAAACGGGGGACGTGGCGGCGCACGGAGAACGCCGGCCACGGCAAGTGTAGAAGAAGGAGGAGGAGCGAAAATAGGACGACTGTATAAGAACGTCATAAGGGGTACGCAGCCGCAGGGGGCTACGTGCGCCTCGGCCGCAGGGGGCCGTAAGGGTGTCGTGTAAAGGAAGAAAGAAAGAAGAAAATATACAAATGTAAATACTATATTTTAATAATTTTCCTTAGCGGACTATCGCAAGTCCCCAAACTTACGGGGCCAGGTACCGATATAAGGCTGTATATTGTGCTAGTGAGATAACCGCTACCAAATAGGGGAAGGGTAACAAGTGGAGCGCTACTATGTCACACGGGACAGGATCGGGAGGGTGGGGGAACACCCTCACTGCCCCACTACAACACATATGTACCACACTGTCACCCCATAGGGAGAAACTGATCAAGTATAGCATAGAATGGACACAGGGGACGGACAACAAAATGATAACACCATGGCCGCCTAATGGTAGCTTCGATCCATATGCCCAACATTCACTATTAAACCATCTGCATAATACATACAAAGGGAAGAAGTTGGCAAACCACGTGGAGGTGTTTAATTTATGGAGGATGTTCCAAGGGTCCCGACCTGGACCAAATGGAATGTTCACTGTGGGGGAAATACCGGAAGAAAAAGAGATTAAGGAGGAAGGAAAGGATGGGAAAAAGGGGAGTGAAGACCCAAAGAACACGGGGAACGGACAAGAGGGAGGAGAAAAGAATAATAAATCAAATGAAATAAAAAAGGAACCGAGCAACAATATACCCCTAGCAAAGGGAGTGAAAACAGAGGGAGGGGGGTTGTACCCTTTAAGAGAATTAGGAGAAATAGAAAGAGGTCAGTTAAGGGCGGCTGAGGGGTACTCGAACCCGGCATACAGCCCTCCACCATATGTGGCTCATAGGAAGATGCCAGCAGGGGAGGGGAGGACTGGAGAAGAACAAACTGTGGAAATAGGACATGATGAGTGGGTAGCTGCGCAGATACTATTAAAATTACGAGGTTCATTAACAGGAGAAGAGAAGGAGGTAACAAGGAAAACAGACGAGGATAATACCAGGGAGGGTGGAATGAGAGGGGAAGAGCTGTTACGACAAAAGGAAGAGATTTTGGAGGAACGACTAGCAGAGTTAATGGATGAGCAGAATGAACTGATCAAATAGCTCGAGAGGGAGGAAAGAGAGAGAGCGAGGAAAAGGAAAGAAGGTAAGAACGAATTGGAAAAAATAAGGGAACGAACTGAGGAGCAAAGGAGAGAAGCTGAAACGGTAAAAGCAGCAGCAGAAAGGGTATCAAGAGCAGTGCTGCGAGAAAAGAAAAGGGAAGAAGAAGAGAAAGAAAGAGAAATGGCAATGTGGAAGAGGAGATTACTATCAGAAACGACTAAGAAATACGAAGAAGGGAGGGTGATAGAGAGTATATCAGAAAGGGAAAGGGTGAGATGGGAAAGGAAGAAAGAGGATGAAAGGATATTGGAAAAGGTGAGTAGTGAAGTAATGGAGGAATTAAAAAGGAAAAGGGAGGAAAATGGTAGGGAGATGGAGGAGAGAAATGAAGGAGAAAGAGAATATAGGAGAAGGGAGAGTGAAGTATGGGGGGATTTATATAGAGACACAGAAGTAGCAACATTAGCACAAAGGGGAGTGGTTGATAAAGGAGAAAAGGGAGAACTGGACCTAATAGACTTAAAAACAGTAACAATCAAGGGGAAAAAGACCGAGTGGGGGGTGCCGTTTATGACTGACTTTTGTAGTGAGGAAGAAGAAGGAGTGGAGAAGGAAGGAAGAAACAGTGAAAGGGAAAGCCTAGATAAACTATATATCACCCGGACCAACACAGTCTCACCATGGATCCGTAGGAGAAAGGATGAACTGGAGAGAAGTGAGGAGGAAGAGCAAGGAATAGCGGAAAGACAGACACATGAGGCCGCACCGTCCCCATCATGCCCTCTCCCATCCCACCCTACATGCTCAACCACCTCACGCTCATTACGTACAATAAAACTTGCGCCCTTCACAGACAAACTGACACCCTATGCATGTCGGCTTAGAGACCTCCCTAGACGCAGGCAGGAAGGACGAATACACATGTCCACATTAAATACAGGAAATGATGGAAGAAGGGGAAAGGATGGAGAAGAAAGAGTTACGAGCAGGGGAAATACGCACGAAATTGACGATGTAGAAGAGAGGGAAGAAGAGGAAGGGTGTGAGGACTCGATTTTATGGAACACAAAGGGTAAAACGAGACATAACTTAATGCCACTTCTGGAGAGGGGAGGGGTTAGACCTCAGTATGTCCCTTGGAAGCATACAGACAAAGAAAATATAAAGTGCAGGCTCCCATCATTAAGTGGAGGTGCGGGTAAATGGATATATGAAATGGAAAAACACACCGCAGGACAGAAACTGGCAGTGGGAGATGTAAAGGGCCTTCTAATATTGATATTAGGGGATGCAGCGGATGACATTTGGAAGAGAGCGGGATTCCCTGGAGTAACAATAGTAAACACATCGCACGATGGGGCACCATTCGCAAACTGCAGACATGCACTGTGGCAGGCACTGAGGGTACAGTACCCAGACACATCAGACATAGGAGCAATTACCTCACGCAAGATGCGTGAGAACGAAGATCCTGCTGATTATATCCAGGAAATCCAAGAGAAGTGGCGCATGGAAACTAGAGAACAATGGGACAAAACACCAGCAATATTTTATCATATACTAGTACAAGGGCTCCCAGAAGGAGTTCAGAAACAACTGAAGAAAGTAGTGGGAATGGAAGCAAAAGCATGGCCAGAAATACAACTGACAATAGTGCATCATTGCAGGACATGGCAAGGAAAAATGAAACAAAAGGAAGAGGACAGGAAAACGGAAGAGGCTAAACTAGTACAGAAAAAACTTACTAAATACACAATGGAAGGGGCACTAATAACTACGCCTACAATAATGACCCAAAGCCCCACACAAGTAGTGGCTGCACAAGATCCCTCCCAAATACCACCCTCACAGACTATAACACAACAGGTGCCGCCACTCCAACCATACACGACCAACATGGGAGGAGGATACTCAATGCCAGGAGCTGGGTATTATAATTACAACAGGGGAAGAGGAGGAATTATGAGAGGGAGAGGATACGGATATAACACACAACAACAGGTGGGAGGACTTAGAAATTCCTACCCCACAGGGCAACCAGTATACCAGGACAACACAGGGAGCTTTCCATGGCAGAGTAGGGAACCACCGGTGTGTTGGAGTTGTGGATTATTAGGGCACATGTCACGCACGTGTAGAGTAAGACCAGGAACACCATCATGGAGTGAACAGGGACAACCAAGGCCCACACAGGAACAGCAGGGCATACAGCAACAGCAGACGTTGCAACAGGGAAATGAACAGCAACAACTAATAACACAACAACAGCCACAGACACATTCACTGCCACAACAACAGGTAGCGATAACACAACAACCCCAAGTACAACAAACACAACTGGGTAGGGTGACGGTCCTGGGACACAACCCTTACACAGGAAATGGTCAATCGTTGTACCCTCAATAGGACAGCCCACAGACGGCCTTGGTGTGTCCCATCCTGTCAGTAACACCTAATAGTGCGGAGGAACCACGCATAGAGGTAACGATAGGTGACAAAAAATTATCATTCCTTGTTGACACCGGGGCGACCCGGTCTTGCATAAGGGAAGGTAAATTTAAGATGTCAGGCGAAGCCATGAACACCCAAGGATTCTCTGGGGCTAGAGGGTTGGTTCCTTTTACTGATAACATTCCCTTATCTATAGGAGATTATGACATGTCAGTTCCACTTTTATATTATAGTGCCTCACCAGTAAATATACTGGGGAGAGACATAATGAACAGGTTTAATATGAGGATCTCCTTTACTGAGGATGGCATAATTTGCTCTACTCCAGGGATTAACATGCTCACAGCACGACAGATTATGCAAGCATACTGCGGACAGACAGCAATTAGGGCGGAGCCAGTAGATGGCGAACTCTTCCAGTACGGGACAGACATGGCATTTGCATGGATGCCAGGAATAGAGGGAAAGATCTGGAGGAGGCCAGCAGCCTATTTGTTCAGACCAGAAACGCCAGTCAATGAACCAGAAGGAAAGGTGGTTCCAGTGGACATTGAGAGCATTATAGCAACAGCTGATTACATTGCTGTACATGCCCAAGACAGAGAAGGAAGAGCATGGGGGGCAGTGATAGCACTAGCAGAAGGATGTAGACTCACCCAGGTGTCAGATGAGGAGCTGTTCTCAGAAGAAAAGGAGGAAGGTGAAATGGTGTTTATGATGAGTGTGGAAATATGGCTAAGATTGGCGTACAAACAAGTAGCACAGAAAATTGCAATGGCACTTGAGGCACCCACATCCACCCCAGTTCCCTTCTTTAAGGAGGATATGACAACGGTACCCACATCATTGTGGACTACTAGCCCCTATGACGTGGGGTGCATAAAAAGTATCGGGGGAGTAAGGATAAAATTGAAAAAAGGTGCAATACTCCCCAGAGTGAAACAGTACCCACTATCAAAAGAGGCAGATGAGGGCATATATGAAACCATAACGGCCCTTATAAATAATGGCATATTGGTCCCCTCAGAATCACCATGTAACACAGCTGTATACCCAGTGCGCAAGGCTAAAGGGGGGTCTTGGCGCTTCATACAGGATCTCAGGCCCTTGAACAACATAGTAGAAGCAGAATACCCCATAGCCGCAAACCCGGCCACAATATTGTGTGGCATTCTAGCAGAAGCATCATGATTTACAGTGATCGACCTTAAAAATGCATTCTTCTCAATACCATTTCACCCAGACGCACAAGATCTGACAAGCTTCACATACAGAAACACAAAATGGAAACACACCAGATTGCCGCAAGGGTATTGCGACTCACCCTCAATTTTCAACAGAGTATTACAGATGGATTTGGGTAACATTGAAGTGGAAAGCACAGTGTTGCAGTATGTCGATGACATAATAATTTGCAGTACAAACGAAAGAACATGCAGAGAGGACTCATTAAAGATGTTGACAATATTGGCAGAAAAAGGTTACAAGGTAGACATGGAAAAGTTACAGTACTGTCAAGAACAGGTTCTTTACATTGGTCAGCTCATATCCCAACATGGAAGAAAGATTGTACCACAAAGAGCACAGGCCATTTCAAACACACCAGTGCCACAAACAGTGAGGGAACTGCAGCAGTTCCTGGGTCTGTGCAACTACTGTAGAGCGTGGGTATTTGATTACAGTTCATACATAGGACCCCTGCTTGAGGCGTTAAAGGAAGCTAATAAAGGGGAGAAAAAGTTGGGGTGGACAATGGAAATGAAAGAGGCTTTTGATGAATTGAAAGATGCAATATCAACTGCTCCGGTACTGGCATCCCCAGACTATGAGTGACCATTTTTTATATTTTCACATTGCGACTCAGCAGTAATGAAAGCAGTGTTGGCTCAAAAAACAAGCATGGGCTACAAACCAGTAGCATTTTACAGCGGCCACTTAGATCCTGTGATGTTAGGTCACTTCCCTTGCGAACAAGGTCTCGCCGCAGCTGCTTTTGCGGTAGAGAAAGCATCAGCAATCACCATGGGGTGCCCAACTACACTGTTTGTGGAACATGCACTATTTGCGATATTGAATAAACCTAAGTCCACCCTAACCACGCAAAGGGCATCAGGTTATGAGATCATCTTATCCAGAGCTGAACTATCAATTGTTAGATGTAGCACGGTCAACCCTGCAAGGTTCCTAGCAGAAGTAATTGAGGAGGGAGATTATGCCCACGACTGTACGCAAATAACTGAAATGTACTCATGTACTAGAAAGGTTGAAGAAAACGCACTAGAGGGAGGTGAGCTCCTGTTCATTGATGGGTCATCAACTATCGACCAAAGGGATGGTATAAGGAGGACTGGGGCAGCAGTGGTAAAAATGATGGAGGTACCGGTGTGTGTGGCAATGAGATGTGTACAACTACCACAGCATTATTCCGCTCAAGCAGCAGAATTAGTTGCACTGATCTTGGCGTTGAAGGAAAGCTTTGACAAACGAGTGACCATATATTCCGACAGCGCATATGTTACATCCACTGTCCACTCAGGGCTGTCCAAATGGAGAAGAAGAGGGTTTAGGAGAGCTGATGGCACTCCAGTGCAACATGCCCTCCTATTGGCTGAACTAATTGAAGCAATAAATGACCCCCAAGAATTAGCTTTGGTCAAATGCACCGCACACACCAATGGTGAAGACCACATCTCAAAAGGGAATGCAGCAGCAGACGCACATGCGAAGTATGCTGCATACTTTGGTGAGATATGGAACCCCCCAGGGTCACAGAGAGGGAGAGGGAGGGGAATGGCTAAGGAGATGTTGATAAGAGAAGGGTACACCCATCTCCCAGCCACACAGATTATGGAGCTACAAGCGGCTGCACCAATGGCCGAAAAAGAAATATGGCTAAAAAGAGGATGCACAATGTCACCAACTGACGCACTATGGCGCCAGGGTGACACTGGAAAGATTGTAATACCACTGGCACTATTGAACACCGCCCTGAGCCAAATACATTACCCAGCCCACACAGGCAAGGAAGTAGTTGCAGCACGAATTAGGGAAGACTGGTTCTGCCCCGAGTTAAATTCTCATGTGTCAAATTTTATCAGCAATTGTCTCACATGTCAACAGTTTACGGCCGGTCACACTCTGAAGGTGATAAGAGGTACTATACCCCGGCCAGAGGGACCTTTCCGGCATCTCCATATTGACTATGTTGATATGATCAACGTATGTCAAGGAAATAGGTATATGATTGTAGTAGTATGCCCATTCTCGAGGTGGATTGAAGCAGGGCCCAGTTCACACCCAGATGCATTTAGAGCAGCTAAATTCCTAGTGAAGGAGGTCTTCCCCAGGTGGGGAGTGTGCGAGGTACTGAGGTCAGACAATGGCCCACATTTCGCAAACGAAATGTTCCAGCACATCACATCCTTGCTGAACATCAAGCATAAATTTGCATGTGCATACCACCCACAGGCCAACGGTATATGTGAACGCCTGAATGGCCTATTAAAGGAGGCAATTGCAAAAATACAGCAAACAACAAAGAAGAGTTGGTTGTATTGCCTTCCATTAGCCCTATTTGAGCTAAGGAATAGACCAGGTTCCGACCACCACCTCACCCCTCACGAGGTGGTTACCGGACGTCAAATGCGCCTTCCCCTAACACCAACATCAAGAGCATTTACCAACCACGAGAGTACTGCAAGTGTCCTTGGTGATGAAATGTACCAATATGTGTCTTCTTTGATTACTAGTGTAGTGTTTGTGTCTCAACAGCTCGAGCGCACGCGGGGCGGGTCTAACAGCGATCAACAAGAAGACGTGGATAAAGAATTGGAAAAGGAAAGACTGTGCAAAGTTGCTAAAGGTGACCACGTACTACTTCGCAATTTCAACAGAAAGTGGAACAGTCCACGATTCACTGGCCCCCATTTGGTAGAGGAGGTATCAACGAGAGCAGTAAAGCTACAGGACAAACGTGCCTGGAACCACCTACACGACGTAAAGATCTACAAACTCCAGACCCGCCCCAGCGCCACCGACAGGGCCACTGGAAGAACAACAACAGCGTCACCAACAGAGGAAGAGACTTCTACCACAACTAACGGCCTAAGTGTCCCCATACCCAGCCACCCCCCAGATTCCCCAGGGACAACTATTAGAAAAGAAAGGGGTGATCCCCATACCGCTCACCCCATGGTTACACAATCAAAGGGTAAAGAGACTTCCGCCAGTTGAGCCCCAAACCCTCTGCCCATCGACCCCCTACCCACTGTAGTAATAACAGAACTGCAGGACATTGTTTTGCACATATACACATGTAAACACCTGAATGTTCTCTTTCTTTTCTCTGTCACATGCAGGTACAGCGTATTATTGTACTGTTAAGAAAGTAGATAACTAACCAATTCACTTCCCAGGAGTAGATGGTACCCTCAGACGATAATTACCTGGAAGAATTGTCACACCAATTTGTATATGAAGTAAAAAGGCCAACGTACATGAAAAGAAGGAGGGTACGTGTCTACTACATGGCATTCCTCTTGGCCATAGAACATTCAATGCCCCACCTCCAACCATACTTGCCTGCCCTAAGAGATAGATCGCTTAGATTGGCGTGGGAACAGCTCTTCGCCTGGGCACTGAATGACTACTTGATAGGGAGAGCTTAAAAAAACGACAACTAACATCAATAACAAGCATATTAAGAATTTTCAGGCGGCAACTGTAACGTCGCAAGAATAAGCTGCCAGACTGCAGCAAGGTAAGAGCAAAATGCCGGTGAAATTAGCATTTGTAATAAAATTGATAGGGATTTTAATGATCACCGGGTTCTTGGCTGCCTCTGTATGGCAGTACAGCTATGCTATCAATATTATTGCTGTACCCAAACCTAATACACCCCCACCCCCAGCTGCAACAGGTGTTATGTCAGGTGGTACTAGTAAAATCCCACACAAGGTAAATAGAGTTAAACGCAGCACATACTCAGATAATAAAGGCATTGACAACTATGTACAAGATTCAGCACCCATCTCAAACAACATATGGTATCAACACATGACCCACATAGGTAAGCAGACAACAGAAGACAGCTGCTACGTTTGCTCATTGATCCCATACGCCATGAGCGCTTCTCGAACATTTGTTGCCACAGAGATAGATGGAAAAATAGCACGATGTATAATATACCTGGCACTGTTCCAGACGAAAGGAAGATTTCAAGGGACAGTGGTGCATCTGGTGTGGAAAACACGAGACACATATCCATATGAAAACAACTTCCTCAAGACTTATTTGAGTTACCACAAGAGCAGTTTACATGCTGAAGGATTCAAATACATAACAAGTGGTCCTGAAAAAGGAGAAACAAAGAAAGTAACACTGCAGTACCTACCATGTGATTGGTACGCCACTGAAGTCCCTGGTAAAAACGGATGTTGGGAAAGACCACTGATGATAATAACAGGGAAGGTGTACATGGACAACAAATGGGACATAGGAGTGGTTGGCAGCAACATGGTAACAAGAGAAAATATTTCATCTATTGATGGACATAACCATAGATGTTGGATGACTTGGATCAAGTACGTACCCATGCTCACGTGGATGGAGAAGGATGAAGAACCAATAACAATACTGCCGCTAACTGCGCCTAAGGTATGCTACCAACATAAAGGAGAGGTGGATGTAGGATATAACACCAACTGTGAAAGCGTGATGGAGTTACCTGAGGGGGGAGCAGGAACAGCAGTAGTAATGGACCATTACTGGGCCTGTGGAGACAAGGCGTATCACACACTGCCCCCTTTGTGGAATGGTGTATGCACTATAGTACACGTTAATGTACCATCACTAGTGGTACCCCAGAAGCATGTGAATATGGCAAATTTCCCCAAGATGGATGAAGGGAACAAAAGGAAGAAGAGATCTGCACAGCCTCGGAAAGGGCCAGAGAACCGACGCAACGGCAACAACACTGTCCTCAACAGAAGGAAAAGACAAGGAGAACCTCTGACAGGAAATTACCTGTGGGGAAGGTCGGAAACAGCACTGACCTCAATTCCGCCGGAACACAGACTATTCAGCAGAGCAGCTATGTTCTTCTCCTCAATAATACATCCTGGACTGCAGGCCTACGCAAACGCAAAATGGCTCCAGATAACTAGGTGGGAACTAATGATGACAATTAACTCTACAGTAAATGGATTCAACGCAATAAAAGAGGAATTGCGAGCAGTAAGAATGGTTGCACTACAGAACAGATATGTACTGGACCTCCTCACAGCAATGGAAGGAGGAGTTTGCGCAAAGATAGGACAATCATGCTGCACATTCATTCCTGCTAACGATGCTGACAATGGTACACTCACGGAAGCAGTATCACAATTGGCCCAGATGCACTCAAAAATGATGGATGAAAGTAAAGGTGTGAAAAAGGATGAGAGCTGGCTTTCAATATTATGGTCATGGATGCCATCTTGGCTGTCAGATGGACTGAAGATTATAGTTGGATGTACTATTTTGGCTGGAGCTACACTGATCATAATAAGATTTTGGAAGGCCCAGAAGGCACGCACCACAGACAAGATGATCGAAATGGTTGGTATACACCTCTTGATGCCAACAGATGACGGCCAACACACAGGCACAATCATAAAAGAGAGAGAGAAGTTGCGCAACCAGATCATCACCAACCACCTGGACCCACCATCTGTGAAGCTCGAAAAACCAAGAAACCCAAGGAGCTACATAGGGAAATGGGTACACTGCACTCCTGGAGGAACCTGTGAATATATGTATTGGTCATTTGAAGACCATGTTAACCACTATGGACATTTGGGAGGAATAACTAAAATATGGAGAGTAAGAGGAGATAAAGAAAAGGATATGTTTGTGGTCGACAAGTCGACCAGAGGGGGGACTGAAGTGGGAGAATGGAAGACCAGGCTCCCGCCCTTCCCCTCTCGCGCTTGGCCTAGAGGATCACGGCCTAGACACCCGCCACGAGAGGAGTTTGCCTATCTACCAGACGACCAAATACCCTGGTACAGGAACATACGGATGTGCCCATCTACCTGCCCAGCAGCCCGCCCTGTCCATGCCGACACCTGCGGCACGGATCAACTCGACTAAACCTACACGTCGTTAGAGATGCCATGACGACCTAGCCAACGGTCAGCACACCTGTGCAAATATACACACCGGACACTCCCACACCAATCCACACGAAGAATATACTCAGTGCTATGACATAGGCGACAGACATACTCACGGACGTGCATCTTTATTATTTTCCACATAGGCTCTCAAAATGCAGAAACGCAAGACGCATCATGAACTTATCTAAAAAGGCTTGCTCACGCTTCTTCTAAGAACCATGTACCATAATGAAGAATATAACGGAGACACGATACTGAGGATAGAGCAATATGATACCGTAACCTAAAGCGCTCTGCATCAAACGGTTCCACCTATGCACCAGGCCCAAGTAGGCCGCAAGCAAAAGCTTCCATGAACATTGAATGAGCAAGAACTGGGTTGCTGACCCTGCAAAATGAGCCTGGCGAAAGCACACCGCCAAGGGCACGATGTTGCAATCTCGCACGCTGCAAGCCAACGCCAAGGTCGCACCTGCAAGATAAACCAGTAGGAAAAACAATATTAATTATGTTGAATTTTGCCTCAAACACGGTCCCACCTCACGTGACAAAGCCAAACCTGACAAGATGCCAAGCCCAGGAGGAAGGAGACGCCTGAATCCCACGTTTTCAAGACACAGGTAGATACAATTAAAAGACTCATTGGACATCTGCAGCAGTGGGAGTAGTCGACCTCCCAACACATGAATAAATCCTCACATTGTTTACACCTACCCATATTAAAACATTGTTGCAAATTACAGGTGCACCGCGAGCTGGGAACAGCGATAGTCCCAGACTGGGAGGCTCGCGAGCGGACCAATCAGAACATGGGGCTCTTATCACTGACGCCATTAACATTGACCAATCCTCAGAGGTCTTCATGTAACAATTTTCATGTATCAAATTGAAGGGACAGCCCAGTTATACCACCTGACTAACCCTCAACCACTAACACCGTTCTCTATATGTGCGCTATACTAACCCTACCACTCGAGTAACCAATCCAGAGTGGAGATAGGTTTTTTTGCTAAAACTTTCCAAGTGACGCAAGTAGCGCGTCATACTAAGGTAAAAAGGGCCTGCGAGCCCCATGATTGTGTGTGTGTCAGGACGGACGCGTACGCTCCTTGACCCATCCCTGCTGTTTTGTCTAATAAACAGCAGAGTCACCTTGCTTCTTGCGTGTGTCTCATACTCTATCTCTTTTGGGATATACGGGAGGAGTTGGGGCCTCCCTGCCCGGAGGTCTGCGGACGGCCCGGCCGACCCCGGCAGAATTTCCCCCCAACAGCGTCGTGCTGGAGCTGGCGAAGTGACGCGTGCAGGGCTGATGTACTTTCCAGGTCCGGAGATGAAATGGTTCCGGAATTAGGTGAGGAATTTGAAATAAGTTTGTTTTCTAACCTTGTCCTTTTCTTCTTCTTTATTCTAGGAGCTCCGGATTCGAGGCGAGCGTGGCAGAAGACTGGATGCTGGCTGCAGGCATGGTGAGCATCATGCTGCTGGATGCAGAATAACGCAAAGCATGTGCTGCTGTTCGGGTGTGGTTTAAATAGCCTCCAAAGTAGTTCCAGGTAAGAAGTTCCCTAGAGCCACGCCCGAGTAAAAAGAGTCCCCTTAACAAAATAGTCCCATCCAGGCCTCATGTAGGCTTGGACTCTTTTGCAGCATGGTCTGCATCAGGTAAGTAAAGTCTATGAGCCTGGCGCCTATGGCGCCAGGACTGATTTCTATGATGAGCCTGGCGCCTAAGGCGCCAGGAATGAACCTAGACAGCCCCTAGCCGGGGCTGCTGAGGTTTAAACAAATGTCTGGATGCCTGCTCCCGGAGCTCAGGGCCTTGGTCCTGATGCCCGGGGTTAGGCATCATGACACCAAGTGAATAACAAATGCAATCTTAACCTCAGCCACTGCTTTGCGATTGTATGGTATTGAGGTGTCTGGAGAACAGCGTTGTGAAAGACTTGCCACTTCACTGAGAGACCTGAGAGAGCGTTCACCTGACCAGGAGCGTATACTTGATCCTCGAGGTACAGCACGTTCAAACAGAGAAAATAAAGAAGCTCTGAAGCTGAACTGACAAAACTGTAACCCCCAGAATTCTTGGTCTCTGGTCTCAGAAATAATCTCCCAGGTCTTCCAGAAACTTGCTCTAGCTGAGGAGTCCCTCTAGCACCTAATGGAGTAAATCTACTGGGATGGAACACAAGGAGCTCTAGTTCCTTCAAGATGAAGACAGTGAGAGAGGAGATTTTCAACTACCATGACCTAAAAGCCTTCCAAGAGACCTGGTTAACCATGAAATTCAAGGTATACGGCTTTCAAAATTCGAGCAATTCGCACAAAGTCGGGAATAGGCAGACCGGCAGGGGTTCTGCTGTTTGCCCTAAGAAATTCCATCTTTAAAGACATTGAAGTAAAGAGTAATATGATTCCGGGGATCTTCCTTGTCAAAGCTACAAAATGAAATGGAGAGACTTATCAGAATATTGCAGTGATCACTGTCTTATTGGAATGCTACAGCCTCGTCACGCTCTGATTTCCACAAACCGTTGGCGGATGTCCTCAAGGAGATGAAACTGACCCATAAACTGGAAAATATCCTCCTAACTGGAGACCTCTATGCCCAATGCATCCAAATATCTGACACAAATGGTCTTCTCAAACTTCCTTCAAGGAAAGGGAAATGATGGACAAAGTTCCTGTCTGATTGGGACTTGATGATGGGCAAAGGTAACATCATGGGTGATGTTCCACCAGCGTAGACGTGGTCCAGGGGTAAAAAAAAGGTCCACGATTGACTACCTATTATTATCTAGGGGCCTGTTTAATTTCTGTGCAGACTTTCAGGTAAAAATTGTGGGTTCTTTGATCAGAGTATACTGGAGGGAATTCTCCTGATTGACAAGTCCGCCCTCGACAGGCTTTACACCTCAAGTGTCACAGTAAACAACAGGCTCAATATGCTGTCTAAGTTTGCTGTGGGGGTTGATGCTTGAATGAAGGGCTGACAGAATTTGTGAGATCCTGTACCGATGTTGAGTTGGACTGGCTATGTAATCCAGTGTCTTTCGTAGATTTTTTCTGGGATATTCATCCCCCGAGGATTGTAGGTGAGTTTCCGAAGCTCAATCACGTACACTCCTTTGATGAAGAAACCTTCCAAAGAAACAGAGTAATGAGGAGGGACTTAAGAAAGATAATCAGAGTGTTTGGAGGGAAATTCAAATGTGAACATGTAGATTGGTCGCTGGATTTCATCCAAGATACAATTGGGGATTTGATCAACAGATCCTCAGGGCCCAGGGCATCAGGGCCCAATGGGTTGACCAACCAGATATTTAAATCAGATACCCCACTGCGGTTGTATATTCTATACCATCTATTTACAGAAATGTTAGGGATGAAATCCATCCCAGAGTCATGGCGGGAGGCAATAATGATCACTATTTACAAGAACGGAGATCGGGCGGATCCGACAAACTATCATCCCATCTCCCTTCTTGATGCTGATAGTAAGATCTTTACAGGCCTAACACGGAGGGAGCTGGAAGCCTGGATTGAGTCGTCTGGAATCCTATAGAAAAACCAAATAGGGTTCCGTAGCGACCTGCCAACTACACTAAATGGCCTGCCAATTAGTACAGCTGCAAGCAAATATTTCCCAAAGGGCAGTTATCCTCTCTAAGGGGCTTGGGTGGACCTCTCTCAGGCATTCAATACAGTTAATAGAACACACCTCTGGGAAAAGTTAAGAAGTTGGGGATTGCCTTCCAGCTAACTAGCTACAATAGTAGAGCTTCATGAACGCTCCTATTTGAGGATAAGGCTGCACAGGCAGGGAAGCCTTTCTATAGGCATCCAGACTGAGTGCGGGGTCAGGTAGGGATGCATGCTAGCCTCCTGATTGTTCAACCTTTACCTGGCAGACTTGGATACAAAAGTGAGAAAATATGACCTGGTAAATCTGATGGTGGGATCGGTGTGTTTGAATAGGGTATCCTATGCTGATGACATAGTTCTGTTCGATAGCACCCCGGTCAGACTCCAACACTTTCTCGATGCGCTAGGAGAGTACGCCCTAGCAAATGGCCTAAAGATTAATCCATCCAATTCCAAAATTGGAATCTTTAAATGACTGGCAACAAGGGCTCCTGCCTTCACTTGGAGACTGGAAGGGGAGGTCATGCCAGTGGGACAATCAATAGTTACCTAGGTTTCAATCTGCACCCCTATCCACTAAAGTAGCACGCTAAGGGGACATTGGATGTGAAAGCCTTACAATTGGGCTATCAAATGAAGAAAATTAAATATGATTTCTGTAAATATCCAGCAATGCCATTAATACAATTGTACACTGAAAAGTCCATCCCAGTTTTGCTGTACGGAACTGATATTAGACCAATGTTAAATACAATAGACTGGGTAAGGTTAGAATGTAACATTTGGAAGAAGGTTCTCTCCCTCCCACTGTCCCTCCCTATGTGTTAGGTATAAACTAGCGTTACTGTCCCTTCTTTTCCATGCAGAATGGAGGACACTGTAAACCGTCAAGTTAATCTTGGTCCATGGCCTGACTCACTCTATGAGGAGATTAAAATTGAACTACAGGGCCACAGAAACCCGTTCTTAAATAAATTGGTAAAGCTGGCAGAGGGAATATTGAGGTCGCAGGAATGCACAATGCAGGACTTAGTGGAAAATCCATTGCAGGTTAAGAATTCCCTAAAAAAACAACAACACAGGATTAGAACTATTGCAGAAATGTGTAGTTAAAAGGTTCATCAATCCCTTTCTCTCCTGGATAACCCATGGGGGAATGCAATGGGTACCTGAAGCGTTCTCCTAGCTCCAGAGTTAGAGCAAACTTTTTCAGATTCTGATTAAACATACTGCCTACAAGACAGATTCTGTACATTAGACATAAGGACCATCTGTCCGATAATCTCTGTAAACGATTTGACGACCGGTGTGTTGAAAGTCTGAGACATGTTCTGATTGAGTGCGTGGGAACCAGGGAATTGAGAGACAGAGACAGAAGGCTCAAGAAATTCATAGGTGTCATCTACACTCATTTTGCACATGACACCCAGATCCACATACCCCTTTCGGGTGACTACCATAACGATACGGCCTTTGTGAATAAAATGTACCTAATCATTCAGGCATGGATGGCAGCCCATGGCCTATGCCTGAATGATGACATAACTACGATTCAGATTCTTGGAACTGTCGCCAACCTGAAAAAACTTAGCACCAACTACGCCGTCTTCAATATTGACGGGAATACTATTAAGGTTGTAAAGGAAGTAAAAACCTTAGGTTTGTACCTTGATTCTGCTTTAACCTTGAGTAGACACGTCAATACTATGGCATCGGCAACAGCTTTCACTTGCAAGCTAATCAGGGTATGTAGGCCGTAGCAAGCTGCATTATACTAGCCAACACCCTTATACTCTTGAAGCTGGACTACTGCAATGCCTTATACTTAGGTGCGAGTAAGTACATTGAGAACAAAATCCAAATCTTACAGAATAACGCCCTTAGAACGGCACTAAACATTCCAAATAGAGAGCAGATCTCAGAGTTGAGAAGACAAAACAACTGGCTGTCCATTAATGTCAGAATCTTGCTTAAAACAGTCTCCCTAACATACAAACGCCTCAACAATGCTGCACCACTCTACCTGGCGGAGAGAATAGTCAAGAAATCTACATCCCACCCCACTAGAACAGTCAACTGCTTTTGCCTAGTCATACCTAGATTCAAACAAAAAAAATCTGGAGGAAGTAGCTTCCCTGTCATGGCAGCACAGACTTGGAACGCACTCCCACATTCCTTGAGAGTGTACCAATCCTTCCACAATTTTAGGCGCAATACATCAAACTGGATGAGAACAAATGACAAGTGATTTCTATCGTCTTCGGATCATTCCTTGTACTTACTACTGTATTATGTAATATAGTTCTTACCCCGCTCATCACCACTTTATACATTTCTGTATTTAACATTGGTGTATGTAACATAGTGTCTTTGTCTTCTATCTGTCTTTGTATTCCCTATACATTCCAATTGTATCATGTGTATACCTTATTTTGCAATATCTGTAAACCTGAATCTTAAAGTAAACTTGTAACCTTGCGCCCAGATACCCGTGGGTTCGGTGCGCCATGGAAATAAAAAAATAAAAAAACAAACAATAAAAAAACAGGCTGTATAAATGGATCAATAATCCCTTATTCATCCTTTTAATACATTGCGTGTTAAAAAATAACATATATATGTATGTTTTTATTTTAGCTGTAGTTAGTCTTTATGGTAGCCGTGGATACAATGACAGTAATTACAGTAGTCATGGAAAACATGAACGTTATGGTATGCTATCTTGAGCAATGTTATGTCCTATAACCGTGGCTATGGAAACATATTCTTTAAAAACGATTTAGATATATATGTATGTGTTTGGTTGGTAGTCCCGAAACATTGTATTTTTAAATATATTGATTGTAGTATTTGTGCAAAATTACTGTAACACTTTAATGACTTTCTCTTCATGTACAATTATTATAAATGCAAACAATTTTTAAAAGTTAAATAATCATACAAACAACATTTTTTGTAAAACAATATTTATTTGGGGAAAGTGGTTGTGTGATTTATGGAATAAAAAAAAACGTTGCAATTCAAGGAAAATTCTTTAATTGCAGGGATGTTAAGATGAGAACCTATTGCAACAAAACCCTTGAAATTCCGGTAAAGACACCTTAACTTCACATCCCCTTTTGCTCCGCCTAATACCACAATATTGACATTGCAGATCACAACACTGATGACATCACTAATTACATTACAGCAGTAACCAGCACTAAGCATGGCCATGGTCAGTGCTTGGGCAAATATATTTTAACACATTATGGGCCAGTAGTCATTGTCTTCGGCCATGGACACTAACCATGGCCTTCGGCTGTGTCCACTGTATATTTTTAAACACTAACAGGCCACCAACCACAGCCTTTGGTCTTTACCAGTGGCTACGATCTTCAGCCGTGCCCTCTGTATATTATGTGCACTAACCAGCTGATAGCCATGGTCGTTAACACAATAATGGCCAGCGGCCACGGCCTTTGGCCTTGCCCACTATATATTCTAGCATATAAATGGGTCAAATAGCCATGGCCTTTGACCATGGCCAGTAGCTACATCCTTTCGCCATGCTCACTGTAAAATACTAACATGCCTCTAGCTGTGGCCTTCAGCCGTGACCAATGTATATGAAACAACACTAACCAGCCACTAGTCTCTTGCATTTTATACTATGAGCCTCATCACGAGTTGGGCGGTATTACCGCCGGTGCTATTAGCTCTACCGCCAAACCCCTTGGCGCTATTAGCGCCGGATCACAGGTTTGGCGGAGCGGTTAGTGCCCATCCCCATTGGGCCCATTCGGGAATTCCTCACTTCCCAATGGGCCCAATGGGGAAAATGTGCGCTATTACCACTGGTGGATTTACTGCTGCCGGTAATAGTGCCGAAAATCAGCAATTTTGCCACGGATTTCCCCCCAGCTCAGAGCTGGGGGGAAATCCGCCAAGGCCATGATCTGGCGGACCCTTAAATACGGCAGTAATAGCATTACCGCCGCATTTAAGGGTTACTGCCATACTCGCGATGAGACCATATGGCCCTCATTAGGACCCTGGCGCTAAGTTTTTAATAGCGCCGTAAAAGGCTGCAGCGCCGTTAAACACTTAGCGCCTTACTACGAGGTCCCTTTGCGGGACCCGACCTGAACGACTGGTCTAGACCAGCCGTTAAAGTAGGGATCCACAAAGGGACCTTGGTGCTAAGTACGGTACCGCAATTTGCGGTACTGTAGTGAGTGCCTTCCCCAGTCCCATTGAGCCCTATGGGGCAAAAATGGGAAAGGGCCAATGTTCAATGGGGAATTACCGCCCCACCAACCTTGGAATGGGGTGGTAATTCCCCATTGAACATTGGCAGACTCGTTACGATACCGGCACCAACCATGGTGCTAATAGCGCCATGGTTTAGCACCAGTATCGTAATGAGGGCCAATATCTTTAAAAATATGCGATTCGTTTGTATGGAAGATGATCCATAGTATCTTATGTATATCATTGCACTATACTGTGCTATGAACTCAAAATGAAAATGGCATTTGCTAAATCAAGGATAACAGCAGATTCTATTTGATGCACTTGGACTTTATGTACGCATATTTTTCCAATGTCATTTTTTAACGAATTCCGAAATGGGAAGGATTTGCCCTTTGACATAGCTATGGCACATTATTATATGCACTTGTTATGTATGTTAATCACTTGAATGTCACAAATTTGAGGATAAGCATTTTCACTTTATCACAGATTAAGCATACTTATATTATTTGCATTATATCTATAATTGTATGTGACGGTATGGCACTTTATTGTATGCATTTGCATTTTATGTATCTAATTTCCTTAGTTGACATGGATTTGAAAATAAACATTTGCACTTTATCATAAATCAACAAACTGGGCGCACTTGCGCACAATATCTACACGGTTATGTGAAGGTATGGTGTGAATGTTTCAATCATGTTGCAATTGAGACAATATTTTGCCTCCCATTCACATTATTTTTTTTTCATTATAATTGGCTTTTAAGGAGTACGAGTATTTATAAATCACACATATTATTGCATCATATTTTGTTGTGAATATGTAATGATGTACTTGCAATGTCAATAATAAATATTGCACTTTATTTGATGCGCTTGCACTTTCACCTAGCTGGTTGCAGATTTGAGAACCAATATTTGCATCCCATTGTATGAGACTATGGGCATCATTCCGAGATTTGTGGTAGTTATGGCACTATTTACGCCATGACTGCCACAAATAACGGGTCTGGCACCGGTGTTGTGCAATGGGGACTTACCGGTGTAGTCCGACCCTGGCGGGACCGGTAAGTTCTCATTGCACAAACCATTCCCCATTCCCATTTGAGCCCCCATAGAGCTCAAAGGAAATGGGGAGGGCGCTAATAACGGGCTCACAAATTGCAAGCCCGTTATTAGCGCCCTGGTCCCCTAGCGGGACCCGTAAGGGACGTGTGGTCGGACCACACGTTCCTTACGGTCCCTGCCAAGGGACCGTGGAATAGGGCTGTAAGGGATTACCGGCTCCGGTCTCCTTACCGGTGCCCGGTATCCCTTACCGCTCACCTTGGAGGACCCCCTATATCACAATTTTATTGCAATGGATGCAGGGTTGGCTTTTGTATTTTACAAGATGGCACTCCTATTATGAGAATTGTATGAACAATAGAAAAATAAAGAGGACCAAAAAACCTTATAAACTGTCGATATGGAAAACTCTGTATTATGATGAAGCCCAGGTTTTGGGTCAAAGGCGCTAATTGTTCAACCAATAAAGCTGTGATGTCAAGGACGGCCTTGGGTTTGGAGTATTTTATGTTAATGGAGTGCTACCACCCACATGAAGCTAGGGCTACATTTTGTTGGGGGATCAGTCGCGCAGAATGCTTTGCACCCATAACTGGTGGACATACATTCTGCATTCATTGGCTCACTGTGAGCATATCCGTCCATTACCGGTAACAGTTTGAAGATATGTAAACATATTTATTAATTTTCTTCTTTATTTTTTCTTCTTTATTTTTCCACACATGTTCAAATGGGAAAAAATATGCATATTTAGGAAATAAACCTACACATCCACAGAAGCATGGTAGACAAATGGCGCTGGATCCTGCACATCAACTCCAACTGCATTCTTACTTTGAAAAATGTCTATTTCTGTGACTGTTGAGTGCCTGGGAAGCTTCACTGTAGACATCTAAGCAGATTCAAATGGGATATCAGTTCACAGTTTTTTTTCAATTTTTATAAATAAATGCAGATAAAAACAGTATTGATTTCTGTCTGTATTTATGTGTACAAATCAGTAAAAATCTGTAAACAAGGAAACAGTGAGTGTTAATCCCTTTGTATGTATCTGCAACCCTTCAGTGGGACACCTTCCATCCGCCACTTTGCCTTCTATGAAATTCATCCCGCTCTGTTCTCTGCTCAACCTTTTCAATAACAACATTCCATTATCCATTCTGCATCCATTCTTCAAATAGGAACATGGTCTTGTTCGAAGCCCCTAAGCATTTATTTGTCCCATCATTCCCCTGAACACCTTCCTAGTGGTAGGGCCGCTTGGCTCTGGCAGTGCTTTGTAGGGTTGAGAATTTGGGACACTTTTCTTTCAACTCAAGGATGTTGATGTTGTGCGGACTGTGGGCCTGGATGTCTTGGCTCTCTTCTGCCTCAACCTAGTGCCTGACTGATGCTGCCTCTCTTTCCGGCCTAGCGGGCTGGCTTTCTGGTAAGCCTGCAGTTTGAATCTGCATGCCAGTAGACAGTGCTGGACTAGCCTGCTCATTAATATCACATTGGCCTGTGGCAGGCTGGAACAAAAGCAAAATTAATAGGCAGACAGATGCTGTAGTCAAGGCCTAAGTATTTTCAATAATTCATTATACGTCCAATATAGGCAGCAGCATGTTGAAACGAAAATGAGCGGATTTGGGTAGTTTAATCATCATGATAGTGTTACATCCAGTCCAGCAAATTAGGATTTACGTCCGTTTGTCAGTGGCATATCACAAACTGAGGGGCGAACCTGTAAGCTCTGCTGCAGGGGTTCAGAAGATTTGCGTGCTGCACCACAAACCTCCAAGCGGGCCTGGGCCATCTTGCCAGCACAATGAGCATGATGAGATGAGATGATCATGTTGCTGCAGTGGAACTGTGTGCTGCACAAGGTGAAATATGTAAGTATGTTTTTAATCAAACATCACATCTTTCACCTAGCGTTGAAACAGAGGGCCTGCGGCCTATCCCCCAGCATCCAAACATACCCGCCACCACTTTGCACAGCCAGTAACATGATTATGCATATGCCAAAGTAGAGACCAAAGCAGATTTTGTTTCTGGGGGGGGGGTGGGCTAGGGAAGGTAGCACCTTAGTGTGTACTGTCATTGTGAACAATTCAAGGTCAGTGGCAGCAGGTGAATATCTTTAGTAGAAGGGTGTTAACATTTCCCACAAATTAACAAACGTGACTGAGTCTTAAGTAATGTAGGGAGATGAGCCTCATGGAGCCTTAAGTAGTGTGATTACCCTCCAAGAGCGTTTCTAAAATAACGTGTTGAAATTGGAAATTGACATTTTACAGCACAATATTTGAGAAAAAGGTGGTAACAAGCCATGCAATTTATAATTGGTTCTCTGGTTAGCACATTAAAAAATCCAATAGATGTGCAATTGAGGGAAGCTCTACCAAAGGGCGTAACATGCAGAGTGAAGGGCATTGCCTTAAAGGGCTGGGGAGTGGCATGCCCAAACCAATCAATCAATAGTCCCTGCAAAGATGCATTTTAGGTCACTCAGCGCGGTCTCAGATGGTCTGGATTGTATGTCTTCTCTGCGTTATAATTGCATCTCCCTGGCCTAGTTTGCAAATACATTGCTGTCTGTAAATAAAGCACCATAACACTCATAAAATAAACAATACAATCTGTCAGGCAGGCTCATTTTGCTAAAGGTAGTAATTGCATGCACGTATTTGCTGTTTGATTCTCTGCACACAATGTTCAACTTAAACAAAACTGATTTTACTCTCTGCTTTGCAGATTACATTTACAATGGATACCTTTGAGATCATCCTGCAAATAGCTAGTGTTAAATGCAGGCAGATTCCATAAGAATCCATTAGATTTACGCCTGCATGAAAATATCATTCAAGCATACAACTGGGTGGTTTTGTAGGCAGAATAGGCATACAGTGGAGGAGACGTATCACCCTGACCGGTCTTGCAGTGCCCACAGAAGACTTTTAAAAGGCCTGAGAGTGGTAAGCAAGAGTAAAGCCTGGCGTAAGACTTTTAGGACTTATTTGCACAATTATTTGACTGCACCACAGCTTTTAAAATGAGCCCCAGTTAGTAAATTCTGTAATGTAATCACATGTGAGACAGGTCAGAGGGACAAGTAGCACCTTGCTTATTTGCATAAAATAAAAAGAACATTTAGGGGACATCAGAACGACCACACATTTTATGTTTGACAAACACCTCTGTCATAGTGATTTCAGATGAAACCCTGCTTGGCCCATAATGTACACTGGGTGCGGTGCACAATTCATTTTACATCACTCACCCCAACAGTAACATGTCTGCAAAAGTATCTATATATATATATGTATATATATATATATATATATCAACAAAAAGAGGAAAATGAACCGCACTCTCCGCAGTCAAATAGAACAGTGAATGCCCAAATTTCCGAACGGAAAAAGCACAGCGCACAACACTAGAAAGGTCACAAAACATTATTTAATGTTGCACAAAGAAATTATTTAAAATAAACAAAAAAATACAAAGTATGGCTGGAACAGTAGCAAAAAGAGAGGCAGGACGCCTGTCAGAACGGCCCGCACACAACGCGTTTCACACTCGACTGAGTGCTTGGTCACGTGAAAAAACAAGGGACTAAAACATCTTAATAGTTGTTGCCAGTATAGTCCTTTAACTATGTCTATGGAACTCAGAAAAGTGCCTAGGCAGATGGAAAGAGCAGCGGCCATGATGGAATGAAATGCCATGATGAAACACCAGAACTCGAACAGCACATAAACAAATGAAAGCGCTGCAAGCAGGGTCATAGAAACAGCAAAATAATGGAGCTCTAATGTGCACATTCCATGACAGGCAACACTGCAGTTCCAATGTCAGTAGTAATAGTCAAGCAGTTTTCATAGAGACACGTAATTTCGAGTGGAGGCACAATGTATTAAATAGCCACATGAGAAGATGAATCGCATAAATCTTAATCCTCCTTAAAAAGGGTATAAAATTCTAATTCCATATAACTGGAGATAAAGTGCATATGCAAGATGTTATAGCAGCAAAATAAAGGTGCAAACAATGCAAAGTGCATACACAGGCAATAATAGCAGCAAGGTAATGTGCAAATTGGATTGCAGTTATAGCAGCAAAATAGAGATGCAAACAATGCAAAGTGCATACACAGGCAATAATAGCAGCAAGGTAATGTGCAAATTAGAGTGCAAAATAATGCAAAATGCATACACACACAATAATAGCAGCAAGGTAATGTGCAAAAATGCAAAGCCACGGTCACAGTAAAATTGTATATACAGAAAGAAATTTTCAACATTCTGGCTGATGGAATCAAATGCGATTGCATACATTTGTATCAGTATAATGAAGCACAAATGCAATGGTTGAAAGATAAAAATCTATAAAAATGCATGATATAATAATCTGGCCCCATTAAAAGATGAAATAAAGTGCAAGTGCATAACAGTATAATACTGTGCAAATATGTCAGGCCTAAATGCCGGAATCAATGGTAGCAAAAAATGCAGAATGTCATCATCATTAAAAAATATCTAACAGCCTCAATACTATGCAATTATACGGGAGCCAGAGTGATAGCAATGAATACACATAAAATGACAAAGTCCATGGCTAACCAATTAAGAGGAAAATATGTAAACACATTATTTTTGCCTAAAGATCAGGAATCTAACATGGGCTATAAGGATAAGGATTAACTACTATTAGCCAATATCAAAAATAGTAGTTAGTACTAGTGCAGAACTCAAAAGCCATAATCCACTGCAGGACTACAGACACAAGGAAGGCCGTGTTACATAGACAAGAAAAATAAAATAAAAGAAAAATAAACAAGGACAATAAAGAGCTCAAGTCCCTAAGGGTCGTGCTACAGCAAAAAATAAAATAGTTGAACATAGACAATATGAAGACTAAAACACCGATGAAATAAGGTGTAAAATAGTACAGACAGGCCAAGGATGTAATGTATTAGGAGAAAGAGTTACCAACAAAGAAAGCCTATGCCAAAAAACAACTGCAAAAGGAGAGATGACACAGACATACACCATAACTTCCAAATTTAAGTCCCCAAGAATGTATAAAGCTCCTCATCAAGGTTATGTCCATGGGGAAACTTGGTATCAAGATCCAAGATAAAACGTGTTTCCAGTTGTCTCAATTTTAGGACGTGGTCTCCACCCCTAGGATGGATAGGAATATGTGCAACCGCAAAGAATGTAAGCAAATTAACATCATTCTCGTGCTCCTGCTGAAAGTGTTTGGCCATGGGGTACGCGGGATCCAAGTTTTTGATGGCCCTGAGATGATGGAGAATTCTGAGCTTGAGCTTGCAGGTAGTGCTCCCCACGTACCACTTCTTACATGGACACAAAAGGACTTTTTGGCATCTTTGGCTCTTGACTATGTGGTTTGGGCTGTCCTACATAAGCTTCCACGGAAGTGCTTGTGCAGGCACTGGTCCAATAATAAGGATAAGTGTTGGGTGAGTACTGGAGGGGGGGTTACAACACCCTTTAATACCCTGGCAGTCGTACCAATGCCCTTCAGACTCTCACATGATTCCAATCACCCACAGGTGGCAGGGAGTCACGCTTCAAACTGTTCTCCTGGCCCAAAGGCTACGCCATCCTTTAGCTTTCTTTCCATCTATCTTTTTTCTTCCCTTATTTTAATGGCCAGGAGGAAAGGTCAGAGGCAACACGATTGTCTTGGAAGCAAGACAACACAGAGCTTCACTGGTTCAAATTTCCAGTCTTGCGCTTAGAAGCTATTCTCCAGCGTTAAGTGCAATATAAAAGATATAGATTTTGTTGTTGCATTTAATAAAAGAATAAAAGAGATACAAGGAGGGCTGTGATCGATACTTCCCTAATCACCGGCCAGCGGTGAGCTACTACTCAGAAAGGTCAAGCTTACTTGATCATATACTGTTTACAGGGTCCATTTACTCTTAGTGTGTGCTACAATGTGACCACACACTGGCCATCGTCATCCACTCCAGCACAGGCCCATCAGAGTATTCACTTTCATGGAAGAGTCGTTCACACCACGCGGCCAACATTTTCATGAGATGTCATGCATTCGGCATGCACCAACATTCATGTATGGCAGGCAAGACAAGGCATAGAGCAAACACAGGCATAGATAAACAAGGGTGATGGAGACTAAAGTAGAAGGAGTGAAAGGGAGGAAAGCAAAGCACTGATACATGATGGTGTCTGATATGAACAGCCAGGCCCCCTGCATTATCGTTAGTTAAGTGCAATAGTGGCCCACCTACTCATTTCCTCCTAGAATATGAGCTGATCTGGATTGACCCTACTGGGCTAAGTGGCAATAATCAATGGAGCAAATTCACAAATAATGTGCTAAATTATTGCGGGATGGAGCAATTCGATACTCAAAAGAAGCAACGATAAGTAACACTCGTTCCTCCTAGTAAATCAGGAATAGGTCAGAGTTACTCAAAGTTACTTCCTTTGTGAAATGAATAGCCCTTGGCAGGAGTATTCCTAATAACCTATTTTCTTTAAATCGGCACCAAAGGGGCTGATTCATGGAATTTGTGCGCTGAAAAACAGGGATTTGGCGCATTCTGCCCGCAAATCGAGATTCATGGAATTTGCGCGCCGAAAAATATGGATTTGTGCGCCATTCTGCCCGCAATCGAATTCCATGAAACAGCCAGTCTTTATTGCATTTATTAACATTATTTTTATTTAAACTTATCTTCTGCATTATTCGTCTTTCATTTTGACAATGTTATATGGATTAGTCTACAGATCACCATCATGCAACAATCGCAGAATTAGATGTATGACTAAATAAGACAGCGCTGTCCTCTGTAGTCAAAATGATAAGACTTGCATGGAAATATTCTGCATTTCCGTGTCCACGTGTGTGCAATAATAATACGACTCTTCAATTGTATTCCCAACATAGTTGAAGTCTTGGCTGCATCAGGTCACTTCCAAAGTCTGCTTGAGTGGTATTTCTCAGTATTCTATGCTTTAGTGCTGCCTTTCAATGTCTGTGCCAGACCACTAGAGCATGTCACGCAGAGGTATGGAGTGCCCTGTCATTAGCTCGCTGACAGCACTCAAATATGGTCCCAATTACACAAACTTCAGGGGGTGCAGTCTTAGCTCGCTCCTTTGCCTGTCAAAAATAGCCAGCTGAGTGAGGATAATTAGCTGACACGTTGCTGGTAAGAGCATGCACTCGAAGTGGGCCGAATCACCATTCATTGATTAATGATACAGTCCCTGCGCCTGTCATTAAGAATAGTATCCTCGGTGAAAGTATATACCAATTACTGGTTTGTGAAAGATGTCTTCGAAAACCGTAACTTAAATCTCAGTGCTGTATAACTAACACCTTTTCTTCATCAAACACGGTTTTTGTTGGTTCTTTTAAATGATTTAATCTTAAAGCCAGTAATTTGCAATGCATTTGGGCAGATGGGGAGCAGGTGCAAGTGGATCTAGGTCACCTGGCCTAAGCCCCACCCACCTGGTGCCTTCCTGCCTGCCACTCTTTTTCACCACTTAGCAAGCCCTGCCCACCTGGTGCCTTCCTGCTTGACGATCCTGTCCACCACTTAGCAAGTCCCGCCCACCTGGTGCCTTCCTGCTTGCCGCTCTTTTTCACCACTTAGTAAGCCCCGCCCACCTGGCGCCTTCCTGCTTGCCGCTCTGTTTCCCTACCTAAGAAGCCCTCCAACCTCTTTTCCTTTGCAGATCGGAAGCAGGTGCATGTGGATCTAGGTCACCCGGCTTAAGCCCCGCCCACCTGGTGCCTTCCTGCCTGCCGCTCTTTTTTACCACTTAGCAAGCCCCGCCCACCTGGTGCCTTCCTGCTTCCCGCTCTTTTTCACCACTTAGCAAGCCACGCCCACCTGGTGCCTTCCTGCTTGCCGCTCTGTTTCCCTACTTAAGGAGCCCTCCAGCTTCTTTTCCTTTGCAGATGGGGAGCAGGTGCAAGTGGATCCAGGTCACCTGGCCTAAGCCCCGCCCACCTGGTACCTTCCTGCCTGCTGCTCTTTTTCACCACTTAGCAAGCCCCGCCCACCTGGTGCCTTCCTTCACCATCACTGTCTTGTGGCCAATGCTGGATTTGACTATTATAGACTTTATTCATTCACGGTGTGTCACTCTTTCTCAACTCTCATGCTGGACTTCCTTTGCATCTTGTACTCATGGTGGCCCTGAATCATGCTGGTCCCATCTTCATCTTGTATCCTGGCTTGCAACATTATGTATTACTACTGACTTCTGCAATTGTATTCGCTCTCCACTCTTGCTTCTCCACTCTTTTTGACTGCTTACTCTCTTTTCTCCCCTCCTTTCCCTTCTCACTTTTCCTATCTCCTCCCCTTACTTTCTTCTATGCACTTACTCTATCAGAATTGTCCCTGGACCTAATATTAAAGCAACCTCGTCTGTTTCCTCCACCCTCCCATTACTGTTTTTTTCCTCCCCACCACCCCTCCAGCACTATCTGAAATGTTGTCAGGCCTAGTATGATAGTTGCTTGTTTTGTTCCTCCCCTCCCTTTCTGCACCCCTCTCCCTCACCTTTTGTTTTTCTCCGGCTCTACCAGAAATGTCATCAGGCCTAGTACGGTAGTCGCCTGTCTGTTTCCATTTCCTTCCCACTCTCCCCCTCCCTTCCTTATCTATGTCTTAGCTCTTGCACTATCTGAAATGTCATCAGGCCGAGTACGATAGTTAATTTCACATCCTTACTGTTCATGGCCTGTAAGAATGTGGTTGTATTTTCCCTTGTTCCCTCCCTTGGCTTGAAGCACTTTGAAACACATTGTGTATAGGCGCTATATAAATAAACAATAATATCATATCATATCATTTAATAAATAGACATAGGGATTCCCAAAGGTAACAGTCAAAGTAGAACCTACATCCTGGAGTGTACAGTACAGTATACAATACAGTGACATTTTTGTTTGAGCCTTTTCTATTCTAAAAATACTTGCATTGCAAAGTGTTCAAACTGGATAAGAAGCGGGGAGTTTTTTTGTAAACCTCACAGTGTTCATAGAGAGTTTTCAATCTATAAACGTGCAGAAAAGTGTGTGTCTGTAGTTCAAGCCAACTGTGGACATCAATTGGAACTGCATAAACCTATGGGAAGTGATGCTTTAGGCGGAAGTCTATGAGACATGACAGGTTTTTCATTTGTAAACGACAAATATTATCAATACCACTCGCAGAGAAGTTTGCTCAGAAATGTTTTTGCCCAATCGTTCAGACATGTATATTTGAGCATACATCGATGGATCATAAAATAAATTCCAATGCATTTTACCTTCGTTTTTTCTCACATTTACACATGCAAAACTGACGGCTCAGGTACCGCCTTCTTGTGCTAAACTTAGCTGTTGATCCAGCGCCCTAAGTTCAAGTGCCCTCGCGGCAGTAATTCAGATCAGCCGCCCCTCAAGCTGACATCACTAGACGGTTACGCCCCTTTTACAACACCATGCATGTCTTATGTCAACGTCCTCTGTGCGCAATCTATTGATGTGTCTCCACGGAAATGGCAACACGCCTCTTTCCACAACAAGTATAAACAAACCCTTTCTGATCAGACAACATTGTAGTTTCTTTTTCCTTCGTGTTAGTCTATTTCATTCTGAGCCTCGCTGACTTATTTATGCTCTGTTCAGCTATCTACCAAGTATGACATACTGAGAACACTACCTAAAATAAATTAACTTGGTAATCATTTTTTAAAAAAAAAATGTTTATGTTATATACAAATCTCTTTACCAAACCATATTAAAATTCTATATTTGCATGGGTTATTTTTGAAATGTATCAATGTGAAATTTCAAAGCTTGTGCCTATTATTCTTGTCTTTGCACTATGAGTTTTTGTAACATGGCTGTTTTCTCTTGTATTTTAATGTAAAACGTAATTGCGTTGCTGTATACAAACAAAAGCCTTTTTATTTTTTTCACTGTTGATTTTATACTTCTTCAATATGCAGGCACTATGGCAACAATTCAGCCCTAACTATACAAGCCCAAATATTAAGAGGAGGAAATGGTGGAAAGAGAAAGAAGCCGTAATGATTGGGAATCAGATAAAAAAGTAATGACGATCAATCAGTTTAGATTGATCCCCAGTCACATGGAAAACGATTCCACCTGGTGTACCTGCCATCTTTGTGAGGTTATGCCAACTTTGGGAGAGAACTGCTGTTGCAGAGAAAACTCTGGCTGCTTGGCCTACATAGTCGAAGAAGACACACCACCACTATAGGTTACCCAGATGCATGAGTTGTGCCTTACACTATCTGTGTTTAAAATGATAATGGTCCTTATGCATGAACTTCGAGCAACAGTAGCCCCTAATAATCCTGGTAATGAGCATGTTTCCTCTTTGTACATTGCATATTTGACAACCGAGACCGGTAACATTTTATGTTGTTCCACTACATTATTATAACTTGGATGGATCACTATTGAAAGAATTTTTCTGGCATTTGAAAAAATGTCTTGTTCTAATCTGAAGCCAAAGTATTCAACATTATAATGAATGACCAAACAATTACATTTCTTTCACTTTAAAGTTAAAAACCATATTTCCCTATGTTCCAAACTCGTTTTTACTGGAATGGGAGTTCACATTTCTAATTCATCCCTACTTAAAAACAAAAGTACTGTCAGTAATTTGCTCGAAAAAAAGAAACTTTTTTTTAGCATAACAATGCTTTATATTTTAGAAGACAGTGCACACAAAATACGTACAATTATTGGATTCATTCAAGTAAACTAATTATGTATCTCTTACACAAATGTGACTATCGAGTATTTATATGGTGGATTCTGCGTTCGACGAGTAATACCCTCTTGTGTGGTTTGAGCCATTTTTGAGAAATTCCTCAGTGACTGCAGACAATACAATTGATTTATACAGATAGTACCTCAACCACAGCACTGCCAAACTACATTTAAAACATGTGGTATTATGAAAAGTTATTAGAACTAAATTGTAGGTCACAAACACATCCAAACATCTAATATGTATAAATGGATGCAACATCAAGACGATCATGAAAGATCTATGTCCTTAAAAATGTTTTCTGGCACATTGTGCTCACCTCATCCACATCCATCCCTCTGTGGGCAGTTCCCACCTGTAACTGTGCACTCGCAAGTAGTCTGGGCCGACTGGAACTAACAGGTGCCAAATACCATGTACACCTCAAAGGGTTCTTTCGCATGGGGACCATTGGCCACATGGCCACCCCAGACAAATGTCTCCAAACTCCTCTCTGAAGACCCTGTCCCCGCAATCAACATATGTATATGTCCTTTGACTGTTCCTGGCCTATTACCCGACCCTCATTCACATCCATCCCACCTTTGGTATCAATGACAGTTCATACCTGCGGCCGTGCGATTGCAAGGGGGCCACCATGGTGGGAACTAACAAGATGCCAAATACCATGTATACCTCAAAGTGTTCTTTCACATCTGGACCATTGGCCACAGGGCCACGCTAGACATGGCCTCTCCAAACTCCCCTTTGAAGACCCCATACCCACAATCAACATATGTATGTGTCCTTTGACTATTCTGGGACTATTACACTCCCCTCATCCACATCCATCCCCCCCTCTCGTTTCAATGGCAGTTCGCAGCTGTGGCTGGGCGCTCGCTTGGGGGCTGTACTGGCATGTACTGACAAGGTACCAAATACCATGTACATCTCAAAGGATTCTTTTGAATGCAGATCATTGGCCACATGGCCACCCCAGACCAGGTGTCCCCAAACTTCCATTTGAAGACACTGTCCTGCAATCAACATAAGTATGTGTCCTTTCACAATGTTCCAATCATGGAAAAGTCTTTTATAATTATAATTCTATATACATATTTGTTTAATTTAAAAACAAGTGTTAAAGATCATGGTAAAATGTTCATTCTGAGAAACAGAACATTGAACGAAAGCAATGAATTCACAAAATTGAATCTTTACATTGCATTTGTTCCAATATATCTTGCACACAGTACATGCATTAGCAAGAAAATAACTATTAGTTGTGCGGTTTATAGTAATCAAGCATTATGACAGGACTGAAGTTGAGGGGACACGAGTGTGGACAGAGTGGCCCCACTGTTTTCAGGACCCTCCCCACTTTTTCTGGCAGCACCTTCATTGCTAATTTCTGGTGAAACAACATTCAATTGGTATTTTAATGAGTCCATGCATTTAACATATGTATGTGTTCTTTGACTATGTTCTGGGCCTATTAAGCTCCCCTCACCCACATCCATCCCCCCTCCAGTATCAATGTCAGTTTGCACCTGTGACTGTGCACTCGCAAGGGGGCTGCACTGGCGGGAAGTAACAAAGTACCGAATACCGTGTACACCTGAAAGTGTTCGTTCGCACGCAGACCATTGGCCACATGACCACCCCAGGCACAGTGGCCCTCATTACGAGCTTGGCGGTCTGGATGTTACGGTGCTGGTAGCAACATCCCGGCAGCCTTTCAGGACCGCCAAACTGTAAGTATGTCAGTAGGAGCACAGAATTCCCGGCAGGCCTGACATGCTAGTAGGCTAGTAGGGGCCTGAAGCTCCTGAGAGTTCAGGCCCCTACCAGCATGTTTTTCCCTGAAGCACCAGCACTGTTAATAAAGGTGCAGTGCTTCAGTTTTCCCATTCCCATGGAGTCCAATACCACTGCTTATGATATCACGGCAGCACCCGGATGTCAGGAGGCAGAAGCATTGTTACAGGGTTGGTGTCAACCTGTTGGCTACCGTCAGGTTGTACCACCAACCTCATAATGAGGCCCAGTGCCTCCAAATTCCCCTTTGATGACTCTGTCCCTGTAAACAACATATGTATGTGTCATTTGACTATGTTCCGGGCCTATTATGCTCCCCTTGTCCAAATCCATCCTCCCTCCAGTATCAATGGCATTTTGCACCTGTGGCCAACGCAAGGGGTCTGCACTCATTGGGAACAAACACATCAAATATTCACATAGAGGCTGGATGGGTGGGAACAAACACGTTAAACATTCATATACACACCCACTTTTCTAAGCATTTATAAACACCTTGAAAGTTAGCAAGAAAACATCACTGCAATCTTCAACGGATAGTGTCATCTATCCACTTTTTACATTGTTTGCTGAACAGGGTATCTGTTTTTCCAAGTAGTGGTTAGTCAACTATTGGTATCTCGAGTGTGATCGTTTTCACCTCGGTAATTGTCTGTTGCTTTTTACATCACATTCCCATTTTAATTTATCTCAAAAACTTCACCATTATCAACCTTTCCATGTATGTATTTTTATCTCTGGAATTAGCACATCGCATGACAGTGTATTGTTTTCAAATGTAATATTTTGTTATCCCTAGTTTAAATGCATATTTTCTTTAGGTGGCTCAAAGGTTGTTCAATGTACCACTTATACGTTTCTTCTTGTTTTGGATGAATCATTTTTGAGTAATTTGATCACCATGAATGTAAGACTAGGTTACAGGGCATTTTTTAAAGTCTAAAAAAAGTGTATTATCAAAGCTATGCTTAACAGACTGGAAAATCAAACAATGCCTTCATGCATTGTTTATGGGTTCCTTCATATCAGCCATGTTAAATTGCCTGGTACAGTGCTGTATGCTTTCAAAAAGGATTTGACATTAATACGAACATGCTTGTTGAACTATGGGTTTCCAGTGTCTGAGATTGAAAGCAGAGCCAGGGATGTCTTGGAGGACATGAGAGGCAATCGATTCCTTGTCTGGAGCATACACCTCTCAGAAGATATGTACGAACCATCAAAGTACACTAAAAAGCATTGCCCCAGACTCCTTCACATATTACTTCCCAATGCAGTTCCAACGGAATTTCAGCACACGCTGACTCGGGTGAGTAGTGGATGAAATATTTATGTTTGATCATATGTACACAATTGGTCTGTATACATATGTTGTGTAAATGATCACATAATTTATTGAAGTAGTGTGTCAAAAGGTAACACAATGAAAGGTTTGGAGTTTTCTTTGTGGAATATTTGTATCGATATTTGATTGCACAGTTTCCCTTGCCACACAATGTACAGTAGTTTTTAAATGTTTCACTTTAAACTACTTTGTGTATCCCTACTTTAGAGTGTATGAAATGCTCTACATTTTAATACTAATGTTCGTTTTCTATTGAACTCTGTTATGAATATATACATTGAAAAAAGGACTGCAATTCAACTTCAATAACCTTTCCACCACTCCCCTTTGAAGTAATTGTGTTTTACTGTTCCTTCAAATGTGACCGCACAATACATTGATATGGTCAAGTTCAACTTTAAACATATTGTCCATTGTTATTTAAACTATTATCTATTGATATAAATTGGCATGTTGGATCATATCACAATATCTACTATCGTTTGCATAACATGTTTTTTACTATATTTCTCTTACATCTCTATTATAACAACAATTATTTTGATACTGGTGGATGCAGGTACTTAGAAAATGTACTGTTCATCTATTGCAACCACTCATTAGGATGAGGTGTGAGCCTTGAGAATGTATTGAATGATATTACTAATTGTTGATTAATAATATTTTCTTTAAAATTAATAGGAAAAGTTATAATTTATATAGAATTTGTAATCATTTCGGAAAAAAAATTGCAAAGCATTCAATCAACCTTGTTGTGTCAATCGCCCACACATGCAACATTTACAGTAATCCATCACAAAAACTTAGATTGTAAAAGGTAAAAGAATGACTTGGAATCTTTCACTCTCTGAATGATCTGTGCATCTGTTAATAAACCTTTGCTGCCTAATTAAAGCTAGCTCAAAAGGTAAAACGAACATTAAAACTTGACATACTTTAAGCAGCAACAATTTATTCACTTTGTTTTGCAAGATGATCTCACACCAATTTCCTGTAACATCATTGAAGCTTATTAAGTACAATTTGAAATCTTAAAAAAAAGTTACATCTACACAGTGTCAACTTTATCTAATTAAGAATGTATATTTATAAAAGTGTTCACTCAAAAATGTCTTCCATCGATTTACCATCACTGATTTCAATGTTTAACTGATGTTGGAAACTCGACAATCATAAAAAAAAAACAAGAAGTACTTTTGGAGAACAAAGATTTTCACATCAAATTGTTATTGCTATTAAACTATTTATGTTGAATTTGTTATGTACAAGCAATGCACTACGGAAACACTTGAGAATGAAGAGACAAATGGACCCAAGTTGTACATATATATTTGTAAAAGATCCATTGTCATCCATTTTTGTACACATGTACATGTACATGTTTATCTTGAAATGGAATAGTTAAGTGCTTGGTTTATACATTTGCAAAATGCTCTTTTTCAACTGGGTGTTTAAGTTGGCAAATCAAGATTGACTGTATTAAGGCACACTATGAAAACTATTGTAAGTAACAAATTTTTTTTTAAAGGGGTTGTTTAGAAGTTATTTATTTGATATTACATTTTGAGGTTGTAATTCATTACATGACCTCCGGTAGTGGCCATGTAGTTAGGGATGAGTTGCTAAATCCATACAAAGAGCACCTTTTGAGCGGCTTATAACTTTGCTCTCCGTGGATGAATCCTCACCAAACATTTCAAAAAAGTATATGCCCCACTCTGAATACTTTCGCAAAGTTTGGTCAGGTTTGGTGCAGGGGGGGCAAAGTTATAGAAGTTATAGGGGGGGTCACAAAATTTCTTTTTTCCCATAGGCTGAATGGAGAAACCATTTCTGTCATGCCAACAGCCCAAATCGCTGGATGGATTTCCACCAGATTTGCGGCAGGAGCAGCAGCTTGGTCCTGAAAGCGTGTTTTCGTAAATTTGGTGAAAATCCGTCCAGTAGTATTTTTTAAAACAACCAAAAAGTAGGACTAAAAGAATTAGTGATATCTATGTCCGCCCCGCGGACATGCAACGTGTTCGCTGACTGGCTTGGATGAAGCGTGAGGTGCGTCACATTGTTTCGATGCGCCCTCCATATTAGATCAGCGGACAGTGAGTAGATGTGTGTTAGTTTGCTTGTTAGATTGTGTTTAGAATGTTGGTATACAAGACTGTAGGCATTTTGGGTTCTATTTATTGGTGAGGTGTTCTTTTGAAAGGTTGTGTAGTGTTGCAGTGTTTGAGAGTTCAATCATTATATACTTACTGTTTCCTTTGTTGAGGCTGTATGTAGAGTTTTGGCAGGCCATGCAGTCAAGATTGTGGGGTTTGGCAACAAGCACTGCAGCATAAGATACCCATGGAAGCCAACATTTTGGATTGTGGTCTGTGGTCAGGTGTTTGCTTGAATGGGTGTTTTATGCTGTGGTGTTTGTGAGTCCAATTGTTATATACTGTTTGACTTGTTGTGGTTCTATGCAGTTCTTTCATCAGATGAGTAATTGGAGCAGACATTCTTTTTCAATCTCTGTGATAAAAGAAAAGATCACATGTTAGTGTAGGTAGTTTATAATGAGTTATTGCATTGCATAGTAGACATTTCTGTATTTTGTCAACCCTCATAGTTAGTACTTTAGAAGTACTATAGTTCAAAACAGTGTGCTGTGCAATTTGCTCAGTACCTGTGTTTGTTTATTAAATTATTCGGTCTGTGGGAAAAAATCCATGCTGGATTTAAAAAATAAAATGTTCTTCTTTGTGGTACAATATATTAATTTCATTGATTTCAGTAGAAGGAATTGAATAGGTATATGTTTTTTTATTTGGAAGTGGTGGTAGTATTGTTGCAATTGGATTTCAGTTGGTGTATTCTATTTGTTTATTTCTTTTTCCATTTTCCTATCTGTGGTTTGTTGTAGTTTTTAGGGCAGTTATATACTTGTTGGCTTAAACTGTTTATTTTGTATTACATTTTAGTGGTATTCATTTATCTGTTTGCTTGTTGCAGAATTTTGGGGCAGTTAGATACCTGCTGGCATATTCTAACTGTTCATAGTTTTGAAGCTGAAGTTTTGTTTATGTTCATGCACAGATTAGATATACAATTTTGGTTTTAAGAATATTAAGTAAGCTTTTAAAAGTTTTGCTGGTAATCTCTGTTTTAGAGTAATGGTAGTATCATTACATTCAAACCATTCACATTTCTTTTTTATATATGCAGTGTAGTGACCTGCATTGGTTGTGATTCCTGCATGATACTTGACCATGTGTGAATCCAGTCAGCATGCAGTTGTTTTTGGTACCATTTGCATTGTAAGGTAAAAGCATTACTATTATGTATTTACTGTGTGTCTGTATTTGTAAGGTGGAGCGATTATCTGAATTGCAGGTAGTACATAATCTGCTATGGTTTGCATTTTGTACAAGTTGCTGAAATGGAATGGGTTCACAGTTAGGTATGGATACATATACAAAGTGTTCATTAGGAACTTCTACTTGTACTGCATGGCTGCAAAAAGTGCATGTGTGCTTCCACATGTATGAAATCTAGAAGATTTCATTTATAGGTATGCTTTAGTTTTCTAGCACTTATAGTAAGTACATTAGACATTCTTGTAGATCTTCTGGTGAGTTTATAGTGAATTTGACCATTCCAGCACAGTAGTCCAATTCCTTCCTTATTCCAGAAAAGTGTTGTCAGGATTGTTGGTTGCATTTCTATGAAGGACTAACATTTGCACAATTGGTCTGTACCGTGTAAGTAAATGTTGACAATAATTGGTGGCAATTGGAATAGAATATTTATTGCTACATTTGCGCAGCAATTTACACCAGTTGTATTTGAAAATTTGAATGGACCTGACAGTTATGTGTCCAAATCATTTGTTCGGAGTGTGCGTTGCTTCTTTGAAGAGGTTGTTGAGTTACCTTGAGCAGTAGATTCTTCTTTGGTTTTGGTCCTTGATGAAGTATTAGCTTCTTTTAATTTCTTTGGAGGAATTGCTGTGAGATGCTGCATCGTTTCAGTCTGAAGTAGTTTTTTTTTTTACCACGGTTCGCTTTTTGTGGAACAGGATAGGTTTTCAGATTGGGGTTGTAGAGGGAACGTAGTCTATTGTATTCTAGAATGCAAGCAATAGCAGCATTTACTTTACTTGCATCAAAGCTGATTAGAAATAGTCTGTCAAGCGTATGTAAGCGTGATAGTGCAACATAGCTCAGGCCTTCTTTAAAGACTGTGCTACCAATATTTATCAATGCTTTATCTAGGGTAAGACCTTGTGATTTGTGAACAGTGACTGTGTATGCTAGAGTTAGAGAAAAATGTTCTCTGCGTACATGCATGTCTTTGAAAAGAAGGAAGTGGGCTGTTGAGTGTCCTATCCTTTTAACTTCTGATAGATTGTCAAAGAGAATATTGACAACCTGAATGTAGTTGTCACATGGATATGTTTGAAAGACAACCACTGTACCAATTGCTCCATTAACTAGTCCTTGCTCCACATCAAGGTTACGTTTAAGCATTACTCTACAGTTTAAAGATAATTTTAATATTTTCTTAAAACCAGCTGTGTTAGAAGTAGAGTTTTCCAAGATTTAGGGCCTCATTACGGCCTTGGTGCTAATGGGTTAACAGCGCCGTAAAAGGCTGCGGCGTCGTTAACCCAGTAGTGCCTTACTACGAGGTCCCTTTGCGGGACCCGACCTGAACGGGTGGACCCGCAAAGGGACCTTGGTGCTAAGTATGGTACCACAATTTGCGGTACCATACTTAGCGCCTTCCCAGTCCCATTGAGCCCTATGGGGCCAAAATGGGAATGGGGAAGGGCCAATGTTCAATGGGGAATTACCGAACCGCCAACCTTGGAATGGGGTGGTTATTCCCCATTGAACATTGGCGGACTCGTTACGATACCGGCACCAACCATGGTGCTATTAGCACCATGGTTTAGTGCCAGTATCATAATGAGGGCCTTAGTCTTCTTGTGGCTTGTTGACACATGGGTAGTGCCATACCATGTACCTCCAGTTTGTCTGTGGAGCAAATTTCAATTAGTGGTTGCATTTCTTTTTTCAACATTGTTTCATTGAATTTTGCAGAGCTTGTAAGAGTTGGCATCAATGACATACGGTTTAAATTTTTGAGTGCTAATTGTTCCATGACATCAGTAGCACATGAGTTATGGCCATAGAGTGCATGGATGTGCCTTGTTTTTAATATAATATAGATTGAGCTTCTTGAGATAGTATACCAACTCTAATACTTTTTAAAATGTTGGCGCATGTGAGGTCTGCAGACTGGCACATGTTTTCAGTTAATTCTCTGTATTGTAAATGTTGCCAAAGGTTTACATTTTCTATGCTGCAAAGAGTTTTACAGCACAGTTTGTGCCCTAAGGTTTTAAAAATAGGTTCACCTTTCACTGCTGTTCATTGAAGAAGAGCTCCAAAAACAATAATGTGTTTTCCTCCAAAGAGCTCTTCGTAGTCTGTTTTGAGGACCTCTTGTAATCTGAGGTGCATTAAAGCCAACATTAGCTTGTAGACCATGCTCACCTCATTTATTAGCAGCATGTTCATTTGTTTGAAAACTCTGCATAGTTCCATTGCAGCTTCTGGAGAAAGTTTCCAATAGTCTCATTTGTTTTGGTGTTCTAATGGAAGGAGTAGTAATCGGTGTAAAGTGACACTGCCTATGTTGTAGGCAACTAAACCTGTGGGGGCAGTTACAACAGCTGACAGTTTTTTGTTTATCAATTGTTGTAAGAATTTGCTGGTGATTTTGATTAAGAACGTTTTGTCAAACCAGATTGACTACTCACGTATAGCAGTATAGGTTTGTAGTCTTGGCAGGTACAGTTTTTACTTTCATCTTGCACACAATGTTCAATTTGTTTTGTTACTTCTTGGAAAATGCTACGCTGCTCATTGTTTAGTTGTGATTTCAATACAGCAAAGTCTTCTGTAGATTGCTCATACTGATGCATGGTGTTTTCTACATCTTTCATGGCTAATTCTGCCTCATTTGCTATTAGTGGCTGTCCAAGTGGTTCTTGGCTTCCTGTCATAGAATGTTGACTACTGTCAGGAGTGTCCACATAAAGTTGGGCCTGGAGTTCATCTTCATGTTGCTGTTCATTGTGCTTTCATTTGCTTTGAAAGCATCTTCATAGGAGTCATAGGTATCTAGTAAATCTTCTTCTTTTCTCCATGGTTTAAAAAGTTGTAGCAGGGACATGTAATACTGTTCTTTATGTTGAGCACTTTTTAATGACAAGTTGATATGATTAATTAAGCTTTGTTTGGTAAGTTTCACTAAGCTGCCTTCACAATTTGCTACTCTGTATCTACCTTAATTTTCATCTTGTTTAATATTATTTTAGTATGTGAAGTTTTGGGCTATGTGGTATAGACACATGGTTTCCAAAGTGGTACTCCTGTTTGGGTACTATGTGTCTAGTAAATTGTTTTTCAAAATGTCTTGGCTGTTTGGATCATTTTTGGCTATTGTTTCTATGTCCCCAAATGTTTTGAGAACACATTTTCTAGATTTAGCAAGACCAAGACTTAGCCATACCATATGTTCCGATTTTCCATACAAGGCAGTACCGGTTAAACAGTCTGCAGCTTCATAGTAGCCACATTCTCTATGAGCAAGCATTTTTATGTCTAAGCTGTACAATTTCTGTGATAGTATTTTGTCAGATGATATGTCATCTCAGAGTTCTTGAAGCTCTGTTTTCTCTGCTTTGGTTTAGTAGGCTGTGACATACCGTGCAACTGCAGTGGAATTATCTGCAATGTACTGCACATCTATGTTTGCATTTCATAGGAGGGCAATGATTGCATCTTCTTCTGTTCTTTTTATGTAATATGAGTTCTTAAGTGATTTACCTTTGACACTTTGTCTAACTGAAGACATGCAGTTGTTTACTGGACCTGTTGTTGAGACTGGTCTAGGGAAACCAAAGCGGCATTTGGTGTAGTATTTCCCTTTGTTTTTATATTTGTAACGACAATATTTCCCACATTTGTGTCTTTGAAATTGTAAAATTTATTCATGAAGGTACCTATGTATTGTTTGAGAAGAGATTTCACAAGTGACATATTTTTGGATGAACTGCAAAACAGTGGCATCACTATCCTGACCAAATTTAGGAACATCTTGAATCCACAAAAACATGTGGATGTGTGGTGCTCCTCTGGCTTGGTATTATTTTCTCCAAAAGAAGTGTTGCACTTCTCAGAGGGGAGGAACAGTTTTATTACAAATGAAGTGTAGCATAGCAATGAAGTGATGATGGAAATATCTTGATACATTTACAGTATCTAGAGAGCAGAGTTCTCCAGGTGTTTTTATATCTATGTTTCTTTTGTTTTTGTTTGTTATGTGTAGGAAATTGTGTAAATCTTCCCATGCATATTCTGTACAACTTAATGTCACAAACAAAGTGGGTGTGCCAATGTTTCTTATCATACAGCGTACATGTCTGTGACGTTGTAACCAGTATTCTTTTGTACCACCCATGTTTGCTAAAACATTTGTAATGCTTGACTGTAAAATCTCATCTTTTTCTTGCACTTTTTGTAGTAATTCCATAGCTGACATATTTTGAAAATGGGTACCTGATTTCAAGGTATGTGCAACTCCGTAGCATAGAGTTGCTAGTTCACTTTCACAGAGAAGGTAGAATATGTATTCCACGTTGTGTCTGAATCTGGCATCTTCAGAATGCATTCATGAAGAGCGGTATTCTGATGCTTTTATTTGTGTGGGTTTATCATTGTACCGCCCACTTTTTCACTAGGAAAGAGTAGCAGAAAGGCTCATGCTTCTATACTTTTTTTCTCATCTATGGTGTCTTTAGAGTGTAATGGATGAATTGTATAATGGTCTAAAATAGTGGATTATGTAGCAGGATCTAGAAGTTGAAATGACCAGTTTATGATGACACAAATTATTTCAGTGGTTTCCCTCAGGGTTTCTTCAATATTAATGTCTTTGTAGTATTCATTGTTGGCTTTTAGATATTGCAGGGCTTGTCTAACTTTATGTAAGTCCACGAGTTGTTGCCACATTTGTTAGTCTTTTGTAGGTACGCCATTTACTAAGATAATTAAAGATTGATCTATTGAACGTTGCACTCCCAGAGTGTGAACATTTTCTTTGAGATCTAATGGCAAATTAACTACTTTGCCACAAATGTCTTTCACTAATTCAGATGTAGGTAATTTTGCTGTGTTTGGTTGAAGGCGTATTATTGCTTGAAATGGGTGCAATGTTTGAATTATGATGCTCTTATGCAACTTGAGTTGTTGCATGGGTTTTGGTAGTGGGAATAATTCAAAGCTATGTTTGATAGCACGTGAAGGTGTTTGGTTGTTGTTAAGTTTTTCAGTGCAGTAACTGCAAAGGATTAAGGGGTCAGTAATTTCGTATCTGTTTTCTGCTATAAGATAGAGAGCTAATTCAAACCATTTGGAATCTTCATTGTCTTCTATTTTGTACGTTATGTCTACAGTTTTTGTGCTATTTTTTTAAAAAGTCTTCCGGCAACACACACACACATGGTTTGGTACTTCAGCAGATGTACTTTTAAACTTTTGTATTTCTTTTTTGTATGTATGTAAAAGAAGGTTGCTGTCTGTCCAGTAGTTGCTAGATTGTTGTACAGCTATTGCATTTTGTAAGTGACTTTTGCTTCCAAAATATTTTCTCTGGATATGCTCTATTTCTTTGAGTTGTTGTTTGGCTGTGCCATGAAGAAGATTGTTTTTTAAATTAGCTAGTGCTAAAGTAGGACTTTTGGCATAGTACAGTTTATGGACAAGATTTCTTATAGATGAATGATATGTTGATGTAATTTTGATATGATGGAAGGTCCTTTTGCAAATAGGTCCAGAAATGCAGGCTAATGAATGTCCCTGTAGTCCTGTGTATTTGCGCACTGGACAGGAGTCCATATTTTGAAGCAGTTTCATTTTGGATGTGTCTTCGCCTTTCACATACTGATTGAGGTTCTGGGGTAAAGATTTGAAAGATTTTTTGGCAATGCTACATATTGATGTGCACGGCCATTTCTAGACTGGACGTATTGGTTCAGTGGAATGGAGAATTGATACTGAGTTTTCTGGGGATATTTTTGTGAGCAGCGTTTCTTGTTCCATAATGGTATTATTATTTCATACCCTCGTCGGCAATTTGTGAAGCTATCTTTGTTGATATTTCGTTTATTGAGAAATCTTTTTTGTAGTTTAGTACTTAGTTTTGTTAGTGGTTTCATTCTGTTTAAAACTAAAATAAATAATTTCCTTTTGTGAAGGATTGCACTGTCTATGAGAGCTTCTAGGATTAACTTTCTGCGGTAGGTTTTAAGGGTTGTGTGTGATTTCTCTCCTGTTTTTATAAGGTTCTGAAGGACTCTGTGGTGGAACATTTTTTGTAAAAATATTTTTTTGGTATGCTTACTTGCTGCTACATCAAGATTTATAGGTGCAGTATTGGCAGTAGTAGTAGCTGCAGTCTTGTTAATCACTATCTGTCTCGTTTTACATTTAGAAAGAAGAGGCAAAGTTTCAGAACTGGAAGCTTGTTTTGTTTAGCTTAATGACTGTATTAGCTGTTTTGTTTGAAATTTTTGTACAAATTCTGCTAGAGGTGGATGCTTATTTTGGAGATTTGTATTTTGATGTTGTTATCTTTTGTGTTGCTTTCTACGGAGTTGCTTTTTGGTAGGCATTCTTTGGGGTCTGTTGGAAAAAAAAGAAAGTGTGGGTTGGTATCTTGTGCAGTGTATGTGTGCTTTGAGTATGATGGTAAGGATGCATGTAGAGGTGTGTGATTGTGCAATGAGCTGCTACGTCAGGTTGGGAAGACTATTCTCGTATTTGTGTGTTACTATACTGGTGTTCAGATGACAATACAAAGTATGCAGCTGGTGAGGGGAAGCACTAATACTGAATCTAATTTTGCAGGGTTAATACAATTGTTTGTTCTACAATACTAGAATTCTACAGTGTTTGAGTATCAGTTAGAACATTATGGCAGTATTGCACTTACTTTTTTGGATGGAAAGAGTAGGTTTCTTCTGAGTTCTCGTTCATACTTCACACACTGCTGCTTTTCAGGAGAGTGGTCTTCACTGCAATTGTGAAAGGAAGAAGTTGGTAAATATGTGTGTTAATGGCACTGCTGTTAATGTAAACATGGATTTATTTGTTTTTGCAGTACTAGTGCTTTCTGATAACTGTGCATAGCATGTACATGCACATTCCTTTGCCTATGTGCATTCTGTATATTTTACTTAGAATCTGTTAGTTGGACATGCTTTAGAAATGAGTATAATAGTAAGTGCACAGAGCACACTTGGCTTCTTAAGGCGATGTTATTGGATGCTAGGAGATAGAAGAAATAATCGTATGATTTTTTTGCTATTTTTACAGGGTAAATGGCAGGAACTGTACGGAAAAGCATGCAATGTATGCATTTGTGAAGGTGTGGGAAATAAAGCAGAAGGATTTGATGGGGTCAGCAGCTTATTACTCAGTATGTGATTGCAAACGACTGGGTGATTCTGTGGTGCTTGGAGATGGGAGAGTCTGAAATAAAGTAATAGTTGCAAGGAAGGATCTGGTGCTTGAGTTGCAGACTGAAGGAAGGGGTGAGATGTTGTATGTCTTGCATCACAACACTGTACATAGTTGTATATGATGTGATAGACATGACTCCACCTGTGCATAGTTGAATGCTGTTGTAAATTCTAGAATGGAATGAACAACCAGTTGGAATGAGTGAGCTGTCTAGATTGGAAGAAAAGTTGTAGAGGCAGCGGTGTTGTTTCAGCTGGGAGCCTTTCAAATGATATTTGTTCTATATCTGTGTGCATGAATAAAGATGCATGTACTCATCCTGGCTGTGTGTCATTTTATAACACACTAGAAAGCCATCTTCGATAATTATAGTGTTATTTCTCCCATCTTTTAACATGAAATGACACTTTGTTGGATAGCTGTGTGTGTTGTGTCTGATTATTATTATAATCATTTCTGAAAGAAGTTCAAATGATAGAATGTATGTTAAATATGCAGAATGTATAGAAAGGAAATTGTATGTACATCCTATGCATTATAATGCATCAAATACTATTAAGGTTGAAATGTGGATAAATATGTGGCAGTGGTTACACAAATGATAGAATTAATGAAGAAAATAACAGTTTGCACATTGTAGTTAGTAATATGGGTAAATACAAATTTCGGGAAAAGACAGCTTTGCAAGTGACACTTGATCATAGCAGATGGGGAAAATGACAGTAAGCTTGTTTTACAGGTTATACAGGGTAAGTAGCAGTTACCCTGTTTATATGCATTTATACAAAAGATGTACATGTACTGTGCAGAAAATATTCATACCTGTAGTTTGTGTTCATGCATGTGGATGTGCATGAATCTGCAAGTAGAAATGTTGGAGAGTTTACTGGTAGTTGTTGTAGGTGCTTTGCAGTCACAGCCCAATTGTACTCAAAGTGATCAACCGTACATCTAAAGTGCTGAACTGTGATGATGGGTTTAGATGTAGAGTTCTTGGATGTGATTGGTGGATGATTGTGTGACTGCTTAACAGTAGCAAATGAGGGAATGGTGTAGAGAGTGAAATGGAAAGGGTAGACGGGCTGCCCCAGTGTTACGCGCTCCGCGGACACCGCAGCTGTTCGCCGACAAGCCGTGCCATATCCAGGGTTTCTCAGCAAATTCAGCATAGAACGGGGACTGTAGGGATTATCCAATGAGGTGTTGAGGGAGGCTGTGTGTAGTGAAGATGGGAAAGGTGGAGAAAGTCAGGGTATTGGTGGTTGGAGATATGTTTGTGAATGGTTTGGATCAGTATGCTAAATGCAGGAATGTGGCAAAAATTTTGACATAAAAGGAGTGGAGGTGGTGTGGTACAATGTGCCTGGTTTCAATTTGCAGGCAATGCTAGAAGTTTGCCAGGATATGGCTAGGTTTAATAGTCCACATGTAGTTGTCCTGCACTGTAGTGCTTTGCATTTGGGCTATGTCAGTGCCCCTACTTTGTTGCAAGATCTGGAAAACTTGGTTCAGGCAGCCATGAACTTCCAAATGCCAAGGTTATTTTTTCTGCTTTGGTACTTAGGACAGTATGGGACAATAGTTCTGCTTTTTGCCCTCAGCAAAATGTTGCTAGGTGTTTAATTAACCAAGGCATGTATGCTTTTATGATTAGAGCTGGCATGCTCTTTTGCAATAATGACAACATTGATTCTGGTATTGTTTTTTACTTTAAAGAAGATGGCATGTCTTTATCTTTAATGGTGAATGCCATGCTGTTTTGGAACGTAAGGATTGCTTTGGAGAAGTTAAAGTGAAGATATTTGGAGGGAAATAAAAGTACAAAATAAAAGGTGTTTCTGAAGCATCTTAAAAAAATCCTAAAAAAGGCTCTTTTCAGATCCAACTTCAAAGGGGAAATGGTGCACGATATTTACATTTTCATTCCCCATTCTCAGATTTATTGATTTTTCCGTGGACACCACAGTTGTCCTCGGACACTGCATATTACATATGGGGACTTTGAGGTTGAGAGGCATGCAAATGAGACTTAGCAGAGCAAGGGATTGCTCAATAAGGTTTACTGGGTGTGATGTGTAAGGAGAGACTTTGTCAGAATGTCTTTTCCCTGAGAGGAGAGCAGATAGCTATGGCTGTGGGTTTCAGAAAGCAGATTGTCTGTATTTTCGGAGATTTGTGGGTAAATTGATTGGAGGTGCACGCAGACCACTGTGGAGTGGCTGCACACCTTGGAATTCCTCATGTGGAAGTGCACTTGCATGGACGTGTGGAATGTGCTACTTTGATGACACAGTGTCATCCAGACATTGTTTTATTCATTGTGGAGGGAACAGTTTAGGACATGTGTCTGAAATCTCTTTGCAATTTGCAATGAAAAAAGGACTTGGTAAAGTCATCGACATGTTTTCAAACTCCAGAGTAATTTTTTCCCATATTGCACAGAGACAAATGTGGCTGCGTTCTTCTTCATTTGGTCCACAAATGGAAAAATCGAGGCGGAATGTCAATAAGGCTGTCTGTGCCTTTTTAAGAGATGTTGTCATGTCATCTTTTAACAATGTAACAATGAAAATATGTTTTGTAATAGACACATTTTTTGCAGGGATGGAGTCATCTTACTTATTGGTGGCAATCAGATATTTCTGCGAAATATACAAAATGAATTGCAACTGTTTTTGGAATTACAGCAATCCATTTTGCAGTAGGTGTTGACCATTTGAAGTACTGTGTTGCAGAACATGCACAATAGTGTTACCCTCGAAAGGTAAGGGTCAACAGCATCAAGTATGGCCTGCGAGGCAGCTGGAGAGATGCGCTGCTCCACAGGAGTGTCTCTGGTGGTTGCAGGAGCGGACTGGAGGATGCTGCAGGGGAACCCATCCTTCTACGTTTATCACAAGGTACAACCCTAGCAATAGCCCCACTGTGGAACGACCTTAGGTGTCGCTTCATTGAGGGAGTACCATAGCTGTACAAACCCGGTTTGCCATGACTCAGCTGCAACTCGCACTGAGAGCAGCACATCTTGTTTGCACATGCTTTTGGTACTCCCTCAAGAGTGGTAAATAACCGCCACACCCAAGATTCATGATGAGTGCTAGTAGTAGAGACTTCCACTACCTCATCCTCTTCATCCTTTTCATCACTCTCCTCTGCATCCTCGCTCCTGTTCCCCTCTGCAGGCCCTTGGGGAAGTGGTGGTGGTGGAGGGGGTGGGGGTGGTGCTGAGACAGCAGTAGCACCAGCAGCCGCCATGGATGCCATCAGGACAGCTGTTTCAAATATTGTATCTCAAGTAGCAAAAGCAGAATCAATCTCCCGTAGTGCCAGCTCTGGGGTGTGTCTTTTATAGCGGTGCTGGGACACACTTCGCAGACACCCGCACCGTCCGTGGACACATCGAACTCCAGGAAAGGGATCAAAAAGTTCCAAAAAGTATGTAGATCACCAGGGACATTGTTCGGGACATGTGCAAGGGTGAACTTTTATTGGAAAATACCTTGGATTGCTCAAAAAAGCACTTTTTAATGTTTGGTGGCCCGGACAGTGTTTGCGAACAAGGACCCACACTTAGCATGGGCGCAGTCACATGATGACATTGCAAAGACGTTCATGAATGGGACAGCTGTCCGTAGGACACCAAATGCGCGGGGTCGATTATGCCCATGCGTGCAAGTGTTCTACGGACAGTTTTCGGGCCCCCGAACTAATGAAAAGTGTGACACGAGTGCTGCGGACAGTTACGGACAGCAGCAATGTTCGTGGGACCCAAGAGTGTGATACGCATGCGCGCGGGTGTTCTACGGACCCCGTTCAGGTCCCCAAACAAAATAAATGCACGTCACAACTTTGCGGACAGGCGGACGTGCTATGTGTTCTATGGACATATTAATTCTGGTTACGGACAATGCAAACAGGGAGAATGTTCGTAGAACACCTTCATTTGCATAGTTACGAACACATGGACAACTTTGGTGTGCTACGCACACTCCCATTTTGACTATGGACAGTGCAAACAGGTAAAGTGTCCTTAGGACACCCCCACTTTGATTAATTACAGAGATCCCAGACACCCACACTGTCTGTGGACACCCTAACTGCCTTTTTTTAAAAATAAGACACAGAGGAATATAGTAAGAACACACATAGGCCCTGATTCATTGATTATTTGCGCCGAAAAAACAGGGATTTGTTAAACAGGGATTTGCAAGCAGAATGGCGCACAAATCCCATTTTTTCCACCGCAAATAATCCATGAATCAGGGGGATAATATTTTATTATTGTATGAAAATATAAAATGTATTAAAGAGAGGGGGAATCAGAAACTGATACAAATACAGGGGATTTAAGGGTTTGTACATGATGGATGGTGGGGGAGGAAGGGATTGAAGTCTTATCATAACGTTTTTCTTGCTGGGGAGTATTTGGGGATGGTTGGCTGGGACATGGAGAAGGGGTATATGTGGGAAAGTGATATTTATTTTTTTCTTTTATATGGTCCTCCACAACGTTGCGATGATTTTCTAGGGTGTCTGTTTCTGTATTATTTTTAATGTCTGAATGGTCTGTTAAAAAATATATATATGTTAAGTACACATATAGTAATGATTATTAATTGGTTTATTTAGAGAAATGTAGTGTCTACCATTAGTATCACTGTTTTCACTCATTTCATCCCAAGGAAAATGTTCTTCCAGCCATTCCAAAGTACTAGAGATTTCTGTGTAAAAAACAAACAAAAAAAATGTTAGTGTACCTAATACAGATAGTTTATAAATATATCAAATACATGTAGTGCACTTAGTTTCTTGCTTTGTTTTGCTGTTACTGCTGTGTAGGTGTGCTGTTGCTTTTTGTTGTGCAGTTTCTGTGAGGTAATTCTGTTGGAGGCATATTTATTTTGTTTTGGTATATTCCATTATGTTGCATATGCTATGTAATTGGACGGTTGGTGTCTTAAATATACAGTTTCCACTTCTTTTTATTATTGAATGTAATGTATGTATGTGCTGCTTTTTGAACATGTTCAGTGTTTTTTATTTAATGATACCACAATGTAAGATACCCCCTGAGTTTTTGGATAGTGATGATGTTGACTGTGTCCGTCCGCGGACAAGCGCACAGTCTGCAGACCTTAAAATCACTAGAGTGGGTAGTGGGTTCAGTATGTTCTATGTTACATGTATATAAACTAAGGGAATCCTACTAAACACCTATCAAATTCATGCTATCCATATATTCAGTGAAAACATCTTTTTTATGAGGACGTTATGGTTCAGTTGCGCTCCAAGAAACCTATGAAATTCAGTGAAAAAACTTTGTTAAAGGGGCGTTATGGTTAAGTTGAGCTTCTAAAACCTATGACATTCAGTGAAAAAACATTGTTAAAGAGAAGTTATGGTTAAGTTTCGCTACTAAAAACCTATGAAATTCAGTGAAAAAACTTTGTCAAAAGGGCGTAACGGTTACAAGTAAAACCGAAAAACCCCTGACATCGCCAGTTATGGTAAGCTAAGCAACCATAACTCATGTCAACAATGTGCACTGCTAAGACTAACACACAGGACAACAAAGATGACTTCACAAATGTCATTGATGACATTACTGATGACATCACATGTGCATTTACTTTTCATGAAAAGTCTGTACAAGGGGTTCTTATGTTGCCAAAAAAGTGTCAAGGATCATTGGAATAAATATCATGAGCTACATAGTGCATTAAGCAATGCATTGATATAAATAGCATTCTATTTTGATGTTCTTTCCAGTATACTAAGCTACTCATGTAGAAACATGGGCATTGTGTGCAGCATACATGATGGAGGTGCAATATTCATAATCTTGCCATGTTCAATAGTGAAATGATAACTGCTTTCTTATTAGAGTAGCTAATCAAACCCACTTACTACATAATTGCATTATTAAAGACAAAACACAAAGAGACAGCAACAGATACACATATGAGTATATACAGGGAAAGTGAAGTAAGCAAAAAAGCAGCAGGACTACCTGAAAGTGTTCATATCCTAACTGATTATGTTCATGCACAGAAATTAGTGCTCTGTTTCAAAGCTGCTACTTATGCCTATGTATATATATCAAATGATGTGACTGGACCCTAAGGAAAGTAGTGTGAGTACAATATATACAGATATGAGCATATACAGGGAAAGTACAGAAATAAAATAAATAAAAAAACAGTAGACCTATCACAATGTGTTGATAACCTTACCGATTATCTTCATGAACAGAAAGGATTGATGTCTTTCAAGCCTGTGTCTTCCCCTATGTATATGTTTCATATGATGTGACTGGACCCTAATGAAATTACTGTAAAAACATATTTGAAGGATAAGTTTACAAATATAGTACCTTTTGAATTTTTAGTTCCTTACTGTTACTGAAGAAAACCATGTGGCGTAGATATGTCAGTATAGGAAAAAAGAGGGAGCCAGACATGTGATGTCATCTTTGATGTCCTGGGTGTTAGTCTTAGCAGTGCACGGTGGTGGTGCGAATTATGGTTGCTTAGCTTACCATAACTGGCGAATTTAAGGGTTTTTTCGGTTTAACTTGTAACCGTAACATCCCTTTAATATTTTTTCACAGAATTTCATAGTTTTTTAGTAGCCTAATGTCCCTTTATGAAAGATTTTTCACTTATATATATATTAGTGTGCTATGAATTAACAGTTTATTTTAATTCATTTGCGGACTGGGAAGTGGAGGAGCAGAAAGACTCTGACCACACCACAAAATAATGTTGCTTGCCAAACCGATGTTACTTGGGAGAAACTACATTTTGAGGCTATGCATGCTTGCATTCAGAGTCGGGATGCAGATGTCCAGTGGCTGGAATTTCAACTTAATGTCATCAGTAGGTCATCAGTGGTGCATGGAAAGTAACCATGGATCATTGTTACAGCAAACAATATCCACCGGAAAAAACAGACAACACAGATGTTTCTGAATTGCAGAAACGCTCACACAATCCACACTGTCTAAAAAATGTCAATCAAAGAAAGAGGCAATGTTTCCTGTTTCCCAATACATGCTGAAAATCTGGAAATACCGCTGATTGAAATAAATGAAGCATCTTTGGAATTCATCGACAAATGCGTTCATGATCTGGACTTCACTTTTCGAAGTGGGGCCGACTTGTCCACCACTCTTAAATCACAAACCACTGTACCGCAGGACGAATGGCAATAAAGGGAGCCAAAATACCTTGTATTTGACTGCTGTCTGCTAGACATTATCAACATTATTGAATTCAATCATAACTTACGTTGGAGGATTTGCGGGGAGTCATTGGTGAAGTTTATTCATGTAGTCAAATGCGCCAACCTGAAGATAAAGGGTAACCTTTCCACCAACATAACACATTTCCATAGTCTGCTCATCCTTTCCTTGAAAACGGGCACACTGGAATTGCACTTTGTTCATTTGATTTTTTTGTTTAGTGGATCAACGTTCAGTAAAATTGAAAGTTCCTGTAAATTAGTGGGACTTGAGTTACTTGTTAAAACAGCATGCTACAAATATCAGAGCGATTTCTTGTTCCCCGTTATTAGCAAGGCCAGGAATCTCGAACAGCTATCAATGGACAATCCACTTCTGGGCAAAAGGCTGAGGCTCTCTGGTAATGGACAGTGGAACAGTCCTTGATTTTCTGCTAAATACTGCACTCATCACTTCCAAGACATGAAAAGAAAAAAAATAGCCAGTTCTGTCTTTGTGCAAGTGTCTGAATGTACAACTTCTGTTGCCATGGAGAAATATGTTTTCATTAAATTCATTGAACTTCTGCAATTCAGGGGAATACGAATAGACCTGATAGTGATGGGCAGGCATGTTGGAATAGCAAAGGCAATGTGAGAGCAGTTGCCACACATACAGCATCAATATGATGAATGCCATGTCGCAAAATAAATATCTAAAGAAATACCAGCTGCTGGTAAAAAGTACAGCAAACATTTTAAATTGGTTGCAGTCTATCAGCAACCATCTTTGCTGCAACTCAAAAACGTGTGAGGGATCTGTAGATATTGTTCTTGAAACGTGGTGTTCTATGCTGCACCATTGTTCAAACATGAAGGGAGGCGCAGAATTCTGCCACACTGCAGTTTTGGAGGCGTTACACAATATGTGCCTAAAATACAGATCTAAAAAGTTGTATTTTTTGCATAGACATTATGGAGGACAGAACAAGACTGGCTGTACTTGCACACAACAAGAACATTGGTAGGGAACAAGCCAAAACTGCAGGAACTTTCGGGATGCTTCGTTACAACATAGCATTTCCAAATAGAAGCAAACGGTGGGTGGCAAAGCCAATATTCCAGCAGACAGAATTTGAATTTATTAAGGATCACACATTCACTGTGCTGGCCATGCATATGCATGGAATGGCTCCAGATTTTGTTCCCAGGTCCAAGGCTATGCCACAGAACATTGCAAAAGTGATTTGTTCTCCAAAACTTGAAATTGGTGAAAGGTTGATTGCAAGATTCAAATGAGGTGTTGCGGTCTCTACAATGTTATCCAAAGCAAGTTTCAATTGTTTGTCTAATGTTTGGAAACTGTATTGATCACACAAAAGATTGAATAGTATAACAATTGAAATGTAATTGTTGAAGAATGTATTTTTATTTAATTATTGTTTGTGATGTAATCTTAGTAGATACGCCTTAGTCCTTTTTAAAATATGTTTCCCCCTAAATATCATTGATTTATATTATAACAATAAATGACAATGTGATTATTTTAAGTATGTGCCTTTATTTTAAAATCATGGAAATGTTTTTTTATGATTAAAATTATATATACATATGTTGCTTAATTAAAATAAAATTTATAAAAGATCATGGTAAAATGCTCATTACGAGAAATAGAACATTGATAGAAAGTAATGCATTCACAAAATTGAATCTTTACATTTATCTTGCACACAGTACATGGATTTGCAGGAAAATAACTATTAGTTGTGTGGTTTATAGTAATCAAGCATTATGGCGGGGCTGATGTCAAGGGGACATCAGTATGGACGGAGTAGCCCTACTGTTGTCAGAAGCGCTCCCCCCATTTTTCTGAAGTTACCTTCATATGCTAATTTCTGGTGAAACAACATTCCATTGGTATGTTAATGAGTCCACCCATTTTTGGGGGGGACATGAACACTGGATTATGGTCTGGCTGTGCACAAGGCCGAACAAATAGGCCCGCAGTGTATGGATTTTTAGCATGCAACAAAGATGCATTTCATTGTAATTTGGAAGAATATTACTTCTCTGTCGCATTGCATTAAGCTGAGTCATTAAGTCGAGTCTGGATTGAAACATATTTTCTTAATGTAACTATGCATCACCGTGTTAGAACAAGTAAGGAGTTAAGCTAGCTCCACAAGGAGTTGCATTGGCTTGCAAGTCAGGCATACATCTTTTGCAATGGCCACTCATTCTAATGACCTACCTTTCATGATATATATCTCTGTCTAATGTACCTTATTTTATATGCACATTACTCTATGGTGTTCATCCATTACACTACATCCTTCATGCCCCTTCCTCCTCCGTTTACTTATAATTACAATTACGTTTCTTAACTTTGTTACCCTTTTGTGCCATTCCTTTACTCTTTACTCAGTTGCCTTCTCTTATCTGGCATGCAACCCCTTTCCTTTGTAAAAATTGTTCATTGACTAATTGCTTGTTACTTACCCCCTTCCATTGCCATGATTCTCATGTATATGGTGTGATGCTGGAAAATGCATTGGAGGTACAGGGCCTCCATGTCCTTGTTCTGCACTCCCTTATCATGTGTGTTCTGTTTAGTGTTCTGCACAGGAGTCCATGCGGGACTCCTGGCAGTGCAGCTCTTCCTCTTTTAGGTTGTGGGGAAAGAGACCCTTGGTATACCCTTATGGCACCCTAGTGTATGTTTATGGGCACCTGTGTGTGACCCACAGAGCAGGGTATGGGCTGGTGGCATCGCCATGCTGAACCTGACAGGTGCTCTGAGTATCCTCCATTTTGGGATACCCAGGCTTCTGACTGGCTGTTGGGTGGAAGATCCATATATGGTATTGTGGGGAAGCCCAGGCCAGACCAGCTGGAGACTTCCCAGTGAATGTATGTTGTGGGTACACTCTTGGGGTGGGACCTGTGTGAATGTAATATGTGACCAACATGCATTCCATGTTATGGGCGTCTGGTTTCTGTGTGGATGACGCAATGAATGAGAGAGCCCTGCCTGAAACTGACATAAATGCAGTGTGGTGTGCTGAAAGGCTGGATGGTTGTACTAATTCACATTCCTTGTTATGGTGTCTGGGTGGAAGTGAATGGCCTGAATGCACCGTGAGCCTCAACCTCAGACCATGATAAAAGCATGAGTGAGACCCATTTTTGCCTGCAAAATCTATATTTATAAAAGTGAACATTTGTGGGTTTGTGTCTGGGTTTGTGTCCTGGCGAAGCATTGTTAATTATACAATTCCACTCTGTTTCACCAATCTACACCAAATGTTGCATACTTACCTGTAAGGACTCTCTGAACAATACTGGCTACATGACATTTGGACACCCCATCCTGTTCCCCGGATTTCAGCAAAAGTAAACAAAAAATGTTGTAGATTTTGTGGCTTGGAGGAGCGTTGTTCTTTATACAGTTCCACACTGTTTCACTAATCTGCACCACGTTTTGCATAGTTGCCTATTAGGACCCTACATGACATTTGGATACCGACTCCTTTCCCTGGATTCCCGCAAAACTCTAAAATGTGTGTGTAGGCTTGTGGCTTAGCGAAGTGTTGTTCCTTATACAATTCCACACCGTTTCTCCAATCTGCACCATATATTGCATAGTTACATTTTGGGACCCTCCGGACATTACTGGCTACATAACGTTTGGACCCCCCAGCCCTATACCTGGATTTTAGCACATTCACACATGAGACAGTTGCCTGACATTGGCGAAACATCAATGTTGTCATAGAAGGACCGGTCTTCAAGCCTAGAATGCACGGTTTCTGGAACATTTTCACAGCAATTCACTGCAACAAACTGCACCATGCCAGGGCGAAGCAACAGGTGGGGCCAGAGCACAGTAGGTCCCAGTATGCAGCAGCACATCAACTCTCACCTCACCCCAACGTCTGCTCTGAGATATGTCAGCCAGCCACACACGCCCATTCTCAGTACAGTTACTTCAGAGTGCAAAGCACATCAAGCGATATGCGAATCGGAGCAGTGACCTACAGGACCATTGATTTCCACCAATTGATGAGAGTGTTGTAATGTCTCTCCAAAGAACCCGTTCGGAGAATGGGGAATTTTGCCAGTGTTTAATGAAAGCGAGTGCTTGAATTGTAAAGTGGAAAAGAAAATCACTGTGCACACACCCTTTTCTATGTGTTTTTACAGAGCTTCCACTAAGCAGAACATAAATCAGAGGTTTTTCACTATTTGTTTTTGGCCAGCAGTAAAATGGGGTGAGTCAATGGCCAGGGCTAAAGTAATTGAACCCTGGGAGTTTCATTCATTTCGGATATGCTGTGTGCGATTAAATGGCTGTTATACAGATTAGAATGTTTCAATGGAACCAGTGACCTGGAGAATGAGATAGTTATCTCTAATTCAAAAAGAACTTGTTTACTCAGCTTCTTCTTATCGCTTGAACTATTTAAAAGTTCAATTAAAAGTTAAGCTTAAAAGGGTTTGGGCCAGTTATTACTAGTAATTAATTATTTTTGCATACAACTGTTTAACTGAATGATGATGTCATGACCTACCTACCATGGACAATTCCTAAAAGGAGGTGGGTTTTACACATGATCTGAAGATGGTAGTTAAGATAACAACTGCCAATGAGAATGCAGGAATTGGAGAAAGATGGGATCTCTTTGAATAGGATTTTGTTTTGAACAGTTGTAAAAATGTATACAAGGTATCAACTGATTTGGTTTGTTGAGACATGGGCCCTCATTACAAGTCAGGCGGTGGACCATGGTGCTATTAGCACCATGGTCCATGCCGGATTCTGCCATGGTGGATGGCGGAATTACCGCCCCATTCCAAGGTGAGTGGGGCAGTAATTCCCCATTCACCATTTGCCCTCCCCCATTCCCATTTTTGCCCCATATGGCATAATGGGGATGGGGCAGGCGCTAATTACGGCACCGTAAATTACAGTGCCATAATTAGCAACAAGGTCGCTTAGCGCCTTGGACTTTAACGCCTGCAAAAAGCAGGCATTAAAGTGTGAATCAGGCATTAAGGGTTAACGGCGCCGACGGCGCTGTTAAACCCTTAACGCCTGACTTGTAATGAGGGCCATGGGGTAGTATGGTTGTAACTGCTCCCCGGATGATTGTGCAATAAACTTGCTTCACGTAGAAAACATGCACTCGTTCCTCAAGTGGTGGGCTGGTTGGGTAAGGTTATTAACGGGCCCAACCCCACAAATTCAAAGGGCCTCATCAGGGCCTTGGTGGTATCCTGGTGGTAATGCTGCCAGGATACCGCCAACACAATTAGTGTTACAGCTACTCGGTCCGGCACTATTAGCACCCAATCCTGAGTAGCGGTGCAGCAGTAAATTCCCATTGGGGGTTTCGGCGCAATTATAACTGTGCTAATAGTGCCAAAAATGGGCGGAATGTGGAGATTTTACCTCCAGAAAACAGATGAAGGTAAAACTCCAAACATTCTGCCCAACTTCTGATTGGGCCAGCCCTTAAATGCTATGGTAATAGCATTAACGCAGCATTTAAGGGCTGCCACCCAACTCCTGATGAAGCCCAAAGTCTGTTATTATGTGTATTCTTACATGCTCTACATAAGAATTATATTGCAAAATATATATATATAAACTCAGCAGTACTATTTACTCCATGGGCAGGCCACTTTGAGTTACGAAATTCTGTTGTTGACACCATTGAATCAATGGGCCAGTGCATACAAGGAGAAGGGCCCCATCAAGTGTGCCTTAAAGAACAAAACAAACCATAGAACCTATCCAATAAGTGTCGCATGATGCTAAGGTAGTAGGGAACCACCCCAGTACAACATGTCATGACTGTATGTATATATGGGAGAGAGAGAGAGAGATGCTGGGATTACTTATTTAGTTATATACTACTGAATAGTTACTAAACCGAGTAGAAATGTCCAAATTGAACCAGAAAGGGGCCAGAACTGTGGGAACATATTGTTACCTAAATGCAAAGAGCTAAAGAGAACCAGATGACCTGGAAGTCCAGTGCCTTTCTAACCAGAAGATAGTACCAATTGAAAGAGTCCTGAAGCATGCCAGATTCTAATTCATTTCCATAAGCCTTTATTTAATTGTTAAAAATATAATAAAACCCATGCCCCATTGTGTTTAAAATATGCAATTCCTTAGCAATGTAATCCTAGGACGGGACTCATTTCTCTCTTCAGGCAAAACAAATAATAACATTTCCTGGGCTTTCATATAAAAAGGGCCACCTACAATCTGGGACTACTTCATGGATTTGGTAAAATAATGAAAATACTTAATGCTCTGTAAAAGCTCCTATAAATAACTGTCTAAAAGTATAATATTTTCCTAAGTTTGTAAAATATTGGAGATGGCCATGTTAGGGAAGTCCAACCTGAAGCACATGCAATTTTACGTCTTTCCTTTCCTGCAAGCCCTTCTCATCCCAAATGAAAGCAAAACGATTTCAAATGTCCCTTCTTATTTATTTCCAACATGTAAATCAAAGCCATTATTCAAATGCTCTGTTCAGGTACTTTGAACAGTAGCTCTTCCTTAAACAAACGTGTTTTCTTTGAGATAATAGTTCACTTGCACAAACCAGTAGAATATTTTATTTACATTTTCAGACCGCTTGTTTCGAATTATACATCCTTTTATTTGGAAAGAAATATGTTTACGTCTGAATCCCTCTAGAAATGCGAACATACTATTCATTAAAGTATCCCCTGGAATATAAATGATATTGTTATTATCAGTATATATGTCGAAAGTAATATTTGCTAATAATGTTTTTTTCTGATATTGATGTGTAATTGTATTAAGTTATGAAGTACGTTTCAAATGTAAATATTTGACATTACACACACGGAGGGACGGGCGTGCCCAGATAAAGGTCCCATACTTGCTTTGCCTAGAGAGCCAAGCCTGATGATGCCGAATGATGCCAACACGCGTGCAGGGTTGTTGGTAGCCTCATGCAGAAGAGATGCGACCTTGCTGTTCGGCTGGACTGCCCCTTTTGTGATGGGACCAAGCCTTATTGCATAGTATCATTCCCCTTCTGTAATGGCTTGGTAGGTTGAAAAACAATGGTGTGGAGTATTGCCCAGAACAATTGCCAGTGATTAGGATTCATTCATTATTTTATTTGTATGCATAGCATGTTTATAAGGTGCCTATACACAATGGGCCTCATTGTAAGTGGGTTGGTCCGGAAATAAGGGTGCCGTTAGCAACGTACCAGCATCCTTTCTGGACCGCCACACTCTGACTCTGTTGGGTGCAACGGCACACGCCCACTGTGTTCTCATGGAAGCACCCGCACTGTTAACAATGATGCCAGTGGCACCGGGAAGTCAGCCGGTGGATTTGGTGTTACGAGGATGGTGAAAACCCTTACCACCATCCTCATAATGAGGCCCAATGTTTTTCCAGGCATCACAAGACAAAAAGGGGGTGGGCAAAGAGGTGGTCCTACTAGGACCTGTGACATTCGGATCATGCAAGTGCAGCAGCAAGAACTGCAGGTGGTGAAGGGGGAAGGAGGGCCCAGGCTAGGATCCCAAGAGGCCTACTACCAGGAAATCAACATCAGGAGTGGGGAAAGGGGTGGACTGCACTCAGGAAGAGAGCCAGAAGGACAGTGCTAGATTGGGTGGGTGCTGAGCCAGACTGGGCGAGAGGGGCCTGGTGCCCTGTATGAATCATGAGGGACCAGGCCACCAGTCATAGCAGAGAGATCGGGGAATTAGCAAGGGAAGGCAATATGGAAGGAAGTAAAGAAAAACAGGGTCTTGAACTGCGTCCGGAACTTAAGGAGATCCGGTTCAAGTCTGAGAGAGGCAGGGACGCCATTCCAGGGGGAAGCTCCTGCCGAAGATAGAGATCTACCCCCCACTCTCTGCTTGGAGAAATGTCAGATATGCAGAGAGTTAGAGCTAGAGGGCCGAAGTGCTCTAGCTGGGAGATATATAGGGAGATAAAGTTGGATGTAGTGGGGGCTCAGACCCCAGAAACACTTGTGAATGATGCAGAGTGTCTTGAATTTGATCCTTGCAGCCACCGGGAGCCAATGGGGGGATATTAGGGCTGGAGAGATACGGTCCCTGGTCTTGAAGCCGAGGATAGGTCTTGCAGTCCTATTCTGGATTAGTTGGAGGGGGCGAAGAGAGGAAAGAGGCAATTTGAGGAAGAGGCTGTTGAGTGGTCCAGCCTCATGAGTACCAGGGCTGTGGAGACATTGAACTTCTGGGAAAAGGTGAGGAAAGTGAGAATGCCCCTGAGTAGGTAAAGCTGAAAGTTGGCCTTCTTGGCAAGGTCCATGATATGTGGGGAAAAGGAGAGAGAGAAGTAAAAAATGACACCAAGGTTTTTTGCCTCACAAGAAGGTGATAGGAGGGGACCGAAGGAGGGAGGCCAGAGCATGAAAGGGAAACAGGGAGCAGGAGTCCCAATGAGAAGGATTTCGGTCCTACTGGCATTAAAGCAGAGATCATTAGCCATGAACCATGCCTGAACAGCAGTCATGCAGTCAGGTTTGTGAGAGGAAGTAGAGGAGGAAGAGGAGGAAAGCTTGAAAGAGAGCTGTGTTTCATCCGCATAACACTGAAAGTGAGGAGCAAAGGTGGAGATCAAGTGGGCCAGAGGGGCAAGGTAGATATTGAAGAGCCATGGCAATAGAATCGAGCCCTCTGGGATATTCACATAGAGTGTGAGGTGGAGGAGAGGAAAGGTCCCAGTTGTAGCTGGAAAGGTTGGTTGGAAAAGAAGGGGGTCAGGCAAGCTTGTGGCAGGTCTGTGATGCCAAGAGTATCACAGAGATGATTTATGAGGTTGGCATGATGGACCGTGTCAAAGGCAGAGGAAAGATCGAGGAGTATGAGAACGGGTAGAGTAGAAATCAATATTTTAGAGCAGGTCTTCACAGGTGTTCAGGAGAGCAGTTTCTGTGCCTCTGGATGCTCTGAAGCCAGACTGGTGGTAACAGAGACAGCCAACAGATTCAGAGTGGTGAATCAGTTGGGGGGTGACCAACTTCTCCAAGAGTGTGCCCAGGAAAGGGATGATGGAGATAGGGCGATAGTTAGCCAGGCAGGAAGGGTGCGCAGACAGCTTTTTTAAGAGAGGTTGCACAACAGAGTGCTTGAGGGGGAGTGGGAAAGAGCCAATGGCAAAGAAATGGTTACCGAACTTGGCCAAGGCAGGGGCAAGAGAGGAGATATGGTCCTTGATGGTTATGGAAGAACAGCGGAGCACATGTTTCTAGGAAACTTTCATAGAGCGGACTACTTTAGATACCTCATCCGGTGCACTGGGATAGAAGGAGGAGAGTATGGGGAGCTAGAGAGGGGGCCCAATGGAGGCAAGAGAGGTGGAGGAGTGAGTAGGGGTGTAGCAGAGAGTGAGGACAGGATGCCCTGGGTTTTGGTAGTGAAGTGGGAAGCCAGCACGGAGCAGAGGCCCTGGGAGGGACCAGAGAAGTGGAAACTGCAGTGCAATTGGCAAGTTCCTTACAGATTTTGAAAAGTTCAGCCATGTTGTTGATGGCCCCTGAGATGCAAGCTTGGACATGGATCCTCTTCTTAGAGCGGTATTGCCTTTGAAGCAGGCGGCAGGCCGGTTTGTCAGTGGATTTGCTTGAGGCCTGCCACTTCCGGTTTAGAGGGTGGCCAGGTCGGAGTCATGCCAAGAGTTTCGCTTGGAGGCAGACTTCATGTGGATCTTCATGACTGGGGCAAGCATTTCCAGGGTGTTGGAGATGGACAGATGAAGGTTAGCAAGATCTGAGTTGGTATGAGAGTCAATAGCAGGGGTGGGAGAAGGAATGCAGGTGGTGGCAAATGAAGTGACTGACACTCGCTTCATCAGTCGAATGATGGAGAAGGAGACTGGCAGTGTGGGCAGAGGCATAGCTGGGGGGCCCATGAGCTCCAGATGGAAGGAGAGGAGACCATGGTCAGACCAGGAGAGATGTGTAAGTGATAGGGAGAGAGATAGGGATGTCTGCAGAGATGACCGCATCCATGGTGTGTCCAGCTGAGTGGGTCGGACTACAAGGAAGAATTGTGAGGGAAAGAGTCAAAGAGCTTGCAGAAGTGTCCAGAGGGCACATCAGGAGAGACAGGATGAATGTTGAAGTCTCTGAGGAGGAGAAGCGTAGAGGAAAAGGTCAGGAGAGAGGAGGCGAGGTTGTCCATTCTGAAAATGAAAGGGAGATGGGTCCAGGGTCCTATTGATGGTGGCGAGAGTGAGGAAGAGGGTAGGGGAGACACCAAGCCTGCATACGAGGCATTCAAGGAAGAGTAGGATTGAGTGGGTAAGATATGATATGTTATGATTAGTCATTTATAACACGCCTGTACACAAGTGTTTTTAGGCGTGAAAAGACAAGGTAGAAAGACTTATGGAGGATGAAACAATCTTACTAGGCCTTGTGCCATTCAGATTGTGCAAGTGCAGGGGGAGAGTGAGAGGATAAGTGGCAGGGGGAGCGAAGGGGGTAGTGCAATCAGGGCAACATTGTCTGAGTAAGTGTAGCCGGAGGAGCCATCTCTGGGAAGTTCAAGGAGGCAGGGTATTGCATGGTTACAGATACTGCCCCTAAGTGCGCGAGGGCCTAAAGGCAGTGTGGGTGCATACAGGTAGTGGAGGAGCCGGGTGCCCATTGTGTTCTGAAGGTAGCCAGGTGACCAGTCAGCAAGGGAGAGAAAGAGAGAATGCAAAAGCAAAAAGGATGGTCTTGAGCCACTTCCAGAAACTGAGGTGCTCCTGCTCAAGTTTGAGAGGGGCAGGGAGGCCATTCCAGATGGAGGCCCCTGCAGAGGAAAGAGATCTACCTCCCACTCTCTGCTTGGAGAAGTGTCTGTCCATCAGAGAGTTAGAGGTGCCTGGGTGAAGGGCTCGAGAAGGAAAATGTTTAGGAAGAGGGAGCTGGATGTAGTGTAGGTCCTGGCTCCAGAAAGCTTTGCGGACAATGCATAGGGTCTTGAACTTGATCCTTGCATTCACTGGCAGACAGTGGAGAGATTTCAGGGCTGGGGATATATGTTCCCTGGTTTTGAGGCCAAGGACAAGTCTAGCAGCCCTGTTCTGGAGTAGTTGCAGAGGCCGGAGAGTAGCGGAAGGCAGGTTGAGAAAGAAGCTGTTGCAATAGTCCAGAATAGAGAGAACCAGGGCTCTGGAAATGTTGAGCTTCTGGGGGAAAGTGAGAAAAGGAAGAATACCTCTGAGGAGGATCAGCTGGTAGTGGGACTTCTTAGAGACTTCTTAGAGAGGTCTGTGATGTGAGGAGAGAAGGAGAGAGTGGAGTCGAAGATGACCCATGGTCTTTTGCCTCACAGGAAGGCACAGGGAGAGGCCCCACGCGGGTCAGCCAGAGTTAAAGTGGGAAAGCGGGAGCAGAGGTTCCAAAGAGGAGGATCTCAGTCTTGCTGGCATTGAGGCAGAGACCGTTGAAGGTGCACCATTGCTGAATCACAGATAGACAATCAGGAATGAGCTATAGAGGAGAGAAGGTCAAGGGGAGCCTGAAGGAGAGCTGGGTGTCATCCACATAACACTGAAAATCAGAGGAGAAGGTAGAGAAAAGGTGAGCCGAAGGGGCCATGTGGACATTGGAAAGCCAGGCTGAGAGGTTGGAGCCCTTGGGAACACCACATGTGGAGTGTGAGGCGGTGGTGAAAAAGGACCCCATTTGGACCTGAGAGGGATGGTCCAGGATAAAGAAGGTCAACCATGCTATGGCCTGATCCATGATAGCCAGGTTCTCACTGAGACAATTGTTCAGGATGACATGGTTGACCATGTCAAAAGCAGAGGAAAGATCAAGGAGGATGAGGACAGAAGTCAAGATTAGTGAGCAGATCTTCATGTGTATTCAGGAGAGCAGGTTCCATGCCTCTGGCTGCTCTGAAGCCAGACTGATGGTCATGAAGACAATCAAAAGGTTCAGTATGGAGAGTAAGCTGGGAGATGGGCAGCTTTTCCAAGAGTTTGCCCAGGAAAGAAGTGATAGAGATCTGGTGGTAGTTTTCTGGACAGGAAGGATCGGCAGAAGGAGGGGTGCACAAGGGAGTGCTTAAGCTGTGAGGGGTAAGTTCCAGTGGCAAAAGAGTGCTTGCAGAAATCGGCCAAGGCTGTAGTGAGGGTGTCAATGTGGTCCTTGATGGTTCTGGAGGAGCAGTCGACACCTTCTTGGATGGGTACACATCCAAGCAGGTGCCGCGAGAAAAAAACACATCTCCGAAGTCAGAAGACAGGCCCACTGGCTCCCGGTCAAAGAGAGGATTGTTTTCAAAACACTCGCCCTCACCCACAAATGTCTCCATGAACTGGCTCCACCCTACCTGACCCAAAGAATCACCAAGCATACTGCCATCAGACCATTAAGAATGTGCTACTCCAACACGATTGCCACACCCAAAACACGCAAGGTGCGCGCAGGTGGCTCCAGCTTTCCCACCCGGGCCGCCACTCACTGGAACGCACTGCCACCTCACATAAGAATGATTGAGTCCCACCAAGTCTTCCGCAAAGCCATTAAAACCAAGCTCATTGTATGAAATGTACCTGACTGCACTCTGTAACTGCACATTGCACATCATCCATCACCTGTAACTATGCCTGTATCTGTGTAACCAAGAGACCTCTGGTCACTGCTGAATCAAGAATCCAACATTTGCACTATACAAATGAAAATAAATAAATAAAAATAAATTACACTTTCATAGATTAGACTTTTCTAGAAACGTCATCAGGAGTGCTCACAGAAAAAGTGGAGAAAGGAGAAGGAGGGGGAGAGGCAGCCAGAAGGAGGCCATGAGAGGTAGAGGTAGAGGAAGAGGAAGAGAGGAGGAGAGAGTGAGCAGAATGTCCTGAGTTTTATCTGTGAATTGAGAATCCAGAACCATACAAAGGTCCTGGGAGGCAACAGGAGAGGTGGAGAGTGCAACAGGATTTGCCAGCTCCTTTTAGATTTTGAAACGTTTGGCCATGTTCTTAGAGGCTGCAGAGAAGCAGGCTTGGATGTGGGATAGTAGGAGGGACCCATTCTGGGAAAATCAGGGCCACTCCACACCATACTGGTTGGGCCTGGGATTGGAGAGGATCTTGCAGCCACCAGGGAGAAGTGTCAAAAGCAATGATGGAGCTTGCCCTGAACCATGTCTCAGAGAGAGTGAGGATGTCAAGGCCAATGTCTTCCAGGAAGTGGCTAATTTCAGAAGAGTGTTTGACAGCAGAGTGTGACTTGAGGGTAGCTAAGTGGAGCTGATTGCGACCTTTAAAGGCCTTCTGAGGAGGGGTCCAGGAGTGGGGTAGAACCCTCGGGGCAGAAGGGCCAGGGGATGGCAGAGGAAGGCATAGCAGGAGAAGGGAGGAAGTTAATGAGAGATGAGAGACACCTATCCAGAAGGAGGAGATTGGGCTGAGAGCCCTGGGCCATGACAGTGCCATTCTGGTAGACATTAATGATACAACAAGAGGATGGGAAGTGAGACAAGATCACTTCCCATCTGTTCCCACCATTAAGGAGTGAAGAAGAGAAAGGGGAAAGGACAAAGACCATATGGGGAGTCCATAGTTCCGGGGAGGGAGTCACAAAGAGGATGTCATTGACGTAGGTGTCAGCAATGGGCAGACCTCAGTTAGAGGCCAGGAGAGCCGTATTAAACTTTTTTCTTCAAGAGTAGCAGTTAAAGTAGATAGGAGAGGTGAAGAGAGCCATGGGAGGAGCAACAGAGAGGTACCCAGGGAAGGGAGGGGGGGCAGAGAACAGCACAATGCATTGGCATCCATCAATCAACCTTCAGTGTTGCATTTGTCACCCAGAATGAGACAGGAAGAGCAAGATGTGTTTCTGAGCTTGCTGAGCCTAACGACCAAATCTACAACTCACTGATGATGCTCAGTGGGGCCAAAACATGCCTGGAGTTGCTTATGGTCTGGTGCACAAAGAATATCCTTTAAGTTTGGAATTGACAGCCCCGTTGGGGAAGGAACAAGCTGTATTTGCATATGGTTATTTCCCTTATGTAATGGAAAGGCAGGCTGAAAATGTGTGTCTGCAGGGTTAATGAGATCAATTGCTTGTGGTTAGGATTCATTCATAATCTATAATCCATCAATCTTCTTTGTTGCATAGATTATACAGAATAGCCATTAATATCCATTTTCTGCTGTATGAATGCCCGAGTGAATATGCAGGATACAAACTGTGTTGATGAAATTGATTACTGAGACCAAAATGGGCAGAATGAAGTGGAATATAGTAGTTTGAATTCATTTGCTGTGTTTTAGGTGGCATCCCCACATTTTTGAGTTGGAAGACTACCTGCAATTTGACTCAATTATTATTTTAAATGCAAGAAAATATTATGTAGAAAGCATTCTGTTTCTTTTCCCAGACTGTTGTGTATGATTGTCTTTGTGGGCGCAGTATGTCAGTTCCATTCCTTCATGATAAAAATAAAAATAATTAAATATTCAGTCAAAAAAACATTGATAAAGGGACGTTATGGTTAATTTGTGCTACTAGAAAACTATGAAATTCAGTAAAAAACTGTGTTAAAGTGCCGTTATGGTTCCAAGTAAAACCGGAAAACCCTTGTTACTGACTGTTACTCTCCTAGATATGTCAGTAAAGGCAAAAAGAGGGAGCCAGACATGTGATGTCATCAGTGATGTCATGAATGACATTTGTGATGTCATATTTGATATCTTGGGTGTTAGTCTTAGCAGTGCACGGTGGTGGCGCGAGTTATGGTTGCTTAGTGTACCATAATTGGCAAATTTCAAGGGCTTTTTGGTTTTAGTTGGAACCATAACGTCCTTTAACAATGTTTTTTTCAATGAATTTCATAGGTTTTTAGTAGTGCAACTTAACCATAACATCCCTTTAACAGTGATTTTTTCACTGAGTTCATAGGTTTTTAGTAGCTCAACTTAACCATAACGTCCCTTTAACAAAGTTTTTTTCACTGAATTTCATAGGCTTGAAGTATCGAATTTAACCATAACATCCCTTTAACAAAGTTTTTTTTCACTAAATTACACAGCCCACGGTAGTGGCCGTGTAGTTATGGTTGAGTTGCTAATCGCATAGGAAGAACACTTTATGGGCGGCTTATAAATTCGCTCTCCCTGGAAGAATCCTCACCAATCTTAGCAAAACAAGTATATGGCCCACTCTGATTTTTTTTTGCAAAGTTTGGTGAGGTTTGGTCCAGGGGGGCAAAGTTATAGGGGGTCCCAAAATGTATTTTTTCCCATGACTGAATGGGGAAAACCTTTTCTCATGCCTACAGCCCAAACCGCTGGACGGATTTTCACCAAATCTGTGGCAGGAGCAGCAGCTTGTTCCCGAAAGTCTGCTTTTGTAAATTTGGTGAACATCCATCCACTATTTTTTTTTAAACAACCAAAAAGTAGGTCACAAATAATTAGTGATATCTATGTCCGCTTCGCGGACACACTTCCCTGTGATTGGTTAATCGGCTTGCGTCATGTTCACGGATATGCAACATGTTCGCTGATTGGCTGGAATAAAGCGTGAGGTGCGTCGTATTGTTTTGATGCGCCCGCCATCTTCGATCCGTGGACATCTGCAGACAGCGCGGCGACGAACGGGGAGAAATACAACTTTGGGAGTGTGTTGGTGTGTAAGAGAGCTTGGGGAGAGTGGGGAGTAAGAGATGGGTCAAATGCTGTATTTGTTTAGGTGGCAGGCACCCCTGATGTATTTGCCATGTCCGCGGTCACCGCGGCATCTGTGGACATAAAAAATGCAGTAGCCCATATAGCCAGTTAAAATGTTTGATTCAGCCATGCACCCAAGACTCTAGGCCCTCGCCACAACCATTGCAGCATATCAAACCCAAAGATCACGCCCATAGAATCGAACATCTATCAAATATTTTCAAATCTACAGTTTGTGTAATGTTTGCTTTGTATAGTTTGTATGTGAAGTTTTGGCTACGTCATGTAATTAAGATTGTAGAGTTTGGTAACAAGCACTGCAATATTATATATCCATGGAAGTAAACATTTTGTATTGTGGTGTATGGTTAGATGTTTGCTTCAATGGATGTGTTATGAAGCAGTATTTGTGAGTTTTATTGTAATATACTTACTGTTTGATTTTTTGTGATTGGGTATAGGTTTGTTTATGACTTGGGTAACTGGAGCAGATATTCTTTTTCAATTTCTGTGATAAAAGAAAAGATCAGGTTAGTGTAGGTAGTTTATATAGACTTATTGCATTGCATAATAGACATTTCTGCTTTATTTCAACCCTCATATTTAGTAGTTTACAAACCAGTGTACTGTGCAATTTGCTCAGTTTCTGTGTTTGTTTCTTAAATCATGGGTCTGTGGAAAAAAAAATCCATGTTGGATTAAAACAAACCTTTTTTTGTTATGGTACAGTACATTTCTTTATTTGTTTTCAGTGTTTACTTGTTGTTTCTGGCTAATGTTCTATCTGTTGGCTTGTTGCAGATTGTTAGATACCTGTTGTCCAATTGTAACTGGTTATAGTTTTTTATTTATATTCTCAAGTTGCTCATCTATCTGTTGGGTTGTTGCAGATTTTTGGGGCAGTTAGATACCTGTTGACATATTCTGTTTATCTCAGTAATTCATAGATTTCAGTGCAGAGGCAGCGCACGCGAGCAGCGCAGAGAGGGATCGTGCGTCAGTGGGCGCCAGCCGTGTGCGCTAAAAAGCATTCTGGCGCACCGCGTATTCATGGAATTCCCAAGGCAAAAAGAGCCCTGGCGCAGAGAACATCCCGCAGCGTATGTTACGCCCCCTCGCGCAAGGAAAAGCCATCAAAATCCCAAATCCAGTGCAAAGGGGTGCGCCAACCCTGGACCAGCTTACAGGGCCGCTACACAGCAAACGCCGAGCGGGGAACGTGTATTCCTGGGTTGCACTGGAATTACCACACACGGTAGGGCCTGTGTGAGCGGGGAACGTGTATTACTGGGGTTCGCGGGCAGTTTCACACGCGGTAGAGCCTGTGCGAGCGGGGTATGTGTATTACTGGGGTTGACAGGGAGTTTCACATGCGATTGGGGCTGTGCGAGCAGGCTACGTGTATTTGGGGGTACGCAGGGAGTTTCACACGCGGTAGGCCCTGTGCAAGCGGGGTATGTGTATTTCGGGGGTGCGCGGGAAGTTTCGGACGCGATTGGGCATGTGCGAGCGGGGTACGTGTATTTTGGGGGTGCGCAGTAAGTTTCACATGTGATTGGCCCTCTGCGAGCGGGGTACGTGTATTTCGGGGGTGTGTGGGAAGTTTCACACATGATTGGCCCTGTGCGAGTGGGGTACATGTATTTCGGGGTGCATGGGAAGTTTCACACGCGATTGGCCCTGTGCGAGTGTGGTACGTGTATTTCGGGGGTGCGCGGGAAGTTTCACACGCTATTGGCCCTGTGCGAGCAGGGTACGTGCATTTCGGGGATGCGCGGGAAGTTTCACACACGATTGACCCTGTGCGAGTGGGGTACATGTATTTCCGGGGTGCGTGGGAAGTTTCACACGCAATTTCGCTGTCAGAGCGGGGTACGTGTATCCAGTGGTGTGCGCGGGGAGTCCCACATGTGAATTGGCAGAGTGGGTCCTCCCAGGTGTGCCCTCTACCCCTACAGGGGCCCTGCAGGCAGCCCACACCACAGGGGACTACCCTGCACCCCTGGTCATTTCCCGCAGGCAGCCCATCCACCATGGGCATGCCCCCCAGCCAGGCCACATGTCACCTTGCACTAGTGATCACTAACTCATATCCCCCTGAACTCCCACCCCCCAGCAGTGAGGGGCACCTGCCAGCAGGCCCCCAATCATATCCCACTCATGTCCCACTGCACCCCCACACCACCAGCATTGAGGGGCACTTGCCAGCAGGCCCCCACTCATGTCCCCCTGCACCCCCACCACCCAGGCGTGAGTGGCACCTGCCAGAAGGTCCCCACTCATGTCCCACTCATTTCCCCCTGCACCCCCAGCCCACAGCATTGAGGGGCACCTGGCAGCAGGCCCTCACTCATGTCCCGGTGCACTCCCACCCCCCAGCATTGAGGGGCACATGTCAGCAGGCCCCCACTCATGTCCCCCTGCACCCCCACCCCCAGCATTGAGGGGCACCTGCCAGCAGGCCCCCATTCATGTCCCACTCATGTCCCCCTGCACCCCCACCCCCCAGCATTGAGGGGTACCTGCCAGCAGGCCCCCACTCATGTCCCACTCATATCCCCCTGCACCCCAACCCCCAGCAGTGAGGGGCACCTGCCAGCAGGCCCCCACTAATGTCCCCCTATACCCCCACCCCCGAGCATTGAGGGGCACCTGCCAGCAGTCCCCCACTCATGTCCGCCTGCACCCCCAACCCCCAGCAGTGAGGGGCACCTGCCAGCAGGCTCCCACTCATGTGCCCCTGCACCCACGCCCCCAGCATGGAGGGGCACCTGCCAGCAGGCCTCCACTCATGTCCCACTCATGTCCCCCGCACACCCACCCCCCAGCATTGAGGGGCACCTGCCAGCAGGCCCCCACTCATGTCCCCCTGCACCCCCACCCCCCAGCAGTGAGGGGCACCTGCCAGCAGGCCCCACTCATGTCCCACTCATGTCCCCCTGCACCCCCACCCCCAGCATTGAGGGGCACCTGCCAGCAGGCCCCCACTCATGTCCCTCTGCACCCCCACCTCCCAGCATTGAGGGGCACCTGCCAGCAGGCCCCCACTCATGTCCCACTGCACCCCCATTCCCCAGCATTGAGGGGCCCCTGCCAGCAGGCCCCCACTCGTGTCCCCCTGCATCCCCACCCCCCAGCATTGGGGGGCCCCTGCCAGCAGGCCCCCACTCCTGTCCCCCTGCATCCCCACCCCCCAGCAGTGAGGGGCACCTGCCAGCAGGCCCCCACTCATGTCCCCCTGAACCCCTACCCCCCAGCATTAGGGGCACATGCTAGCAGGCCCCCACGCATGTTCCCCTGCACCCCCACCCCCCAGCATTGAGGGGCACCTGCCAGCAGGCCCCCACTCCTGTCCCACTCATGTCCCCCTGCACCCCCACCCGCCAGCACTGAGGGGCACCTGCCAGCAGGCCCCCACTCATGTCCCACTCATGTCCCCCAGCACCCCACCCCCCAGCATTGAGGGGCACCTGTCAGCAGGCCCCACTCATGTCCCACTCATGTCCCCCTGCACCCCCACCCCCCAGCAGTGAGGGGCACCTGCCAGCAGGCCCCCCCTCATGTCCCAATAATGTCCCGTTGCACCCCGTCCCCCCAGCAGTGAGGGGCACCTGCCAGCAGGCCGCAACTCATGTCCCCCTGCACCCCCACCCCCCAGCATTGAGGGGCACCTGCCAGCAGGCCCCCACGCATGTCCCCCTGAACCCCCACCCCCCAGCAGTGAGGGACACCTGCCAGCAGGCCCCCACTCATGTCCCCCTGCACCCCCAACCCCCAGCATTGAGGGGCACCTGCCAGCAAGCCCCCACTCATGTCCCCCTGCCCCCCCAACCCCTGGCATTGAGGGGCACCTGCCAGAAGGCCCCCACTCATGTCCCCCTGCACCCCCACCCCCCAGCATTGAGGGGCACTTGCCAGCAGCCCCAACTCATGTCCCCCCTACATGACATAAATATGCACAATCATGGCCAACTTCTACACCAAAATACCACAGCACGCCACCCCAGTCTTGAGAAGCAATGATTTCCCAATCCACCCCACACTGACATGCCTATCTCAAGACACAAACCAAAAGTCAACTATGTACATCAACACATGCCCATCACACACACACACACTGGTTGGGATTGATTGCGTAAACCCACATTTTCACATGCATGAACCCAATGAGCGAATCACACACATGGAAGTAAAATATCAAAATGTATTATGGACAAAAAAAATAGCAAACATGAAATGAAAAGCATGTCCAAAAGATGAGTAAATGAAAAGTATAACCAATCCAAAGAAATCCAAAACAAAAATAGTCCAAACTCTCCCTCCACCAAAGCAAATCCAAAGGAAACGTAAAAAGAAAAATATATTAATCCATGGTGAAATCCAAAGAAAAAGTTCAAATAAATCCATTGTCCAACTATGTGCAATCCATTGTCAAGGGTTCATGAGCCCAACGAAAGAAATTAAACCTACCTTAGAAACTACCTGAGAAAAAAACTATATACAAATGTGTGGGGCATAGTCCAATCACCCCAAATCAATGGAAAATGAAAATGAAACCTAACACTAAAAACTATTTACAATGGCAGCAGGCTAGTCCGACGGCTCACTTTTAGATGTCCCGGGCCAGGGCATCATCGAACTCCCGCTCAATGTCCTGGAGGCGGTCCTCTTCCATGGACGCGAGGGTTCGCAGGGACGATGACATGTTGACCTCCAACTCCCTGCGAATTGCTTCGAGGCATGCGGCCCGCCTCAGTTCCCTCCGCATGGCATGGAGTTCTCCGCCCTGACCATTGTGAGCCGTGCCTCTTCTGCCCGCTGCCGCTCCGCATCTATGGCGTGGCCCAACCACTGCCACATGGAAGATACTGTAAGAGGATTCAATTCAGCACTACAGCCAAGTCAACGCCTAGTCTAGAATACTGAATGAAAACCCTTATTGATATATCTTAATGTCCAGTTCATGCGTTCTGTTTTGCAAGTTAAAAGGTTTAATTGATAATTTAAACAATATATATATATATATATATATATATATATATATATATATATATATATATATATATATATATATCTCACGCTTTATAATAAATTAATAATTGAATATCACACTTAATCTGATATGATAAAGATTAACAACGGAGAATCTGGCACTAGCACACTTCTTTATAATCACTAAGGAGTTGACATGAAATGGATAAGATAGCAACAATACTTTTATGGTTTCAAATGGATGCAATGTGGAATGAAATGCAGTACAGAAAATAACTTGATAGGATTTCAGCAAAAGACAATGTAATCACTTTCTTGGACAATTCACCCCCCCTTTTATGCAATGCAGGGAAATGGAAGGAAGGCACATAATTCTCAGAAATGCAATTCAAATGTAATTCAGTTCACCCAGCAACTTAGACTACAGAAGTTGAAAACACAGGCCCAAATGCTTTTAAATGTGCAGGCAATAAAGTGAAAAATATGCTAAAATGCTTTTAATTCCCTCTAGAGGTTCAGGGTGAGTGGTATCTAGTTAATATTAGTCCAGGCTCACTCTTGCAATGATTCAGGGATAGTTTTTATGAGGCAAACGATTTTTTTCAGAGGAAAGCAAAAGCAGCTATCTTTTTGCAAGTGGAGACATTTTCAAATCGCGGCAAAATTCGCGAATGCGTCTGGCGCGATTACAGATGAACCACAAGGGCTAGCAATATCGGGTTGGGGTCCTATGAAAGCCTAGGATCTCAGCTTCCAGATGAAAGTTACTGCAAGTCTCTAGCACAAACGGTCACGGAGATATGAGCGATTAAATAAAGGTCGTTTTTCAGATTTGAAATTTTAAAGTTCAAAAAGACAAGTGCAGCTTGCAACTAGAAAATGACAAGTGACAGCTTTACAAATGACAGGTGACAGTTAGGAGACAGTTCTACTTAGATTAAAATAGGATTGAATTATATTATTTTAACTAAGAGATTGGTTCTGCACAGTTTTGCTAGGTACTCACACTATATTCTTGAATTAGAATGGGCCTTGCAACGGATCTGGTCTGGTTTTAGACTGGACTCTGGTCTCTGCACTTCACAGTGATCTGGGTCAGCTCTCTCTGGTTCTGAAGATTGAGGGATTTAAAGTCTGGATCTTTCTGCACAGCTTTCTCTAGAGATTGATGGAGGTAAAGTATGGATTTTCCAGCAGAGCGTCCCGCAGCAAATGGATTTGAAGGTCCCTATCTGTCCTGTCTGTCTGCTTTTATGTGTTTTTTTTATGGGTGTGTGTGCAGCATCACTAGACCCTACCCCTTTCCACTTATCATTGGCCAAGCTTTCATTTCTCCCCTGATTGGGGGAGCTAAGTTGTGTCAGAGTGATGTCATTTTACAGCCCGCAGAAAGTCCACTCATCCTGTCAACTTACACACAAATCTAGATTTGAACCAAATACATATTTGCAGAGGTACATATTGTTTTAAAATCATATGCACCCCTCACATATCACAGGAGGTATCCCCTGTTCAAACTCTGCTCTTCCTGGGAGCTTGCATTCAGAAATGGCAATATTTTGCACTTTTTAACTGGTTTGCAATACCGGACATTACCCCAAATTTACACACATGTGCGCAAGGAGTATGGACATTAGTTGATGAAGTGTCAGATTTTTCACATGCACACATTTTGAGTAATATCCTCTTTTCCGCTAAAACTCCCCTGAACATACCACCGGTTCTAAAAAACTCTTAAAATGTGGGCAGAAAAATCACAAGAATTATGGTATCATTTATAAAATTTTCACATGTCCGCTCTATGAGTTATTCATCTTTTTAGAGTTATGTTCTGGCCCCAAAGGGGTGTGGTTTCCCCCAGCACAAGGTTGAATTTCTGGTTTTTCCAGTTCTGCCAAGCCAGCTTGCTCTCACAGGCAGTGCTCCTCCCCTTTGCTTCAGGAGGAAGCTACTTTTACAGCCCCCGTAATAAAACCATTGCCTGAGTCAGGACAGGGCTTTGTTCAGAGCTCCTGTGTTCTGTGGGGCCTCCCCTTAATTCAATTATCAGAAAGATGGCATATCCTTAGTGTGGCCAGCAAAAGGCAGATAGGCCTGGGAATACAGCTGTGACTCAAGTTTCACTCCTGATGGGGGTAGTTGTCAGGCAGAATTCAGTTTCTCAAGCTAGGTTTCAGATAAAATGTCACTTTTTGTTACCCAGTTTAAGTCAAGACAATGTGTACATATGCAGCTAGAATGCTGATTCTAAGTTTAAAACTATGACATTTAAACAATTGAAACCTATGTGACACTCAAAGTAGGTCACTCATTTCTTTTAAACATTTAGATTTTTAGTGTCTTTCAGTCCAAATTTACTTAAACTGCTGAAATCCACAGCTCAGCCAGTCTTGTTATAAACCTTCAAGTCACTTCAGAATATAACTTTACATTGGATCCACCTCTCAGTAAGTCTTTCTTTGGCATGTTTTGGGTTCATTTATTCAGTTTTCTACAAAAAAGTAAAATCTGGTGTTGTTTTAAAACGCCGGCTTTTGGATAGTGGTGAGTACTGGTACTGCACCCCTTTTTGGGATTTAAGAAAATTAATTCCCAACAGTTATGGGTTTGCTTTTGGCAATCAGCATTGCCACTCCCAATGGTTTCAGACTACTGTGTGGGTAGTCCAATGGTGGTTTTAGGCAGTGTCCTTCTGTGCCCATAACATCGGCAAAAATGAGCGGCAGCCTATTCTTCATGCATTTCCCTGTGCATTTTCTGGGAAGCTCTGGCCATCATGATGTTTTCATGTCAGTACTGCACAGTTTTGAGGTAGGGCTTGGATGCGTGGATAAAAACATCCCACAAGCCCCCCTTCTTGCGGTGGCCATCTGATCCTTCACTGGTGGGACCCGCAAGATCTGGGATGTAGTTCTCATCTTCTTCCGGTAGATGGCACAGTTCAGCATCTTTTCCTCCATCCGGTACTGATCGATCGGTTCTCCTCGCCGGTCCTGATGGGAATATTGGGCGGTACCCCGGGCCCATTGCGTCTCTGCTCCCCGTCTCCGGATCGTCGTCCTTGACCCGTCTCCCGGTTTTCTTTCTCCTAGGATGACAAAGGAAGAGCGGCAATACCTATTCATAGACGTTTTTCCACCACTGTTGAGGTAGTGGGGCAGCATATGCATTTCATCATAACGAAACATTACATTCTTATTTTGAAAACAAAACAGTATAACTAAGAGACAGTTTCATGCAAATCACAATATTTTAGAGACTAGATGTGGTATGTTTTATGGTTGGAACTGAATTAGTCTGAGACAGTACCCGCTACGATTCCAGAGGATTCCTCCAGTTGTTGCAGAGTATGCCTGGGATGGCAACATTTCAACTGGTTTATGTGGACCCACTTGTCTTCCCCCGCTGCCAAAGGACCTTTGGGGATGTGGATTTTGTAGGCCACAGGGGAGATCTTGTCGATGATCTCAAAGGGTCCCTTCCATGTAGGCAAGAATTTCCGCTGTTTTGCCTGGTTTCTTTGGAAGTTGTATAGATAGACCCGGTCTCCCACCTGATATTCCTTCCTGGAAGTCTTCAGGTCATAGTGGGTCTTCATGCTATCAGCTGATCTTTCTAGATTCCGCTGAGCATAAGCAAAAGCATGTTGAAGGTGTTTCCTTAAATTCTCCACATACTCATGAGTAGTGGAGGCATTTATCAGTGTCTGCTCTTGGGTCCTGTAGAGCAAATGCTGAGGAAGCACCATCTTGCGCCCAGTCATCAACTCAAATGGTGACATTTTGGTTACAGATGAAGGGGTAGATCTGATGGCCATTAGGACCAGAGGTAATCGGATATCCCAACTTGGCCCAGAATCTGCCACAAACTTCTTTAATATGCTCACAATGGTTCGGTTATATCTCTCTACTGCCCCAGAAGAAGCTGGCCGGTAAGCAATGTGTAGCTTTCTCTTGACCCCCAGTATCTCCCACATCTTTGTCATTACTTCACTGGTGAAGTGGCTACCTCTGTCTGACTCAATCCTTTGAGGTAGACCAAAACGGGAAAAGATGTGGTTAATCATCAGGGCAGCTGCCGTTTCTGCCTTGCAATTTGGGGCTGGGAGACATTCCACCCACTTGGTAAACAAGCATGTCACAGTCAACATGTACTTATTCCCCCTAGCAGAGCGAATCACAGGGCCTACAAAGTCGATTTGTAAATCTGACTATGGCAGTGTCATCCCCCGCTTTTGGAGAGGCACGCGGTGCGTGAGGGATGATGGCTGAAATTGTGCACACACAAGACACCCCTTCAAGTATTGGTCGAGGTCCTGCCCCATGTGTGGCCAGTATGCAACCTCTCTTAAGATTTCCAGTGTTGTGTGAAACCCCCTATGACCGGCGGTGGCCGCATCATGGGCGTGACTTAACATCAGGCTTCGGAATGAGGTAGGATCCACCCACTGATCGTGGCCAGCTTTGGATTTCCTTACCAACAAACCGTCTTGGATCCGGAACATTTTTGGACATTTCATCAACACTCTTAGGTCCTCTTTCCCAATGTAATCGGTATCCGTCAGGGGAAAGTTCTCAGGGTCCTCAAGGTGCTGGTAAAATTTACCAATAATTGGATCCCCCTTCTGAGCGGTAATCAAATCAGCATCAGGGGTCTCCTTACTCCATTGTGCAATTGAAAGGTCGTTGTGAGCATTTGTCTGGGACCTAGTGATAGCAGTGACCTGGATTTCCCCCAACAGGGACTCAATCTCAATTAGATCCCCTTGGATGGCCCCGGTTTTGGCCAGCTGATCAGCTAAGTCATTTCCAGTTTTGTCTGGTCCCTCTACTTTGGAATGACCCTTGATCTTTTTCCAATAGATGGTCATCTCATTTGAGATGACCAGATCATCAATGTTTTGGATCACCTTCCCATGTTTCAAGGGTTTGTTGTTAGCACATAACATGCCTCTGGTTTTCCAATTAACCAGGTGCTCCACGAACCCATTCCGTACATAATCCGAATCTGTGATTATGACCAGTTCGTGGAGTTGATGCTGGACAGCAGTGAGGATGGCTTGATGCACAGCCATCAATTCTGCCACCTGACTACTTCGGGGACCAATTTTGTATCGAGCAGAGGGTTCTGGGGACTCATTCACCCATGCATTCCCTACGCCGGCCACCAGTTCTTTCTCCCCGTCGTTGTCAACATGGTAAGAGCATCCATCCACATAGACAGTGGGCATTCCCTCACACTTGTCTTCTTCAAAGACTTTGTGTGGGGAATTAAGGTATGCCTCCATGTTGTCCTTTATTTTTAGACTTTCGTCCTCGAGACAGTTTTCTCTGGCACAATCATGCAAGTCAGCCAGACCTTGCGCGAGGGGACTCTTCTTGTTTTGGCCATATCGGACCTCCACAGGAAAGCCTTGCATTGACAGAATCCAGGAAGTAATTCGGGAATTACTCACATTTCCTGTCCGGATTCTATCACTTTGGAGATATTGCAGAGGCTGGTGTGGAGTCTCCACTATGATGTGTTCCCCCTGGATAAACGGGTGGTAATTCTTCAATGCCCACACCGTTGCCAGGAGTGCCTTCTCACAATCGTTGAATTTTTCCTCCACAGAGGATAAAGTTTTGCTCGCATAGGAGATTACTTTATTGACCTTGTCATGCTTTTGGTATAATACTGCCGTCAAGCACGTATTTGAGAACCCCGTCTCCAGGAAGAACCCCTTGTTTCTGACAGGGTAAGCTAGGCAAGGCGCTTGTGAGAGGCTTCTCTTGAGTTGTCTTACTGCCTCGGCTTGTTCTGGACCCCATTCCCACTTGACCCCCCCTTCAGGAGATGAATCAGGGGTCTGGTGATCTCTGCGTAGCCCTCAATGAACTTTCTGCTGTAATTGGTCAGTCCAAGGAGGCTCCTTAGTTCCCGCAGAGTTGTGGGGTCTTTCAGTTTCTGAAGTGCTTCCACTTTCTTTTCCTGGGGACAGAGGCCCTGAGGAGTAATCTCATGCCCCAAGAAATTAACACGGGTTCTACACCACTGTGCTTTCTGAAAGGAAAGTTTTGCTCCGGCGGCCCTCAACTGCATCAGAACATAACAGATCTCCGCTATGTGTTCCTCCACGGATGAACTTTTGATGAGGACATCATCTACATAAGCCAGGTTACCCCTCGCACCCAGGTCGGGCATGGCCTTATGTAGAAAAATGTTGAATTCATTGCCGGAGTTGAGGTATCCGAAGGGAGTCCGGGTCCATGTGTACTGCTGGCCCCCAAAGGTAAAAGCCAGCTTGTATTGGTCCTCCCTACTGACAGGCACAGTCCAGTATCCATTGGTCAGGTCTATTACAGTGAATACCTGTGACCCCTCGATCTGGGCCAGCCCTTGGTCAATGTAGGGCAGAGGCCATCGGGAAGTATGGACCCATTTGTTGATCTCCCTGAGGTCAGCACAGAGTCTCCACTGGCCGTTTGGCTTCCATATTCCCAGCACCGGATTATTGAAGGTGCTGTGGACTGGACAGATTATTCCCCTGGACTCAAGGTTCTTAATTATTTCAGTAAGGGACTCCATTGATGCGAGAGGCAAGCGATACTGCTTCACAAACGCAGGAGTCATGCCAGGGTCTGTGGGGATTGTGGTTGTGTGGATGTCGGTGCGGCCACAGTCATATGAGTCTACCGCAAAGAGATCTTGGAAATCCAAGAAAACTTGTTTCAACTTTTGCTTTTGTTCCAGAGTCACACAGGCATCAGCTAGGTTGACTCTCTCTTCCACCATCTGCCTGAAGCCTGGAAAGACTTCTGGTTTGGCTATCTCCGCGGCCTCCTGCAGCTGGGTGGAGAAATCCCTGGTCAGAGCGCTGATTTGGACTGGAGGCTTCAGGTGGGAAAGGCAGCCCTCATGGACCTGGAAAATCACCTCATCCCTCCGGAAGTCACAAGTCACATCTTCCTTACCATAAGAGCAAGAAGTGTACACCAGGAAGTTCCCCCCATGCCGGGTAAAAATCCTGTCTGGTGTTGTATTGTCCTCACTGTCACTGTCAACGCAGTCCTTGGGGATTGGCCCTAACAGTTCATTACCTAAATCAATGGAAAAATGTCGGTCATCAACCGCCATTCCAATAATGGTGCCTGCGGCTAGAGTAATACTCTTTAAGTCGCTGTTATCCACCTCTATTGGAATGGTGTCATGTTCTATGTTGACTAATCGAGTTGGGCTTACCCCCAACCCTTGCTGTTGGAGAGAAGCATTTAGATGTATGTAAGCATCAGGGTTTTTCAACTCTTGTCCCCTTTTAACTTTCACTTCCAGGGAGAATTGTCGGGTCCTTTCTGGGATGGTGACTTCCTCTTTAATCTGAATTTCAACTGCATAAGGTAGCAATTGAGCTGACCTAAATGCTTTTTCTGGATCATCAAAGCCCATGGGATTATCCGCTAATCGGGACCAAGCTTTGAAATTTATTAGGTCCAAACTAATGGCAAAGCGATTGAGAATGTCACTGCCTAAGTAAAAGGCGGCAGTTACGTCTCGCACGACCCAACAGTTATGGACTATGCTCTTGTTGCCAATGGAGATTTTGAGCATACACCTGCTTGGCAGGAGATGTTTGGAATTGGGTGCTTCCAGGTCCATTTCCCATTTGTCTATCAGTTTGAATGTGGGAATGGCTGGATCTTTTGGGAGTTGGCGGAACATGGCTTCGCTGATGAAGCTCTTACCGTTGTTCACACACACTCGAGCGAGAACAGAGTCCTTCCCATCATTTAACTGGACAGGGATGAACAACTGCTCTCCAATTTGCTGAATCTCAGCCAGGCTCTGAGCTGATTTCACATCTTTCTGGACTATAGGAGTGGGAGTTTCTGATTGTGGATTAGTAAAGAATTTCAGGGTGTTTCCTTCCAGTGTGGAATACCACCTTAAACTGGAAGGAAGGTTGATTTTCAGAAATAGAGAGGACCCCCCATCACCAGTCTGTTGTACTACTGCTATTACTTTCACGTCTGGAATCTGGTTGTTCTGGAAGTGAAATTCTACTTGGTCAGATTTTTGTTCAACCATGTGGCAGGTGCCGTTTAAACTAACATGGTTGACACTCTGTTTTAATTTTATTGGTCGGCTAGTCTGGGTCCAGAGGACCTTGTTTACGCAATCTATTAGGGGTGACAACCTTCTCAGGAGGTCATTCCCTAGTAAACAAGGGGTGCCCTCTGGGGTCACAACTATGACCGGGTGTTTCAAATTATGTCGCCCAATTTTTATGTCCAAATCTACCGTCCCCTCAGCGGGAATTTCCTTCCCGTCGAAGTTCTGGAGTTGTCCAGGAAGAGAGGTGAGAGGAATACGATAATTCTCTCCCCTTCCTGCATTCAGTTCGTCAAAGGCCCTTCTGGACAGAAGGGTAGCTTGAGATCCAGTGTCCACCAGTGCCAAAATTGTACCCTGCCCCTGTACTTGTACCGGGGCATAATATCTTCCCTCCTTCTCCTCAAGGGGGCACAGATAATGCACATTTTTGGACAACTGGTGGGCTAACTTTCTGGTTTTGGACATCGCTAGCGAAGAGATTTGGGCAGAATTCTGTGGAGAGCCTTGGGAATCTGAAAGAAAAAGTTGGCAACTGGAGATCAGAGCCATTGTGGGTTCCCCTGGCTCCGGTTCCGGGCCGCCCCCCCCCCTTTTTGGAGGCAGTCATCAGGATGGGTTTGAACCAGGGGATTTTCTTGCTGTTGGTTCTGGGATGAGATGGTGGGCGCGGTAGCTCAGTCTCCACATCTCCCCAGTCTGGACTTGCATCCCTAGGGACCCATTTTTCTTTGGGAGGAGTTCCCCCCTCTCTGAAGGAGAAGATCCTTTTCCCAGGATCCTCTGAGGATCCCTCCCCCTCAAACTGAGTCTGTTTGGGTCTTTTGTTTCTCCTACCCCCCCTCTGCTCCTTAGGAGGCAGACTTTCAGGGGCAAGAGATTTTGTTTCCGGTTCCTGGGTTTCCAGGGGCTGTTTACAAGTGAGGAAGGAAGCTTCCTCCAAGGCTTTACACCCCCCTTCCCTTTGTGCCTCCACCCTGGGAACCGGTGAGTTATCGGGGTGCTGCCCCCGTCATTGTTCTGGGGCACCAGGTCCAGAGTTGGGTGCGTTCTGCGCCGGCATGCCGATCTGAGGGTTCTGCTGAGCCCTCAGTATGTGACCCAGATCCCGCGCCATGTTTTGAACCTGGCGCTCTAACTGGGAAACCCGCTCAGGCTGATACGGGGCCCTGTTTTCTCCCCTGGGCTGATCCCGGGAAGGGTAGCTATCCCTTCTTTGGTAGTACCCCTGGTTGGGAAGATTTGGATACCCCTCCACCCTTGGCCTCCCCTCTCCCGGATTCGGTTGTCTGGGCTCAGGGAATTGGGGAAAGAAGGGTGGATGATTTTGGGGTTGGAAATTGGGTGGATACCTGGGGAAAAAGTTCTGCCCAGGATTTGGAGAATTTCTGCCCTCCGGTGGAAAGTTAGGAGGGAAGTTCCCTGGGTTAGGTGCTTGGCTGGATCCCCCCCCTTGGGCTGGAGGAGTCCACACATAACCCAGGATGGGTCGATTACCCTTGTAACGGGGACTTACATAGTCAGGAGAGCGAGGGACCCCATTTGTGGGACTACCTCCTTGACTCCCTGTTTGTGACTGGCCCGAGGACCTTCTGGGCCTAGCATTATTAGGTGCAGGTAGGTTTTTAGGCCCCCCCATCTCCAAATCCAAAACGGGGGTGACCTTTACCTCTGCCACCTTGGCAGCAGCAGGGGTGCTGTTGGTTTTGGGATTTTTCTGGGTATTGCTTTTATTTTCTATGGGTTTCTGCACCTCATAGATCCGGGTAGCCTGTTCAATGACCCAGTCTAAAGATCTTTTCTCGTGAAAATCCCTCACGAGCTGGGTCATTATGTATTTGGGCAAGGCATGAAAAAATGTATTAATGAATTCTCTACTGTCTGTGTGCACCCTTCTGGTGGTCTGCGCAAAAGCATGTTTCAGTTCTTGCACAAATTCTTGTGGGGCCTGATCCTCCCCACATTGCAAATTGTAGGCTGCCTTGCGAGCCTCTTGAGGATTTCTGTGAACAGAAAAGTGTTTCAAGATGGCCGCCTTATAGGTGGACCATCTTAAATGATTTTGGTCCTCCAGCCCCGCAAAGAAACTGGAGTATTCCGGGGAGAAGGTCCACTTTACATATTGAATACAGCTTTGGCTGTCCTTCAAATGGAAAGTCTCCATCATTTGCTCAAACAACTCTAAGTGCTCCCAAACAGAATACTTAGCTTTCTTATGGTAAGGCGTGATGACGCTCCTGATCGCCTTAATCTGCTTTAAGGGGTCCTTAAGCAAGGCCCTTTTTGCCTTATTGTCCTTTTTGGTTCGGGTAACCCTTGTCCATTCATCCTCTGACTCAGAGGCACTGCTCCCAGAGGTTCCTGTCTGCTCTTCCAGGTTTTCCCGGATTCTGCGAGCCTGGGAATGGCTGGCAGAATGTGGGGACCTGGTCTCCTGTGTCCTACGCAGTTCAGAGGAGTCTTCAGATTCCTCCTTGCTGCCAGGATTTGATGGGTACCCCCCCCCCACTGACCTAACTGGGCAGAGGTTTTCGGGATGCCCTTAATGGGCCTACTCTCCTGGGGTTCCCCATTAAATTGCACTGTGCTGGGGTGCCCATACCCGGATGCCCGCCCCTCCATACCTGGGTGGTACTGGCCTATGAGCCCCATACTTTTGTCTGGATAGTAGTCTGCCATCCCTGTGGCCCGGTGCTCATGTGCGCCAGGGAATATGGGGGTGGCAGAGTCCAGTGACTGAGAGGTATGAGGGCCTCTGGTACTAGGGCTCCTGAGGTTATGCTCCGAGCTTCCCTTTCCCAGCGAACCTCATCTCTATCCGCCCCTGCTCCCTGTTGCAATGCAAGAGCCTGCATTTGTGCCTTCAGTTCCTCAGTTAAGGCCTTACTAGACTCTATCAGTCTCTCCTGCATCGCTACCTGTTGCTGGAGCCTATCATTGTGCTGGCAGAGAGCCTCATTCTCTCTCTGTGTTTCCTGATTGGTCCTGGAGCACTGGGCCAGTCTTTGCTGCAGGAGGGTTACCTCCTGAGCTGTGTCCCTATTGGCCTGCTCCTTTCTTGCTAGAGCATCCTCCACCCTCCTGGTGTGCTCTAACAAGTTCTGGTGTTCTTTTTGGAGGTCACCCAGTCCCTGGTGGGCCAGGTGATTTTCTTCCATTTTTCTTTTTAAATGGCAGACTTCCTGGCCTAAGGCGTCTCTTTCCTGACTAAGAGCCTGCATTTGTGCCGCCAGGTCGTCCCTCTGCCTTTGAAAGGCACCAGCTTTCTGGCGTTCTTCATCAAACTCAGCCTGGGTATCCAGGTCTTTCAAAATCACCTTGTTGCTCTCTACCTTCACTCTATCTAGATGACTTTGCAGGGTGGCTACCTGCTCCGTGCATGCCCTGTTAAAGTCTAATTGTTGCTCCAGCTTTTTCTGGCTCTGCAGTAAGGAGTCCAAACTGTCTTGGTGCTCCTTCTGCAGGGCCAGAAATCTAGTATCCTGGTCAGCCTTTTCCTGTTGCAGTATATCCATGTCCTCTTTTATTTTAATGATATACTGCCTACTGTCATTTTCTGACTCCTGGCTCCTGAGCAGATTCTGCTCAGAAGAGTCCAGATCAGATTGGGCCTTCTGTAATGCCAGCAGTTGCCTACTCGCCAGATCTTGGCATTTTGCACATTTGTCCTGCATGGCTCCCATATGTAAATATAAATATGCCGCTACCCTGGCAATCTTGTTGTGCTCATCCTTGGCCTTAGAGGACATATATAGTTCACTCAGGGCCACATGTAAGGGACCCTGGTCTCTCCATGTATCTGACCCTGTTTCCGTGATTTGGGGTGTGATGGCCTGCAACCAGACTGTTTGGTCCTGGTGAGTCCACTCACCTCTCACAAATAACTTATGTAAGAAGTGCTCTCTGGCTATTTTCATGTCTACTAAGGTCGTCATTCTAGAGATTGGTCTCTGTCCTGACTTACAGAAGTTTGTATTTTATTTTTGCAAAACAGACCTTTTTCTTAGAGCGTTCCTTTGAGAAGTGCTTTACAGCGTAACACAGCGTGTTCTCCGACCGGATATGTGTATCTGGTCAGCTGGCACGCTGTATTAATCTGCACAAGTGATAGATCTAATCCAAACATCCGGCACGAGCCCCCGATTTGTAAGAGGATTCAATTCAGCACTACAGCCAAGTCAACGCCTAGTCTAGAATACTGAATGAAAACCCTTCTTGATATATCTTAATGTCCAGTTCATGCGTTCTGGATGACTACCCCTATATAACACCCCTCTCTTGGAATCCTCCTGACCCCACTGAGCCAAGAAGTAGTTCTGTTTTGCAAGTTAAAAGGTTTAATTGATAATTTAAACAATATATATATATATATATATATATATATATATATATATATATATATATCACGCTTTATAATAAATTAATAATTGAATATCACACTTAATCTGATATAAAGATTAACAACGGAGAATCTGGCACTAGCACACTTCTTTATAATCACTAAGGAGTTGACATGAAATGGATAAGATAGCAACAATACTTTTATGGTTTCCAATGGATGCAATGTGGAATGAAATGCAGTACAGAAAATAACTTGATAGGATTTCAGCAAAAGACAATGTAATCACTTTCTTGGACAATTCACCCCCCCCCTTTTATGCAATGCAGGGAAATGGAAGGAAGGCACACAATTCTCAGAAATGCAATTCAAATGTAATTCAGTTCACCCAGCAACTTAGACTACAGAAGTTGAAAACACAGGCCCAAATGCTTTTAAATGTGCTGGCAATAAAGTGAAAAATATGCTAAAATGCTTTTAATTCCCTCTAGAGGTTCAGGGTGAGTGGTATCTAGTTAATATTAGTCCAGGCTCACTCTTGCAATGATTCAGGGATAGTTTTTATGAGGCAAACGATTTTTTTCAGAGGAAAGCAAAAGCAGCTATCTTTTTGCAAGTGGAGAAATTTTCAAATCGCGGCAAAAATCGCGAATGCGTCTGGCGCGATTACAGAGGAACTATGAAAGCCTAGGATCTCAGCTTCCAGATGAAAGTTACTGCAAGTCTCTAGCACAAAAGGTCACGGAGATATGAGCGATTAAATAAAGGTCGTTTTTCAGATTTGAAATTTTAAAGTTCAAAAAGACAAGTGCAGCTTGCAACTAGAAAATGACAAGTGACAGCTTTACAAATGACAGGTGACAGTTAGGAGACAGTTCTACTTAGATTAAAATAGGATTGAATTATATTATTTTAACTAAGAGATTGGTTCTGCACAGTTTTGCTAGGTACTCACACTATATTCTTGAATTAGAATGGGCCTCGCCACGGATCTGGTCAGGTTTTAGACTGGACTCTGGTCTCTGCACTTCACAGTGATCTGGGTCAGCTCTCTCTGGTTCTGAAGATTGAGGGATTTAAAGTCTGGATCTTTCTGCACAGCTTTCTCTAGAGATTGATGGAGGTAAAGTATGGATTTTCCAGCAGAGCGTCCCGCAGCAAATGGATTTGAAGGTCCCTATCTGTCCTGTCTGTCTGCTTTTATGTGTTTTTTTTTATGGGTGTGTGTGCAGCATCACTAGACCCTACCCCTTTCCACTTATCATTGGCTAAGCTTTCATTTCTCCCCTGATTGGGGGAGCTAAGTTGTGTCAGAGTGATGTCATTTTACAGCCTGCAGAAAGTCCACTCCTCCTGTCAACTTAATCACAAATCTAGATTTGAACCAAATACATATTTGCAGAGGTACATATTGTTTTAAAATCATATGCACCCCTCACATATCACAGGAGGTATCCCCTGTTCAAACTCTGCTTTCCTGGGAGCTTGCATTCAGAAATGGCAATATTTTGCACTTTTTAACTGGTTTGCAATACCGGACATTACCCCAAATTTACACACATGTGCGCAAGGAGTATGGACATTAGTTGATGAAGTGTCAGATTTTTCACATGCACACATTTTGAGTAATATCCTCTTTTCCGCTAAAACTCCCCTGAACATACCACCGGTTCTAAAAACCTCTTAAAATGTGGGCAGAATAATCACAAGAATTATGGTATCATTTATAAAATGTTCACATGTCCGCTCTATGAGTTATTCATCTTTTTAGAGTTATGTTCTGGCCCCAAAGGGGTGTGGTTTCCCCCAGCACAAGGTTGAATTTCTGGTTTTTCCAGTTCTGCCAAGCCAGCTTGCTCTCACAGGCAGTGCTCCTCCCCTTTGCTTCAGGAGGAAGCTACATTTACAGCCCCCGTAATAAAACCTTTGCCTGAGTCAGGACAGGGCTTTGTTCAGAGCTCCTGTATTCTGTGGGGGCTCCCCTTAATTCAATTATCAGAAAGATGGCATATCCTTAGTGTGGCCAGCAAAAGGCAGATAGGCCTGGGAATACAGCTGTGACTCAAGTTTCACTCCTGATGGGGGTAGTTGTCAGGCAGAATTCAGTTTCTCAAGCCAGGTTTCAGATAAAATGTCACTTTTTGTTACCCAGTTTAAGTCAAGCCAATGTGTACATATGCAGCTAGAATGCTGATTCTAAGTTTAAAACTATGACATTTAAACAATTGAAACCTATGTGACACTCAAAGTAGGTCACTCATTTCTTTTAAACATTTAGATTTTTAGTGTCTTTCAGTCCAAATTTACTTAAACTGCTGAAATCCACAGCTCAGCCAGTCTTGTTATAAACCTTCAAGTCACTTCAGAATATAACTTTACATTGGATCCACCTCTCAGTAAGTCTTTCTTTGGCATGTTTTGGGTTCATTTATTCAGTTTTCTACAAAAAAGTAAAATCTGGTGTTGTTTTAAAACGCCGGCTTTTGGATAGTGGTGAGTACTGGTACTGCACCCCTTTTTGGGATTTAAGAAAATGAATTCCCAACAGTTATGGGTTTGCTTTTGGCAATCAGCATTGCCACCCCCAATGGTTTCAGACTACTGTGTGGGTAGTCCAATGGTGGTTTTAGGCAGTGTCCTTCTGTGCCCATAACATCGGCAAAAATGAGCGGCAGCCTATTCTTCATGCATTTCCCTGTGCATTTTCTGGGAAGCTCTGGCCATCATGATGTTTTCATGTCAGTACTGCACAGTTTTGAGGTAGGGCTTGGATGCGTGGATAAAAACATCCCACAATACTTGTAATCCTGGTACTTCCTGCCCTCTGGCCGATGCATGCCCATCTGATGTCGATGGCCCGAGCCATCATGGCTCCCACCTTGTTGCTGCTACTGCTGTGGCTGTGCTCCTGCTCTTGCTGCCTGCATGTCCTCCTCTGGCTGGGGTGCAGTTGTCGTGGTGGCCACCCCTGCTGGACGTCCGACTCCCGACTGTGGCAGGGATGTGTCCCCCACCAGCCTGGCCGCTGGGTCAGAGACAGCTCCTCAGGGTACCCAGGTGATACATGGTGGGAAGATGGCATGGAGGATGACTGGCGCGTAGGGTGTTCAGGTGAGGATGGGGTCGGAACAAGGTCCAGCAAATGGAGTACTCCAGCCCTGGTGGCCAGTCCCAGTAGGTCAACGCGGTCAATGAGGCATTCGAGATGACGTGCAGTGTCTTCACGAAAACACTGCAGGTCACCTCGCATGCCCCGTTGACGCAACGCCATCCCACTCAGGACAGGCTCAACCCGGTCCCGGATAGCCACGTCCGCAGGGAGAGGAAGGCTAGTTGTTGTAAGTGGATCCCCTCCCTGAAAACGGGTCCGGATGTAGGCATCCCTGCTGGTGCGGGATGATGCAGTCACAGGATCGGGGACATGATTACACACAGGCACCTCTGCGGTGGCCTGTGTTGCCTCCTGTCCCTGCCTCTTCACTGCACCACTAGCACCAGTGGAATCCCCACCTCCAGACCCCATGTGTGTCCCTTCCACGGCCTCCTCCTCCACCAAACCCCCCACCAACCTGGATGACTCTGTGCCATCTTCCTCCGTCGGACCCTGTGGGGTCTCAGCTGCCCCTTCTGCTGCCAAGGAGTCCACCTCCAACCTCCGCCTCTTGGACCCAGCCTCGGCAGCTGCGGCCTGGAACGCGGCACCAGACTCCTCACTCCCCGACAAGATGGCAACCTGGGAGGGGAGCCAGGCCTTGCGTTTCCGGCTGGTGGTGCGATCCCTGCCGCTCTGCTCCACAGCACCCTCTCCGCCCTCTTCATCAGTTGACGCTGCAGACATGGAGAGATAGAACACAGGCATTGGGCCACTGGACAATGGACTGATACACACATGACAGTTGTACATGAGTGTTAGTGTCAAACTTCAGACATGGCATCACACTCCCCAACACAAATGTCATTTCAACTCACACACATGAGCAATTCAACAGCATTATTCCACCAGGCAGCACCATCCATACACAAACAACAGCACGAGCAGCCGAAGGTGAGCCTGATGTCACACGAAACACTGGAAGTGCACAACACATGCAGACAGGCCACCACACTTACATGCATGTGTACATCTCCACCAACTGTCGCAGTGATGAGATCGCCATCCATGTCACATCTGCCATTCAGCCTTCTACATGTCAGTGTCACATGCATCCATGTTGCATCACAGTTGCACACTTGTCAAATACACACACATACACATGTACACAGTGCAGATACTTGCAGCTGGAACCACCATCCATGTGTGACACCACAACCATGCCAACGTACATACACAGTAATTCAAACATGTGTGCTCCCACACCTGCATTTGGCCTGCATGCTTACCAACACATACACCATCCATGTGTCTCACACATGAGAGGACTCACATGTGTCAGCCTCATGCCCCTGTACATACACATCCATACATGGCCCCACAAAAACACATGTGCAACCTGCATACTACTGGCACACCACAACATGCACAGCGTCCAATCAGTATGCATGTACGCTTACCGCTCAACTCCAGACGGGTCTGCCTCTCAAGGACCTGGACGTGGAGCGCTGGGCGTATGCGTTCCAGGACACTCATTTGGTGGTCCAACAGGTGGCCCCAGCGCTCCTTTGCATCCGCTGCCTTCAAGAGGCACTGGGCCTTGTCGAGGGTCCTGGACCTGAAGTCCTCCCAGCGCTTCTGGACATGTTTGATGTCACGGACTGCCACCCCCTCCTCGTTGATGGCAGTCATGATGTTCATCCAGATCCTGGTCCGTCATTCATTGTCGGTGTGCAAACTTACAAATAGGGCATCATACTACCCCAGGACTTGCTCCACCAGGACACCAACTTCCCTGGCATTGAATCTGGTGGCCCTCTGTCTCTCTGGCTGGGGGTTGCCAGTGGTGTCAGATGGTGCTGTACCCGACATGGGAACCCCAGAGGCAGGTGTGGGTGGGTAACTGGGTCCTGGGGCTGGGCTGTGGAGTATGGTATCCCAGTCGGGAGTCTTCAGTTCCAGCAGGGGTGGTCACAGCAACTGCACCCCTGGCTGACGTGCAGGCAGCAAATAGCAGGGCACGTGGGCAGCAGGCAGGCAGGCAGGCAGGCAGCAGCAGATGGCAGGTGGGAGCGTGCTCAGGGCTCTGGGGGGCAGGAAAATGGCCTTTTCGCAGGAGCGTGGTCTTCCGTGTGTATTTGCTTGGCCAGCTTGATACACAGTGATTTGGCACGTGAAAAAACGGCACGTCAGTGTGTAATTTGAGGAAAGGCCCTTAGCACGTAAGCGCGTCAGTGACGTTAGGCGCGCAGGCGTTGCCCACAATACGGGTGCATAGTGAATCAGCACGTGAGAAAACTGCACGTCACTGTGCTATTGGAGGAAAGGGCCTTAGCGCGTAAGCGCGTAAGTGACGTTTCACGTGTGGACTGGCTTAAAAGGTATGAGTATCACGCTATTTCCTTGTACGTGCTTTTTGTGGAGAGCGAGCGGGTGTATCTTGTACTTCTTGCCGGTTCACACGCGATTACTTCACAACGTTTCCAGTTCGTACTCCCTGTTTCCTCAGACTGTGTTCTTTTCTTCTTTTGGCGGGGGTGTTGCCTATGCGCACACGCGTGTCTTTTTCACGTTCTTTTTCAAGTCGCGCACGTATTTTCCAACTGTGGTTGCCCCCGTGTGTCGCGTACCCCTTCAGAGGTCATTGTAGGCTGCGTGTAATACGCGTATGCTTATTTTTGTGTTTCTGGGTGCCACAGCATTGTGCAGGTTTATTTTTCCACGCACGTGGTCTAACAGGGGTTGCGTGCAGGTGTGCTTTTGTTTTTGGGGTGCCTGTCCGTTGCGTGACCCGCCATCTTCCCCCAGGGGCCACATACAGCCTTGCTAGAGCACTAGGGTACGAATTCAATCTAGTACCCTACCCTTTCACCCCAATTGCCCAGGAGAATTGTTTACTGCAACTCCCATAAGCACAACAACATCAGTGCCATGGTTGGGAGGCGACCAAGCAGTAAGGGAGGCAAAGGTGGCCGACCTCCAAAAGGTGGGCGTGATGGGCGCAGTAGGGGATGTGGCCAGGATTTGCAGGGTGCCCCTAGACCCCAGTGTGTGGAGGACCAATCGCGGACGCCCATGTCCCCCCCCATGGTTGTGGGAAACGTAGCTGACACCATCCCAGCTCAGCCCTGGTTGGACCAGCCCATTTTGGCACTTGAACCGGCAGAGGATGACTCCCAGGCTGACTTTCAGGTCAGCAAGTTTAAGCCATGTGTGGCGGTGCAAGTTGCTGGCACCAGGCCACATGGATCTGGGGCAGCAATGTCATCTGCTGCCCCAAGTAGGCAAGGTGGGGAGGCTGCAGGGGCAGCTGCAGCTCTATCCACCCCAGCTCTGAGTCTCCCAGCCGGGACAGTGTCAGGCCAGGTCCATCAAACCGATGTTGGCCCTGCCAACGTCACCCTGCATCCAATGCCTGCACCAAGACATATGGTCATTGTGCATTCGCACACTTCTAGTATCCAGTCCACCTGCGCTTCTGCCCCTACTGACCAAAGTGGCTTAAGCCACTCAGGATCCGCACCACCTTTGAAAAAGAAGAAGAAGGGTGCTCTGGCACTAAAGCTGAGACCCCAGACACGGCTACACACTCGGGCACGTCAAGGAAGCCTAGCTTTAATGACGCCGAACTTGATGCACTTGTGGCCTATGTGTCGGCACATAGCCGCGAAATGGTGGTGACTGCAGGGTGCAAGACCACACCTGGTCAACGTAGGGCACATTGGCAGACCATCGCGGACCACATTAGTGCCCTTGGATTTGTGAGGCACACAGCTGATGATTGTTACAAGCGGTGGAATGACCTGAAACGCAGAGCAAAGAACAAGCTGGCCTCAAATCATGCCTCTACTCTGGTGACTGGTGGTGGTTCTCCATCAGAGGACAACCAACTCACTGAATATGAGTCTGTTGCTGGAACCTTCGTCACAGAGGAACGGATCCAAGGCGTGGGAGACATACCAGATTACGACGCATTGTCCGGTGAGTGCCCATGCATGTGTGTGTAATCCATGTGTATGTTGTTTGGGTGACAGGTTTTGATTGAGTGCCATGTGAGGGTATGTACTCCTGAGTGGTATGGGTCACCCATGTGCTTCCTCCAAAACATTCACCGCCCTTGGATTTGGCTATGACAGTATCCCTTATGCCCACAGTAGCCTATTAGCGCCACATTACTTCAGTTGCCCTTGAACTGTCATCTTGCTACAACATTGTTCTGAATTTTTCAGTGTTCATTCAGGCTGATTGTTTCAATTCTCCCATTTTTGCAACACATTTTTCAGCCCTAATGCCACATATGTGACATGCTTCTGTCATTGATTACACCCCACATTGGCCCACATTTGTTGCCTGGTTATGTGAATGATTAGACCATTCAGGCTGATTGAGTATTGCCCTGCTCACATTAATTTTTGGGGCCTGTTTGAATGTGGCACATGATAGTTGTTTCCTGTCATGTTGAAGTGACCAACCATTGATGTGTACATCTTCCTGCGATCACTGTATTATTGTACACTGGATGTGTTGCAGTGTGTGGCACGTGCATATTTAGTCACACTATTTAGCATTTTTCATCTCATCATGTCCATCTCACATGGATGGGTGACAATACTCATTCATTGACATATGGCTGTACTTGTCAAATGTACCATGGCTAGGCTACATGCCATCTGTGTACTGGCATGTGTCATGTATGTGTATTGGACATGCCACTCACAGGCTAATGTGTGATGCCAGTGGTACCCATCATGCAGCAAATGTGTTGCTTTCCCATCTTTGTGTCCTCAGTGTCTGATTTTTGCCTCCCCTTCCAACACATTGACAGTGCATGCATGCCAGGGTTATTGTCATGTTGGACATGGGTAAATCATGTACTGGATCTCTGGCTTGTCAGGCCTATGTATGTGCTATGGTGCTCATGCCTGTTTCCATTTGTTGTCTTCCATGTTTTTGCAGGTGATGACGCACTTGATGCTGTTGAGGTTGAGGAGATGGTGCAGACCCAGGATGAATCTCAGGCACGACCGGGAACCAGTGGAGGACGTGGTGTGGTGGTGGTTGAAAACGCAATCTTATTGCAGACCATACTTTCCAGGAGTGTCTCTGGTTGCACCTCCCCAGACCTCTAGGATTCTGGTGCTGAATCTGATGTGAGACTAATGTGCTGTCCAAGGTGAGTGTTTATGGCAGGGATACTGTTCTGTCCAACCCACCTGCACCAGGGGTAGAACCCTCTATGGGGATGTCAGTGTTGGCAACTCCGCCTTTGTCAGTTACCAATGCAGAGTCACACTTCACAACATCTGATCCTGTTCCTGGGCCAGCAGATCATAGGGGGAATGCAGTCCTGCAGCCTCAGGCAGTGCCAGGCAATACTGTATAGGAAAACTCCATGTACGGTATAGCAGCACAACAGGGAGCATCAGTTGAAATGATGGCTCAGGCAATGGAGAGGGTGGCCACTTCCATTCTCCCCCTGAAAGGCAGATGGAGCAACAACAGCAGGCAACAGACTCCATTTGCCAATCACACAGGGAACACATGTTGGCGTCCAACAGGGACCGACGGGCGACACTGGAGACTCTGCTGGAAGCCATTTCTTTGGAGTCACAGGGCCACAGTGAAGCCCTGAGGTTAAAACTCCAGTTCCTCAGGCAGACTCTAAGTGAACTTGAGGCTTCCCGAAATTTAAGGTCAGAACAGCAGCTGGAGCAGCTCACACGTTCACTCTCAGCTGAGCTGCAGCCAACTCGGGAGGAGATCTGGGCATCAGGCGAGGCCATGCGTGCAGATATGCAGGCAACCCGTGAGGTGCTGCATGGGGATCTCCGCACTGTCATCCTCCAGAATCAGACCTTCAACACCCGCATGCTTGCTGCCATGGAGGACCATACCAGGGCTTTGCGTGGGTTGCCTCCCATAGCACCACCAGCTCCTGATGCAGAAGCAGAGGGTGAAGAGAGCGACAGCAGCAGTTCTCCCACAATAGCGTAGCCGTGCAGGCCATGAGCCCATGGAGGTATTTTTTTTTTGCAACATCCATGCAAGTGGGTGTTGGTGTGCATCCTGTCATCGAACCTCCTGGGTCCCCCTGGCCCCCAAATGGCCATTTTTGATTTTTATTATTATTTTTTTTTTACAGTGTGTTGCCTTGTGTGGCTCCCGTGGGCATCCACTGTGTATTCCAGATGGGCACATGCAGGCTTGTCCTGTGTTTGGGTTAGATGCTTGGGTTCCTGACACACACACCCCTCCTGCTTCCCTTTCCATGGGCTTGCAAAGGGTGTGACCAAGTGACAGTGACTTACGCAGTGACATTGGGTACCCATGAGCTGTGTGGGCTGTCTGTAGTCAAAACTGTGTGTACATCCCTAGTGGGGATTGTTGTTGTATTGAACACTGCATGGTGTATTGATATGTGCTTGTGCATCCATGTCTTCCTCCTTATTCACAGGTACCTTCTTCATGTCTTCACAAGGCCGTCTCCTTTGCGGATGCAGTTCATGTTGTATGCAGTACACTGACACATTTGCCTGACGTCAACACTCTGCAGTTGGAAGGGGTGGATGTGCTGGCTTATTCAGGTTGTAAAACTTGCACTACTTTGATTTGGTACTGTCATATTTTGGCAATGTTTCATCCTGTGTTGGTGTATTGTGTTGCTGGTAAGTATTTGGTCATGTGTGCTGTTTGTTATTGATTACTGGGAGCACATTGTCTGTGGCCTGTTTCCATTTGGGACAGTGCACATTCTGACACTCGTGTCATGTATTGTGCATTCCTTTGTTTGCTTTCACATTGCATGACATGCCATGGTGTGTTGGTAGCAGAGATGGGGAGGGGTTGGGTGACATGGCGCTGTTTTCATGTTCTATTTTGCAAGGGGGCAGTCATTCATGCAGCATAAATGTGTGTCTTTTTGTGACACAGCATTGGTTGTCTTTCAGTAGGTAGGGATGCACACAACGTAACACTTCCAGGTGACCAATCTCAGGCTGGTATGGTTGTGACAGTTGACTGTTCCTTATGTCATCATCATTGATTTTCAGCTGGTATGTACCAGGGCTGTGTGCACTCCACAGGTGTGTGATTTTAGGTGAAGTAATTAGCCACCAGCTGCGTACGGGCTGCCTCACCACGTGCCCTTTCCCCTCCCATGCGCAGTGGCTGTGCATGTGGTTGGGTATGTGGGGGTTGCAATGTTGTGCAGGACACATGCTGCCACTATGATCCTGCACACTACTGGGGGCGCGTATAGCAGCTGCTCACCAGAGCGGTCAAGGGAGCGAAAGCGTGACTTGAGCACTCCGAATTTGCGCTCCACTATGCCCGGGTCGCAATATGGGCTGTGTTGTATCTTACCTTGGGTGGTGTGGTGGGGTTCCGAATTGGCGTCATCAGGTGGGTGCTCAGAGGGTAGGCACTGTCCCCTGGGGAGGTGATGATAGGTATCACTAGTGGGGTTGTGACATTACTCAGTATATGACATGCATGCATGTGCAGAGGCATTTATAATCACCAAGCAGCCATGTATCGCCATGCCGCCCAGCTTCTAGGTCCCGGTTTAGGGTTGACATTCTGTAAATGAAACTGTCATGGGTGGACCCTGGATAGTTGGCATATACTGAGGTGATGATTCCCTTGGCATCACATACTACCTGCACGTTGATGGAATGCCAGTGCTCGCAGTTTCTATAGATGTGCTCAGTTGCCCTGGGAGGATGTAGAGCCACATGGGTGCAATCAATGGCACCTAGCACTTTGGGTAAGTGTGTCACCCCGTAAAAATCCAGGACGGCAGCCTACCTTTCTGCAGGTGTTCTGGGCAGGTATATGTGCCTGCGGACTGATGGGCATGCAGTCATGATGGGCAACACCTGGTGTAGACAGCGTGACTGCGTGTTGAGCACCTTTTCCAAGGGGCTCAGTGCTTGGGAGCACAGGGTGGGTGATATGAGGTCATCCTCCCACTCACTCACCAGGTCGAGTATTATGTGAGGTGGAAACCTGTACCTCCCATACACCTGGTCATCAGGCATCCCAAAAAGGCTGGTCCTGGGTGTAAAAATTCTGGCCCTGACTATCCTCCTCCTCCTGCGGTGTCCCACGACCACTGCTGCGAGGAATGGTATATTCATCATAGCGTCTGAGCTTGTTTGTTGTTTGTGCGCACTTTTATGCTGTGCGGGTCCGCGTATGCCTGCTTCCTGCCGGCATATGTCTTTCCGGATTAGAGCATCTTTTTTGGCGCACGCGTTTCCCCTGTTCGATTCCATGAATACGTGTTGTAGGCACATGTGTGGATGTTCTGCACATTTGCCTCCTGTACTTCCCCTGTGACGCCCACATTTTCATGCAATGTTCCCCATTCTGCGTGTTACGCTCCGTGTGCCGCTGACTTTTGTTGTGTGCGCCGCGCTGTGCGTAGGATTTTAGCGCACAATCCATTATTTACATGCGCACGGACTTCCATGAATCGATGTGCGCGGCTTTCACACACTTGCACTGCGATTTTCGCACTTGCGCTGCGATTCACACACTTTTGCACGCTTGCGCAGAGATTTTCGGCGCACATTAATTCCATGAATCGGCCTGTAAATCTTCTTATAATTTAGTGGTATTGATTAATCAGTTTGGTTGTTGCAGAATCTTGGGGCAGTTAGATACATGTTGGCGTATTCTAACTGTTTACAGTTTTCTAATTGAAGTTTTATTAATGTTTATGCACAGATTAGTTATTAAATTTTCGTTTTAAGAATATTAAGTAAGCATTTATAAGATTTGCTGGTAATCTATGCTTTAGAATAATGGTACTATCATTACATTTGGCCCCCATCCCCAATTTCTTTTTTATATATGGAGTGTAGTGACCTGCATTGGTTGGGGCTCCTGTGTGGTAGATTATACCTATTGTTATGAAGGTTTTCTAACCAAGTGATACTTGACCATGTGTGAATCCAGTCAGCTTGCAGTTGTTTTTGGTACTCATAGAAGCATTAGTATTACGTATTTACTATGTGTTTGTATTTGTAATGTGGAGCGATTATCTGATTTGCAGGTAGTACATAATCTGTCATGGTTTGCATTTTGTACAAGTTGCTGAAATGGAACAGATTCACAGTTAAATATGGATACATATACAAAGCGTTCATTAGGGACATTGTTGCAGAAAGTGCAAGTATGTTTCCAGATGTATGAACTCTGGAAGATTTCATGTATAGGATGTTTTTCTTTTCAAGTACTTGTAGTAAGTACATTAGAAATTATGGTGGATCTACTTGTGAGTTTATAGTGAATTTCACCATGCCAGCACAGTATTCCAATTGTTGTCTTATTCCATGAACATGGTATGTGTTGTCAGGATTGTTGCTTGCATTTCTATGAAGGACTAACATTTGCAAACATAATTGGTCTGTATTGTGTAGGTAAATGTTGTCGGTGGCAATTGGAATCGAATATGTATTGCTACATTTGCGTAGCAATTTACACCAGTTATATTTCAAAATTTGAATGGACCAGATAGTTCTGTGTCCAAGTCATTTCTTTGGAGTGTGTATTGCTTCTTTGAAGAAGTACTTGAGTTACTTTGAATAGTAGATTCCTCTTTGGTTGTAGTAATTGATGAAGTATTAGCTTCTTTTACTCTATAAGGAGGATTTGCAGTGAGATCCTGTTGAATTTCTGTTTGAAGTAGTTTTCTTTTACAATGTTTTGTTTTATGTGGAACAAGATACGTTTTTAGATGGGGTTATACAGTGAACGTAGTCTATTGTATTCTAAAATGTGTGGAATATCAGCGTTTACTTTACTTGCATCAAAGTTGATTAGAAATAGACTGGCAAGTGTACATAATTGTGAATGTGCTACGTAGCTCATGCCTTCTTTAAAGACTGTGTTCCCAATATCTATTAATGCTTTAACTAGAGTAAGACCTTGTGATTTGTGAATGGTGACTGCGTATGCTAGAGTTAGAAAGAATTGCTCTCTGCGTACATACATGTCTTTGAAAAGAAGGAATCGAGTTGTTGAGTGTCCTATCTTTTTTACTTCTGATAGTTAGTCAAAGAGAATATTGACAAACTGAATGTTGTTGTCACGTGGGTATGTTTGAAATCCAACAACTGTACCAAGTGCTCCATTAACTAGTCCTTGCTCCACGTCAAGGTTATGTTTAAGCATTACTCTACAGTTTAAAGATAATTTTAATATTTTCTCCAAACCAGCTTTATTGGAGATAGAGTTTTCTAAGGTATTTAGTCTTGTTGTGGCTTGTTGACACATGGGTAGTGTCATACCATGCACGTCCAGTTTGTCTGTGGAGCAAATTTCAATTATTGGTTGCATTTCTTTTTCAACATTGTTTCATTGAATTTTGAACAGTTTGCAAGAGTTGGCATCAAGGACATACAAGTGACATTTTTGTGTGCTAATTTTTCCATGACATCAGTAGCACATGAATTATGGCCATACAGTGCATGGATGTGCCAGGTTTTTAATATTGATTGTGCTTCTTGAGGTAGTACACCGACTCTAATACTTTTTAAAATGTTGGCGTATGTGAGGTCTGCAGAGTGCCATATGTTTTCTGTTAATTCTCTGTATTGGAAATGTTGCCAAAGGTTGACATTTCCTATGCTGCCAACAGTTTTACGGCAGAGTTTTTGTCCTAAGGTTTTAAAATAGGTTTACCTTTCACTGGTGTCAATTGAAGAAGATCCCCGAAAACAATAATGTGTTTTCCTCCCAAGAGCTCTTCGTAGTTTGTTTTGAGTACTTCTTGTAATCTGAGGTGAATCAAAGCCAACATTAAGTTGGAAACCATGCTCACTTCATCTATTAGTAGTATTTTCATTTGTTATAACACTCTGCGTAGTTCCATTGCAGCTTCTGTAGGAAGTTTGTAATATTCTAATATGTTTGGTGTTCCACTGGAAGGAGTAGTAATCAGTGGAAAGTGACACCGCCTATGTTGTAGGCAGCTAAACCTGTGGGGGTAGTTACAACAGCTGACAGTTTGTTGTCAATTGTTGAAGTAACTTGACCACTGACTATAGTAATATAGGTTTGTAATTTTGGCAGGCACATTCTTTATTTTCATGTTGTACACCATGTGCACTTTCTTTTGCTACTTCTTGAAAAATGCTATGCTGCTCATTGTTCGTTTTTGATTGCAGTAGAGTTAAGTCTTATGTATCTTCTTCATAGTGACACATGGTGTTTTCTTCTTCTGCCATAGCTAATTCTGCCTCATTTGCTGTTAGTGGCTGTCCCAGTGGTTCTTGGATTCCTGTTATAGAATGTTGACTACTGTCGGGAGTGTCTTAATTTAGTTGGGCCTGGAGTTCTTCTTTGTGTTGCTGTTATTTGTGCAACATTGTTTTGTACTGTGTAAAGTTTACATTGGTTATAGTGCTTTCATTTGCTTTGAAAGCATCTTCATAGGAGTCATAGAAATCTAGTAACTATTTTTCTTTTCAACCGAAACAACAATAAGACAAACGAATCATCAAAAAAGGACAGTGACAAACCGCTAGAACCGACAGAAGTACCCTGGGCACCAGCAGAGCTGACGCTGGACACAGGGGTCCACCCGCGAGACCCAGAGAAACGGATACAACTACTCCAGCCAACCCTTACCATCCCCCACCGCCCTCACAGCCACAACTAGGTCCCACAAGGCTGTGGAACAGACAAGATACCACCAATCACCACACAACCGGGTGTATGGACAATAGCAGCGGCGCTAGTCATGTGGAGGGGGGAGGAGCATGCAAGGTTATTAAGGGAGCGGGCGGAGGGGACAGCTAGATCCTCAAACGGCCTCGAATGGAAAATCGGGCACGTACCTCCTGAGGCTGAGGGTGTACAAGCATCCCGTCGGGTAAGATTACACTAGCCCAACCGGTTTCAGTCCAGGATAGAGATGACTAACGAATACCATTAACAATTTCCTTCTCTGCATACACCTCTCAAACTCCAAACCAAACACAACCACAAACCTCTAGCGCAGCAAACCGCACGAACTTCACTACACTGCAACAACAAAACAAAAAAACACATAGACTCGCACATCAGCACACGACGACTACCGGCCGCATACACCCCAGGCCCAGCCGACGGAACCACCGGGCTGAGGCTGCCAACAGCTCATCACTGCAATCTTGCACTTTTCCAGCCTCCACCCACTAACCCACCACCCCCCCCCCTCTTTCAGAGCCGCCAGAGCACCAGGGGACCACTCCGGTGGTGATAGTGCGCGGTACAAATGACCTTTAACATTAACATTAACATTAACATGGTTTAAAAAGTTCTAGCAGGGACATGTAATATAGTTCTTTATGTTGAGGAGTTTTTAATGAAAACGTGATATGATTAATAAAGCTTCATTTGGTAAGTTTCACTAAGCTGCCTTCACAATTTGTCACTCTGTATCTAGTTATTTTCATCTGGTTTTATATTATGTTTGTATGTGAAGTTTTGGGCTATGTGGTTTAGATACATGGTTTCTAAAGTGGTACTCCTGATTGGGTAGTATGGGTCTAGTAACTTGTTTTCAAAATGTCTTGGCTGTTGGGATCATTTTTGGCTACTGTTTCTATGCCATGGTATGATTTGAGAACTCTTTTTCTAGATTTAGCAGGAGCAAGACTTAGCCATACTATATTTTCAGATTTTCCATACAAAGCAGTACCGGTTAAACGATCTGCAGCTTCATAGCAGCCACATCCTCTATGAGAGAGCATTTTTATGCCTAAACTGTACAATTTTTGAGACAGTGTTTTGTCCGATGATAGGTCATCCCAGAGGTCTTGAAGCTCTGTTTTTTCTGCTTTGGTTAAGTAGGCAGTAACATATTGTGCAAATGCAGTGGAATTGTCTGCAATGTACTGCACATCTATGTTTGCATTCCATAAGAGGGCAATGATTGCATTGTAATCATTGATATATTTTGCTTCTTCTGTTCTTTTTATGTAATATGTGTTCTTAGGTGATATACCTTTAACACTATGTCTAATTGAAGATATGAAGTTGTTTACTTGACCTGTTGCTGAAACTGGTCTAGGGAAACGAAAGTGGCATTTGGTGTAGTATTTCCTTTGTTTTTGTATTTGCGACAACAGTATTTCCCACATTTGTGTCTTTGAAATTGTAAAATGTGTGCATGAAGATCACTATTTGTCTCTTTTGATGGAATTTCACAAGTGACATATTTTTCGATAAACTGTAAAACAGTGGCATCACTGTCTTGATCAAATTTAGAAGCATCTTTAATCCATAAAAGCATGTGGATATGTGATGCTCCTCTGGCTTGGTATTCTTTTCTCCAAAAGAAGTGTTGCACTTCTCTGAGGGGAGGAACAGTTTTATTGGAAATAAAGTGTAGCATAGCAATGAAGAGATGATGGAAATATCTTGAAACATTAACAAGATCTAGAGAGCAAAGTTCTCCAGGTGTTAGTATATCTATGTTTGTTTTTGTTTGATATGCATAGGAAATCATGTAAATCTTCCCATGCATATTCTGCACAACTTAACGTAACAAACCAAGTGGGTGTGCCAAGGTTTCTTATCATACAACGTACATCTCCGTGACACGGAACCAGTACTCTTTAGTACCACGCATGGTTGCTAACAGATTTGTAATGCTTGATTGTAAAACCTCATCTTTTTCTTGCACTTTTTGTAGTAATTGCGTAGCTGACATATTTTGAAAGTGGGTACCTGATTTCAATGTGTGTGCAACTCCGTAGCATAGAGTTGCTAGATCACTTCCAAAGAGTAGGTGGAATATGTATTCCACATTTTGTCTAAATCTGGGATCTTCAGAATACATTTGTAACGAGCGGTATTCTGATGCTGTTATCTGAGTAGGTCTATCATCATACCTTCCTCCTTTCCCAGAAGGAAAGATTAGAGGCAAAGCATGTGCTTCTATACTTTTTTCCCATATGCTGATTGGTGATCCTTTGGTTTGTCGCATTTGGTACATTTCTAGTGCATCATCTATGATGTCTTCAGGGTCTAATGGATGAATTGTATAATGGTCTAAAATATTGGATACTGTAGCAGGATGTAGAAGTTAAAATTGACCAGTTTCTGATGACTCTTGAATTATTTCAGTCGTTTCCCTCAGCTTTCTTCAATATTCATTTGTTTGTAGTATTCATTGTTGTCTTTTAGATATTGCAAGGCTTGTCTAACTTTATGTAAGTCTACGAGTTATTGCCAAATTATTTTGTCTTTTGTAGGTACACCATTTACTAAGACAATTAAAGATTGCTCTATTGGACGTTGCACTCCTCCAGTGTGTACATTTCATTTCAGATCTAATGGTAAATAAACTACTTTGCCATGAATGTCTTTCACTAATTCTGAGGGAGGTAATTTTGCAGTTTTTGGTTGAAGGCGTATTATTGCTTGAAATGGATGCACTGTTTGAATTATGATACTCTCATATTCGAGTTGTTGCAAGGGTTTTGGTAGAGGGAATAGTTCTAGTTATTTGTGATAGCACGTGAAGGAGTTTGGTTGTTGTCAAGTTTTGCAGTGCAGTAACTGCAAAGTATTAAGCAGTCATTTATTTCATATTTGTTTTCTGCTATAAGGTAGAGAGCTAATTCAAACCATTTGGAATCTTCATTGTCTTCTATTTTGTATGTTATGTCTACAGTTTTTGTGCTAGTTTTATAGAAAGTTTTGCAGCAAAACATACACACATGGTTTGGTACTTCCACGGACGTACTTTTAAATTTTAGTATTTCTTTTTTGTATGTGTGTAGTAGAAGGTTGACATTTGTAGAATTGTCCATAGTCTGTTGTAAAGCTATTACATTTTGTAAGTGGCTTTCACTTCCAAAATATTTTCTCTGGATATGCTCTATTTCTTCGAGTAGGTCTTTGGCTGTACCATGTAGAAGATTGTCATTTAAATTGTCTAATGCTAAAGCTGGACTTTTAGCATAGCACAGTTTGTGGACTAGATTTCTTATAGTTGAATGATGTGTTGATATAATTTTGATATCATGGAAGGTGCTTTTGCAATTAGGTCCTGAAATGCAGGCTAATGAATGTCCTTGGAGTGCTGTGTGTTTGCGCACTGGACAGGTATCCATATTTTGTAGAAGTTTCATTTTGAATGTGTCTTTGCCTTTTACATATTGATTAAGGAACTGTCGTAAAGATTTGAAAGATTTTTTGTCAATGTTACACATTGATGTGCACGGCCATTTTTATACTGGACGTTTTGGTTCAGTCTGATGGAGAGGTGATACTGAGTTTTCTGGGGATATTTTTGTGAGCAGTGTTTCTTGTTTCATAATGGTATTATTAAGTTTTTCATACCCTCGTCCACTGCTATGCATGGCAATTGTGTTTGTTTGCTTTTGTTTTTATGCTTCTTCATTGAAATATGGTTCTGTGCTCCTGGTGTGACTCCAATCACCTGCAGAGATATTTAAGAAGTTATTTTTGTTGACATTCCGTTTATTGGGAAGTCTTTTTGTAATTTAGTAGTTAGTTTTGTTAGTGGTTTCATTCTGTTTAACACTAAAATAAATAACTTCCTTTTGAGAAGGATTGCACTGTGTATGAGAGCGTCTAAGATTAATTTTCTACGGTAGGTTTTAAGGGTTGTGCATGAGTTGTCTCCAGTTTTTATAAGATTCTGAAGGACTCTGTGGCGGAACATTTTTTGTAAAATAGTTTTTAGTATGGTTACTTGCCACTACATCAAGATTTATGGGAGCAGTGTTAGCTGAATTCTTGTTAATCACTTTCTGTTTCGTTTTACATTTTGAAAGAGGAGGCAATGCTTTTGTACTGGAAGCTTTTTTTGTTTCGCTTAATGACTCTATTAGATCTTTTGTTTGAACTTTTTGTACACAATCTGCTAGAGATGGATGCTTATTTTGGACAACTTTATTTTCATTTGCTCTACTTCTGCGTTGCTTTCTATGGACTTGCTTTTTGGTAGGCATTCTTTGGGGTCTGTTGAAAAAAAAAGAAGGCATGGGTTGGGCTGTTCTGCAATGCGTGTGTGCTGTGTGCATGAGTGTCTGAGTATGTTGGTAAGGATGTATGTGGAGGTGTGTGATTGTGCATTGGGCAGCTACAACTAGTTGGGAATGCTATTTATGTATTTTTGTGTTAGTATACTGGTTCAGATGACAGTAGAAAGTAAGCTAGTGGTGACGAGAAGCACTAATACTAAATCCAATGGTATAGAATTAAAACAGTTCTTTGTTCTGCAATACTAACATTCTAGGGGCTGTGTTATGTAATTTGTGCACCGAAAAACGGGGATTTGTGCACCATTCTTCCTGCAAATTCTTGTTTACCAAATGGGGATTTGTTGGCAGAATGGTACACAAATCTCTGTTTTTCAGTGTACAAATTTCATGAATCAATACCACAGTGTGTTTCAGTAACAGTAAGAATATTATGGTAGTATTGTACTTACTTCTTTTGTTTAAAATGAGCAGGTTTCTTCTGAGTTGTTGTTTGTACTTCAGATGCTGCTGCTTTTCAGGAGAGTGGTCTTCACTGCAATTGTAAAAGAAAGAAGTTAGTAATTTTGTGTGTTTATAGCACTGATGTTAATTTAGACGTTGATTTTTATGTTTTTGTAGTAGTATTCTTGTTTGATAACTGAACATAGTGTGTGCATGCAGTTTCCTTTGACTATGCACCCAAGACTCTAGGCCCTGGCCACAACCACCGCAGCATATCACACCCATAGAATCAAACATTTTAACTGGCTATATGGGCTACTGCAGCAGCCTTTATATTTTACTTACAATATGTTAGAAAGTTGTGTGTGTAAAAAAAGAATTTAGATAGCAGACAGGTTTGGAAGTGACAGTTGATTATAGCAGATGGGAAAAATAATAGTAAGTACATTTTATAGGTTATACAGGTTAAGTGGTAGTTACTCTTTTTATATGCATTTATAAGAGTTGTGTGTATATTGTGCATAAAATATGCATACCTGTGGTTTGCATTCATGCATGTCGATATACATGGAGCTGCAAGTAGAAATCTTGGAGACTTGTACAGTAGTTTTTGTAGCAGGTGCTTTCCAATGATATTAGACTTGTACTCAGAGTGATCAACAGTACATCTGAAGTGCTGAACTCTGATGATGGAGTTAAATGTAGAGGTCTTTGGTGTGATTGGTGGATGGTTGTGTGACTGCTTAGCTGTATCCAATGAGGGAATGGAACAGAGAGTGAAGTGGAAAGGGTATAAGGGCTGTCTAAGAGTTACGCGGTCTGCGGACACCGCGGCTGTCCACGGATAGGGCATGCCACATCCAGAGTTTTCCAGCAAATCCAGCATGGAAAGGGGACTGTAGGGATAACCAATTCAGGTGTTGAGGTTGTGGATTTGTGTTGAAAGAGACTGTGTGTAGCGGAGATGGCAGAGGTGGAGAAAGTTAGGGTATTGGTGCTTTGAGATATGTTTGTGCATGGTTTACAGCAGTATGCTCAATGCAGGCATGTGGCAAACAATGTTGATGTTAAAGGAGAGGAGGTGGAGTGGAGCACTGTGCCTGATTGCAATGTACAGGGAATTGTACACGTTTTTGAAGATATGGGCAGGATGAACAGTCCCCATGTGATAGTTTTGCACTGTTTGGGCTATGTCAGTGCCGCTACTTTGTTGGCAGATTTGGAACAGTTGGTTCAAGCAGTAATGAATATCGTTCCAAATGCCAAACTGATTTTTTCTGGATTAGTACGCAGGGCAATATGGGACAATAGTTCTGTTTTTTGTCCTGATCAAAACATTTCTAAGTGTGCAATCAACTGAGGCACGTGTGCTTTCATGCTTAGAGCTGGTATGTTCTTCTTTAATAATGAGAATATTGATTCCAGTAATGCTGTTTATTTTAAAGAAGATGGCATTTCTTTATATTTTATGGGAAATGCCATGCTGTTCTGGAATGTAAGGGTTGCTTTGGAGAAGGTTATGTGAAGATTTTAGGAGTAAAGTAAGAAAAAAAAGAAAAAAATACAAAATAACTGGTGTCTGTCAAGCATCTACAAACAAAACAAAAAAAGGCTCTTTTCAGAACAAACCTTAAAGGGGAAATGGGGCGCACTATTTAAATTTAAATTCACCACGCTCAGATTTTCGATATGTCCACGGACATGGCGGTAGTCTGCGGACATCGTATATAACATACAGAGATTTTGGGGTTTAGATGCATGCAAATGAAAATGAGTAGAGCAAGGGATTGGTCAATAAAGTTCACTGGGTGTGTTGTGTAAGGAGAGAGTTTATCAGAAAGTCTTTTTTCTCAGAGAAGAACAGATAGCTATGGCTGTGTCTTCCAGAAAACTGATTATCTGGATTTTGGGAGACTCTTGGATACATTGGTTGGCATGCGGCAGGCTCTGGAGTAGCTGCAGATCTTGGATTCCCTTATGTGGGAGTGCATTGGCATGGAGTGCATGGAATGAAGTGGCTGTACTTGATACCTCTCTGTGCTACTTTGGAGACACAGAATCATCCAGACATAATTATAATTCATTGTGGAGGAAACCGTTTAGGACATGTGTCTGAATTTCTTCGCAATTTGCAATGAAAGAAGGACTTGGGAAGGTCATGGACATGTTCCAAATTCTCAAGTAATTTTTTCTCGTATTGCGCAGAGAAAAATGTGGCTGCATTCTTCTTCATTTGGTCCACAAATAGAGAAATCGAGGCGCAATGTAAATAAGGCTGTTTGTGCCTTTTTAAGAGTTGTTGGCATGTCCTCTTTTCACAATGAAAATCTTATGTTTCGTAGTACATACATTTTTTTCAGAGTTGGAGTCCATCTTACTTATGCTGGCAATCAGATTTTTCTGAGAAATGTACAAAATGCATTGCAACCTATTTTGTAATTACAGCCATCCATTTTGTAGTAGGTGTTGACCATTTGAAGTTTTTCAAACACAAACAAACACCACCAAAAGGCTCTTTTCAGAGCCACGACTTCCTCCCAGAGAAAAGTGCAATGGTTATGATAGGGCAGCACCCCAAAATTGTAGATGTCCGCGAACTGTCCATGGACTTCTAAAAAATGCACAGGGCCCTGCTCCATTTATTTGCCACTTCTATTTTTAAACTGTGAAAGGCGGCTCTGAAAAGAGCCTTTTTTGGGGGCGTTTTCTTGTTTTATATTTTTTTGTTTTTTTTTTACACACGACACACTAGGAGATCAGGGGAAAGGATGGTAAGGGTGGGCCTTATTTAGGTAGGTAGCAGACCTTCTCATGCTCCTTGACGGCAATCTCGAAAGCACTCCGAAGACTCTCCCCCTGCAGAGCAGTACATACACAATATTGGGCCCTCGAAAAGGTAAGGGTCAACAGCATCATGGATGGCCTCTGAGGCAGCCGGAGGGATGCGCTGTCCCACTGGAGTGTCTCTTGTGGTGACAGGAGCAGAAACAGAGGATGTTGTAGATGAATTCAACCTACCTTGCGACCGGCCCCACCGTGGATCAACCTTAATTGTCGCTTCATGGATGTCATACCAAAGCTGTATGAACCAGGCCTCCCACGACTCAGCACCACTTCGCACTGGTTGCAGGTGACCTTGTTCGCACGTGCTTTTGGTATGTCACCATGAATGGTAAACACCGCCACACCCAAGACTCACGGCCAGTGCTGATAGTAGGGACTTCCACTACCTCATATTCTTCATCCTATTCATCCTCCTCATCTACATCCTCATGCTTGTTCCCCTCTACAGGCCCTTGCGGAGGTGTTGGTGGTGGAGGGGGTGGGGGTGGTGCTGGGGCACTAGTAGCACCAGCTGGAGAAGCAGCAAGCATAGATGCCTTCAGGTCTGATGGGAAGCAGTAAGAGCAGCAAAATCAGCAAGATTAGCAAAAGCTAATATAGACAATGCGCTGTCAGGTAGCCAGAAGCACAATGAGGATGAGCTCTGGGGTGTGGCCTTTTATAGGGGTGCAGGTGTGTGCTCTGCAGACAGCTGCGCTATCTGCGGACAGATCAAACACCCCAAAAAGGCTCAAAAAGTTCCAAAAGTATTGCAAAGCCAGGGTCATTCTCTGGGACATGTACAATGGTGAGTTTTTACTGTAAAATACTTTGGATTGTCCAAAAAAGTACTTTTAAAATGTTTGGGGACCCGGACAGGGTTCCGCAAATCAGGACACACGCTCAGCGTGGTTGCGGTTACATGATGACATCGCGAACACGTCCACAAATGGGATGGGTGTCCGCAGGACACCAAATGTGTAGGAACGGTCGTGCACATGCGTGCGGGTGTTCTACGGACAGTGTTCGGGTCCTCAATCTAATTAAAAGTGCGACACACATGACAGACAGTTAAGGACAAGTGCGATGTTCGTAGGACTTATGGGTGTGGTCTACATGTACGTAGATGTTCTACAGACAGTACAGACAGGTATAGTGTCCTTAGGACACCTCAATTCTGGTTAATTGTGGACATTTCGGACACCGAGTGTGTTCTAGGAACAGTTCCATTTTGCTTGCGGACAGTACGGACAGGTATAGTGTCCTTAGGACACCTCCATTTTGGTTATTTACGAACATTCCAGACACCAAATGTGTTCTAAGAACAGTTCCATCTTTCTGGTGGACAGTACAGACAGGTGTAGTGTCCTTAGGACAGCTCCATTTTCGTTAATTGTGGACATTCCGGACACCGAGTGTGTTCTAAGAACAGTTCCATCTTGCTTGAGGAAAGTATGGACAGGTATAGTGTCCTTAGGACACCGCCATTTTGGTTAATTGCAGACATTTAGGACACCTAGTGTGTTCTAAGAACAGTTTCATCTTGCCTGCGGACAGTACGGACAGGTATAGTATCCTTAGAACACCTCCATTTTGGTTAATTATGGACATTCCGGACACTGAGTGGGTTCTAAGAACAGTTTCATCTTGCCTGCGGACAGTACGGACAGGTATAGTGTCCTCAGGACACCCCTATTTTGGTTGATTGTGTACATTCCGGACACTGCGTGAGTTCTAAGAACAGTTTCATCTTGTCTGCGGACAGTACGGAAAGGTATAGTGTCCTCAGGAAACCCCATTTTGGTTAATTGTGGATCTTATGGACACCCGCGCTGTCCGCGGACACCTTAACCGCCTTTAAAAAAAAAAAACACAAAATACTGAATTAAACCACACATAATATTTTTTTATTATATACAGATATACAATTTATGAGAGAGATGGGAAGCAGAAACTGACACAAATACAGGGGAATTAGGGGTTTGGAGGGGATGGATGGGAGGGGATTAAGGGATGGAATTCTCATCATAATGTTTCTCTTGGTGGTGAGAGTTTGGGGGTAGTTGACTGGGACATGGAGAGGGGGAACAGGTACATGTGGGACAATGATATTACATTTTTTCTTTTATGTGGTCCACCACAAAATGTTTTAAAAGATTGAAATTTTCCATAAGCATATCAATTTTTTGTTCCATGCACTGCAGAGTATTTTCTAATATCTCTTTTACTGTATTATTTTCAATATTTGTATGGTCTGTTAAAGAAATATATATATGTTAAGTACACATAAAGTAATGATTATTAATGTGCTTATATAGAGAAGTGTCTACCATTAGTATCACTGTCTTCAGACATTTCCTCACGTGGGAAATTTTCTTCAAGCCATTCCAAAGTACCGGACATTTCTGTGTAAAAAAATATATATTACTTTTAGTGTACCTAATACAGAAAGTTCAGAAATATATAAGAACAATTACGTTTACTTACCAGTTTCTGTTAAGTTGGGTTCTTACTGTTGTGTAGGTCTGCTATTGCTCCTAGCTGTGCAGTTTCTGTGAGGTAATTATGTTTGAAGCATATATTTTTGTTTTGGTATATTCCATTTTAGTACATATGCTATTTAAATGGATGGTTGATGTGTTACATATATAGGTTGCACTTCTTATATATTATTACATATAATGTGTTTATGTGCTGCTTTTTGAACTTTGTCAGTGTTTATATGGCATGATAGAACAATTTAAGATACCCCCTGAGTTTTTGGGTAGTGTTGATGTTGTCCGACATACGCACAGTCCGCGGACATCAAAATGACTAGCTGGGGGTTCAGTATGTTCTATGTTACATGTATATAAAGTAAGGGAATGCTAGTAAACATCTATCAAATTCACACTGTGAATATGTACATTCAGTAAAATAAAATTTGATAAAGGGAGGCTACGGTTAAGTTGCACTATTAAAAACCTATGAAATTCAGTAAAATAATGTTGTTAAAGGGACATTATGGTTAAGTTGTGCTACTAAAAACCTAGTGATAATAATGGTACACACAACATTTCTCTATATAAGCCAATTAATAACCATTACTTTATGTGTAGTTAACATATTTATTTTTAACAGACCATACAGACAATAAGTGTAATATACCAAGAGAGACATTAGAAGATCCACTGAAACGAATGGAACTAAAAATGGATATGTTAATTAAAAGTTTCAACCTTCTAAAACATCTTGTTGAGGACCACATTAAAGAAGAGGTTGAGGTAGTTGAAGTCCCTACTAGTAAAAGTCATCATTAGTCTTGGGTGTGGGGGTTATTTACCACCGTTGATGGAAAGTCAAAAGCTGATGCGAGCAAGGTGATCTGCACTCAGCGCCACATGGTGCTCAGTCATGCTAAGCCTGGTTCATATAACTATGGTACTACATCAATGAAGCGACACCTAAAGTTGTTCCACAATGGGGCTATTCGTAAGGTTGTACCTTGTGGTAAACGTAGTAGGTTGAGTTCCTCTGCAGCATCCTCCGTTTCTGCTCCTGTAACCACAAAATTCACTCCTGTGGGACAGCACATCCCTACAGCTGCCTCACAGGCCATCCATGATTCTGCTGTCCCTTACCTTTCAAAGATAACAATATTGTGCATGTACTGTGACGCAGTACTCTGTAGGTGGGAGAACCTTCGGAGTGCTTTCAAGACTGCGGTCAAGGATCATCATTCATTTCATTCTGAAAAGAGGACATACCAACATCTCTCAAAAAGGCACAAACAGCCTTGTTAACATTGCACCTTGCTTTCTCCATTTGTGGACCAAATGAAAAAGAACGCAACCACATTTGTCTCTGCGCAATACGGGAAAAAATTACTCTGGAGTTTGGATACATGTCCATGACTTTCCCCAAGTCCTTCATTCATTGCAAATTGCAAAGAGATTCCAGACACCTGTCCTAAACTGTTCCCTCCACAATGAATAATAATAATAATAATAATGCCTGGACGACGCTGTGTCACCAAAGAAGCACAGAGAGGTACCAAATCCACCCACTTCATTTCACGCACTCCATGCCAGTGCACTTCCACATAAGAGAATCCAAGATGTGCAACCACTCCACAGTGATCTGCATGCACCTCCAACCAATTTATCCATTAATCTCCCAAAATCCAGACAATCTGCTTTCTGAAACACACAGCCATAGTTATCTGCTCCTCTCTCAGGTAAAAGACCTACTGACAAACTCTCTCCTTACAGAACACACCCAGTAAACCTTCTTAACCAATCCCTTGCTCTGCTCATTCTCATTTGTATGCCTCTCAACCCCAAAATCCATGTATGTAATAAGCGTTGTCAACGTACAACTGCGGGGTCCGCAGAAAGATCAAAAATCTGAACGTGCGGACTGAAAATTTAAATAGTGTGCCCCATTTCCCCTTTGAGGTTGGCTCTGAAAAGAACCTTTTTTTTTTGCAGATGCTTCAAAAACACCTTTTAATTTGTATTTTTTTTGTTTTCTTTTCCTCCAAAAATCTTCACATTAGCTTCTCCAAAGTAACCCTTATGTTCCAAAACAGCATGGCATTTCCCATAAAAAGATAAAGACATGCATCTTCTTTAAAATTAAGAACATTATCAGAATCAATGTTCTCATTATTACAAAAGATAATATCATTTCATACCAGCTCTAAGCATGAAAGCAAACATGCCTCGGTTGATTGCACACCTAGCAATATTTTTCTGAGGACTAAAACAAAACTATTGTCCCATACTGCCCTAGGTAACAAAGCAGAAAAAATAACCTTGGCATTTGGAAAGACTTTCATGATTGCCTGAACCAAGTTTTGCATATCTTGCAACAAAGTAGGGACACTGACATAGACCACAGTGCAGGACAACTACATCTTGACTATTGAACCTAGCCATATCCTGAAAAACTTCCAAAATTGCTTGCAAATGAAAACCAGGAACAGTACTCCATACCACCTCCACTCCTTTTACATCAACATTTTTTGCCACATTCTTACATTTAGCATACTGCTCCAAACTATCAACACACATATCTCCGAGCACCAACACCCTGACTTTCTCCACCTCTGCCATCTTCACTACACACAGCCTCATTCAACACAAACCACACCTCAACATCTGATTGGCTGATCCCTACAGTGCCTTTTCCATGCTGGATTTGCTGAGAAAACCCAGATGTGGCACGCCCGGTCCACGGACAACCGCGGTGACCGCGGAGCGCGTAACACCGGGGCAGCCCTTCTACTCTTTCCACTTCACTCTCTGCACCATTCCCTCATTGGCTACTGCTAAGCAGTCACACAATTATCCACCAATCACATCCAAGAACTCTACATCTAACTCTATCATCACAGATCAGCACTTTATATGTACGATTGATCACTCTCAGTACAATTCGGCTTTGACTGCAAAGGACCTACAGCAACAACTACTATAAAACTCCCCAAGATTTCGACTTGCAGATTCATGCACATCCACAAGCATGAACACAGACTACAGGTATGAATATTTTCTACACAGTACATATACAGCTCTTCTAGGAATACAATACATCCCGGGAGCATAGCTCAGTGGCAACGTGCACGCCTCGGAAGCAAGACGACACAAAGCAACACAGGTTCGATCCCCAGGTCCTCGCATAGAAACCTCTGGGTGTTTAAGCTGTTATAAATACGCAACTAAGATAAAATAATTACGCAACTAAAAAAGAAACAATTCCTGTAAAAGTGCCTCGATGCCCGTGGGCTGTGTGAGCGCTTTAAAAATGTAAAATAAAATAAATAAAAATATAAACAGACTACCACTTACCCTGTAAAATGAACTTACTGTCATTTCTCCCATCTGCTATGATGAAGTGTCAATTGCAAACCTATCTGCTCTCCAAATGTGTGTTTACACCCACACCTATCTAAAAAAATATTATTTCATATTATAAGATGGGAGAAATAACAGTATAATTATGAAAACAAAAAATAACAAAGTCTACATTAACAAAAGTGCTATAAACACACATATTCACTAACTTCTTTCTTTTACAATTGCAGTGATGACCACTCTCCTGAAAAGCAGCCACATCTGAAGTATAAACAAGGACTTAGAAGAAACCTACTCTTTCCATACATAAAAGTAAGTAAAATACTAACATAATGTTCTAACTGTTACTCAAACACACTAGCATTTTAGTATTGTAGAATAAACTAGAAAAAAACACAGAAGTAGAGCAAATCAAAATAAAGGTGTCCAAAATAAGCATCCATCTCTAGCAGATATGTACAAAAGGTTCAAACAAAATAGCTAATACAATCATTAAGCGAAACAAAACAAGCTTCCAGTAGAGAAACTTTCCCTTCCCTAAAACAAAACAGAAAGTAATTAACAAGCCTTCAGCTACCACTACTGCAGGCTGTGCTGAACCACCTTTCCCTGTTCTGCACTCCCATTGGTTTCTGAGTGTTGTTTTCCATCCAATCACGGACCGGCAGCTTCAGCCAGCCCTCTCAGCAAAGGCCCACTTCTAAGGCCCCTGTCTGCTCCCTGTCCACTTCCAGAATGCTAATTGGGGTCCTCCCTGCACCTTAACCACAATGAGGCTGCCACCTCACTCCTCTAAGAAATCCGGACTGCCTTGACTTTGCCACCTCCAGAACTATGGGTTAGTTCCATCCTTATGGACTCACTCCTACTGCCTTTGACTATCACTGTTGTTTCTGCTTGGTACTCCAATGTTGTCGACCTGCTGTGCAGTGCTTCCCAAAACCCTTTGCTAACATCCGATTCCAAGATTGAAAAAGTCAAATCTTGCTGTTTTTGCTTTGTGCTTAAAAGTCAAATCTTGCTGTTTTTGCTTTGTGCTAAAATGTCAAATCTTGCTGTCTTTGCTTTGTGCTAAAAAGACAAATCTTGCTGCCCATTGCAAAATCCTCTGTATTTTGCTTGTATACTGTTTCATCTCTGTAACTTGCCAGCCCAGTGACCTCCCCACTCTCTTTTGTCCCACACCTACCTGCCGTAGCCCCCCAGTATCTCCATCCTCTCCTAACTTCCACCTCAATGACGCTTTCTGTTTCTCCTATCATTTCCAATTGCTTCTCCAGTGACTATCCTTCCCTTCTCAGTAAGTCTGGTACGAAGAAGTTCAAAAAGGATATCTTGGTCTCTAACCCTGGTCTTCCTATCGCTGACACCTATTCCAATGCTTCCGCCAGACAGACCCCTACCAACATCCTCTTTGTCGTTCCTTCGCCAGATCTATGGACTCCTCATATGGTCTCTGTGCTCTGCCCTATCTCCTCCTCTCCCATTAATGGTGGCACTCGCTGGGAAGTTCTCATGGATTCCTTCAACTCTTCTAAAGTCATCATTAATGTCTACCTAAATGGCACTGTCATGGTCCAAGGCCCTCAGGCCAATCTCCTCCTCTTTGATAGGCGCTTCCCTCGCCTCATCAATTTCCTCTCATCTCCTGCTGTCCCCTCCTCTTCCCCCTTGGTTACCTTGCCCTCTCTCTCCTCTTCCTCCTCCTCTTCCCCTCCTAGGGCTCTTTCTCCTCCGCAGGGTGTACCTCTGATCTGTACCCCTCCCCGGAAGGTCTTTAAGGCTGGCAACCTTCTTCATATTGCCACTCTCAACTCTCGCTCTGCCGTCAAACACTCCTCTGACAAGTGCCACTTCCTTGAAGACCTAGACCTTGATGTCCTTGGTCTTACTGAGACATGGTTCACGGCCATCTCTGTCACGAGCTTTGACACTCTCCTCCCTGATGGTTACAAGATCCTCTCAGCACCCAGATCCTCCCAGGCCAGTGGGGGGTAGCCCTGATTTTTCCTGAGTGGATTCCAGCCTCTATCATTCCCACTCGACCTACTCCTCATTTGAATGCCTTGTCTGTAGGCTTTCTATCTCGCCTACTCATTCTCTTACTGTGGTTACCATCTACCGGCCTCCTGGTCAAATCACCTCATTTCTCTCTGAGTGGGCAGACCTCTCCTCCTCCCTCCTGGCCTCTACCACTCAACTCCTCCTCCTCGGTGACCTAAATATACATTTAGACTCTCCTTGCTCCTCCTCTGTACTCTTCTGTTACCTCTGCGACTCCCTCTCCCTGTCCATCGTCCCCTCTGGCCCGACTCACTCTGCAGGGCACACCCTCGATGTCTTTATCTCCTCTGACCTCCCCCTCTCGATCCCTCTGACCACTCCTCTCTCCTGGAGCAATCACTCCCTCCTCTCATCTCATCTGTCCCTCTCTTCCCCCATCCCAAGCCTACTCCAACACTGCCACCTACCTTCTCTGACATCCGGCCCATGAAGAGTGTGTCAGTTGAGACACTTCCCCCCTCCACCTTTGGCTGTCTTACATCCTGACACAGCCCTGTCTCTGCTCTACTCTTCAATTTCTGATACGCTTGATGCTCTTGCCCCTGTCATGAGGTTCCGTTTGAAGTCCAAAGCCAAGTGCAATTCCTGGTATGACTCTGACCTAGCTACACTTTAATGTAAGTGTTGGGCAGCTGAGAGGAAATGGAGGACTTCCTGTTCATCCTCTGACAAACTGGCCTGTCACCTGCTACAAAGGCAATACCTATTCTCTGTCCTCACCAAGAAGAGAGTCCACATACAAGCTCATGTCTCTGAGGCATCTAACCACTCAGCGGAACTCTTTTAAATCTGCAAGAAGCTGGCCAACCCTGCTGCAGTCTCTACCCCTCCTGTTGCCTCCCAGGCTCTTTGCAATGCCCTTGCCTCTCACTTCATTTAAAAAACCCAGGACATCCTGTCTACCCTCTCCACCCACACCCCTCCTCTCCATCTGTGCCTGCTGACTATCCTTTAGCCACCCTCCCACCATCCTTCTCATCCTTTCCTCTTTTCACCCCTGACGAGGTCGTCAGACAAGTACGATCTATGAAAGCCTCGTCAAAACAGGTTCATCCCTGTTCCTCTAAAACCATCAAGGACCACGTTGACACCCTTGCTCCGGCCTTCGCTGATTTTTGCAACCACTCCTTTGCCTCGGGATCCTTCCCCTCCTGTCTGAAGCACTCCTTTGTGCATCCTCTTCTCAAGAAACCTGCAGCTGATCCTTCTTGCCCAGCTAACTATCGCCCAATTTCCATTACTCCCTTTCTTGGCAAACTCCTGGAAAGGTGGCCATCTCTCAGCTTAACCTTCATTTCAATTCTGTTGGCTTTCTCCATGACCACCAGTCTAGCTTCAGAGCTGCCAGATGCACGGAAACTGCTCTCCTGAACATCCGTGAAGATCTGTTCTCCAACCTTGACTCTAACATTCCCTCTGTCCTCATCCTCCTCGATCTCTCTTCTGCCTTCGACACGGTCAACCATTCCATCCTGCTCAACCGTCTCTGTGAAAACCTGGTTATCACTGATCAGGCTCTGGCCTGGCTGACCTCTTTCCTCTCAGATCGACCCTCCCAGGTCCAACTTGGGTCCTTCCTTTCATCTATCTTCCTCTTTACCTGTGGTGTTCCCCAGGGGTCTAATCTCTCGCCCTGGCTTTTCAACGAATACCTGGCAACTCTCGCCCACTGCATTGCCACTTTCTGCTCAAATTTCCAGTGCTACGCTGACGACACTCAAATCATTTTCAGGATGCCCTCTGTCACCTCCTCTCCCTCTCTCATCTTTGATTGACTAACTGCCAATCATGATTGGTGTTCTGCCATTGATCTTGGTCTGAATGCCATCAAGACGGAGATCCTCCTCATCGGCACACCTTCACCATCCTTTCCCCTCACTATCTGGCGGGCCAACCTTGGCCCTCCTCCTACCCTCACCTGCGAGGCTAAGAACCTCGGGGTCATCTTTGACTACACCCTTTCCTTCTCCGCCCACATCTCTGAGGTCTCTAAAAAGACACATTTCTGACTGCAGCTCCTCAAAGGTACTCTGCCCTTCCTCTCCTTCCCCCAGAAGCTCATGGTATCCCAAGCTCTGGTTCTCTCTAGCTTGGACTATTGTAACAGCCTCTTTCTAAATCTACCTGCCTCTACTCTCCGTCCTCTGCAACTAATCCAGAACATGACTGCAAGACTTGTCCTTGGCCTCAAGCACTGGGAGCATATCTCCCCAGCTCTGAAATCTCTCCACTGGCTCCCAGTGGATGCAAGGATTAAATTCAAAACCCTCAGCATTGTCCACAAGGCTTTCTGGGGCCTTGGTCCAAAATACTTTCAGCTATCCCTCCGCAAATACCTCCCCTCTCGAGGTCTTCGCTCCTCTACCTCCAACTCCCTCAGGGTCAGTCGTTTTTTAAAGAAACAAGCTGGGCGTAGATCTCTTTCTCCAGCTGGTGCCTCCCTCTGGAACAGCCTTCCTGCCATTCAAAAACGTGAGGAGAACCATCTCCAGTTCCGGAAGCACATCAAGACCTTCCTCATTTCTTCTGCCTTCACTCCCCTCTCCCCTGCTGATCTGTCTCTCTTGGCACTGTGCACCTGGCCACCCTCTGTCCTTGGGGCCCATGTACCTGCTCACCCTGCCACCCTCCCGCACTGCCTCTGGGCCACCCCTTGCACTGGGGTCTGTATCTGTACCCATACAGCCCCCCCTTTTTCAACCTGCACTTATCAGACCTGCCCTGTCTGCTGCCTTAAACCTAGCACTTTTAAATTGCTGGCTTCCTTCTAGTTAGGTGGCCTCTGATGTCGAACTGGGTCTAACGATTACTTGCACTGCCTGTTTTACTCCCCATCTAGGTGGTCTGCATATTTTGTGCTTCTAATTCCTTAGACCCCTTGGTCTTGTATATATATTCTATTGCTTGTGATGTGTTGGTTTATGGGAGTTTTACCGTGATTCTTTACTATGGTTGATGTTACAAAGGCCTTGTAATAAATGTGTCTATATTTTTAATATAACACCTGTCTGGAGTAATTTGTAAGCGTCCTTGCTTTGTGTGCTCATTGCGTGCTTTCAGTCACCCTCACCCCTCTTGAGACCTAGTCTTGACCGGCGCCATCGCTACCCTGATTGGTCTGGTTTGTCCAGAGGTTACCCTGTTCTAAGAAACTAGGCTGGCCTTCTGAACCTCTGCCCCTCCAGGACAGAGTTCAGAAATCCATCTTAACACCGGGCAGTACCATATAGTTCTAAGTACGAATTCAGGTCACCTCCAATCACAATTTCATGGTTAGGGCAAGAAAGAGAAGCATGGCCTAAAATTCGATTTAGTTCTTCTAAGACCGGATCTAGGGACACTGCACTCGGATTCCAATAAATAGACAACAAGAGCAGTGAGGGGACTTTACAATGATTAAGCATCAATTCGACAAGTATACATGAATCAGATCTGTCTAAAAGACGTGGTGCCACCTTCAAACCATTATTAATAAGGATAGCAATACCACCAGATGGACGGCCAGATTGAGCGCGTCGTGCCGGCACACTAAATCCTATATATCCATCTAGCACTATGCTATCTACCGCCATCGTCTCCTGCAAAAATAAAATGTCTGGTTTGTGAATCCTCCCAACCTCCCAACCTGTCCATGCCATGTCCTGAGATTGCTTACACCACAACAATTCCAGGAGGCGACCGTAATGCTGGCCAGTTATGATTCCAAAGTGACAGTCTTCATGGATGCAGCCACTTTAATCAAGGGCTCCAACCAAGATAGGCCACTTAAGGCTTGCGTAAGCGAGGCCAATTGTAATGATAATTGGTTGGCATGAGACTCAAAAGGGGCCATTACTGGATCTTCAGCACGTTCTACTTGGGGAATTGGTACGAAGTCCAGAAATGGCCAAGCACTCTCCATGTCCGCAAACAGACATGGAACAAGACCAAGAGAGTCTAAGTCATCTGTAAAGTCCAGAATCATTTTAGTTATTATATGCAATTAACCTTTACACAACACTCTATGGTTGTTGTGCGTCACAATTTTACCCAATCCAGGTTCTTTGTTGATAGATTTCTTAATGCAGGAATCTGAAAGAATGAATTCATCAAGAAGGACCTATTGATCTGTGCTGGGCCATCGATGACCGGATTGCTAACCCAACTGAGGATTAATTTCATGTCCTTTGTAGTTTCCAAAAAGGACAACGTGTCAACAAAAACCTCTGCAAAGAGTTGTTGTCGAGCTGGCACTACCTCAGAATGGACAATCCTTGGCAAAACCTAAGGTGCCAGCACATACGCTAGACTACACTTGCCGATGGGGGAGGAACCTGTGCTACTGGCTCAACAACCTGGCCCTCAGGAATCAGTACCGAGGGCAAGGGCTCAGTTGCCAGTTACAGAGGGATTACCCCTTTCGTTACTCCAATCGCCCAAGAGAGCACTTTTTTAGATTCAATATCGGTAAAAAAGCAATGCAGTTGAGGTTGGGACTTTACTGATGGTACCCTAGGGGTAGTATGCGAATAAAGCTGCACGTTGCCACTTTTCAGGGTGGCAATCTGTAGATGTTTTTTACTTTCCTCATTAAGATCGCACAAAACCAATACGAGATAATCCTGATTTGCACCCATTTTGGTACTTGGTGTTGGGCTGGCCTCTGTTTGCACCTGAGAACAGGTGTCCAAGATTGCTTTTTTTGCCACTTCTTCTGCATGGCCTTTGTAAGATTTAGACGTTTTTGTGCTCTGAGGAAGGACTTCCTCGCCTTGCGAGAGATAAACTGCCTTCCTTCTTGCGATACTTGACCCTCCTCTGGTTCAGAATGCAACGAAGGAGCCAAGACTGTAAGGGTGATCTGACCATCGATAATATCAGTCAAAGCGGTGGGACTATCTGGTGAGTCATCCCTCCCATTGGCAACCTCCATTCCTCCGCTTAAATGGACTGTAGGGTTTGAGGATTGGTGGGATGCGGCCAACTTAAAAAGTAGTTGTTCCACCTGTAGAAGACGCTCATGATGGAGTTTAGCTACTTCCATCAAATCAATGGTCTCAGAATTACCAAGCTCTAAACCCACACTTGTGAGTCCTTGCAAAGCTTGCAAGTATGATCTTTGTGGGAGATAGATGTTGGAGTTCCCACTTTCCGTTTGAGAACCTTGCCATCGTGTAAGACTGTCGTGCAAAGGAGATTGCAGAGTGGAAGTGACACTAGCCAGCATTTTTTCAAATTGAGCAAAATAGTAGGGTTTGGATTGTTCTTCCGCCATAATGAAGCCTTCCAATCTAGCCATCTTATCTTTCGTAAGAGCAAGAGAACCCTGCATTTCCCTTAATGAACAATGGTTTACCTCATGACCCTTGTTCAACAGATTAAGTATACGCGAAAATACAGGGAAGTTGAGGGGATCATTTGGAAAGGTGCCGGAGGACGAATCCTCTGGAGTCGAGGATGACCGCACTTCTCCCTTTGGGCTGACTGATCAACTTCGTAATTCCCCAGGGAAAAAGCATCCAATCCAAGGGGAAGGAAAATCCCTGACGGATGTACATTGTCAACCTGAAAGTTGTCATATCCAGATGACGTACCCTCTCCCGGTCCCCTCAATGGGGTGGCTGGAAGGTCCCTTCCATGGTCCTGAAACTTTTTACAGCTTTTTTCATCAGGAAGATGAAAATGAACTTGTTCCTGAAAGGGGAACGACCTAGAGGCTGGTGAAGAAGGGCCCAATGAAAGCCGCACACGTTTGCCTAATTCGCTCATGATTGTGGGTGCCAGCATCGAAGTGTCAGAAACATGGGGGAAACCTTCATGTTCATGCATTGGGGTGCAATTTATGTCATGGACATGGAAAGTCTCACCACCCACCTTCCCATCATTTTCATTAGCTTCCTGGACAGAAAAAGTAGGCAAGTTTAGGTCTGATGGGCGGACAAACATGGGAACATCCTTGTGAGAAGTTGAAACAAACAAGCGTGACACATGAACAGCACAATATCAATAAATACTCCCAGCCTATGACCTACTGATAGATGAAAAGAAATTGGTTGCCCACAATATCTATCCCAAAAACCAGAACTAAGACACCTCAAAACGCTAGCAGTTGCTAACCAGCACCTTTGGTACACCATTTATTTTATGCACCAAGACCCCCAGGATCAAAGGCGTAAAGCCTGCAGTCTCCTATGGGGGAAAAATGAAAAAGAAAAAAGAAAGAAGTGCCCAGTGGTCCCTCTAGCCTCAAGGCTTAACGGCACTCCACCCAATGTTGAGGCCCTGTACCAAATCGCTATGGCAAACTTTGCAATGATTCTCCAATCAATCCATATATGAGGCACCAACAGTCACAATAATAAAGGATGCCGGAGGACAAAGCAGCAGTGTTCGAAAACTGTCCCCACTACTGGTTACCTTATTACAAACGTCTATTTGCATGGGCCTGCCCCAAAAGGCCAGGCGAATCCAAGGGTTACCCCCCAATGAGGCTTAAACCACCCAGCAAACTGTGGCAAGGCTCCCGGCGACCCGGAAACAGCAAACAGTACTTGTCAGTACTTTGCAGTGTGCTGCACGGGTGTGCCGGGGTGTAGGAATATGAAGAGAATGTGGGGGGGTCACTCAGCAAAAAAGGGCAGGGCCTCCTTTGGAAGGGTAAACCTCCTGTTTCTGGCGTTCGGGGGCAGGCAGGCTTGGTGTCCCAAATTCAGACGTCCTCCACGTGAAAACAAAAGCAGTAACACAGCACCAAGTCGCTCCAGACCTCGTAGGGGCAGCAGACCACAGCTCCCACGGTGCTCTGGCAGCAGATCCAATGGCAGTCTGATGTACTGCAGCAAACAGTACTTGTCAGTACTTTGCGGTGCGCGTACCTTTATCACTTTCGTTGGGAAACTCTAAACGGCAAGAGAATGGTTAATGAATAATCACCCTCTCCCTTTTGTCTGAAACTACTTAACTTTAACACCAGTATTCTACTCGATAGTATACCCGGATATTACTTCAATTATATTCTTTTCTAGGAATGCACCCAGTCCATTTAACTCTCCGATAATTTTTCCGCACAAGATCTCTCGGCACAGAGAAAGAGTGAGGGGATTGCACTGTAGCACACCATGGGCCTAGTCTATCAATTACATATGTTTTTCCAAAAGCACATACAAATCTGAAATGTTCCCTAACTTCTTGAGATGCACAATCAATGTATGTATTCCCACTTTTCAATACTGACACGTATGACTTTAACTTGGATTGATCACAGACAGGTGGGCACCTTCTTAAGGACCAGTTCAATTCTCCCCCTTGAGAACATGTGGGCATCAGTCAGCAAGAAGGGATCACCTTTCTTCCATAGTCTGTCTGCTATTTCTTTCACAGAATAAGGCCTGGGACTTTAACTCCTACTAGGCCTCATTTAGAGCCTCTGTTGATAATCCATCGATGGGTCCAAAAGGAGAGCAATCTATTTCTTTGCCTTCCAGTTGTTATCAATTCATCAGTTAGTGAGTGAACGAGTAAGTCTGTCAATGTCTCTCCTTCCTGATTAAGTGTGTGTTGAATTTTATACAGAACCGTAACTACGCTTTTTTGGGGTATGCATACTCTCTGATTTCCTTCTATACTTATATACTTCTATACTTCATGGCTCCTACACATGAGCAGACCTACAGTTAGGGAATTTCTCCACCCTCAAATCCTTCCTATGGTGCACAAGACTCTAAATGTCCATCCAGTTGAACCCCATGAAGAACTACCACTTCATTTTCTTTACTGGGAAGTTACATTCCTGGTAACGATAACCCCCATATGAATGTTGGGATAAATACGCTCACTACTGGCATCCTGTGCTTACATGAGAAACCTTCAGGTGATTCTGGAAATAAGTCTGCCCTTCTTTTCCAATTTATTGTTACATTTCTCCATTAATCAGGCCACTTGCTTTCCATCCTTTTTTCCATCTCCTTCCACTAATGAAGAAGCCCCATTGCACTTACTGGACATCAATAAAGCACTTATTTTCTATTTGGATCGTATCAGGTTTTTGAGAATGTTATTCCTTGCAGCCTGTAAGGTGAACACCACGGAGCAGCTAATCTGACTGGATGGATGAGGTCCATCATTATTGAATCATGCGCTCAGGCACAGGATTGGTAGCTCTCTCTTGTTCAGGGTAGATCAACAGCAGGGAGAGAAGCCTCATTGGCAGAGTAAAGAGTTATCCTGGTGGCAGATGTATAAAACCTCCCCATGTGCCATTATTTCACATTGCAAAGTAAGAGTAAGGACGTCTGTGAACCAAAGTTTGACAAAGGAGCTTTGCAGGCAGCACTACCATGATCTGTCTTACTCCAGAAAACACTCAATCTATTGACTACATGTTCGTAATTTTCCAGCATCTCTTAGATTTGTGTCTTCTTTTATGGAGTGCAGTTGCCTACTTTTCCAGCTTTACTGGGCCTTTGGGAGATACGGTCCAGTGACAGGGAGTAAGCTATGGAACAGCCTGCCCAGAAACATTTAAGAAATGTCAGGTCTTCGACAGTTTAGAAAGAGACTGAAAAAAAACCCCTTTTTGAGGACTAATGAGAACTTAGCTCCATCACCTCACATACCGTCCTGTTACTGATCTTCTTCGTCTCTTCCTGTCTGATGGCGCCTTGAAACGATGATGTTAGCAGCACCTTACCACTCCACTCCTTCAATTAATTAGCAATAGACCCAGGAGGTAAAGTCTTAATTACATACAGTAATCTGCATTACTTCACATCCTAATGTTCCACTTAGCTTTCATAGCTCCTTCCCAATCATATTGCTACATTGAGCATGGCTATCAACATGACATTTGGAGCGTTGAAGAGCCCACTATGCCCAAGGAAGCATAAGTGGGAAGGAGTCTACACCAGATTGCCTTCATTATTAAAGATATGCCAATCAAGAATGTGGCGAGCATTCAATTAGTTATGAGTGTGACAAAGAGGAGACGTCGGGAGTAGTGAAGAGCACCACACGCAATCATGACATGAACTGCCACACAGCGACAGGATATTATTAGTATGCAGTGCTCTTTACGCTTTTACACACAATGAATTGTGTGCATTAAATGCAACATCTGCATCTGTGAAGATGACAATGTTGTTGATTGCATATCTTCGGTATGAGGGGTTCATGTTGTATGCAAAGGGTAAAGTGGCAATATTGTAAAAAAACAATACGTCTGGTGGTAAGCATATTCAAGGCGTTCTAAATCTGCAAAACACATCAGACGTGTTTAAATCCGGCTTTCCTTATTAGAAAAACGTGAATCAATGTGACTCAATTTCAACTTAGCTATCTCTAAATGAAGCCCACTGCATGTGGGGGTTAGCAGCTCCGGGATAAATTGGATGTGCTAAGTAGCAAATCTAGGGTGCAGCTGAACACACAGTGAAAAGTAACAGAAATATCCTATCATCATGCCGATCTTTCCTTGAAACCAATTACTTCAGTTAGCTCATTAATCTTTCTCACCTTTCTCCGTGTGTGGGTTGCGTGCTTTATCACTTCTGCAAAAAGCAAACGACCTTGTTTTTACTTTTTGCTTCGTGTGGTAAAGATATGCAAATCCTCTGCCTGCTGAAATACAGGCGCCGTCTGTTTTACTACTTTTTGAATCACCATGCTTAAGAAGCTGGGTCTTTCCTTGATTCAGAAGGCAGCGAGCCTCTGTTCTCTCCTGCTATCTTTCATTTCAGTGCAGAAATGTTGATGTTCTACGCGCAATAGTAGAATATGGCATTCACGAGTTGCAATTCCAAGTGGCATCTAAAATGTTCCTTCACAACATAGGAGGCCATTAAGACGGATTGTGGCCTAGATATACTTTGGTAGGCTGTCCAGTCTGGTGATGGTTGATAACTCCATGGTCGCCCTAAGCGAATACTCACGCTGACTTAACATCTCTACGTTTTTACAGGCTTATCTCTAAAGCCAGTCCATGTCATAAGGTACATCAACAACACCACCTCGCACCTGACGCTATCCCGGATATTCAACTGTGCCACAACGTTAAAACGATTTAAAAGGCCCTCTAAGACCCACCTTTGGTTTTGCCTTTTCGGAGCTCTCAAGCAGAGCATGCAGTATGCACAAGTGGTTCTATAACCTACTGAAAATTGTGTGATCTAGCTGTCCATTTTATCTCTTGTATGACTGAGTTTATTCTGCTCATTCTGGTTTCAGCTTTTGAATTATTTTTGTTCTCATCTTCTCTTTGTACAGTGCCCCACCACAAATTTGGGTTACGTTCTGCTCAATACATGTCACAGTTAATGCAGAAATGAACATGCTGTTATACCTGGACTACATAAGGGATCCAACCACTCCTACAATGCAAACTATTCAGAGTGGTATTCACCAAACTATTTAGTTTATAAAAATTACCTACATTTGCACTTCTATGCACGTTTGTCCCCTCTGTTCAATTTTGCCCATTGGCACTACAACGTACCAACAAAGTGTTAATCCTCACAGAATTTCCTTACAATTGTTTGTTGTCCAAAATTAGAGACGTTCGCCTGACCTTCCTCACACTCCCTCCACCTGCATGTTACACCCAGCTACTCTACCATCATCCGCTGCCTCCATCTCCTACTTTAGTCACACTAATACTGACAAAGTGCTATATCTATTGATAAAGGCTAACCCCACATGTGCCCCATCAGACCCTCTTGACTGCAGCTATTCAGGCCTAATGCCCCTATATGGGTGATGAACTCTGCAACCTTTCCTTTGATTCTGCTTGATTTCCCTCTGTTTTCAAAACAGCCAGTCATCCCTCTCCTAAAAAAGCAAGGGGTTGACCTGAACCTACCGGCTAACTTCACCATATGACTCTCCTATTGCACTACTTTAAAGTGTGTCCAACTTCGTTGCCTCTGCTAAGCACTCAAACCTATCCTCTATCCAAATTCTCTGTGACCTGTCTGCTGCCTTTGACACTGTCATTCACTCTGATCTCCTAATACTCTCTTTCGTCTTGGGGTTTGCAATCAAGTCCTTGCCTGGATTTAATCCTACCTTGCACCTCACCAATTCTCTTCTCTTGGAGCAATAACACCTCTCAAGTCACTCCTCTAACTGTTGGTGTTCCATAAGGCTCTGTCTTAGGTCCACTCCTCTTTACACTCTACACTTCTGTATTTGGGGCACAAATCTCCTCATTTGGGTTCTCATACCAACTCTTCATGGACAACACCTAAACATTCTTCTCTTTCCTGAGCTCTCCTCTGATCTCTCTATCAAAATGTCCAACTGTCTCCCTGCCAAGAAATCTTGAGTAGCTTCACAATCCCTGATGCCATACTCTACCAAAACAGAGATACTCTTCTTCCATGCCAAAGACTCTCTCTCATCTGTTCCTCTGCCAATCCAGTTCCCACTTGAAACTCTCCCCTACTGTTCTTCAGCTAGAAACCTAGGCAACATCTATGGCCCTTCTCACTTCTCTACTTTCATCTCAAAAAGTGGAACAGCAGGCATCTCCTTCCTGTCAACACTGCCAAGCATCTCTATACCACTATAGTCTTTTCCAAACTGGACTTCTGTGACAGCATCCTCTATGGTCTACCCAACTATGCTTTCTGTCCTCTCGACAAGATCATTAACTTTCCTACCAGGACTCTCTTTGAACTCCCTACTTCACACCTACTTCCTCGTACCATCAGCAGGCTGGATGGCTGATGATGCAAAACAGGGCCAGATTTAAATGTCTTCTACTGGTTCAAAAAATATATCCACTGTGAGACACCACTGTATCTATCCTCCTCTACCCAACTCTATGGGCCTTCTTGCAATCTCCGCTCTGCCTCCTCCTTGTGGCTCCTCGCTCTCCCTGTGCTTCCTCTCCATTTCGTTATTTATCTCTTCTTGCTCCAGACCGATTTGTTCAAAACCAAACTAAAAACCTACCTCCTCACTTCTGAGTTACCCTCTTAACCTACCTCTCATCTGACTGCTAGCTACAATGTTTCCCTTGCCTCTAACCTGCCTCTGTCTCCCACGGCCTCTGCTTCCGTTCAAGCATTTCACCCATCATGGTTACATCCTGAGCACAGCGGGCCGACGCCTACCTGCACTTAATAATTTCCAAAATTGATTGTCCTTAATTTATGTATGTACACTTATGTATTGTCCCCAGTGATAGTTCTATTTATTCCCCTCGACAACCTGGTAAGACTGTCCCTCAAACTCAAGCCATTGTAAGAAGCTCACTGCTTCCAATCAAAACGGATTCCTTATCTATTGTACATTCATGTGATCAAAAGAACATTGTTCCTCCTGTATATTAATATAAATAAATACATTATTGACTATTTTAGTAGAGGAGAAAATCCCAGGGAGCACAGTGCATGACAGCTGAAGAGCAGGTGCAAGTGGAACTAGGTCACCTGGCCTAAGCCCTGCCCACCTGGTGCCTACCTGCTTGCCGTTCTTTTTCACCACTTAGCAAGCCCCACCCACATGGTGCCTTCTTGCTTGCCGCTCTTTTTCACCAGTTAGCAAGCCCCACCCACCTGGTGCCTTCCTGCTTGCCGCTCTTTTCCCTACTTAAGGTGCCCTCCAGCCTCTTTTCCTTTGAAGCTGGGGCGCAGGTGCAAGTGGATCTAGGTCACCTGGCCTAAGCCCCGCCCACCTGGTGCCTTCCTGCCTGCCCCTCTTTTCCCAACTTAAGGTGGCCTCCAGCCTCTTTTCCTTTCCAGCTGGGGCACAGGTGCAAGTTAATCTAGGTCACCTCAGTCTCTCAGTTAAATTTGAGAAGACAGTGCAAGCTTTCATTATTTATGCCTTTGTACATTTGTTTATTTAGTGATGTTTTACTGCAACGTATACAGAGTCCCTTAGGAGCACAGTGAAATAATGAGTGGGGATGGGGAATGAGGAGACAATAATGGGATAAGGAGGGATCAGAAACAGAGAGTGGACTAGGCAAAGCAGAAATAGAGATCAGGCTGTCATGGCTTGACATGTTTATATGTTAGTGTAAAGTTCCACTTAAGTGGGTCAGAATTGGTTGGTGAGCAGGTCTGGTATTCTTGTCAGAGCAAGACTGTATTCAAAGCCTCTCTAAATCTGAGTTATTCACATACAGAATTCTCTGGCTGATTCGTACTTTGTTTCTAAATCTTGACCCCCCATGTTTGCTGTAATTCTGCAGCCAAGTCTTCTCGTTCTGAAGGTATCTAGTTAGAAACGGTGCATAGGCTGAGAACAGGCTTCTCATTGTGCTAGGGACAAGTGAGCGGCTCTATTCTGAATCAATTGAAGTTACTGTAGGTGTTAGTTTGTGAGAACAGCACATATTCTCTTGGAGTAATCCACTTTTCACATAACTAAAGAGAAACGTGTTCACATTTACATTGATGGAAGGTAAGTCACCATACAATCTGTTGATTGGATGTAATTAGTAATATCATTTTGTGATCATAGCATTTGACGGGTGATCGAGAGGTATTATTTATATGTTTCTTCCTTTTTCCACAGAGGTAGCAGAGGGTCATGGTATTTTGATCCAATTAAATGTCAATCATGTGACACTATTTATACAGCATATACAAATCTCTGTTTTGGACCCATTTAGACAGAGACTACATTTAATTATAAAGGTATATTATAGGCAGGGTAGGGGGACAGGTATGTTTAAAAGACAGAAATCAATGACCGTACCTTTTCTTTTCACTGATTAATCCACCTTCTAGACCAGAGAACTCACAAAAGTCATAGGCCCTCATTACAACTGAGGTGCTAAGTGCACCAACTTTACCACCATGGTGTAAACTACGTTTACACCATGGTGGATGGCGGATTTACCGCCCCATTACAAGGTGAGTGGGGCGGTAAATCCCCATTTCCCATTTTCCCTTCCCCATTCCCATTTTTGCCCCATAGGGCATAATGGGAGTGGGGAAGGCGCTAATTACGGCACCGTAAATTACGGTGCCGTAATTAGCACCAAGGTGCTTTAGCACCATGGAACTTAACGCCTGCAAAAAGCAGGCGTTAAGGTGGGAATCAGGCGTTAAGGGTTAACGGTGGCGTTAACCCTTAACGCCTGAGTTGTAATGAGGGCCATAAACTTGAAGTATACAAATGTATGAAGTATAATGACATTTTAACAACACGGAAGGGACCAGAGCCGTTCCTTGTTATTCTTCAAAATTACATGAATCATTAAATCTCACAAGAAACCACGCATGCATACTTTAGCCTTGACTCTGCCAGCTACTATCACGCCACACTCTTCACAACAAGTCTTCAAAATGACTATTCTCCCCTACCTTGCCTCCTGAATTACCACCCTTACTTCACAGCGCTATCCCATCTCAAACACCTATCAACCCTTTACTCCCACATGGTCAAAGAATTAGTCCCATTAACATGTCCTTATCTTTCTGTCCTCTTTAACCTTTCTCTCTCCACTTCAAATCTGCAACTGTCTTACCCATATTGAAGAAACCCTCTGCTGACCCAAATGCTCCAGTAAACTATTCCCCAGCTTTTCTCTTTCCCATTATTCAAAGATCTCAGTGGCTGGTCTTCAACTGGATCACTAAGTGCCTTGAAGATGATGGCCCTGGAGATTCACTTCAATATGTCTTCCCTAGTAAGCAGTCCTCCATGACTGTACTCATGCATGTCTCCAACATTCTCTCTGATGTTAACAACTCCAAACGCTCTGCTATACTGATCATTTTGGACCTCTCTGCTGCATTCAACACTGTTGACCACTCCTCTTCTCAGTGTTGAGGACCTAGGGTTTCACTAATCTTCTCTTGCCTGAATCACCTTGGATAGTCGATCCTTTAAAATCTATAGGAACCCTCCCAGTTCCCTGCCAGTGTCTGCAAATGAGCAGTCCGGAGATGTCTGCGCTTCACCCTCTAGGCCCTAGAAAAACAGATCTCATTCTTTGGCTTTCACTATCAACATTATGCTGATGATGCTCAAATATCTTTCTCCTTTCCCTCCTTCACCTGAGCCATTTCAGAATGGGTTACAGGCTGTCTCTCTGTGATTCATCAAAGCATGGCTTTCTGCTGCCTCATGCTGAACTCTTCAAAAACAGATGTCCTCTTTCTCTGGGCTCCAACTACCTACCCCCTCACCTCTCCTATCTCCTCCTCATCAGACCTTCTTGCTCCTTCACCTAAAACTCGCAATCTAGGAGTCCTCTTTGGTAGTGACCTCCAAATGCAACAATTCATCACTATGACTGCATCTGCTTCTCGCATTGACCTCTTCAAAATTCAGAAAATGTGTCCTTTTCTTACAAACTCTCATCTCCATCCTTGTACAACAGCAAAACGGACTACTGCTCAAGCCTACTTTTTGGCTTTCCTCTCTACTCCTCCATTTCTATAAACAAAGTCCTCACCTTTGCTACCTGCATGCTATACAACCTAGCCAGATACTCTTCTAGTTATACATACTGACAACATGCTGGATGGCTCTCCATGCTCAACTGCTTTCAAGTACATTTTCCTACCCTAAAAAGGTCTTGATGGTCTTGTTCCTCAGTACCCCTCTGACTGTATCTCTGTTTACTCACCATCTGGTTTCCTCTGATCCTCATCTGCATGCAACCGTGCTGTCCCTTACCCTCCCTGTGCCTCTTCTCACTTTTGCTCCTTTTCCCTACTCACCCCAATCCACCGGAACCCACTGTCTATCACAATCATAGCCTGCCCATCTGTGGATCTTTTCAAAACTTACATATTGTTAAAGAGGCCCTGCCTCTGCCATCTCCCCCATTCCGCAACCAGACACCACCATGCTCTCCAGTGACGCTTAATAATGTTATTTTGGACATTTATATATTACTATGTTTAGTTTAAAGCACTTGACCTCTTTGATTTATATTACCTTTATACGTAAAAATGTTCTCATATATTTGTTTGTGTTTGTTTATTTAAGCCCCTGGTATATGCCCTACTTTTTTACACCCTCATATATTGGCCCACAATGTGTTCTTATCTCTGTGCTATTGTACACGCACCCTTCATTGTAATGTCACTGCCACCTGTTCATGAATTATTGTAAGTCATTCTGATCGAAATGGGCATCCCTGTTCTTCAAATACATGCAAATACAAATATGTTTGCCAAACCTCACACAATACTGAGCGTTAATTATCATCTTTCTGTTGCTCTGTCGCAGACAGCTTGTTGCTCTATAGACTTGCATTGTCTATTAACAATATGCATTCCCCATAGTCATGTTCTCACAACTGAAAAACAACTTGTAATTTGAAAGACGAAGTTGCCACAGGCCTATCTTGACTCATAATCGTTTTTTTCACTTAGAATTGCACACAGCACACGTTTTCTGGAAATATGGATATTTTTTGTCCTATGGCTCACCAAATCAGGATGGCCATGGAATTGGACGTTGCTCTACATAGGCCCCCATTGTGTGCATGTTACACGCTTCTATGTGGGTGGGGCAATCATGGAAAAGAAATGGGTGAGGTATGCCTGAGATGGGGGATCTTGAGATTGTATCATTGAATGTTCAGGGGCTTAACTCCCAGAAGAAGAGGAAGAGTACATTGTCCAAGATGATTGCATTGAAAGCTAATATAATTTTACTTCAGGAAACACACTTAATGAAAGATGTTTGGCCTAGACTTTGATCCAAGTGGTTGCTGCTCAATATTTTGCTTTATCCACATCCACAAAAGCAGGAGTGGCTATTTTGTTTTATCATTCCCTAAATTGTACTATGGAAGATGGGCAAGGATTTTCAGGGTAGAGACTTGGGCCTCCATAGTGGTCTGGCAGATTATGACCCCCCTATTCTCAATATATGGCCCAAATCAGTCCCAAGAGGAATTCTATGCTCAGGCGTGTCCACATATTGCCCAATTTCAGAATGTGGAGCGTATCATCAAGGCTGATTTTAATGTGGTGCTTGATGGGAGGTTAGATAGATCAAGATCTATAGCAATGATGTTGGTAGGTCAGTGTGCCTTAAGCGAATGATAGAAGATGTACAATTGATGGATATTTGCAGGCAATACCACCCCTCGGGTAGAGATTATACTCATTACCTTATGTACATTAATGTTTTTTCTAGAATGTACTATTTTCTTTTTTCTCGTTCCCTTCTTTTGAGGGTTATCTTATTAATGTATTTATTTAGACATTTGTATAGCGCACCTAAACAGGAGCCATCTGGGCGCTGTTACAGTAGATACATATTAAGTTAGGTTACAGTAGTTACATGCGTCAGTGCATGGTTCCATGACCACATTTCTGTATACATACAATACGTCCCAGGGCCACATTCTTTTTTGGTACTTCATGCGGCACATACAGCACGGATCAAGAGCGTTTACTCATTTTCACAATAAGCATTCCCCCTACCACTCTGATTAACAGCATAACTGCACTTAATAGGATTTTACAATCTCGCCGATATTCTCACAATAGGCACAGGCTCAACTGCAGCCATGAGGGACATGCTTAGCATTTGAATGTGCACGCCACATTACATCTTGTCTCCATGATATTAGGACACATTTCAACTTTTTGCAGAATATGATTGGAAATGCAATACAGAGGTAAGGAACACTTTTTGTCTCTTTGGCTACCTCATTGTTGAATTAAAACTATATAACAAGATATTTTTACATATGCCACCCTATATATCATCATTTTTTACAGATCCTGAATTCTGAAATTATTGCATATATGTCCACATCCTGTTGACTTCAGGAGATTGCAGGTACTTTGAAGCCTTCCTTTGGTTGTAATTTTTACTTTGAAATGTTGACTTTTACTTATTTGTACTTGCATCATGTAGTTATTCAGTTGTTAGAATCAACATTCTTTCTAAAAGAGTACCCGTTTGCTATTGGTATTGTAGAACCTACCCTGAAGAAGGACCTCTGTCCGAAATGCATCAGCGTTAGTCTTTTCTGCTTACTAATATATGATGTTTTTAAAATGTCGCTGCTTAACGATGAACATATTACCACAGAAACAAGGAAGAAATATATTCAGTAGTACTACAATACTTGGCGACCCCAGGTCTGGTTAATGTTTTCACGAGACACATTCTTCCTCAAAATATTTGTGCCAATGTGATGTACATTGGGACTCTAGGGATTGCCAATTACCTTTTAAAGAACTACATTTGGATTCCAAGAAGTTTGATCAAAAAAGTAGTGGCCACCTACACCCCTTGAATTCTAAATCAGATAAAGATCTCACTCTTAGCACATCCTATAAGCCTAGTGCAGTTTTTAAATATGATTCTTGAATCTATGCCATGGTTCTAGCAGCCTGACTGATGGGCATTCTTCCAAGTATTGTTCAGAAAGATCATGTGTGGTTTATTCCTGGGAGGCAAGCATATGAACATTTCGGAAGTACTTTAGATTTCATTGAGTATGCATGCGGGGCAACCAAGAGTTAGCTATATTGTCAGTCGACGCTGAAAACGCATTCCATAGAATAGATTGGGCATATCTTTCTGAAGTATTAAGGGTGTTTGGATTCAGACCTACATTTCTATAACAAGTACAGGCTAATTTTCTTCTTCTGACTACACGTAAAGAATTGAATGGCTCCTTGTCAGAACCACTGGGCCTATGGAGGGTGACTCTCCAAGGGTGTCCGCTGTCCCCTCTCCTATATGCATTGTCCATGCAACCTCGAGTGGGCAGAGTCTAGGCATCCATGGATATTCAAGGAATAGAAATTGCAGGGTATCACAAAGTAGCACAATATGCGGATCTCTTCTTTTCTTTATGCATCATTCGCAAACTACATTACCTTATATAGTTTCCTAGTTGCAGTCATTCCATCAGGTCTTGGGCTTTAAAATACATTTTACAAAGTCAACTTTACTTACAATTTCAGAACAGCTATTAGGGATTGGTGGGAGAAAGTATGGTTTGTGGTAGAAATGTGAAAACGAGGGGCCACTCTTAAGGGTGACATGTCTACATTTCTTCAGGAATGGGAGCCCTCCATCCAATGTGTGAACCAGAATGCTAGTCCTGGACTACATTATAAACCCCATGATATGACATATTTTATGTCATCATAATGTTATATGAACATTCAATGGAAGGTTGATCACCAGCGCTGTATTGATTGATGTATTCTGATTATTTATTTTGCTCTTTTCTTTTTTTTTTCTTCCTCTTGAATTGTGATGAAACAAGAACTTAAAAGAAAAGTGACTATATAACTAGCCTAGTCGTATTGACTCAGGCTCTAGTTTTTATTTTCCCGATTCTAATGTACAGACTTTTATGTTCAGATATTGTGAACAATGTGTGGGTGAGTTTGCACAATACAGTTTGGGCACAAGACAATGGATTTAACTCTAAACCTAGTTGTTCAAACCTCTTCAAACTTCTACTAGGTGTAAGATGTTCTTGACATAAACTTTGCAAATTCGCTGACTGATTATTTTTTAACATTTGTAAATGGCTGATTTGTACAGGTGTATTTATTTGGGATGTTTACACAGAATAATTTGTATATGTTTATCAACGTATTGAATATAACTTTTGAATTATACACTGAAGGATATATACCTTTAATAATACTTTCAGATGGTTCATGAGTGAAGTTCAGCTATAGAGAAGTGATAGTAGTAGCAGTAGAAGTAGTAGTACAGCAAATGCTCATTGGCAGAAAAATCCATAAACCAGCAGATCCAAACAGTACATTTATTAGAAACAATATAAACATACAAACACACGTGGACCAATAAAATGTGATTACATGGTTTAACTTGAATCAGTACATTAAATAATCAATGTCTTGTACTGCAAAAGCACAAATTAGAAACATAGGAGACTAAAGACCCTTTGGTTGTGTGTCCAAATTATTTATACTTTGCCTACCCGATATTGCCTGAAATCAGTCCTCTTCATTATTGCAATCTTGCTCGATATCTCCTATAACAAAAGCAAAAAACATTAAAAGGTGCATATTAGAATTTAATAAAATACCGTTTGCAAATAATAATTCACATATTTCCAGTCAGCTCGATTTAGGGCTAAAGTGTGCTGACGGAAAACTAAGCAGAAGATGCATTTTCTTGCATTTGATTTACAACGGATATATAGGTATCAATATTCACAATCGGATGCATAATAGGAAAGTGAACATTATTTTGCAAAAAACAAATCATTCTCCTGTCTAAATAAGAAAGCATTCACTATAATATTCTTTGATTGCTCTGTCAGATAGGCTATGTTGATGAATATGTTAGGTAACCCTAATGTATATATTATAGCCTGAACAAAGGCAAACGACTGACTCTTATGACCAACTAAAGGAAGCAACTCTTTGAGTGTAAGCCTGGAGAGAAAAGTGTATTATCTAGTAGGGGTGCTCAAACTTACCAACTTACTGGAATGGAACAAGCCAATCAGAAGCCCTAAACCATTCTAGAACAGGTTAGGACTTTGAAAATGAACAACTTCTATTTTGCTCCGTTTGTGGGTTTTGTTTGGCTGTCAAGTTAGGAGTGGCCTTGATAGTCTCACAAATTGCTGGTTCTGGAGTGCTTTTGATGGGTTAGGGGCTGATTGTAGGAGTGTGTTAGTTGTTTGTGATATCTTTGGTGTTTGTTGATCTCTGAATTATCTGCATTTACCTATCTGTTTGTGTGTTCTTCAGACTCATCTCTAATGTTCCCATTATACCCTCCAATAGTGACATTGGCTACAAGGGAATGCTGGATGACACTCCAGCATCATTGCCCTGAATGCTTTAGCAAGCACCCCCCTTCCTTTGGGCTAGACCAACCATCTTCCCATTCTCCATGTGTGGGCCAGATGCCCCTGGTGCAGTCACGCCATCAACAAGCACAGCCTCTTTACCGCCACTAGCAGTGCAACATCCTGAAGGTGTTGGCAGAAATCAGTGTATGGTGCCATTTGGGCAGGACGGACAAGGCAGATTGATGCGGAAGGCAGTCCCTTTCTGCATGCATTGCCTGACATCTGTTAGTGAAATGGAGCGGGAACCCTTGCAGAGAAGGATATCATAAAGTGGCACATACTCCAGCACCACCCAAAGTGGCAGTCAGTCCACCAGGGTCTCAGACTGCATGATCCTAGACATGAAAAGGGCCCAGGCAGCAGGTGCAATGCTGCACATACTGAAAATGAACAGCCCAGTAAAGCAGGCTGCCTGCCCCTGCCTCCTCAGCCTGCCTCATGGCCAGTGAGGTGGGCCCTTTCTAAATGGCCTCCTGTGCTGCGTATGTCAAGTGGCTGGAGAGGTGAAGAGCGGTAGCCTGCGCCACCGAACAGGAAGGAGCAGTGAAAAGGAAGGAGTGGGATGTGGAAAGTTCTGGGGCATCTCATTGTAGCAGCTTGGATGAGGAGGCAGTCGGGGTGAAGCTCTGGTGGCCAATCCCTTGCATCTCCACAACCCATTGAAAAGGGGGCATCTGGCAGTAGCCGTGAACATGGCAGTGTTTCCATAGCAATGTGGATGCTGCCTGAAGCAAAGGTGGAATCCGGGGGTCATGGTGGTGACGAGGGCGGCCCCCATCCACCCATCAGAAGACTGACCACAAACACCGGGGATGGGAGATTTTGCTGCAGCATATTTGCTCGAAGTAGATTTAATTCAGTGTTTGTTACCTGAATTTGTCACAAATATATGTTCTGGGTGGGTATGGGTTCATGTTGAGTGTAAGGGGTTAAAGACGGGCTGCGTGGGGTAAGCCATTACCTTTTCGTTTTGCTTAAGTCACCCTGAGTGGGACAGGTATGCCCAGATGTTGGTCCCAAGCCTGCTGGGCCTAGAGACCCAAGCTACTCCTCACTGATGATTCTCAACAAGGTCGAAACATGTCTGTGGATGCTTGTGGTCTCGTGCTGAAGGGGTGTGACCTAGCAGTTCGGGCTGGACTGTCCCTTCTGGGGTGGGACCAATTCGGATTTTCATATGGTCTTTCCCCTTCTGTAATGGCTTGGCAGGCTGAAAAACGGTGGTCTGGAGGTTTGCCCAGAGCTGTGCCCATGGTTATGATTAATTCAAAACCTTCCAGCCACCACCTTTTTGCTTTGCTTACGTCACCCAGAGTGTGACAGGTATGCCCAGACGTGGGTCCAAGGCATGCCGGGCCTAGAGACCTAAGCTATTCAAGCCATCACCTTTTTGTTTTGCTACTTTCAGTCTTTACACTTCGGTGGGGGTGGGGTGGAGGATAGGTGGGACCCAGGTATGGAGTTTGTATTGTGTGTGGAAGGAGGGCATGGGGATGGGATTTCTGGGAAACGGGGTGGGCCAGCAGGGAACATAGATTCACTACATCTTTTCGTACACTTTGACTACTGCTAACAGGCATTGTGCAAGAGACAGTGACATCATCAGTCATGCACAATACACATTCCGGGGGTGCTGGGGCTGGGACTTGGTCCCTAACAGTTCCCCCAACCCACTTCTGAGAGGGTCCTTGTTCCTGTGACAGGATTATGTCCCTGACCCTATCACTCTAGAGAACCGCACAATAGTTTATTGTAAGGGGTGTAGTCAGAGGGAAATCCTTCATATTGGTGGGACATCAGTGATTGGGGGAAGGCAAAGAAGTCATAAGCAAGAACTATTCAGTCTGTTTTGAAAATGTCAGGTACTAAAACACTTGTGTACAGGTGTGTTATAAATGATGTATCATATCATACTAAGTGGATAGTTTCATGTTCTTCTAGCATCTGTATGCTTCACTGTTTTATTTTTGAGTGACAGAATTATTTCTATAATTAATTTGAGGGTCATATGTTACATGATTGGCAAAAAATCCACAATACATCCAACAGTGATTTAATTCTGAACAATTCTCGCATTGAGAGTACACCTCCAAAATGACATCCATACAAACCTCTTTATCGCTGGTAAATCCTTTATTATGCCTATTTCCCTTTATTTCAATAGAATTGACCTAACATGGGAGATTAAGTATATACAATCTTTTGCCACACCTTTTTTGAAAAATGACCTAGTTAAAAACATATTTCCATTCTCAGGTAAATACTGCTTAGTCCTTTCTTTACCTTCCTTAAGTTGAAACATGTGGTTATAGCATGTTCATCAGTGTTTAAATACCGACTTGAGGTACCAATCATTTCAAAATGACAAGCATATGAGAAAATAATGTGTAGCTTAGTCCCTTCCTTGTGTTTATTCCCGACCTAATTTGAAACATAGAGAGAGAGAGAGAGGGAGAGAGAGAGAGAGAGAGAGAAGGAAGCAAGAGAATGCATGTCTCTTTAACTAGGCTAGTAAATATAATGAATAATTTTTGGGTGTACATATTTCAAGAAATATTGCAGGTTGATATTTACCGATTCATTTGCAGCTATTCTTTCCATAGATACCGACAGAAACTGGTATGTCAAAAGTGTACATTATATTCCTAATTGATCAGGAATATACGTTGTAGCATATGCATTACTAACGAAATATTTAATAAACTATTCAGCCACAGAAAATGTCACTTTGAAATGTAGCACACTGTCTGCTAATACAATTCATTGATTTAATCCTGTGTCATTGTGAGGAATTCGACCATCCACACAGGGAGAGTGTGCTTGCCTGGTCTTTTTCATTTTTGTTTACTTAAAATACTGAATGATTGGAAATCAACCTCTGGAAAATATGTGGGGCCATTCCCGCACAAATTTTCCAAGCTCACAGCACAGCAGAAAAATAGTCATGTACTCTGGTAGGGCACAGCTTACCAGCGCCACCCTCTCTTGTCACATGTAGCTGTCACCTGACAGCTGTAAATACATCAAAGCCTCTGGCCGTGGGCAGCCTGATTAGCATTTCAAGGCCCCATGGATTTGCATCTCCATGTTTACACCTTGCTGGTGATGGCGAATACTGAAGAATGTTAATTAGCAGGCTTCAGGGAGGCCTGGGTGCAGGAAGTGACAATGGAGACCAGAGACCAACATCTCTTTGTAATGCAATGTGTCAACTTGGTACTAATATGCCTCCTTGGTATGAAAGGGCAGTGAATGTCCTGTCTGGAACCACTCCTTTCAGAGCAGGGAAGTATGTGAATTGTAGGAGGCGAAAGTCTGCCTGCAAACCCCTACTTCTAAGGAGGCGCATGTTGTGACCAAGCGCTGCATAGAGCTCAGTTAATTAGGGAGACACTTTGATGTACAGCAGTCAGGAAGATAGGTTGCACTTAGAAATATATGTTGTCATCCTTCCCCTATCTGTTGGCAAGTGCTCTGATTCTGACCTGAAGCATCACCAAAGTTTATTAGTGAGGACCCATGATTGATTCATTAAGGTGGGCTTATCCTACACCAATCACTGGGGCCCGTTTGGATTTAAAAGAGGGCTGAGCCCCTAACTGATCAGATCATCTGAAGACTTTGCAAGGAGTAAGAAGAATACTCATTTGGTCCCAAGCTGAAGGTACAGTCTACCTTACATCTTCCGCCAGAGAAGGAAGGCCAGGAGTTCCAAGAGGTAAGCAAGATATCTCCCCTAAAATTCTCTCAGGGAACAGAAGGAGATACCAGACTCAGAGGACCCATCCAGCAGCTCCAGAACCGGTACCCATTCAGCACACAGCGTGGCCTTCTAGGTTCTGATAGGAAGCTTCCTAGGTGGGAAGTGCTGGAGAGTCTTTGGACACAGGACATGGCCGTTGCCTGCTAACACCCTCCTGAGCTTTGGGCCATCTGTCTTGAAAGGCCACAAGCCTTGCGAAGAAGCTAAGAAGAGTACCACACAAAAGCATCATCCAGCATCTATCTTTTGAAGAACAATTTTGAGACAGTGTAGTCCTCGAAACCGCATCTGGCTGCTCCACTGACTGTCACCAGAGCCATCCGAGACGCCTCGGCCAACATTCCAGATCCGTCAACCAGCACAGAGAAAACAGTTCTTGGCCCTGAGCCAGCATTTTGGGACAGCCTGCAGACGTCTGTCCAGCCTTGCTTGCTGAACTGCCTGCCGCCTGGTACCCGCAGCTGTCTCCGACACTAACTCTGTCGCATGAGATGCAAAGTGCACTGGAACCGCCTCGAGGCTTTTGAGCACCAAGAACTTCTTCAGCAGCAGGTACATTGTGGCTCTGACCCCCCCCCCCACCTCCCTGGTCATTTTCCAAAGTCCCCTAAAGACAGTTACGACCCTTTGACCCTTTGGTGTTGAAACCAAATAACCTTGAACAGTAAGGCTGATTGCTTTACCAACTACCCTCATGTCAGTATCCAGAGTGCATACCTTTACTTTGTGAAACTGTCCTCTGTGTTCCTTTACAGTGTGGGTTGTAATTGTAGTGTGATAGAAATGTCTGTTCTAGTAATAATAAAGTAGATATGTGTATGGAACCTTGACTGGACAGTCCCTTTTATCATTGGGTAATAATTGTATTTTCACTGTGTTGCAACTAACCAACGGTCCACGACCTTGCAGAGATAAGCCTGCCATCCGTCTACGTTACCAAAATTGAACAAGGAGGTCTTATAATTTAGTCATATTCCAATCTTTTCGGATCCCTTCTGGTGTACTAGAGGTGTGGGGTTGATGGATGGTTTAGAAACCAATATTCATCCCTAGACCACTGGTGCCCCGGAAGTCGATTTGTCACGGTCAAACAGTGTAATGTATGGGTGCATTAATAACACAATATTATTCGGTAATTTGCATACATTTTAAATTAACCAATATGATTTCTCCTTTTCTCTTTGTTTTGCCATTTCAGAAAAAAGTGTGTTTACATGATGTATTATGTTTCTATATTATTGTAGGTTCTGATTTAAAGACCTTCGTTTGCATGGTACACCTTAACGTTTGTATGATGCATTCCTTGTCCAGTCGTTTTTTTGCTGGAGAAGATAGATTTGAGAGTACAGAAGTTGTTTTACCTTTACACTGAAGTCGTACTATTTGATGCATTCATGAAGGTTAACATTGTTATTTGAGTATTTTTTAGAAGACTAGAGATTGTCAGTGCATTGGTCACCTAAACGTGAAAACATATCAAGTGCGGCTAAGATATAGCCTTTTTCATTTAATGTATTGACAGTATGAGGACTATGATATGATATTTTATTTGTATCGTGCTCGTACAGAAGTGTTTGACTATCCTGAACAGAGGATTATAATAATAGTACAATTATACTTAAGAAAGAGCATATTAATGACATCGTTGGTTTTATGAGAGATCATATTGTTCTGAGGGTTAGTTGGAATCGGGAAAGCAATATTCAAAGTATTTCTTTTTGGTAAATAATGTGCAGTGTGCATAACAGTGTGATTTATGAAAAGATACACATTTTCATCATTCTTTACTACAGAAACTTTCCACGGGTGCTAGTGCCCTTAGCACGAAGGCAAAAACTCTCCTTATTTAAAAAGCATATTCCTTCAATGCATTTGTGCATCAGTGCAATGCTTGCCCTGGTAATAGATCTTTGTAATAGTGCAAAAATTGATTGAACAAAACGTTCCTGGCAGTAGGGTTATTTTTACCCCATCACTGCTTGCACTTGCACCAATGTAACGTTCCTGTAAAACCTCTCTACTTTCGCATTTAATATTCTTTGGATATGGGAAGCAGGCTTCAATTTAAGTTTCCACAAGTTCCAAAAACACAAGAATGCCTGCGCAAACATGGAGAAATGAGACATGCACTGAAATGAGAAAATTGCATCAGTGCGAATCTCAATCTTGTCAGTGGGCATATAGTAGAAATGCAAAGCAGTGCCATGCCAGGAAGCTATTTCAGTGTGGTAAGTGCTTACTTTAGAAACCTGTTTGCAAACGTCAATCATATGCTGTAATAGACATAGCAGGCTGAGCCTGTCATCTTTCTGAAGGTCAAACATTGATTATCACTAAATTAGGTAAACATATCACCTATTTTATTGTGTGCCTACTGTTGTGAGGAATCTGGAAATACATGCAATTTAAAAATATGATAATGTTACTTTACCTTATGAGCCAGAACACTGACCCACCAACATAAAAACGTGTGTTCGCATGCCACATGTGTATCCAAGAGCCACAGTCCTTGCCTGTAAACAACATATAGCATTTCTAGGACCTATGGTCTGATTTGACATAAGCAATATGCCACACGAAACATACTTTCAAAGGAAGACGTTTAATCAATGGGATTCAAAACAATATGTTTAGTGGCATTGTGCTGTCCCACTGCACTGGACAATGAAAGCAGAGCAATGACAGGAACTGTTGTGTTTTTATTCAAATCAACACCCAGGCTACCCAGGCTATATCACACATGCATGCATACCATCATTTAGGTCGCAGATCTCTCTCTCCCTCTCTCTCTCTCTCTCTCTCTGTCGATCTCTCACGTACGTGCGCGCACGCACGCATTCACACGCTCAAATTCTCTCTCACACACCCTATATTCCTCCACTAAAAGCTGTGTTGTGCATGTATGATAATGCCTCACATGTCGTAATTCATGCATTCATGCTCTAAACTGTGCAGACACTGTTTTTATATTTTTATTTTCTGCAATACAACTAACCCATTGTCACATGAACAGAACATTAGCACTGTGCCCATTATGATCCCATCATCACCCCTATCAGTGGGCACTGGGCCTCGGAATTTTGCAATTCGATGTTGTTCGTCCTACTTTTTTTTAACGATCGTCCGATCATAACCCCACATTCAATGCAATGACAAAACGCATGAACCCGCAGAGATGAGCACTGTTCTAGGTTGTTCTATAGAGCTGGTTATTCTATTTCAGAAATCCAGCAATAGCTTGTCACTCTCAGGATGTCCTTCATGGTGTTTGCCACTTATGATCACACCAGTGGGGAAGTGTAACTTGGTTGTGCTATAGAAACAAAACGGGGACTATTTTCTATATATTTATTTGTATATCATCACATGTATCTGTCAACTTCTGGGATTGCGTGAAATCAAAACAACGCTCATAAAATGTCTTGGAGGATTGTCAAGCGAAGATCATAAAGTACAGGAATTTGAGCAAAATAAGGGATTGTACAGAGAAACAACTTTCTCTGAAATATCAACTGAAAAAAATGCAGAACTCAGGTTGTAGCCTATTCTGTAAACATTTGTATGAGGGAGGGTGATGAAGATTTACTAGCAGCGTGATCCTATTGAAGGGTGTAAAACACATTTATGGAAAAGTGGGCGCATGACATGATTGAATAGCTACATTAAATTTGAAAGCCTTTATAGAATTCTATGAGCAAGATCAACTCACATAGATTCTGTGTCTCCAGTATTTCCCTGGTGAAAATGTGGTAGGCTATAGAACTGCATATTAACATTCCTTTTTTCTGTCCTTCAATCTGGCCATCTTCACAAGAGAATAGATGAGCTGCTGATGGGATCATGTTATGTTATGTTATAATGCATAGCACCCCTGGGAACGAAGGGGTAGTTAGGCATGCATGAAGGTGCTGTGATCCGGAGGTATCTAAGCACACTGCAAAGGAATTAGGAGTCTATCAGTAAATGTGTACAGTAAGACTAAAAAAGAAGGGTTTTTAATTTTCTTTCTGAATGTCAATAGGTTGTTCATAAATCGGGTATCTTCAGGAAAGAGTTACAGATTTTGCCATCTGCAAGTGCACAGGAGCGGCTGAGGCCCCTGGAAAATCTGACGCGATTTACAATCCTAGTATATCGTAATGCTGATCTAATAGGCCCTGCTGAGGAGTGGCATCTCAATTGATGTTGAATGAAGTGGGGGGCTCTGCCATAAAGGGCATTGTGCTCTAAAGTTAGAAGCTTGAAGTCGATATGTGCTACGTGCTTTCACCAGGAGCCAGTGTAACCTTTTCAAGACAAAGGAACTGTGTTCCCCTTTTTGGGGTGTTAGTGACAATACGTGATCATTGTCAGCATAGATTGATTAAGAGGCTCTGGGCACATAGTGGAGGACTGTAAAGTCAGATCTTGCACAGTATATTTATGTTATGAACATGATAGGGTCTGTTTCTTTCATTATAGCCAGACCGTATTCATAAAGATGTTATCCGCCACTTCCACTCCATGCACAGTGAAATATATATATATATATATATATATATATATATATATATATATATATATATATATATATATATATATATATATATATAAGAAAACATTGGCTAATGCAATATTCTGCATCTATCTTTGTAAATGTGCAATGTAGGAGGCAGGGGTACCCATGCATGTCATCCATCTTGGAATGTCTGATTTTATTCAGGATAAGCACTTCCATCTACTACACCATACTCACCCACCCACCATCAACACTCTCACCCACACTATCTCACCTAACTCTCCCAGCCTGCATCATCCCACTCTCTCACTCTACCTCACCACTCTCACCAATCATACCACACCCCTCTCGCCCACCCTACCTCGCCACACTTGCATAGCCTACCTCTCCCCATGCACCTACTCTACCTCATCCCACTCACCTAACCTTCTTCACCCTGCTCAACTATCCTAACCCACCTTACTCACCCACTATAACTCACCCAATTCACCAACCTAACTCATTTTACTCACCCACTCTACCTCATACAACTAGACTACTCTACATCAACTCACTCACTGACCCAACATCATGCTACTCACATAATGTACCTCAACCCACTCCCTATCCTAACTCACCCCGCTAGTTGGCATTACCTCACCCCACTTAACCACTCTACCTCACCCAATTCACCCACACTTCTTCCTTAGCACGCTCACCCACTCTACCTCACCCCACACATCCACTCTATATTTCCCCTACATCATCTAACTCACCCACGATACCTCACCAATTTTTCCCATGCCACCTCACCCCACCCATCCACTCTATATCATTCCACTTACCCACTTTATCTCACCATACTCATCCACGCTAGCTCACCTCACTCACTTATGCTACCTAACCACACTCACACACTTTATCTAGACTCAGTCACCCACACTACCCCACCACACTTTCCCACCCTGCCTTACCCTACTCATCTGCCCTAACTCACCCCACTGGTGCAGCCTACATTACTCCACTCAACAATACCACAGTACCTTACTCACCCACACTACTTTATCATACTTTCCTAGCCTACCTCACCACAAGTACACATCCTACATTACCCTACTCATCTATCATACCCCACTCATCTACCCCACCCCACTCACCCATTTTACCTCACCCCACTAACCCATTCTACCTCACCGACTCACCCACACTGCATGGCCATTCTTACACACCAGACTGACTGACCCAATCTAACCCAACTCACCCCCCCTACTTCTCCCCACTGATTCACTTTATCATCCCCACTGCAGCACCCAAAACCCACCTTACCTCCCCCATATTGCACATGTTACCTCACCCCAGTTACCAATGCTACCTCACCCCACTCAACCACTCTACCTCATCCCACTCACCCATTTTATCTCACCATACTCATCCACTCTAGCTCACCCTACTCACCTATGCTGCCAAACTACATTCTCCCACTTTACCTCTAGCCAGTGAACCACACTACCCAACCACACTTCCCCACCCTGCCTTACTCCTCTCATGAATCCTTACTCACACTACTGGTCCACCCTACCATACTCCACTCAAGAACGCCACAACATTCACCAACACCACAACAACCCACTCACCCACACTATGTCAACCTACTCACCAACACTACCACACCATGCTTTCCTATCCTGCCTCACCACACTCACCCATACGACCTTACCCCACTCAACTACCACAGACCACTTATCTCCCCAACTTCACCCCATTCACCCATTCTATTTCACACAATTTACCCATTCTATCTCATCCCACTCACCCACTCTACTGCACCCTATTCACCCTGCTCACTGACCCTATCTCACACTGCTCACCCATCCTACCTCTCTCCCACACCCTATGTCAACCCTCTCACCCACTCTACTTGTCCCACCCAACCCTCACCTCACCCCACTCTCCCACATTAACTCATCCCACTCTCCCACACTAACTCATCCCACTCATCCTCTCTAGCTCACCCAACTCATCCACCCTACCTCACCCACTTCCTGTGCCCACTAACCTTGCCCATCAACTCAGTCTACCACATCCTTCTTGCCCACCCTAATGCACCATTCGGGTCCACCCGAGGATTTACCACTCAATCACATTACCACATTTCACTCATCCATTCTACCTCATCTCACCCATGGTTGCAACATCATCCCACTCACCAGCTCTACCCAATCCCACACACAAACTGCCACTCTTTTTACTCACTCTCTCAAGGTCATCCCACTCACCTATAATACCTCACTCTATTCAACCACTCCATCTCATACTACACACCAAAGTTTCCACTCCCCAACCCACCCTACCTCAGCCAAGTCACCCATCATACCATACCACACTCAGCAACCCTACCTAATCCCACTCACCCACTCCACCTCATCCCATACATTCATCCTACCTTACCTCACCCATCTACTGTAACTCAACCCAGTCACCCCTAATGCCTCACCCAAATCATCTATTCTAACTCACCCAACTTACCAAACCCTTCTCACCCCATTCACTCACCTTTCCTCACTCCATTTACCCACCTTATCTCACACCACTCAATCACACTATCTGGCTCCCTCATCCACTATACCCAACCCCTCACTCAACCTACCTCCCCCTACACTTCCTACCTACTCACCCACCCACCAACACTAACGGACCAAAGGCACCCACTTTACCTTATTCCACTCAACCACTCTACTCCCCATTAAACAACTACTCTAGCTCACCATAATCATACAGGACAATCACAGTTCTCCATAATGTTCAATTCCACAAGATGTGTCTCCCCCTTTTGATACACAATTCCATCATCACCTGGGCCCTCCCCAAAAAACCTATCACTCACGGCTATTGGGTGCTCAGAGTGGTAGACCCTATGGATGGTCAGTATACATCTAACTCTCCTGGACCTTCCGTGTCAGGTGGCTGACCTGCCCCATCCCCAAGAAACTATCTATTACATTGCCGCAGGGTCGCAGACTTACCATTGGCCTTGCTCTTCGCCATCCACTCCTGAATTTTTGTCCCCTGATTGGTTAGAACTGGTCTCCCCAGGTCTGAGACCCATTGTGGTTCTCAGCCCTCTGGGCACCTCTTCAAGATGATGTGAAAAGACTATGTTTCCCAATGTATCTGGCAGCACCACCACTTTTGCCTATGGGAGTGGGCTTCACGTTGCAACATTATTAATGTTTTCAGGTTTCACTTCTCGTCTAGGTTGCTGAGAACTGTTCGATTTCCCACCACGGATGAATACCCATTGTCTAGCTCAGTCACATCATGTGGTTGGTTGTAGACCACAGAATCAAGCTCTCTGGGTCTACAATTATGATGATTTATTCTATTTTTCTTCAGCTGGCCCCTTGTCATTTGAAGTATGGTATGTGCTTGTTTATCTCTGACCTTGACTTTGAGCTCTGGCCTTCCCGCTTTGTGCAGCTCGATTCTGCTTCCCTCATCTTGTGTCCTGCAGCTTGAGGCCTTCTGTAATTTACATTAGACTTATAATATGATTTATACACACTTATATAGTGATATGTTTACTATAGGTTAGCTGTACTTGGTCCTACTAGGCTCCTTATATACTCATGTAGTTCCATAGGGTTAATTTCCATAAGCATATGCAAGCTTGCTCTGGATCTCTTCGTTGCCTTGCCTTTAGCTTTGCTGCACTTGGCTAATGAGGAAAATAATAAAAGAATTGACAGTATGTATATGTATCTGTCCACTACCTACAGAACTGTGTAAGCATTTTCTTCATGTGTACGAGTGTGTGTTTGTGCAAGCTGTGCATGGTTGCAATTGTACTTCATGACTAACGCAGCTATGTCGTGGTGTCACTAATGACATCAGCAAAGTGGCTTCTCAGCATTTAGTCAATGCTGTCCATTATGTTATTTGGATCCATGATCACTGTTGAGGAACATGTATCCATAACGACATTCACTGGATAAGGTTGGAATGGTTGTCTGAAAGAATATCTCTCTGCATATGTGTAAGTCATTGGTGCTCTTATAGGTTGTCCAAATAATTAGTGATTTTGGGGGTTCTTGACTCTTTGGGCCCTCATGTTCATACGGGTGAGGAGGGGCATTTCTAGGACCCTCTCTTTAGTCACCCCTTTGGTCGACTTGTCGACCAATCCTCCATACATCGGCACTTTTGCTTTTGGTAGTCATATCTTTGTCACTCCTTCAAGGTGTCTATAGAAATGTGCATGATCATTGAATCTCCAGGCCATATAGGTACATTCTCCTTCTTGGTTGCACCACACCCATTTCCACCAGTATCTGTTATTGATGTATGGGTTGTTGAATTTTATGAACTTTGTTTAATGCAGATCTTCACCACACAAAGTATCATAAGTACTAATATTAGTGCTCCTAGGAATACTTTCAGTCCATCTGCCAGCTGTGATGGCACCCATGACCAAAGGTACACCAACCATCTCTGGACTTTTCCAGTCCCTTCAGCTTCTTCTTCCATCTTGGTATGCATCTTTGATAATCTTGTCATGGCTTCTGTCACTGTGCCATTCTCTCCGTCATTAGCAGGCATGAATGTGCAACATGAACTCCCGATCTTGGCGCAAACTCCTCCTTCCATTGCTGCGAGAAGGTCTAGAACATATCTGTTTTGGTGTGCCATAAACGTTACTGCTCGGAGCCCTTCTTTTATCGCATTGAAGCCGTTCACCATAGAGTTTATTGTCTGCATCAGCTCCAATCTGGTTATCTACAACCATTTTACACTTGTATATGTCTGGACAGCTAGAACCACTGATGCAAACATCCCTGTCCTTCTGAATAACCGATGTTCAGGTGGTACATCATCTAGTGATGCTTCTGACACTGATGAGAAATGGTTGTCTCTCTTTACTCTACTCCCTTCCACAGACCGTTTCTTTCTTCTCTTTTCTTCTACTCCCACAGACCTCTTGTCTCTTGTGTTAGTATCCATCTTGGGGAAGTCATCTATCTAAACTGTGGCACTACCAGTGCAGGCATATTGATGTGTACCAACGAGCAAACTCCTCCCCATTGGGTGGCAGCTTCTCATATGCCTTGGATCCACACACCCAATAGTGGTCCATTAATATTGCTGTACTGACTTTCATTGCTGGATGCTTTTCTGTATATCTACACTTTGTGTCATCTCCAACCTTTGCTGAACCTTCATTCTTGTAACATAATGCTGGTTTCTTCAGTGGTATTATGGGCATTGGTCCAGCTTCATTGTCTACCTAAGTGAGCAACTTGGTGTTCGCATCCCATTCTTTCAGGCACTTATCAGTGTCTCCTTCCACTGTGTTCACTGGTGATTGTACTAGGGTGTGTGCTTTGCTTCCTATTACTCCTTCTTTCCATCCTTCCGCTGTGTGTACTTGGCCATACATGAGCAAAAGTGGTCTTTCCCAACGTCATCCTGGTTCTACTCCTATTTCCTTGACCTCCCCTCTTCAGGCATGGGAATTCCTTCAGTGTTATTATTTGTGTCTCTCCTTTCTGCCTGCCATCAGTTATGTATTGTATATCTTGGTCTAAATGCCACTAATTGTACATCATGTCAAGGGTCTTTATATGGCTGTCTTCATAGGGGAATGTTGTCTGAGACATCCATCTCAATGTTGCTGTGTTCCCTTGGAATCTTCCTCAGGTTGTAACCATAGATAGGTACATGAGGCATGTTGCTCTTGCTGCTTGTATTTCAGCTTCTATAAGTGTTCTGGAGGCACTCATGGCATAGGGGATTAGTGAGCAGACATAGCAGTTCTCCCCAGTGGTTTCTTTACCTACTTAGGTCATGTGTTTGAACCACATATTGTTAGACACGCGAGCAGCGTCAGTGAGATATAGGTACACCCCTCCCATGTCTGTGTCAGCACTGCGCTTACCTCTCCTTACGGAGCTGACAGTGCTCCCCTGTCCATCTGACAAGGTTGTTCCACATGCTGGAGTTGGGTAATGTTAGTAGAGGATACTATGGTTTCACTAGATACAAGATTCGTCAAAAGAGAAATGCAAAAACCCCATTTGGAAATAAGAGACAAGACAAAATGAACATGTTTTTAATAACCCCTTCCATTTACCTGCACTGCTTTGATACTTGTGCAGCTTGAAGATATCAGTTGTCCACCTGAAATGCATAAAAACTGCATTATTAGGTTAGTGTTGTAGTAGTTCAAGCCCTGTTGATCACATAATCTGTCATAGCAAAAATAAATGGCTATTCCCACATAGTTCTAATTCTAGGATCTCTGAGTTTTGCAAGAACAGATGGGTTTTGTCATTCGATTTGGGGGTAAGATTGAGTCAAATATACTAAGAAAAGGTGATAATACTCATTAGGAGAACGTGCTCGGAATCTGTTGGACCTCCAAATAAATTGAACAAATTGGCTATGGAAGGTATTAGGATGTGAATCCGTGGGTAGCATGGAAGAAGTGCAATAAAACAGTGGCACTTTCACAATGAATGTGTATGGAGAGAAAAATACTACCCTCACTCTGGATGTGTAGGAAGTCCTTGCCCTACCTCTGCTGCCTGTTAGCAATTAACCATTGGTTGTCCTCTGCTCGGCAGTGCTGATTCCAAATTGTCTCTTTGTTCTCCTTGTTGAGGATCATTGGCCTTGTCGATATCATTGCCAGGTGAGGCCTCAGCTTTGTTGGGTTAGCTGTTGCTGATATGATTCCAGACACTCTTTCCAACTAATTTAATGGCTTGTTCATTTACTTACTCTACATTATAAGGACCTGTGAACCTGGGTGCGTCCCAATGTCGGGTGAAATTCCTAAGGAGAACCTGGTCTCCTCTGTATACAGGCGGCTGCTTAAGTAGGTCCTTTGGGTTGTTGATGTTGTCACTCTCCCTGCTGACACCAACTCCCTCCTAGTGTTGTTGTATCTGGCGAGAGATAAAAGAGGCACTTACAATCAAGGAAGTCACATATTCATACATTTCCTGACACAATACATTTGCAACATTTTGTACATCCTTCACTGCTCTCATGGGAGGAGCCAGTGGAAATTGCATGCACCATCCTATTACCACCTCGTGTGGGGTTAAATCGTGATCGGACCAGGACTTGTTGTGCAATGGGAACAGGGCTAGAGGCAAGCAGTACAACCAATTTTTATTGACACTCTTTTAAGTTTTGGCTATGGCTTCTTTGAACAGGCCATTGAGGCATTCACATTCCCTGTTTGGTTGTGGGTGATAAGCAGAGGAGAATTTGTGTTGGATGCCCAGCAATGTAGTAATATGCTGAAACATCTCATTAGCAAAGTGAGGGCGATGAGAACAATAATTGGCCTCGATCCAACAGGAAAATGGACACACAACCACTATCATGTAGCGGAATGCTGGCAGACTTGGATCATGTTGACATGGTCGATGTGGAGTTGTTGGAATGGACCAACTGGGCGAGGTATGGATCCTCTCTCAACTCTCAATGTATGCCCTGCAGTTAAATGCTTGCAAGTTAAACAGTTACTCATGAATTCAGCCGCGTGTTCTGCCAGGTTAGGACAGAACCATTTTTCTCCAATATGAGCGGCAAGCACCTCCTTCCCTGTATGTGTTGGATAATGTGGTTGTGTCAGTGCTGTGTGCAATAATGCGAGTGGCATAACCACTTTCCCTGTGTTGGTTTGGCACCATAGGGCATCCATTGGAGATACTGTACACCCCCTCCTAAGCCACAGCTCCATCTCCTCTCTGGGTGCAGCTCCCTGCAGCTGCATGATTTGTGTCACTGGTAATATGTTGTACCTCTCCCTGAGTATCAATGTTCTTGCATAATAGCATTCTTGTGACGAAACCTCAATTTCTAGAATGCCCCAAAAGATGCCACACATTTTGCTTCTGTGCCTGCTGCTTTGTTTCCCCTTGACATAGGTTCTTCCCCTTTTGTGTTTGCTTGGCATTTCACTGTTGCTTGTCGCTCTGGGGGATGTATAACGTCTACCAATCTTCCCAATAGGAGTGTGTGCTGCACCGGTGATCCATCAGCATGCTTGAAGCCCTTCCTCATTGAACTTGACAGCCCGGAATGCACTGTGGATGTCACATAGGCTGAATCTGAATAAATTGTCATTTCCTTTCCCCTGCTGTGCTCCGCTGCCAATATTAAGGCCACTAGTTATGCTGCTTGTGCTGAGTAATTTGATGGCAGTTTTGTGCTTGTAACTACCTCACTAGTCCTGTCTTCTCTCAGTCTCACTACTGCTGTACCAGTATGTCTCTCCCCATCTGAATGGTCAATTGTCGATCTGTCAAGGTAAAGCATGTCTCCCCCTCAAGTGAATCCTCCTGTACTTTGCGAGTGTCACTGAATTCTTCTAGGTTCACTGTGCAGTTATGTGCGCAGTCACCCTCTTCTAGAACGTCAGCGATAAATGTCGCCGGGTTGACAAGTCTGCATCTCACTACTTTCAGAGCTAGATTAGATAGTAACACCTTATACCCTGTGGCTCTATGTGTTGTCAGTGTGCTCCTTGGCCTTTCCAGTATTGCAAATACAGTATGTTGCAAGTAAAGAGTGGTGCTGCACCCCATGGTAATACTCGCCGATTTGTCCACTGCAAATGTGGCTGCAGCCACTGCTTGTTCACATTGATAATGTCCTCTCATTACTGGGTCTAGTTTCTTGCTGTAATAGGCTAGTGGCTTAGGCCCCAGGCTAGTCTTCTGTGTCAGTACTGCTGTCATCACCACTCCATCAGAGTTCGAGAACAGAATGGATTCCTTTTGATAGTCTGGTATCCCTAACAGTGGAGCTGTGCATATTTCTTCTTTCAGCTCGTTAAATGCTTCAGTCATCTCTGTTGTCCATCATATTATTTTCTCCCCTTCATTTGTGTCCTTTAGTGCAGTTATTATGGGTCTGGTATATATGCTGTAGTCAAATACCCATGTCCTGCCATAATTACATAGTCCCAAAACCTGCTGCATCTCTTTGACTGTTGTCGGTTTTACTGTCTTGAGAATTGTCTCCACCCTCTCACTCGTCAGCCATTTTGGGAGATCATCTGTCCAATGTACAATACTTCTGTCTGGCAATATTGTATTTTGGCCTTGTACACCTTGTATCCCTTGTCTGCTAACAATGTCAGCATGTGTACTGTTCTTCTGTCTTGCTACAGATTAAAAGGTCATCTACATACTGTATGACCATGGTTTCATCTGTACATTGCCTAGGTACATCTGAAGGACCCTATTGAATATGGAAGGTGATTCACAGTACCCTTGAGTGAGTAAGTATTGTATGTTTCCACTTCTTACCTCTAAATAGAAATGAAGTCAAGTCTTGTGTGTCTGGGTTTAGTGGTATAAAGAAGAAAGCTTTCTTCGAATCTATGACCATGAATCAGGCCGCTTCCCTTTGTGTGGGATGTTTTGACCCAGTAGGCTCTGCCCTGCGGCATCACTGTGTGCTGATCGCACCAGAATCAGCAAAATAGCTGCGAAAATCCCAAGCGCGCCAAAACCTAAGGAAATTGCGCTCCACCAAGCACAAAAAGATGGCTTCCAAATCTACCATGCATGTTGTCAGTGGTGGAATGGAGACCACACTCTGAAACATGTCAGTGGGCTGTCCGACATGTAAAAATGGAGCACAGATGAAAAGCAGAGCTTGCTGAAAGAAATCTGAAATCTGCATTTAAATCTTTTCTTGGTTGATAAAAAATACAGAATGCTGGTCCCAAACACCCGCAAACATCCAATCTTCTTGTTGGGTGTCCCATGCTATGGAATACAAGGAATTATTGTGCATTTGCAATATCCAGTAACATTGAATTGGTCGCAAAAACATCCACAGCCAGTTTGCCTGACTGGGAAAGCTGTCAAAATCTGGGCACAGTAGCAGCGGCCGCCTGTGACTGTTTCAAAAGCCTGTTTTAAAACTGTAAAAGTTGTACCTTTAAGATCTAATGTCTCAAATCTAAGTGACTTGTTATCAAGAGCAAACATTGTTGTCACTATTTAAACTCCATGATTTAGAGCCTAGAATCAGTGTTCTAGATCTTTGTTTTAAAATTGTAAGTTTAATTTCAACAAAGAAAAATGTAACAAATGTACTTTTAAAGTAAGCCTGATTCAGCCAAAACTTCAAACAAGCTTCCCCCACTGGGAAAGACACCTCCCTTCTGCTTCCGACCAAAAGGCCAGGAAATCACATTCAGGTGTTGATAAAGAGGGGAGGAGATTTGGGCTTCTGCTCCTGGGAGAGACAAAGGACCTTCCTGGGCTGAAAGGATATGCAGATTAAGGTGTCAACAGTGCTCTTTGCCAGAAGGAAGAAGGCGGGGATTGCTCTTGAGCTACAAGAAACCTTTGAAGGCGTTGATAGACCTTTGTGTTGATTCACAAATGGACTGGTAATTTATTGTGAACAATTGTTAAAAATATAGAAAACCCGGACTTCTGAATCTAAATTTTGGGTGCACATTTTAAGAGGTGCTATGTTCTGGGACATAACTGTAGAAATTGTGGTTTTATAGCAAATGCATCAATGTCAGAAATATGAAGCTTCACACATTTATGCCCCTATGCAATGTGCACATGTGTACCAAGTTTGGACAAAATAAATATTGTATCCCGGACAAAAAGTGCAAAAATGTGTCGAATCCAGACCCAAGATCCTACAGAGACGGGGCTTGGATGAATACTTGCTCCACAAAATATGTGATCTAGATATGCAATTGCAATCAAGTTTGTAAAATTGTAAATAGGTATTATATGAAAAGTAGATTTCATGTGCAAAAACAAAGGGGAGGTTTTTCCTGCATCATAAACCACATTGTCAGGATGACGCTCTGTTTTCTTCTCCAATCAAGGGAGAGGAAAGCCCCTAGCCAATAGAATACCTAGGGGGTGCGCTTAGGATAATTCAGCATACCCACCCCTTTAGTAAATACATAAATAGAGACAGCTGAGGGCTCACAAGCAGACACACATTCAACCGATTGCTGGCAGAGAATTTTTCCAAGAGATCCATCCATATTCCAGACTCCAGATTCCAGCAACTTTGAAAGCAGAAAGGCCCTTTTCCAAATCTGAATCATTCTCAGCTTGGCCTTTAAAAATCCAGAAACCAGATTTTACCCCAGACCTCTAAGGGGAGCCAAAGAACATCCTGGCTGTGCTGTGCTGCTTTCCTGCTAAGAATTATTCCCAGAATCCAAAGATCCAACCCAGTATAGCCGTGCCATGACCAGATAGCTGTGAACCAGAACCAGAGCCTGTGAGATCCAGTCCAGTCCCACCGTGCGGTGTCCAGAGCGCCTTGCTGATTGCAGCCCAGAGCGCCTTGCTCTCCAGTCCGGTGTGCCCAGCAGAATTCCTGTCCAGAAATCTTGACTTACCTGAATCCCTGACGGTTCCGTCCAAAAATATATAGTGAGTATCCTTAGTATAGGGCTGTCACTAGCATATGTACTGTCCATAAGTCAACCCTATCGAAATCCATCCCATATTATATCCAGAACTGTATTGTTAGAAATCCTTTTTGTCTTGCCTGAACTCTCCATCTCATTTCCTATTATCTTCTGTACTAGTAGTGTTAAAATCATCTTTGCGCTGATATATTTTCTGAAGAAGGCGAGCTTCTCGACAGGCAAAAACCATCCGGTGATGTCCTGGCATGGTGGCTGTGCTGTCGTGTAGTTTGCATCTACATAGTCTACCACTAGCCTAAAGAAACCTTGTTTGTAATTTTAAAAGTGCATTCTTGTTTTGCAATTTTGCCTCTTTCTGAAAAAAAAACGAACTCCACAAAAACCTTCACAACTTCTTCACCGTTTATGCTAGAAATGAAATTGAAGTGTCTGCTTGAAGCTAACATCCGAAGCATTCCAATGAACTGCATGTCAACTTATAGTTTTTCGGTGGTTACCTCGTGTGGAAACTTTTGCCATAAATTTTTTCATTTGGCTCAAATCTGTAACGTGTGAAATAGATTTTCATTGCACCCAAACTCAAAATTAAGTTTTAGATTTGCTTATCACTCTTAAATCATTGTTAGTGTTTGTCTGATACCATACAAAGTGGCTCCCATTAGTGTTTCAACCATTTCAGTGAATTAAAACCATTTTCAGTGTTTTTACCATTCCATTCAAGCCAACTTTAAAACCATTTTGACAAGTTTGCAATCATTCCTGTTTCTCTCTCTGTGTTTGCTGGGGGAAATTGGGACTGATACTTTTGCTTAAATTCTGCATTCCTGAAACCTTTTCTCTCTATTGCTATCTCTTTATATTGCATATTGGGGGAATTGAGGGGTGTGAATGGGGAAATATTAACCACATTGCCATTTGATTGTACACACACAAACATATTATTTCTATGCTGCATTATTTTTCCCATCATTACTCCTTGTGATTAAAGAGATTGTTAGTGTGACATCACCCCATTGGTGATCTTTGTATACCTATTCAATAGTGTAATATATATTGTGAAATACATAAAATAAATATTTTAACTTTGCAAACCAGCCTGGTTCCTGGTTCAGTGTGACCGGGGGGGGGTTCAAAGAGAGGGGCGTGATATAAGTGGTACATCGTTCAGAAATAAAAGAACATATAGACACAAATAATTAATTAAGGGTTTCAGCTGTGCATCACACGCTAGGCATTGACTTAGGTGAAGTGCTGGGTTGAAATCACTTAAAAGATTGGGGGCTCGTTGCCGGGATTTCTGAATTAGACATACCACTTGTGACAGCTTAATACAGCGTGCTAACTAACGGGGTACATAAACCCTGTTGGGCTACCACACTGTGTTACGCTGTGAAAAGCACCCTTCAATAGGAACACTCTTAGGAATTGGTCTGTTTGCAAAAATAAAATAACTTTTGTAAGTCAGAAAGGAAATTAATATTTCCGGAATGGCGACCTTGGTAGAAATCAATATGGCAAAATAACCCCTACTGCACAAACCACTTGTCAGGGGTGAATGGACAGAGCAGGATCAGAATGTGTGGTTGCAGGAAATTAAGGAACAGGCCACTGCAAAAGGATTAAATATATTGCAAGATCAGGGTCCATTACATATGGCACTGAGTGAACTGTATATGGCCCCTAAACTAAAAGAAGAGCCAAGTAAGATTGCCAAAATAGCGGCATATCTGGACCTCCACATTGGAGCAATACAGGACAAATATGCTGAGAACCTACATCTGGCAAACAAGCAACTACAATCATTATAAAAAGCCCAAACTGATCTGGACTCTGCAGAGCAAAGGCTACAAAAGAGCCATGAATCAGAAAACGAAACCAGGCAGTACCTGATAAAAATAAAAGAAGATATGGATATCCTTCAGCAGGAGAAGGTAGAGCAGGATACCAAAGTACTGGCCCTGCAGAAGGCGTGCCAAGACAGTTTGGACTCTCTACTACAGAGTCAGAAAAAGCTGGAACAGCAATTAAATTTTAATGGAGCATGCACAGAGCAGGTAGTCATCCTGCAGAACCACCTAGACCAAGAAAAAGAAGAGAATAATACATTAATCCTGAAAGACCTTGACACCCAGACAGAATTTGATGGAGAGTGTAAGAAATCTGGTGCATTCCAAAAACAAAGGGACAACCTGGCTGCACAGAGGCATATTCTCATTCAGGAAAAGGACCCCTTAGCCCAGGAGGTCAGTTATTTAAAAGATAAGATCGAAGAAAATCACCTGGCCCTCCAGGGACTGGGTGAGCTCCAAAAAGATTATACAAAACTGTTAGAGCACTCCAGGAGGATGGAAGATGCTCTGGCAAAGAGTGACCAGGCCAGTAAGGACGGGACTCAGGAGGTAACCCTCTTGCAGCTAAAATTGGCCCAGTACTCTAAAATGACACAGGAAGCACAGAGAGACAATAAGGCTATCTGTGAGAAAATTGACAGGCTTCACAGACAGGTATATTTGCAAGAACAACTGATAGAGACTAGCAAGGCCTTGATAGAGGAACAGAAAGATCAGGTTCTTGCATGGCAATGGGGAGCAGGGGCTGAGAGAGATGAGGTCTGCTGGGAAAGGGAAACACCTGAGCATAACCTCAGAAGCCCTAGTACCAGAGGCCTTCATCTCTTCTACTCCATGTGCTCTGCCACCCCCATGTCCACTGGCGCACATGAGCCAAGGGCCACGGGGATGGCAGACTTCAATCCAATGAGGAATATGCGGCTCATAGCTGAACCAAGAAAGCCAACAAGGTCAAAATGGCCTTGCTCAAGGATCCCCTAAAACAAATAAAGGCCATTAGGAGCATCATCACACCCTATCATAAGAATGCGAAATATTCTGTTTGGGAGCACCTTGAGCTCTTTGAACAAATGATGGAAACTTTCCATTTGAAGGACAGCCAAAGCTGTATTCAATATGTAAAGGGGACCTTCTCTCCCGAGTACTCCAGCTTCTTTGCGGGGCTGGAGAATCAGAATCATTCCAGATGGTCCACCTGTACGGCGGCCATCTTGAAACATTTTTCTGTGCACCGGAATCCTCAGGAGGCTCGCAAGGCAGCCTCCAACTTGCAATGTGGGAAAGATCAGGCCCCACAAGAATTTGTTCAAGAATTAAAGCGTGCCTTTGCGCAGACCACTAGGAGGGTGCGCACTGACAGAAAAGAGTTTCTAAATACTTTCTTCCGTGTTCTCCCCAAATACATTATGACCCAGCTAGTGAGGGACTTTCACGAGAAAAGAACACTAGACTGGATCATCGAACAAGCCAAACGCATTTATGAGGTGCAAAAGCCAGTGGAAAACAAAAATAATCCCAAAAGCCCCAAAACGACCAACACCCCTGCTGCTGCTAAGGTGGCGGAGGTGAAGGTTGCCCCCATTTTAGATTTAGAGATGGGGGGCCTAAAAACCTGCCTGCACAGAATCAAAGCAACCCCAAGCCCAGAAGGCGCTCGGGACAATCACAAACAGGGAGCCAGGGAGGCAACCCCACCAATGGGACCCCTAACTCCCCTGACTACATCAGCCCTTGGTACAAGGGCAATAGACCCATCCTGTGTTATGTGTGGACTCCTCCAGCCCAGGGGGGGGATCCAACCAGACCGCAACTAACCCAGGGAACTTCCCTCCTCACTTCCCCCAGGAGGGCAGTAATCCCCCAAATACTGGACAGAATTTCTTCCCAAGGTACCTGACAAACTTTAACCCCCAAACAATCCATCTTTCTTTGCCCACTTTCCTGAGCCCAGACAACCCAATCCGGGAGAGGGGAGGCCAAGGGTGGAGGGGTACCCAAACTTTCCAAACCCAGGGTATTTTGTGAGAAGGGATAGCTACCCTTGCCGGGATCAGCCCAGGGGAGACATGAGGACCCCGTACCAGCCAGAGCGGGTGTCCCAACTAGAGCGGCAGGTCCAAAACATGGCACAGTATCTGGGTCGCATGCTGAGGGCTCAGCAGAAACCTCAGATGAGCATGGCGATGCAGAATGCCTCAAATCCAGGACCTGGTGCTCCAGAGCAATGGCGGGGGAAGAACTCCGACAATCCACCGGTTCCCTAGGAGGAGGCACAAGGGGAAGGGGGGTGCAAAGCCTTAGAGGAAGCTTCCTTCCCCACTTGTAAAAAGCCCCTGGAAACCCAGGAACCAGAACCAACATCTCCTGCCCCTGAAAGTCTGCAACACAAGGAGCAGAGAGGGGGTAGGAGAAATAAAGAGGCCAAAAAGACCCATTTTGAGGAGGAGGTACAAGTCTTCTAGTTTGAAGGAGAGGGGTCCTCAGAAGATCCTGGGAAAAGTATCTTCTCCTTCAGAGATGAGATGGGGGAACTCCTCCCAAAGAAAAATGGGTCCCAAAGGATTCAAATCCAGACTGGGTAGATGTGGGGACTGAGTTAGCACCACCCTTCATCAATCCCCAGAATCATCAGCATGAAAATCCCCTGGTTCAAACCCATCCTGGTGACTGCCTCCAAAAAGGGGTGGGGGGGCAGCCCAGAACCAGAACCAGGGGAAACCACAACTTCCCCCATATCTAGCTGTCATCTTTTCCTTTCAGATTCCCAAGACTCCAAACCGAATCCCACCCAAATCACCTCTGTGTCAGTGTCCAAAACCAAGAAACTAACCCACCAGTTGTCCAAAAATGTACATTATCTTTGCCCCCTTGAGGAGAAGGAGGGAAGAGTTTATGCCCCAGTCCAAATACAGGGGCAGTGTACAATTCTGGCACTGGTGGACACTGGATCCCAAGCTACCCTTCTGTCAAAAAGGGCCTTTGATAAACTGATTTCGGGAAGGGGGGAGAAATACCAAATTCCTCTTACCCCTCTACCTGGACAACTTCAGAACTTCGACGGGAAGGAAATTCCCTTCGAGGGGACGGCGGATTTGGACATTAAAATTGGGCGACACAAGGTGAAGCACCCGGTCATAGTTGTGCCTGCAGAGGGCACACCTTGTTTACTAGGAAATGAGATCCTGCGTAGGTTGTCACTCCTCATAGATTGTGTAAACAAGGTCATCTATACCCAGACTAGCCGACCAATAAAATTGAAACAGAGTGTCAACCATGTTACTTTAAATGGCACATGCCAAGTGGTTGAACAAAAACCTGACCAAATAGAATTTCACTTCCAGAACAACCAAATCCCAGACGTGACAGTAATAGCAGTAGGACAACAAACCGGTGATGAGGGGTTCTCTTTATTTCTGAAAATCAACCTTCCTTCCAGTCTAAGGTGGCATTCCACACTTATTTATTTATTTATTACATTTATATAGCGCGCAGGCAGCCCAGGGGCATTGTGGCACTGTTACTTGTAGGGGAACTTAGTTACAGGTACAGGTACAGGTTGTGCCATGGGTTACAGTAAGGCAAGATCCTGTGTTAACCGATAAGGAGTATCATACACCATAATACATCATACACCATAGTACATCATACATGTTAGTCATGAAGGTTTAAACATGTGGGGTTAGTTAGGTGAACAAGGTAGTTTTCATGGCTTTACGGAAGGCAATTAATGTGGGTTCAGCTCGCAGAGAGGTGGGCAGGGTGTTCCAATGTAAAGCAGCAAGGTAGGGGAAGCTGGCGCCACCTGCTCTAGCTCTTTTTACCCTGGGTACGGAGAGCATATTGGCATAGGGTGTCCTGGTAGGTCTAGTGGAGGCGGCCGGGTGGATTCTCTGGGATAGGTACGCTGGGGCTGCATTTGTGGGTGATGCTTAACGCTTTGAATAAGATCCTTTCCTTTATGGGGAGCCAGTGGGATGCTTTTCTGGCAGCAGTGATGTGCTCTCTCTTGGCAATGCCTTGTGCAGCACGCAGGGCGCTGTTCTGGATTATTTGCAGCTTCTCAAGGTTTTTGTTAGAGGTCCCTAGAAAGAGAACATTACAGTAGTCTAGCCGGGAACCAGTTATGGCTCTGGCTATGTTGGTGCAAGTGTCTTTGGACAGAAACGGCCTGATTGCGTTGAGGAGTTTTGCATGGTAAGCCGCAGAGGAGGCGATTGCATTTACTTGTCTGGTCATGGACAAGTTGGAGTCAAGATAGACCCCTAGTGTTTTTACTGTGTCCAGTACTGGAATTCTGATTGAGTCAACGGTAAAGTGACTAAACTGGGCGTCAAGTTTCTTGAAGGTGTCTGGGGAACCTACGAGTAGGAGCTCAGTTTTGTCGGAGTTAAGGCAAAGGCCGTTGATGGCCATCCACATTTGGATTGTGTTATATATGTTGTTGAGAGTTGCGCAGTCAGTGTCATAGTCACCTGTTAATGTGAGAAGGATCTGAGTGTCGTCGGCGTAGTTGGTGTATGAGATGCCCATGGCGTCGAGGATAAGGAAGAGGGGGCGGGTAAAGATGTTGTATAGGGTAGGGGAAAGGCAGGAGCCTTGGGTACACCACATAGCATGATGGTGGGTGACGCAGTGGCTAGGTCAGAGAAGACCTGCATGGTCCTGCCTTGGAGGAAGGAGGTGATCCATGTGGTAGCTTCTTGGGAGAAGTTGGCTGTGGAGGTGAGGTGATGGCAAAGGATGTCGCGATCTACAAGATCGAAAGCTGCAGAGAGGTCGAGGAGGAGGAGCAGGACAGGTTTGCCTTGGTCCCTTGCGTCATCAATTTGGTTTTTGAGGTCGAGTAGGGCGGTTTCTGTCCCGTGTCTAGGCCTAAAGCCAGATTGTCTTAGTCCTAGGAGGTTATGCTCTTCGAGGAAGTGCTGGACCTGCAGGTAGGCTGCCTTGTCTAGAATCTTGAGGAGGAATGGGACTGTGGTTATGAGGCGGTAGTTGTTAGGGGAGGTGGGGTCAAGTGTTGGTTTTTTTATGAGAGGTCGGACCCATGCTTCCTTGAGGCATGAGGGGACTTTCCCGGTGGTGAAGGAAGCATTGACGAAGGCTGTTAGGAAAGGGGCACGTGTGTCTGCGCAGGCTTTGATGATGGAGGCGGGGCAGGGGTCTCCTTTGCAATTGGATGGTTTGATATTTTTCATGATGTTGATCGTGTCTTTCTCCTGAATGGTTTTGAATGAGAAGGTAGGGGGGCCTCTGTGGCCGAGGAGAGGTGGGGGTTGGTGGGGGGGTAGGGTGGGTAGGGAGCGCTAGTTTGGTATTCAGAATTTTGGTTTGGAGAGAGCTGATCTTGTTTCGCATGGCTGTTTGGATGTCATCGCACCATGCTTTATCTTTGGTGAAGTTTTGGGGGGTGGGTGTAGGGGTCTCAAGTTCCCTGAATATGGCGAACATTTCCTTGGAGTTTGATTTGGCCTCAGAGAGTCTATCTTCAAAGGATTTGGCTTTGGCTTTGATGATGGCTTTCTTATAATCATTTGCAAGGGATTTGAAGTTGAGTTTGTCTTTATCATCACGGGATGATTGCCATTGGGCTAATGCTGCTCGTTTGTCAGTGCGCAATTTGAGAAGGTCTTGGGTGAACCAAGCATTGGTGTGGCTGGTAGGTTTGGTTTTGCGTGGTTTAAGTGGGGCGATAGCATTGATTGCTGCCGAGATAGCAGAGTCGTAGTTCTTGGCAAGAGTTTCTGGGTCGTTGGAGAAGGGGGGTCTAAAGGCAGGTCCCTGTAGGAAGGGCAAGAGTCTTTCTTTGGTTAGTTGGCGGCCACTTCTTGTGAGGGCTGGTGGTAAGGGTTGGGGGAAGGGGGAAGGGGTAGCGGTGGGGATGTTGAAGGTGATGGTGTGGTGGTCGCACCACGGGGTGGGGGTATTGCCTGTGACTGTGAGGGGGCAGTTGTGATGGGCTATCCAGTCTAATGATCTGCCTAGGGCATGAGTGGGGTCTGTGATGGTGTTGGGGAATCCTAGAGTGGCTAGAGCTGCGTCAAGTGATTTGGCAGCGGGGTCTTTGGTATCATTTAAGCCTAGGTTGATGTCACCGAGGAGAATGGCTTTGGATGACTTTTTTAGGTTGTCAGCCAGGAGGTGGGTGAGGGAGGCCTGAAAGTCTCCCAAGGGGACTGGTGGCCGATAGATGAGGTGTAAGGTGATGGTGCAGTGGTGCGAGATAGTGAGTTTCAATTGAAGGTAGTCGCTGTTATTGTTGATAGTTTTGTCTACTTTTCTGATGGTGATCGAGTCTTTGGCTATGAGAGCGACACCGCCTCCTGTGGTCAGGCGATCTTGTCTCATGATGGCATAGCCTTGTGGGAGAACGAGGGATAGAGCGGGGCCTGAGGCTCTAGGGTGGTGATGAGGTCGTGGATGTCTAGGGCGTGAGCATTGATGGATCGGGCGTTGATGAGGGCACATTTAAGGTGGGGTTCAGGGGTGGCATTGGTGGCAGTGGATCGCATGGTTGTGGTAGAGGAATTGCACATTGCGGTATTCACATTCAGAGTAGTGGGGGGCACATTTTCAGGGGTCCTAGACACAGGTAAAGTAGCATTTGCATCGGTGGGTAGCATGGTTGTGGTAGAAGAATTGCACATTGCGGTATTCACATTCAAAGTAGTGGGGGGCACATTTTCTGAGGTCCTAGACACAGGTAAAGTAGCATTAGCATCTGTGGGTAGCATGGATGTGGTAGAAGAATTGCACATTGCGGTATTCACATTCAAAGTAGTGGGGGGCACATTTTCTGGGGTCCTAGACACAGGTAAAGTAGCATTTGCATCAGTGGGTAGCATGGATGTGGTAGAAGAATTGCACATTGCGGTATTCACATTCAAAGTAGTGGGGGCACATTTTCTGGGGTCCTAGACACAGGTAAAGTAGCATTTGCATCAGTGGGTAGCATGGATGTGGTAGAAGAATTGCACATTGCGGTATTCACATTCAAAGTAGTGGGGGGCACATTTTCTGGGGTCCTAGACACAGGTAAAGTAGCATTTGCATCAGTGGGTAGCATGGATGTGGTAGAAGAATTGCACATTGCGGTATAAACATTCAAAGTAGTGAGGGGCACATTTTCTGGGGTCCTAGACACAGGTAAAATAGCATTTGCATCAGTGGGTAGCATGGATGTGGTAGAAGAAATGCACATTGTGGTATTCACATTCAAAGTAGTGGGGGCACATTTTCTGGGGTCCTAGACACAGGTAAAGTAGCATTTGCATCAGTGGGTAGCATGGATGTGGTAGAAGAATTTCACATTGAGGTATTCACATTCAAAGTAGTGGGAGGCACATTTTCTGGTGTCCTAGACACAGGTAAAGTAGCATTTGCATCAGTGGGTAGCATGGATGTGGTAGAAGAATTGCACATTGCGGTATTCACATTCAAAGTAGTGGGGGGCACATTTTCGATAGTCTTAGCCATTGTTCCAGTTGCATTATGGTTAGGGCTTGCATACTGTGTGGGCACGGGGTCATGGTGTGGCGCAGCCTATGGGATTTATGAACTGCTGAGGGGGGGAATGTTAAGGCTGGTGGGTGGCTTCAGGGATCTGGATTGCAGGCGTGTGTTGCGAACGTCTGCAGGCATAGGTTTTGAGAGCAGTGCACATGTGACGGTGCGGGCACGAAGACGCTGAAGTCTGGAGGCAAGTGTTTTGAGTAGCTCAGGAGTTAGGGACTCCTTACTTTGTACATTGGGCAGGGTTCCACGGCAAACGGCAGACTTCGAGCAGCGAAGAGCTGCAAAGAGTAGTGCAGGCCTTGTCCTCTGGCCTTCTCGTCGCGGCTTTGCCTGGCGGCTCACTCCCTCTACCTTTAAAGCGGGGGGGGAGGAGCCGGCAGGGCTGGGGGCTGAGTTGGGGCTGCTGGCGGGAAAGGAAGCAGTTTTGGCGGCAATTTTAAAAGATGCTTCCTCCCAGGTTGCTTTCTTGCATGTTCCCGACACAGCGACCGGGCCTTCCATGAGGAGGGGAACAGCTGTGTGCACGGAGCACGCTGCGGCTGGGGCACCGAAGGCGATGTTGTGTACGATGATCAGCTTATCCAGCTGAATGGATGGAGGCACTCGCAGCGGAGCTGCAAAGAGTAGTGCAGGCCTTGTCCTCTGGACTTCTCTGGAACTGGAAGGAAACACTCTGAAATCCTTTACAAATTCACAATCAGAAAATCCCACTCCTATAGTCCAGAAAGATGAAAAATCAGTTCAAAGCCTGGCTGATATTCAGAAAATTGGGAGCAGTTGTTCATCCCAATTCAGTTAAATGAAGGGAAGGACTCTGTTCTCGCCCGAGTGTGTGTGAACAATGGTAAGAGCTTCATCAGCGAAGCCATGTTCCGCAAACTCCCAAAAGATCCAGCCATTCCCACATTTAAACTGATAGACAAAGGAGAAATGGACCTGAAAAAACCCTATTTGAAACATCTCCTGCCTAGCAGGTGTATGCTCATAATTTCCATAGGCAACAAGAGCATAGTCCATAATTGTTGGGTCGTGCGAGATGTCCCTGCCACATTTTACTTAGACAGTGGCCCTCATTACGACCCTGGCGGAAAGTGACTGACCGGACCGCCACAGCGTAAATAGCGTTTCCGCCATTGCAAGAAGGAGCAAAGTGCGGCCCATTCCGACCCATCGGGCACGAGCACCACGGCATGGCGGAAGTACAAAGTCCGCGATGGCGGAAATGACCCCAAAACGGCCCACACCGCCGCCGTACCGCGCCCTAGGTGCAATACCGCCACCCATCACAGCGGACACCGCAGTGTGCGCCTACCGTAAAGTACGGTGACCGGAAATATACGGAAACGGAAGTTAAAACACGGGCCCGGAACGGGAAACAACCCGCCGTACACCTATAAAACCACTAAAACCACACAACCACTAAAATCACCACCCTGAGACACAACCCAACCCGTCATCCACCCTAGCGAAACCAAGAAAAATGGGAAAAGTAGCGAAGAAAGCGTGCGACCGCAAGCGGCAGGTCCACTTCTCCCGTGAGGAACTCACCGTGCTAACAGAGACCCTCCAGGAGAATGCTGCCGTCGTCTTCTCCACGCAAATGACCAGGACGGCACTCGCAAACAAGAAGGCCATATGGGCTCTGGTGGCACAGCGGGTATGTGCGGTGGGGACCGCACCCCGCACCCCACAGCAATGCCGCAAGCGATGGGACGACCTGCGGATACGCGTCCGCAGCATACTCTCTGCCAACCGCAACATTGCCACAGCCACCGGGGGAGGGTCGGAATCACCAATCAAGCTGACCCCCTGGGAAGAAATCTGTGCCTCCACCATCGGAATGGAGAGCATAGAGGGAGTCGGAGGGATGGAGAAAGGAGTGCAGACATCCGAAGATTCAGGTAGGTGGGCCTAATGAAACAATGCTAAATCCACAAAGTCCATCCATTCGAAGCACCATGTGTCCTCATAGTGCAACAGAAACACATGTCCAGGAGAACGTCCACACACATTGGCCTGATAGCGCACGTTAAAACCCACAATAAATACATAAATAATTAAAAACCCCTAAAACACGCACTACACGTGCAGCAGGCACACCCTAACTGCAGGCTGCCAAACAACTGCACCCTCACTCCACACACAAATGGAAGCACCTCCAAGGCCCCGACCCAAATCACCCTCAGGTACCACCCCAATGCATGTGATACATTGCCATTCCAATTCCCACAGACCCACCAATAACCCTCGCCCTCCTTTACTCCACCACAGGGTCCGATCCAAACGACGAGCTGCAGGACACCCCTACCAGCACACCTGCAAAGAGGGCCAAGACCGACGGCCAAAGACCCTCCACCTCAGCTGCACGCATCAAGACACGGCAGCAGCACAAATCAGGTGGCAGCACACAGGAGGGAACATCAACAGGCACCCCAGCAGCCAGCATGGCCACAACACCACCACCACAGGTCCCCCCAACGGATGCCACAGAAGGCACTGCCTCCGGTGGCAGCAGCACCATAGGTGACACCCCATTGATGGCAGCATGCTCCGACACAGAAGACGGGGATGTCGAAGTCAGATCCATCCATGACCTGTCCCAATCCCCCTGTCTGTTCCATCCCGTACCACATGAGGATACCACGCAGGGGCACCCACAAGACGACGACTGGCCATCCCCCACAAGCCCTGTGGCAGGGCAACATGAGGACAACAGCCCCTCTGTGACACCCCCGCAAATGGCCATGGCCCAGCAGAGGCAACAGTCCCTCGACCAGTTAATCGTGCAACAGCAGCAACTGGCCACGCTCCTCAAGGACCATGCCGATGAATGTGGGGGCACTAAGGCAGACATAGAAACATCAACTGAGACACTTAGGGCACAAATGGAGAGTGGCACAGAGACACTAAGGGCACAAATGGAGAGTAGCACCGAGAGCCTGAGGGGGGAACTGCATGCGACGTCCAAAGACGTATGTGGTGAACTTGCCGCAGTGCGCCGTGTGCTCACTGAGCTCTCGCAAACCCTTAGGGACATGCATGGACGTGAGCAGGCAGAGACATCATCCGTTGCAAGTTCCGTCCAGGGCAGCCCCCAACGTAGATCTGGGAGGAACCTGCGCTCCACAGGCAGGGGTGCCCCTGATACCCGCAGAGGGGGCTTGCAATAGCGACTGCCCACGGACGATGAGCATCTTTGGACACTGGTGTTCGGGGGGGAGGTGGGAGGGTGGAGGGGGTGTGTTGGGCTCACTTGGGTGGCGGGTCGATAGGGTGTACAACATGATATCACATATGCCATAAAAAGTGCACGATCAACCAATGAGATGTGTGGACATTGATCTTTGTGTACTAGGCCATTATAGGCGTACAGTCCATATTGTGCATGTACCAGACACACACAGTGCCACGCATCCCGTGTCCATGTATCAGCCACCAGGCGTGAGTGCTAGAAGCATGCATCAATGAGATGCTGACGAATGTCACGGGCCTCCGGTGCCTCGCAGACTCCTTGAGGTGCTGCCACATCCCCACCCTCATCATGACCATCTTCAGGTGCTTGCAGTTCTGCGTCAGGGGGCATGGGCACATTTCTACGTACGCACATGTTGTGGAGCATGACACATGCCATCACCATCTTTGCAACCTTCTCATGGCGGTACAGGAGTGCCCCGCCAGACCTGCTGAGGCAGCGGAAACGACCCTTCAGTAGGCCGAATGCCTGTTCAATGACTACACGGGTACGTGAGTGGGCATGGTTGTAGTCCTCCTCATGCTGGTCCCGTGGGTTCCGGACTGGTGTGAGGAGCCATCTCTTCAGTGGATATCCAGCATCACCTGTATGTGGACGAGAAACGTATGATGTGGAATGCAATTGCTACGTACGCACACCCCCCCCCCTTCCTGCCAGGTCATTGCCGAATCACATACCCCACATTATCATGCATGTAATGAGACTCACCGAGTAGCCAGGATCTGTTCCCTGCGTGTCGCTCCATGTAGCGTGGTATTGTAGAGTTCCTCAAGACCATAGAATCATGGGTTGATCCAGGGAATCAGGCACAACAATGAGTAATGATCCTGTTGGAGTCACACACCATTTGTACATTCAGGGAATGAAATTGTTTTCGGTTGCGGTACTGGGCCTCCATGGCATGTGGGACGACCAATTCCACATGGGTGCAGTCGATGGCACCAATGCAACCCGGTATGCCGCCAAGTGCATGGAATCCCACTTTTGTGTTGGTAATTTCCTGCTCCGAGCGTGGTAGAGAGATGTAGTCGTCTGCGTGCTGCAGGAGGGCATCGAGCACTTGCAATAGTGTCCGTGAGAACAGTGGCTGAGAAATGCCATGCAACTGTCCGACTGTGTGCTGGTAGGTGCCTGTGGCCAGGAAGTGGAGTACAGACACCACCTTCAGTAGGGGTGGGATGGCGGTTGGGCTATCTATCATGCTGACAAGGTCAGCCTGTGTCATGTCCACAATGGCGGTTATGGTGTCCCGGTCCAGACGGTAGAGGGTGTGGATCTGCTCATCAGTGAGGTTGAACGGATGTGCTCGGAGGCGTGGGATTGCGGGCTGCCTGCGTGGTGGTAGTGGCTGTGCTGGCAGCCCTTGCTGGCCCTGCTTTGGCCTCCTCCTCCTCCTGCGTCTCCTCCGTGCAGCCGGTTGTAGTTGGTGTTCGTCTTCTTCTTGGAGTTGGAGTACTTGCAGTGCTATCAGGTCCCCCAGGGCCAACATCGCGAGTCCTGCCGGTAGCATTTCGGAGTGGGTGTGGGAGGAGACTGGCTGTGCAATTTATGTGTTTCCAGGCTGAATGGCCTCCACCTGTGGTGATTCATTCCACCTGTGCAAACTGCTCTCCCCTTCGGCCGAGCACGTCCCGCGCACAACACTGCAATTCGTGGAATGGCATCTTGCTATTGCAATCTTGTATTTGTACCCGATGGCCGTGTAACATTGGTTGATATGTACATTCTGTTGTGGTCCCATTGTTTCACATACTATCTGTGCAGTCGCGAACAGAGTTGTGAAGGGTCAGTGGAACGTAGTACTCGAGTAACGGTGAGCCCTCATTCATCACTGTACCGAGTTGCAACGACGGGCGGGGCGTCCCATTCGTGGGTGAAGGCAGTTGCCATTTTCACACACAGCCGCACTCGATGGATTAATTAGTGTTTTCAAACGGCCACAGATGCCTCTTCGGCGTGATGTTGCAAATGAGGAATTCGAAGGGCGGCGCTTTCGGTTTTCAGCTAGCGGTGAGGAGATGCCCACAGGTCTGACTGCAAATATAACGTTCTATTGTTCAATGTCCTTGGGACAGGGGCCATGGCGAGAATGCTATGAATGATATGAATAGTATGGGATGCGCAATTGCGTAGTGGACGATAAGGCAGGACGTTCCCAAATACATGTTACTTCACTAGACTGGAATTACGTGCTGGGGCACTGTGGATTTTGCAGGCTGCATAACGCACAGATGGATATTTCTAATGTTATGTGAGTAAATATTCAGGCGTTTTCATTACGGGATGAGGGAATGATGAATGGATGCATGGGCAGGTGATTTGATACAGTGTTTGCCATGTACAGGGCTTCTTGGGATCTGTCCGCCCCCCCTGCGCTATGTGATGCAGGGCTGCCATAGTGGGACCATCGTCTATCTGGCCTTGTTGAGCCCTCCCTGTCTCGACGCGCCTTCAGACACTTGTGTCCATGCACGTTACCAATCCCATCTGAAGGATTCTGTTTTCACAGGCGCATGCACAGGTACACTCGTTTGTGATGGTGTTTTCACCTCGATATAGATAGTTATGATTCACAAGTGGTTTTGGGGTGGTGATGATCCTTTGGAGTGGGCTTGCATGCATATGGCTGTGGATCTAGTGTGATCATTGATGTGAGTTGTTCGAATGTAGTTCTGATGGCCATTCTATTCTGTTTCTTTTCTTTTGGTTGACAGGTATCTCCTCCCCTTTTGCCACTGCCATCTGTATGCCACTCCTGCAGATGGATTTTACTCCCGACACCTGCTGCTTCGTGTTAATCAGTGGAGCAGCATTACGATCTTATGGGACGATCGCCAATGGGCCACATGCCCTTACGCAGTACTGGTGGCTCGGAGCAACATTTCGGCCTTTCAGCTGGACTAGTGCCTCCCCATTGGGACGGCCCTGCGGTTCTGTGCGCTTCCATGTTGCCTTTTCGTACGTGTATGTGGCTCTGTGTACCATGAGGGAACAGGGCGTCACACGAGTAGTGGCTGGTCATTTCTTGCGGATGCAGCCCACAATGGTGAAATGTGTTTTGGAGTTCATGGCCTGATGGCTGTATGGGCCTGGTGATATTGATTTGCATTAAAATTCTATTCTGATATGGGCCGTGTAGCGTTCTTCTTCGCAAGTGATGTGGCATATTCCTATTTGGGGAGCGATGTATTGTGAGGGGATCTGCATTGGGTTCCAGCTTCGGAGTTTTGTTGCGTGGTCCTGTACTGGGCGCGTTTGCCTACGAAGCCCGTGAGGTCAGGGATGGGGGCTGCCAATATGACAGTTTGAATGTTGTCATGCTCAGGGGCGGGGGATTGGGTTTTGTGTGACAGATGCCGGTCAGCCAGGTGGACTGGTGGAATGTTGTGCTTTTCGGAATATTGCTGGTCACAGGTGCCTGTGTTTGCGTGCGTTTCTTGGTGGGGGACTGTGGTCATGTCCATTGGGATGGCGTCTGTATTCGTGCCATCTGTGCCCTGCAGCTCCCATTGGCCCCTCTTGGGGTCCATTTGTTCGTTGGCATGCATGGGTGACTTGTGCATTTCACTGGTTGCATTGTGGCTTCGTTGCACCTACGGGGAGTTGTACTTTGTGGGCAGGGAGCGGTGTACGGGCAGTCAGTGGGGCCGTTTACGGTTGATTCGCGATGCCGTACTTCTCACCATGGCGGTATGGTGCATTCCGCCATGCTTGATGGCGTTAGGTACATGTCCGCTGGGGTCGGAATTGGCGTACCGTTGCGCCATGGTGGTGTTTACGGTTTGGCATGGCGCGCGCGCGCGTGCTTGGTGCAGTTAGCGTTGGCGTTCACTACGGTGTCGCTAATGGCATCGTACTTTGCGGTGACGGGTCATAGTCGCACCGAGCGCTATTCGATGGCGGTATTGCATTTCCGCCATCGTTTTCCGAATTCCGCCAGGGTCGTAATGAGGGCCAGTGACATTCTCAATCGCTTTGCCATTAGTTTGGACCTAATAAACTTCAAAGCTTAGTCCCGATTAGCGGATAATCCCATGGGATTTGATGACCCAGAGAAAGCATTTAGGTCAGCTCTACTGTTGCCTTATGCAGTTGAAATTCAGATTGGAGAGGAAGTCACCATCTCAGAAAGGACCCGACAATTCTCACTGGAAGTGAAAGTTAAAAGAAGACAGAAATTGAAAAACCCTGACGCCTATGTTCATCTTAATGCTTATTTCTAACAGCAAGGATTGGGGTGTAAACCCAACACCACTAGTCAACATAGAACATGACACCATTCCAATAGAGGTGGATAACAGCGACTTAAAGAGTATCAATCTAGCCGCAGGCACCATTATTGAAATGGCGGTTGATGACCAACATTTTTCCATAGATTTAGGTAATGAACTGTTAGAACAAATCCCAAAGGACTGTTTTGACAGTGATAGCGACGATGACACAACACCAGGCAGGATCTTCACCCGGCATGGGGGGAATTTCCTGGTGTACACTTCCTGCCCTTATGGTAAGGGAGATGTGACCTGTGACTTCAGGAGGGATGAGGTGATATTCCAAGTCCGCAAGGTCTGCCTTCCCCACCTGAAGCCACCAGTCCAAATCAGCACTCTGACCAGGGACTTCTGCACCCAGCTGGAGGCGGCCGCTGAGATAGCAAAACCGGAAGTCTTTCCAGGCTTCAGGCAGATGGTTGATGAGAGAACCAACCTAGCTGATGCATGTGAGACTCTGGAGCAGAAGCAACAATTGAAACAAGTTTTATTAGATTTTCAAGATCTCTTTGCGGTGGACTAATATGACTGTGGTCACACCGACATCCACACAACAACAATTCCCACTGACCCTGGCATGACTCCAGTGTTTGTGAAGCAATATTGCTTGCCTCTCGCATCAATGGAGTCCCTTACTGAAATAATTAAGAACCTTGAGTCCCGTGGGATAATTTTTCCAGTCCACAGCACCTTCAATAATCCGGTGCTGGGGATTTTGAAGCCAAACTGCCAGTGGAGACTCTGCGACGACCTAAGGGAGCTCAAGAAATGGGTCCATACTTCCCGATGGCCTCTCCCCTACATTGACCAAGGGCTGCCCAGATCCAAGGGTCAAAGGTATTCACTGCCATTGACCTGACGAATGGGTACTGGACTGTACCTGTCAGTAGGGAGGACCAATACAAGCTGGCTTTCACCTTTGGGGGGCAGCAGTACACATGGACCCGGACTCCTTTCGAATATATCAACTCCGGAAATTAATTTAACTTTTTTCTACATAAGACCATGCCCGACCTGGGTGAAAGGGGTAACCTGGCCTATGTAGATGATGTTCTAGTCAAAGCTCAACTGTGGAGAAAACCATAGCGGATATCCGTTATGTTCTAACCCAGTTGAGGGCTGCCGAAGCAAAACTCTCCTTTCAAAGGGCACAGTGGTGCAGAACCCGTGTCAGTTTCTTGGGGCATACGATTACTCCTCAGGGTCTCTGTCCCCGGGAAAAGAAAGTGGAAGCACTATAGAAATTAAAAGACCCCACAACTCTGCGGGAACTAAGGAGCCTCACTAGTCCTGTCTTCTCTCAGTCTCACTACTGCTGTACCAGTATGTCTCTCCCCATCTGAATGGTCAATTGTCGATCTGTCAAGGTAAAGCATGTCTCCCCCTCAAGTGAATCCTCCTGTACTTTGCGAGTGTCACTGAATTCTTCTAGGTTCACTGTGCAGTTATGTGCGCAGTCACCCTCTTCTAGAACGTCAGCGATAAATGTCGCCGGGTTGACAAGTCTGCATCTCACTACTTTCAGAGCTAGATTAGATAGTAACACCTTATACCCTGTGGCTCTATGTGTTGTCAGTGTGCTCCTTGGCCTTTCCAGTATTGCAAATACAGTATGTTGCAAGTAAAGAGTGGTGCTGCACCCCATGGTAATACTCGCCGATTTGTCCACTGCAAATGTGGCTGCAGCCACTGCTTGTTCACATTGATAATGTCCTCTCATTACTGGGTCTAGTTTCTCGCTGTAATAGGCTAGTGGCTTAGGCCCCAGGCTAGTCTTCTGTGTCAGTACTGCTGTCATCACCACTCCATCAGAGTTCGAGAACAGAATGGATTCCTTTTGATAGTCTGGTATCCCTAACAGTGGAGCTGTGCATATTTCTTCTTTCAGCTCGTTAAATGCTTCAGTCATCTCTGTTGTCCATCATATTATTTTCTCCCCTTCATGTGTGTCCTTTAGTGCAGTTATTATGGGTCTGGTATATATGCTGTAGTCAAATACCCATGTCCTGCCATAATTACATAGTCCCAAAACCTGCTGCATCTCTTTGACTGTTGTCGGTTTTGCTGTCTTGAGAATTGTCTCCACCCTCTCACTCGTCAGCCATTTTGGGAGATCATCTGTCCAATGTACAATACTTCTGTCTGGCAATATTGTATTTTGGCCTTGTACACCTTGTATCCCTTGTCTGCTAACAATGTCAGCATGTGTACTGTTCTTCTGTCTTGCTACAGATTAAAAGGTCATCTACATACTGTATGACCATGGTTTCATCTGTACATTGCCTAGGTACATCTGAAGGACCCTATTGAATATGGAAGGTGATTCACAGTACCCTTGAGTGAGTAAGTATTGTATGTTTCCACTTCTTACCTCTAAATAGAAATGAAGTCAAGTCTTGTGTGTCTGGGTTTAGTGGTATAAAGAAGAAAGCTTTCTTCGAATCTATGACCATGAATCAGGCTGCTTCCCTTTGTGTGGGATGTTTTGACCCAGTAGGCTCTGCCCTGCAGCATCACTGTGTGCTGGTCGCACCAGAATCAGCAAAATAGCTGCGAAAATCCCAAGCGCGCCAAAACCTAAGGAAATTGCGCTCCACCAAGCACAAAAAGATGGCTTCCAAATCTACCATGCATGTTGTCAGTGGTGGAATGGAGACCACACTCTGAAACATGTCAGTGGGCTGTCCGACATGTAAAAATGGAGCACAGATGAAAAGCAGAGCTTGCTGAAAGAAATCTGAAATCTGCATTTAAATCTTTTCTTGGTTCATAAAAAATACAGAATGCTGGTCCCAAACACCCGCAAACATCCAATCTTCTTGTTGGGTGTCCCATGCTATGGAATACAAGGAATTATTGTGCATTTGCAATATCCAGTAACATTGAATTGGTCGCAAAAACATCCACAGCCAGTTTGCCTGACTGGGAAAGCTGTCAAAATCTGGGCACAGTAGCAGCGGCCGTCTGTGACTGTTTCAAAAGCCTGTTTTAAAACTGTAAAAGTTGTACCTTTAAGATCTAATGTCTCAAATCTAAGTGACTTGTTATCAAGAGCAAACATTGTTGTCACTATTTAAACTCCATGATTTAGAGCCTAGAATCAGTGTTCTAGATCTTTGTTTTAAAATTGTAAGTTTAATTTCAACAAAGAAAAATGTAACAAATGTACTTTTAAAGTAAGCCTGATTCAGCCAAAACTACAAACAAGCTTCCCCCACTGGGAAAGACACCTCCCTTCTGCTTCCGACCAAAAGGCCAGGAAATCACATTCAGGTGTTGATAAAGAGGGGAGGAGATTTGGGCTTCTGCTCCTGGGAGAGACAAAGGACCTTCCTGGGCTGAAAGGATATGCAGATTAAGGTGTCAACAGTGCTCTTTGCCAGAAGGAAGAAGGCGGGGATTGCTCTTGAGCTACAAGAAACCTTTGAAGGCGGGGATAGACCTTTGTGTTGATTCACAAATGGACTGGTAATTTATTGTGAACAATTGTTAAAAATATAGAAAACCCGGACTTCTGAATCTAAATTTTGGGTGCACATTTTAAGAGGTGCTATGTTCTGGGACATAACTGTAGAAATTGTGGTTTTATAGCAAATGCATCAATGTCAGAAATATGAAGCTTCAGACATTTATGCCCCTATGCAATGTGCACATGTGTACCAAGTTTGGACAAAATAAATATTGTATCCCGGACAAAAAGTGCAAAAATGTGTCGAATCCAGACCCAAGATCCTACAGAGACGGGGCTTGGATGAATACTTGCTCCACAAAATATGTGATCTAGATATGCAATTGCAATCAAGTTTGTAAAATTGTAAATAGGTATTATATGAAAAGTAGATTTCATGTGCAAAAACAAAGGGGAGGTTTTTCCTGCATCATAAACCACATTGTCAGGATGACACTCTGTTTTCTTCTCCAATCAAGGGAGAGGAAAGCCCCTAGCCAATAGAATACCTAGGGGGTGCGCTTAGGATAATTCAGCATACCCACCCCTTTAGTAAATACATAAATAGAGACAGCTGAGGGCTCACAAGCAGACACACATTCAACCGATTGCTGGCAGAGAATTTTTCCAAGAGATCCATCCATATTCCAGACTCCAGATTCCAGCAACTTTGAAAGCAGAAAGGCCCTTTTCCAAATCTGAATCATTCTCAGCTTGGCCTTTAAAAATCCAGAAACCAGATTTTACCCCAGACCTCTAAGGGGAGCCAAAGAACATCCTGGCTGTGCTGTGCTGCTTTCCTGCTAAGAATTATTCCCAGAATCCAAAGATCCAACCCAGTAGAGCCGTGCCATGACCAGATAGCTGTGAACCAGAACCAGAGCCTGTGAGATCCAGTCCAGTCCCACCGTGCGGTGTCCAGAGCGCCTTGCTGATTGCAGCCCAGAGCGCCTTGCTCTCCATTCCGGTGTGCCCAGCAGAATTCCTGTCCAGAAATCTTGACTGACCTGAATCCCTGACGGTTCCGTCCAAAAATATATAGTGAGTATCCTTAGTATAGGGCTGTCACTAGCATATGTACTGTCCATAAGTCAACCCTATCGAAATCCATCCCATATTATATCCAGAACTGTATTGTTAGAAATCCTTTTTGTCTTGCCTGAACTCTCCATCTCATTTCCTATTATCTTCTGTACTAGTAGTGTTAAAATCATCTTTGCGCTGATATATTTTCTGAAGAAGGCGAGCTTCTCGACAGGCAAAAACCATCCGGTGATGTCCTGGCATGGTGGCTGTGCTGTCGTGTAGTTTGCATCTACATAGTCTACCACTAGCCTAAAGAAACCTTGTTTGTAATTTTAAAAGTGCATTCTTGTTTTGCAATTTTGCCTCTTTCTGAAAAAAAAACGAACTCCACAAAAACCTTCACAACTTCTTCACCGTTTATGCTAGAAATGAAATTGAAGTGTCTGCTTGAAGCTAACATCCGAAGCATTCCAATGAACTGCATGTCAACTTATAGTTTTTCGGTGGTTACCTTGTGTGGAAACTTTTGCCATGAATTTTTTCATTTGGCTCAAATCTGTAACGTGTGAAATAGATTTTCATTGCACCCAAACTCAAAATTAAGTTTTAGATTTGCTTATCACTCTTAAATCATTGTTAGTGTTTGTCTGATACCATACAAAGTGGCTCCCATTAGTGTTTCAACCATTTCAGTGAATTAAAACCATTTTCAGTGTTTTTACCATTCCATTCAAGCCAACTTTAAAACCATTTTGACAAGTTTGCAATCATTCCTGTTTCTCTCTCTGTGTTTGCTGGGGGAAATTGGGACTGATACTTTTGCTTAAATTCTGCATTCCTGAAACCTTTTCTCTCTATTGCTATCTCTTTATATTGCATATTGGGGGAATTGAGGGGTGTGAATGGGGAAATATTAACCACATTGCCATTTGATTGCACACACACAAACATATTATTTCTATGCTGCATTATTTTTCCCATCATTACTCCTTGTGATTAAAGAGATTGTTAGTGTGACATCACCCCATTGGTGATCTTTGTATACCTATTCAATAGTGTAATATATATTGTGAAATACATAAAATAAATATTTTAACTTTGCAAACCAGCCTGGTTCCTGGTTCAGTGTGACCGGGGGGGGTTCAAAGAGAGGGGCGTGATATAAGTGGTACATCGTTCAGAAATAAAAGAACCTATAGACACAAATAATTAATTAAGGGTTTCAGCTGTGCATCACACGCTAGGCATTGACTTAGGTGAAGTGCTGGGTTGAAATCACTTAAAAGATTGGGGGCTCGTTGCCGGGATTTCTGAATTAGACATACCACTTGTGACAGCTTAATACAGCGTGCTAACTAACGGGGTACATAAACCCTGTTGGGCTACCACACTGTGTTACGCTGTGAAAAGCACCCTTCAATAGGAACACTCTTAGGAATTGGTCTGTTTGCAAAAATAAAATAACTTTTGTAAGTCAGAAAGGAAATTAATATTTCCGGAATGGCGACCTTGGTAGAAATTGATATGGCAAAATAACCCCTACTGCACAAACCACTTGTCAGGGGTGAATGGACAGAGCAGGATCAGAATGTGTGGTTGCAGGAAATTAAGGAACAGGCCACTGCAAAAGGATTAAATATATTGCAAGATCAGGGTCCATTACATATGGCACTGAGTGAACTGTATATGGCCCCTAAACTAAAAGAAGAGCCAAGTAAGATTGCCAAAATAGCGGCATATCTGGACCTCCACATTGGAGCAATACAGGACAAATATGCTGAGAACCTACATCTGGCAAACAAGCAACTACAATCATTATAAAAAGCCCAAACTGATCTGGACTCTGCAGAGCAAAGGCTACAAAAGAGCCATGAATCAGAAAACGAAACCAGGCAGTACCTGATAAAAATAAAAGAAGATATGGATATCATTCAGCAGGAGAAGGTAGAGCAGGATACCAAAGTACTGGCCCTGCAGAAGGCGTGCCAAGACAGTTTGGACTCTCTACTACAGAGTCAGAAAAAGCTGGAACAGCAATTAAATTTTAATGGAGCATGCACAGAGCAGGTAGTCACCCTGCAAAACCACCTAGACCAAGAAAAAGAAGAGAATAATACATTAATCCTGAAAGACCTTGACACCCAGACAGAATTTGATGGAGAGTGTAAGAAATCTGGTGCATTCCAAAAACAAAGGGACAACCTGGCTGCACAGAGGCATATTCTCATTCAGGAAAAGGACCCCTTAGCCCAGGAGGTCAGTTATTTAAAAGATAAGATCGAAGAAAATCACCTGGCCCTCCAGGGACTGGGTGAGCTCCAAAAAGATTATACAAAACTGTTAGAGCACTCCAGGAGGATGGAAGATGCTCTGGCAAAGAGTGACCAGGCCAGTAAGGACGGGACTCAGGAGGTAACCCTCCTGCAGCTAAAATTGGCCCAGTACTCTAAAATGACACAGGAAGCACAGAGAGACAATAAGGCTATCTGTGAGAAAATTGACGGGCTTCACAGACAGGTATATTTGCAAGAACAACTGATAGAGACTAGCAAGGCCTTGATAGAGGAACAGAAAGATCAGGTTCTTGCATGGCAATGGGGAGCAGGGGCTGAGAGAGATGAGGTCTGCTGGGAAAGGGAAACACCTGAGCATAACCTCAGAAGCCCTAGTACCAGAGGCCTTCATCTCTTCTACTCCATGTGCTCTGCCACCCCCATGTCCACTGGCGCACATGAGCCAAGGGCCACGGGGATGGCAGACTTCAATCCAATGAGGAATATGCGGCTCATAGCTGAACCAAGAAAGCCAACAAGGTCAAAATGGCCTTGCTCAAGGATCCCCTAAAACAAATAAAGGCCATTAGGAGCATCATCACACCCTATCATAAGAATGCAAAATATTCTGTTTGGGAGCACCTTGAGCTCTTTGAACAAATGGTGGAAACTTTCCATTTGAAGGACAGCCAAAGCTGTATTCAATATGTAAAGGGGACCTTCTCTCCCGAGTACTCCAGCTTCTTTGCGGGGCTGGAGAATCAGAATCATTCCAGATGGTCCACCTGTACGGCGGCCATCTTGAAACATTTTTCTGTGCACAGGAATCCTCAGGAGGCTCGCAAGGCAGCCTCCAACTTGCAATGTGGGAAAGATCAGGCCCCACAAGAATTTGTTCAAAAATTAAAGCGTGCCTTTGCGCAGACCACTAGAAGGGTGCGCACTGACAGAAAAGAGTTTCTAAATACTTTCTTCCGTGTTCTCCCCAAATACATTATGACCCAGCTAGTGAGGGACTTTCACGAGAAAAGAACACTAGACTGGATCATCGAACAAGCCACACGCATTTATGAGGTGCAAAAGCCAGTGGAAAACAAAAATAATCCCAAAAGCCCCAAAACGACCAACACCCCTGCTGCTGCTAAGGTGGGGGAGGTGAAGGTTGCCCCCATTTTAGATTTAGAGATGGGGGGCCTAAAAACCTGCCTGCACAGAATCAAAGCAACCCCAAGCCCAGAAGGCGCTCGGGACAATCACAAACAGGGAGCCAGGGAGGCAACCCCACCAATGGGACCCCTAACTCCCCTGACTACATCAGCCCTTGGTACAAGGGCAATAGACCCATCCTGTGTTATGTGTGGACTCCTCCAGCCCAGGGGGGGGATCCAACCAGACCGCAACTAACCCAGGGAACTTCCCTCCTCACTTCCCCCAGGAGGGCAGTAATCCCCCAAATACTGGACAGAATTTCTTCCCAAGGTACCTGACAAACTTTAACCCCCAAACAATCCATCTTTCTTTGCCCACTTTCCTGAGCCCAGACAACCCAATCCGGGAGAGGGGAGGCCAAGGGTGGAGGGGTACCCAAACTTTCCAAACCCAGGGTATTTTGTGAGAAGGGATAGCTACCCTTGCCGGGATCAGCCCAGGGGAGACATGAGGACCCCGTACCAGCCAGAGCGGGTGTCCCAACTAGAGCGGCAGGTCCAAAACATGGCACAGTATCTGGGTCGCATGCTGAGGGCTCAGCAGAAACCTCAGATGAGCATGGCGATGCAGAATGCCTCAAATCCAGGACCTGGTGCTCCAGAGCAATGGCGGGGGAAGAACTCCGACAATCCACCGGTTCCCTAGGAGGAGGCACAAGGGGAAGGGGGGTGCAAAGCCTTAGAGGAAGCTTCCTTCCCCACTTGTAAAAAGCCCCTGGAAACCCAGGAACCAGAACCAACATCTCCTGCCCCTGAAAGTCTGCAACACAAGGAGCAGAGAGGGGGTAGGAGAAATAAAGAGGCCAAAAAGACCCATTTTGAGGAGGAGGTACAAGTCTTCTAGTTTGAAGGAGAGGGGTCCTCAGAAGATCCTGGGAAAAGTATCTTCTCCTTCAGAGATGAGATGGGGGAACTCCTCCCAAAGAAAAATGGGTCCCAAAGGATTCAAATCCAGACTGGGTAGATGTGGGGACTGAGTTAGCACCACCCTTCATCAATCCCCAGAATCATCAGCATGAAAATCCCCTGGTTCAAACCCATCCTGGTGACTGCCTCCAAAAGGGGGTGGGGGGGCAGCCCAGAACCAGAACCAGGGGAAACCACAACTTCCCCCATATCTAGCTGTCATCTTTTCCTTTCAGATTCCCAAGACTCCAAACCGAATCCCACCCAAATCACCTCTGTGTCAGTGTCCAAAACCAAGAAACTAACCCACCAGTTGTCCAAAAATGTACATTATCTTTGCCCCCTTGAGGAGAAGGAGGGAAGAGTTTATGCCCCAGTCCAAATACAGGGGCAGTGTACAATTCTGGCACTGGTGGACACTGGATCCCAAGCTACCCTTCTGTCAAAAAGGGCCTTTGATAAACTGATTTCGGGAAGGGGGGAGAAATACCAAATTCCTCTTACCCCTCTACCTGGACAACTTCAGAACTTCGACGGGAAGGAAATTCCCTTCGAGGGGACGGCGGATTTGGACATTAAAATTGGGCGACACAAGGTGAAGCACCCGGTCATAGTTGTGCCTGCAGAGGGCACACCTTGTTTACTAGGAAATGAGATCCTGCGTAGGTTGTCACTCCTCATAGATTGTGTAAACAAGGTCATCTATACCCAGACTAGCCGACCAATAAAATTGAAACAGAGTGTCAACCATGTTACTTTAAATGGCACATGCCAAGTGGTTGAACAAAAACCTGACCAAATAGAATTTCACTTCCAGAACAACCAAATCCCAGACGTGACAGTAATAGCAGTAGGACAACAAACCGGTGATGAGGGGTTCTCTTTATTTCTGAAAATCAACCTTCCTTCCAGTCTAAGGTGGCATTCCACACTTATTTATTTATTTATTACATTTATATAGCACGCAGGCAGCCCAGGGGCATTGTGGCACTGTTACTTGTAGGGGAACTTAGTTACAGGTACAGGTACAGGTTGTGCCATGGGTTACAGTAAGGCAAGATCCTGTGTTAACCGATAAGGAGTATCATACACCATAATACATCATACACCATAGTACATCATACATGTTAGTCATGAAGGTTTAAACATGTGGGGTTAGTTAGGTGAACAAGGTAGTTTTCATGGCTTTACGGAAGGCAATTAATGTGGGTTCAGCTCGCAGAGAGGTGGGCAGGGTGTTCAATGTAAAGCAGCAAGGTAGGGGAAGCTGGCGCCACCTCCTCTAGCTCTTTTTACCCTGGGTACGGAGAGCATATTGGCATAGGGTGTCCTGGTAGGTCTAGTGGAGGCGGCCGGGTGGATTCTCTGGGATAGGTACGCTGGGGCTGAGAGGTGGATGCATTTGTGGGTGATGTTTAACGCTTTGAATAAGATCCTTTCCTTTATGGGTAGCCAGTGGGATGCTTTTCTGGCAGCAGTGATGTGCTCTCTCTTGGCAATGCCTTGTGCAGCACGCAGGGCGCTGTTCTGGATTATTTGCAGCTTCTCAAGGTTTTTGTTAGAGGTCCCTAGAAAGAGAACATTACAGTAGTCTAGCCGGGAACCAGTTATGGCTCTGGCTATGTTGGTGCAAGTGTCTTTGGACAGAAACGGCCTGATTGCGTTGAGGAGTTTTGCATGGTAAGCCGCAGAGGAGGCGATTGCATTTACTTGTCTGGTCATGGACAAGTTGGAGTCAAGATAGACCCCTAGTGTTTTTACTGTGTCCAGTACTGGAATTCTGATTGAGTCAACGGTAAAGTGACTAAACTGGGCGTCAAGTTTCTTGAAGGTGTCTGGGGAACCTACGAGTAGGAGCTCAGTTTTGTCGGAGTTAAGGCAAAGGCCGTTGATGGCCATCCACATTTGGATTGTGTTATATATGTTGTTGAGAGTTGCGCAGTCAGTGTCATAGTCACCTGTTAATGTGAGAAGGATCTGAGTGTCGTCGGCGTAGTTGGTGTATGAGATGCCCATGGCGTCGAGGATAAGGAAGAGGGGGCGGGTAAAGATGTTGTATAGGGTAGGGGAAAGGCAGGAGCCTTGGGTCACACCACATAGCATGATGGTGGGTGACGCAGTGGCTAGGTCAGAGAAGACCTGCATGGTCCTGCCTTGGAGGAAGGAGGTGATCCATGTGGTAGCTTCTTGGGAGAAGTTGGCTGTGGAGGTGAGGTGATGGCAAAGGATGTCGCGATCTACAAGATCGAAAGCTGCAGAGAGGTCGAGGAGGAGGAGCAGGACAGGTTTGCCTTGGTCCCTTGCGTCATCAATTTGGTTTTTGAGGTCGAGTAGGGCGGTTTCTGTCCCGTGTCTAGGCCTAAAGCCAGATTGTCTTAGTCCTAGGAGGTTATGCTCTTCGAGGAAGTGCTGGACCTGCAGGTAGGCTGCCTTGTCTAGAATCTTGAGGAGGAATGGGACTGTGGTTATGAGGCGGTAGTTGTTAGGGGAGGTGGGGTCAAGTGTCGGTTTTTTTATGAGAGGTCGGACCCATGCTTCCTTGAGGCATGAGGGGACTTTCCCGGTGGTGAAGGAAGCATTGACGAAGGCTGTTAGGAAAGGGGCAAGTGTGTCTGCGCAGGCTTTGATGATGGAGGCGGGGCAGGGGTCTCCTTTGCAATTGGATGGTTTGATATTTTTCATGATGTTGATCGTGTCTTTCTCCTGAATGGTTTTGAATGAGAAGGTAGGGGGGCCTCTGTGGCCGAGGAGAGGTGGGGGTTGGTGGGGGGGTAGGGTGGGTAGGGAGCGCTAGTTTGGTATTCAGAATTTTGGTTTGGAGAGAGCTGATCTTGTTTCGCATGGCTGTTTGGATGTCATCGCACCATGCTTTATCTTTGGTGAAGTTTTGGGGGGTGGGTGTAGGGGTCTCAAGTTCCCTGAATATGGCGAACATTTCCTTGGAGTTTGATTTGGCCTCAGAGATTCTATCTTCAAAGGATTTGGCTTTGGCTTTGATGATGGCTTTCTTATAATCATTTGCAAGGGATTTGAAGTTGAGTTTGTCTTTATCATCACGGGATGATTGCCATTGGGCTAATGCTGCTCGTTTGTCAGTGCGCAATTTGAGAAGGTCTTGGGTGAACCAAGCATTGGTGTGGCTGGTAGGTTTGGTTTTGCGTGGTTTAAGTGGGGCGATAGCATTGATTGCTGCCGAGATAGCAGAGTCGTAGTTCTTGGCAAGAGTTTCTGGGTCGTTGGAGAAGGGGGGTCTAAAGGCAGGTCCCTGTAGGAAGGGCAAGAGTCTTTCTTTGGTTAGTTGGCGGCCACTTCTTGTGAGGGCTGGTGGTAAGGGTTGGGGGAAGGGGGAAGGGGTAGCGGTGGGGATGTTGAAGGTGATGGTGTGGTGCTCGGACCACGGGGTGGGGGTATTGCCTGTGACTGTGAGGGGGCAGTTGTGATGGGCTATCCAGTCTAATGATCTGCCTAGGGCATGAGTGGGGTCTGTGATGGTGTTGGGGAATCCTAGAGTGGCTAGAGCTGCGTCAAGTGATTTGGCAGCGGGGTCTTTGGTATCATTTAAGCCTAGGTTGATGTCACCGAGGAGAATGGCTTTGGATGACTTTTTTAGGTTGTCAGCCAGGAGGTGGGTGAGGGAGGCCTGAAAGTCTCCCAAGGGGACTGGTGGCCGATAGATGAGGTGTAAGGTGATGGTGCAGTGGTGCGAGATAGTGAGTTTCAATTGAAGGTAGTCGCTGTTATTGTTGATAGTTTTGTCTACTTTTCTGATGGTGATCGAGTCTTTGGCTATGAGAGCGACACCGCCTCCTGTGGTCAGGCGATCTTGTCTCATGATGGCATAGCCTTGTGGGAGAACGAGGGATAGAGCGGGGCCTGAGGCTCTAGGGTGGTGATGAGGTCGTGGATGTCTAGGGTGTGAGCATTGATGGATCGGGCGTTGATGAGGGCACATTTAAGGTGGGGTTCAGGGGTGGCATTGGTGGTAGTGGATCGCATGGTTGTGGTAGAGGAATTGCACATTGCGGTATTCACATTCAGAGTAGTGGGGGGCACATTTTCAGGGGTCCTAGACACAGGTAAAGTAGCATTTGCATCAGTGGGTAGCATGGTTGTGGTAGAAGAATTGCACATTGCGGTATTCACATTCAAAGTAGTGGGGGGCACATTTTCTGAGGTCCTAGACACAGGTAAAGTAGCATTAGCATCTGTGGGTAGCATGGATGTGGTAGAAGAATGCACATTGCGGTATTCACATTCAAAGTAGTGGGGGGCACATTTTCTGGGGTCCTAGACACAGGTAAAGTAGCATTTGCATCAGTGGGTAGCATGGTTGTGGTAGAAGAATTGCACATTGCGGTATTCACATTCAAAGTAGTGGGGGCACATTTTCTGGGGTCCTAGACACAGGTAAAGTAGCATTTGCATCAGTGGGTAGCATGGATGTGGTAGAAGAATTGCACATTGCGGTATTCACATTCAAAGTAGTGGGGGGCACATTTTCTGGGGTCCTAGACACAGGTAAAGTAGCATTTGCATCAGTGGGTAGCATGGATGTGGTAGAAGAATTGCACATTGCGGTATTCACATTCAAAGTAGTGGGGGGCACATTTTCTGGGGTCCTAGACACAGGTAAAGTAGCATTTGCATCAGTGGGTAGCATGGATGTGGTAGAAGAATTGCACATTGCGGTATAAACATTCAAAGTAGTGAGGGGCACATTTTCTGGGGTCCTAGACACAGGTAAAGTAGCATTTGCATCAGTGGGTAGCATGGATGTGGTAGAAGAATTGCACATTGCGGTATTCACATTCAAAGTAGTGGGGGCACATTTTCTGGGGTCCTAGACACAGGTAAAGTAGCATTTGCATCAGTGGGTAGCATGGATGTGGTAGAAGAATTTCACATTGAGGTATTCACATTCAAAGTAGTGGGAGGCACATTTTCTGGGGTCCTAGACACAGGTAAAGTAGCATTTGCATCAGTGGGTAGCATGGATGTGGTAGAAGAATTGCACATTGCGGTATTCACATTCAAAGTAGTGGGGGGCACATTTTCGATAGTCTTAGCCATTGTTCCAGTTGCATTATGGTTAGGGCCTTGCATACTGTGTGGGCACGGGGTCATGGTGTGGCGCAGCCTATGGGATTTATGAACTGCTGAGGGGAGGAATGTTAAGGATGGTGGGTGGCTTCAGGGATCTGGATTGCAGGCGTGTGTTGCGAACGTCTGCAGGCATAGGTTTTGAGAGCAGTGCACATGTGACGGTGCGGGCACGAAGACGCTGAAGTCTGGAGGCAAGTGTTTTGAGTAGCTCAGGAGTTAGGGACTCCTTACTTTGTACATCGGGCAGGGTTCCACGGCAAACGGCAGACTTCGAGCAGCGAAGAGCTGCAAAGAGTAGTGCAGGCCTTGTCCTCTGGCCTTCTCGTCGCGGCTTTGCCTGGCGGCTCACTCCCTCTACCTTTAAAGCGGGGGGGGGAGGAGCCGGCAGGGCTGGGGGCTGAGTTGGGGCTGCTGGCGGGAAAGGAAGCCGTTTTGGCGGCAATTTTAAAAGATGCTTCCTCCCAGGTTGCTTTCTTGCATGTTCCCGACACGGCGACCGGGCCTTCCATGAGGAGGGGAACAGCTGTGTGCACGGAGCACGCTGCGGCTGGGGCACCGAAGGCGATGTTGTGTACGATGATCAGCTTATCCAGCTGAATGGATGGAGGCACTCGCAGCGGAGCTGCAAAGAGTAGTGCAGGCCTTGTCCTCTGGACTTCTCTGGAACTGGAAGGAAACACTCTGAAATTCTTTACAAATTCACAATCAGAAAATCCCACTCCTATAGTCCAGAAAGATGAAACATCAGTTCAAAGCCTGGCTGATATTCAGAAAATTGGGAGCAGTTGTTCATCCCAATTCAGTTAAATGAAGGGAAGGACTCTGTTCTCGCCCGAGTGTGTGTGAACAATGGTAAGAGCTTCATCAGCGAAGCCATGTTCCGCAAACTCCCAAAAGATCCAGCCATTCCCACATTTAAACTGATAGACAAAGGAGAAATGGACCTGAAAAAACCCTATTCGAAACATCTCCTGCCTAGCAGGTGTATGCTCATAATTTCCATAGGCAACAAGAGCATAGTCCATAATTGTTGGGTCGTGCGAGATGTCCCTGCCACATTTTACTTAGACAGTGATATTCTCAATCGCTTTGCCATTAGTTTGGACCTAATAAACTTCAAAGCTTAGTCCCGATTAGCGGATAATCCCATGGGATTTGATGACCCAGAGAAAGCATTTAGGTCAGCTCTACTGCTGCCTTATGCAGTTGAAATTCAGATTGGAGAGGAAGTCACCATCTCAGAAAGGACCCGACAATTCTCACTGGAAGTGAAAGTTAAAAGAAGACAGAAATTGAAAAACCCTGACGCCTATGTTCATCTTAATGCTTATTTCTAACAGCAAGGATTGGGGTGTAAACCCAACACCACTAGTCAACATAGAACATGACACCATTCCAATAGAGGTGGATAACAGCGACTTAAAGAGTATCAATCTAGCCGCAGGCACCATTATTGAAATGGCGGTTGATGACCAACATTTTTCCATAGATTTAGGTAATGAACTGTTAGAACAAATCCCAAAGGACTGTTTTGACAGTGATAGCGACGATGACACAACACCAGGCAGGATCTTCACCCGGCATGGGGGGAATTTCCTGGTGTACACTTCCTGCCCTTATGGTAAGGGAGATGTGACCTGTGACTTCAGGAGGGATGAGGTGATATTCCAAGTCCGCAAGGTCTGCCTTCCCCACCTGAAGCCACCAGTCCAAATCAGCACTCTGACCAGGGACTTCTGCACCCAGCTGGAGGCGGCCGCTGTGATAGCAAAACCGGAAGTCTTTCCAGGCTTCAGGCAGATGGTTGATGAGAGAACCAACCTAGCTGATGCATGTGAGACTCTGGAGCAGAAGCAACAATTGAAACAAGTTTTATTAGATTTTCAAGATCTCTTTGCGGTGGACTAATATGACTGTGGTCACACCGACATCCACACAACAACAATTCCCACTGACCCTGGCATGACTCCAGTGTTTGTGAAGCAATATTGCTTGCCTCTCGCATCAATGGAGTCCCTTACTGAAATAATTAAGAACCTTGAGTCCCGTGGGATAATTTTTCCAGTCCACAGCACCTTCAATAATCCAGTGCTGGGGATTTTGAAGCCAAACTGCCAGTGGAGACTCTGCGACGACCTAAGGGAGCTCAAGAAACGGGTCCATACTTCCCGATGGCGTCTCCCCTACATTGACCAAGGGCTGCCCAGATCCAAGGGTCAAAGGTATTCACTGCCATTGACCTGACGAATGGGTACTGGACTGTACCTGTCAGTAGGGAGGACCAATACAAGCTGGCTTTCACCTTTGGGGGGCAGCAGTACACATGGACCCGGACTCCTTTCGAATATATCAACTCTGGAAATTAATTTAACTTTTTTCTACATAAGACCATGCCCGACCTGGGTGAAAGGGGTAACCTGGCCTATGTAGATGATGTTCTAGTCAAAGCTCAACTGTGGAGAAACACATAGCGGATATCCGTTATGTTCTAACCCAGTTGAGGGCTGCCGAAGCAAAACTCTCCTTTCAAAGGGCACAGTGGTGCAGAACCCGTGTCAGTTTCTTGGGGCATACGATTACTCCTCAGGGTCTCTGTCCCCGGGAAAAGAAAGTGGAAGCACTATAGAAATTAAAAGACCCCACAACCCTGCGGGAACTAAGGAGCCTCACTAGTCCTGTCTTCTCTCAGTCTCACTACTGCTGTACCAGTATGTCTCTCCCCATCTGAATGGTCAATTGTCGATCTGTCAAGGTAAAGCATGTCTCCCCCTCAAGTGAATCCTCCTGTACTTTGCGAGTGTCACTGAATTCTTCTAGGTTCACTGTGCAGTTATGTGCGCAGTCACCCTCTTCTAGAACGTCAGCGATAAATGTCGCCGGGTTGACAAGTCTGCATCTCACTACTTTCAGAGCTAGATTAGATAGTAACACCTTATACCCTGTGGCTCTATGTGTTGTCAGTGTGCTCCTTGGCCTTTCCAGTATTGCAAATACAGTATGTTGCAAGTAAAGAGTGGTGCTGCACCCCATGGTAATACTCGCCGATTTGTCCACTGCAAATGTGGCTGCAGCCACTGCTTGTTCACATTGATAATGTCCTCTCATTACTGGGTCTAGTTTCTCGCTGTAATAGGCTAGTGGCTTAGGCCCCAGGCTAGTCTTCTGTGTCAGTACTGCTGTCATCACCACTCCATCAGAGTTCGAGAACAGAATGGATTCCTTTTGATAGTCTGGTATCCCTAACAGTGGAGCTGTGCATATTTCTTCTTTCAGCTCGTTAAATGCTTCAGTCATCTCTGTTGTCCATCATATTATTTTCTCCCCTTCATGTGTGTCCTTTAGTGCAGTTATTATGGGTCTGGTATATATGCTGTAGTCAAATACCCATGTCCTGCCATAATTACATAGTCCCAAAACCTGCTGCATCTCTTTGACTGTTGTCGGTTTTGCTGTCTTGAGAATTGTCTCCACCCTCTCACTCGTCAGCCATTTTGGGAGATCATCTGTCCAATGTACAATACTTCTGTCTGGCAATATTGTATTTTGGCCTTGTACACCTTGTATCCCTTGTCTGCTAACAATGTCAGCATGTGTACTGTTCTTCTGTCTTGCTACAGATTAAAAGGTCATCTACATACTGTATGACCATGGTTTCATCTGTACATTGCCTAGGTACATCTGAAGGACCCTATTGAATATGGAAGGTGATTCACAGTACCCTTGAGTGAGTAAGTATTGTATGTTTCCACTTCTTACCTCTAAATAGAAATGAAGTCAAGTCTTGTGTGTCTGGGTTTAGTGGTATAAAGAAGAAAGCTTTCTTCGAATCTATGACCATGAATCAGGCCGCTTCCCTTTGTGTGGGATGTTTTGACCCAGTAGGCTCTGCCCTGCGGCATCACTGTGTGCTGATCGCACCAGAATCAGCAAAATAGCTGCGAAAATCCCAAGCGCGCCAAAACCTAAGGAAATTGCGCTCCACCAAGCACAAAAAGATGGCTTCCAAATCTACCATGCATGTTGTCAGTGGTGGAATGGAGACCACACTCTGAAACATGTCAGTGGGCTGTCCGACATGTAAAAATGGAGCACAGATGAAAAGCAGAGCTTGCTGAAAGAAATCTGAAATCTGCATTTAAATCTTTTCTTGGTTGATAAAAAATACAGAATGCTGGTCCCAAACACCCGCAAACATCCAATCTTCTTGTTGGGTGTCCCATGCTATGGAATACAAGGAATTATTGTGCATTTGCAATATCCAGTAACATTGAATTGGTCGCAAAAACATCCACAGCCAGTTTGCCTGACTGGGAAAGCTGTCAAAATCTGGGCACAGTAGCAGCGGCCGCCTGTGACTGTTTCAAAAGCCTGTTTTAAAACTGTAAAAGTTGTACCTTTAAGATCTAATGTCTCAAATCTAAGTGACTTGTTATCAAGAGCAAACATTGTTGTCACTATTTAAACTCCATGATTTAGAGCCTAGAATCAGTGTTCTAGATCTTTGTTTTAAAATTGTAAGTTTAATTTCAACAAAGAAAAATGTAACAAATGTACTTTTAAAGTAAGCCTGATTCAGCCAAAACTACAAACAAGCTTCCCCCACTGGGAAAGACACCTCCCTTCTGCTTCCGACCAAAAGGCCAGGAAATCACATTCAGGTGTTGATAAAGAGGGGAGGAGATTTGGGCTTCTGCTCCTGGGAGAGACAAAGGACCTTCCTGGCCTGAAAGGATATGCAGATTAAGGTGTCAACAGTGCTCTTTGCCAGAAGGAAGAAGGCGGGGATTGCTCTTGAGCTACAAGAAACCTTTGAAGGCGGGGATAGACCTTTGTGTTGATTCACAAATGGACTGGTAATTTATTGTGAACAATTGTTAAAAATATAGAAAACCCGGACTTCTGAATCTAAATTTTGGGTGCACATTTTAAGAGGTGCTATGTTCTGGGACATAACTGTAGAAATTGTGGTTTTATAGCAAATGCATCAATGTCAGAAATATGAAGCTTCAGACATGTATGCCCCTATGCAATGTGCACATGTGTACCAAGTTTGGACAAAATAAATATTGTATCCCGGACAAAAAGTGCAAAAATGTGTCGAATCCAGACCCAAGATCCTACAGAGACGGGGCTTGGATGAATACTTGCTCCACAAAATATGTGATCTAGATATGCAATTGCAATCAAGTTTGTAAAATTGTAAATAGGTATTATATGAAAAGTAGATTTCATGTGCAAAAACAAAGGGGAGGTTTTTCCTGCATCATAAACCACATTGTCAGGATGACACTCTGTTTTCTTCTCCAATCAAGGGAGAGGAAAGCCCCTAGCCAATAGAATACCTAGGGGGTGCGCTTAGGATAATTCAGCATACCCACCCCTTTAGTAAATACATAAATAGAGACAGCTGAGGGCTCACAAGCAGACACGCATTCAACCGATTGCTGGCAGAGAATTTTTCCAAGAGATCCATCCATATTCCAGACTCCAGATTCCAGCAACTTTGAAAGCAGAAAGGCCCTTTTCCAAATCTGAATCATTCTCAGCTTGGCCTTTAAAAATCCAGAAACCAGATTTTACCCCAGACCTCTAAGGGGAGTCAAAGAACATCCTGGCTGTGCTGTGCTGCTTTCCTGCTAAGAATTATTCCCAGAATCCAAAGATCCAACCCAGTAGAGCCGTGCCATGACCAGATAGCTGTGAACCAGAACCAGAGCCTGTGAGATCCAGTCCAGTCCCACCGTGCGGTGTCCAGAGCGCCTTGCTGATTGCAGCCCAGAGCGCCTTGCTCTCCAGTCCGGTGTGCCCAGCAGAATTCCTGTCCAGAAATCTTGACTGACCTGAATCCCTGACGGTTCCGTCCAAAAATATATAGTGAGTATCCTTAGTATAGGGCTGTCACTAGCATATGTACTGTCCATAAGTCAACCCTATCGAAATCCATCCCATATTATATCCAGAACTGTATTGTTAGAAATCCTTTTTGTCTTGCCTGAACTCTCCATCTCATTTCCTATTATCTTCTGTACTAGTAGTGTTAAAATCATCTTTGCGCTGATATATTTTCTGAAGAAGGCGAGCTTCTCGACAGGCAAAAACCATCCGGTGATGTCCTGGCATGGTGGCTGTGCTGTCGTGTAGTTTGCATCTACATAGTCTACCACTAGCCTAAAGAAACCTTGTTTGTAATTTTAAAAGTGCATTCTTGTTTTGCAATTTTGCCTCTTTCTGAAAAAAAAACGAACTCCACAAAAACCTTCACAACTTCTTCACCGTTTATGCTAGAAATGAAATTGAAGTGTCTGCTTGAAGCTAACATCCGAAGCATTCCAATGAACTGCATGTCAACTTATAGTTTTTCGGTGGTTACCTTGTGTGGAAACTTTTGCCATGAATTTTTTCATTTGGCTCAAATCTGTAACGTGTGAAATAGATTTTCATTGCACCCAAACTCAAAATTAAGTTTTAGATTTGCTTATCACTCTTAAATCATTGTTAGTGTTTGTCTGATACCATACAAAGTGGCTCCCATTAGTGTTTCAACCATTTCAGTGAATTAAAACCATTTTCAGTGTTTTTACCATTCCATTCAAGCCAACTTTAAAACCATTTTGACAAGTTTGCAATCATTCCTGTTTCTCTCTCTGTGTTTGCTGGGGGAAATTGGGACTGATACTTTTGCTTAAATTCTGCATTCCTGAAACCTTTTCTCTCTATTGCTATCTCTTTATATTGCATATTGGGGGAATTGAGGGGTGTGAATGGGGAAATATTAACCACATTGCCATTTGATTGCACACACACAAACATATTATTTCTATGCTGCATTATTTTTCCCATCATTACTCCTTGTGATTAAAGAGATTGTTAGTGTGACATCACCCCATTGGTGATCTTTGTATACCTATTCAATAGTGTAATATATATTGTGAAATACATAAAATAAATATTTTAACTTTGCAAACCAGCCTGGTTCCTGGTTCAGTGTGACCGGGGGGGGGGGGTTCAAAGAGAGGGGCGTGATATAAGTGGTACATCGTTCAGAAATAAAAGAACATATAGACACAAATAATTAATTAAGGGTTTCAGCTGTGCATCACACGCTAGGCATTGACTTAGGTGAAGTGCTGGGTTGAAATCACTTAAAAGATTGGGGGCTCGTTGCCGGGATTTCTGAATTAGACATACCACTTGTGACAGCTTAATACAGCGTGCTAACTAACGGGGTACATAAACCCTGTTGGGCTACCACACTGTGTTACGCTGTGAAAAGCACCCTTCAATAGGAACACTCTTAGGAATTGGTCTGTTTGCAAAAATAAAATAACTTTTGTAAGTCAGAAAGGGAATTAATATTTCCGGAATGGCGACCTTGGTAGAAATTAATATGGCAAAATAAACCCTACTGCACAAACCACTTGTCAGGGGTGAATGGACAGAGCAGGATCAGAATGTGTGGTTGCAGGAAATTAAGGAACAGGCCACTGCAACAGGATTAAATATATTGCAAGATCAGGGTCCATTACATATGGCACTGAGTGAACTGTATATGGCCCCTAAACTAAAAGAAGAGCCAAGTAAGATTGCCAAAATAGCGGCATATCTGGACCTCCACATTGGAGCAATACAGGACAAATATGCTGAGAACCTACATCTGGCAAACAAGCAACTACAATCATTATAAAAAGCCCAAACTGATCTGGACTCTGCAGAGCAAAGGCTACAAAAGAGCCATGAATCAGAAAACGAAACCAGGCAGTACCTGATAAAAATAAAAGAAGATATGGATATCCTTCAGCAGGAGAAGGTAGAGCAGGATACCAAAGTACTGGCCCTGCAGAAGGCGTGCCAAGACAGTTTGGACTCTCTACTACAGAGTCAGAAAAAGCTGGAACAGCAATTAAATTTTAATGGAGCATGCACAGAGCAGGTAGTCACCCTGCAAAACCACCTAGACCAAGAAAAAGAAGAGAATAATACATTAATCCTGAAAGACCTTGACACCCAGACAGAATTTGATGGAGAGTGTAAGAAATCTGGTGCATTCCAAAAACAAAGGGACAACCTGGCTGCACAGAGGCATATTCTCATTCAGGAAAAGGACCCCTTAGCCCAGGAGGTCAGTTATTTAAAAGATAAGATCGAAGAAAATCACCTGGCCCTCCAGGGACTGGGTGAGCTCCAAAAAGATTATACAAAACTGTTAGAGCACTCCAGGAGGATGGAAGATGCTCTGGCAAAGAGTGACCAGGCCAGTAAGGACGGGACTCAGGAGGTAACCCTCCTGCAGCTAAAATTGGCCCAGTACTCTAAAATGACACAGGAAGCACAGAGAGACAATAAGGCTATCTGTGAGAAAATTGACAGGCTTCACAGACAGGTATATTTGCAAGAACAACTGATAGAGACTAGCAAGGCCTTGATAGAGGAACGGAAAGATCAGGTTCTTGCATGGCAATGGGGAGCAGGGGCTGAGAGAGATGAGGTCTGCTGGGAAAGGGAAACACCTGAGCATAACCTCAGAAGCCCTAGTACCAGAGGCCTTCATCTCTTCTACTCCATGTGCTCTGCCACCCCCATGTCCACTGGCGCACATGAGCCAAGGGCCACGGGGATGGCAGACTTCAATCCAATGAGGAATATGCGGCTCATAGCTGAACCAAGAAAGCCAACAAGGTCAAAATGGCCTTGCTCAAGGATCCCCTAAAACAAATAAAGGCCATTAGGAGCATCATCACACCCTATCATAAGAATGCGAAATATTCTGTTTGGGAGCACCTTGAGCTCTTTGAACAAATGGTGGAAACTTTCCATTTGAAGGACAGCCAAAGCTGTATTCAATATGTAAAGGGGACCTTCTCTCCCGAGTACTCCAGCTTCTTTGCGGGGCTGGAGAATCAGAATCATTCCAGATGGTCCACCTGTACGGCGGCCATCTTGAAACATTTTTCTGTGCACAGGAATCCTCAGGAGGCTCGCAAGGCAGCCTCCAACTTGCAATGTGGGAAAGATCAGGCCCCACAAGAATTTGTTCAAGAATTAAAGCGTGCCTTTGCGCAGACCACTAGAAGGGTGCGCACTGACAGAAAAGAGTTTCTAAATACTTTCTTCCGTGTTCTCCCCAAATACATTATGACCCAGCTAGTGAGGGACTTTCACGAGAAAAGAACACTAGACTGGATCATCGAACAAGCCACACGCATTTATGAGGTGCAAAAGCCAGTGGAAAACAAAAATAATCCCAAAAGCCCCAAAACGACCAACACCCCTGCTGCTGCTAAGGTGGCGGAGGTGAAGGTTGCCCCCATTTTAGATTTAGAGATGGGGGGCCTAAAAACCTGCCTGCACAGAATCAAAGCAACCCCAAGCCCAGAAGGCGCTCGGGACAATCATAAACAGGGAGCCAGGGAGGCAACCCCACCAATGGGACCCCTAACTCCCCTGACTACATCAGCCCTTGGTACAAGGGCAATAGACCCATCCTGTGTTATGTGTGGACTCCTCCAGCCCAGGGGGGGATCCAACCAGACCGCAACTAACCCAGGGAACTTCCCTCCTCACTTCCCCCAGGAGGGCAGTAATCCCCCAAATACTGGACAGAATTTCTTCCCAAGGTACCTGACAAACTTTAACCCCCAAACAATCCATCTTTCTTTGCCCACTTTCCTGAGCCCAGACAACCCAATCCGGGAGAGGGGAGGCCAAGGGTGGAGGGGTACCCAAACGTTCCAAACCCAGGGTATTTTGTGAGAAGGGATAGCTACCCTTGCCGGGATCAGCCCAGGGGAGACATGAGGACCCCGTACCAGCCAGAGCGGGTGTCCCAACTAGAGCGGCAGGTCCAAAACATGGCACAGTATCTGGGTCGCATGCTGAGGGCTCAGCAGAAACCTCAGATGAGCATGGCGGTGCAGAATGCCTCAAATCCAGGACCTGGTGCTCCAGAGCAATGGCGGGGGAAGAACTCCGACAATCCACCGGTTCCCTAGGAGGAGGCACAAGGGGAAGGGGGGTGCAAAGCCTTAGAGGAAGCTTCCTTCCCCACTTGTAAAAAGCCCCTGGAAACCCAGGAACCAGAACCAACATCTCCTGCCCCTGAAAGTCTGCAACACAAGGAGCAGAGAGGGGGTAGGAGAAATAAAGAGGCCAAAAAGACCCATTTTGAGGAGGAGGTACAAGTCTTCTAGTTTGAAGGAGAGGGGTCCTCAGAAGATCCTGGGAAAAGTATCTTCTCCTTCAGAGATGAGATGGGGGAACTCCTCCCAAAGAAAAATGGGTCCCAAAGGATTCGAATCCAGACTGGGTAGATGTGGGGACTGAGTTAGCACCACCCTTCATCAATCCCCAGAATCATCAGCATGAAAATCCCCTGGTTCAAACCCATCCTGGTGACTGCCTCCAAAAAGGGGTGGGGGGGCAGCCCAGAACCAGAACCAGGGGAAACCACAACTTCCCCCATATCTAGCTGTCATCTTTTCCTTTCAGATTCCCAAGACTCCAAACCGAATCCCACCCAAATCACCTCTGTGTCAGTGTCCAAAACCAAGAAACTAACCCACCAGTTGTCCAAAAATGTACATTATCTTTGCCCCCTTGAGGAGAAGGAGGGAAGAGTTTATGCCCCAGTCCAAATACAGGGGCAGTGTACAATTCTGGCACTGGTGGACACTGGATCCCAAGCTACCCTTCTGTCAAAAAGGGCCTTTGATAAACTGATTTCGGGAAGGGGGGAGAAATACCAAATTCCTCTTACCCCTCTACCTGGACAACTTCAGAACTTCGACGGGAAGGAAATTCCCTTCGAGGGGACGGCGGATTTGGACATTAAAATTGGGCGACACAAGGTGAAGCACCCGGTCATAGTTGTGCCTGCAGATGGCACACCTTGTTTACTAGGAAATGAGATCCTGCGTAGGTTGTCACTCCTCATAGATTGTGTAAACAAGGTCATCTATACCCAGACTAGCCGACCAATAAAATTGAAACAGAGTGTCAACCATGTTACTTTAAATGGCACATGCCAAGTGGTTGAACAAAAACCTGACCAAATAGAATTTCACTTCCAGAACAACCAAATCCCAGACGTGACAGTAATAGCAGTAGGACAACAAACCGGTGATGAGGGGTTCTCTTTATTTCTGAAAATCAACCTTCCTTCCAGTCTAAGGTGGCATTCCACACTTATTTATTTATTTATTACATTTATATAGCGCGCAGGCAGCCCAGGGGCATTGTGGCACTGTTACTTGTAGGGGAACTTAGTTACAGGTACAGGTACAGGTTGTGCCATGGGTTACAGTAAGGCAAGATCCTGTGTTAACCGATAAGGAGTATCATACACCATAATACATCATACACCATAGTACATCATACATGTTAGTCATGAAGGTTTATACATGTGGGGTTAGTTAGGTGAACAAGGTAGTTTTCATGGCTTTACGGAAGGCAATTAATGTGGGTTCAGCTCGCAGAGAGGTGGGCAGGGTGTTCAATGTAAAGCAGCAAGGTAGGGGAAGCTGGCGCCACCTGCTCTAGCTCTTTTTACCCTGGGTACGGAGAGCATATTGGCATAGGGTGTCCTGGTAGGTCTAGTGGAGGCGGCCGGGTGGATTCTCTGGGATAGGTACGCTGGGGCTGAGAGGTGGATGCATTTGTGGGTGATGCTAAACGCTTTGAATAAGATCCTTTCCTTTATGGGGAGCCAGTGGGATGCTTTTCTGGCAGCAGTGATGTGCTCTCTCTTGGCAATGCCTTGTGCAGCACGCAGGGCGCTGTTCTGGATTATTTGCAGCTTCTCAAGGTTTTTGTTAGAGGTCCCTAGAAAGAGAACATTACAGTAGTCTAGCCGGGAACCAGTTATGGCTCTGGCTATGTTGGTGCAAGTGTCTTTGGACAGAAACGGCCTGATTGCGTTGAGGAGTTTTGCATGGTAAGCCGCAGAGGAGGCGATTGCATTTACTTGTCTGGTCATGGACAAGTTGGAGTCAAGATAGACCACTAGTGTTTTTACTGTGTCCAGTACTGGAATTCTGATTGAGTCAACGGTAAAGTGACTAAACTGGGCGTCAAGTTTCTTGAAGGTGTCTGGGGAACCTACGAGTAGGAGCTCAGTTTTGTCGGAGTTAAGGCAAAGGCCGTTGATGGCCATCCACATTTGGATTGTGTTATATATGTTGTTGAGAGTTGCGCAGTCAGTGTCATAGTCACCTGTTAATGTGAGAAGGATCTGAGTGTCGTCGGCGTAGTTGGTGTATGAGATGCCCATGGCGTCGAGGATAAGGAAGAGGGGGCGGGTAAAGATGTTGTATAGGGTAGGGGAAAGGCAGGAGCCTTGGGTCACACCACATAGCATGATGGTGGGTGACGCAGTGGCTAGGTCAGAGAAGACCTGCATGGTCCTGCCTTGGAGGAAGGAGGTGATCCATGTGGTAGCTTCTTGGGAGAAGTTGGCTGTGGAGGTGAGGTGATGGCAAAGGATGTCGCGATCTACAAGATCGAAAGCTGCAGAGAGGTCGAGGAGGAGGAGCAGGACAGGTTTGCCTTGGTCCCTTGCGTCATCAATTTGGTTTTTGAGGTCGAGTAGGGCGGTTTCTGTCCCGTGTCTAGGCCTAAAGCCAGATTGTCTTAGTCCTAGGAGGTTATGCTCTTCGAGGAAGTGCTGGACCTGCAGGTAGGCTGCCTTGTCTAGAATCTTGAGGAGGAATGGGACTGTGGTTATGAGGCGGTAGTTGTTAGGGGAGGTGGGGTCAAGTGTCGGTTTTTTTATGAGAGGTCGGACCCATGCTTCCTTGAGGCATGAGGGGACTTTCCCGGTGGTGAAGGAAGCATTGACGAAGGCTGTTAGGAAAGGGGCAAGTGTGTCTGCGCAGGCTTTGATGATGGAGGCGGGGCAGGGGTCTCCTTTGCAATTGGATGGTTTGATATTTTTCATGATGTTGATCGTGTCTTTCTCCTGAATGGTTTTGAATGAGAAGGTAGGGGGGCCTCTGTGGCCGAGGAGAGGCGGGGGTTGGTGGGGGGGGTAGGGTGGGTAGGGAGCGCTAGTTTGGTATTCAGAATTTTGGTTTGGAGAGAGCTGATCTTGTTTCGCATGGCTGTTTGGATGTCATCGCACCATGCTTTATCTTTGGTGAAGTTTTGGGGGGTGGGTGTAGGGGTCTCAAGTTCCCTGAATATGGCGAACATTTCCTTGGAGTTTGATTTGGCCTCAGAGATTCTATCTTCAAAGGATTTGGCTTTGGCTTTGATGATGGCTTTCTTATAATCATTTGCAAGGGATTTGAAGTTGAGTTTGTCTTTATCATCACGGGATGATTGCCATTGGGCTAATGCTGCTCGTTTGTCAGTGCGCAATTTGAGAAGGTCTTGGGTGAACCAAGCATTGGTGTGGCTGGTAGGTTTGGTTTTGCGTGGTTTAAGTGGGGCGATAGCATTGATTGCTGCCGAGATAGCAGAGTCGTAGTTCTTGGCAAGAGTTTCTGGGTCGTTGGAGAAGGGGGGTCTAAAGGCAGGTCCCTGTAGGAAGGGCAAGAGTCTTTCTTTGGTTAGTTGGCGGCCACTTCTTGTGAGGGCTGGTGGTAAGGGTTGGGGGAAGGGGGAAGGGGTAGCGCTGGGGATGTTGAAGGTGATGGTGTGGTGGTCGGACCACGGGGTGGGGGTATTGCCTGTGACTGTGAGGGGGCAGTTGTGATGGGCTATCCAGTCTAATGATCTGCCTAGGGCATGAGTGGGGTCTGTGATGGTGTTGGGGAATCCTAGAGTGGCTAGAGCTGCGTCAAGTGATTTGGCAGCGGGGTCTTTGGTATCATTTAAGCCTAGGTTGATGTCACCGAGGAGAATGGCTTTGGATGACTTTTTTAGGTTGTCAGCCAGGAGGTGGGTGAGGGAGGCCTGAAAGTCTCCCAAGGGGACTGGTGGCCGATAGATGAGGTGTAAGGTGATGGTGCAGTGGTGCGAGATAGTGAGTTTCAATTGAAGGTAGTCGCTGTTATTGTTGATAGTTTTGTCTACTTTTCTGATGGTGATCGAGTCTTTGGCTATGAGAGCGACACCGCCTCCTGTGGTCAGGCGATCTTGTCTCATGATGGCATAGCCTTGTGGGAGAACGAGGGATAGAGCGGGGCCTGAGGCTCTAGGGTGGTGATGAGGTCGTGGATGTCTAGGGCGTGAGCATTGATGGATCGGGCGTTGATGAGGGCACATTTAAGGTGGGGTTCAGGGGTGGCATTCGTGGTAGTGGATCGCATGGTTGTGGTAGAGGAATTGCACATTGCGGTATTCACATTCAGAGTAGTGGGGGGCACATTTTCAGGGGTCCTAGACACAGGTAAAGTAGCATTTGCATCAGTGGGTAGCATGGTTGTGGTAGAAGAATTGCACATTGCGGTATTCACATTCAAAGTAGTGGGGGGCACATTTTCTGAGGTCCTAGACACAGGTAAAGTAGCATTAGCATCAGTGGGTAGCATGGTTGTGGTAGAAGAATTGCACATTGCGGTATTCACATTCAAAGTAGTGGGGGCACATTTTCTGGGGTCCTAGACACAGGTAAAGTAGCATTTGCATCAGTGGGTAGCATGGATGTGGTAGAAGAATTGCACATTGCAGTATTCACATTCAAAGTAGTGGGGGGCACATTTTCTGGGGTCCTAGACACAGGTAAAGTAGCATTTGCATCAGTGGGTAGCATGGATGTGGTAGAAGAATTTCACATTGCGGTATTCACATTCAAAGTAGTGGGGGGCACATTTTCTGGGGTCCTAGACACAGGTAAAGTAGCATTTGCATCAGTGGGTAGCATGGATGTGGTAGAAGAATTGCACATTGCGGTATAAACATTCAAAGTAGTGAGGGGCACATTTTCTGGGGTCCTAGACACAGGTAAAGTAGCATTTGCATCAGTGGGTAGCATGGATGTGGTAGAAGAATTGCACATTGTGGTATTCACATTCAAAGTAGTGGGGGCACATTTTCTGGGGTCCTAGACACAGGTAAAGTAGCATTTGCATCAGTGGGTAGCATGGATGTGGTAGAAGAATTTCACATTGAGGTATTCACATTCAAAGTAGTGGGAGGCACATTTTCTGGGGTCCTAGACACAGGTAAAGTAGCATTTGCATCAGTGGGTAGCATGGATGTGGTAGAAGAATTGCACATTGCGGTATTCACATTCAAAGTAGTGGGGGGCACATTTTCGATAGTCTTAGCCATTGTTCCAGTTGCATTATGGTTAGGGCCTTGCATACTGTGTGGGCACGGGGTCATGGTGTGGCGCAGCCTATGGGATTTATGAACTGCTGAGGGGGGGAATGTTAAGGCTGGTGGGTGGCTTCAGGGATCTGGATTGCAGGCGTGTGTTGCGAACGTCTGCAGGCATAGGTTTTGAGAGCAGTGCACATGTGACGGTGCGGGCACGAAGACGCTGAAGTCTGGAGGCAAGTGTTTTGAGTAGCTCAGGAGTTAGGGACTCCTTACTTTGTACATCGGGCAGGGTTCCACGGCAAACGGCAGACTTCGAGCAGCGAAGAGCTGCAAAGAGTAGTGCAGGCCTTGTCCTCTGGCCTTCTCGTCGCGGCTTTGCCTGGCGGCTCACTCCCTCTACCTTTAAAGCTTGGGGGAGGAGCCGGCAGGGCTGGGGGCTGAGTTGGGGCTGCTGGCGGGAAAGGAAGCAGTTTTGGCGGCAATTTTAAAAGATGCTTCCTCCCAGGTTGCTTTCTTGCATGTTCCCGACACGGCGACCGGGCCTTCCATGAGGAGGGGAACAGCTGTGTGCACGGAGCACGCTGCGGCTGGGGCACCGAAGGCGATGTTGTGTACGATGATCAGCTTATCCAGCTGAATGGATGGAGGCACTCGCAGCGGAGCTGCAAAGAGTAGTGCAGGCCTTGTCCTCTGGACTTCTCTGGAACTGGAAGGAAACACTCTGAAATTCTTTACAAATTCACAATCAGAAAATCCCACTCCTATAGTCCAGAAAGATGAAAAATCAGTTCAAAGCCTGGCTGATATTCAGAAAATTGGGAGCAGTTGTTCATCCCAATTCAGTTAAATGAAGGGAAGGACTCTGTTCTCGCCCGAGTGTGTGTGAACAATGGTAAGAGCTTCATCAGCGAAGCCATGTTCCGCAAACTCCCAAAAGATCCAGCCATTCCCACATTTAAACTGATAGACAAAGGAGAAATGGACCTGAAAAAACCCTATTCGAAACATCTCCTGCCTAGCAGGTGTATGCTCATAATTTCCATAGGCAACAAGAGCATAGTCCATAATTGTTGGGTCGTGCGAGATGTCCCTGCCACATTTTACTTAGACAGTGACATTCTCAATCGCTTTGCCATTAGTTTGGACCTAATAAACTTCAAAGCTTAGTCCCGATTAGCGGATAATCCCATGGGATTTGATGACCCAGAGAAAGCATTTAGGTCAGCTCTACTGCTGCCTTATGCAGTTGAAATTCAGATTGGAGAGGAAGTCACCATCTCAGAAAGGACCCGACAATTCTCACTGGAAGTGAAAGTTAAAAGAAGACAGAAATTGAAAAACCCTGACGCCTATGTTCATCTTAATGCTTATTTCTAACAGCAAGGATTGGGGTGTAAACCCAACACCACTAGTCAACATAGAACATGACACCATTCCAATAGAGGTGGATAACAGCGACTTAAAGAGTATCAATCTAGCCGCAGGCACCATTATTGAAATGGCGGTTGATGACCAACATTTTTCCATAGATTTAGGTAATGAACTGTTAGAACAAATCCCAAAGGACTGTTTTGACAGTGATAGCGACGATGACACAACACCAGGCAGGATCTTCACCCGGCATGGGGGGAATTTCCTGGTGTACACTTCCTGCCCTTATGGTAAGGGAGATGTGACCTGTGACTTCAGGAGGGATGAGGTGATATTCCAAGTCCGCAAGGTCTGCCTTCCCCACCTGAAGCCACCAGTCCAAATCAGCACTCTGACCAGGGACTTCTGCACCCAGCTGGAGGCGGCCGCTGAGATAGCAAAATCGGAAGTCTTTCCAGGCTTCAGGCAGATGGTTGATGAGAGAACCAACCTAGCTGATGCATGTGAGACTCTGGAGCAGAAGCAACAATTGAAACAAGTTTTATTAGATGTTCAAGATCTCTTTGCGGTGGACTAATATGACTGTGGTCACACCGACATCCACACAACAACAATTCCCACTGACCCTGGCATGACTCCAGTGTTTGTGAAGCAATATTGCTTGCCTCTCGCATCAATGGAGTCCCTTACTGAAATAATTAAGAACCTTGAGTCCCGTGGGATAATTTTTCCAGTCCACAGCACCTTCAATAATCCGGTGCTGGGGATTTTGAAGCCAAACTGCCAGTGGAGACTCTGCGACGACCTAAGGGAGCTCAAGAAACGGGTCCATACTTCCCGATGGCCTCTCCCCTACATTGACCAAGGGCTGCCCAGATCCAAGGGTCAAAGGTATTCACTGCCATTGACCTGACGAATGGGTACTGGACTGTACCTGTCAGTAGGGAGGACCAATACAAGCTGGCTTTCACCTTTGGGGGGCAGCAGTACACATGGACCCGGACTCCTTTTGAATATATCAACTCCGGAAATTAATTTAACTTTTTTCTACATAAGACCATGCCCGACCTGGGTGAAAGGGATAACCTGGCCTATGTAGATGATGTTCTAGTCAAAGCTCAACTGTGGAGAAACACATAGCGGATATCCGTTATGTTCTAACCCAGTTGAGGGCTGCCGAAGCAAAACTCTCCTTTCAAAGGGCACAGTGGTGCAGAACCCGTGTCAGTTTCTTGGGGCATACGATTACTCCTCAGGGTCTCTGTCCCCGGGAAAAGAAAGTGGAAGCACTATAGAAATTAAAAGACCCCACAACTCTGCGGGAACTAAGGAGCCTCCTTGGACTGACTAATTACAGCAGAAAGTTAATTGAGGACTATGCATAGATCACAAGGCCCCTGATCCATCTTTTGAAGGGGCGAGTCAAGTGGGAGTGGGGTCCAGAACAAGCCGAGGCATTAAGACAACTCAAAAGAAGCCTCTCACAAGCACCTTGCCTAGCTTACTCTGTCAAAAACATGGAGTTCTTCTTGGAGACAGGGTTCTCAAATACATGCTTGACTGCAGTATTATATCAAAAGCACGACAAGGTCAATAAAGTAATCTCCTATGTGAGTAATGTGACAGAATCCGGGCCAGAAATGTGAGTAATTCCCGAATTACTTCCTGGATTCTGTCAATGCAAGGCTTTCCTGTGGAGGTCAGATATGGCTCAGTCTTGCATGCATCCAGCTGCCATAACAGATCGGTAATCAATAATATCCCCACAGGTGAATTCCTCCGAACCAAAAGGAACTGCAGCACCCGGCCATCATATGGAAATTAATGTGCAACACTTAGCAGACGCTTTTATGAGAGGGGATACCCGGATCAATCAATGCAAGCAGCCATAGCCATGGCTAACAGTAGAGAACGCAGCTCGCTTTTGACTCCCAAGGTACCCACCAGGAAACAGGTAACAAATGACAGCCCAATAAGATACATTACCCAGTTCTGCAGTGATAGCCATCAAGTACAGAAGATCCTGAAGAGACATTGGCATATCTTATCAATAGATGAAGATATCAAGGCATGGATCTAAGACAAGCCAATCCTAACCTATACCAAGGCCAGAACACTCAAAAACATCCTTAGGCCATCATTCATGGCGCCTATTCCAATAACTGATGGCAACTGGCTCACCAGCAACACACCAGTTGGCTTCTACAAGTGTGGAAACTGCTCCATGTGCAAAATCGCAACAACGACCAAGACTTTGACTTTCAGTACCAGTGACACACATTCAATCAGAGAATACATCAACTTTAGATCCAAATTTGTGGTTTATGCTATTAACTGTGTATGTAATCGCAAATATATTGGGAGCACTAAGAGAGAGCTCAGAACAAGGATCAGGGAACATCTCAATTCCCTAGATTCCCAGGACACCAGGTATCCACTGGCATTACACTTGCAGGAAGTACACCAGTGGGACAATAAGGAAGATATCACCTTTGTGGGACTGATGAAAATATCAACCGACATAAGGGGCGGAGATAGAGAACTACAACTACGCCAGAAAGAAGCAAAACTGATATGCAAATATCGCGCCGTTACTTTTGGATTAAACAGTGACCATGATTTCCATATTTTCCTGTAAATCAGCAGCACACAAACCTGTGAGAGTTTCTGCCCACACATGCATTATGAATACAATTGTGGTATTTTCCTTCAATGTACCAATCCTGTTCAGGCTCAGTCTGGGTAAATCCCCTACATTCCATTTTCACCCCTCTGACGTAAACCATGACAGGTCCCATCCCGCGGGATGGCCATTTTAAACCAATCACACTGCTTGATTAACTAACCAATCCGCGACATGCTCTTATAAATTCCCGCAAGTAGGGCTGATCCACAGCACACGGATTCCTGAGAACACTCGTACGCAACAAACTTGCTGGACCCGGCCAACGGTAAGCCTCGCAGCATACGCCCACTCTTAGACATCCCCCTGGCGTCCTTATCTGGGAGGACCAGTTTACAGCAATTGATGTCCACCCTTAACTCAATTGGGTAAGACTCTGCTTCCTCTACAGTTACCCAACTAGGCTGTTTTACCAATTTCTTTTGGCCCTTGACTCAACTAATTGACTCTCCTTTTCCTTGTCTCCCTTGGTACATTGTCTCTTACTTTACGTCAAATTAACTTCACACTGTAACTATACATCTTGTCATGCCTAAATGTAACCTCAATTGCTAAATGTTCTGCCCTGTCACTTACCACGTCACCACCACTCATGATCACGGGTTTTGCTAAAATTACTAATCTGTTATCACAATGTGCTTCCTTTCCTCATGACTGGAACAAATTATTAAATACATGCATATTGAATGGAATATATATGTTATAAATAAACAATGGGTATCACTATGTCACTTCACGGTGCACATCACAACATCACCAAATCACAGCCTTGAAAAAGACTTAGGTTGAAACGCGCATCGGCTGTGTAGTGAGTTACCATGTCAAAAACTTGTCATTCATTTCTACAATGATGTTTTCTTTGGTGCTAACTAACCAAAAATAAACAAATTAATGACTATGACCTGACTGGACCATATAATTGATCTAATCGCTCAACAAGCAACCATTGGGCCACCATACCCTATCAGCGCCCAACTGATCCAGAGTTTGTCATCCCCACAACTCTGACAACTCAAAAGAAGCCTCTCACAAGCGCCTTGCCTAGCTTACCCTGTCAAAAACAAGGAGTTCTTCTTGGAGACAGGTGTCTCAAATACATGCTTGACTGCAGTATTATATCAAAAGCACGACAAGGTCAATAAAGTAATCTCCTATGCGAGTAAAACTTTATCCTCTGTGGAGAAAAAATTCAATGATTGTGAGAAGGCACTCCTGGCAACGGTGTGGGCATTGAAGAATTACCGCCCGTTTATCCAGGGGTAAACCATCATAGTGGAGACTCCACACAAGCCTCTGCAATATCTCCAAAGTGACAGAATCCGGGCCAGAATGTGAGTAATTCCCGAATTACTTCCTGGATTCTGTCAATGCAAGGCTTTCCTGTGGAGGTCAGATATGGCCAAAACAAGAATAGTCCCCTCACGCAAGGTCTGGCTGACTTGCATGATTGTGCCAGAGAAAACTGTCTTGAGGACGAAAGTCTTAAAATCAAGGACAACATGGAGGCATACCTTAATTCCCCACACAAAGTCTTTGAAGAAGTCTTTGAAGAAGACCCGTGTGAGGGAATGCCCACTGTCTATGTGGATGGATGCTCCTACCATGTTGACAACAATGGGGAAAAAGAACCACATTGCCATTTGATTGAACACACACAAAAGTATTCTTTCTATGCTGCATTATTTTTCCCATCATTACTCCTTGTGATTAAAGAGATTGTTATTGTGACATCACCCCATTGGTGATCATTGTATACTTATTGACTAGTGTAATATATATTGTGAAATACATAAAATAAATATGTTAACTTTGCAAACTTTGCCTGCTTCCTGGTTCAGTGTGACTGGGGGGGGGGTTCAAAGAGGATTCAAAGAGAGGGGCGTGATATAAGTGGTACATCATTCAGAAATAAAAGAACTTCTAGACACAAATAATTAATTAAGGGTTTCAGCTCTGCATCACACGCTAGGCATTGACTTAGGTGAAGTGCCGGGTTGAAATCACTTACAATTGTGATGCTGCACAAAACTGTTGCCGGATTCGGGACTAAAGGATATTCTGCTTCTACAATAAGATTAAGAGGGTGCAAGTCCTGTTTAAAATTCTACAACCCCCTTGTTACTTACTTGACAGGGTACATAGCTGTGTTGCATGGTAATTCTGATGGCACTAGGATGCCTTGCTTCACTACGGCTGCAATGATTTCATAGATACCTTTGTCTGCCTCCCTTGAGAGTGGGTATTATTTGACTCGTAGTAAAATAGCTCCCAGTTTCAGCTCTATCTTCACAGCTCCTACTCCCTTCAGGAGCCCCACATCATAGGGACCTGTGGTACATAAAGTGCTGGGTACCTTTGCCAAAGCCTCCTCGAGAAAAGTCGGTGGTGCTTTCAGCGCCATCACCATTCTCTGTGGTACCTATCTGTAATGTATCCTCACGCAATATGCGATTCTCATTTCGAACACCATCTCATGGTCTGCTCTATTGTCTTTGAATAGTTCTTTGTCTGTGACTGTGGTCAACACCCTACCTGAGACTGGGTGGTCTGATCCCCAATGTTTCCAGCCCTGGTTACTTGTGCATCCATTGCTGATAACTGCCCCTGTTCCCCTGTTGTTAGATCGGTACTCCCGTGTTCCTCTGCTCCCCAACCGTGTTCTTCCCCCTGTGATTCTATAGAGCTCTGTTGCTTCCCAAAGCTGGTCTTTACACAATAAATATCCTAATAACAATGATAATAATAATAGTAAGAATTCTTGAAACATCAATCTAAACCTGGAGGTTCAATCCCACAAGGCCACTTCAATTTAAGCAGACAGATTCACTTGACTGGTGCCTAGTTCTGATTATAAGTGGGGCATCCCTATAGCCACGGTTATCTTTTGTATGTGTCGTCATCCGTTAGAGCAGCGACATGCAACCTTCGGCTCTCCAGGTGATTTGGACTACGAATCCCATGATGCCACACCATTGACTTTGCTGGTTAGGGTTAATGGTAGTTGTAGTCCAAAACATCTGGAGAGCCAGAAGGTTAAAGACCTCTGCGTTAGAGCTTCATTGCATTGAGCGAGCTTACTATTAGTGAATGTGCTGACCGAGAATAAAAGCGGCCGAAACTTAACATCTAAGTAGTTATTGATTTATGCATGCGTAGTCATTGATTGTACGATATGTTTTTGATAATTGTTAGTTTAGATCTGGCTTCACAGTCCCAAATGTCTGCACCATACATGGCAACCAATAATGTTTGGACTTAACTGCTGAGCTTAAATCAAGTTTATGCAAAAAGGACGAGCATAAACGTCCTTAGAACTTAAGGGAATAAAGACTTCGGTTGCAGCAGTGTTCACAAAAGCCCCGATTTTGGTAAACAAATATTGATGTGGCTGCCACTTTATGTTTTAGTTAGATAGTACTTGATTCCATTTGTTTACACTATGTGATAACAGTACTAAATCAGATTTCTAAATTACAGAAAGTCAAATGAGCTGACGTCTATAATTTAGCCAGATTTTGGCTCTATCGTGCCATTTTAAAACAATGTTGTCTTTTCTTCATAAATGATTAACTATATATTTTCTGAGAGAACACAAACATATCTAAAATACACTGTAAGTGTTTAGAGGTATGAGATAAATATGACATCATCTGCAAGTAGAAGCATTGGAGCAGTCTTATGCTTCCCCTGTTGTGACTGGCTTGAACATGAGTATTTTCCTGTCTTAATGTTGAGTGAAAACAGTGTTGGTAATAAAGCGTAGCCCTAACACCTTTATTTAATTAGAAATATACTTGTGGATTCTGATTTTCTTCAGCAAAACCCCTCCCCCCTTCTGCTAACTAACACTATGGGCCTCATTCTGAGTTCGGAGGTAACCACGACGCTATTTGCGGCATGGCTGCCTCAGAACTCGTCCAAATTCCGGCCTGGTGAATGGAGTAATTACTGGTCCATTCCGAAGTCAGAGGGACCGGTAATTCCCCATTTACCAGGGCCATTCCCCATTCCCATTTGAGCCCCCATAGGGCTCAATGGGAAGGGGGAAGGCGGCAATAAAGGTACCGTAAATTGCGGTGCCGTTATTGACCCCGGAGTCCCTTTGCGGGTCCCTTCCTTAACACCTGCAAAAACAGGCGTTAAGGAAGGACCCGCAAAGGGAACTCGTAGTAGGGTGGTAAGGGTTTAACGGCACCGGTCTCGAGGTTGGAGGTAAGGGAAAAATGATGCCGGTAAGCGATTACCGGCATCCTATACCGCTACGGCTCATTCCGACCAACCAGACCGCTATTTACAGCACCGCAAAGTACGATGCAGTAAATAGCGGTCTCATGTCACGCGCGCGACACACCATGCCGATATTAGCGGCATGGCGTAAACCGGAGCTGATCACAAGGAACGCACACACGTAAATAACGGCCTCCTTAAGGCCGTTAAGTACCTTACCGGAATGGAGTACATACAGGCATCTCAGAGAAGGAGTAAAGAACCCAGAGCAGTAGTCCCCAGAGCCACAGGTGCACACAAGCAGCACAGGTGTAGTCAATGGAGACTGCCACATCAGAAAAGGATGACACCCACACACCACACCCCATCCCACACCAAGATGAGACCAATAGTGGTAGCAGTACATGAAGCAGGAGGCCCTTCTTGCAAGGGCACAACCACAAGAACAACACCAACAACACCAGGCCCCACCACAGAGGAGACACCGGGGGAGGAGGGTGAGACAGGCCCAGCATGCAGCACCAGTGCACCAGCGCAGCCTCCGTCACCACCCCAGCAGCCCCCATTCCCACGCATCAGGTCCGGTCCCTCAAGCGAACCCCTGAGCAGATACACACCCTCTACCAGCTTGACTGTGACACCATCACCACCATAGTTGGCCTGACAAATTACGAGATAAGTGAGCATCATACAAATACACACCGCTATCCCCGCTGAACTGAAGGTGGTGCCTGTGCCCCACATCCATGACACAGGCACCTACCAGCACACAGTGGGGCCCATGCATAGCATATCACAACCATCGATTTCACGGACGCAGAACCAAGTGCTGGGTCACCTCCTCAAGCACACAAGGGACTACACATCCCTACCATGGACTACCCAGGAGATATACAATACAAAAGTTGCCTCCCATGCATTGGCAGGCATGCCAAATTGCATGGGTGCCCCTGACTGCACCCACGTGGATTAGGCGGACCCGCATGACATGCAGGTGGCGTATCGCAACCGCAAGCAATACCACTCCACCAATGTGCAGACGGAATGCAACGCAAGCAAGAACATCACACATGGGTGGGCCCGACATCCAGGACTAACTCATGACTGAATGGGCCAGCTGAACTCCACGCTACCCTTCCGTATGGGGCGACATGCAGGAGGACGTGCCTGGCTGCTTGGTGAGTCGACTGACGGTGTAATGCCAGTGCATTTGTGCCATGAGGTGGGTGCTTGCATAAGATAACCGGGTTGAAATGATGACGCCAGTGCACGACGTTCACCCCACCAAACACCATGCCACAGTGCCAGTGTAACGACACATGAGTACAGATTCCCACATTGATGGAGTAAGGCACACACCTAGCACAACATAACCAACATGTGACAAGGCCAAATCCCACAACACATGCACCACTCAATGGCGGTCCCCACACACCCTAAGGGCATATAGGGAGACACACTGCATATGCAGAATGTGGCTGCCTCCACCATGTGACCACACCGCAGAGTCATCCCTGGGAGTGGATCGAACTGAGGGCAGCAGGGATACTACACCACATCACCGGTTCGGCACATCCATAGGAGTGGTGGAAGTCACCATAGTACGGATCAGAGCAGTATGATGAATATGCCACTGGCTACAGCCAACACACCCAACTACGGAATCACACAGTAAACAGCACTTCATGGATCTAACCGCAAGACTGCTGCATGTATATACGATGCTTGTTCTACAAGATGTGCTTGCCATAGTTCATAGACCATCTTGAAGACGCTCCCTCTACAGCATTCCATTGCACAGGACACATATCGGGCCATGATTGGGGTAAATGCATCCATGGATATGTGCATATGGCCTTTGACGACCTGCTGGCATGTAAGACAAGTTCAGTTCTCCACCATGACAGTCCAAACACTTACCTTCATTGGCAAGACATGCAGGTGTTGGTGGCTGTCCCTTGACACCATGGTACAGGACCCCTGTCAGAAACCCACAGAACAGGCCCAAGGAGCCCTACAATACTGCCCATACCCGTGCATGCATGTAGATGAAGCAGCCACTTGGCTTGCATAAGGCACATATGAGTTGCATAAACTGGTCTGGTGGGGGACCCATCTACTGCAATGTGTAGGTGTCCAATACCCCCATGCCATGTGTAATGCTGAACAAAATGTGCATCCCTTGGAATGTGGCCCTGTCCCCTGACATGGGACTGCCAACACCAGATGAAGATGGAGTGAAGGAGGAGGAGGAAGGGGCAAGACAGCATCATGGAGCTGGTGCACAGGAGTGTAAGAGGATTCAATTCAACACTACAGCTAAGTCAAAGCCTAGTCTGGGATACTGAATGGAAACCCTTATTGATATATCTTTATGTCTAGTTCATGAGTTCTGGATGACTACCCCTATATAACACCCCTCTCTTAGAATCCCCCTGTCCCCACTGAGCCAAGAAGTAGTTCTGTTTTGCAAGTTTAAAAGGTTTATTTGAGAAATAAAACAAAATATAGATACCACGCTTTTATAATAAATTAATAATCGATATCGCCCTTATAAATATAATGTTAATCAACAATGGGTAATCTGACACTAGCACACTTCTTTATAATCAATGAGGAGTTAGTATAGGATGGATAAAGTAGCAAAAATACTTTTATGATTTCAAGGGAAAAGCAATGAGGAATAAAATGCAGTAGAGAAATATTTGATATGATTTTAGCAAAAGATAAGATAATCACTTTTTCTCTGGCAATTCACCCCCCTCCCCTATGCAATGTAAGAAATGGAAGGAGATGGAAGTAACACACACAGTTCTCAGGAATGCAATCAAATACAATACGAAATTCAATTCCCACCCCAGCAAGCTTAGAGAAAACAGGTATGAGTTTTAAAACACAGGCCCAAGTGCTTTGAATGTGGTGGCAATGAAGTGAGAAATATGCTGAAAATGCTTTTAATTCCCTTTAGGAGGTTCAGGGTGAGTGAGAGATACTTGGGATGAGCTCAGGCTCACTTTAGCAATGATTCGGGGATGGTTATTAAGAGACAAATTAATTTTTAGCATAGGAAAGCAAAAACAGCTATCTTTTTACAAGTAAAGAAATCGGGCCAAATCGCAAATCGCGGCAAAATTCGCGAGTGCGTGAATCGTGATTGCGGAAAAGGTGTAAGGAGTAGGAAGTCGGTTCTAGGCTTGTTGGAAAGCTTAGATTCTAAACCAAGTTCGTAGCCCAAACGGTTCCAGAGATACGGACGATTAAATAAAGGTAGTTTTTTGGATTTTAAGTAAACTCAAAATGACAGGTGACAGCTTTGCAGCTGCAGAATTGACAAATGACAGTGGTGCAGCTTTACAAAATGACAAGTGACAACTTCTAGGAGGCAGTTCTGGTTAGATTAAAATAGTTTGGATTAGATTATTTTAACTAAGAGATTGATTCTGCACAGTTCTGCTAGGTACTCACAATATATTTTTGAAATAGGCCTTGCCACGGATCTGGTCAGGTTTTGGACTGGACTCCGGTTCTGGTCTTGGCACTTCACAGTGATCTGGGTCAGCTCTCTGGTTCTGCTCACAGCGGTCTGGGTCACTCTGGATCTCGGGTCTGGTCTGTCCGGATACAGCGGTCTCTGCACGGCTCCTGGATCTCTGCACTGGTTCTGGCAAAAGTGCTTGGCAAGGGATTCAAGCAGCTCGCCCGGCTGTGAGTAGCTTGCAATGATTTGAGGCCTGCTGCAGAGAACTCAGCTTGTGGTTTTAGGCCTCTGCTTTAAGTTCTGAAGTAAAGTTCTGGTCTTTGGAGATTGATGGATTTGAAGTCTGGATCTCTGGATGTGAAGTCGTCGGTCAGCATGCTCCGCAGCAAATGGAATTGAATGTCCTCTCTAGCTTCCAGTGGCTCTTTTTATGTCTTTTGAAAGTGGGTGTGTGCGCATCACTAAGCCAGCCCCTCTCTCAACTGATCATTGGTCAAGCTTTTCTCTCTTAGATTTTTAACATGCAGACATTTGGAGTGACAACCTCTTTTCCGCTCGTAACCCCCCAGATCATACCACCGGGTCCTAAAACCTCTTAAAAAGTCTGCACCATGAGTTATACATCTTTCTTAAAATCATATTCTGGCCAACAGGGGTGTGTCTTCCCAGGTCACATGGTGGAGAAACCAGTCTATCCACTTTCTTTAAGCTCAGCCTGTCCTCAAAGGGGCTGCCCCTCCCCTTTTCTGCCAAGAGGAAGCCACTTTTACGACGCCCCCAATATAACATTTGCCTGAGTCCAGGCCAGGCCTTTGTTCAACTCCCTGTAGCTGCTCCACCGCTAATCTAATCAGAGGGGTGACAACTCCTTTTGGCAAGGGGAAGAGTGGCTGAGCAGGTTTTAAATCCTGTGGGGGTAGATGTCAGGCAGAATTGGAATCTCTTTAAGCCAGTTTTTAGCTACATGTCAATTTTTTGTTCCCAGTTTAAATCACTTATGATTTTTACATACACATTAAATAATTACTTCCTTCAAGTCATTTCAGAATATAGTTTTACATTGTATCCACCTCTTAGCAAGTATTTCCTTGGTCTGGTTTTGTTTCATTTCTTCAGTTTTACACAAAAGTCTGGTGGTTTTAAAACGCCGGCTTTCTGATAGTGGTGAGTACTGGTAATGCAACTATTTTTGGGTTTTAAGAAAATGAATTCCCTACAGTTCTGGGTTGCTTTTGGCAATCAGCATTGCCATTCCCAATGGTTTCAGGCTACTGTGTGGGTTGCCCAATGGTGGTTTTAGGCAGTGCCCTCCTGTGCTCACAACATAGGCAAAAATGGGTGGCAGCCTATTCTTCATGCATTTCCCTGTGCATTTTCTTGGAAGTTCTGGCCATCATTATGTTTTCCATGCCAGTACTGCACAGTTTTCCTATTGTGGCGTACATGTGGGCTTTTTGGCCATCTTGGATTTTCTAAGCCCACAGCACCAAATGTTGCAGCATGATAGCTCAAACGTGGGTCAGGACACCCAACAAAGCCCCCCCACGCGACTGCACTTTGAATTTGAGTCGATGGGGAGTCGGGTGCACAGAAGGTTTTGACCCACGCACTGGTATGTCCGCATACTCTTCTTCCAATTCTGCAAATGGCACAGTTCAGCATCTTTTCCTCCATCCGGTACTGATCGATCGGTTCTCCTCGCCGGTCCTGATGGGAATATTGGGCGGTACCCCGGACCCCTTAGGTCTCTGCTCCCGGTCTCCAGTTGCTGCAAAGTGTGCCTGGGATGGCAACACTTCAACTGGTTTATGTGGACCCACTTGTCTTCCCCCTCTGCCAAACCGCCTTTAGGGATGCGGATCTTGTAGGCCACAGGGGAGATCTTGTCTATAATTTCAAACGGTCCCTTCCATGTAGGCAAGAATTTTCGCTGTCTTGCCTGGTTTCTTTGGAAGTTGTATAAATAGACCCGGTCCCCCACCTGATATTCCTTCCTGGAAGTTTTCAGGTCATAGTGGGTCTTCATGCTCTCGGCTGATCTTTCTAGATTCCGCTGAGCATAGGCAAAAGCATGCTGAAGGTGTTTCCTTAAATTCTCCACATACTCATGAGTTGTGGAGGCATTTATCAACGTTTGCTCTTGGGTTCTGTAGAGCAAATGCTGGGGAAGCACCATCTTGCGTCCAGTCATCAACTCAAATGGTGACATTTTGGTTGCAGATGAAGGGGTAGATCTGATGGCCATTAGGACCAGAGGTAATCGGATATCCCAACTTGGCCCAGAATCTGCAACAAACTTATTTAAGATGCTCACAATGGTTCGGTTATATCTCTCTACTGCTCCAGAAGAAGATGGCCTGTAAGCAATGTGTAGCTTCCTTTTAACCACCAGTATCTCCCACATCTTTGTCATTACTTCACTGGTGAAGTGGCTACCTCTGTCTGACTCAATCCTTTGAGGTAGACCAAAACGGGAAAAGATGTGGTTAATCATCAGGGCAGCTGCTGTTTCTGCCTTGCAGTTTGGGGCTGAGAGACATTCCACCCACTTGGTAAACAAGCATGTAACGGTCAACATGTACTTGTTTGCTCTAGACGAGCGGATTACAGGGCCTACAAAGTCGATTTGCAAATCTGACCATGGCAGTGTCATTCCCCTCTTTTGGAGAGGTGCCCGGTGTGTGAGGGATGTTGGCTGAAATTGTGCACACACAAGACAACCCTTCAAATATTGGTTGAGGTCCTGGCCCATGTGTGGCCAGTATGCAACCTCTCTTAAGATTTCCAGTGTTGTGTGAAACCCCCTATGACCGGCGGTGGCCGCATTAGGGGCGTGACTTAACATCAGGCTTCTGAATGAGGTAGGAACCACCCACTGATCATGGCCAGCTTGGGATTTCCTTTCCAACAAACCATCTTGGATTCGGAACATTTTTGGACATTTCATCAACACTCTTAGGTCCTCTTTCCCAATGTAATCGGTATCCGTCAGGGGAAAGTTCTCAGGGTCCTCAAGGTGTTGGTAAAACTTACCAATAATTGGATCCCCCTTCTGAGCTGTAATTAAATCAGCATCAGGGGTCTCCTTACTCCATTGTGCAGTTGAAAGATCATTGTGAGCATTTGTCTGGGACCTAGTGATAGCAGTGACCTGGATTTCCCCCAACAGGGACTCTATTTTGATTAGATCCCCTTGGATGGCCCCGGTTTTGGCCAGCTGATCAGCTAAGTCATTTCCAGTTTTGTCTGGTCCCTCTACTTTGGAATGACCCTTGATCTTTTTCCAGTAAATGGTCATCCCATTTGATGTGACCAGATCATCAATGTTTTGGATTAACTTCCCATGTTTCAAGGGTTTGTTATTAGCACATAACATGCCTCTGGTTTTCCAATTAACCAGGTGCTCCACGAACCCGTTCCGTACATAATCCGAATCTGTGATTATGACCAGTTCTTGGAGTTGATGCTGGACAGCAGTGAGGATGGCCTGATGCACAGCCATCAATTCTGCCACCTGACTACTTCGGGGACCAATTTTGTATCCAGCGGAGGGTTCTGGAAACTCCTTCACCCATGCATTCCCTACGCCAGCCACCAGTTCTTTCTCCCCGTCGTTGTCAACATGGTAAGAGCATCCATCCACATAGACAGTGGGCATTCCCTCACACTTGTCTTCTTCAAAGACTTTGTGTGGGGAATTAAGGTATGCCTCCCTGTTGTCCTTGATTTGTAGACTTTCGTCCTCGAGACAGTTTTCTCTGGCACAATCATGCAAGGCAGCCAGACCTTGCGCAAGGGGACGCTTCTTGTTTTGGCCATATCTGACCTCCACAGGAAAGCCTTGCATTAACAGAATCCAGGAAGTAATTCGGGAATTACTCACATTTCCGGCCCGGATTCTGTCACTTTGGAGATATTGCAGAGGCTGGTGTGGAGTCTCCACTATGATGTGTTCCCCATGGATAAACGGGCGGTAATTATTCAATGCCCACACCGTTGCCAGGAGTGCCTTCGCACAATCGTTGAATTTTTCCTCCACAGAGGATAAAGTTTTGCTCGCATAGGAGATTACTTTATTGACCTTGTCATGCTTTTGGTATAATACTGCCATCAAGCACGTAGTAGAGAACCCTGTCTCCAGGAAGAACTCCTTGTTTCTGACAGGGTAAGCTAGGCAGGGCGCTTGTGAGAGGCTTCTTTTGAGTTGTTTTACTGCCTCAACTTGTTCTGGACCCCATTCCCACTTGACCCCCCCCTTCAGGAGATGAATCAGGGGTCTGGTGATCTCTGCGTAGCCCTCAATGAACTTTCTGCTGTAATTAGTCAGTCCAAGGAGGCTCCTTAGTTCCCGCAGAGTTGTGGGGTCTTTCAGTTTCTGAAGTGCTTCCACTTTCTTTTCCTGGGGACAGAGACCCTGAGGAGTAATCTCATGCCCCAAAAAATTAACACGGGTTCTACACCACTGTACTTTCTGAAAGGAAAGTTTTGCTCCGGCGGCCCTCAACTGGGTCAGAACATAACGGATCTCCGCTATGTGTTCCTCCACAGATGAACTTTTGATGAGGACATCATCTACATAAGCCAGGTTACCCCTTGCACCCAGGTTGGGCATGGCCTTGTGTAGGAAAATGTTGAATTCATTGCCGGAGTTGAGGTATCCGAAGGGAGTCCGGGTCCATGTGTACTGCTGGCCCCCAAAGGTAAAAGCCAGCTTGTATTGGTCCTCCATACTGACAGGCACAGTCCAGTATCCACTGGTCAGGTCTATTGCAGTGAATACCTGTGACCCCTGGATCTGGGCCAGCCCTTGGTCAATGTGGGGCAGAGGCCATCGGGAAGTATGGACCCGTTTGTTGAGCTCCCTGAGGTCGGTGCAGAGTCTCCACTGGCCGTTTGGCTTCAATATTCCCAGCACCGGATTATTGAAGGTGCTGTGTATTGGACAAATTATTCCCCGGGACTCCAGGTTCTTAATTATTTCAGTAAGGGACTCCATGGATGCGAGAGGCAAACGATATTGCTTCAAAAACACTGGAGTCATTCCAGGGTCCGTGGAGATTGTGGTTGTGTGGATGTCGGTGCGGCCACAGTCATATGAGTCTACCGCAAAGAGATCTTGGAAATCCAAGAAAACTTGTTTCAACTTTTGCTTTTGTTCCAGAGTCACACAGGCATTAGCTAGGTTGACTCTCTCTTCCACCATCTGCCTGAAGCCTGGAAAGACTTCTGGTTTGGCTATCTCAGCGGCCTCCTCCAGCTGGGTGGAGAAGACCCTGGTCAGAGTGTTGATTTGGACTGGAGGCCTCAGCTGGGAAAGGCAACCCTCATAGACCTGGAAAATCACCTCATCCCTCCTGAAGTCACAAGTCACATCTTCCTTACCATAGGGGCAGGAAATGTACACCAGGAAGTTCCCCCCATGCCGGGTAAAAATCCTGTCTGGTGTTGTATTGTCATCACTGTCACTGTCAAAGCAGTCCTTGGGGATTGGTCCTAACAGTTCATTTCCTAAATCGATGGAAAAATGTCGGTCATCAACCGCCATTCCAATAATGGTGCCTGCGGCTAGAGTAATACTCTTTAAGTCACTGTTATCCACCTCTATTAGAATGGTGTCATGTTCTATATTGACTAATGGAGTTGGGTTTACCCCCAACCCTTGCTGTTGGAGAGAAGCGTTTAGATGAATATAAACATCAGGGTTTTGCAATGTTTGTCCTCTTTTAACTTTCACTTCCAGGGAGAATTGTCGGGTCCTTTCTGGGATGGTGACTTCCTCTTTGAGCTGAATTTCAACTGCATAAGGTAGCAATTGAGCTGACCTAAATGCTTTTTCTGGATCATCAAAGCCCATGGGATTATCCGCTAATAGGGACCAAGCTTTGAAGTTTATTATGTCCAAACTAATGGCAAAGCGATTGAGAATGTCACTACCTAAGTAAAAGGCGGCAGTGACGTCTCGCACGACCCAACAATTATGGACTATGCTCTTGTTGCCAATGGAGGTTTTGAGCATACACCTGCTTGGCAGGAGATGTTTGGAATTAGGTGCTTCCAGGTCCATTTCCCATTTGTCTATCAGTTTGAATGTGGGAATGACTGGATCTTTTGGGAGTTGGCGGAACATGGCTTCGCTGATGAAGCTCTTACCGTTGTTCACGCACACTCGAGTGAGAACAGAGTCCTTCCCATCATTTAACTGAACAGGGATGAACAACTGCTCTCCAATTTGCTGAATATCAGCCAGGCTCTGAGCTGATTTCACATCTTTCTGGACTATAGGAGTGGGAGTGTCTGATTGTGGATTAGTAAAGAATTTCAGGGTGTTTCCTTCCAGTGTGGAATACCACCTTAAACTGGAAGGAAGGTTGATTTTCAGAAATAGAGAGGACCCCCCATCACCAGTCTGTTGTCCTACTGCTATTACTGTCAAGTCTGGAGTTTGGTTGTTCTGGAAGTGAAACTCTACTTCGTCAGATTTGTGTTCAACCATGTGGCAGGTGCCGTTTAAACTAACATGGTTGACACTCTGTTTTAATTTTATTGGCCGGCTAGTCTGGGTCCAGAGGTCCTTGTTTACACAATCTATTAGGGGTGACAACCTTCTCAGGAGGTCATTCCCTAGTAAACAAGGGGTGCCCTCTGGAGTCACTACTATGACCGGGTGTTTCACCTTGTGTCGCCCAATTTTAATGTCCAAGTCTGCAGTCCCCTCAACGGGAATTTCCTTCCCGTCAAAGTTCTGCAGTTGTCCAGGAAGAGAGGTGAGAGGAATTCGGTAATTCTCCCCCTTTCCTGCATTTAGTTCCTCAAAAGCCCTTTTGGACAGAAGGGTAGCTTGGGATCCAGTGTCCACCAGTGCCAAAATTGTACCCTGCCCCTGTACTTGTACCGGGGCATAGTATCTTCCCTCCTTCTCCTCAAGGGTGCACAGATAATGCACATTTTTGGACAACTGGTGGGCTAACTTTCTGGTTTTGGACATTGCTAGCAAAGAGATTTGGGCAGAATTCTGTGGAGAACCTTGGGAATCTGAAAGAAAAAGTTGGCAACTGGAGATCAGAGCCATTGTGGGTTCCCCTGGTTCCGGTTCTGGGCCGCCCTCCCCCCCCCTTTTTGGAGGCAGTCACCAGGATGGGTTTGAAGCAGGGGATTTCGGTATTGTCGGTTCTGGGATGAGATGATGGGCGGCGGTAGCTCAGTCTCCACATCTCTCCAGTCTGAATTGACATCCCTTGGGACCCATGTTTCCTTGGGAGGAGTTCCCCCATCTCTGAAGGAGAAGATCCTTTTCCCGGGATCTTCTGAGGATCCCTCTCCCTCAAATTGGAAGACCTGTACCTCCTCCACAAAGTGGGTCTGTTTGGGTCCTTTGTTTCTCCCACCTCCTCTCTGCTCCTTGGGTGGCAGACTTTCAGGGGTAGGAGATTTTGTTTCCGGTTCCTGGTTTTCCAGGGGCTGTTTACAAGTTGGGAAGGAAGCTTCCTCCAAGGCTTTACACATCCCTTCCCCTTGTGCCTCCTCCCTGGGAACCGGTGGGTTATCCGGGTGCTGCCCCCGTCATTGTTCTTGAGCACCAGGTCCAGAGTTTGGGGCATTCTGCGGTGGCATGCTTATCTGAGGGTTCTGTTGAGCATTCAGTATGTGACCCAGATCCCGTGCCATATTTTGGACCTGGCGCTCAAGTTGTGAAACCCGCTCAGGCTGATACGGGGCTCTATTTTCTCCCCTGGGCTGATCCCGGGAAGGGTAGCTATCCCTTCTCTGGTAGTACCCCTGGTTGGGAAGATTTTGGTACCCCTCCACCCTTGGCCTCCCCTCTCCCGGATTAGGTTGTCTGGGCTCAGGGAATTGGGGAAAGAAGGATGGATGATTTTGGGGCTGGAAATTGGGTGGATACCTGGGGAAAAAGTTCTGCCCAGGATTTGGAGAATTTCTGCCCTCCTGTGGGAAGTTGGGAGGGAAGTTCCCTGGGTTAGGTGCTTGGCTGGATCCCCCCCCCTTGGGCTGGAGGAGTCCACACATAACCAAGGATTGGTCTGTTTCCCTTGTAGCGGGGACTTACATAGTCAGGGGAGCGGGGGACCCCATTTGTGGGACTACCTCCTCGACTCCCTGTCTGTGACTGGCCCGAGGGCCTTCTGGGCTGTGAATTATTTGGTGCAGGCAGGTTTTTAGGCCCCCCATCTCCAAATCTAAAACGGGGGCAACCTTTACCTCTGCCACCTTGGCAGCAGCAGGGGTGCTGTTGGTTTTGGGGTTTTTCGGCGCATTATTTTTATTTTCGATAGGCTTCTGCACCTCATAGATCCGGGTAGCCTGTTCAATGACACAGTCTAAAGATCTTTTCTCATGAAAATCTCTCACGAGGTGGGTCATTATATATTTAGGGAGAGCATGGAAAAATGTATTGACAAACTCTTTGCTGTCTGTGCGCACCCTTCTGGTGGTCTGCGCAAAAGCACGCTTTAATTCTTGCACAAACTCTTGTGGGGCCTGATCCTCCCCACATTGCAAATTATAGGCTGCCTTGCGTGCCTCTTGAGGATTTCTGTGAACAGAAAAATGTGTCAAGATGGCCGCCTTATAGGTGGACCATCTTAAATGATTTTGGTCCTCCAGCCCCGCAAAGAAACTGGAGTATTCTGGGGAGAATGTCCATTTGACGTACTGGATGCAGCTACTGCTGTCCTTCAAATGGAAAGTCTCCATCATTTGCTCATAGAGCTCCAAGTGTTCCCAAACGGAATACTTGGCGCTCTTATGATAAGGCGTGATGACACTCCTTATTGCCTTTATTTGCTTCAATGGGTCCTTAAGCAAGGCCCTTTTTGCCTTATTGGCCTTTTTGGTTCAGGTAACCCTGGTCCATTCATCCTCTGACTCAGAGGCACTGCTCCCAGAGGTTCCTGTCTGCTCTTCCAGGTTTTCCCGGATTCTGCGAGCCTGGGAATGGCTGGCAGAATGTGGGGACCTGGTCTCCTGTGTCCTGCGCCGTTCAGAGGAGTCTTCAGATTCCTCCTTGCTGCCAGGATTTGATGGGTACCCCCCCACTGACCTAACTGGGCAGAAGTTTTCAGGATGCCCTTAATGGGCATACTCTCCTGGGGTTCCCCACTAAATTGCACTGTGCTTGGGTGCCCATACCCGGATGCCTGCCCCTCCATTCCTGGGAGGTACAGGCCTATGAGCCCCATACTTCTCGTTGGATAGTAATCTGCCAACCCCGTGGCCCTGGGCTCATGTGCGCGAGGGGACATGGGGGTGGCAGAGTCCAGGGACTGAGAGATATGAAGGCCTCTGGTACTAGGGCTCCTGAGGTTATGCTCAGGAGTCTCCCTCTCCCAGCGAACCTGGTCTCTATCCGCCCCTGCTCCCTGTTGCAATGCAAGAGCCTGCGCTTTCAGTTCCTCAGTTAAGGCCTTACTAGACTCTATCAGTCTCTCCTGCATCGCTACCTGTTGTTGGAGCCTATCATTGTGCTGACAGAGAGCCTCATTTTCTCTCTGTGCCTCCTGATTGGTCCTGGAGTACTGGGCCAGTCTTTGCTGCAGGAGGGTTACCTCCTGAGTCCCTTCCCTACTGGCCTGCTCCTTTCTTGCCAGAGCCTCCTCCACCCTCCTGGTGTACTCTAACAAGTTCTGGTGTTCTTTTTGGAGGTCACCCAGTCCCTGGAGGGCCAGGTGATTTTCTTCCATTTTCCTTTTTAAATGGCAGACTTCCTGGCCTAAGGTGTCCCTTTCCTGACTAAGAGCCTGCATCTGTGCCGCCAGGTCGTCCCTTTGCCTTTGGAAGGCACCAGCTCTCTGGCGCTCCTGATCAAACTCTGCCTGGGTATCCAGGTCTTTCAGAATCAATTTATTGATTTCTGCCTTTTCCCTATCTAGGTGGCTTTGCAGGGTGACTACCTGCTCAGCACATACCCTATTGAAATCGTATTGTTGCTCCAGCTTTTTCTGGCTCTGTAGTAGGGAGTCCAAACCTTCTTGGTACTCCTTTTGCAAGGCCAGAAATCTGGTATCCTGGTCAGCCTTTTCCTGTTGCAGGATGTCCATATCCTCTTTTATTTTAATGATATACTGCCTACTATCATTTTCTAACTCCTGGCTCCTCTGCAGCCTCTGCTCAGAAGAGACCAGGTCAGATTGGACCTTCTCTAACGCCATCTGTCGCCTATTTGCCAGATCTTGGCTTTCAGTACATTTATCCTGCATGTCTCCCATATATAGGTACAGGTATGCCGCTATCCTGGCAATCTTATTGTGTTCATCTTTGGCTTCAGAGCCATATATAGTTCACTCAGGGACACATGTAATGGACCCTGATCTCTCCATATGTCTAACCCTATTTCAGTGACCTGTTGCGCGATGGCCTGCAACCAGACCGTTTGGTCCTGGTGAGTCCACTCACCTCTCACAAATAGCTTATGTAAGAGGTGCTCCCTCGCTATTTTCATGTCTACCAAGGTCGTCATTCTAGAGATTGATCTCTGTCCTGACTTACAGAAATTAGTATTTTATTTTTGCAAAACAGACCTTTTCCTTAGAGTGTCCCATTGAAGAGTGCTTTACAGCGTAGAACAGCGTGGTCATCCGACCAGATGTATGTATCCCGTCAGTTAGCACACTGTATTAAGCTGCACAAGTGATAGCTCTAACCCAGACGTCCGGCTCGAGCACCCAATTTGTAAGAGGATTCAATTCAACACTACAGCTAAGTCAATGCCTAGTCTGGGATACTGAATGGAAACCCTTATTGATATATCTTTATGTCCAGTTCATGAGTTCTGGATGACTACCCCTATATAACACCCCTCTCTTAGAATCCCCCTGAACCCATTGAGCCAAGAAGTAGTTCTGTTTTGCAAGTTTAAAAGGTTTATTTGAGAAATAAAACAAATTATAGATACCACGCTTTTATAATAAATTAATAATCGATATCGCCCTTATAAATATAATGTTAATCAACAATGGGTAATCTGACACTAGCACACTTCTTTATAATCAATGAGGAGTTAGTATAGGATGGATAAAGTAGCAAAATACTTTTATGATTTCAAGGGAAAAGCAATGAGGAATAAAATGCAGTACAGAAATACTTGATATGATTTTAGCAAAAGATAAGATAATCACTTTTTCTCTGGCAATTCACCCCCTCCCCTATGCAATGTAAGAAATGGAAGGAGATGGAAGTAACACACACAGTTCTTAGGAATGCAATCAAATACAATACGAAATTCAATTCCCACCCCAGCAAGCTTAGAGAAAACTGGTATGAGTTTTAAAACACAGGCCTAAGTGCTTTGAATGTGGTGGCAATGAAGTGAGAAATATGCTGAAAATGCTTTTAATTCCCTTTAGGAGGTTCAGGGTGAGTGAGAGATACTTGGGATGAGCTCAGGCTCACTTTAGCAATGATTCGGGGATGGTTATTAAGAGAAAAAAGAATTTTTAGCACAGGAAAGCAAAAACAGCTATCTTTTTACAAGTAAAGAAATCGGGCCAAATCGCAAATCGCGGCAAAATTCGCGAGTGCGTGAATCGTGATTGCGGAAAAAGTATAAGGAGTAGGAAGTCGGTTCTAGGCTTGTTGGAAAGCTTAGATTCTAAACCAAGTTCGTAGCCCAAACGGTTCCAGAGATACGGACGATTAAATAAAGGTAGTTTTTCGGATTTTAAGTAAACTCAAAATGACAGGTGACAGCTTTGCAGCTGCAGAACTGACAAATGACAGTGGTGCAGCTTTACAAAATGACAAGTGACAACTTCTAGGAGGCAGTTCTGGTTAGATTAAAATAGTTTGGATTAGATTATTTTAACTAAGAAATTGATTCTGCACAGTTCTGCTAGGTACTCACAATATATTTTTGAAATAGGCCTCGCCACGGATCTGGTCAGGTTTTGGACTGGACTCCGGTTCTGGTCTTGGCACTTCACAGTGATCTGGGTCAGCTCTCTGGTTCTGCTCACAGCGGTCTGGGTCACTCTGGATCTCTGGTCTGGTCTGTCCGGATACAGCGGTCTCTGCACGGCTGCTGGATCTCTGCACTGGTTCTGGCAAAAGTTCTTGGCAAGGGATTCGAGCAGCTCGCCCGGCTGTGAGTAGCTTGCAATGATTTGAGGCCTGCTGCAGAGAACTCAGCTTGTGGTTTTAGGCCTCTGCTTTAAGTTCTGAAGTAAAGTTCTGGTCTTTGGAGATTGATGGATTTGAAGTCTGGATCTCTGGATGTGAAGTCGTCGGTCAGCATGCTCGCAGCAAATGGAATTGAATGTCCTCTCTAGCTTCCAGTGGCTCTTTTTATGTCTTTTGAAAGTGGGTGTGTGCGCAGCATCACTAAGCAAGCCCCTCTCTCAACTGATCATTGGTCAAGCTTTTCTCTCTTCCTTGATTGGGGGACGGAAATGTGAGTCAGAGTGATGCTGTAGGTTTTATGGGTCAGAGGATCCTCCCCTGGTCAGTTTGCCCACAAATCCATATTTGATTCAAATACATATTGCACAGATACGCAGTTATTTAAAATTACATGCACCCATCACATATCACATGAGGTATACTCTGTTCAAACTCTGCTCTTCCTGGGGGCTTGCATTCAGAAATGGCAACATTTTGCGCTTTTTAACTGGTTTTGCAATATCGGACACTTACCCAAAATTACACACATGTGCGCAAGGAGTATGGACATTAATTGATGAAGTGTCAGATTTTTAACATGCAGACATTTGGAGTGACAACCTCTTTTCCGCTCGTAACCCCCCAGATCATACCACCGGGTCCTAAAACCTCTTCAAATGTGGGCAGAAAAATCACAAGAATTATGGTATCATTTAGATAATTTTGACAAGTCTGCACCATGAGTTATACATCTTTCTTAAAATCATATTCTGGCCAACAGGGGTGTGTCTTCCCAGGTCACATGGTGGAGAAACCAGTCTATCCACTTTCTTTAAGCTCAGCCTGTCCTCAGAGGAGCTGCCCCTCCCCGTTTCTGCCAAGAGGAAGCCACTTTTACGACGCCCCCAATATAACATTTGCCTGAGTCCAGGACAGGCCTTTGTTCAACTCCCTGTAGCTGCTCCACCCCTAATCTAATCAGAGAGGTGACAACTCCTTTTGGCAAGGGGAAGAGTGTCTGAGCAGGTTTTAACTCCTGTGGGGGTAGATGTCAGGCAGAATTGGAATCTCTTTAAGCCAGTTTTTAGCTACATGTCAATTTTTTGTTCCCAGTTTAAATCACTTACGATTTTTACATACAAATTAAATAATTACTTCCTTCAAGTCATTTCAGAATATAGTTTTACATTTTATCCACCTCTTAGCAAGTCTTTCCTTGGTCTGGTTTTGTTTCATTTGTTCAGTTTTACACAAAAGTCTGGTGGTTTTAAAACGCCGGCTTTCTGATAGTGGTGAGTACTGGTAATGCAACCATTTTTGGGATTTAAGAAAATGAATTCCCCACAGTTCTGGGTTGCTTTTGGCAATCAGCATTGCCATTCCCAATGGTTTCAGGCTACTGTGTGGGTAGCCCAATGGTGGTTTTAGGCAGTGCCCTCCTGTGCTCACAACATAGGCAAAAATGGGTGGCAGCCTATTCTTCATGAATTTCCCTGTGCATTTTCTGGGAAGTTCTGGCCATCATGATGTTTTCCATGCCAGTACTGCACAGTTTTCCTATTCTGGCGTACATGTGGGCTTTTTGGCCATCTTGGATTTTCTAAGCCCACAGCACCAAATGTTGCAGCATGATAGCTCAAACGTGGGTCAGGACACCCAACAGGAGGGACATGTCGTGTGGCAAACATTGATTGGACATCAAAACAGAAACACAAGTCAGCAGAGGGGGGCATGACCTGGGCACACAGTGCACAGGGTGTGTGGATACCTGTACACCATGCACTGTCAGACATCATAATACACATGCTCAATGATGAATGTCCACACAGGTTTAACTTTGCGACACCAATGGTGTATTGTAAATTCAACTGCATAAGTGTTATCATTCCATCCACCACCCCACCCCCACCCCCCTCCCACCCAACTCCACAACAAACCCTCATCCCCCTCCCCCCTCCACCCCAACTCCGCAACAAACCCTCACCCCCTCCCCCCTCCCCCCAACTCCGCAACAAACCCTCACCCACCACCCCCTCCCCCACAACTCTGCAACAGTAGTCCGATGGTGTCCATCAAGGCCACATGTGGCAGCTATGCCAACTACTCCATGCTCCCGGGGCCCGGGGGAGGCATGTCCCGGCAGCGCTGTGAACGCAGAGAACGTCGCACTGGGCTTGCCGGGGTAGAGTGACTGGATGAGGGGGTGTCCTCTTGCTGAGGCGGCTGAGTGGTATGCGCAGCCTCAAGGGCATCTGCAATGCGGCCAAGCACTTTGCAAAGCCAGTTTGTACCGTCCGTGACCATCTGACGCATTGCCCTCAGTTCGTCTGGCCACTCGACCCTGGCCTGGCGGTTGTCTTCAATGAACTCAGTGATGAGGCCAGTGCAGTGAGCTGTGCTGCACGCAGTGCATCCTGTGATGGGGTTTCATCCCTGCAGGGGATGGGGCTTACATGCCCTGACAGGGCCTCAACCGGGGGACTGGGCACGGGATTGGCGTCTCCCTGTGGTTCACCACGTGCACCTCGGGCGTGTGTGTCAGGCTCCCCTGAGTCACTGCACGATACCTGGGGGACATTGCTTGGCTCTGGGGTGTGGACGGTGGGGTAGAACTCCTCCTCTGATGCCCCACAGATAGACAAGGGGCTGTCCATGGTATCCAGGGGGGCCGTGGCTGCCACCTCCCCAGCGATGCTCGACTCCTCTGACCTTGGGGTGGGCATTGTGGCAGGCGCCGATGCAGGGAGGGATGGGGGTGGTGCACCCTCCATGGGCCTTGGAGGAGCCGGGATGGTTGTGTCCTTCCGGGCTGGTATGCGGCGGACACTGCCTTTGCCCCTGGAGGTGGTGGGACGGCTCGTCTCGGCCTCCTTGCTCTCATGCTCACTGCCTGTGGGGGTAGAAGAGAGGGACGGCATGAGTGATTGTTTGAGACGCTAATTACATTAATGGCTGCATTCACATTTCAGTCATTTTGGGTTTGAGACCTTTTGGGCGTAGCAACATGTGTCTGATTTGTACGCAGGTGTCGGAGTCTCTCATCCTGGCCTGGTACTGTGCAGTCTGACTCGCACACTGCCAACCCAGCTGCACAGTGTGCATCATGGGATGTGCCAGTTTTTGCACTATGTGTGATGTGCGTTATGTACTTGCACTTGGCACTTGCTTGGGTGGCAGTTGGCTCAGCATGATTTGGGTGGGGGGAGGGGACCATGACAAGGTGCTTTGGACGGCCCTTGGGTGTGTATTTATCATGTAATTGCCATTGGCGGTGTTGAATTTGGACACTCACCTCCATCTGCAGATGACGGTGCTCCACACTCCATTTCGCCGACGCCCTCTATGGATGCGGTCCCAATCAGTGCAGCGCATGTCTCCTCCATTTCCATGAGTTTTGTGTGGGAACTTGGGCCCCCGCCGGTCTGTTGTGCCTGACTCCGGTTGGCGGAGAGGATGCTCCGCACCCTCATCCGCAAGTCATCCCACTGCTTGCGGCAGTCCTGGGGGGTTTGGGGGGGGTGCCTACTGCGCTCACCCTTTGGGCAACTAGTGACCAGATGTTCTTTTTACAGAGCACCGCCTCCCGGCGCATGTCCCCGTTGAACACGACGTCAGCGTGCTCCGCAAGGGTGTCGACCATGGCCTGCAGCTCTTCAGGGCTAAATTGCTGCTTGCGCAGCCGGTCCGCTGACTTCTTCGGGGCTTTTGGCATTGCTACCGGGTGTGTAGGCCTTTTCCAAACTTCAGATTGCTCCCAAGGGTGCTGCCTGATGAGGTTGGCAATGGATTGTGTTTTTAAAGATGGCCGCCGCGCTCCTTCCCGTTCCTGTGCGATGACGATATTTCCGGTTCCGTTATTTTGCGGTAACCGTAATTTACGGCATCCGTAAATTACGGTCATCGTTATTTACAGACGTCGCTGCTTCCATGGCGGTGTTGTTAGTACGTCTCGCAGCATGCCGGTTGGGGGTTTTTAGGGCCATTTAGCATCATGCTGCTAGGTGCTTTACCGGCATGCGCAAAGCTTGTGCCCGCGAGGTCATAATGGGCAGCAATTAGCGGTCTGTCACCGGATCGGTCTCGTTCTTTCCGCCATGCCGGTAAGTACCGGAACTTACCTCTAAGCTCGGAATGAGGGCCATTGATTCCCTCTGCATATTACATTGTTTGAAGGAGAGTCCACCGTGTCGATGGCCGACATTATACGGAACGACTGGAGGCGGGCCACATCTATCCATTTGGGATGCTCTATGAACAACTTGCATCATAAACATGATTCACGGTATCATGTGACCCACCACACATGCATAATGTAATGTTAGTGGTGTTGTATAGCTCCTGTCGGTCACTATTGCGGGCCCGCGCTGCCCATAACTCACAGCATAATAGCCACCACAGCCTAACTCTCAACATAGCGTCTGCAAAGAACAGCTCAGGGGCAACGCACAACACAGAGCAACACAGGTTTGACTAACAACCTCTTCTCGTACTCAAATGCATAACCGTAGCAACACACCCTGCAGCATGAGCATAACGCACCCCGCACCCCGTGCAGCTTCAGCGGGAAATTTTGATTTCAGTGCTTCAAGGTGTGTCTTCTGGCCACTTTCCCTAACACACACTCCATATAGGCTGACATAATGATGCGCTTTTATTTGAAACTGCATGCGTTTTCCTGTACGTGGGTGACAGCGAAGGGTTTACTGAGAAATGTGCAAAGTGGATCATTAACTAGGACAGCTGCTTGGGGAATGGGATAAAAACAAACATGCTGCTGTGTACGGAATTCGCGAAAATAGATGCGCGAAGCTCACGTGCGCACGCAGCAGGCGAATGCCGGCAGTCGGTGCTGATACTGTAACAATGGTCCTGATTTTTACTGAAGCGTTTTTTAATCGAGAAACTCCCATTGAAAAACGCGTTGTAAATCAGGCCTCTTGTGATCAGACGGGCTTTCCATGGAGAAAAGCTGCAGAAGGGTGCAGTACTGCTGAACGTATAGCATCCATAGTAGAAGGGCAGCAGGGGATGACTGGTCCAAATGAGGATCAGTGAATGGTCACGCATATGCACTGCACTGCCAATTGAAACCGCATTGCCAAGAAAGGGCACAGGTGGAAACCCCCATACTAGAGATCAGCGATGTCAGACTTAGAACAACTGCTCAGTGCAGTGTGGCTCAGCTGTTGCGTCTAAACATTAAAATGATGGCTGTGGAGTGGGTTGTGTTGCTGACCCTTTCCTCTGCAGTGCACATCTGCTTGATGAGTCCTTGGTTTATTTTTTCCAACGTTCTCGCTCATCGGTGCATGTTAGCGGATTGAACTGATGCCCTGGGTCTCGGCAGTAATTTACACCGGCGGTGTTTACCACTAGAAGTAGGGGCCTAGCAAATGCGTGAAGGTACTCCGTATTGCTGTGCACGCATTGCAACAAACTTGGCAAAGAGGCTCAGAGGGTTATATAGTCTGCTGCAGAAACCTCTGTGCACCATGCATGTCACTCACACGTTTGAATCCTGGTGATGTTATCTCAGACGTTCAGACTTTCAAAGTTTCCTTTAAATGAGCGGCGCATCTCCTGTCTGTTTGATACGTCTGGAATGTTCTGCACGTTTATGCCTCAAGAAACAAGCACACGTCTTTTTATGGATATAATGTATTGTTTCAGATAACTTTTTTTGCTTCGTTGTTACCTAGTAACTAAAAGCGACACGGCCTCTTTGAAGGGTGAGCAGTCCATCTCCTGCTTCAGCCACTTTCCCGCGGCCCATGTACAAGCAAAGTCCTCTTTCAGCTGCAGTCTTGAGTAAGTGTTCAATATGGACAGGCAGACACGCGTAGACAAACACCTTTGGGTCACATAGCTGTGCTCAGCCATCTGCTGACCGAATTGACACATTGTGGGACCTGCTAGATGTCTGCCTGGTGCCTGATAAATCCATGCTTCTTCGTGTCACTCTGGTTACAGCCATATGCCAAGTGTTATATGCGTCACGAGTTTTGGGCACATGATTTTCATTCATTATGTATTTATTTATTTGAATTTGTATAGCGCTTTAAAGCACAAGGGCATCGAGGCGCTGTTGCAAGAATATGTCTTAGTTACAGAATTGTGGGCTTAACTTGTGGTTACAATGAGCAGTGGCCTAGCTTGGCACAGATTCATTCATACTTTATTTCGCAAAACATTACCATAAAGGTCAATGCAAGAATACAAACAATACAATCACAATAATACATCAAATCATTGTTAAAATTCAGGGTTGGACATGAAAGTGACAAATTAGGAAATAGGATAGGATAACAAGGAAAAGTGCTTGGGATGCACAAGAATAAATCACACGCGGTGATTAATAAGCAGCTTTAAGGAATCAAATGCAATTGTGCAGGTACTCACAGAAAACCTAAGTCAACGAGCAGATTTGCTCCTTCTTCTCCAAACGCTCGGAAAAAAAACAGCCCTTAGCTGACAGGCATACATGCAGGGCCTCAACGTACAATGGCATAAATGCATGGCCTCAACGTGCAATCAGGTGAGGTTTCAAAGTTCTCCTCCTTAAGTGGCATAAATGCAGGGCCTCAATGTGCAGTCAGGTGAGGTTTCAAAGATCTCCTCCTTAAGTGGCATAAATGCAGGGCCTCAACGTGCAGTCAGGTGAGGTTTCAAAGATCTCCTCCTTAAGTGGCATAAATGCATGGCCTCAACGTGCAATCAGAAGAGGTTTCAAAGATCTCCTGCTTAAGTGGCATAAATGCATGGCCTCAACGTGCAATCAGGAGAGGTTTCAAAGATCTCCTGCTTAAGTGGCATAAATGCATGGCCTCAACGTGCAATCAGGAGAGGTTTCAAAGATCTCCTCCTTTAGTGGCATAAATGCAGGGCCTCAACGTGCAATCAGGAGAAGTTTTAAAGATCTCCTCCTTAAGTGGCATAAAAGCAGGGCCTCACCGTGCAATCAGGAGAGGTTTCAAAGATCTCCTCCTTAAGTGGCATAAATGCATGGCCTCAACATGCAATCAGGAGAGGTTTCAAAGATCTCCTCCTTAAGTGGCATAAATGCATGGCCTCAACATGCAATCAGGAGAGGTTTCAAAGATCTCCTCCTTAAGTGGCATAAATGCATGGGCTCAACATGCAATCAGGAGAGGTTTCAAAGTTCTCCTCCTTAAGCCACCATAGTGCGGGCACAGTAGGAGGACATGCGCCATGTTCTCTACTGTAGCCTTGCACAGCGGGCATGCTGAACTAATATCATGATTCCATTTGTTCTTCAGGGGGGCCAGGGGAAAAATGCCCATGTGGCCCTTCATGAACAAGGTTTGCATCTGCTTGGGCTGCACCTGGTCCAGATATTCTTCATACCCCAAAGAGGCCTTCAACAAACAGTATCTAGAGAACTGGACCGATTCCGCCAGCTTATCGCACATTTCCTTCTCTCTTGATAACCTAAGGGCACCTCATTTAAAAGTTTGACATTGTACGTGCTCTCACTCAAGCCCTTAACACAACAATTTACCATGATGTAGTGCATCAACATATTGCACTGTATTGCAATTCAGCATTATTTAACAAAAGCTTCAGCTCCATGATCATTGTTGCCAGTTCCATGGACACATTCCTTCCGGTCATCCGAGTATATGGGCTTTTTAGGGAATCTCTCTGTTGGGGTGGGGGGTTGTACCCACAGTTGAACCTGCTGATTGGTGGAGAGGCATCATATTTAGCAGTTTATGAATACACATGCCAGAACCTGGCACTCAGCTGTCCAACACTCTTGCCCCCAAGAATAAAGGCAGAGGGGTTTTCAGTGCCCAAACCAATTCATGGAAGTCCTCTCATCCTAACTGCAATGCTTTTACAACCTAGTGCAGGCCCAAGCATTTGCGGGGCCCTGGGCAGCAGAAGATTTGCAGGGGCCCCTAAATTGCATACGTCGTGGCATCTCAGAATTAGACTTTGATACTCAACGGATCCTGGGAAATTATTTTAAAAGAAGTTGCCACATGTAAGACAAAGGTGTTTCTATGACTTCTTATGTGTTGTAATGATGTGCATGCCCTTTGCAGGCAATGCTATGACATGCTATGACCTGCTTTATGTCTGTGCATCAGAATCTCTGACTGCTCCCCACACTAATCCACTCAAATTCTACATTGTAACGCAACATACTGGTACCAATTAAAACACCCACACCTGTCAATTGAACACCTGTCACAACAGACATCAAACAGAACACAACACTGCAGCCAACTTGCATTTCATCTCAAGCCAATGCATCCTCCAGCCTTCTGACACAATTGCCTCAACACTCTTGGCACAGAGCACCTAAAAACTAAACAACATACAGAGCTAAGGGTACTTCCGGTCTGCATGCATTAGCATAACAGCAAAGCTATCTTGCATTCTCTCCTCTCTCCCCATTAAAGCTCACCCACCCCCTTTATATCAGATCTGCCAGAGCACCTAGAGACCATGTAAATGGTGGCAGAGCATGTTATACACCCCAATAACATAATATATATAACATAACTTATATAAATGGTCACTATTATTTCTATGTATGTGGAAATATCATGATTGGGGCTATTTTGGAGTAACAGGCAATGGGCCTCATTCCGAGTACGGCGCTAACCAATGGCGCTATTAACGCCTTGGTTGACGCCGTACCCGGACCGGCAGCGCCTTGGTGGTTGGCGGAATTACCGCCCCATTCCAAGGTTGGCGGGGCGGTAATTCCCCAATCCCCATTTACCCTTCCCCATTCCCATTCTTGCCCCATAGGGCATAATGGGAGTGGGGAAGGCGTCAATTACGCCACCGTAAATTACGGTGGCGTAATTAACATCAAGGTCCCTTAGCGCCATGGTATTTAACGCCTGCTAAAAGCAGGTGTTAAAAGCACCATGGCGCTAAGGGAACTCGGAGTATGGCGGTAAGGGATTACCGCCACCGCTCTCGTTAGCGGTGGCCGCTATCCCTTACCGCCATACTCGGAATGAGGCCCAATGGGTGCTAAATCACTTGTGGGGACTTCTCATTTTGATACACAAGGCATGGTCAGAAAAAATGATTGGCCCTGGAGCACACACTTTGGTAAATTATCATCGCTGGGGTTTGAGGTCAAATGTGCTATCCAGGCATGTGAGCATATCTTCCCAGCTGTAGCTGTTAGAAAAGTTATTTGCTTCTGGTTCTTATACAACTTTGGTTTGAAAACCCCATCTGATTTCGCAATGCAGTGCAAAATAATTGTAATTCTGTTTTGCTAAATGAAGTGCACGGTTTCATGATTGCTTTTATTTTTATGGTGTAGATATTTGGCCATAATATACAAACTAGCAATTTGCCTTAAATGCTTAAGATAGAGATATGGGTTATTTTGAAAATACTCCATAATGTCACCCTCATTTGTGCGTCCCCGCAGTCACTGCAATTTTGGGGGTGCAAAAAATACTGACTCCCATTACTGTCCCCAAGCAGAGAGGGGGTGTTCCCCGCTATCCTTGGAGGCAGTAACGGGAGTTGTGGGCTGTGCGGGGACAACAAAGTTAACAAAAAAAAAAAGAACCTGCTGCGTCACATCCGGCACACGCAAGTGGGAGGAACCGACGCTGCAGGTATAGCAAGGAGTCGGCGGCGCACACAGAAGTGTGCCGCCATGAAGGTAAGAGGGGTGGGGGGATGGGGCAGGGGTATGCGGGGTGGGGGTGGGTTAAGTTATCTATTTGGTCACTGCACCTTGCCATAAACGGCATCAACGTTTTCGTCAGCGCAGTTACGGGTGGCACAGTGATCACAAAGATCACTCTCTCTCTCTTGGCACGGTGCACCTGGCCACCCTCTTTCCCCTGGGCCAGGTACCTGCTCATCCTGCCTTCCTCCTGCACTGCCTCCTGGCCACCCCTTGCACTGGATGCACTGTATCTGTACCTATACAGCCGCACAGCCCATTTTCTTCTTTTCTGCACTTATCAGACTTACCCAGTCTGTCGCCATAAACACAGCACTTGCCAATTGCTGGCTGCACTATCACTGTTCATTGCCTCCATTCTATTTTTGTATTATTTATTATTTATTTATCTACTCTCCTCTGCACTTTCCACTCTCCCCCTTCCATACACCTTTACCCTTTTCCCCTTCCCATGCACTTGCGCGTTCTCAATGTGACTGGGCCTAGTAAGATCATTGTTGTTTTGTGTTCTCCCTTGTTTCCCCTCCCTGGCCTAGTCGCGCTCTGGACCACCTGCATACAAGCGCAATACAAATAAAATATCATATCATATCATATGTGTTATTTTGACTGCGAAAACAAAATATACTAATATTTTTTTTAAAGATAAGTTGAGCTGTGACTAAAGAATGTCTCCAGCCATGATTGCAAGTTCCAAGGAGCTAATGGCCGATTGGCTTTGGGGTAGACAGAGCACAAAAGATTGCCTTTTGGTGGAATCGTAGGCAGAGGGTTCAAATGTTAAAGAAATCAGCACTGAGCCAGAACCAGCGGAAACAAACCCTCCAGTCTCCAGGCCAGCAACCTCTCTTCCCACGTCATGACTCACGTGTCCTCGCCGCCTTCCCCATCTTAAGCCCTGTCTTTGTGTTTCAACAGTAGGCTGTTTTAAAAACATGACTTGAAAAGTACACAAATCAAACCAAACCGCAACGGATAACTCTATAAATCCCCATCTTGCATGGAAGGCTTCATATACTAGAATTCAATTCAGCGTGGGGCTAAACACATGATCTGTGTATTCAGTAAATGTACTTTCAAGACTTAAGGACTCACTGCAACAATGTGTGAAAATGTAACATATTTCTTTTTCACGGTTTATATTTGCTTTATAAAAGATGTGAGGAAAATGTAACATTCAACAAAGAAATAACCCTTTTTGGTGACATAACCAAAAACAGGGAAATAGTTTAAAACTTTGTTTTTGTGTGACCTTTTTGTCTTGAAAGAATGCATTGATTTGGGTAGAAATGGGTGCTTGTGCATGTTTTTGAAATAAAAATGTTCCTATTAATTTATTTATTTAAAAGCTCTGCAAAAACAAAGAGACTGGTATTAACATATTTATAGGCCTCAGTGGGCCCTGCTGCAGAGTGTCTCGGCCACTGGAAGATGGGTCTACCATTCAGCTATGTGCATCACACACCATGCTCTACACCGCACAGGCCCAGAATATCTTCAACACAATCTACAGACAAAACAGACACTTGAGTTCAGGCCCAGCTCTCCTCTTGGTGATCCCTTTTGTTAAATCAATCAGAATAGGGGAATCTTCCTTCTCCATCCAAGCACACACAATAAGGAACTCCATCCCTTTGAAGATCCCCTCGCCTTCCAGAAGACACTCAAGACCTGCCTCGTCCCACCTGCGTCTTGACTGACCTGATACACTTCACGGGTAAACATTGCCCCCAGACAGGTAGGCAGGGGCATCAATGAGTCACGTGAGGAGACTCCAAGAAAGTGCCAAGCACACACAGAAAGGGTTCCCAGAGACCAGCATGACAGGACTGGCAATCAATCAACAAAATAAGTAATCAGCCATGGCTCTTGGGTACGTATCACACTGCATCTTGATGGAAGATAACCATATCCCGCCCATAGGCATGGCCACCCACCCGCAAACATATGCAAACACCCTCTACTCGATCTCATCGCACATACCTCTGCCACTGCCACTAGAATACAGCTACGTCCCATGATAAAAAAATTCAATCTGGCTGGACGTAAAATCAGTCTCACTTTCTCTCTTGGCCACCTTCACAGCACCCAACCGCAGGCCCGTTCTACTTGGGTCACTAGCAGGGACTTAGCCACCCCTTCCTACCTTCGTACTGGTTAAATGCACACGTGTTCTGAACTCGCCAGACTAATCTCTCATACTTTGGACCAATGGAAATAGGCAATATAAAAATGCCATATCATATTACATTACATTTCTCTCTGGCCCTCACAGGGGAGCAAGGAGAGGAGATTATGCCCTTGTCAGAGAAAAATTCTCATGCTGGCAGCAGCGTAGTCCTTCTGGAAACAGAATGTATTCATTGGTTTAGACGTGACTGTTGGTGCCTGAGGGGCCCCATGAGCACAGGGCCCTGGGCAATAGCACAGACTGCCCATGTCCAAGACTGGCCTTGTTACCCATAAAGATCACAACCAGTTTGGTGGACCTTGTCAATAAGAGTGGCATACCTCATCCTTCCCAAAACACCAACGCTGTCTCCCAGATCATGGAAGCATACTAGAATGGAGGAGGCGCAATCAATCTTCCACTATGCTTGGGGTATTCGTTTGGTACATGCAGGCTGAGAGCACAGTACTGACATTGGACAGAGCCAGCATGACTGTGCTTTCTCAAATGGTGGAAAGTGTGATGTCAGTTGTTTCTTCTCTTTTGTTATAAGATGTGACTTCATTTTTGTTATGGACTCAATCTTGTTGACGTATTTACCTTATTTTTTCACTACATCAGAGATTTTATGGGAACAAGCAGGTGGAACCTGTGAGCAAGTCTCGGGTGTAGAGTTTATCATGTGACACCGGATTCATATGAGAAGTGAAGCCACGTGAACATGTGTCTGAGAGTCCTCATTAAAAGATGCAAACTCTGATTGTTTATGAACTTCCACACAACCTGCCCAGCAAATAGTAACTTCTCCCATTTGAAACACCAGAACCTTTCCAATACCCAGATTCTGTAGTGATGTCAGCTGGAATAATGACAATGGTTCCAAGCAGCATCACAAAACCGCCCCTACCTTTACAGACTAAGAAAATACACATCATTCTTGTGAAAGGCAATAGGTTGGCAAGATGTGAACTGTAAATTATTTACAAACATAGTCCTTCATCTAAACGAGAGTCTTGTTGGTCCTTCTAGGACTGCATATCATCATGGCTGAGATCTCAGTTCTCACAACCTCCCACGTGTGGATTATTGGGAGCACCTCGCTAAATGACCCATCACTTCTGATGATGCCTAACCCCCTCTGACTAGGAGCTATCCAAGCTTGGCACATGCTTGGAAACTTGGCTGTGCATCTTATTAGCATTTCATGAGACTACTCATGGACCACAATGCTCCTCCTTCCAAAAGAACCATATTCATCCTTACAGCGTAATCTTTTCTTGGACGCATAAACTTGCCCCATACACAATTCGAATTCTCATATGGGATTTTTGTGTGATTCCCTCAGGCCTAATCTTAAGCACTCTGAACACCTCTTTACAAGTCCCCAAAAATGTTCCCCAATATTGTGATGAGGTATGTGTTGAACATTTCTTTCTGAAACTTCCATATGTATGAAGGTGATCTGGAAACAGCCAAGAAGGCCAGTGTGGGACCATGCTTGAAGCAACCATTTCTCCCAGTTTGATGATGGTGAGAGCACTGACCAGGGTGGTTTGTGCTTTATGGGTTTAAATACGGGGTGTTGCTAGGTCTGGAAAAGATCTGGGGCTATGCTAATGTTGGGACTGAGATAACTAGCCTTTTGGTTGCAGACCCTGAGCTTCTATCTGAGGCTACAACCAAGAGATCAGGTGCTATAGACCCCTCAGCCACCCCCTAGCAACCCCTGTGGTTTAAATTTACATTTCCACACTTCAATATACAAATAAAACACAAATAATCATTGTAACATTATACAATACACTTTTGTCTACTTTAAAATTTCAGAAATATAACACCCTATGTAATTATGAGAGACAATTGCTGTCCTATACAATGGCACCAAAAAGAATAATTTACACATTGCTAAACAAAAGAATACCCTGCTAGCATGCAAACCTTCAAAACAGATGACCAAATGATCTAGTGTTTACCATATTTCCTTGTTTTTACCAAACATCTATAAATCTGCTGAAATACCACCAAACAGAATTTCCGTTACTGAAACTTGGTCCTGTTGATTTACCACAGAATTACAAGTGGTGATAGGGCGGTTAGTCCCCATTTTTGGAGTCTATAGGCGTCTAAAGGGAATTCCACCAATGTTGCTGAAATTTGACAATTGGGTGAAAGATTTTCCTCAATCTTTTTACTGGAGGTCAATACTCCACCTTACAATGAAACTCATACTATAGCGGACAATGTGGCTGTAACATGGCCGTAACAGAATTACAGATAACATTACTGCTGTTTTGACCACACCCCTGTAATCGTAAAAAGGTCTCAAGACTCCAAACCATACAATGGGCCTCTTTCTAAGTTTGCCGGTACAGAAACAAGGGTGCCGGTAAGCTCCCCGGCACCCTTGTTTCTGGATCGGCAAACTCTGAGTGTGCCTGTGTGGTCACTGTTCCTGACAGGTCTGACCCTGCTGGGCGCAGTGGCCATGGTAGGCAGACTGGTCATGGAAGCACTGCCACCATTGCTAATGGTGTCGGTGCTTCTGTGTCCCCACTCCCATAGAGTCCAATAGGACTCTATGGGAATGGGGACTTAGGATTTTCCGGCGCCTGACTTCCCGGGCTGCCGGACTCATAATGAGCCGGCAGCTAATGGTGCTGGGGCTTCTGTGTCCCCACTCCCATAGAGTCCAATAGGACTCTATGGGAATGGGGACTTAGGATTTTCCGGCGCCTGACTTCCCGGGCTGCCGGACTCATAATGAGCCGGTGGCACCGGGAAGTGAGGCACCAGTAAAATATTATGGGTCCGGTGGCAACCCGCTGGTAGCCCCCACAGGGTTACTGCCGGACCTATAATGAGGCCCAATGTCATTGTGATTATTTTCTCTTTGAAAGTCAAAACGGCATGATTCAAAGAAAATATTCCATACCATGCATTAAAACATTTCAAGGCTGCAATAACCAAAGTGAGCAGGATCACACAATGTTTTCTCATTATTGGGATTTTTGCCAGATTTTGGCAACAAGCTGGAGGTGAATACGCAATTTTCCTACAATACTCAGCAGATTTTCCACACAATAATTCTGCCGGCGGTAAAATATATAATTTGGTGTTTTGTTACTGCCAAAAGTGGTGTTAACAGAATTACCATCACTTTTTACCCGCACTGCCAAACTTGTAATGAGTCCCATTATTTTTGTTTTTCCTGCATTCATTTACAAGTTACTTTCATTTGAAAAACGAGCACCTACCATAATGGTTATTTGCAAACCGATTTTTGTTTGGTGCAAGAGAATTAAATGGTCACCATAACCCAGCCCAGAAGTATGTGCCAAGTGTGTCCTTTGCAGTCTGCAGTCCCTGCTGGTCATTCCTCACTTGCTGTTCACTTTGAAGCTCTGCCTCCAATTCGTGGCACTTTCTACACAGTCTCCCGCAAAGCGGGCCGCAAAGTCTGTGCCAAGTGTGTCTTTAGCAGTCTGCAGTCCGCGGGTTGAGGGGCTGAGGGGCTTAGGCACAGCCCGATGCCAACATCTACATCTATTGACATCACTGATTCCAGCATACCGGTGAGTGCGACTGGCTGCCACACAGGCTGTAAATCACCTCTTTTGTCCCACTGCCAAGGGTTTGATCATCCTCACATAACCGCTCTGAGCGCGTGCCTCGCACGGGCTGCGTCACTTTGACTGCCTCTGACCTTCTCCTGTGATGGCTGGGTTATCTGATAAAAGGGATATAGAGTGGGACCTGCCTACGACCTAAGAAGCGCCCAGTTGGTCAGTTTGCTTGTCAAAGGGCATGAAAGGCAAACCCAGACTAAACTTGAAGCGCTACCACTTGAGGAGCACAGGATTAGCACTGGGCAAAAAAGCGCTTGAACTCCGCACGGAGGGCGGAACCCACAAAGGGGGAACAGTGGAACAAGGAAGAATCATGAAATTCTTCCCTCTTAAGGGGGAAAAAACTCTATAGTCAAACTTCCTTTCTGAAGCTCCAGCCCAGGACCCTTCATTGATGGAGGTGGAGCATGGCACGCTCCAAGATCTAGACATCTCGGGGACGGTGCTTTCACAAGTAGAAGCAGAAGCTAGCTTTCCCCTTATGGACGTCTGCCTTAGCTTAGAAAATTAAATCAAGGCAGCCGAGCGTGTCTGTGAGCGTCTAAGTCTCTCCCCGGCCCTCTTCAAAACACAAGAGATAGCAAATACCAATTTAGACACACATTCCCCAGGCAGTGCCCAGGAAGAGACTCCTTTTGTTGAGCACACTCCAGAGTATCAGGCTATGAGGGGAGGGGAGTCTTCTAGCCTTATTCCCCAGACGGGACCCAAGTTCACTGGAAGCCCTCAACATCTTGCTGCAAGCCTTGATCAGACTATATGATGTTATTGCCATACAAGTGAAAGCCAACATCTTAGCCCTCTCTCACATTAACAAGCAATTGTTAGAAGGAAGATCCTGTGCGGTTCAGAGGGATCCAGGACCGGGGGCAATAGAGAACCAACTAGTTCCATGTGAGGTGGATCCTATGACCAGGCAGATCACCACATCGTTAAGAAGCCTCAATAATCAGAGAAATCTTGTAGGAAACCAGATGAACCCCCAACAATCATGGCCATCAACTCAGGAAAGATCAAGCAACGACCAAGAAACCAAAGAATATCAAGACAAGACCAAAGACCCGCAAATGGGTCTTGCGGAAATTCCTTTGGCATATGAGGCTCTGGACTGCGAAGAAACTCTGGATCAACTACAATTCACTCGATGGAGCCCATTGAGATCCTTGATGATTATAGAAATGAGGGGAACTTGTCAAGACCTCCGGGAATGTCAGCGAAGGACGACAGGAGGGCAAGCAAAAATGGAATTACTCCACTGGCTGGACAAGTGACAAAAAGGCGCTGCAATCAACAACCTACAAAATGGAGATCATCAAAGAGCCCGACTATGGCCATCACTGGTGTGGCACTTGCCATCATACCTACGACAAGCGATTCCTGCCTAGCTCGGGCGAAAGTATCAATTTGTCATGCTGGTTCCATAAATAGGAGAAATTCTAAAGGCAATCTAAATGACATAACAAACTCAACTACAGAGCAAGACTCCGGTCCCCAGAAGGCGACGGTCAGTAGTTCACATGCTAACCATCAGCAAAACTAGGGCAAACTGCCAATCATTTTTTAATCAGTCTTTGAAGAAGACAGGAACATCCCTCTGAATAGATGAGTTATACTTGCTCTTTTGGCCTCAATTCCCATCTTAAAGGATATTTTCCTAGCCCGACTTTCGATCTGTGCACCTATTCGATCGCTTGCAGCTGGGTAAATGTGCAGTATTCTTTCAATCCAAACTCCTGGAAACTTTGTCAGTGACTGGCAAGAAGATCTGTTGAATGGGTTTGAGACCAGTTACCCCTCGATAACCGTTCAATGCTTACACGATCCCGATCAGTGGAGGCTGGTCGACCAAGAATGCTCAGCCTCAGGGTGGGGATGGCGCTCCAGCTTTCTCCCTGTTCGCACATGACCATGACCAGGCTTCTAAGGAATCAATGATGTTCATTTGCTCCTGGAACTCGAGAGGCAACAATTTCTTTTTAAAAGCAGACCTCAAATTCACTTTTAAGGGAGCAGACAATCGTTCTCCAAGAGACCTGGCTAAGGGCCACTCCCTTGTTTGATGGTTATACCCCGCTTGACCTCCATGCCAAGAGGCGCACTAAAGGGCGACTTGGTGGCTGTTAAAGTCACGAGTAGAAGGAGCCTCCTCCACCTGAAAACCATGTGAGAGGATCTCCTGATCGCTAAAGTAGTGTGCACCCATTACGACAAAGTGGCAGAGTCTCTCTGTCAACATTTTCCTTAATCCTCTAACTCACAACTTGGATATGCTGCTGAATTAAATTGGAAGTGCCCTCTAGGAAATTTACTCCAGCAGAACTCAATTCTGCACCAGCTGGTCCTCCTGAGACATAGCTCCTTCCCAGTACCCTGCACCAGTACTTGACATCTTGGGTAGAGACAAATTCTTTCTCAGAAAGGGCCCCTACCAAGACCTGGACTGTACTAATGCACTCCTAGGGTGCTTGGTTCAACCTCCCCCACCTCCCTGTACACCTCCTCCTACATGAAAAGCATGCCTGTGTTCCTCCCCCTCTACTGGCATGCCTTTCTGCTTCACCATAGCCTCCATGGTGGTCTCTAGCAGAGGCCCAGCCTCCTTTGTCTCTATGCTTGGGGCCTCATGTGATGGCACTGATCCTCAACCACTATTCCCCAAGACACCACCCGATATGCCTCCTTAGCTACACCTGCTGACTCAGAAAAGGAACTCTTCCTGTCCTCTGTCAACATTACCCTCTTTCCAGCATTGTATGGGGACAAATAACCCCCTCAAGAAAGGGAACTGGGAGAACCAAAAACCCCCAGAGAAATTGGAAATGGGAAGCACACCCAAGTAACATGGAACAAGGAAAGGACAGTCAAGGGTGGTAGCCCGTGGGTTATGATGACATTGTACGTATGCGATGTCACATGGTCTGCAGTGTATGTGAGTGCAAGGGATATTAATGTTATCCAGTCATTGCATTGAGTACAAAGCATTGAATGCCAAAAGCATTAAAAAAAATGCATCGGAAAAAAGTATTGAATGCATTTTTTTCATAGGGAAAAGGTTTTATTTTAAGTATAACGGATTTTAGGGGGTACAAAAAACAGGGGTTGGTGGGGTGGGGGGCCCCATAAAAAAAGAAAGAAAAATGCATTGAATGCTTTTTTCCCAATGCTTTTTTTTTTAGATGCTAAGGCATTCAATGCTTTGGCATTCGATGCAATCACTATAAACCAAATTAATAAGGTTGGATAATGAGAATATCTATTACAGATTGATCAGATTAATGTCTAAGGTTGTTATTATTATTATTAACATGGTATTTATTGAGCTTGGACCTTGTTTTGAAAAGAAAAAGACTGCTTTACAGACGCATGCAACAATACAGATAGACAACAGAGCCCTTAACAGCGGTATACAACAGTATAGATGCATAACAGAGTGCTTTAAAGTGGTAACAACAGGACAGATATGCAGCGGGTGGTAGGATATAGAGGGGCACAGAGGACGGGTATAGCTGTACGGGGTGGCACGGAGGAGAGGGGTGGATGGTGTCCAGTGAGTCAGGTGGCACGGGAGGGGCGGTGACGTGATGGCCTAGGTTTTGAGAAGGAGCGACTCCTTGTAATTTGTTGGATAACTGTATGATGTCCGGTACATGTAAGAGGAGGAGATTGTTTTTTATCTTCCTTTCTTTCCTAGTGGGTGTGCAGTCAAAATGTCGAATCAATAATTTCGGATGCATTAAATTCGAAGAAAAAAAATGTCGAAAAAAGAAATGTTGAATATTTATTTTTCATTTGATGTTTTTTTGGGGGTTTAGATAGTAAAATAAGAGTTATTAAAAAAAAAAAAACAGGGGGTTGGGGGGAACCCCCCCTTAAAAATAAAACCCCCCATAAAAATAAAAAACATTTTACAAAAAAAATTCGACATTTTTTTTCGACATTATTGATTCGACAATCAGCCGGACATAGAGATCACTTCTCGGATACAGCTCTGTTGAAGAGGTAACTCTGTACCAATCAGGATTTAGATCACGCTACCCCTCAACGCCAATTACCGTCCTCCAGATTTTCGAGTCTGACGTCGCAGACCGACCTTCAGCCACCACCACCACAACCACCCACAGCTGGCTCAAATTAAATATGGTGTTTGATCAGTAACCTAGTCCTACTTCTACCTCTACTGTTTCGAGAAGGGCTTCCTACAAAGACACCGCGCAGGCACGGAGCGCGGCACGGTGTGCGAAGCAGTGTGTCTGGTGAGAGTGGTGAGGACGGACCGCTGAGTGAATTCTCCTGCTTCTCCTGCTTTCCACAGTCCTACTTCTACCTCTACTGTTTCGAGAAGGACTTCCTACAAAGACACCGCGCAGGCGCGGTGTGCGAAGCAGTGTGTCTGGTGAGAGCGGTGAGGACGGACCGCTGAGTGAATTCTCCTGCTTCTCCTGCTTTCCACAGTCCTACTTCTACCTCTACTGTTTCGAGAAGGACTTCCTACAAAGACACTGCGCAGGCGCGGTGTGCGAAGCAGTGTGTCTGATGAGAGCGGTCAGGACGGACTGCTGAGTGAATTCTCCTGCTTCTCCTGCTTTCCACAGTCCTTCCTCTACCTCTACTGTTTCAAGAAGGACTTCCTACAAAAACACCGCGCAGGCGCAGAGCGCGGTGCGGTGTGCGAAGCAGTGTGTCTGGTGTCCGGCGGCCGCCGGCCAAAGGTAAAGAGGTTCCTCTTATAAAAGAGTGGCCTTTATATTGTGCGTTCCTTCAATCACACAACCCCCAGCTCCAACCAAGCTGCCATGGCACCACTGTCACCGACTGACGACGTCCAGAGTCGCCGTCTTCGAAGCAGCAAATCGACCCACGAGCAGAGCTCGCAACGAGACCCTCAAGACCCTAGAGAAACCAAGTTGGGGAAAAATCAGAAAACGGCACGGGGAATCCCCGTCATAGACGTGGTATCCTGTGGTGAGAGAGCTTTAGGCCCTCCTCCCCCCCCGCTGATTCCCGTAAACTCTGCATCACCCCCAAGCGAGGCATCGCACCCCCTAAATCCAAGATCATTGGTAGGCGCGACCATGTCAGCAGTAGTGATGCTCGAAGAGAGAGCGGGCGGCGCAAGTGTACACTCCGCCGCCGTGCCTAATCGGGAGGTGGAAAACTCTCACAAAACCCCACTGAAAGAAGTCACCTTCGAACATTCCTCATCGCGACCGCAGGGATCAGTGACACACGCTGCTCCCGGCAGTCTGACCATTTCGACGAGGGAGCCCACGTCGCTGACGGTCGGAGGACGGTCTCGACGGGGCCCTGAATGGCCGGGTGCGGCTCGCACATTATCCCCAGCAGCAACGAGCGAAATGCTCCACCGGCTCCCCGTAGCCCACTGCGCTTCCATGCTACAATTGGGAGAATCCAGCCTGACAACACCGCGTCGAAAATCATCGGCCACAGCCGGGATGGGCACGACGAGCACAGCCCAAGTTCATCAATCAACAAAATTGTCAAGAAACTTCCAAAAGCGACCAAAACAAAGCTTAATGAAGAAACAAAAAATCTCCCAAATAAACATTGCTTCCAACGACTCATGGGACACTGAAAACGAGGAGCAAACTTACTCCTCAGATGACTCAGTATTTGAAATGTCCCAGGAGTCGGGCACCGCAGACCAGAGGACCTCACTATTGCGGTCCGACAACCAAGACCTGACTAACGCAGATCCGCCCCTAGATCAGGATAAATAACCCACACAAGCCACAATTGGCGTGGCAGGCGAAATCGAACATATGCCAGGCGCCGAACCATTGGAGTCGTCTCAAGAAGGTAACGACAACTTATCTAAAATCATGAATAGGACTGAAAAAAACTCACATACAGAAGCTTTACCGAAGCCACGTCTGTTCCTAGAAAAACCACTGGCAAAGAAGCAGAGGAAAACAACATTGAAAAACCAAGGAGGCTCAAAATGTCTGCCCGCCCCCCTAATATCTGCTTCCCTAAAAGAATATTTTCTAATTCAACACAAGAGAAAATTAGACCAGGACCCAGAGCTGTCCGACGCGGAAATCTTAGAGGCGATTGTAGAGCCACCTCAGAGGACTAAAGCGCGAAAAACAGACCTGATTGCACCGACCCCAAAGGGAACTGACGCCCCACAAGCTCAACAAGACCTATTTGGGGGCCAAAACAGGGTAGAAAAAAATAAATCTAATCAGCTCGACTCCGAGACACACGGCAAATTGCCTCAGCGAGAAAAAAGTCTCCTAGAAGGAAATAACATCGACTCAGCAAAAGACAGCCACAACATCACGCCTCTTACGCTCAGCGTAACTATGAGTTCCTCAGAACCACTGGCAAAAGAAAGGTCCACAAGTGGTATCACGAATGACCAGGCCGAAGATAACCATGCATGGTCCCGGCCGCACACTGTGAGCAAGCTCGAACGAACCTCCACACATCATCCAAGGTGAAACACCGTTCACAGTTAGAAGATCCTCAGAGAGATCCCATCATAGTTCACCTAACAAAGTTACAAAAACCCCAACCAAACCACGGCGACCAAGTGAAACAACAAGAGTCATAGAAAAAGAGTCTCCCACAAAAAAGAAAACTGACCTGCTGTCCATCATGTCGGCATTTACAATTGCCCTAAATCCATTTGGGAAATTGTATGAAGCCATTCACGAGGCGCTGACAAATAACACAGCCATGATAAGTAACATGAAAGAAAAATTGTCCTACATCGAGGGCTACCTAACTGCTGCAGACCAGAACTCTAAATCTAGAGAGTCTATATTGGCCGAAAAAATAGACAAGCTGACTGAGGAGATCCTTAAAATCAGAACGTACCAGGCCGAAAATCCGAAATCCACCCCCTCAAAGTCAACTCAGATGGACGAGCATGAGAATGAACCGGACATGGCCCCAATTTTCATCAAAATGGGAAATACACCGGCCACGCACGCATCAGCGGACTCAGAATCCAAACAATCAAAAACCGGCCCCCAAAGAAGGACGAAAAACCTTCAAAATGTCAAACAAAGCCCAAAGAACCAAACTCCCAACTGAGCTCCAACACCAATGTACAAACAGTTTCAAAACAACATACAAATAGCAGATCGACACCATCCAATGAGCAAGAAAACGAGAAGCAAGCCGTGGTTCTAATAATAAGTGACGCCCAAGTCTCGTCTGCGGATCTAATGGACATCTCTCAGCACCTGGAAGATGAAACGGTAGCTACCACTCCGATCACAAACACAGCGAGCACCCAAAAAAACCCTATAGTCTCCGCCACCGTGCAAGAAAAAATGCCCTCTATGGCCAAAACAGGGCGTCCTGCGAGAGAGCCGGCCGACTTTAAGAATAGGGTGCGCTCAGACTTCCCAAGCACAGTCCATGAAGCTGCAAAGAAATTAAATGAAATTGAAGAGGACCGACCAAAGAGAGAACGAGAAGAGAGACCAAATCCAAACCAACGTTTTCCGAGACCCAGAGCGCACTCATTTAAGAACTATACGAGAGCACGGGAGGCAGAAACAAGAAAAAACTCAAAATTGGCAGACTCAGTGCTCTTCAAACTAGAGCAAACGTCAGCCAAAGACAGCTACCTGGTCCTCAACCGAAGAACAGTCCTAAGATTATTAGGGAAAACTGAAAACCTCTGGCATATAACATCTGACGACCTCACCTTAATTGAGCCTTACCATCGAGAACATAGAGCTAAAGCATATCTTCATATCAGAAGCAAGTACAATCACTCCAGAAATAACAAAAGATCTCCAGCGCTTAGGACTCAAAATTCAACTGCTCGCAAAACCAAAAATAGACCAGAGACTCAGAGAGAAAGAGGAAGGAGAGCATTTGGAGAGCCGTCGAGACAGGATTCCCCCGTCCATCAACCCCAGAAGGCCAGAGAGGAGAACGGAGATGGAGGGAAAAATAGCCGACTCAGAATACTCAAACAAACGGAACCGGAGAATGTCAGCACTTAGCACTAGCAAATACAGGTGCGATGAGAGGCATCATGAGAGCTGACACTCAGAACGAGGGGCGACCCCGGCAATAAGAGAATCTAAAGAAGTATCTACCTCAAAACCATGGAGTTGGCTTACAGATACCTTCTCCCGACAACCAAAAAAATAGCAACGACCAGCGGGTCCCTCTGAAGCTAGAAAGACAATCACATCTCCACCGACCCAGTGCCACAACAGCACCTTAAAAATGGCATCGTGGAATACCAGAGGACACCGCCACCTAACCAGAGCGAACAACCTAAACTTAGCCGCTTTTGACTTGATCTGTCTACAGGAAACCTGGCTAACGACCAAACCATCCCTAGACGGATACAAAATCAAAATATCCCGGGCAACCAGAAGTAACGCTGGTCGACCCTCAGCGGGCATACTGACTGCCGTTCGAGTAGGCTCAGCACTCACCTCAAAGGGCATACTCTCAGCGAGCTACGGCAAATTGACGTCACTAGCTACTTGGCTTCACTTTGATCATGCACAAGACGCCTGGGAAAACTCCGACCTGGCAATATTAAATCTTTATTGGAATCCAGAAAGAACAACAACAGATGATTTTTGTAACTCAATAGCCGAGAGCATTGATGAAATAACGATGGACAGGAAAGTCCAAAATATCATAATCTGTGGCGACTTGAACGCAAAGTGTAAGGTTGACCCATTGAAGAAGGCAATACAAACGGCCACATTCCAGGATGATGAAAGGGGCCGCGCGTGGGGAAACCTAATGAAATCGAGAAAATTCTACAACGCGGCAGAGCTAGGCGACGGAGACCCCCAAATTCCAACATGGAAAAGGCTAGAATCCTCGGCCACATTAGACTATATATTTATCTCGGAAAGTTTGATTCCTTACTTTGTGGACTTCAGAGTAAAGAAAACGACTGAAATCGATCACAATCTGCTTCAGATGACATGGTCCGGAGCCTCGCTGGAAAGACCTAAGTATCTACCAGACGTGGAGACAAATAAACATCAAAATCGCCTCCGGCTCACTGCATCAGACATTACAGCCTTCAGAGAAAACCTAAAAAGGACCCACGACCGGGAGCCGGGGGAGCCAACAAGACCTGAATATACATCCCTACTGGTAGCCCACAAAGTGTCCTTCAACGGGAAACCACAAACTCAGGTTCCACATACCCACGTATTTAACAACACAGTGGCCGAAAAACGACGAGAAGTAAAAAAAGCCAAACGATTGGCAATAAAAACGAAAACAGCCGCTCTGTGGTCCGCCCATGCCTCCTTAGCGAGATCATAAAAATCATGGCTAAAAACACAACGACAAATGCTATATCAAAACGATGCTGAAGCCATGTTACGCACTCTTGCCTCAAGAAATACAAGAGAACTCTGGTCACTATTAAAAACTACTAATGGCCAGACCATACCATTGATTTCTAACTCAGTAACAGAACAAAGCTGGATACAGCACTTTACAGATCTATACCAAGCACCGCTAACCCGGGAACCACGGACTGTGCTGCCGAGCACAAACCAATGGATCAACTTGACCGACATTGAAGAGATCTCTAGAATAATTACCAAACTAAAAGCATCAAGAGCTCCGGGCCCGGACGGGCTGTCAAACCTGGACCTTAAAGAACACCCTATGGAATGGGCCCATGCCATCAGTGAATTATTTAAGCAATGTCAATCTCGGAGGCAGATTCCAGAAACGTGGACAGAGGCAGTTCTAGTCCCAATTTTCAAGAAAGGAAACAAAAGTGCGCCGGCAAACTATAGACCAATAGTACTCCTGGATATCATCGGCAAGAACTTTGCGTCACTTTTGCTGCCTCATTTCAAGAACTGGGCCAGAAATTCTCCCTCGGCAGACATCTTTCAAACTGGCTTCCAGAAAGGGGCTGGCACAACAATAAACCTCTTGATCCTGAACATTATAAAAGGGAGAGTAAAAAGTGGAGCACCTAAGGTCTTCTTGGCGATGGTGGACCTATCCCAAGCGTTCGACACGGTAGATCGGAGCCGACTTTGGTCGAAGCTAATAACATGGAACTGCCCAGGTCCGGTGCTTGAGTCCATAATAGCTATCCACACCTCAACATCGCTTCGGGTCCGCTTAAGCCGGCAAGGCACGCTCTCAGACAGGATCCTAACTAATCGTGGGGTTAAACAAGGATGCCCACTGGCGCCAGCGCTATTTATAGCATTTATTGGAGACTTCCAAGATTCAGAGAGAACATTGCGATCTTTTCCGCCGAAAGTAGGTGCTCAGCAGATATCAATACTGTGGTACGCCGACGACCTGGTCCTTGTGGACCAGACACCGATAGGCCTACAAAGACAATTGACAAACCTAGCCACGTACATGGAAAGCAACAACTTAACAGTAAATATATCAAAAACAAAAATCCTAATATGGACCAAAGCATCGAGGAAAGAACAAACCAAAAACTGCTGGACCATGGAAAATGCAAAAATCGAGCAAGTAAATGAATATAAATACTTGGGAATCCAGCTCGACAACTCTTTAAAAGAGAACTCGCATCAAAAAACACTATGGGACAAAATGAGAAATTTAACTGCGCAAGCTCGTGCAATAGACAGAAAGTTTGGAAAATTCTCGTGGTCCCCTACAATCCTGTTCTACAAATCCAAAGTGGTTCCTGCAGTAACCTATGGGATGGCGGCAAACTTGTGTTTGGAAGAAGAACTATGGACTCAGCTGGAAGGTCTATTCTGGAAATCAGTACTGGGGTTGCCAAAAGCAGCACCGATGCCAGCGATTAGAAGAGAGCTAGGTTTGGCTTCATTAGCGGCGGCGGTAACACAGAGTGCCACCCAGCTGTATCAAAAAATCCTGACCCCAGATTCACCTCCAATTTTCCAGGTGGTCTCTGCCGAGATCAACAGGGGATCCTGTAAACCACTACTGGATTGGGTCGCAAAAATTCAAGCAAAATTGGAAGAGGTAGCGTGTGACGAAGAAACGCTAATCCACAACCCAGGATGAGCTAGGCCAGTCACCGGATTTGCACAGGATCTGCCCTCCTAGTCTGTGGGTATTTTAATCAGCTGGATAGCGAGTTCCTCAGGCAAGTCTAGTGGTGGCAAGCCAGAGAATTTCAGGATACTGGTTCAAAAGGCCTTCTCACACCACACTTCACTGGGTGGAGAGAATAAATTTGAGGATTTGGGCCTTGCTGAAATCAAAAGTTATCTATTGCTGGCAAGTGTTTTGGCCTCTGGATCTGGAAGATTGTTAAAGCTGGATGCAGAATTGTGGATCAGAGCACTTCGCCGGAATCAGGAAATTCAGTGGATCAGTGAGTCCCTATGTGTTTTCAGCTGTTTCTATTTATGCTTTAAAATGACATACAAAATGGGTGCATGGGCCGTCTTAGCTAAGCCTGCCCCTGTGAGCTGGGATTGGACCAACACTTCATCTCCGCCTTGCAATTTCAGTGATTGGATCAAGGCCGGATGATGTCACATTTTATGGTTTGCTTTACAGTCCTCACATACCTCCCTTTAGCCACTGGTCTCAAAATCAGATTTTATACTAAATGTACATTTCTACATTGGTCACCTTTATACAAATCACACACAAAGATGCCATATTTTATGTAGCAGCTATTCCTCAAAACCCAGCAGCGGTGGGATCTTGTCTCAACTTTCTACAGAATTTTGTCCTTTTCGCTATGAACACAATTTCTAAATTTTATGCAAATGTCCACAACTGTGTGTGTTTAACATAGGGATGTGCATGTACATTTTCACAATTCTGACATTGATACATTTCGCATAAAACCACATATATTGCCATTCCTGTCAAGAACATGTCACACAGTTCTACCACCTCTTCACACGTGCAGCCAACATTTAATTTACAAACTCTGTCCTTGGTATATTCTTCACCCTTTTGGATGACAAGTTATGAGTCTTTAGCAACAGATGGTCCGCCCCTTTTTGTCTCATTGCAGTACAGGAGCATCACCCTCCTTGTTTGTTCCTTCCAGGAGCCATTTATGACCACCTTCACACCACCATTTCCTGGGCTGAAGCTCTATCATTGTTCCTTCTCTTTCCATAGACGAAAGTCTGGGCTAACCCGCAATTAGAACCCCTTGTGAGTTTCTGCTGAGAGGAAGGTCCTCCCCCTAGGAGAAAAACCTGCTTTTCCAGTTCCTGCAGCTTAGCCAGGTTAATTAACTTCTTAAATCCAGCCAAAAATCAAATTTGTTGCATGAAAGATACATACATTACTTTCTTAGCCTTAAAATCTGTGGGATCAAAAACACAACTAAGATCTGTATTCCTTTTTGGCAACAATCCCTTTTATGTTTGCTAATCCAGCAGACTTTTAGTTTAAATCTTTTAAATACTTTGAAGTTTCACCAAGAACCCATCTGACAGCTGTCATTCACAGGTAGCCCAGGGTACTGCACCCAGATTTTGACAGAGGCTGTCAGTTTACAGACAATCCAGTTTGTTTGATGAATGTTTTGCCCTTCACATTAGGACTTTGTATGTTCACAATGCTTCATTAGATACATGATTTTTAGCACCAGGCAAGATTTTGAATGTTGAGAAGTGTTGTATTATAGGCATTTTGGAGTTTTTAGCAACAGAGTAAATGCCATTTGTATGCATATTTTAGGGTTTCACTTGCAAAGTGCTGATTCTCTCTCTGCACTCTGTTTGATGGTCATGGAGCCCACTGGCATATTTTCTGCTGGGTGTGCTCTATTCCACTGCACATGCACCATGGGTGGCAGGTTGTGCATCCCTCTTTTTGTGTGCTGAAGCACACAGTTTTTGTAGGTTTTTGGCTCGCACAAGGTTTTTGCCACCATTGTTGCCGTTTCTTTCACCATAACTGGCAGGGTGATGCCGCATAGCATAGCAGAGTGGGTCAATACATCCCACAGTTCCCAGTCATGAAGGTTGCCAGGACACTTGAAAGGGCTTGCATACAGATTTCTGGGTGAAAATCACCTGCAGCAGTGAAGCTTTCCTCCTCTCTCATATCACTTCAAATATTCCCCAGACATAGTTAGGGAAACATTCTGCACCATGGGTGCAGGGTCTCTTGGGTGTCTCCACACAATGGATGGGCTTTTGGGCAGTCTTTACCTCCCACCCGGTTCCAGGTATGTCTTCCTCAAGTTGTTCCAAGATGATTCTTCGCAAAGATTCCTAAAGTACCTTCACCAAAGTGATTTCAAAGATGACTCAATTATCGGGTGAGGGTCTCACCCACTTAGCTAATTTGCCACAGAAGATTGGTCATCTTCAAGCCTTTTGTAAGTGGCCATTCTGGGCTTTTGTATTGCTTGTGATATAATTGCCCTGAGTGCCTTATCTGCAGGAGGTTAGGGGAATCTGAGGCGGGAAGATGGGCTTTGGCATATTGAAGATGGTGGGTCCGTTCACCAGTGTGTATTTCCCCTCACTGCAACACTACAATTACCAGTCTACAGCCTGCCTGAGATCAGATGCCCCTTTGACGCACCCAGCTTCTGCCCCTCCTCTAAAAGAAGTGTGTTCCATTCTTTTTGGCAAGCCACAACCCTTTGTGTGAAAAGCTCCCATGTCCGACCCAAATACACAGATGGCTCTACAGCTGCGTGTCACAGTTGAAACAAGTGAATAAATATAAATTACATCAGATTGGGTTTTGGACATTTTAACTGTATTTAAATAAATGCCACAATATCTATTTCAATATAGAGTTATAATTACATTTACCAAAAGTACCACCATTTGACAAACAATGATATGCAGTAAAAGGTATTTTTAACATGCATGACAACATCTAAAAAGGCAGTCCATTGGTATTCCAATGAATTTGGTTCCAGCAGATTGTTTTTGGGGAAGACCCACGTTACTCTCTTTCTGTCATTTTGCCCAATTATATTGATGCTGCTAGTGTGTCAGTAGAGAAGGTCCAGCAGATTACACATGTGTCGACGATATTTCACATGCACTTGCGTGATCTGAATGACACCTGGCCTAGTATGATTGTTTTCTGTCTTCCCTCTGTTCCACCTCCCTTGACTCGTCGCACCTTGAAACACTTGTGTATATGCGCGTTATAAATGCCATTTCATATCATATCATACTTTACAGAACAAAACATTGGGTTATAAGTTTGCTTTAGCAGAGCACACTTTCTAGGAGAGAACACCACCAACATTTTTCATAGCAAAAGGCAAAACAGCTCAGTATTGTACACCCTAACAGACCACATTCTGTCACACCTACTGTCTCCCAGAAAAAAAAAAAAAAAACAACAGTGAGCAAAACTCTATTAAGGATGTGGTTTATTGTCCATGCAGCAATATATACTGATGCCATCTGCACTGCATTGCTGAGAACCAGGCTAATGCTGGATGTCCATCTTTGATCAGTGTAAGGATAACAGATTTGGATTCTGCCCCTGCATGACCATTAACTACTGCCTATGATCAATCTTGACAGCATGGTGTGGCCCAACAGTGTAGGGGTTCATTTTGCATATAGGCCACACTATGACAAACACTTCTTTCTCCGCTATGGCCCAGTTCCTCTTTTTGTCAGCTACATGGTTATGTAGGCAATGGATGTTTCTTCCCCTTTGAGTTTAGCTGCACTAAAACTGCTCCAATTTCAAAATGACAAACACCTGTCTGAATGATGAATATCTGTCCATAATGATCATTAGAATTGGCACAAACCCTTCTGAGGTCCAATTTACTTTTTGATGTCAGGCCATTCAAGAGAAGGGACCTGCTCCTGTACCTCTTGATGAAAGACTGGCAATACAGAAAACGCTAAAGGAACATCCTCACATGGGTCTGAATGATAGGAATGTACCAGTCCTGTATCTCTTGTACCTTTGTGTGGAGATGCTGTTTTTACAACTCCCCATCTGGCATTTTAAGTATGTCACAGTTGCATGCACTATCTAGAATTAAGATGCCTTGAGAGTCAAGCCAGCATTCGGCATGGTCTGTAGTAACTGTTTCAAATGGGATAGATGGATCTCCCGGGTGTGGCTGAACACTACAACATCATTTGAATAGGCAGTGCCAACTTCTTCCAGTGCAGACAGGGCCTGGTTCACCATCTTCTGAAAGGTGGCAGGGGGGTTTTCTACCTCAAAAGGCATAATACGAAACTGAAAGTGTCCTACTGGGATGGGAAATGCAAAATTCTCCCTTTCTCTGTCAGTCAAGCCAATGAGCAAGTACCCAGAAGTGAGATCTAAGCTACTTGTGCCCTTGGCAGCAAATAGCATATCAATGAGATCATCTGCTCCATGTATGGGTTGAGTATCTGCATCTGTCATCCACAAAAACACTGACGTCAGGGTTCCCGGTGCTGGACCTATTACCTACCAGCACCATGGGGCTATCCCATGGGGTCTGGACTGGCTTAATTACCCCCAGGGTAAACATCTTGGAGTTTTTCCTTGATGGTTTCCCCGATGTCAGGCATCTGATGAATACTGTTGTAATACTTTATTTTAATGAGTGAATATAAGTATTCAACTTTTTACACATTGTACACTACAAAGAGCAACATTCAATGCAAACATGGTCATATTAGAAAAGTACAAGAAGACAATGGGGGTCATTACGAGTACGGCGGTAGGTGGTTAACGGCACTGGTAAGGATGCCTGTGCCGTTAACCCTCTACTGCCGCATTCCGAGGTCCCTTAGCGGGTTCCACTAAGGCCGGCTGGGTTTCTCAGCCGCCCTTACCGGGAGCCATTAAAGGACCATGGAGCTAATAACGGGCCCGCTATTTGCGGGCCCGTTATCAGCTCCTTCCTCATTCCCATTGAGCCCTATGGGGTCTCAAATGGGAATGGGGAATGTTTTTCAGAATGGGGACTTACCGGGTCCTCCAAGGTCGGAATGACCCGGTACGTCCCCATTCCACCATGGCTACCTCCAAACTCGTAATGACCCCCAATATATCATAATTAAAAATTAGATAAAGGGGGCGTGGATAAGCGCCAATCAAGATGGCTGCCTGATTTCACACTCCTGCTTTGGTGAATACATTATATATTATTTTAGGAAAACACTTAAAAGTAGTTTTCCTTTACCTTAAATGTCCCTGGTGGTCTTTGGTGTTATTTCCAGTTATGGAACCGGCCTGTAGAGTGCTGGTGAGAGTATATGTAAATGCGGCCTGCATCCACGAGGTCCCGTATTCTGGAGCCCGACGTCTCCTGTCAGCTGTTCCGGCCCAAACATGGCATGAAGAGTGCATGCATGACGGTAACACAACTTTTTACAAAACAGGCTCACACTATAAAAGAAGATCAGGAACAGTCGGTTTTAAACAGAAAAGGTACTTTCTAGCTTTTATTTGGAAACATTTCATATATTTGGTCCATAATATCAAAGGAGTTTGAATAGTCATTTTGCCACCAACAAGTGTGTATGTGTATAGGAAATATTTTACAGGAGGAAATGTTTATACACAATACCAAGGTAATATTTACAGTGAATTGCCACAAATAATATCAGTTGCAGCTCAACATCCAAGCAAAACCGCTTAAATAAACTCACTGTGGGCCTCTTATTTAGTGCTCAGCTGCACTGCAGGTTTATGAATGGGATTTCCAATAAATAATTTATTTTTTGGTCCATGTTTTAAGGTGACTAATACAATATCAGAATATTATGGTCACAGGAATCATATTGTTATATTGTCAGAACTACAGAGCTTCACTATTCAGTTGATTATGACATCTAAAAAAGGGGACTTCAATGGTCACACGTCTACCTTTCAAAACCCAACTGACTTGAGAAATGTTATTCAGAGTCTTAGAAGAGAAGAAATGGAAACGTCCAGACCACCTACTTGAATTTTGACACTTGTCTTGGAGGATTAATACATTAGAATACTATGTTAATACCTTTCACCAGAGTGGGTTGTTAGCTGAGCTTTCTCTGAGTGGATCTCCACCCCTGTTTTTTCATTCAAGCTCAACATGGATGGGAGTGGCTGTATCATGTTAGCCACAGTGCTATCTATAGCTACTTTTATTGCTTGGATGTTACAAATATCCATGTTGATTTTGTTTGTCTACCTATTTCCCTTATATGTCTCTCCTTCTTTGTTCTCACTGCTTATGCAGATCAATCAAATACTGTTTATTGAATGGCTACCTAATTGTAATCCTAATCATACTGTTATGCTAGCCTTAATTTTGATGAAACATATATATAATGTTGGCTATTCTCATGTGTATATTAACCTCACTCTAAAACATGGCATTTAACATAACCTCCTGGAATGTTAAAGGACTGCATAACCCTGTTAAAAGACAGAAAGTCCTATCTCATCTTAATAGAGCTAAGCCATCAATTGCATGTTTCCAAGAAACACATCTTTGAAAGGCAGCAAACGGGAAAAAGAATGGAGTGTTTACTGTTTTAAGGAGCTCAAATGTAAAGACACGGAAACTGAATCAAATGATCTAGGTAGATGGGTGTTTTTTAAGATGTTAGTAGATTCCATTGAATACACTATTTAAAATATTTATGGGCCACCAAATACTGACCCTTTCTTTTAGCTACAATTAAGAAATCACATTATTCATTCTAGCCCTAACAATCTAATTGTATGTGGTGATTGCAGTGAGATCATGGATCCTTTTTTGAACAGGAAGTCAAGTGTATGCTTCAAAAGGACCATATCTGACACACAATATACAAACTTCATATGAGAATTAGTTCTTATTGACACATGGCACATAACTCATCCATCTGATATAAAATTTACTTTTTTCTCCAATCCCCACAGATCCTTCTCAAGATTAGACTATGTATTAATTTCTAAATCTATGGCTAACCATCTTTTGGAGGCCCAAATTGAATGCATTGCTCTATCAGACAATGAACCAGTCCATATCCTACTCATAACCTCACAAAATACTCATGAATCTAATAGATGGAGATTTATTTCGGCCCTCTTGAAAGGTGTGCTATTCGTACAATGAATGTCTCAACAGCATTACAACTTCTTCTCAGAAAATTATTGGGATTGTTATAGGGCTGTACTTAGAGGGCATATTATTATATCTTTTGCTGTCAATAAAAAGAAAAATCTGAAACAAGAATCAAAGAACAATCTTAAAAAAATCAAATCCATTGAATCTCAGTACATACATACCAACTCTATGTCTATGCTCAAGGAAATGATTAATGACTACAGAAAGCTGGAGGGACCGGATTCCTAGTCCTTGCTTCCAAACTATGGAGCACACTCCCTAACACACTCGGAACTGAACTCCCTTACCTTGCCTTTAAGAACAAAGCCAAACTATGGCTCACTGAACAGGATTTAGCTTCCGCCACTGCCTAATGTAAAGTTACCTTAAATCCCTGTAAATACTAGTAAATACTTATGCAAATGGGGACCCAATGTTATAATCTCTTCTTTACGTTGGCAACTTATTTTTTTGTAAATACTGTGCTCTCTAATTTTTTCTCTGTAAACATTACAGACAAATTGTCTGTATAATATATGTATGTAATATATGTATCACTATGCATTCCAATTCCGTATTGTGATCTGTGATGTTATCTGCAACTGTGTAAGAAATGAGCCCAGATGCCTCCGGGCCAGGCGCGCAATATAAATAAAATTAATACAAATACAAAATACAAATCAAGCTTAGAATGCAATATAATAATATTGTTGCACAATACTCCTGCTCATGTGCTAATCTTTTAAAATATAAAGCGAAGATGTATCAATTCCAATAAATCAAGTAAATCACTCACGTCATACCTCAAACTTAAAAAAAGAAAAGCAAGGATTGTGTTAATTAAGGATCATACAGGTGATAGGATCTTTTCAGATAAAGAAATCATAAAACATTTCTCTACATTTACCAGAAATTATACACTTCTTGCGCTCCCCCCAATAATAGTCATGTTCAAGACTTTCTTCAACACGTACCTCATTAGACATATTCAAAGACTGATTTTCTGACATTGAAGATTCCTATCTCGCCCATAACGTCTTAAAAGACCTCAAAAAAAGGTAAAGGTCCTACCTTTCCTATTGATTTTTTTGCTCACTTCAACAATCTTTTAGTTCATAAACAAAATTGACTTTATTCCCATTTCATAACAAACGGAAATGCACAGGTATCCTTCTCAGAAGCCATGGTAATAGCTTTCCCTAAAGCCAAGAAGGACACTGAATTGCCACAGAATTAGATACCAATTTCCTTAATTAATACTGACTGCAAAATCTTTGCCAAGATTCAGGCAAATATATTCTTATCCCTATTACCTAATTTACTTAAAATGATCAGGTCAGATATGTTAAAGGGAGATTAACTTCTTTCAATATTAAGCTATTTATGGATGTTCTCGACACAATTCACAAATCCAAAGACCCCTGTGCTGCTGCTGTATTAATAGATGAGAAACAGCATTCAATAGAGTAGAACAAGACTACATGTTTCAAGCACTTAATGGCATGGGATTGATGCCCCCTCCATTATCAAAGTAGTATTTTCTAACCCTAAAACAACTGTTTTTATTAATGGACTAATGTCCCCATACTTTCCATTATTTAGTGGCACACGTCAAGGTTGCCCCCTTTCTCCAATTCTTTTCATTTTAGCCTTAGAACATTTTTTAGAGGCAATTAGACAGGAGAACAATATACTGGGCATTGAGTGTGGATGAATTCAGGTTAAAATTGTGGCGTATTCAGGCGATGTAGTACTGCTTTTGAAAAAAATAGATATCAGTATACAATACCTGCTGAATATTACTGCACAATACTCACTAGCTTCAGACTATAAATTCAATACAGATATATCAGAAATTCTGTCTCTTAACATACACTGTACTAAGCATCATACTCAGGGTGTAATTCATGGAATAAATGTGCGCTGAAATTAGTGGTGCAAGCTGGCACAAGCGTGAAAAAGCCGTTGCACGCGTGCGTTTCATGGAAGGCCCTACAAGTGTTTTTCCCAGGAGGTGCGCCAAATCTGCACGTGGCCTACATGGGCGCACACATCACTTCCACATCCCGAACTCTCTGCGCGACGCACAGAGCGAAAGCGCAGAGCGAAAGCACACAACGTAAGCGCACACATCAAAAAGGGGGTGGAACACAGGTTGGAACACGTGGAATGGGGAACAACGCGTGAAAATAAGGGCGCACATGTCACTTCCACATCCCAAACTCTGTGCATGACGCGCAGAGCGAAAGCGCAAGCGCACAACGTAAGTGCACACATCAAAAAGGGGGTGGAACACGGGGCAGAACAAGCAGAATGGGGAACAACGCATGAAAATAAGGGCGTAACTGGGGAAGTACTGCTTGGAAGTACACGGAATAGCCACACGCACGCAAACTACACATATTCATGGAATCGAATAGGGAAAACCTGTGCATGTCAAAACACACGCAAATGCACAATTACGTCCACCACACGAAAGCAGGCGGAAGCGCCCCCGTGCAGCATAAAAGTGCACACAAACAAAAAGCATATACAGCTACAATGAATGTCCCGTTCCTCGCAGCAGTGATCGCGGGACACCGCAGGAGGAGGAGAATAGCCATGCCCTGCATTATTTTGCCCAGGACTAGCCTTTCTGGGATGCCTGATGACCAAGTCTGTGGCAGGTATAGGTTTACACCTCATATCTTCCTAGAGCCGGTCAGGGAGTGGGACAATGAACACACATCACCCACCCTGTGCTCCCAAGCATTGAGCCCCTTGAAGAAGGTGCTCAATGTACTGCATTATTTGGCCCCTGGGTCATTTCAACGGACAACTGCAATAGTGAGGGGTGTCTCACAGCCCACGCAGTCACGCTGCCTACACCAGGTGTTGGCAATCATCACTGTGCGCCCCTCAGTCCGCAGGCACATATACATGCCCAGAACACCTGCAGAAAGGCAGGTCGTAGTCCTGGACTTCCCCAAAGTGCTTGGTACCATAGATTGCACCCATGTGGCCCTACGTCCACCTAGGGCCACTCAGCACATCTATCGAAAGCGCAAGCACTGGCATTCCATCAATGTGCAGGTGGTATGCGATGCCAAGGGAATCATCACCTCTGTCTATGCAAACTATCCTAGGTCCACCCATGACAGTTTCATATTCAGAATGTCCACCCTGAGCTGGACCCTGGAAGCTGGGAAGCATGGCGACACATGGCTCCTAGGTGAGTACAAATGCCTGTGCACATGCATGCATGTCACACACAGGCAAATGCACAAGCCCAACTAATAATAACCATTTTCACCTTAACAGGGGACAGTGCCTACCATCTGGGCACCTACATGATGGCGCCCATACAGAACCCCACCACACCACCCCAGGTAAGATACAACACAGCCCATATTGCAACCTGGTTCATCCCAGGTAAGATACAACACAGCCCATATTGCAACCAGGGCCATAGTGGAGCACACATTCAGAGTGCTCAAGTCACGCTTCCGCTCCCTTGACTGCCCTGGTGGACAGCTACTATATGCACCCCCAGTAGTGTGCAGGATCATTGTGGCAGCATGTGTCCTGCACAATGTTGCAACATGGCATGGCGTACTGGTGGACATGGTGGTGCCCCCAAATTCCCCAACCACACGCATGGTCACTGCACATGGGAGGGGAAAGGGCATGTGGTGAGGCAGCCCGTACCCAGCTTGTGGCCACATTTTTCACCTAAACTCCAACCCCTGTGGAGTGCACACAGGCCTGGCACATACCAGGTCACAATCGATGATGAGAAAGGGACAGTTAACTGTCACTACCTTACCATCCTGAGAATGTGTCCACGGAAGTGCCACATTGGGCCTCATAACGAAGTTGGAGGTAACCATAACGCTATTAGCGCCATGGCTGCCTCCAAAACCTTACTGACTCCGCCCTGGTGAATGATCCCTTACCGCCCACCTTGTAATGAGGACCATTGTGTGCATCCCTAGCTAATTAAACACAACCAATCCCATGTGACCAAAGGTAACACATGCAAGGTGCATATCCACCACCCCTTTGCTAAACAGGGCATGAAAGAACTGGTATGTCACCCAAACCCTCCCAACACCCCTGAACCCCATCTGCCACACCATACTATGGTATGCAATGGTAAAACAACAAACCATATGCACAGCACATGACAGAATAGTCATGAAGTGCCACGTGAGAAATGTAAATAGGCAACAGACAATTACACCGGACATGGAATCTGAAGAAATGACAGACCAAAACCTTACACCATGAAAACAGTGGCACAAATGCATGCCACCAGTGGTGCAAGCAACAAAAGTGAGAATACCTGTTGCAATGCACATTGGACAATTGAAAATTGGCATTGCAAACACTGCTCACTGGACAGCACAGTGAGTGTGCACTGCATTGGGGAAACCCTGTGAGCATCATTTGAAAAAACGGCATTCAACCAAATAAGTACCCTGTCATGCATGTACACGATCAATGACTTTGAAGTGAACATGGATTGTCGGGACACAGCATGCCTGAGAAGGCAATCTGGGTGCACGTGTGTGCCTGGTGTCAATGTAGTTGGTGTGGGGGGGAGTTGTTGCCTAAGTGTATTTGTCAGTAGGGACATGCATCGAATACATGCATGTGAAATGAAGTGAGTCCCAGTCTCCTGTACACAGCACATGTGAACGTTGTACTCTAGTACGCCCCTGTGGAATAAACCACACCCATTCCCTGACACCTCAAAACATAGCACAACATTGCATCAGCCATTGACCAGCAGAACATATGATGTAAAGAGTACCCCACATCGACAATGGCAGACAGTGAACCATCACTGAATCATAGAAAATCATAGTATGACCTACACACAAAGTTAATCGAAGTGCATCAATGAGGGAGGTAACAAGGGAGAAAAACAGTACATCCCTACATGTCCTTCAAACAGTCCACAATGTGAAAATGAACTATCAAATCGAAGTAGATATTACAAGTGCCTGGAACAATAAGGGAGTGTGTAGGGAGGGAATGTTGGAAAACAAAACTAGCATCAACATTGCTATGCCTGACGGCAATAGTTGCAGTGCAGGAGTCATTTAAGGAGGGGAGTGAGGGAAGAGGAGGGAAGAGGCAAGGAGAGCCACAAAACAAGTGACAAACTGTGGTAGGCTGAAAAAAAAATCAAGATTGTGCTGGGGAGAGGGAGAAGAAACACAGAAGGGAATGGGGGAACAGCCAACCTGTAATCAGTGGTGGAGGGACTAATGATAAAAGTAAGTGGCAAAATTATACTAAAATAGGTGAAGGTGGGGGGCGGATGGACGGAGGCAGAAGGGCAAATGTCTGCAAAGAACAAGCGGCTACGTATCACCATGGCTGATGGCAATTGGGGTAGTGGTGGAAAATGACAGACAGAGGACAAGGAGGAGGGTAATGGGTGGTGGAGAGGGAGAGGGAGGAGAGAATGGAGGAGGGGGCCAAGGTCAAAATGCATAAGGTGGGAGATGGGAAAAGAATGCACACACAGGGGGCAGAGGGAAACCAGACGGTGCAGAAGTGTAGAGGATGTGATGATGAAGGGGGAGACAGAGGGAGACTGGCAGGGGCAGGGGAGACAGGGGGGCAATCAAGTGACCCAGAAGGCCAGTGAACAGGGCTAGACAGGGCCTCCATTGTGAGTTTATGGTAGTGGTGGCAGGCTCCAGCATCCTGGTTGGCTGGATTGTCACAAGGGCCAAGTGCAACCAGTGGGAGTGGGGAGCAGGTCCGGGACACAACCATGACAATCTAATCAAGAGCAATGCGGTCATACCTCAAATGGCACATCAAAACACCAGCCAGGGCTTCAATATGGCCAAAGTGTTGCAAGAAAGGAATGAATGGTCATTAAAATGCGTGGTGACATGGGTAACTAAGCGTGCAGCCTTCATGTGGCATATGAAAATCACTGTGGGGAAAGTGTCCTAATGCAACATTGTCAGCACATGGAACCCTTCCACCATCAGTGTGTCATACACAGCCAAATGGTGCCTGATACCAGCTACAGCATGAAGTGCATGAACTAAGACAGTCAATACATAACAACTATCATAAGCAAAACGATGAAATGCACAGTCAACATAATACTCACCAAAGTGAAGTGCTGGCAAGCATTGGAGAAACCATCCGGAATACCCACTAGTGGTGTACATACAAGTAGGACTGCAGGCTGGCCACAGATATGACGGAAGCCCAATGCCGATGTGTGATATGCTGTTACACTGAGCCATCCTTGCAAGCCCATTGAAAGGGGAAGCAGGAGTAGCATGTGTGTCAGGACCCCAAGCAAAACACATACACAAGACAAGATTGAATGGGACCAGCAGGAACACACAGTGGATGCCTTTCAATGCCACAAAGAACCACACTGTCACATGTATGCACAATAGACAAAAGAAAATGCAATAAATAAAAAATCTGCATAAAATAAAAATCAAATGAAATATTTTTTTAAATAACAAAATAAAATAATTTAAAAAAATGAAAAAAAAGATTCTTGTAAAAAAGTGATAAAGTATTATAACAAATAAGAGAAAAAAATAATAGAAAAAAAACATACTTACCAGAAACTCTAAAATTAGGATGAATAAAAAATATTTTTGCAGGAAAAAAACTGCTGGAAAAAAATGTGCAGAAAAATAAATACATCAAAAATGGCCATACATGACCTGGGGGGCGGGGGAGGGGCACCCAGGAGGGGGGAGGTACAGGGTGTACCTCAACAGCCACATGTGTTGATGTTGAGACAAAAAAAAACATCACTGGGCTCAGCTCCTGCACGGCCCAACATATGTGAGAGATAGGTTGTCATCGTCACCCTCTGGATGGAAATCAGAAGGTGGACGTGGCTCAGTTGACTCACCATGCCGGGCCGCACCTTGCCCCTCAATGGCAGCAAGCATGCAGGTCTGGTAAGCCAGGTCCTGCTGGCAATGAGACTGAGGTCAGCATGCATTATCTCACATGTCACACGTGCTTCCTCCTGCAAGGACTGACGTGTGAGACGGAGTTCTGCCTGCATGGCCTCACATGACAAACGGAGCGACTGCCGGCTTGCATGGAGTTCAACTGAGATGGTTCTTTCAAGCTGCACCATCCTGTCTTCGGCCCGCCCACTCTTGTTCATCCAGAGGGCATCCAGAGTAGATCTGAGGGCTTGGTGTTCCACCCTCAGGGCCCCACAGTGTGCCTCTGCTTGAGCCTCAAGTGCTTGACGCAAAGCCACCATTTCAGCCCAGCGCGCCCTGTCAGACGCTGCCATACCCAGCCTGAGTGAGCGGCACGTGGACTGCGTAGACTGCTGCTGTAGCACCATGTGCCTTACAAAGTGTAGCATTGAATGGGCCACACTTTCCATAGCTTGAGCAATCATCTCAACTTCTCCCCCCTCTTGCTGTGGTATGGCAATCATGGAAAGCTCCCACTCAGTTGACCGTGGTGGCATACGGCTACCGCGTTGCCGTACACCACACTTGCTGGGCCCAAGGAGCCGTGGTCCTTGCTGGGTTGGTGCTGCCCGTGACTGCAGGACTATGTCCCTCTGTCGACCTGATGCCCCAGGAACATGGCCAACTGGTGTTGAGTGTGACCGTGCACCCGTACCCATCACAGGCGGACATTCCAACCCTGCCTGGCCCCCTACTGCAGGTGTCACGGACAGAAGATCATCCAACACAGGATCACTTACCGGCGACGACACGTCATGATGCAGATCCGGCTCAACATAGTGGTCAGAGTATACATCAGAGCATGACTCAGAGTCAGCTCTGGACACGATGTCCTGGAGCACCTGTGGGTTATCATGATCTGCCACCCCACGACCACCACTGGTGCCTGGATGGTCATGTGAACTGACCATCGTGTCTGGGATGACATCTTCATTCTCTGCCACCAGTGCGTCATCACCTGCAACATAAAGAAAAGAAACAAGGACACGCATGTCAGTAGTACATAGCACATACATACAGTGCATCACCTGCATCACACACAACCTCTAGCAGGCACATATCCAATGCAGAAATGAGAGATGGCAACAAAGATATGGCACCTAGCATAAGCATGTGGGAAGACACAAATGGCCACAGCCAGAAATCAAACCAAACACACCATGATACATGTAACATGCATGTTTATGTGCAGCACTCAACTACCATCAACTATGTAGAGTACATGTATCACAGGAGGCGCCTACGCTAGTGCCTTTCTCTACAGTGAAAGGAGGGACATGGGTACATGCATGTCAGGTCACCATCACATAGCAGCATTGTGTTTGCAAGTTGAAGGGCTGAACTTGGCACAGGAGTGGGTGTGTGTGGTGCAGTGCATGTTTAGCCACTCAAATTCCAACAACAACACGTACATAGTGATGACAATCTGCAAACATGACGGCAGAGTAAGGGCAATTACAGCCATCATGTGCAAATGGCATGCACCATGTAGCACGGATTCCATGAAACACACACCCTCTGGGGAATAGCACAGAGGCACTGCATGGCAATAAAATGTTCCCCACAGAACTGTGCGTTGGCAGACAGTGCTGGCATGCATCTATTGCATTTCATCATACAAATGTCACTACAGCCGATGAGAAGTGGATATGATGGAGGACAGATGAGGAACCATCAATAGTACACCCATGCATGTATGAGACAACACCAGTTGAAAATAGGCAGTGGGCCTGTAATAGGGGGAGCCATGTGCATGATACAGATGTGGACAGCCTGAAGTCGTGCGTGATGACACACAGACCTACAGTGAGCATGACATGGCTGTCCAAATGAGATGACACTTGGATCATCTTGGACACATAGTACAATGAGCAGGTGATCAAGGACACCTAGGGGCATGCATGTAATGCACATGGAACAAGATTGTGCATACATGTGCATGGGGAGCCACTGCCATCAGCACAGTAAGCGTGCGACACACTGCACCAAGGACAAAGGATGTAAATTACATGATATGACATCTCATTAAGATTGCACTTATACACGAGTAGCTCAGAGTGCAAACAAGCTAAGGGAGTGGAACAAGGGAGAAAATGAATTCAAAACAACTATCATACTGGGCACAGTCACATTGAGAACATGCAAATGCATGGAGAAGGGATAAAGGGTTGAAGACCCTGGAAGGGGGAGAAGAGGAAAGTGCCAAACAGAGGAGACCAAAGAAGGAAAATGTAGTACAATGATAGAATAGTCATTCAAAAGGTGGCAGTGCAGCCAGCAAGTGGCAAGTTCAAGATAATTTGAATAGGGCAAATCTGATGAGTGGGGGACAGTATGGGTACACGCACAGGACCCATTGTAATTGGAGGCATGGAGGCAGTGCAACAGGAGGCACGGTGAGTAGGTACCTGGGCCCGAAGGAAAGAGTGTGTGCAGGGGCCCAGTGTCGACAGAGGAAACTGTTCAGCTGGAGAGAAGAGGGGCTAATGCAGGAGCAAATAGGAAGGTCTTGAGTTGCAACCGGAAGCAGAGATGTTTCTCCTCAAGTTTCAACATGCCCAGTTGGCTGTTCCAAAGGGCAGCCGTACTCACAGATCTGCCCCCAGCTAATATATTCAATTATCAACTGACCTGGAGGGAGTGTGAGGTGGAGGAGCAATGGACTCAAGAGGGGAAGATTTTGCAGAGGGATTGATGCAGCCATTTCGCACCCAGTCCTATAAAAACAAACCATTGTGTACAATGCAGAGGGTCCGAAGTGTCATCCTTGCATCAACTGGTAGGCAATGTAGGGATTACAGAGCTGGAAAGGTAGGATCCAAGGGCATGCGGCGAAGGACAAGTCTCACAGTCCTGTACTTGATTAGTGGTAGAGGGTGCATTGTGGAGGCAGGTGGAATATTTGAAGAGCCTGTCACAGTACTCCAACCTTGAGTAAAACCTAGCCTGAGAGACTGTGAGCATGTAGTTGAATGATAGGGAAGGCACAGTACCCCTGAGGATGTGAAGATGTTAATCTATCTCAAGATACTTCTGAAATGTGTGTGGAAAAGGAATGTGTTGAGTCAAAGCTGACCCCGAGGTTGTTGGCGTTGCAGGTGGAGGTAAGAGGAGGGCCAAGTGGGGCTGGCCAGAGAGTGAGGGGAAAGGATGGTGAAGGTGTACCGATGAGGAGGATGTCAGTCTTGCTGGCATTTAGACAGTGATCATTTGCAGTACACCAATTGCAAATGGCAATGAGGCTATCAGAAAGAAGTCAGGGAGATGAGTTGCCCCAGGGCAGCCTGGAAATGAGTTAGTTGCCATAAGCATAGCACTGGAAGTAGTAGCAGAAAATGAAAATGCAGTAGGCGAGAACTGCCAGGTGCTGTTTCTATGGTCAGGCCAAGAGGTCAGGCCCCTGGTCGACACCACAGGTAGAGAGGGAGATTGAAGAAAGGAAGGAGCCAAGTTGTAGCTGGGAGGGACACACATGCCAAACACACATGTAATTGAGTCACACGCATCAATACTCACCAGATGACGCATCATAATCCATCCTCTCTCCCACTCCATTGGTCTGCTCTTGCGGGATGAACTCTGAAGCAATCGCCTCATGCTGAGTGGGTTCATCCTCCTCTGGTTGTGGCCTACCACCAGTCACCAGACACATGGAATATTTGGGGGCACGCTTTTCTTTTGCACTGCGTCTGAGGTCATTCTAATGCTTGTAGCAGTCCTGAGCTGTGCACACCTGGAATCCCATGGCTGTCACATCATCTGCAACATGCTGCCAGTGGACCCAATGCTGGTGATGCGTTGTATGGCACTGTGGGCCCACAAGCATATTGCATTGGTGTTCCGACACATAGTCCACAAGGAAGTCCAGTTCCTGCTTGCAGAAAGGCTTCTTCCTTGACTTGCTGAAGGTCGGAGCTGTTTCTGGGGTCCCAGCCTCTTGTGCAGGAGCACACTTCCTCCTTTTGACCGGTGGTACTGACCCTGAGTGGGCAATGTGGCCCTGATCAGTGGGGGCAGTGGCACTGGTGGACTGGACCAAGGCAGTGGGTGTTGGTATGAGGACGGACGGTCTGGCTTGGGTCTGACTCACTGGCAGGGCGGTGTTGGCTGCATCTGCACATGCAGTTACCACCACCTGGCTGCTTGGGGCAGCAGATGTAATAACTGCCCCAGATGTGTGTGCCACAGTCACAGCTACAGTGGACACACATGACGCCAACCTCCGGACAAGATGGAAATTGTCCTGGGAGTCCTCGTCACGGAACGCAACATGCGCTGCCTGACCCAGAACCCGGGTGGAGATGCCCACAGCTGCACCTGCAGCTACCACCAACGGTGGGCCAGTGACAGCAGATGTATATTGCTGTTGGGTGATATGGGTGCCAGGTTGTGATGCAACAGCTGCATCACCTTTGAGCCACAGGGGGTGGTGGCATGTCTGCACCAGCACATGGCTGGATATCCTGCACCAGAGGGGCACCCCTGCCTCTTCCCCCCCTGTAACCACCCTGGCCACCGTGGACTCCCCATCCTCCCTGGTCTCCACGCCCATGTGCCCAACCACGCCCAGCCCTGGGAGGACACCCAGGTTTGTCACCCTTAGCCTTTGATGGCCTCCCAACCATGGCACAGATGGAAAATAGGCTATGGGATGTTCACTCAACAATTATCCTGGTCAATTGGCTAGAAGGGGGCAGGGTACTTGATGGAATAGGTACCCCAGTGCTCCTGCAAGGCTGTCTGTGACCCCCAGGGAAAAATGACAGGTCAAGCAACGCTCAGGCACCCCCCAAAAAAATTCAAAATTGACAAAATATAAGCTTAGGAAATTGAAAAGAAAAAAAGAATTTGCATGCAACCCCAGTAGCCCACATGCATGGATTTTACCTCCAGCCGTACGCTGTGGCACCTAGGAACACAAAAAACATGTATGCGTGGAACACGCGGGCTACTATGACCTTGAAAACGGTACGCATGCACAGCAGGAACCACAGTGGGAGAAATAGCATACGCGACTCACCACCTGCCTTGCGTGGAAAAAAAAACACACGCTCTTGTGCGCGTAGGCAACACCCCACCAAAAGAAGAGGTACGGACTTCAGAAGCTGTGAAGTAATCGCGTGTGATTCCAGCAGAGTAAACACACGCATCGGTCTCCACAAACAGCACGTACAGTGGTCTGCTGGCCCATGCTCACCTTTAACCCATGCTGAAGGCAACACCCGCGCCCGTAACGTCACTTATGCGCTAAAGCCCTTTCCTCGAATTTCATGCATTCACATGCGAACAAGATTATTTTGCATGTGCGGATGCACCCGTGCTGAGGGAAACGCATGTGCGTGTTACGTCACAGACGTGCTTACGCGCTAAGGCCCTTTCCTCAACTTACACGCATTCACACACAGATGTGATTTTTTTGCACATGCAGATGCACCCGTGCTGAGGGAAACGCCCACGCATGTTACGTCACAGAAGCGCTTATACGCTAAGGGCCGTTTCTCGAATTACATGCTGACGTGCTGTTTTTTCACGTGCCAAATCACTCTGTATCAAGCTGGCCATGCGACAACACACGGAAGACTATGCTCCTGCCCAGAAGTCCATTTTCCTGAACCCCCAGAGCCCCGAGCAGAATCCCACCTGCCATCTGCTGCTGCCTGCCTGCCTGCTGGCCATGTGCCCTGCCATTTGGTGCCTGCACGTCAGCTATCTGCAGGGGTCCAGTTGCTGTGACCACCCCTGCTGGAACAGAAGACTCCCGACTGAAGTTCCATTGCTCCACAGCCCAGCACCAGGACCCAGTTGCCCGTCAACACCTGCCTCGGGGATTGTCATGTCGGGGGAAACACCATCAGACACCACTGGCAACCCCCAGCCAGAGAGGCGAGGGCTGCCAGCTTCACGGCAGGGGAGGTTGGCATCCTGGTGGAGCAAGTCCTGGTGCATTATGATGCCCTCTATGGAAGAAGACGCGCCGACAAGGATGGGTGGGAGAGAATCTGGCTGGACATCGTGGATGCCCTCAACGCGGAGGGGGTGGCAACCCGTGACATAACACACGCCCGTAAGCGCTGGGAGAAATTCCGGTCCAGGGCCCTCAGGAAGGCCCGGCGCCTCTTGGAAGCAGCGCATGCAGTGAGGCACCGGGTCAACCTTACAACTAACGATATGAGGGTCCTGGAACGCATTAACCCAGCGCTTCACTGCCAGGTCCTCGAGAGGGAGACCGGTCCAGAGTCGAGCGGTAAGTGTCCATGCGTACTTGTTGGACGCAGTGCATGTTGAGGTGTGCCAGGAGTGTGCAGCTTGGACATATGTCTGAAAAGGTCCAGGTATGGATGTGTATGTGCAGGGACATGACCGTGCTGCATGTGAGTCCTGTCATGAGTGATGCACATCAATGGTGTATGTGTTCCAAAGCATGATGCACAACTGCATGTGGAGATGCACACATGTTGGTATTTCTGTGTATGTATTCTGTGTATGTACTATGGCATGGTTGGGGTGTGACACATGGATGCTGGTTACACCTTCATGTATGTGCATGGCATGCATGTGCGTGTGTGGGTTGCACGTGTGCAACAGTGATACAACATGGATGCATGTGACACAGACATGTATGAACCCGATTGGCAGATGTGACATAGTTGCCGATGATTGCACTGTGACAGGTAATGGAGATGTACAGGTGCATTTCTGTCTGTTGGCGTGTGTGCATGTGTTCGGCACTCCCCATGTTGCATGTTGCTTGTGACGTCATGCCAACCTTCATGCTGGTGTGTGTGTGTATGGATGCTGCTGTCTGCTGCACGATTCCTGTCAATATGTGCATGTGTGTGGGTTCAAATGATATGAGTGTTGGGGAGTGTGATGCCATCTGTGAATTTTGACACTGCCACTCATGTGCAACTGTCACGTGTGTATCCAACCATTGTACAGTGCTCTGATGCCTGTGTTCTGTCTCTCACTGTCTGCAGCGTCAACTGATGAAGAGGGCGGAGACGGTGCTGTGGAGCACAGAGGCAGGGATCCCAGCCGAAGACGCAAGGCCCAGATCTCCTCCCATGTTGTCATCTCTTCCGGTAGTGAGGAGTCTGGTGCCACATCCATGGCCGCAGCTGCCGAGGGAAGGTCCAAGAAGCGGAGGTTGGAGGTGGACTCCTCGGCAGCAGTAGGGGGAGCTGAGCCCCCACAGGGGCCTATGGAGGAAGATGGCATGGATTCATCCAGGTTGGTGGGGAGTTTGGTTGAGGAGGAGGCTGTGGAAGACCCACACACTGGGCATGGAGGGGGGCATTCCACTGGTGCTAGTGGTGCAGTCCAGGGGCAGGGACAGGAGGCAGCACAGGCCGCCACGGAGGTGCCTGTGTGTAATCCTGTCCCTGATCCTGTGACTGCATCATCCCGCACCAGCAGGGATGCCTTCGTCCAGACCCGTTTTCAGGGAGGGGATGCGCAAACAACAACTGGCCTTCCTCTCCCTGCAGACGTGGCAATCTGTGACTGGGTTGAGCTTGTCCTAGCTTGGGTGGCGATGCGTCAATGTGGTATTCGGGATGAGGTGCAGAGATCTCGTGTGGAAAATGCATGTCATTTTGAATACCTCATTGACCACGTCAGCCTACTAGGACAGGTCACCAGCGCTGGGTTCCTCCGTGTGCTGGATCTTCTAGTGACCCCCTCCTCAACTGAACCCCCTATGTGCCAGTCGTCCTCCGTGCCATCTTCCTGTCCAAGTATCACCTGGGCACCCTGTGGAGCTGACCCAGCAGCCAGGCTGGTGGAGGACACATCCCTGCCACAGTCGGGAGTCGGAGGTCCAGCAGGGGTGGCCACCCCAACAACTGGACCCCAGGAGGAGGACGTGCAGGCATCAACAAGCAGGGCACATGCACGGCAGCAGCAGGCTCAGGGTGGGATGCCTCGGGGCCTTCAACATCACAGGGGCAGGAATCGGCCGGATGGCAGGAGGACCCTGAATTGGGAGTGTCTTCCGTGTGGCTGCGGTTGGGCCAGCAGATAAATGCAGATTGGCGGCTGGTGGAGGAGGTACGCTCAGTGCCTCGAGGCAGTTCGCATTGATTTGGAGGATGCCATGACTGCATCCCTACGAGACCTCGAGGCCAGGGAAGAGGCCCACCTCCGGGACATCGACGTGGAGTTCGATGATGCCCTGGCCCGGAACATCAACAAGTGAGTCGTTGGACTTGCCCACCGCCTTTGTACATAGTTCTTTAGTTTTAGGTTTCCTTTGTTTTTTCTTTTTTTTTTTTTGGGTTAATGGACTTTGCTCCACTTCATGTATATAGTTTTTTATTCATAGGACTTTTTGGTAGGTTTCATTTGTTTTGGGGATCATGGACCCTTTGAACTTGGATTGTATATAGTTGAATACTTGAACATACTTTCTTTTTTGACATTTTCCATGGATCAATGTTTTTATTTTTGTTGGATTATTTTTTTCATATTGACATTGGCGATGGACCACTTTTCTTTTTTCATGCCGTGGATTTTTGTTTCTCATTGGATTTTCTGGTTTTTTTTGGTAATATCTGTCATTGTTTATTAGTTGTCAAGTTTGATTTTCTTTATGTTATTTCATTATGTTTTTAATACATTTGTTCTAACTTCATGATTGGTGTTGTGTACTATCATTGGTTTTGTGCATGTCTCAATGAACATTGCCTCAGTCATGTGTGGCTCTGTTGTGCATGTATGCATGTGCATGGTGGTTCTTTTAAGGCTGTCATGGCATGGGTAATTTGGGAGTGGGTGCAGTGGATGGTTGCATGCTTGTACTGGGGGGCAAGTGGGACTTGGGTTGGCATTAGGGCCATGGGTCTGTTTTGTTAGGACATGTTGTTTGGTGGGCCATGTGTCGGGGCCTGCTGGCAGGTGCCCATCAATGGTGGTGGGTGGGGTGTGGGGGCACATGAGCCAGGACCTGCTGGAAGATGCCATCAATGGGGGTGGGTGGGGTTGTGGGGGGGACATGAGTCGGGGCCTGCTGGTAGGTGCCCGTCAATGGGGGTGGGTGGGGGTGTGGAGGGACATGAGTCGGGGCCTGCTGGCAGGTGCCCGTCAATGGGGGTGGGTGGGGGTGTGGGGGGACATGAGTCAGGACCTGCTGGCAGGTGCCCATCAATGGGGTTGGTTGGGGATGTGGGGGGACATGAGTCAGGGCCTGCTTGCAGGTGCCCGTTAATGGGGGTGGGTGGGGGTGTGGGGGGACATGAGTCGAGACCTGCTTGCAGGTGCCCATCAATGGGGTTGGTTGGGGATGTGGGGGGACATGAGTCAGGGCCTGCTTGCAGGTGCCCGTCAATGGGGGTGGGTGGGGGATCTGGGGGGACATGAGTCGGGGCCTGCTGGCAAGTGCCCGTCAATGGGGGTGGGTGGGGGTGTGGGGGGACATGAGTCGGGGCCTGCTGGCAGGTGCCTGTCAATGGGGGTGGGTGGAGGTGTGGGGGGACATGAGTCGGGGCCTGCTGGCAGGTGCCCTTCAATGGGGATGGGTGGGGGGTGTGGGGAGGACATGAGTCGGGGCCTGCTGTCAGGTGCCCGTCAATGGGGGGTTGGGGGTATGAGGGGACATGAGTCGGGGCCTGCTGGCAGGTGCCCGTCAATGGGGGTGGGTGGGGGTGTGGGGGACATGAGTCGGGACCTGCTGGCAGGTACCCGTCAATGGGGGTGGGTGGGGGATCTGGGGGGACATGTGTCGGGGCCTGTCAATTGTAGTAGGTGGGGTATGGGAGACATGAGTCGGGGCCTGGTGGCAGGTGCCCATCAATGGGGGTGGGTGTGGGTGTGGGGGGACATGAGTCGGGGCCTGCTGGCAGGTGCCCATCAATGGGGATGGGTGGGGTGTGGGGGCACATGAGCCAGGACCTGCTGGAAGATGCCATGAATGGGGGTGAGTGGGGTTGTGGGGGGTACATGAGTCAGGGCCTGCTGGCAGGTGCCCATCAATGGGGTGGGTGAGGGTGTGGGGGGACATGATTCGTGGCCTGCTGGATGGTGCCTGTCAATGGGGGTGGGTGGGGGATATGTGTCGGTGCTCCTGAGTGCATGGTGCCATGTGGGCTGCCTGTGGGACATGGTCTGGGGTGATGGGCTGCCTGCGGGGCATGGGGAGGAGGGCACACCCAGGAGGGCACACACTGCCAAATCGCTTGTGTAAGTCCATGCGCACCCCCCGGAATATGCGTACCCAGCTCGCGCCAGCGAAAATGCGTGTGAAAGTCCACTCGCACCCCGGAATACACATAGGCCAGCGAAATCGCATGTGAACGTCCATGCCACCCCTGGAATACACGTAGGCCAGCAAAATCGCGTGTGAAAGTCCACGCGCACCACCAGAATACACAGAGGCCAGCAAAATCGTGTGTGAAAGTCCACGCGAACCCCGCTCATGTCAGCGAAAATGCGTGTGAAACTCCCCGTGCACCTACGGAATACATGTACCATGCTTGTGCCAGTTCAATCGCGTGTGAAAGTCCATGCGCACCCCCGGAATACGTGCAAGCAGCCCATCCACCCTCCCGATGCCCCACAGGCAGCCCATCTACCATGACCATGACCCGAAGTCAGCCCATCACCCCAGTCCATGACCCGCAGGCAGCCCATCCACCCTCCCCATGCCCCGCAGGCAGCCCACACCACAGGGGGGACTTTTTCCACGCATTTTACCTAACGCGAGCGGGGTACACGTATTCCGAGGGGTGCACAGGGAGTTTTACACATGTTTTCATGGTTGGGGGGCTGTATGCTGGTCCACTGGCCTTTGCGCCATGTACTGGATTTGTGCGATGTTTTTGGCACACGGGACAGGGTTGGGGGCGTAACTGGCGCTGCTGCAGGGTCGCTGCGCCACTCTGCACCATGGCTGGTTATGGATTTAAGTATCCATGAATACGCTGTGCGCTGAAATGGGTTTTGGCGCACGCGGCTGGCGCAGACTGCCAGATGCGCACTCTGTGGGCCAGCCGCGTGCGCCACTTGTGCGCTAAATTCTATGAATTACCCCCTCAATGTTTAGGTATGAAATAGTACCTATAGTTATCAAATATCTTGGTATTCATATTTCAGCATCTATTAAAGATATTATTAAACAGAACGCTGTAACCTTACTGTCTAGAGTAAAAGAGCTAACAAACTCATGGTCTCCCTTGTATTTATCCTGGTGGGATTGTCTGGAATCTATTAAGATGATAATATCCCCAATTATTGTACATCTTCTTTATATGCTTATAACCTCCCCCCCTCCCTTTTAAATCTATTGACTCCCATTTAGTTAAATTCGTTTGGGCAAAGAAGAAGCGTAGAATTTCTTCATGCAAATTAAAAAACCACTGGCTTGTGGCGGAGTATGGTTCACAGATAAAAAAATAAATACCATATGGCCTTTGTTTTAAGACAAGCACAACTGTGCTTTACTCCTGTCAGTTATAACAATGCACCTACGTGGCTTCTTTTGGAGAGAGCAATGGTTTCCCCTCTAAATCTTGCTGATTGCTACATCATCAAGAGGAATAATTGTTTTATTAACTGTGTAAGTTTTAGTCTATCTGCCCGTTTTCTTAGAACCTATATATTTCCCTCTGTTACAAAATCATTCCAGTTCATTTCACAATATATTTGGTTTAATTTCTTAATAAAAGGTAATAAAAGAACTATCTTTTGGAAACCATGGCACTTTTTGCACATTAAGCATATTAATCAATTGTTTGTGCAAGGAATTCCAGTCACCTTCAATGAAATTGGTTCTAAATTCCATACTCGGATCTGATTTTTAAAGCAATATATGAAAATGATGGACTCAATTATGGAAAATTATGAATTACTAATATGTAAAGCGGAACAAATTCAACATATGTTAAATTCAACTTTTTCTGCCTCCTTGTTCTATAATAATCTTTCACAGGTGTCTAACATAGAAAATGTATGGATTTGCCAGGCTGCATGGCAACAGGATTGCACTTTACCAGATAGCCATCTACAGTAGCCTCTTGTTTGAAAGAATTTGCACAAGGTTACCACGTCAGTCATCCTACTTCAAAATATATACTTCTTTCATTATAGAGCTTTTATTACTCTGCTTGCTCTATTTACATGTGGAATAGTACAAAATGACAAAAGTTGGAGTTGCCTTTAAACATATGGTTTTTGAATGCAAAAATGTCAAATATTTTTGGAAAAATGTATGAATAACTTCAAGCTTATTTTCAACTTGCAACAAGATTTTTGTTTTAGATTCCTTTCCTTTGGTATGGCAAAGATACACCATGTAACAGATAAGAAAAGAATGGATGCTAATTGTTTGACCTTATTGTAGGAGCAATTCAAGCAATAAAATCTAATTGGAAGAATTTAACTAGCCTTCCTTATAAAGTATGGTGGAACTCCATTTGTAACATACATAGGCTGGAAAGATGCGATGTGTCCTCTCCCTTCTTACTACTAAAACATGATTTGAAATGACAGTTATTTCTAAGATTTGTAGCTACTGTAGCCTCCAACTAATGAATCAAAGATCTGCTCATATTTTTTCTGCAATTACTCCCCTCCTTTCCTTTTATACTCTCCCCTCCCCTCCTTTTGTACATGTCTGTCTTTTCTTTTTGATGTTCTTGTTCCATTGCTTATCAAGTTTATACTATTAAGTTTCCTATGCATAGTCTTTTTCTCAATATTTGGCTGTAACATATTAACATTTATTAAGATGTGTCCTACCATATCTATGCCTTAAAATGTTTGCTGTATAAGTTATATGCCTTGTATGCATTCTGGTTTAAATACAAATATTTCAAACATTAAAACACCTTAGATAAAAAGGTTGTTACCACAATACATAAAATAGTCTCTGGACTAGATAACATTCTGATCCAAAACATTAAGTATTTAAAAAGAAATCATAATGAACAAATTGCCCAAACATTTCCATACGCACATTTTGTAGAACACTACATTCAATGATTACATGTCTAAGCATGTCAATAGCGAAAGCACAATATCTGCACTCTCTGTGCTCCATTAGGGATGTTCTCTCTTGCTCTTCTCACTCCTCTAGTAGCAAATAGGTTTATCTGCTGGTCACTTTTTTGCTGTCTCCTATGTTAGTATCACAGAAGCATCCGTTTTATTTTGTGGTCAGAAACAACAACCCTCCACACTGGCTGTCCATCCACTGACAGTCTTGCAGTTATTGTCCTGTTAGGTTAGAGGCAGTGCTTAATTTGCGGGGGAGTTCTCCAGGGCTCAGCCCTGGCACTTATTGTTGAGCCTCTGCACTAATTTTCCTAGACTCCGTTTAATAATAAGTTGTTTTAACAACTTTATTACTTTAACTGTCAATCAGTAGTAGTAACTAAACAAGCAACAACAGTCTGCCCTGACCACACGTCTCTACAACCTGAGCTGGCTCGTTTTAACTCATGAACATGATGACCGGCACTGGAGCAGCAGTGCTAGCTATTCATTTTCATGACTACCAATGTGGTGGTACTTCACAATGCCATACACTCATCCTGGCCATGCCTGTGCACCGCTCCCGTCAGCCTGCATAACATTGAGACAGCTCCACTACTGTAATAACCAGCAGCAATGCCACAGCAGTGTGGGTTGACAACAGCAGGAAAGCCAGCAGTACCAACTTCAGGGCAATACCAGGGAAAAGTCCATTGCTGAGAAGGAGTGCCTGTACTGAGTGCCAACCTACACAAGAAGATCTTTCTGCAGTGTTTGGAAGAAGAGTTAATTTTATATTCTGCCTGCATGTGTACATGCATGTGTACATCAATTCACCATAGGAGAAAACAATGGTTTCTGTTTTCTGTGGCTAGACAGTATCAGATATGACTATGGGGAAGGTTGGAGCAAGTATTGCCACGAGCCAATGAATGCTAATGATTGAGTTGAAAGACAAAACTTGAATAAGTCACCATAAATTAGCTATTGATATGGGGAAAGTTGGAGTAAGTGTTACTAAAAGCAGATGAATACTACTGACGAAGTTAAAAGGGTGAATTGGAAAAAGTCTCAATATACTTGAACTATTCTCCATATATGAACTATCAATGTGGGGAAAGTTGGAGCAAGTAGTACCTCAAGCCAAGAAAGTATAGGGAAATACCAGGGAAAATGCCATTACTGAGGACGAGTGCCTGTCCTGAGTGCCAACCTACACAAGAAGATCTTGCTGCCGTATTTGACAGAAAAGTTAATTTGACATTTTGCCTGCATCAATTCACCATAGGAGGAAAACATGTTTGCTGTTTTCTGTGAATATACAGTATGAGATGCCAATATGGGGAAGGTTGGAGCAAGTATTGCCATGAGCCAATGAATGCTAATGCAGGAGTTAAAAGACAAAACTTGAACAAGTCTCCATAAATGAGCTATCAATATGGGGAAATTTGGAGCAAGTGTTACCAAAAACAGATGAATACTACTGAAGTAGTGAAAAGGGTGAACTGGAACAAGTCTCAATATATGAAATGTCAATGTGGGGAAAGTTGGAGCAAGTAGACCCTCAAGCCAAGAAAGTATAGACAGTGAAGGAATATACCTGTGCTACTCTCACGTTGATGCATTTTTAAGGCTTGATGTGCTAGCAAGCCTTATCTTTATGCTCCATGAATATAGGAAGTTGTTGTTACAAAATTATACCTACTTTTTGTGAATTTGACTGTCCCACATATTACATTATTACTTAAAAACCTCAAAACGCCCATGTATGATGATTCTTTTAGAGTGTATGTTTTTTGCATGAGCAATGCCCATAGTGGTAATGGGCTGTACCATTAAATAACAACAACCTAGAATCTTTCCTTGGTTATGGTTAAAACAGAGTCAGTACCGCTATGCATAAGCACCTCCACAAGAACCTTAACATATTTTCTGTAGAGTTATTTGCTTAAATTGTGAATCCTAGCAGGGGACTCCTTCTAGGTAGTTGGGCGTACTTTGCCTGAAAAATGATTTACACTTTGCTGTGATATGATTAGTAAATAATTATAGTATTAACAGATGTACAAGCTAATATTTTGGTCGTTAGTAGTAAGACATACAGGTTCTGATTCACAAAAATGGTTTCAATGGGACTTTCCTCTTTTAAAACATTTTTGTAAATCAGGCCTGCAGTATTTCCGAATACCACATGTTTTTCCACTCTGCCCAACTATTAGTTTCAGTAACCAGAAATTACATCTGTGTGGAGGATGTTTCCTCCACACAAAAGTAGTACATCATGCTATATTACCATATGTGTTAATCCTGCATCCATTAATATTGCATTTCTTCATGTAGTCCAATGGGACTTCAAAATGTAGCAACAGTTACTGTATTTGGTGGTATTACCAGATATAATCCCGGCAAATCTGGATTGAGGCCCCATGTATTTTATCAAGAAATAAAGGGGAACCCCCTCTGCCAATGCTCTAGTGATATTTGGCGTTGATGAGCCCACTATCCATTTCTTGATCTGACCAAATGATAGGAATGATTGACAAAGTATTTAGGTGATGGAAATTGAGTAAATCAAGCACTTTTTTTAACATGATCCAGCCAGGGTATTTTCCCATCAAAAATCCCTCAAAACGATATCAATTCATATTTTCCTGTAGTACGAGGTGTATGGATCACTTCACAAAGAGCACAGGTACAAACTGTCCTGAACCCAAATGTATCATAAATATACACCTGGTTTACTTGTTTGAGGAGTCGAAAATTGGGGGCTGAGAAAGTCATGCTGAAATCTAAGATCTTCAGTTTTTTGATAAACATACAAAACAGCCTTAACTGATTGCCTACCAAATGAAGTGTTACATGAATAATTCAACCATTTGCCTGAGACATGTTAATGACTTACCTATGTGGTGAGTTGCCTGAACTTCCCATTTTAATATGTGTTAGTGAGCCACTAGAGATGGAGGTGGTGCAAGAGAGTGATTGGAGCGGGTTTTACTGGAGTCTTGGCCCCTTCTTATAGAAAGTGTGCACAGTTAGTTCTCCCTACTTTCGCAGGCCACTACTCCAGCAAACAACATTGCCAAGCAACACTCCTGCCTGGAGAGAGGAGAAGTGCTAACCTCACACGTAGGATGCAGGATCATGCACCCACTAATATTCACTGAGAGAAAGGGTATCTTAGATAAAAGAATAACCCTGTTCAGTCTTCCATCTGGGGACACCAATCACCAGAATATGCCACACGGGTATAGATGTAGAAATAAACAGTGTGTCACTCACTTACCAGGTATTCCAGCACCCAAACTGGGGTTAACATTACACCCAGCAAAAGAGATGGCATAGCATTGCAGGGCCAGCAGTTTCCAACTAGAAGATTACAAGAAGGTAGCACATGCTGCAAATGCCTTGTAGATCTCTGAGTTGTGGGCCAGAGGACATGAAATAAATGCATTCATTGCGAATCAACAAGAACTGATCCCTAAAGTGATAGTGAGAGGAAAGACCAGCATCAAGTATAACCAATCCGAGGGATGGAGACAAAGAAGCCTAAGAAGTAAAACATCAGAGTCCATTGCACCAGACCCTCTTGGGTCTTAAAGAGACCAGGTTAACTCATTCAGTGTCGTGGACCCGGAGGTCTTGGACATACTGGTTAATGCTCCCTGGATTAAAGGAGATGTTCCTGGAGAGAGGGCTCCTGGAAAGAATGCTGGAAGGACTGCTGGCTGGAGGAAGAGAGTGCAATTTTGGGGAAACTGGAAGCAGAAGAGAAGAACTGTTAAGCTCTGGAATGTCTTGAGGTGGAAGATTGACAGAAGGACACAACAGATCTTCTCAACCCATGGTGGGAAATGTAAATACAAATCTTAGGAATCTCCACCCAAGAGCCTTTGGGAAACATAATTAGAGGTGCAAGGCCCTGTTAGATGCAGCTAAGGTCAATGTGAAAAGCCTGCTATGAATCCTGAACCTGAGGCCTATGATGGGTTGCAGCAGACACTGCATACATGTGCATATTTAATCTCCAGCTGGTTCCCAAAGACTAACAATGGCCTCATATTTTAAATCTTGTTAAATGACTAAAATAGAAGAATATTTCATATGCTGAAAATGATCAGTATGTTTCTGGTGGTGGCTTCCTATGGATGTTTTGGGATTTTCTTTTCTAATTTTGTCCTATAAAAGTATTTTGACAATTTAACCGCTGCTTCCTTTGCACACATAATTATTATATTTAATATATAGTACGAAAATTAATAATGTGAGATGATTTGTGGGGAAGATAAGAACCCAGAGTTCCTGCACCTGCTTCTATTGCTTGTGAGTATCTTAACCTCCGGTCCACCAACACTTTGGCAATGATGCGAGCCTGAGCTCATTATAAAGTAGTTCAACCTTAGCTGCCTGCATACATTGCGGCCAGTACATTCATGCGCATGGGATTTTGAATGATAGTACACCTTGTGGAAAAATGATAGAGTGCCGCTGAGCTGTATCGGCTACGTAGCAGATATATTTTGGTGTCAAAATGGTGGCATTACTTGTCAATTTAGATGGCTATTTGGGGGAAACAAAAAGGAGCCAACTGTCCAAATGTTGATCTCAATTTCCATTGCATATGCTGAACGCTTGCTGGTATATAGTCAGTGGTAGAATGTTACATGGCAGCGGACAAAGTAGGCATGAAGGGAGCAACATGCATATCATTTTCAAGGGTTGCAGATATGCTGGTTGATAGCCAATTGAGTTGAAACCGATTTCAGTTTAGCTGTAACTGCTGTAGGGTGGTAAAGAACAGTTCCAGAATGGTGAAAATTACAAAACGTAGTGGAACTGCTAACAGTATAAAAATAGTGGAACACTGCTCCTGACTGTTCCCGCTCACATCAACCACTGTAGATAGTGAGCACACACTAATATGAATGTGCTGCACCACTGTCTGTTTTCTGAAATTAAGGACGATTTGGTGAATGATATATCTCCTTCAAAGATGAGAACCTCGCCTTACCCCCCATGCACTTACCTTTTTGTCATGCACTTGCACGGTAGGATTGTCACTAGGCCAATATAACCATTTTTGTTGTTCTTCCTTTATGGTTCCCATGTCCCCCCCCAACTTGTCTTGTGGCGCCTCGAAACAATTTTGTATAGGCGCCATCCAAATGTCCAATAAATATATAAATAAACCCAACCCCCGCTCACAGACATACAGATATGCATATTTGCAGTCGCACCCACACTCTCACCCCAGTGCCTTTTATCATTCATTCCGCTTTTTCGCTTTGAGCTGCAGCCTATGGTTGTGTACGATGTTTCTCATCTAATTTCAGTTTGTTCCTCCTTTTTTATGCTACTTTAAAAAAAAAAACATTCATGAAACATCAGAACACAGTAAAAGTGTCGTTGTGTGTCATCCTGCTCTGCTCAGTAGAGGATGCTGGAAGCACAGCTACCTATGATGTTCCTTTCCTGTGAGTAAATGATGCTTATAGAGCAACGAAACCAGCCCTATTGGCTTCTGCTATATAATCTTCAAAGTTCCACATGCAAGGGCTGAACACCGCAACACATCCTGGCAGCCTCTGCATGACTTTGAAAACGATCAAATATGCATTGTTTTGCTTTGAGATTTGCAGACAACCTGAGTGTGCACAGCTGTTGTCATTTGAATGTTTGCCTTAATTTCTCCGTTAATTACTTCTTATTGGGCCGTCTGCACGTTTTAGTGAAGGTTATGCTTAATATTCATGTGTGTGCTCCATCAAATTCTTGCTGGAAGGGCGCTGGTTGGGACTTATCATTTTCAGTGCTATTCAGAGATTGTAATGCTGCTGTTGTGTTGATGTGTGGATGGGGCAGCTGCATGTGAGTCAGGGATGAATATGTAAATCCCCAAGGCTGATGTCCTTTTACACTATCAAGCAAAGGACATTTGAAGACCATTTGTGAATCTGGGTCGTTAATACGGAGCATGGACTGATTGGACTTACTGGAAAACCTAGAATTCCAGCAACAGAACATTGGGCCTCATTCTGTGTTGGCTGGTGTGGTAAAAAAGTGCAGTATTCATGGATACTGTTACAGGGGGCCCACTATGGACATCAAGTGGGCCCCCCCATAGTGCTGTGGACACCAGCACTCGACATGCCCAGTGCCTGTGGGGATTGGGGCCTGCCCTGGACAACCGGCAGGGCCCATGAGGCTACAGGACTCCAGCACCATTGTGCTTCCATTGGTAGGCCTGCAGGCCATCATCAATGAGATATGGAGTTGTTCCTCTTCGGAGTCTACAGCCTCTCTGTCTCAGTGTCTGCAGCAACTCCTTTTATTAGCTTGGGCCATAACACAGTCATGGTCCATGTTAAAAGGGCAATACGGAGGGGAGGGACACATTCCCTTAAACGTGCAACACACTTAGGTGGGTCACACACCACACTCCTCCTTTTCCATAACAAACAAACAAATATTACTAAAACATAAACACACCCCTCCCCCGTTACAAACGACATTGCGTGGGCTATTTCAAAATTGTACGATCAACAACCCATGGGATATACTACACATACCTACATACTCTACACACAACCTGCGGATGACAGTCGCAGTTGGCGAACCGACGGGGGAATGCCTGGGGTGTGGAACTGCAACCACTGAATGATGCCATGGTCTGTCGCTGGCACCATGTTGCACCTACCTACAAACTGCGGGATCACAGATTCACTGAACCGGGTCTTACCGAAACCACTTCAAACATGTACCCAACATGCAAGCTCACAGCATGAAACACATGTTTACCGCAGGGCTGCGGGAGATCAGTTAGCGTCCATTCAGGATAGACATTTCCATGGGTCCGTTGATGTCACCTTTCAACAACCAGTAAGGCCGCACCTGGGGGAGCCAGTGGCCATATTAGCTTAGTCTCTTGATGTTGGGGTAGGCAGCGAGATGCGGGCAGCAGGGCATCCATGCTGCGCCAAGGTCATGCTCAGTCAGTCCCTTGATGTTGGGCAGCCAGATGCGGGTAACTGGGCGACAAGGCTTTGTCACATGATTGTCGACAGGGCCTGGGGTGACATGATCTCACTCACCCCTACTTTCTTGCAACCAGTACTATCACCATGTGATGGTATCACTCGGATGTCTGGGCCACTCCTTCTGCTCCCAGGCAGGGGTCACTTCGGTTGACACTACACATGTTGTCCCAGTTCGGGCTGGCATAAATCACACCCAGTGCCACATCAGCATGGTCCATGAATGGTGGGCCCGGCAGGGTGCACACCAGTGGCAGTGCGATGAGGCCACTTGCTAGGCTGGCTGTGTGACACCAGTTGCAGAGTGTTGGGGCCCACTATTTCTCAATTCACCTCCCCCAAGCAGGACACAGCCCACAGCAGAGGACGCACCAGCACTTACACTGAGCTGCAACCCTCCCGTGTCTTTTGTATGTGCCAGTTTGGTTGGCTGAAAGCCGAGCTCGTCACATGCTCTAGACGGGCACTGCTACAGTCAGTGGTTGTTGGTTTCTGTTTGTTTTTCTTTTCTCCTCTGATATTAACCCAGATCATTTACAGCGCATATCTACTACTTGTGCACTCCCACACAGGCAGCTGCGTTGCTTCATGTCCTTCCCTTCACTGCCAAAAACCTGTTGACTGGCCTTCCTCATTGGTAAAGGCTGCAAGAGACCTGGTATAGGGCTGACCATTAGTATCAGCCTGCTGGGCCGCATTTCCCTAGTTGGACGCTCCAGGGTCCTGGAGCTTCAGTTGCTTCACGGCCGGGCCCAGGATCTGCAGGTGCCTTCTCCAAGCGCGGGCAGCCAACCAGGGAAAAACTTTGTTCTCTGGCAGAACCCCAGAGCCTTCAGTGGGTCACTTGCCTTTGCATGTACTGGGCCAGCAGCCATCTTCACTGAGAAAACTTGGCAGGCCGCTCCTGTGGATTCCACATTCCTGTTCTTCTTCCAGTCCGACCTTGTTACCAGCATCTGCTGTCCGACCTTGCAGCACGCTATGATGTTGGCCCGAGAACACAAAAAGGTGGTGTACCTCTTTCCGCCACGCAACTCTGTCAGTTTTCAAACTCTGAAGACCAGAACACTCGTCATTCGCTTTTACAAGCTCTGTTGTGATGTGCATGTAACAGGCACTAGCCTTTCTCTCTCCTGGTTGGGGGATCCTCCTCTTTATTGGTTTCCACCAGTGGCGGTTACCTCACCACCCGGCTCATTTTGTCAGGATCTTCCCCTTCCTGCCGCTGCAATGGCCGCCTATTGTTGGTTGGGGGTGGGTCAGCCACTCACTGTCCCTCTTGACCCGGGAATCCAAATGGGGCTTGGCTTTCTGATGCCGCTGCCCGTGATGCAGGTGGTCGGCACACATGCCCAGTCATCATTGCCAATTTCCTTGCTCCAAGTTGGGGTATCCCTTTTCACTTGAGCTCCGACATGGAGCACGGCTCTCAGCTGCACTGCTGGTAGGGCCGGGCTCTATCATCATCACCCAGATGACAAGAGCACCTTCTGAGCCTTGCGCAAATGTGGAGTATGCAATTTTGTTTTCATTGCCCTGACTTGGGGCACTCTGTATTCTCTTAAACTCTGGCATGGAGCTGCAGAATTCACTGCTGGCGGGCCAGTTTTGATGGGGTTGACAGCACAGCAGAGTGCTGCCTGCTTTACTTGTAAAAGCAGACAGCCTCTGTGCACCATCATCACCGCCCCATGGCTTGGTTTCTGTGAGGGCACTTTGCATGTGTCTGCTGCTCTGACACAAAGCTCTTTCCTTCTCAGCGCCTGGACGGCCCGGGACCTCTTTGGGGCCAGTGAGCACTGCATCCTCTTTTTGTTTTCTTTTCACAGCTCTGATCCTGGAGCTGTCATTTGACTGCCCGCAGGGCCTGACATCATAGTGGGGCCCCAGCGGTGGCATGGCACCACTCAGGACGGTGCTGCTGCTTGCCAGGCACTCACCTACTGTCCCTGGCGGCGATGCCGCCTTCCTTCTTTCTTTGCACCAGTGGCTTCAACTCATCGCCGGGGCATACCTCCTTCCTCTGATGTCACTGTACGCTGCAGGAGTCTGCGAGCTGGCTCCCTCCTTGGCCGCACGAGCCCCCTCCTCGCAGGAGCCTGTGGCCAGGGAGGATCCACCGGCAGGGCTCCTCCTCCAATGCGGTGAAGGCAGTCACCAATGTTCTCTTTCCCCTGGATGCCACAGGGGCACAGCTCTTCTTCTCCTTGTGGTGGATGCTGCGGGGGCAGATGGCACTCACCGGATGGCCGCAGTTACTTCCGCTTATGGCGGCGGATGCCGCCAGGGGCAGATGGTCCTTCCCTGACTTCTCTTCTGGCGGCAGTTGCTGCAGAGCGGTAGGCTGACTCTCCCCCTGGCTGCACGAGCACCCTCCTCACAGCGCGGCCAGGGGTGAATCCACCATCAGGGCTCTCCCTCCCTTCTCGCGGCTGCGGCTGCTTCGTTTCTTGTCCCCTCATGGCCGTGGATGCCGCAGGGGATGTGGATGTACAGAGGTGCCTCCACGCTCCGATCCCGGCCGCACAAACACCCTCATGACTGAGGGCCGCAGCCGGGGCGAAGCATGCCAGGACTTCCCTGCACTTCTCCATGGCAAAGGACTGCTGCTCCTACTCCTTTCCCTTTTCGGTGGAAAAAAACACACTTGGGGGACAGCAATGGAACGGCACCTTGCAGGGGTTTCATTCCTTGTCGCCAATGTGGGGGTTGGGGTGTGGTGCTACAGGACTCCAGAACCATTGGGGTGTGGGGGCACAGCCAGCCATGCCCATGACCATGCGGACCTCTGCCACTGTACTGGCACAAGGGTCCCACGGCATCAGGGCATGCAGGCCTGTGTCTCCACTGGTAGGCCTGCAGGCCTACATAAATGAGACACTGACTCAGTCGTTCCTCTTGGGAGTCTGCAAGCGCTCTGTCTCACGTGTCTGCAGAGACTCCTTTTATTAACTTGGGCGATGACACAGTCATGGCCCATGTTAAAAGGGCAATACACAGGGGATGGACACATTCCCTTAAAAGGGCAACACACTTAGGTGGGTCACACACCACAGATACCAGTACTTTACCGGTACGGCCGACTACAAGTTTACCGGTGGGGCCCCTGGGTTATCTCCAGGTAAAAGATGAAGGTAAGACAGGGGCCCTACCGGGCAAAAAACCCTTTAATTACCGGTGCCGATAAAGATTGCAAATCCCCTCATGGATGGCACTCCATGAATGTGGATTTACACCGTCACTCGGAATCCAGAGGCAATGCCGCCGGACTTAGTGGCGGAAAAGGTATCTACATTTGCAGGGTCAGAATGAGGCCCAGTGTATCCACATCTCCCACTTTTTGTAAATGGTGAGTCATGGAAAACGGAACATAGCATTGAATAAGTAGTTGCTCAGGACCGGACCCTTCATTTTTGTGCAGTTTGCGAAGTTGCAAAGACAGTTTTTGTAGTAGTTTAATAATGTGATGTTAGCAGAACAGCTCAGATTTTCTAGACTAGGATTGTTAAAAAAATAAATGCGGGGGTAGGGAGGGCAAGAAAGTCAGAACATGTTAGAGCGTTTTTGAAAATATGCAAAATATGTGTTAAATAAAAATGCCATAATTAAAGAAGAAAGAGCCTCTCACACCAATAAACTAAGTGCCTGCAGAATGGCATTCGGCATCATTAGATTTTATTACAGATTTACCCAAGAAGCCAGGATGCATTACTAAATTAATTGGCAATGATATGTGTACTCTTGAGTGATATACAGTGTGCTGGTTGCCGTCAGACTATACCCTGCATTGTTAGACATCCAACACTTATTTCTATATTTTAAATCAGTGTTTGATTTGGTAAATCGTGAACGTCTGTGGGGAAAAATGCAGAAGTGGGGCTGTCCTGCCTGGTTACTTGAGATGGTTAAAGCCTTGCATAGGAATACTACTATAGAATCAAACTAGGTAACGGAAATGTGTTATCAGATGAGATCAACATTAATCGAGGGGTAAAACAGGAGTGCATGTTTACGCTTCTTTTGTTCAATTTATATATTGCTGACCTCATCCGACACATGGAGGCTTTGGGGATATTTGCCCCCAAGATACAACATGATCGCATCACCGCTATTTAATATGCCGACGACCTGGTGCTTTTGAGCCATACTTTATCTGGCATAAAATCGTTGTTGCTCAATCTTGTAGTATATTCCAGCGAAAATGAGCTCAAGATCAATATGGATAAAACAAGGGCTATGTTAGCCACCCAAAGAAAATTGACAGGGCTTGTCATGCGATGAAGTATTGGTTGCTTGACAAATAACCTCCTTGGTTCCCTCCTCCTCCTCCTCACCTGTACTGGGTTCTTCTGAGGAACCGTCCGTGTCTATGGCTCTCCTTTCTCTCCAGAGGTCAAGTCCTTTCCTGTTGAGTTTGGGATGAGCTCCACTGGAAGCCACCCTGCCCGCTGGCAGACAGCAAGGCAGAGGGGGCCCTCAGGGAGTCCGCCCCCAATTCCATGGAAAAGCGTGGCTGAAAAACCCCGGTGTGCTTGGATGTAGTAGCACTACGGATGTCAAAGCTGAAGGCTTTCCATTGAAGTAGATGAGAGGACTTCAATTCCCAGAAGACACTGCTGGAGTCGAGCTAGCGTGCGTATCCTGAGCGCTGTTTGGATGGATACCGTAGCCGAAGAATGAGGAATAGGCCTGCAGAAGGCTGCGGTGGGAAGGAGCATACAATTGTAGAGGTATGCACAAAAAGGGAGAGAAAAGCACTAGAGCGGGAGAAGGAACAAGGGCTACCAAGCGGGAGGAGCAGAGGAGAGGAGGAAGCACCTTGAGAGATCAAGGGCCAGGAGCTGAGCGGGCAATTACTGCGGACTGACAAGAGGAAGCAAGCGGGAATTCACAAGCGGAGCAAGAGAGGAGCACTAGCGTACGAACCTGGCGAGGAAAGCAAGGTTGCAACGCATCGACTACCGCGTGTGACGCCTATTTATATGCGTCATGATGGTAACGTGCAGTGCGTGGGGAAACTAGACCGCTGGCGGAGGAACGGGATCAGCCCGTCCATTGGCTCCATAGCTTCCATGGAGCGCGCGTCATGACAGGGCTCAAATTGTTCTCAATATAGGCCTGATCCAATATGGTCTCCAATATAAATATCTAGGCTTAAATGTATGGCATAAGGCTAGTTATGATAACATCATAGGCACAAAGATCGCCTAAGCAAGACAGTTGAACTTTTTAACCAAACATTTTGCAAGGGGATATGCGGGGGATCTATGTCATTATTGCGATGGCTGAAAATGCCAACTTTTTTTTAACCCTTTACACCACACATATATGAAGGGGGAGACCCCCCGCAGCACCCCCTATATTAATATTAGATTATATACCCACCCACATATATATGTGTTGTAAGGGGGGTAAAAAAAAAAGGTCGGCATTTTCAGCTGTTGCAATTGTCAGCACGGCATTTTGGTACAATTCCTATGCAGGCTTCTCATTACAGGGCATTCATACGTTATATAAACAATGGTTTTGCCATACTATCCTAGATGGATTGTAAGGTTTACAGTTGGCTAACCTGGAGTGGATAAAAATAATAAAGGCAGATTCTGGTGCTGTATGTACCCCGAAGCACTCCTATGGAGTATCTCCGTCTTGAACTTGGCCTTCTATGCCTCCAGGCAATGTTGCTTAAACAAAAAGGTGAATTCTTCATCCGTTCCCAATATGTTATTGAAACCCCCTTACATGGCACGGATGGCCATTTATCAAAATGGAAACAGGCAAAAGGATAACTATTTAGAGCTGGTAATCAAGACCTTTGCAAATATAAACTGGAAACCTGACTTCTCATGTGGAACAAACTATATAAAATTAAAGAGTGTTTTCACTGAAGTTAAAGGAATGGGACTGGCTGTGTAATTACGAGCACTTGGGTGTATTACACGGATATCCACAGGTCTCAAAAGTAGTACACCAGTTTTAGCGACCTCAACGCTTTTTAATGCTCTGCCCAGACCCCAAAGTAAAGAGTTTACACCTGCTCACTAGGATAAACCAATTGCCGGTGCGGTCAATTATGGGGGGACAATTAAAGTTGTTTAGAGGATCGCTTCTGTAGAATTTGGAAAAATCCCTCTAATTTGGCAAGGGTCAAACACATTTTCACTGAATGCCCGAAATGAGGTCATCTTTACATCTTTACATGTTATGCCTGGAACACATGGTTCATAATAATGAGACAATTCTGAATGAAGACTTCTGGACTTGTTGTCTAAATTCAAATTCTACCTCTACCCTCATAGCTTTACATCAGATCTGGGAAGTTATTAAAACTCAGTTTGAATAATGTACCTTGGCAAATAAGGATTGTTGTCTCACTATGAAGGTTAAATTGGCACTATGGTTGTTTATTTGACAAATGTGTTCCTTGTGTATGAGCTCAAAGGATGTTTAGGTAGATGCCTGGGATGATCAAAGGATTGCAATACGAGAAATGAGATGTGTATTGAGTCTGCTTGTCTTGGTTTTTTGAAAACTGTACTGCATTAGTATATGTTTTAGTAGTACCCTGGTACAAGTTACCGGATACGGATTTAAAGGTGCTATAGCTGGCTAGAGTATATAAAGCCTTGAAGTGTATCGGAATACATTGATAACATTTTCAATATATGTATTTTGCATATGTTTTAGATGTTTTACTGTCAATGTTTTACTGTTGATGTATTGCATATATTATGTGTAACTATACGTAAAGTTATATGAACTAAATCATATGAATGAATAAAATACAAAATAAAATAAAATAAAATAAATATTATGTTTTTTGGCTTTCATTCTGGGAAGGTCACCACAGTAGTGGTCTTAAATCACTGAGTCTTGTTCTTGGGTGAGTGAAGGGTGAATCCACCCACTGTGTTAAACCATACCTTGGTCTATGGGATAAGAGAAATAAGGGACACAAAGAAAGGGACGAGTACGTTGGTGGAGAATGCGTGAACAAAATGGAACAAACTTGGGTAATAAATACTAGGATGAAATAAAACAAGGTCAAAGTAACGTCTGAGCAAGGATACGCGGAAAAGGTATATCACTGTTTATTAGGAAAGAAAAGGTACATCACGAGAAAGAAAGATGGCCTTATGGTCAACCTCATTTTTAGGTGTTTCCTGATGATTTAAGTGTGTTGGGGAGATATTTTAACAGTGGTTATGGCTGCGTGATGACCTTGAAATGTGCTCAATCATCCCAGAAAGTATGGGTGGCTATTCATACAAAATGTTTATGTCAGCATATCCCACGATAAAGAGTTCTTGCAGGCTGGAAAAAAAACAAGCCAAATGGAGTGTTTCATGCCCAAGAGATGGCTATTTATTGCAGGAAGGCAGGCAATACAACAGGGAGGTGAGACAAAAAGCATTCCTACCCCAAGCCAAAGTCAAAGAGCCTGAGAAATACAAAAAACAATCTCTATTTCTAATGGTCAGGGTACTTAGGATAATTACCCTTTAGAAACAGGGGGCCCAAACGCCAGTTGTCCAAGAGGCATTACTTAGCTGTGCAAAGTTTGGTGTGATTATTCCCACAATCAATTTACTTAAGGAATCAAGTGAGTATGAAGACGGTAAAGTACAAGCAGTAAAATGTATTTATTTAGAGAAAGGGAAGCGGGTCAATATGCATTCCATTGAATTACAATCCTGAATACAGCGTATAACAGAGGAGGCAAATCTAATAAGGTAATCCTTAATCAAATACAAGTGTTATTAAAATTAGTAAAATTGGAGTTTATGTAAAAAATAAAACATCAACACATGAATACTATAAGAACACGCAGTACACTGGCTCAGCCATCCGAGACTGGTTTTCGAATGCCATAAAAATTAAATTGAAGTCTCTGAGCACAATCTAGAGATACTTTGAAGGCCAGGTACAAACTTTTCTGTCTCAGTGTTTACCATTGAAGCCAACAAGGAGACTTCGATCAACAGACACTACTGTGGCGTAGAAATGCATAAGGAGATCGCAAGTAGCAGACCAAGCTTTCTCAGGATTGGCAACTTATTTTTTGTGACAAATCCCTAGATGTTGTTGTTTCTCCCCAATGGGGAGCCCCTTCCCATGAGGCCAGTGTGGTGAGGCTGCTACCCAACAGTCCTCCTGTGGCTGGTGCACAGTGAGAGGATGTCATGGCGAGAGACTCCCCCTCTTGGGACAGGGAGGACCATCTAGGTTATGGACCCTGACACCACAATACACCAAAAACACACGTCTTCACTCTCCTTTCTTCTCTTCTGAAAGCTCAGTACCTTGTAGAAACACGAACTGTAGTAAGACCCAAGACCTTGTCTACGTGGGAAGTACTGGGATGAAAAAGTACATACTAGACCCTAGTATAGCTAGGACTGAGACGAGTAGGCCATCCAGAATGATGAAGATCACACCTGAGAAACAGAAGTAGGACTTTAACCTTTGTCTAAGAATATGTTTGCAACATAGTATAAAGGTCGACAAAGGACTAGACCTTTTGTCGAATCCGACTGAAGAGGCATCAGGTGCAAGAAATCTCCAGTGCGGGAGATTCAAATAATCTCTGTGAATTGACGTGGAACAGAGGACACATGGGGCAGCCACAAGACTTCCTGGAGGGCTTCGCTGGAGCAGAGCTGTGTCATCTGCTCAGAAGAAGGGAAGCTGAGCAGCCCAAGAACAGGAGACATCGAACAACTGCAGACGCTGCCGACAAGAGCACAGTAAAGCAGAGAGGAAGAGTCCAGCCCCAGGAAGCCCCAGCAAGGTACTGAGTCCTGAAGCAAGGTAACAGGTGGTATGGGATAGTCAGAGGGGGCACAGGAAAAGTCTCCAGGTAAACTGCTGCAGCTCCCTCACGTCCTAGTATGGAGCAGGCAGCTACAGGTTCACTGGAGGGCAGAAAGGTGCTAAGGTGTCACGAAAGACATATAACAAAGGTAGGAGAAACCCCAACTACTGGAGAAGAAGGGTCTGGAACCTTAACAGTTACAAAGCAAGTCATCTTCCTTGTGGCAGTACCTGGCAGGAGAATGAATCGAATTTGCCAAATCTTCAGAGCAGAGAAATACAGGTCTGGGACCCACACTCAAATAATGAAAGAAGTACAAGTCATCTTGCTCATGTCAGTACTTGTCAGGAGAGAGAAGCAAGTCTTCCAAATTAGAAGCATATAGAAATACTTGTCTGAGACCCGCACCAAACAAGGAGAAAGATACAAGTCATCTTAGTCGTGGCTGTACTTGGAAAGCAAGGAGACCAAGTGAGCTATACTGAGGAAACTTTGGTCAAGAATCATACTTGTAGATGAACTGTTGAGAAAGAAGAAAAACAGTAAAACAAGGATCATCAGGGGAAGGGAGTCATTCCCCCTGAATATCGCTGAAGAAAAAGTGACTGTGAAACCAAAATACTAGGAGAACAGAGTCATTCTCCTGGTAGTGCTACATTCACAAGGAAAAGGAAAGAAGTCTGGGAAGGGGGTCATTCCCCCAGATTGGAAAAAAGCCACTGTCATGAGAAGGGAGTCATTCTCTTGACAATAGGGAAAACTGAGTATGGAACCTTGGGGCATGGGGAAGGAAGTCATTTTCCTGGCAAGACAAGTATTGTGTTGGGAACAAATGATACAGGGGAAGGATTTATCACCCCCCTCGCCCCTGTAACGAAGAAACTGTGAACTTTCTGATAAAGAGTGTTAAAGGATTGGCAGTCCTTTGATTGTGAAGTATTGGGACAAGGCCAAGGCAGTCATTCTCCTGGACCAAGAACCATGAGGCAACCTTCTAGTTTAGCTATAAGTGTATGGGACAGAATTAGAGATGTTGACACAGGATGGTGGACTCTTTATTTCCTGTGCTAACAAAAGTCTATAGCAATCGCTATGTCACCTGTGTGTCAGTCACCTCCTTCTGCACCCTTACACTATGGAACAGCCTGGCTTTTCAGTCTTGGACTACTGAAGAACACCTCCAATTCCAAACCAGTGCTTAAGAACGACTCTCACAGTATGCTGTGACTCTGCCTTCGTGGAGGCCCTCCTCTGTTTCCCCATCATGTGACAGATCCACACGAGTTCAGTCCAATGGCTAATGGTGCACTAAACAAATATCCATTGACATTTGGAGTGCAGTCCAGAGTGACTGGACAAAATATAAATGTTTTGCCTTGGGGATCTCTCAGCATTACCTGCTTTGCTCCCCACCCTCTACTAGGACACACATTATAGGTATTCCAGTGTCAGTGATAGCTACCCTGTAGTTATGGTTAGGTTAGACTCCTCATAGGAGGATCCTTTTTTGAGATGCTTTTACATTTGGTGCTGTTCGACAATTCTTTACAAAACTTTCAAATAACAATAAAGACTTGACTGGAAAGGTTTGCGAGGTATATTATGGGCATCAAAGTTATAGGGTATGGCTCTGTAAACACGTTTTTCCCAAACATCCACAAGCAACATTTGCATTCACATACTGCCCAAACCACTGCTATAGAAAATAATGGTATTGAAACAACTTGCTATGGGTACATTTAAATGATATCTGAGGATCAACAAAAAATAACACCAAATGAAAGGTAAAGATTATTTTCAAGACTGGATTTTTCATGTCAATCTACACAATGAAGGGCCTCATGAGAAGCCCATGGTGGTGGATGAATTCTGGGTAGTTTGCAGTGGGAATGGGAATTTGTTCAGTTTGATCATCCGTGCTGCAACCATGATGTCCCACCAGCAAAGGTGTTTCAATTAATTATCGTTTTATATGGCCCCTCCAGGAGCATTTCTTTGACCTATTCTATTTCAAGACCCAAGGCAAGCATTATGCCTAACTTTCTTTTACTTGAACTTTCTAAAGCAAAATAAAAATATAAGAAAAAACTGCAAATCCGAGGAATTATTAGGCTTTTTGAGGTTGAATTTTTATGAACACATGTATCAACTGCAATATTCCTAAAATGCCATCATTTTGGTCTTGTATCCTGTTACATGTGTTGCCTCTCTCTTTTTGGTCTTTCTGTAAAAAAAAGACATTTGTAAAAGCATGTTCTGATTTGATATGGTCATTGTCCCACCTTCCATTATCCCCTTCCAGAAAAGCCTCAAAATGTACATATTTCTCACACCTAATCCAGACAGAGCACCTCCCCTGCTTTCTGTGCCCTAATCTTTCCTGTCCTTTTCTGAAAACATGCAAACAATTGACTTTTGGTCACAAAAGAACATACCATAGTTAAGAAATTGGATTTGACAGGAAGCAGTGAGCTTGTTTGCGTGAGATTCTAGCAAGGTTATGGAGGGTAGTAAATGGAACATTGCGGACAATACATTGGTTAACCTACATAGATTAAGGACAGCCAACATTAGATATCTTTAAGTGCAAGTAAGTGGTATGGCCAGCTGTGTTAGGGATGTTACCAGTATGAATGAAGTGCTACCATGGAGGCAGAGAAAGTGAGGGACAGAGGAAGTTTAGAGGGAAGGGAAACATGTTAGCTAGAAGGCAGATGAAAGGTAAGTTAAAAGGGTAACATCGGATGTGAAGAGTTAGGCATTTAGTTTGGTTTTGAACAAATCTGTGTGGATTGTTTCTTGGATGTCTGGGAGAAGAGAATTCCATGTAAGCGGAACAAGAAGAGAGATTATGAGAAGGCTTGTAGAGTTGGATAGAGGAGGATGGATGCAGTGGTGCCTTACCGTGGATAGATTAGTGAACCAGGAGAAGACATTTATATCTGGCCCTGTTTTGCATCATCAGTCATTCAGTATGGTGATGGTACGAGGATCTAGGTGTGAAGTGAGGGCATTTAAATAGAGGCCTGGTAGCAAAGTGAATTATCTTGTCGAGAAGACTGAAAGCATAGCCGGGCAGACCAAAGAGGATGCTGGCACATTAGTCCAGTTTAGAGAAGACAAGAGTGTTTTAGAGATGCTTGGCTGTGTTCAAATGAAGGAGGTGCCTGATTTTTCTATTATTTAGGAGGTTGAGACGAGGGACCATTGTTGTGTTGCAGATGAAAGGGTAGAAGGTGTGAGAAGGGTTATAGATGATGCTGATGTTTCTAGCTGCAGAAGAGTAGGGTGGAGTGTCAGGTGGGAACTGGACCGGAGGGAAGAGAAGAGAGAGTAATTGACAGTGAAGACGAACACCTCCAAAACCATCCAATATTTAATAGCAGAGAGATAGATAGATATTCTGATAGTGAGATCAGAGGAGAGTTCTGGAAAAGAGAAGAAGATTTAGGTGTGGACTGCAAAGAGTTGGTTTGAGAACCCAAAGGAGCAGATTAGTATCCAAGAGCAGAGGTGTAGAGTGTAAAGAGGAGAGAACTGAAGACGGAGCATTTTTGAACACCAGCAGTTAGACGAGTGAGTTGAGAGGTGTTGTTGCTCCAGGAAATAGAGAATTACAGCGGTGCCAGGTAAGATTCTGTCGAAGCCAGTGCTTGATTGTGAATACCAAGAGGAAAGAGAGTATTAAGGAGATCAGAGTAATCTACAGTGTCAAAGATAGCAGACAGGTCAAAGAGAATTAGGATAAAGCATATATTGAAGAGATTAGCAGACGCAATGAAGTTGAAGACATTCATGAAAGTAGTTTCCGTGGAGGGATAGGAGCGAAAACTGCTTGTACAGGGTCATGAAGGTTGTGGATGTGTAGGAAAAGTGTAAGATGGCTGGACACAACCCTTTGAATCATTTTAGAGTAGTACAGAAGGAGAGAAACAGTTCAAAAGTTAGCTAGTAGGTTCAGGTTACAACCTTCCTTTTTTTATGAGAGGAATGACAGTGGCCATTTTTTTTTAAAATAGAGGGAAAGCAAGTGGAGTCGAAGGACAGATTGAAGAGTTCAGCGAGGTGAGAGACCACGTTAGGGGTGATGGGCTTGATTAGGTGAGGAGCAAGATGGTCTGATGGGGCGTTGGCCTTCATCAATAGAGTTAGGTCTTCTTCATTATTAGTGTAGCTAAAGTGAGTGATAGAGTCAGAGGATGATGGTAGAGTAGTTGAAGTGTAGAATGTAGGAGGAGGGACTGTGAGGAAGATTAGGAGAGAGTCTCGAATTTAGGACATTTTGGCAGAAATGTTTTCAGCTAGGTAACTAGCTGTGAGAGCGGGGTTGATACTCATAAGCTTAGGCGGAGTAAGGAGTGAGTTTAGGGTGCCCTATAGCCAGAGATGATTGTTGGAGGGAGAGTCAAAGAGGGTGATGTAGAATGCTGTTTTCACTTTATCAACAGAGAACTTGAGTTCATGGCAGAGAGTTACATTTACAGGTCCTCATGCAAGTGGGTGTGTCTCCGTTTGTGCAGCAGACAACGCATGTCTGTGCGGAGAGCTCTTATGAATGGTGTGACCCATGATTAAGGATGCTAAGACTTAGTGATGCAAGTTAGCAGGGGAAGGTTAGAGGAGAATGAGTCATATACTTGGGATTGGAATCTGAAGAAGGCAGTGTTAGTGGAAAAGGCATTGAGTGTGAAGGAGCAGCTGAGAACTGTAGGTCCAAGATATCAGGAGAAATGGCAGACCGTTTACATTTCCTTTTAGTAATAGGTGAGACAGGTAGTGAGAAGAAAGAAATCAGAGGGTGGAAAGGTGATTGTGGTGGAAACAATGTAGTGATCAGATAGGCATACTGTGACAGTAGTATTGGTGGCTGAGACGGAAGTGAAGATGTAGAAGATATCCAAAGAGTTACGCCGGGTGCAGGTAGGTAGGTTATGGATAGAGTGGAGAGCATGTTCACTAAGAAAAGACTGAAGTAAAGATTTCAGAAAAGTGGTTGGTCAGGGAAGATAAACGTGAATGAGGTGATTTTTAGTGGAAAGAGAATTAAGGAGTTGCCGAAGTTCATCAACGAATGGTCCAGTGACCCCAGGAGGGTGATAGATGGAGACTATGTGAACCAAGTGAGGTAGAGCAATAGTAGAGGTGGGGGAGGGCATGTAATTGGAGATTTGTGAGGTTTTGAGGTGGGAAGAGAGAAGGTGTACAATGCCTCCAACTCTTCCTGTCAGTGTGAATGAATTTGGAGTCATGTAGGGCCACCAGAGTTTCAGTGTCGGATGAACAAATCCAGGTTTCAGTGATATCAAGAAGGTCTAGGGGAGAAGAACTAACATGAATGTGGTCAGTGATACAGGAGGTTTTGTTGCATACAGATTGAGCATTCCAAAGTTCAATATTCAGTTGATGCAGTAAAGAAGAGTAGTGACGTTAAGTATCATAGGAGGAAAGGTAGGGTGAATAGGTGTTATGGGAGGTATGGTTCGCTTTTCAGCTTTGTTTGTTGGAAGTAGGAGGTACAAGAGAGATGGAGTAGTGGGACTTTTTGAGATGTGGTTTTATGATAGGAATTGGAGAGGAGAAAGTTGGAGCGTGGTTGGAAAAAGCTTAGGCAGAGGTAAGTAGGATGAGCAGCAGGAGCAAATGCTTAATACATGGGTGCTGCAGAGAGGAGAGAAAGAACAATAATTAGAAAGCTTGGGGTACTCACAGGTACAGCAAGAAGGAAGGGAAAAGCAAAGGCACACTTAACTGGGATACCCCTGGCTGAACACCCCTAGAGAGTTCAGAAGCAATGACATTCACTCTTGTCACCTGATCATCTAGAGTATCAGTGGTTGGTCTCTCTGATTTTGTCAATGTTATTGCTAGGATGAGGTGATTTCTTCCTGGTTGGTGTTCCCAGAGCAGTGTTTTGTGGCCTTCAGCTAGAATTTAGACCCACTCAAGAGGGACACCTGAAGTGAAGTCACCAATCCAAGATAGCCACAGGAAGTGCTCTCACTGATTCAAGATGGCTGCATGACGTGACCTCACCAAACCTAAATGGCCACAGGAAGTGATAGCACTGATCCAAGATGCCAGCAGGAAGTGATGTCGCTGAGCCAAGATGGCCACAGGAATTTATGTTACAGACAGAAAGCGAAGCCACAAACTAGAAGTGATGACACACACTCTTGTTACCTGTTCACCTAGTCCATGAATGGTTGGTCTCTCTGATTTTGTCCCTGGTGTTGCTAGGATGAGGCGATTTCTGCCTGGTTGTTGTTACCAGAGGAGTCTTTTGTGGCCTTCAGTTGGAGATTGGACCCACTGAAGATGGCCACAGGAAGTGATGCTACAGACAGAAAGTGAAGCCACAAACCTGAAGTGATGACACATGCTCTTTTCATTTGATAGTCTAGTCCATCAGTGTGTGGTCTCTCTGATTTTGCCCTGGTGTTGCTGGGATGAGGCTATTTCTTCCAAATTGTTGTTTCTCAGAGGAGTCTCTTGTTTCGTTCAGCTGGAGATTGAGCTGAGATTTGAGGGGAGAGATCACCATTTGAAGAGAGGGTCTTCAGGTCCTTCTTGAAGTGTAGGATGCAGGGTCATAGTTTCATATGCATTGGTAACGTGTTTCAGAGAGAGGATGCATAGCCCAAACAAGACTGTTTTCTGTTTTTTTCCTCTTGCTGGTCTTTTATTCCAGCCTAGCAATGTTGTGGCTTCTGGGATGGTGAGTTTGTTGGCCATGTAGGGTGATATTTTGCTTCCATCTGCTTTTTGGGTGAAGTAGGCAGTCTGAAATATGATGTATGCTGTAAGGGTTATCCAGTACAGCTCCTTCAGAATGGAGGTGGTGTGGTTGAGTTTTATTACTCCTGTGAGCGGTCATGCGGCAGCATGATGGATGGCTTCCAGAGTCGCTAAGGTGCCATCTGGGATTCCTGTACACAGAGCATTGCCACCATTCAGGTGGGAGATGTTAAGAACGTGTACACCTGTTTGAAACTAAGGGCAGGGATGAAAGGTTTTATTTGGTGAAGGAACACAAGATGGTAGTATGCTGCATGGGTCTTTTTGGGATGTGTGATTTGAATTAGAGCTCACAGTTGATAGTGAAGCTGAGAGACTTAACACTGGGTGAGAGTTGAGAAATGAATCCTTCAAGCTCCATGTCAGTCAGACAATTCTTGATTGATATCTGCAAAGCAGCAAAGGAGTATGAAATAAAACATGTAAATATTCAAATGGAGGACATTAACCTAATAAAAACCGTATAGAGTTATGACTCCACATGCAGGATGAGGTAATGTGGAAGAATAGGTAACTGTCTTTGTCACAAGTAGGAAGGGTAATTAGTGAACCAAGTTTTAAGCAAGCTATTGCAAGCACAAATATCTGTGGAGTCTTCCATTTCAAATGAGAGAATAACGAGTTAACAGTAATGTGGTACAGTAAAATAAGAGTGCAGGGAAGATTTAAAAAATGTATCACCACTACCCAACAAAGGACCAATGGGGCTTAACGCTGTAGTACATTCTCATAAGGGAGGCCCACATTTTAGACAGGAGCTCTGATGAAAGCACAGATGGAAATATTCCAACTTACAATGCAAGGGGAGCACATTTTTAATTCACTCAATTCAAGTTGAAGAATTGCATTGATTTGAAAATCTATGCCTCTTCTGGAAAGTAGGAAGTGATCAGGATACCCTTAAGAGTGAAGTTAATCAGAATATTGACAATCTAATGTAAGGACCGCAAGGCCAGCCAATAGGCACCTGGCAAACAGGAGGTAATGTGAGAACTGGGTGGACTAAGGACCTAGAGATGGGAATTTCAAATTGGTAGGTACAAGAAGAAGAGGTTAAGTGTCAGAAGGATCAAATACTTTATGGTAACATGAACAACATACCATTTTTTAGACATGATGTCCACCAATATGACATGACTCGCAGTTTGCCGGTCAGGTAACAATGGTACCAGTAAGCTTGCGCTACCGTTGTTACCGGACCGGCAAATTACGAGTTCTGCTCGCAGGTGCCTTCCCGTCTGCCAAGTCTGACCTGGTGGGCATATCGACACCCGCGGGCAGAGCATGTCGCATGCACCGGCACTATTCAAGAATGGTACTGGTGCATCCAACCTCCCCATTCCAATTGAGCTTTATGGGGCTCAAATGGGAATGGGGAACATTTTATTCTGACGCCCGCGAATGGGAAATTACCGGGTCCAGCGGGGCCATAATGACCAGGTAATTGCCCATTTGCGTGTGCCGGTAAAATTCGCAAGTTCGGCGGCAGCCTGCCGATTTTACCGGCAAGGCTACCGCCGAACTTGGAATGAGGCCCAATGTATTGATGTGAGAGAGCTGCAGGTTGCATTGCCTTAGAAGGCCTACTCCCCCATTCTCCTGACTCCCCTCTAGGATCTCTTACATCACACACACATACCCTCCAAAGATGGCCGCTGCATACCTAGCCATTAGAATATTAACACTTACTGATCTGTGACTAAGCTCCCATGTTTATCCCTAGAATTCTCTCCCACATCAGCAGTTAACATGACTGAAATTGCTGTAATGTATCAGTTCTTGGACGCTTACCTATAGATAACATACATGTTATTATTGTTATTATTATCATTGTTATTATTATCATTAATATTTTCTTTCTCTTTTTCTTGATGTTAACTTTGATACTATGGGCCTCATTACGAGTTTGGAGGCAGCCATGCCCTTAAGGGCATGGCTGCCTCCAAAGCCGGGTCCGGGTTCCCTGAATGGGGAAATACTTGGCCATTCCGACCTTGGATGGCCCGGTATTTCCCCATTCAGGGAACCTGGACCCGTTACATCCCCATTCCCATTCGACCCCCCATAGTGCTCAATGGGAATGGGGAGCATGCTAACAAAGGGCCCGTTAATGATGGGCCCGTTGTTAGCATGCTGGTCTGCTCGCGGGACCCTCTAGGGACGCAAGCGGACCTCGTAATGGGCGGGATGGGGTTAACGCGCCGGCAGCTCTACCTCGTAATGAGGCCCTGTGTCTTTTTTCTTTTGTGAAAAGTTCTTATGGACTAAAACACAATAAAAAAAAATAGAGATGGGCACTGTTGAGCAGCCTAGAAAATGGCTGCTTAAGCTTCTAGCTCTGTACCTGCCCGCCAAGATCCGACGAATATCGGCGTTCATCCTCCATACCCCATAACAATATTGCCACGATTCGTTACCCAACACTCTCCTTTCTGCGGGGCCGAAGATTTGAGGAAAAACGGAGTCAGGAGGCTGCGCTGTGGTTGCTTGGGGCTGCGGCGGTCATGCCCCTGGTTCCGGGCCTTACTGTCGCTGTCTCATGGCTTCCCGCGATGCCCCCCCGGCCGGAGGCGCCGCCTTGCTTGCTCTCCAGGTGCCGCCATTCCCCAATGCCCTGAGACGCTCCCTCATCGCACTGACCTGTTTCCCCGCTGGTGCCCGTGGAACTGTGATCCTGTGCCCTCCACTGCCTGTGAATGCTCATCGGGGTGGCCGGCGCCGGGACCCCGGCTGTGGCCTGGATTAGTGAGCGGGGCCACTCTGCTCATGCTGCTGTGGATTGGGCAAACCTCTCTTGCTCCACTTCACAGTGGCGGCGACCTGGATGTGAGGGGTCCGGGTCCTGCAGCGTGGCGCTGAACCATACGATCCTACGGCGTCCCTGGGAGCCAACTGACACTGCGCAGCAGAGGCTGCTCTCTCCTCCCTCCGGCATCCCTGACACCGGAGCTGCCGAGTATACGGCCGCGGGGCATGGGCAGTGGCCCCCCGCAGCTCTCTACGGTCACGGACCAAGGAGCTGCTGGTGCGGGCCCCCTGTGGCGCGCCTGGAACTGAAACACTGCGCCATCATCGCACCCATCTGCTAGGGGACAGTGGCATTGCCCGAGACCAGCCACCGCCCTCACATCAACTTTGGATCTTGGCCTGCCATGGTGGGGGGGCGCTGCCCTCTGGAGGCACGGTTCTACACAGGCGGTTATACGGGTCAGGCCACCCTAAAGGCCATGAGGTGGGTGCTGAAGGCCCGGCTTAGACCCCCGGCTATCTCCTGGCGGGGCCCTTCCCACCTCGCTGCTAGCAGCTAGCCCAATATACCTGGACACAAACAAGTAACATTGCCTACATAGCACCCCATGGTTCCCCCTTTTGATCTCGCTACTTGCTTGGAGTGTGGCCGCCATGGACCGCCTGCAGGATCCATCCAGTATATAGCCCCCTTGGCCACCTCTGTGGCGGCGACCCTCGTGGCCTCCTTCTGGGGTCCCGGGTGGGCATTTCCCGTGCCCCCCTCGCCTCTGTGAGCCCTCCATGTCCGTGGGCTGGGAGACTCCGTTGAGGCTTCGGATCCAACTGAAGGTGAAATCAACATATTCTACCACTGTGCACGACTGAGCTTAGTGTCAACCCTGCAAGTCACTGACAGCTCCATACCCAACGAGCCCACGCGTACACTAAGTGCAACTCTAGCCATACTGGACACGCCCAACATCTCCCAGATCGCTCCGCCCTGGGTCCACAGCTTCCTTGATATCAGTGCCCGCTCACGGACTGCTCATTCCCAATCAGTCGGGGCGAACATTTGTACAATTGAGCTCATGTTACTGCACGCCATATTCACGAACCAACGGCCGCCCTCGCCCTGGGCCTCCTAATTCACGAACCCCCACGCACCGGACAATCTGATGGCTGCTCCTTACCACGATAATGCACAACAAGGTGCGGGGTACCAGCATAGTCGGTGCCATGGACAGGTTCACCAAGACTGCACCCAGAGCGGACCAAGCATCCTCCTCCACACTGCAAGACAATGGGAATACCTTACCGGCTCCCCCCCAGCCTGACTTGGCAACAATGATGGAATCCATGGCCAAAAACTTTGCATCTTTTCATGAAAAGTTGGACGATATTAATGCGAATGTTGCCTCCTTAAGAGCCAAACTCGACCAACATGGGGCCAGGATCACCGAGACGGAGCAAAGAATAGGGGCAAAAGGGGACAACGTCCACACCCTGCAAAACACAGTCACAGAGCTCGTCCGTGACATGAAGCAGGTCAAGGCCAAGTGCGATGACCTTGAGTCTAGGTCGCGAAGAAATAACATTTGCATTGTAGGAGTACCCGAATCGGAGTTGAAGGGGCGGATGGAACTTGCGTCGAACAACTCCTCGAAGACCTCCTAGACAATCCTGAACTGTCACCTTTTTTCACGGTAGAAAGAGCGCATCGCTCCCTAGCGCCCCGCCCTAAGCCTGAAGATTTCCCCAGGCCAATCATTGCAAAATTGTTAAGCTACAAAGACAGAGATCTCATACTTCGCCTGGCCAGAGAGAAAGGGGAACTGAGGCTAGGCTCACAAATCATTAGGATTTTCCCCGACTTCTCAGTAGGGGTGCAGACGGAGTGATGCCTGTTTGGAGGTGTGAAAAAAATGCTAAGAGACAGAAAAATTGAGTACGCAATGCTTTTCCCTGCCCTCCTCAAATTCACTTACCGTAACAAACTGTACTTTTTCACAGTCCCGGAAGAGGCAGTTAAATTGATCGAGGCACAAATCCCACTGGCGGACCACCCGGAAGCACCAATGGACGATGATTAGGATCTGGGACCCCTGGCATTGACGGTGGCCTTTGCAGGTCGTAGCCAAATCACAGACTGCTCTCCGATGGTTCAGCTTTGTCCCCCTCCCTGCGTGATCCTGGGCTTAATACAGCCCCTGCATCAACATCTTACGATCGCTGCTTGCGGATGGGATAGATCCCCATTTGGCCTGTTGACAACAACATTATCTGGGCCTGAACTTTTAAAAATTAGCCTCACAGTTCGAAGCCGGTTTACGGCACTATTTGTTTTGATATTGCTACCTACTAATATGTTTGCTTCATTGTAACCTAAGTTTCATCAAGCCGTTATGAACATTTATCATTATGATATGCATTAATATGGTGGGTCAGACGACAGCGGCAGCCCCCACTGCAGATGCAATGCCTCTTAAGGTGGAATGTTTATGTTTGAGCCCCTGTTGGGCTCTGGGTCTTGCATGCCCAAATTGGGGAGAGCACGCGGTTGGTCATTTTCAGGGCGGGTACTGTCACACTGCTAGTTTGGAATGGGCAGTGAGGGTGGGGGGTGGTGAAGTTGGGGAACGTTTCACGAAAATCGGCTGAAAGGTTACGACTAGACTTGAAGAGAGGCACGTGTACGCCTCCTCTATATGTTTGATTACTGTCAGAGACGGGTTCTTTGCTTGGGATGTTCCATAAAGTGTCACTATGGCCATTAAAATGATGACATGGAATGTGCGGGGTCTAACCAACATCACGAAGTCTCGTAGGCTTACGGCATATGCACAAAGACATGGAATCAAGGTACTGCTATTGCAGGAAACTCACGCACTAAAACTTCTATCATCAAACCTGGCGCAGACCTAGGGGCCCTAACATATTCTGTACTCAGTACTCTACTCAGTGCAGGGGAGTCTTGACTCTTATCCACAAATCGGTTAAATTCATGCTCCACACAGCTCACATCGACACAAATGGTAGATATGTGATCCTTCATTGCACTCTGGATAATGAAGAATGCCTGATAGCCAATTCATATGGTCCCAATACGGATTCCCCCAAATTCATAGATGTAATAACTGATATCCTGGCAAGATATGTAGAAGTTCCTATTATATGGGGGGGGATATGAATCTTATACTTGACAATGTCCTGGATAGAACGACTACCTCATGCAGGGTTACCTCCCGTGCTGCCAGACAACCCCGCACACACATGGATATCCTAAACCTACACTATGTATGGAGAACGTTCCATCCCCAGGAAAGAGACTACACTTTCCATTCAACGGTACACAATAGTTCTTCAAGAATTGATATGTTTCTATTGTCGGGGTGCCAGGTGGGTAAGGTGACGAATGTTGAGATTCTATCACGCACGCTCTCAGATCACTCTCCTGTATTGTTACAGATTGAGCTGAGTAGGACCCTCTCCTCTCGACCCCCTTGGCGCTTTAAATCTAATGCACTATCTGACATTGTGTTTAAAGCTGAGATCCTCTCTGATATAAACACTTTTTTTCAAAATAACAATACACAGGACACCACCGAGGGGACCCGCTGGGAGGCATTTAAGGTGTATATCAGGGGGATGTGTATCTCTAGGGAGGCTGGGGTTCTTAAGTCCATAAGGCAGGCCCAAATAATTCTGAAACGAAGCTTAAAGCACTGGAAAGGGAACATGCTTCTGCGCCGGCCCCAGCAACCCTTGCAAAAATCAGAGCGGAACTAGAGGTCTTCGAATCTCATGCCCTGAGCGAGGTGCGGTACTTAGTTCGCCCTGTAGCGGCCCAAAGGTATGGTGAGGGAGACAGGCCTGGGAGGACCCTGGCCAAGCTAGTACGGGCAGAAAGGGGCAGAACCCGGATAGATAGTATTCTTGATGAGCAGGGCTCATGACACTGGTCTGACCAAACAATCATTGACACCTTTGCAAGCTTTTATGCCACTCTATATGGCCCTCAGCCGGAGCACTCTGCCCAAGATCTGGACGACTTATTAGAAAGCATCCCTATGACTCTTATCTCCCAGAACACTAGTAAACAACTAGAGGCTCCATTCACCCTAGTTGAGATAGTCCAAGTAATCTCTAACCTCCCCAAGAACAAGTCCCCCGGTCTAGACGGACTCACATCCGAGTTTTACCAGGAGCATGTCGCTATTCTGGCTCCCGTACTTTACGGGGCCTGGGCTGAATCACTACGCCTAACCACCCTCCCTCCCTCCTTGAGAGAAGCCCTGATCACCGTCCTTCCCAAACCGGACAAGTCCCCTGAGGAATGCGGATCCTATAGGCCCTTATCGCTTTTTAATACAGATACGAAGATTTTTGCCAAAATAATAGCGAACAGGTTCCTTCCATTCATGCCCCACCTAGTCCATGCAGATCAAAACGGATTTGTTCCCGGCCGCTCTACAGCACTTAATATCCACCGTATATTCAATGTGATGGACAGAATTGACCCAGACGCGGACGCAAATGCAGTCACACTGGACGCCCAGAAGGCGTTTGACATCGTCTCATGGCAGTACCTGTGGGCCGTGCTGGAGAAAATGGGTGTCGGACCAAATATGATCGCCTACATAAAACTCCTGTATACAGGACCTATGGCCAGGGTGCTGGTTAACTCCAATGTCTCCTTCCCCCTTGTCCGTTCTCCCCCTATGTCCGTTCTCCCCTATCCTGTTTGCGCTCACAATTGAGCCCATGGCAGATCATGTTAGGAACAGGCACACCCGTAAAGGTATTCGTCTACAGGACACACTGGAAATCATTTCATTGTACGCTGATGATGTGCTTCTATATGTTAGAGACCCCTCCACGCATCTATACCCCATCATCCGCGACATGTTATGTTATTAACATTTGTAAAGCGCGCGTTCGCCCAAAGGCATCATGGCGCTGGAAGGAAGCTACCCAGTCGGAGAAGACCAGTGGAGTGGTCAGGCTTAGAACAGGTTGGTTTTCACCGCTCTTCTGAATCCGAGATGGACATAACTAAGATTGGCACATACTCTGGCTTCACCATCAACTACTCTAAATCAGAAATGTTCCCTCTCACTGGGGCAACCCCACAGCCATCGTGTGAATTCCCCCTGCTCTGGTCCCCTGGGGGTATCAGATACCTCGGTGTGCAAGTTTCACTAACCAAAGCCTCTTTACTGGCAGAGAACTATGAAACTGCGGCATGGCTCATTGAGTCCAGAATGCTCAAATGGCGTAATCTTCCGCTGTCCCTTGCGGGCAGGCTATCCCTAATTAAAATGATTGTGGTTCCCAAACTCCTCTACATCTTTGCTAATGTCCCAGTGTGGCCCGGGAAGTACTATTTCAAGAGACTCCACTCGGTGTGTGCCCAATTTCTTTGGCATTCTAGGGCCGTCTGCAAGAAGTGGCAACATATGACCTTACCCTATGAAAAAGGTGGTTTCGCAGCCCCTGACCTTACACTGTACTGGATTGCGGCACAGGCCCAACATGCCACACACTGGTACGCACACCTCAATCCGCCCCCACATGTCAAATTAGAGAAACTGGTGGGTGATGGTAATAACATCATGGCCTTAGTATTGCACCGTTCGTACCAGACGAACGCCCCGGCGGATCCCGTGGCCACCACGATCAGAGCATGGAATAGCATTCTGGGCTCAAAACAAGAGCATCGCCCGTATTACAAATGGCTTCTCATATGGCAATTCCCTGGGCTCTCCCCCACACACAACCAGCACTTTGTCCGACACTGGGGGAACCTGGGCTACTGTGCTATACAATACCACTTACACTACAAGACCACTTGCATGTATAAAAAAGGGCTGACTGAAGATAATAGATTATATAGACTGATCAGATCATTAACATACATAGCACATTCTTCTACAAAGATGTACTGATAGATAGAGGAGAAAGGTGTATTGAACATTGTTCATGGCACTTCTATGCAAGCCTGTCTATTAATTATCAAACTTTCGTCCAGTCACTCGTAATACAAAAATACAGTCATTTCTTAAGTCATCCTGTACATTTGGTTAAGTGAACTGGGAGTTTGAGTTATAGAAGTTGGGTAAGGGCATCAGTGAGTGTGCTGTCAGTCATAGCAACATTGTACATAAATGCCTGCTCAATAGTCCATTGGAAGCATGGATGATAACTGCGTAGCCCCTTTCCTACAACAGGCGGCATCAACAGGGGGCATCAAGCAAGCAAGGTATATTACCCCTACTATTTTCTCCATGTATATCAATGTGGCAATAAGCCACGAGGTGGCTGGCCAATACCGCCCCAGGTAATGCCCCCGGGGCGAGTCATAGGCCCGAGCCAAGCGAGGGCCTTAACGGTGCCCCGGGGGCATTACCTCGGGCGGTATTGGCCCGCCACCGAGTGGCTTATTGCCATTAGTACCCCGACCCGTTAGACCGGGGTACTAATTGTTTTTTATTCTGTTCGGAAACACGTTTCGGAACAGAAAAAAAATAAAAACGGCAAAAAAATGGCCGCTGCCATGGAAAGGGAAAACGTAGTCCGTTTTCCCTTTCCATTGCGGCCATCGGGAGCGGACGCGCTGGGAACAGAAGTGTTCCCAGCGCGTTCGCTTCCAAGACCAGAAGAAAAAAAAAGGTGAGTGGGGTCGGGAGGGGATGAGGAGGAAGAAAAAAAAAAAAAAAAGAAACGTACCGCTGTCTCCAGCGGGGGACGATGGAAGCCTCCAGCCGTGTGGAGGCTTGGAGCGCGTCTCCACATGGCTGGAGGTTTCCATTGTCCTCCGCCGGAGACCGCGGGATAGAAGGTAAGTGGGGTGGGGAGGGAGGAGGGAGGAGGGAGGAAAGGCTGGGGAAAAAAAAATCTTACCTGAGTCCCCGGCGGGGGACGAAGGAAGCCTCCAGCCATGGGGAGGCTCGGAGCGGGGATGGCCCCGCTTCGAGCCTCCTCATTGGCTGAGGGGCTGACACGCCCCCCGCCGAGGACAAGGCGGCTGGAATCCCGGCCGAGAATCGAAGGATCCTCGGCCGGGTAAGGACCCGGCGAGAGCCAATCAGAATGCTTGTTGCATTCTGATTGTCTCTCGCCGGGTACTAATGTTAGGTATTGGCCATGCTGGATGCATCTCTGTGCATCCCAACCATAGAGAGGTGTTCAAGTCAGTTTTTAATCTGATTCTCTTTTATGGTGCTATGGTATTGATTGTGTGCATGTGGTGATTCAAGGTTGATATTCAGATTTTGCACATTTGTTATTCCTTATGGATTTTGATTTTCCTGGTGCATGAATTGTGTGTTTTAGGCAGTGTTCATGTTTATGAATGTTTTGCTGTAAGGCATATGTCAAATAAAGCAAAGGGAAAGGAAAGAAAAAGAGGTGTTAGATGCCATAATACCCATCTCAAGAACAAGAAAAGCTGTATACATGAATCCTGCTCTCCTTGATACAAACTATGCTTCTATCAACATAAACAAGTCAAAGATCATGGACTTTAGAGATGGCAAAAGAAAAAAATAATGTATGTTTGGGAGGAAAAAACGAGAGGAAGTTTCCCTACCAGCGTAATTGCCATCTCTATTGCTTTATCTTTCTGGCACCATATGAAGTCACCAACAGAGAAGTAATTATCAGTCACTGATGCAAAAATATGCTTCATTAGGAAACAAGGAAATAAGTTGACAGCAAATATGAACCTCGTTGTCAAAGCCAAAATTGCGGTAATATTACCATATAGAATAGAAGAGTAGGCGCTAGATCCAATAAAGGTATCACCTCAGCATGTGAAAAAGAAAGGTGTGGAAACATCTGTAGGGCTAACCTCATATTTTCCAACTCTTGCACTAGAGACATATGTGGTGTGTGCCCCTATTGATGAGCGAGCGCGGAAAGCAACCACCAACCAGACAGTTAAAGATTGTACTGGAATAATGTTGTGGATAGAGCATTGAGAGTATGTCACTTTGGGCCCACAGTGCCCACAGTGAAACCCCCAGAGGAGAAAACGGAAGTCATACCCTGCCAATGGAAAATATTAGATGAGTGCAGGAGAGATATGCACTAAATGATCGGTTACATGTCTTAAATAGAAAGTACAGTGAGAGAATCTTGAAGGAAAATGAGATTCATGTTGGAAAATAATTCTTATTGAAGTGGGAAGAGGTTTTTGCTATGGGATTCCTATTTGAGACTCTAACCATCACACAAGAGAGAAGAATGTCTTTGATGACCTGAGCAGATTCCCCATCCCTACAATACATCTTGAAAACATGTAAAAAAAAACAACAACATGCGCTCAGTGCAGGGTTACTTATGTCGAAAAACTGTCACACGTCATACTAATGTGCCACAAGTATAGAGAGCTGAGAAGGATAAAGGTGGTCAGTCTTTTAAGGAAATGATGAAGTAAGTATTGTGAATCAACAATATTGTGTTTGCTGGCTGACGTCCAAACCAGGGAGATGAAGGCAAGTGGCTGCCTGGAATATAAAAGACATGTAGCCCCTGTGGGGTTTAATGATAACCCCAGTACACACAAGGAAAGGCAAGGTTAGGCCTGCTATGGGAAATGCATGCACCTGAAGGAGGGGCACACTGGCAGAGTGAAAAGCTTACCTTAAAACTGCAACCCTGCTAAAGATGCCTTGCAAATCCAAAGATATGTACTTCTGCAGATGACGTTAGAAAGATTTGAAAATCAAAGGCAGACTGTTGGCTGAGAAATGAACACAGCAATGTCATTGAAACTGTCAGGCATTAAAATGCTGTGCACCCTACGTATAAATAAGTGGGCCTTGCAGGTGAAATTCAAAGCCATGTGAATATCTGTTAAGACGGATTTCTGAACTCTGTCCTGGTGGCGCAGAAGTTCAGAAGGCCAACCTAATTACTTGGAACAGGGTAACCTCTGGACGAGCCAGACCAATCAAGGTAGCGATCGCGGCGGTCAAGACTAGGTCTCAAGAGGGGTGAGGGTGACTGAAAGCCCGCAATGAGCACACAAAGCAAGAGCGCTTACAAACTACTCCAAACAGTTGTTATATCAAAAATATATACACATTTATTTTAAGGCCTTTAAAATAATGACCGTAGCGAGAAAATCACAATATCACAATACTAAGCCAACACATACCATATCAACACAATATATATACAAATACGACAGTCTCAAGCATTAGAGGCACGAAATGTGTAGTCCACCTGCAAGGGAAGGAAAACAGGCAGTGCGATAATGCTTTAGACTCAGTTCGCCTTCAGAGGCACCTAACTAGATGGAAGTCCGAGCCCTGCGAAGAGTGGAGCCTTGTGCTCAAAGTACCTGCACACGCTGGTGCCAACGGGCAAAAGGAGAAGCTCTTCGGAGGAAGTCAGGCAGTTCGGGTTAGTGCACAACAGAAGAAGAACAGGTTCCGTGACTCAAGCGCAGCCTCCACAGTGAGCAGAAGCAGAGCGCGAGTACGGACAAAAGGGTGCTGTTTTTACACAGCGGGGAAAAGCAATGGGCTACTGCAGGAGGGCGACCAGATCCTAGCTATACTACTCACCGGTCCCCGATGCAAGCAGACCCAGGCTTCTCCACGTTCGTTTCAGCAGCTGGCAGGTTCAGAAGAGCCGGGAATGCCTCGTCGTCGTGTAGAGAAAAAAGACGTCCCAATCGAAGAAACCTGCACAGTTTTGTCACCACCGCAGGGCAACGGAGCGGCCGTGTGTATCCGAGCCAAATGTACACTACTCACTTCAGACTTGGGAACGCCAAGTGTACGAAGCGTGTGAGAGTGACCAGGACTCGAAATACAACACAACCTGGCGACGGTTACAGAGCAGGACTCCCGTGTAAGCTGGTCAGTCAACTGGATGGCCCAGAGACGCTTCCGAAGGCTTACTGGCAGGAGATGATGAAGTCGCCGAGAATAGCTGTTCCTGCTATTCCAAAGGTCGAAGCACCAGTACAGGCCTTCTGGTTCGATCAAAGGAGGAAAGAGTTTCACAGGACGACAGCAGTGCAAAGGAGGAGTCCTTCAGCGGGTCACCAGCGATTCCTCGGTCCAGCCTCTTGGTTGCAGGATACTTGGCTCCTGTATTCCTTCGTTCGTGAGAACTCAGGAGATCGACATGGTAGTGGTGTTTCCAGCCCCCTCTTATCCACGGTTCCCTTCGCGCCAAAACGGAGGGGAGCCAATGGGAGATCCGCTCATCAACACACACACCATTCGTGGACCAATCACGGACCACGGTGGTCCCAGGCATTCACACTACCCTAGACTCTCTGGCACCCAGGATGTGTATTGGGACCAGACATCCCAGCCCACACCCTGGAGGCACACAAAAGACATGTAGAAGCCCGCAAAAGCAACCACGTTTCGCGGGAAAGTACATGCCCAAATAAGGAAGGCCCCGGGTCGCTCGACCTGGGGAAGGTGAAGGGAGCAAGACGGTCAGTGGACAGGACAAAGGAGCCTCGTGGTCTGGCCATTTTGGGAGCCAGGCCACCATTTTGTGTTCAGTGCGAAAAACGCGCTCAGAACGCCAAAAGGAGCTCAAAATACACAAAACGATTGCTGCCTCCATTCCAGTCCCTGAATGACTTGCACCGATCAAATACCATCCTAAACGAGTATCTAGGGCCTGTAGAAGGCTAGAGACCCAAGAGAGCTGTAACTTAGCTTACAGTGCCCTCTTGTGTCATGTTGCACTAAAGCCGCAACATGATAAAAGAAACTACGGGAAACAGCGTTCCCCGGTACTGACTGTCTTAAGGGCATGTCAGTTTCCCCATAAGAAAAGGAGCGAAAGCCCAGAGGAGTGCGGCAGAAGGCTGCACTTCTCTGGCAAAGTCAAGAACAAGGTGAAAAACAACAGCAAAAAGTTTAGGGGTTGCCACATGGAAGGAAAATTACCTACAATTAGGAAATCTTTCCTAACACTATCTTTCCTTTCAGATGAACAAAACCCAATTTTCAGCACACAAAAAACGGACAGCAGATACATACAAATATATTTTTGAGTGACCAAAATGAACAGCACCCTTTCACTTAAAGTTGCCATATTAATAATGAATGCTGTTTGCAAAGTAAAAGAAACTAAAGGGGCAATAGGCTTGACTAGCTGAGGAGCAAGAGGGTCTGAAGGGGCAAAAGAGGGGTTAGCCTTCATCAGTAGAGATAGGACTTTGTCAGTATTAGTGTCACTAAATTGGTAGAAGGAGGCAGAGGATGATGGTAGAGTAGGTGGAGTGTAAATGTAGGAGGAGGTAGTGTGAGAAAGGTCTGGAGAGAGTCTCTAATTTTTGCCATTTTTAAAGTGAAGTGTTCAGCTAGGTCATTGTGCTCATCTGTTGATGAACGCAAAACAAGGAGGAACTGGCAGGTGAAGTTTCTGGGTGTGTTTTGTTTTGTGCACTGGGCTTCTTGTGTTCGAATGGACGGTGTCCAGTGTTTGGGTTGTGTGTTGTCAGATGTTACTGGGTTTGTAGCTTGGTTAGAGCACTCTCTATGTGCAGTTTTCATGTATTGGAGGGTTGAATCAATAGCCCCCTTGGCATCCGTTTTAGGTGAGAAGTGTGGATAGTGTCGAAGAGAGAAGTGGTAATTGGGATTTGGGTGATCCCCTATTTGTAGCTATGTTCTTATTTTTCATTATGTATTTACCATTGTTTTCCCTGTTTGCAGCTGATGCTTTGTAGCAGCAGGCATGGTATGCCACCAAGAGCCGGAGCAACATATACCCACTGTCCTCTTGTGTAATGGCGGCCCATGGATGCAGGACCCATCCATTCAGGTAAGACCTGCTGGGCTTTGGTTTCCAGACACGAAGCGCCAGATCCATCACAGAGTGCAGACTGCATAACCTGCTGCTGCCATTTCTGTGAAGCCCTTACCTCGAAGCTGCCTGCTCTCTGAGCCGAAGAAGCAGGATGTGGATCGGCATGGCCGGTCTTACCCAGATTGCACCCCAGGCGAGAAGCATCGTTGGCACCCTCCCACCCTCGACTGGCTCATGTCACTCCCAAACTACACCTCTGTCGTGCGACAAAACCTCTCCTCAATATGAATAAATAATTGCTATATAAATTAAGCTAGTTTCATTACATTGTATTTCAAGGACTTTACAGAAGAATTATAATGTGAAAACACAGCTGTTGCTGCCCAAGTAAATGGTTTTTCTATGACCTGCTCTTAGGGAAGGCCTTGCCTGAATGCAGTTTCAAACTGTCCTTACTGGCACACTGCGGTGTGACCAGCCTGCCGGGGTCTGATAGCCCACTGACCACTGGCCCTGGTGTTGCAGGAGTTCTGTTCGTACCACCTCACGTATTTCACAAGGGGCAATACTATACTAACCATATGAATAATTTTCTGATAGTAGGTTATCATTCCAAGATGGACAGTCTGGTACACTCTCATTGTACTCTTTCAAAATACCTCTCTGAGAGTGGGAAAGAGGACAAATAGCACCAATGAGGATTCCTGTATGCTTTTCATTAAATCACAGAGCATTTCAGGACTATAACAGTGATCAGAGATCTCTACATTTGATAAACAAGTTGTATGTGTGAATCTCTAAATGCATAACCGATGCACAGCTTGGTGCTCACATCACGGTTCACAATACTCACCCTAACATTAAAATATTTGTAACCATGAACCATACAAGCTCATTTGGACAGCTTAAATTGTTGGATGCAAGTATTAAATGGCTGCAACATCTGGACTACATTAAGGTAAGTGAACTGCCGCAGCCCACATGCCCGCATCTTGGCACGCTGCCACACCCCTTAACAGTGGTTAGCTTAGCAGCACCAACATAAGCAACACACTGGGCCTCATTACGGCCATGGCGCTCCCGTAATGAAGGCTGCCGGTACGGGACCAGCACCCTTCATTACGGCACGCCCTATTACGAAATTCCCTTGCGGGACCTGGTAAGGACACCTGGTAAAACCGGGTTATTAACGGGCCCGTTATTAGCTCCCTCCCCATTGAGCCCTATGGAGGCTCAAATGGGAATGGGGATGGGTTTTTCCAATGAGGACTTACCGGGTATCCAAGGCTGGAATAGCCAGGTAAGTCCTCATTGGAGGAACCCGGTACTGGAACCCGGTATGGAGGCAGCCATGCCCTTATTAAGGGCATGGCTGCCTCCATACTCGTAATGAGGCCCCCTGACCTACATTATTGATCGGCAGAAGGCAGAAGCACTTGGCACCCGCGGGCTGCGCTGTGGCTGAGCCTCCTGACCCGTTCATGATTCTGCACAAATTACTACTAACACAGATTATTCTCAGGTCAGCAGGTCAAGGAAGGGCAGGCAGCCCATGCCCTCAGCTCTCCTCCAAGCTGAGTGAATCAACACTACTCAACAGAGGTCAAGTCCTAAAAATTAAAGTGGGGGGACTCATCAACAAATGCAATGGGATGTGACATTGCCAGAAATTAGCATAACAAGGTGAAATATGCACATTTCATTAAATTGGCTTTGCATAACCACCCAAATTGCACAGGACGAAGGGCATTTGCCTTTTCATAAAATCAACACACACAAAACCAAAAGAGGACATTTTCTTCTGATAGTGTTTTTGAAAACGTTAAAAGGTCTGCATGTTTAAAACTCTAAGAACCACTACAAATGTTTTCCTTGGGATTTGCAGTACCAAAAGGGGACATTTCACCTTTAGCTGTTTGTTATTTTTCATCAGGTTATATAATGCAGAGGTGAAGCATCCGGCATACAAACCTTGGGGGTAATGCAAGGGTAGTATTGTACATGCTGCATTGTATGGGAACGTGGTGCAATAGGCATCGAACGGGGCATATTGCCAGTGGAGAGATATACACACAAGGCAACTGATGGTCTTTGCAAAGAGCAGTGCATGTGAGTGATTGGGTACAAGGCGAGCCGGGTGCTGGTGCAAGGCAAGTCTGGTGCTGCGAGATTGGTGCAGTCAAGTTTGTGTTTGGTAGTCATCGAGGAGATGAATTTTGGTTGGAGAGTTCGGGGGATACTTGGTACATTTTCGGTGCCATTGATGGCTTTGGGAATATTGAAAAAGTCAAGGATGGGTTTGGGGAATGCAGTGTTGGGGGTGCTGCTTTGCTCCCTGTATTTTTATGCCACACACGATCAATATCAAAAGTGCTGCACGGTCCCAGCGTGTGTTGGAGAGGCAAACCGCGGGCAATAACACCATTGCTGTTTAAATGACCTGCCAGGTGCAGCGCTGGAATTGGGTGACCGGAGCAGTTCCGTTACCTGCGGGATGAGGTGGGGGAGCGCCGGTTCACAATGCGCAGATAGTAATCAGCGCCAATGATTAGGGGCGGTAAGATGCACCAGGCAGAGAGATATGTTCTGGAACTTGGCCACTAATGATCAAGTGCATAATGCCTGGGGGCTTTGGATCACTGCAGCTAGATTGAGGTATTGGGGAGCATTCAACTGCCACTGAAACAGACGAGTGCATCCAGCGGTAAGTGAGCATTGCCACGGGGCATTGGAAGGGAATGGACACTGACAGGTGTCCATGCTACTGGAAGATGGGCACGGCTAGACACGTGGAGGATAGCTAAAGGGCATTGGACTGGCACATTCAGCGAGTATCAGTATAACAAAGATGTCAGGTGGCTGATGCTGCTTGGTTTCAGTGTCCAGTGCAGGGTCCGACTCCCAAGGGGCAATGACAGACACAGAGAAGGTATCACAAAGATGATGGCACAGCTCACACAATGCATGCCATGCGACGCAGCGACGGGGACCGACAGCTCCCCATCCCCCATCCTGCCCCCAACCCTCCCCTCGGCCCAGGTCGGAGAACACACAGCACACCCCCACCCGCCCACCCAACCAACCATTAGGGCCAGTGGCTGCAGCCAAAGGTGCTGACAATGTCACGGCCCCGGGCCATCACCACATCATGCCAGGCAGTGCCCCCAAACACTTACTGTAACCTGCGCACCCACTCCTCTTATCTCGTAAAGATAGGGAGGGGGCCGCCAATGCCAGCCCTAATAAATCCTTCCTGTGTCACTGTCAGTGCACTGTGTGCAGCAGCATAGCCTGGCCGCGTATAGCCTGGAGAAGGGCACGTGCACACATGGGCCTGGCTGGCGCCAACGGTGCCAGCGCCACCTGAGGGGAAGTTAAGTGAAATAAAGCAACAAATGCACATCAACCCTTTTGGATGTACTATCTTACTTGATGCTGCTTTGTTTCTCTCACATCACTCATCAATCCCGCCCACCACCTTCCTAACACTGTGCCTACCTCCTGTTGGGCACCAGTCAACACCCCCCAAACACAGAGCCACCTACCAACTCCACTAACAAGGCACCATCCAAACCAGCTCTCTAAGGCCTTGCAGCACCATGCCTAGGTGCAGCCAGACAGGCCAGACTAAATTCACAAATTGTCAGCCACCTCATTATCCATTGTTCCCCTATCCTTCCCCCTTCGCAATCTGTGCCTTTGCTCGCACATCAGTATTGCACATCCACAAGTAGGCTCGGAAACCTTCTCAAAATTCAACCACCCTGTCAGCCATATGATTGTCACCTTCCAGCCAGCCCAACATTGTCCCACGCAGACCCACATGCCTCTTGACTTGCTGTCCAGCAAACTAAAAGCTGATCTGCCACTAGCTACCATCACTGCTAAGACAATATCCAGAAGCTGACGAAGACTCAGAGACTTAAAAGGCCTCCTCAGGCACAGTCCATCAAGAAGAAGAAGGAGCAGAGCAGTAGTCGTAGGTGGAGTAGTTGTAAACTCTCCACGTTGCAGCATTAACTGGAGGAGAGAGAAGACGCCGGGACCATTATCGAGTTTTGAGCAGTAGCCGGTCCTGAGAGGGTCTTCACCTCCAGGAGCCTGAATTGAAGAGGTCGCACAGTGGGAAACATGAGAGAAGGAAGCTTGCATCCTGGAGACCTGGACTGCATAGGATGCACAGCGAGAAGTGAACGTTTAAAAAGCTTCCCCCCTAATAAGGCTGTGTCCAGTGGGTGGCGAGCAGGGTAACATCTGTGTGCGAGTGGCGTGGGCAGCGGCAAGCTGGGAGCAGCAGATTGCCTGAACGCGAGGAGCAGCTGAGGCAGAAGACGTGGGAGCAGCACCAAAAAAGGACGCGCACGTTCTACCCGGTGAGTTCACCAAGCTATTGTGACGCTGGAGCGCTCCATGACCACGTGCGTACTCAGAGCAGGAACTTTAACATCAGAAAACATTAGAGACGAAAACATGAAAGAAGGCAATTTTTTAAATACCGAACTGACAGAACGCAGAGAAAACATTATATTGTAAAATCAATTGACTGTAATTTTAACCATGTACGTTTATTTAAAACCCATTAACAAGATGGGGCAATCATTTCAGAACCCAATGCAAACTACCATTACCCGAGCCAAAAGAAATAAGGCAATTTAAAACCAACAACCATTGCCAAAGTCAGAAGGGAGGGGGAATGAAAGTGCCAGATTTTGCCAAGTGTTTTGCCCATGTTTGAAAAAGTACATAACAGAAGCTGGTATAAACTCATATTGCCAGAGCCAAGGATCAGAATAAAACCGTATCATTGGGCATCATTATGAGTGTGCAGTCCAGAAACAAGTGTGGCGGTAAGTTTACCAGCACCCTTGTTTGTAGACCGCCACACTTCGAGTCTGGCTGCTGGGGCCGCTGCACCCAACAGTTATGATCCTGGCGGCACAGCGGCCCCGGTAGGCAGACTCATCACGGAAGCATTGGCTCCATTCGTGATGGTACCGGTGCTTCCATGAACCCATTCCCATGGAGTCCTATGGGATTTAATGGAAATGGCGACTAACATTTTCTGGCACCTACCTTCCCGGGCCGCAGAGACTTGTGATATCCCTGTATCACCGGCAAGCTAGTGCCCAGAAACAGTGTTACGAGGTCAGCGGCAAGCGGAAGCCACATTGACAAGAAGGCTTTCCTTCTGGTAAATGTTATTCAGATGGAAGAATTGCTTAAAACCTGGTGTTGTGAAGCAAGAGACATTTGCAAAATTGCTGTAAGCTGATCGCAACCACAGAGGCACTTGTTGACCTTCGCCAACCGTTCTTCTCCTGCACTTGCGCTCCGCTCCCTCCTTTCCATTCTCGAATCCTCTTCCAGCTCCAGCATTCTGCACAATACTACAGTATGGTTGTGTGAAGTACCTACTTATCAAAGCAGCACAATGTCTCATTTGAATCATAACCAGTCTAGCTTTTAAATGGAATGCCTAATTCAAATGTTACGTTCCCCTTACAAATTACAAATAGATCTGGCAGAACAATGCCCCACGGCATATATACGGTGTTGCTGCATTATATTTACGTGTTTCTTCAAAAGAATGCATACAGAAAGAGTTGTTTTTGAACGGATGAGAGTATGTTCTCTCAAAAGGTTATCTAAAATAAATATAGAATAAAACGCAGTTGGGCACCTTGGATAGGTTAACAGCACACAGGAGAGGTTTATGAGTATATCATCAAATTACAGTGATTACAGTACCAATACATCCGACAATGTTTGCAACATACTGCAGATAACTCTAACCTTATTCTGACGTATACCTACTGCAGTGCTTTTCCAAGGAAATGCTGCCTACTGGGAATATTTTTTAGATTGGCAGGTGGATTTTCATCATGAACATCCTTCAATGTTTACCTCGACAGTGAAAATGGAGGTAAAATGTTATGAACTGTCATCGGAAAAGGTATATTTTTACTGTACAGAGGGGAAGCTTTAGTGCGTGCCATTAATGCGGTAATAACAATGCCATTGGGATACCGGTATCGGGCGAGAATGTGAACATCTTTTATGCCCGTTATACCACCATCTTTCACATGTAAAAAATTAAAGTCTGAAATTACTCTTTTGTGCATTTAAAAATATATGAACATATATGAACAATGCGTCATTATCTTACACTTTCCTTTACTGCCATCCCTACGAGAGTGGAAGTAGAAAAAAAGGAAGTCAGTGGTATTTCTAGAGACGGCCAACAGTGTTCTACAACTACCGCTGGGTCTGCAGTACTTGAATAATTGTCTGTCTTTAGAGGGGTTTGGAGGGGTTCATTACCACTGGTGGGATATCACCAAAAGAAAAAAAAAAAAACACCTGAACTGTGGCAAGGGCCTTAATCAGTTGTTTTTCAAAGAAGACAACCCTTCTGTCTAACTTTTAGCACAAGGGCGCACTTCACAAACCCCCTTCACACAACATGTTCCAGTAACAATGTAACAAGAAAGAAAGTTATTATTTTCAACTTGGTGTTTTTCTGCGTGATACTTGATACAGCGCAGACCTATCCCCAAGGAGCAGCGGGAAATTGTACAGGTAAAACTGTGATCATCAGGAGCATCTTGAAGATGGCGTCCTGTACATGTAGGAGTACGGCCTGGACGTCGCGTTCGAGACTCGATGTAAGACATCAGTATGTGATGGGGTGGGCATGGAAATAAGTAATTGCCAAAAATACCAAAAAGAAAACTGTTCAGTCGTTTCGTATTAATATGATTTTCCCATGATCACAGTATTGTGGATCAAGTGCCAAAGGAAGAATAAAAACTAGGGCCCTCACTACAACACCGGCGCTAAACCATGGCGCTATTAGCACCATGGTTGGTGCCAGTGTTTTAACGAGTCCGCCATGGTGAAATGGGGAAATACCGCCACATTCCAAGGTTGGCGGGCGGTATTTCCCTGTTTCACCATGGCCCTTTCCCATTCCCATTTTTGCCCCATAGGGCTCAATGGGAATGGGGAAGGCGGCAATCACGGTACTGCAAATTGCGGGACCGTAATTGCCTGCGAGGTCCCTTTGCAGGTCCCTACTTTAACGGCTGGTCCAGACCAGCCGTTCAGGTCAGGTCCCGCAAAGGGACCTCGTAGTAAGGTGCTAAGTGGTTATCGGCACCACAGCCTTTTACGGCGCCTTTAACCACTTAGCGCCTGGGTCATAATAAGGCCCTAGGTCTCCATGTTCCAAATCTGCAACCTAGCATCAACTATTTACGTATAATTCTGGCAGACAAAGCACAAAAGCAACAGCGTACTTGATCTACCCCTGCTCCATCCAACATGAAAGGCTTCTACTGGCTTGCATCAAAGTACGGCCAATACTTATAGGGAGATGGTTTCAACTGAAAAATTAAAGGTTAAGAGAAAACAGACTGGGAAATCAGGCGTCTCATACAACTAACAGACTCTCACTTCCAAGCACCATGAAAGGTGTGCAGGCAGTTTGTTTAAGTAAAATGTAAACACATGATCCCTTTTTGCAGCATGTGCTTGAAGAGGGGTAGCAAATCAGATCTTAAATTGAGCACTCCTCCACTTTAAAGGATTTGCGTTTCCACAGTGGTATACATCTTTTTTGTTTGCAGAAATGATTTTTTTGACCTCAGTCATCAAATGATACTGTGAAAAGCAGACAAAAAAAAGAAGCATTGCCAAATGTTACAGTTTTGGCTGAGCTAAAGAGGGCTGATTTGTTCTTGCAGGCCACCCCACAAGTCCCAGGCCTAGGAATCTGGGAAAGTGTCCTGCTTAGCGGTAGATGTCAATGGTCATCCATGTTTTGCGATGTTCTGTCATGGTCTACAAGTTTTCATCCATGGTCTGCGATGTGTGGTCATGGTTGAAAAAGTTCTGTCTGGTGACAGTCATCCACATTCGGTGAAAATTGACCACGATTGGCGATCATCTGTAATGGTTACTGATTATTGACCTTGCTTTGTGATAGTTGACCATGGTTAGTGATAGTCTACTATGTTCTGGTGATGAACCACTATGATCTTGGTGATGGTAGACCATGGTGTTGTGATGGTAAACCATACTTGTCGAATGTCAACCGTGGTCTTTTAATGTTGGACCATGGTCAACGCTAGTGAATGATATCAAGCATTGTCTGCTAATGGTCAGCAATGATTAACAATGGTGACCATGATCTATCGATGGCTGACTCTGGCTTGGCTAAGGCAGGGTTGGATGATGATGTCCGATCATGGTCTGGCGATGGTAGGCCATGGTCAGCGTTCTCATTGGTTGGTCATGGTCAAATGTGGTTGGCATTGGCAACCGATGGTTGGCATAGGAACCGCCCATAATGCATTCAGATTGCCTAACACTAAAGTTCTTTGAGCTTTTAGGCCCCAATGCTTCATGCATCTGCTACAGTACCTGGGAGTCTATTCTTCACAGATCTTATTCATGGAATTTGCTCATCGCCCTTAAAAATGTTTTTTGGGTATGTTCGCCCTTTCATCCACACTCTTAACTTCCAGATGACTACTTTGTCTGGAGTTTTCAGGTTCACTCTAGCAGAGGTGGCATTCAGGAGGGCAGGCCTTACCTCAATAACCCTCATCATCATCGTAGGGACGAGGTAAGACATGCTGCTGACACTGTTCATTGTTGGATGGTAATGTCACCGTACAATAAAGATCAAGACTGTTTCTCTAAAGCAAACTGATGGGGAATAACTGGGGACTGCACAGATTCTTTTGAGTGTGAGACAGATGGCTCAGTGTGGGGATAGTGAAAGACATAAGGATATCATTTCAAGTTTACGCGAGAGAGGCACCAGAAAAATGCATCTTTTTGTCTATTATTTCTGCCTCTTACTACCACAACATGGGTGTGCCTGTTGGATGCAGATAATACCCTGCACACCTGAGAGATAGAAGTCCACCCATCAGAATAATTCCTCAAAACAAACCATTCCAAGATCAATATAGGTCCTTGAGGGCATTTTATCCAAACACTGGGTTTTTACCAATGCCAGAACACATGCTTTGTATTGAAAGTCTGAAAGAGTCAATATTATTCTGATATAAACAGTGTATTAATTTATTCCATAACTGTTGATTATTTTAAACACATATAATAATATGGTGGATTGGAAATCATATTGTCCAGTCTAAATATGCAGAAAAAGCAATGGCTCTATGTTGGTTTGAATAATATTTGTAATAATGTTAGCCCTATATTGAGCTACCTTTAAATTAAGCTGTGTTTCTCAGTGGAAGCTAGCACACTCCTCCCCACTCTTGGGAGTATTCCATGGGATAGTCTTATAAAAACATATTTGCATACCAAGAACATGACATTTGTTGGCTTCATAGAAGTTTGGCATTTAGAGGAGCCAGATGGTTTATTTGACAACTCCAGCCTCAAAAGCAAATCCTTCCATTAAAAGTGACATTTTTTAACTTTGTCGGACAATATCACTTTCCATCTGGAAGCTAGTGCAATGAGAACAATGAGGTCTGTCAAACATGCCCAACAAATCATTAATCAAGGCCTCACAAGATAAGGCCACAAGATAAGGCCCCAAGTTGAACCACAGGGCATGTCAAATTATGTTGGGTTAAACAGAGCATGTTATTTACCATTGACCTTTTTATGTAAAAGTGAACATTTCTCATAATTCTGGAATTATAAGACTTAGGAATATGAACATAGATGTGTTTCAAAGATCAGAGGATTCTCTTTAATTAAACACTAATCAGACATTTTTAAAATGAGAAACATTGATAATTTCATGAAACAATATGGCAAATGGTCATGTCACATGTGTGTCTATGCCAAAGGATTATAATAATCACAGTTTCATTAAGTTGACATATTGCTTTTGTGTATTATTTAAACAGAAACTCATTTTCTGTCCAAAGTATTAGGAGACATTTTTGACTCCCATCTTTTTCTGATCACAAATACAGATTATGACCACTGGTCAATTTGTCCCTTCTACCCAGAAGGGAGATTACCTCTGTGAGCCTAGGGAGGTGAGTGTGCTCCACAAGACCATCTCCAGTGGTCTGGGCAAGTGGGACCTCACTGGGAACAGGGACTCCCAGTCTGAGAAGGACCTTCCAGACCAGACTACTGTGTCATGTAGGAATATAGGCTCTGCATTTCAACATCTAGAGTCCACATTTCAGCTTTCACATTTTAGCGATGGCTTGTATTTTAATTAGGGTCAAGGACATGAGACTCAGGCTGAATCTAAATAGTTGCCAATTCACAGAACACATGATAGAAAATGATCACTTTGCTCCACAAACTTTACAAACTGATTTTTACTGATTATTACACCAGACTGAGGCCAATGGCACACTTTCATGGACTTAGGTTTTCTGAGAATGACAATGTTTTTCTTTAATATTTTATTTTAAAAAAATATACAAAAAGAAGAAATTCCAAAAGAAATACAAAACAACTAAATACATAGATCACCAATTAAAATAAAATAGAAGATAAACGTGTTCAAGAGATGAAAAGTTAAGATAAAAAATATTCTTACAAAAAATAGAAGTTTATTTTTCTTTCTTTTGCTCAAGACTAGAGACATACATAATGTTTTTTCATGTATGAATATTACCACTTGCATGTTATTTTATTTTTTGCTTCTAAGATGTGGTTTATTGGGGTTATGGGATGTTTGTTTTTTCTTGCAGTGATTTTAGTTGTGTCCCAGCAGAGAAAAAGGAGTAGTGTAGGAATTTAGGGACTGCATTTCAACATCTAGAGCCCGCATTTCTTCATTCACATTTTAGCAGAGGTTTGAATTTTAATTAGGGTCAAGGGCGTGAGACTCATAGATGAATCAAGGGTTTGGGACACGGCTGAATCTGGATGGCAATGCACAGAACACATGATAGAAAATGATCACTTTGTTCCACAATGCTATTATAATGGACCGAGTTGCACTAGACAAATAAAACTAAAATGAAACTATTATACTAATTTACCCCTGCCCATTTAACATATAATTCCCATAATAACATGTGGTGCAAATCAGCCCATTATATAAGCTGAATGCAGATTGACAGGTAATGCATGGTGGTCTAGCAAGAAAAATAAAATTAAACGGGGTAATTCATGGAATAAATGTGCACCGAAAAGGGGAGCGCAAGCGTGAAAATTGCAGTGCACGCGTGCCAAAGCCGCGCACTCAGCCGTTGATTGATTCATGGAATGCTGTGCTAATAAAAGCTGGGACATGCGCCAAATCCGCGGGTGGCGCACGCGGGCGCACATGTCACTAAACGGCATGTGCTATGCGCACAGGGAAAGTGCACATAGTGTAACACACACAAGAAAAGTGGGCATAACACGGGGGTAAACACGCTGAATGCGGAACAGCGTGTGAAAATGTGGGCGTTACGGGGGAAGTACAGGAGGTAAATGCTTGCAGCGCCCACACGCGCGCTAACAACACATATGCATGGAATCGAACAGGGGCAAGTCATGCGCCAAAAAAGACGCGCTAATCCGGAAACACGCATGCCAGCAGGAAGCAGGCGTAAGAGGCCCGCGCTGCATAAAAGTGCATGCAAACAACAAACAAGCTCAGACGCTACAATGAATATACCGTTCCTCGCAGCAGTGGTTGTGGGACACTGCAGGAGGAGGATAGACAGGCCCTGCATTTTTTTACCCAGGACCAGCCTTTTTGGCATGCCTGATGACCAGGTGTATGGGAGGTACAGGTTTCCACCACACATAATCCTAGACCTGGTGAGGGAGTGGGAGGATGACCTCACATCAACCACCCTGTGCTCGCAAGCACTGAGCCCCTTGGAAAAGGTGCTCAATGTACTGCACTTCTTGGCAACTGGTTCATTTCAGCGGACAAGTACCATAGTGGGGGGTGTGTCACAGGCCACGCAGTCACGCTGCCTACACCAGGTGTTGGCCATGGTGACTGCACGCCCCTCAGTCCGCAGGCACATATACATGCCCTGTACACCTGCAGAAAGGCAGGCTGTTGTCCAGCAATTTTACGGGGTGGCACACTTCCCCAAAGTCCTAAGTGCCATTGATTGCACCCATGTGGCTCTACGTCCACCCAGGGACACTAAGCATATCTATCGGAACCGCAAGCACTGGCATTCCATCAACGTGCAGGTTGTATGTGATGCCAAGGGAATCATCACCTCAGTATATGCCAACTATCCATGGTCCAGCCATGATAGTTTCATATTCAGAATGTCACCCCTAAAAAGGGACCTGGAAGCTGGCCAGCATGGCGGCACATGGCTAATTGGTGAGTATAAATGCCTCTGCACATACATGCATGTCACAAACTGAGAAATGGGAAAAGCCCACTAATGACAACCATTATCACCACCACAGGGGACAGTGCCTACCTTCTGAGTACCTACATGATGACGCCAATTCGGAACCCCACCACACCACCCGAGGTAAGATACAACACAGCCCATATTGCAACCCGGGGCACAGTGGAGCACACATTCGGAGCTCTCAAGTCACGCTTTCGCTCCCTTGACCGCTCTGGTGGGCAGCTGCTATATGCGCCCCCAGTAGTGTGCAGGATCATAGTGGCAGCATGTGTCCTGCACAATGTTGCAACCCGGCGGGGCGTGCCAGTGGTGGTGCCCCCACATCCACAACCACATGCACGGCCGCTGCACATGGGAGGTGAAAGGGCACGTGGTGAGGCATCCCGGACCCAGCTTGTGGCAAATTACTTCACCTAAAATCCCACCCCTGCGGAGTGCACACAGGCCTGGCACATACCAGCTCGCAATCAATGATGATGACAAAAGGGACAGTCAACTGTCACAACCATACCAGCCTGAGATTGTTCACCTGGAAGTGCTACATTGTGTGCATCCCTAGCTACTCAAGGACACCCAATGCTGTGTCACAAAAAGGCACAAATTCATGCAGCATGAAGGACTACCCCCTTGCAAATTACCACATAAAAATAGTGGCATGTCACCCAACACCTCCCCAACACACCATGGCATGGCATGCAATGTGAAAGCAACCAAATGAATGCACGGCACATGACACAAGTGTCACAAAGTGCACTGTCCTAAATGGAAACAGGCCACAGACAATTTGCTCTCAATAATGAATACAAAAACAACACACATGAAAAAATACTTACCAGCAAGAGAAAATATCAGTACATGGTCAAACAGTGGCAATATATCACAATAAAAAATAAAATTAGTGCAAGTGTCACAACCTGACTAGAGCAGCACATCGACCCCTTCCAACTGCAGATTGTTGCTGGAAGGCAAATATATCAGTGAACTTCATACAACATGAACTGCATCTGCAAAGTAGATGTGCTTGTTAAGGCATGAAGAAGGTACATGTATATAAGGAAAAAGTCATGGATGTAGAACCATACATAAATCCACCATGCAGTGGAGATTTCTACAACAATACCCACTAGGGATGTATACACAGTTTTGACTACATACTGTCCACATAACTTATGGGAGCCCAATGTCACTGTGTAACTTACTGTCATTTGGTCACACCCTTTGCAAGCCCATGGAAAGGGGAAGCAGGAGGGGTGTGTGTGTCAGGAACACAAGCATCTAACCCAAAGACAGGACAAACATGCATGTGCCCAGTTGGAATACACAGTGGATGCATACGGGAGCCACACAAAGCACCACACTGTTAAAAACAAAAAAAACAAAAATTAAAAATGGCCTTGTCTGGACCGGGGGGGGGGCACCCAGGAAGGAAGAGGTACAGGGTGTACCCCAACACCCACATGCGTGGATGTTGAGAAAAAACAAAAATACCTCCATGGGCTCATGGCCTACACGGCTACTCTACAGTGGGAAAACTGCTGTCGCTGTCATCACCCTGTGGTGGTACATCAGAAGGTGGCCCTGATATGGGAGGCAGACCACTGCATGCTCCTCCATGACAGCAAGCATGCGGGTGTGAAAGGTTTGGTTCTGCAGGATGACGGTACGGAGATCCCCATGCAGCACCTCACGGGTAGCACACACTTCTGCCTGCATGGCCTTGCGTGATGACCGGATCTCCTGACGGGTTGCCTGGAGCACAGCTGAGAGTGTACGTGTCAGCTGCTCTAGCTGCTGTTCTGCCCTTGTACTCTGGGACACCTCAAGTTCACCTAGAGTATCTCTGAGGGACCAGTGTTCTAACCTGAGGGCTTCCCTGTGGGCTTGTGACTCTACAGATATGGCTGTGCGCAGAGTCTCTAGTCCAGCTCGTCGGCCTCCCTGTGTGAGTAGCAAATGGAGTCTGTTGCCTGCTGCTGGAGTTCCATCTGCCTTTCAGGGGGGAGAATGGAAGTGGCCACCTTATCCATTGCCTGAGCCACCATTTCACACGGTGCCCCCTGTTGTGCTGCTATACTGTACATGGAGTTTTCCCACACAGCATTGCCTGGTGGCGCATGGCCACCGCGTTGGCCGGTACCATACCTGTTTGGGGCAAGGTGATGTGCACCTTGCTGAGCTGGCACTGCCTGAGGCTGCAGGACTGCATTCCTCCTTTGATCTGCTGGCCCAGAAACAGGTGCAAATATTGTGGAGTGTGCCCCTGCATCCGTAACCACCACAGGTGGACTTTCCAACACTGAAATCCCCATAGAGGGGCCTACCCCCGGTGCAGGTGGGTTGGACAGAACAGCATCCCTGCCAGAAACACTCACCTGCGACGGCACATATGTCTCAATGTCCGATTCAGCACCTCATTCATAGAGGTCTCCAGAGGTGTACCCAGAGACACCCGTGGACAGTATGGCCTGTAGGAGTAATGGGTTTTCACCCACTACCACCCCACGTCCTCCACTGGTGCCCGGTTGTGGCTGTGAGTCCTCCTGGGTCTGCCTCATCTCCTCCTCCTCAACAGCATCAAGTGCCTCATCATCTGCAAAAACATGAAAGATAACAAATGGAAACAGGCATGAGCACCATAGCACAAACACATATAGGCATGACGAGGCAGAGATCCAGTACATAAATGACACATGTCTCACATGTCAATAACTCTGGCATGCATGCACTATCAATGAGTTGGAAGGGGAGGCAAAAATCACACACTGATGACTGCAAGATGGAAAACCAAACCAACAGATGTGCTGCATGCTGGATAGCAGTCGCATCAAACATTAGCATGTGAGTGGCATGGACAATCCACATACATGACACATGCCAGTACACAGACGGCGTGTGTGCCATGGCAGATTTGACAAGGACACTCAGATGGTAGCAAATCAGTACTGTGACCCATCCATGTGAGATGGACATCATGAAATAAAACATGTAAAAAAGAGTGAGAAAACATGCATGTGCCACATGCTGCAACGAAGCCAGTGTTCACTGATGCAGTGATGCAGTGATGGCAGGCACATGGATACATCAATGTTTGGTCACTTCGACATGAGACGATACAATTGTCACGTTCAACATTCAAACAGGGATCCATAATGATAGTGTGCAGGCCATGTGTAGGTGCACGTTACTCAATCACCCTGATTGTACACAACTTTCCCCTAATAAGCCAATAAATGTGGGACATTGTGTGGAGTAATCTATGACCGAAGTATGTCACATTTGAGATATTAGGCCACACAAATGTCTGGTGAATATGCTAATCATTTATCAATCAGGCTGAATGAAGAGGAAAAGAGTATGAACAATGTTGTGGCAAGAGGACAGCTGAAGGTCAAGTGGATTAATCATGTGCAAAAAGTGAACTGTGGTCAGAAGGGATACTGTAAAACGGAAACACAAGGCCGGGGAATGTTTTTGAGGGACCACATGGGTGACCCATAGCAGTCATGACTAGACAGCCTCACCTGGCACTCAATCAGAACACGCATGCATGGTCACTCACCGGACATTGCTTCAAGATCTGGTAGGTCTCCGACGCCTTGGTTCTGATCCTCTGTGATGAATGTTCCAGCGAGAGACTCATGTTCAGTGAGTTGTTCCTCCTCAGGTGGAGACCCACCGCCAGTCACCAGAGTAGAGGCATGATCTGAAGCCAGCTTGTTCTTTGCTCTGTGTTTCAGGTCATTCCAGCGCTTAGAGCAATCATCAGCTGTGCGCTTCATAAATCCAAGGTAACTAATGCGGTCCACGATGGTCTGCCAGTGGGCCCTACGCTGAGCAGTCGTAGTCATGCACCCTGCAGTCACCACCATTTCACGGCCATGGGCCGACACATAGCCCACAAGTGCATCTAGTTCTGCATCATTGAAACTAGGCTTCCTTGATGTGCCGGCGTGGGTAGCCGTGTCTGGGGTCTCAGCCTGTACTGCAAGAGCACCCTTCTTCCTCTTGGAAGGTGGTGCGGACCCTGAGTGGCTTACGCCGCTCTGGTTGGTAGGGACAGAAGCGCAGGTAGACTGGCCACTGGAAGTTGCCAAAGGCACTATGACCAAAGGTCTCACTGCAGGCATTGGCTGCTGGGTGATGTTGGCACTGTCCTGACTGGGAGACTCGGAGCTGGGATGGATTGAGCTGCAGCCGCCCCTGCAGCCCCCTCACCCTGGCTACTTGGGGCAGCAGATGACATTGCTGCCCCAGATCCATGTGGCCTGGTGACAGCAACTTTCACTGACACACGTGGCTTAGACTTGGTGACACGGAAGTCAGCCTGGGAGTCATCCTGTGCCGGTTCTGTTGACAATATGAGCCAGTTTAACAAGGGCTGAGCTTGGATGGTGTCAGCTACATCTCCTCGAACCATTGGGGGGGGCACAGGTTTCCCTGATTGGTCCTCCACACACTGGCCTCTTGGGCCACCCTACACATCCTGGCCACGTCCCCTACCGCGCCCACCTCTTTGAGGTCGGCCACCTTTGCCTCCCTTACTGCTTGACTGCCTCCCAACCATGGCACTGATGTTGTTGTGCATATGGGAGTTGCAGTAACCAATTGTCCTGGGCAATGGGGGTGAAAGGGGTAGGGCACTAGATGGAATTTGTACCCTAGTGCTCTAGCAAGGCTATCTATGACCCCTGGGGGAAGATGACGGGTCACACAACGCACAGGCACCCCGAAAACAATATTTAACGTGCATGCAACCCCTGGTAGAGCACGTGCATGGAAAAATGAACTCGCACTACGCTGTGGCACCCAGAAACACAAAAATAAGCTTATGCGTTGTACACACAGCCTACAATGACTTCTGAACGGGTACGTGACACATGGGGGCAACCACAGTTGGAAAATAGGTGCGCGACTCACCGTCTGCCTGGAAAAAGAAAGTGAAAAAGATGCGCATGTGCGCGTTGGCAACACCCCTGCCAAAAGAAGAATTGAACGCTGTCTGAGTAAAGAGGGAGTACGAACTGGAACCGTTGTGAAGTTATCGCATGTGAACTGACAAGAAGTAAAATAATCACCCGCTCGCTCTCCACAAAAAGCACGTACAAGAAAATGGAATCCTACACGTACCTTTTAAGCCAGCCCACACGTACAACGTCACTTACGCGCGTACGCGCTAAGGCCCTTTCCTCCAATTGCACGCAGTCACACCCGGACGTGCAGTTTTTGCACGTGTACAATCAACATGCATCCGTGTTGAGGGAAACGCCCTTGCGCATCACGTCATGAAATACACGCTGTTGTGCAATTTTTTCACATGCCAAATCACTCTGTATCAAGCTGGCCACGCAACAACACACGGAAGACCATGTTCCTGCCCAGAAGGCCATTTTCCTGCCCCCCAGGTCCCCGAGCATGCTCCCACCTGCCACCTGCTGCTGCCTGCCTGCCTGCTGTCCACGGGCCCTGCTATTTGGTGCCTGCACGTCAGCCATCTGCAGGGGTGCAGTTACTGTGACCACCCCTGCTGGAACAGAAGACTCCTGACTGGGATACCATTGCTCCACAGCCCAGCCCCAGGACCCAGTTGCCCACCCACACCTGCCTATGGGGTTGCCATGTCGGACACAACACCATCTGGCGCCACTGGCAACCCCCAGCCAGAGAGGCAGAGGGCTACCAGCTTCAGTGCCAGTGAAGTTGGTATCCTTGTGGAGCAAGTCCTGGGGCAGTATGATGCCCTCTTTGGAAGTTTGCGCACCGACAATGAAGGACGGAAGAGGATCTGGATGGACATCATGACTGCCATCAATGAGGAGGGGGTGACAGTCTGCGACATTGAACACGTCAGGAAGTGCTGGGAGGACTTCAGGTCCAGGACCCTCAACAAGGCCCAGCGCCTCTTGAAGGCAGCGGATGCCAAGGGGTGCCGGGTTCACCTAACCAACAACCAAATGAGGGTCCTGGAACGTATACGCCCAGCGCTCCACCTCCAGGACATTGAGAGGCAGACCCGTCTGGAGTCGAGCGCTAAGTGTACATGTGTACTGATTGGATGCTGTGCATGTTGAGGTGTGGCAGGAGCGTGCAGGTTGTACATGTCTGTGTAGGGCCGAGTATGCATGTGTATGTACAGGGAAATGAGCCTGCCGCATGTGAGTCCTCTCATGTGTGAGACACATCTATGGTGTATGTGTTGGTAAGCATGCTTGGCAAATGCTGGTGTGGGTGCACACATTTCTGAATTTCTGTGTATGTACTGTGGCATGGTTGTGGTGTCACACATGGATGCTGCTTCCACCTGCATGTATCTGCACTATGCACATTTGCATGTGTGTGTATTAGACAAGTGTGCAACTGTGATACACCATGGATGCATATGACACTGACATGTAGGAGGCTGATTGCCAGATGTGACATGGATGTGGATGTTATCACAGCGACAGGTGGTGGAGATGTACAGATGCATGTATGTCTGGTGGCGTGTGTGCATGTGTTCTGCACTCCCACTGTTGCATGTGAAGTCAGGCTCACCTTCGGCTGCTCATGCTGTTGTTTGTGTATGGATGGTGCTGCCTGGTGCAACATTCCTGTTGATGTGCTCATGTGTGTGAGTTGAAATGACATGTGTGTTGGGGAGTGTGAAGCCATGTTTGACGTTTGACACTGCCACTCATGTACAACTGTCATGTGTGTATCAGACCATTGTTCAGTGCACTGATGCCTGTGTTCTATCTCTCCCTGTCTGCAGTGTCAACTGATGAAGAGGGCGGAGATGGTGCTGTGGAGTAAAGCTGCAGGGATCGCACCACCAGCCGGAGACGCAAGGCCCAGCTCCCCTCCCATGTTGTCATCTCGTCGGGGAGTGAGGAGTCTGGTGCCGCATCCATGGCTGCAGCTGCCAAGGGTAGGTCCAAGAGGCAGAGGTGGACTACTCGGCAGCAGAAGGGGCAGCTGAGACCCCACAGGTTCCGATGGAGGAAGATGGCACGGAGTCATCCAGGTTGGTGGGGGGTTTGGTTGAGGAGGAGGCCGTGGAAGGGACACACACAGGGTCTGGAGGGGGGATTCCACTGGTGCTAGTGGTGCAGTCGAGGGGCAGGGACAGGAGGCAGCACAGGCCGCCGCGGAGGTGACTGTGTGTAATCCTGTCCCCGATCCTGTGATTGCATCATCCCACACCAGCAGAGATGCCTACGTCCATACGCGTTTTCAGGGAGGGGATGAGTGCACAACAACTGGCCTTCCTCTCCCTGTGGACATGGCAATCCGGGACCAGGTTGAGCCTGTCCTGCCTAGGATGGCGTTGTGTCAACGGGGCATGCAAGATGACCTGCAGTGTTTTGGTGGAGACACTGCACGTCATCTTGGATGCCTCTTTGACAGCGTCGATCTACTGGGACGGGTCACCAGGACTGGATTCCTCCGTCTGCTGGACCTTCTTCCGACCCCCCCTCGTCACCTGAACCCCCTATGCGCCAGTCATACTCTGTGCCATCTTCCGGCCCACGTATTACCTGGGTACCCTGTGGAGCTGCCTCTGACCCAGCGGCCAGGCTGGTGGAGGACACATCCCTGCCACAGTCGGGATTCGGAGGTCCAGCCGGGGTGGCCACACCAACAACTGCACCACAGCAGGAGGAGGACGTGCAGGCATCAAGAGCCAGGGAACAGGCACAGCAGCAGCAGGCTCAAGGTGGGGAGCGATGATGGCTCGGGCCATCAACATCAGAGGGGCAGGCATCGGCCGGAGGGCAGGAGGACCCTGGATTGGGAGTGTCTTCTGTGTGGCAGCGGTTGGGCCAGCACATAGATGTGGAGCGGCGGCGGGCGGAAGAGGCACAGCTCACTATGTTCAGGGCGGAGAACTCCATGCGCAGGGCGCTGAGGCGGGCCGAGTGCCTCGAGGCGATTCGCAGGGAGTTGGACATGGCGTTATCCCTGCAAAGCATGGGGGCCATGGAACAGGCCCACCTCCAGGACACAGAACAGGAGTTCGATGATGCCATGGCCCGGGAAATCGGCAAGTGAGCCGTAGAACTTGCCCACCGCCATTGTATATAGTTAGTTAGTGTTAGGTTTCATTTATGTTTTTCTTTCATTTGGGGCGCTTGGACTATGGCCCATCTTTTTGTAGATAGTTCTTTGTTAGGTAGTTTTTTTTGTAGGTTTCATTTCAATGATTGGGCTCATGGACCCTGGATTTGTTATTTGTATATAGTTGAACAGTGGATTTATTGTCATTTTTTTTTTTATCACCGTGGAGCAGTGGATTTTACTTATTTCTTTCCCTTTGGATTTGCTTTGTTGGACGGAGACTTTGGACACATTTTCATTTGGATTTATTTGGATTCTGATTTCATATATTTTTTCATTCTGGAACATGATGCATTTTATTTCTTATTTCCATTATTGTGTGTTTTCATTTGATTCACTTCATTTTGTGTGTGTGTGACAGACATGTGTTGATGTACATACATGCCATTTGGGTTGTTTCATGTAATGGGCATTTCAATGTGGGGTGGATGTAATACCTGGTTGGTTCTTTGGGCAGGGGTGGCGTGCGGTGGGATTTTGCGTGGCCATGAGGGCCATGATTGTGGATCATGATGATGTGTTGGGGGGACATGAGTCGGGGCCTGCTGGCAGGTGCCCCTTACTGCTGGGTGGGTGGGGGTGCAGGGGGACATGAGTTGAGGTCTGCTGGCAGGTGCCTGTCACTGCCGGGTTGGTGGGGGTGCAGGGGGAAATGAGTCGGGGCCTTCTGGAAGGTGCCTGTCACTGCTGGGTGGGTGGGGTTGCAGGGGGACATGAGTCGGGCCTGCTGGCAGGTGCCCCTTACTGTCGGGTGGGTGTGGGTGCAGGGGGACATGAGTCAGGGCCTGCTGGCAGGTGCCCCTCATTGCCGGGTGTGTGGGGGTGCAGGGGGACATGAGTCGGGGCCTGCTTGCAGGTGCCTCTTACAGCCCGGTGGGTGGGGGTGCAGGGGGATATGAGTCGGGGTCTGCTGGCAGGTACCTGTCACTTCCGGGTGGGTGGGGGTGCAGGGGGACATGAGTCGGGCCTGCTGGCAGGTGCCTGTCACTGCTGGGTGGGTGGGGGTGCAGGGGGACATGAGTCGGTGCTCATTGGTGCATGGTGACATGTGGGCTGGCTGGGGGGCATGCCCAGGGTGGATGGGCTGCCTGTGGGGCATGGCCTGGGGTGCAGGGTAGTCCCCTGTGGTGTGGGCTGCCTGCGGGGCCTGGCGAGGGGGGAGAGGGCACACCTGGGAGGACCCACACTGCCAATTCACGTGTGACACTTCCTGCACACCCCCAAGATACATGTACCCCGCTCACCCAAGGCCTATCGCATGTGAAATTACCTGCGCACCCCCAAGATACACGTACCCTGATCGCCCAAGGACTATCGTGTGTGATACTCCCCACGCACCCCTCAGAATACATGTACCCCGCTCGCACAAGGCCTATCACGTGTGATACTCCCCACACAGCCCCAAGATACACCTACCCCACTCACACAAGGCCTATCGCATGTGCTACTCCCCCTGCATCCTCAAGATACACGTACCCCGCTCGCACAAGGCCTATCACGTGTGATACTCCCCGCGTACCCCCAAGATACACGTACCCTGCTCGCACAAGGCCTATCGCGGGTGATACTCCCCGCGCACCCCCAAAATACACGTACCCTGCTCGCACAAGGCCTATCGCGTGTGATACTCCCCGCGCACCCCCAAGATACACGTACCCCAATCGCCAAGTGAAATCATGCGTAATGCTCCCCACGCACCCCCAAGATACACGTACCCTACTCGCACAAGGCCTATTGTGTGTGATACTCCCCGCGCACCCCCAAGATACACGTACCCCACTCGCACAAGGCCTATCGCATGTGATACTCCCTGTCCACTCCAAGATACACGTACTCCACTCGCCCAGCATAATCACATCTAATACTCCCCGCGCACCCCCAAAATACACGTACCCTGCTTGCACAAGGCCTATCACGTGTGATACTCCACGCGCACCCCTCAAAATACACGTACCCCGCTCGCACATGGCCTATCACATGTGACACTCCCCGCGCACCCCCAAGATACACGTACCCCGCTCGCCCAAGGCCTATCGCATGTGATTCTCCCCACGCACCCCTCAGAATACACGTACCCCACTCGCACAAGGCCTATCGCGTGTGATACTCCCCGTGCACCCCCAAATGCACTGTCCCGGCCCTGTGAACTGGTGCAGGGTTAGCGCGGCCCTTTGGCTGCATTGGGGATTTCAATGCCTTATCCTTGCGCAAGGGGCGTTCTTGGGGGTGTAACTGGCATTGCAGGATGTTCTCTGCATCAGCGCTCAAAATGGCTTTGATATTCCATGAATACGTGGTGCGCCAGAAAGCTGTTTAGCGCACACGGCTGACACACGCTGGCGCACACTACCTCTCTGCACTGCTCGCGTGTGCTGCCTCTGCGCTGAAATATATGAATTACCCTGTAAATGTGCAAGCTCGAAGTTGTGCTGTGTTGTAAGATGAGGAATGTGAAGATCCATTCTGCTAAAGACTTTGAATTGTCTTGGGGCCGGAAGCACCAGAAAGATGTAACATTTTCTCTTCAGAAATGCAGTTTGTGTTTCGGGTAAAGGCACAGAGGAAATCACATGCTATTTACGTGGGATCATCTTGCCAAGGGGAGTTTCTTTTTGAGTGACAAAGGGTTTTCTGAAAAAGGTTTGAGGCAGAGGGGGCTGGGCATTCCATCCACTCACTGATGAAGGAGGCAGAAGTGCTGATCAAGTCAGAGTGGGCTGGTTCCTGGGCAGACTGTCTTCAGTGGTGAGGCTGTCTCTCTCCTGGGTTGGGAGTCCATAAAAGAGCTGCAAAGTCTCGAACCACCTAATCTGTGAATGACCCTGGGTCACTGCCAAGATGAGTCAGAGAATATCGCCAACAGACATAGTTAATTATGCTGTTAATTTAGGGGCGTGTGAAGTGAATGTTGATACTGTGTAGCATAGGGTAAATAATTCAGGTCATTTTCATGAGCTGCATTAGTAGTAAGAAGTTAAACATGCATGTAAAACTATGTATTTCTCTAGGTTTTGCTGTTACTCAGGGTGAATTTATTCTGCCAGCGTTGTTGCTAATTCAAGTCCGACCATAGGCAGGGCTCTCCTCATTATCGCAGATAGAGTGTTGAAATCCATTGCAGGAAAAACCTTGCTTATGTTGTGAATTACAAAGTAGGCACACGTGTCATTCTGCGTAACTTGCATATCTCTAGTTTATGATAAAAAACAATAATTCAAAAAGGTAATTTAGTCTCAGTGTATTTCTTCTGCATTCAGTCTCATTGCATTGGCAAGACGGATGTACTTAGACTGCTCATCCATAGCATCCCAGCCCTGTACTACACCTGAAGTTCCAACAGACAAGTTCACATAGACAGTAGTTACAGGGGACACCACAATTACTGCTCCAACACCCAAGGATGAGTACAGACAATCCAAACTCAATATACATAGTTCGCTAGAATACAACAGGGAGTACCCCGCGCAAAAACCCCAATTGTTCTGTTGGGCGTGGACCTCTCTCCCACTACATGGGACTCTCAAATCTGGCTATGTTTTAGTATTTTACTAAACTATTCAATTGTTTCCCAAACACAGCTGTGTATGGTACTGTACTCAATTGCTCTGTGGGTGTGGTCCTCTCTCCCACTATACAGGACTCGCAAATGTAGCTGTTTTCACACCATGCAGGATTCACGAAATCTAGGCATTCAGACATACTGTGAAGATTATCTGCAAAACATATAACCCACTAACCAAAAAAGCTAAAACTTTCTGAATACAGAAGTCACTCAAAAAACTCACACAACCACCTCTCGCACCGCAAGCTGCATGCACTTCACCACACCACAATAACACATAAGCCGCACCAACAGCACACGTGGACTGACATCGCTCCGATACTCGCACCAAAGCTCAAAGCACAGTTTATACCGAGATGAAGCTGCCAACAGAACACCATTCTTCTCTGTATCGTACTCCCACTTCACCCTACTAACACATCCCGCCTTCTTGTTTGCAGATCCGCCAGAGCGCCTGGGGACCAACTCCATTGGTGACGGTGCACGGTACAAATACCTTTAACATTTAACATTTAACTTGCATAGGGAGATAGAGCATGTGGTAAGACCTCTCAAAGCAAAGTTAATCACAGTAAATTGGGGAGGCTGAATGAATGTTTTGTATTTTATTCACATGCGTTATGTATTTTAAAACACAGCTAAAGAGTGATATTGTAGATAAAATATCACAGAAGAGCATGAGTCAATTATTCAGTGTGTACTAAGTCCAGTATTTGTTTACTGTTAGTGACCATGGTGAAATAATTATTAGGCAGTGTTCTGGAGCTAGTCTCTTCCCTATAGAAATACCCCAATAAGTGCACCACAATATATTGCCAAAAAATACCACAAAATACTAGCATACGAAAATACCACAAAATACCACGAGATACTAAATATTCCCAAAGAAATCTCTGACAGTCAGCCAATATGGTTGTTAAAAGAACTGTTGTTACTTCTGTTTTAAAACCACCAAACAGTAATACTTCTTTAACTTTTTTGCCTCAAGGTAATTGTGGTTCTCATCTGAACTCCACAGTTCACGAAGGACACATCCATTGTTACTGTGATGACGTATTTAAGCACAGGATGTGAACGAGGGGAAAACTCCTATGCAGGGAAAAGAGTAAATGCAATGCAGAGATGAGGCTCTGCGATAGAGATGTCCTGGAGTGGAAGAGCCACGCCAGACTGCAGTGCTGGCAGTGGTGTGGGAAGCGAGCCTACAGCTAGCCAAAGATTCGAAGGTTGGCATCTCATCTGAACGAGCAACTAGGGTCAGAAGGAGAGTAAACGATGGGGAAGTTCCTGTTTACCCTGGTGGCGAGACCCCACAGAAGGCATGGGAGGCTGGGGGCCTAGCAACCGATGCTGAGACCAGATCGCTAGGGAGAACATGAATTCTCAAACTCCATATCTGATGGATGTTAACTATCGAGTGACGCAGTACCATGGAAGCAAGTGCTCCCACAGAGAGAATGCTGTTGAGAGAAATAGATACTTTAAATCAAGGTTAAGAGGACCTACAAGGTTACGGAAGCCTGAGAGGCCCGAATGAGTGAGCGCTCTAGCTAAAGAAGAACAAGAGGAATACAAACAATTGGTACATAGGTTTAAAGAACCCATGAGGCTAGAGGAACCTGAGCAGCCTGAACGAGCAAGCGCCCTTGTGAATCTGATCAACAGAGACACAAATAAACAACAAGGTTTTGGGAGCCTGAGAAACCCAAAGGGACAAGCACCCTGTGTAAACCAAACTGAATTGAACATGAAAATGTTGCATCCAAGCTGGGGAAGCCAGTGAGGTTACAGGTAACCTGAGTAACCTGTGTCAACAAACACCCTATATAAAGTTTCCATCTGAGAATGAACAAGTGCCCCAGAGAGCCATACGGCTTTGGGGAGTTTGAGAGCCACAGACTTGGCATGCACGAAAATGTACTGAAGAACATTTCTATTTGAAATAAGATCTACAATAACAAATCTGAACTATTGGCAAACTTTATGAACTATTGAGAAAACCTAAGTGTTGGGCAGGCAGAAGTGTAACCAAGAGACCGTGTCCTGGTCTCCTCTTTTCTGTTTGGTTTTTCTAAAGTGGTAGGGCCAGCTAGCAATTAGGATTCAGATGTAAGACTTTTATTTAGGTCTTGAACAGGCACACTTAATTTTAGTTTTGCCACGTAAAGAGCACCCCTCATAGAAATAGGGCAAGACAGGAGTTTTTCTTTTTATTTAAATACATCACATTAAATATGTCACTAAATTGCCCGACTCCGTCTTCTGGTTTGCCAAAAACCCAATGAGGATTGGGTGTGTGCATTTAATAGAAGTGTCTATCTCCGAGGCAGGCCAATGGAATGATCAGGCCAATCACATCTGTGATGTAATTATGAACCAAGCATGGGACTTCTGCACACTTAAATAAAGTGATGACACAGAGGAGAACATACTGACTCTGGAAAAGCTGCCCGAAAGAAAAATAAAACATGTGTCCATTTGATGAGTGCTGAATCTGGATCCCATCTGGAGAATGTGGCATTTTTCACTTAACCTGCAGGCTGACGTCATTTCCTGAAAAAGGGAGCATGGGTCATAGATGGGACTGCTAACTGGGACATTTCAAATCCAAGGGAATCTCTGCTTGCTCCATGCATCAAAAGAAGCATTTCAAATGTCAGTATGAAAACATCCCAAATAAAATTAGATAAGTCCCCTGGAATTATTCACCTGATTAGCACCTGAGGTGTTTGGGAATTGGGGTGGTGGTTGACACCAGTGGGTATTCTTTTCTAATAGACTACCTTAGTATAACAGTGATAACATGCGCTATGCCTTACACTACAAGCAAGTCCAGTGAGAGAATAGGATATTGTAGTTTGTGTGTGTGAGTTACATCCTAATGTCATTGCAATTAATGCTGAGGGAGAGTCATTTAAGTAAATAGAAAAATACCTTCTCTGTTCTTTTCACTATGTTAAACAGGGAACATTTGTCAGTGCTGAAAATGTAGCATTTGATAAGTGATATTTAAAAAGTTATATTTAAAAAGTGCTATCTCAGATATAGTCAACATTTTATCATCATTCGAGGGCCCCATGCTATGGTCCAAAGAAGATACATTTGGTAATGTGTGTTCTGGCATGGCCATAGTTATTTAAAGTACATTTTAAAATGAGAGCATGTTTAATTGAGTAATTTATATTACTAAAAGTGGTCATTCAAATTTCTTGCACCCCCGCATTTTGAAATTGCACAATGCAATCAATTTGTGATTCAAAAGGGGAGGGGTATTTATGTTTCCTCAATACAATCAGAAAACCACTCTCTCTGGTTGGGGTGGGCGAATCTAACTGTTGTCCATTCTGAATCAACAACACATGTTCCCTAACTTAAACCTACAGAATTCTAATTAAAGTTATTTTAAGCATATTATAAACTGCACACACATGTCAGATGCCCACAGCACCATATTTATTTTGGTGGGAAGGCAGAGGCATACAACAGTTCCATTATAACACCATTTACTGGTCATATAGTGGAAAGCAAAAGACCTATGTGTTAAGTACAAGTGTAACTTTATACATAGCATATAAGAGAAAGTTAACATCTTTTCAAGAATCCTGTTATTATTATGACCTATCTGGTGCTATGTGTGAGAAATAGTGAGATAAACACAGGCAGGTCAATTTAATTGTGGATAAGCTGCCTGTGATGGTGATAGATTGTGGTGACTTTGTCTGCTTAAAGCTAGCGATCACTTTCAGCTTTAAGTCAATACATTTGATCATTTGATCAAACTGCCTGTTTCTTAACCAACATTGATGGGTGGGTCTGTACAATTAGGAGGCCTTAGATCAGTGCAACCCTCCTAATGAAAGTAGCCATATATTGAGCAAAATATATCTTAGTAGGAGAACTAAAAGAAACACCAGTTTAGTTCTACCCCAACAGCTCTTAACTTGCAATAATTGTTTAAGGCATCCATGCATTGTTGTTATTGGAGCAGGTTGGTGCAGAGCTCCATACAGATCAGAGTAAAGGTGAAGGAAACATCAGCTTTTCCTACATCCATGTGCATTATACAACATGTTTCTGGGCAATTATCAGCATTGCCCTGGACTATTTGGTCCAGTTTTGGTCCACTCAACCTGTTGACCTACTCTAAAGTGCAACATTACGTTTAAGGCTCACAGGAATTATTATTGATATTGCAACTTCTCTGAGTATGATGTGTGAACAAGTGACTTCCCTCATACCCCCGTTAATTCCATCACAAATTGATGCCAATCCCATACCAACGTCTGCTATATGCTATACCTTAGGAGATCAGGATTTTAAATATTTAATGGATGTATTCAGAAATACACTCTAGAAATGAATAACAAAAGGGAGACATCTTTGAAAAGATGGTAGCTGAAGTTGAAAAGCAAATGAGCAATGCAAGAAATCCTGTGTCACATCTTTGGAGCAGAACATGTCAACCCTGAAAAAAGTGTAGGAGAAACAATAACCTGCCCATTCAATGTCTTCACAATAGCTCAGAGAGAGATGACCTCTACTGAATCCCCAATGTATGCATAGATTGGGACATCTAAGGGATTCTAAAGGCAAAAACACAAGTTTTCAAATGAGTATTTTTCAATATTTACACAGATAAATGCACGTTGCCGTTATTATGTTTTCTACTGCATCAAAGACTATTTCGCAATTGTGTTCTTCACGATTCTGGCTTCATTTGAATTGTTGTGACATATTTGCTTCTTGCTGGAGAAAAAATTATAAGTTTTACTTCAACCAATCACTTTTGGAAAAGGGTTTGGGGGAAAGTTGGAGGAAAGTTGGAGGATTCCCCTCCAGCTCTGTGTTGGAGGTGAATGCGCCGACTTCTCACCCATTTTTGGTGCAATTACTGTGGCGCAGTTACCGCATAGAATGCCCCCCAAATCCCACTTAGATCTCATAAATGGGGGAGGCATGTTATCCCCATGTTTTTCAATGTAATAGAATGGTTATCTAGAGATGTAACTGAGGAAGAAGGTCAAAGTGGAATTTCTATGTTAAATGTTCCTCTCTCTGATCCCCACCATTAAGCACCATTGCCACCACCAGCCAGTCTTTCCCTGCCCAAACCATATTATATTCCAATCAATATGACAATGCCCCCTCATTTGCATCATACAAAGATATCCCCCAATCTTGAAGACTTTGAAAATGGTACGGAAACAGAAAAGGAAAAATATCAACAACATTCTTGGGTCCTTCATATTCCATGAAAAATCTGAGACAACAATGTCTCCATGGGATAGGTATGGAATTAAACCTGAGTGGTTTTACCTAAGTTCAACAGATGTTGGAAAATAACACAGAAGGGAAAAACAGAGAAACATAATAGTGTACTTCTTCACTGTTCCATGTCATATGTCAGGAAAGGCCAGAATGCAATCTGGATGCATAAACTATGGGTGCAAGGTCACAAAATAGCATTCTGCATTCAGAAAAGTGACTTGTTAAAAGTGTCAAATAAGACAAACGTAGACCTATTTACTTAATTCTTATAATTATAGCAGCAAATAGCTTATCTGTGCTGGAATTGTTTAATTGCAAGTGTATGTAGATTAAACTGCATACCCTACAAATCATCCTTTCTACACGGCTGTCATGAATGGATCAATGTTTGCTTTTATGTGGCTTTGTATTTGCTTCTCTTGTCTTTTCATTCAACTCTTTATTTTCACAACTTTAATATGTTTCTTGACAATTATAATCAAGTCCCTCCCATGACATCAGTATTAGTGTCAAACGTATTCCACAGTACATGGTTCAACTACTACCCCAGCTTTTTCAGGGGAATATTTGATTATTAAAAACTAGAAAATAAATTAGAGTATTTTATCAAATTGCTGCTATTTTTTTAAAGCTTTCATTTATTGAGTATCACAGCATTCAGTAGAACTACCAGAGTTTCAACACAAAGACACAGAGGCCACTCTAAGTCCAGTCAAGGTAAAAATACAGCTACAGTGTTAAGAGTAAGTATACCACAACAATATCATCCACTCCTTCAAATCCAGGAGTGTTCTACATGATGAAACCTTGGACCGGGTCATACCAATCTAGTTCGAATCAGCATCAGGAAGTTCCCTTAGAAACTATTGGAAGGCTGCTCAAATGTCTTGTGGCTGTTGGTTATGAGACACAAGTGTACAGTAACCAGTCTCCATATCGCAGCTCCAGGTTAGGTCTTTCAGCCATTTTCCGGCTGTGAGAGAGCGATCACTATTCCAGTTCATCAAGATACAGCGTTTAGCAATTGTGAGAAACATTGACAACATACTTCAAACAACCCAGGGGAGTCCCTTCATTCTGCAAAAATAAGCAGCACAACGGGGTCCAATGGCTATCTACCTGTATCATTTTCAAAATCATAGGTAAGAGTAACATCCAGAACCTTTGTAAAGCAGCACAAGACCACATAAGATGTATGAAGTCGGCGTCCCCTGCGTGGCTCTTGGGATTTTCCCTCCTACTACATTGGCCAAACTTCCTCGGGTACACAGGGGTGATATAGGCTTAGTGAATGACCTTATATGGTATGAATGTAAGCTTTGTATTGAAAGAGACCTTGTGGGTATACTAACACATCGCCACCCATGTCTGACCCTCTAACCTTTGCCTCAGAGCACTCAGTAATTTTATCCTACTCGCCCCGAGAGGGAAGGGGAAAGGTCTTGCACCATCTTGTAAAGTTTTGCTACCAATCTGCTGCAACCTGCTGAGTTTGCAGTATATTTCAATATAGGAGATGCGGACAGGGTTCTTAAGGAACATGTGAAGACAAGGCCTTGAAGGCCCTTCGCATATGGAAGTATTGAAAAGGTTAATGGAATGCTGTCCCAACTTTTACTGTAAACTGTTCCCTAGAAACAAAGAGACACTACAGGTACACATCAAACATATGTCTGATCCCAATGCAGGACCACACAGGCAAGTCTGCCTTATCGTAGGTAGGGCCCAGTTCCTTAAGCCCCCAAAGGCCAAGCTTGGGTGTATCTGGAAGCTGGCATCCCATACGCCTAGTTAGCCGTATCCCTGCTCATTTGTTACGAGACACAGGATCCCATTTACAATTATTCATTACAGTGGGTGAAAGGAGCCCAGCTTGTAATGAATAGGGGTGGAGAGACAACCTTTCTATTCTCAAAATTAGGGAAAAATGTGGACCCCAGCCTCCAATATGAAGCAAATTGAGCTTGTGCAGTCAGAAAATAAAGTTCCATGTCAGGGACCCCACCCTGAGGGGAGGGACTTATCACGGTTTCCCACTTAATTCTGGGGACATTGGGGTACCATACGAACTGTATAAACAATGAGCATAGCTGTGCAAAAATGCTCCCACACAACCAGATCAGGATGTTTTGAAAAAGGTAAAAGAGTTTTGGAATGATAAGAATTTTAGAAGCAGTGAACCTCCCATACAGAGACAGTGGCAGCATGTTCCATCTAACCATCTAACTATTTTATAGCGTAGACATGCTAAATAGGTGGAATAATCATCCTATACGAGAGCAGCATAGCTCCTACTAACCACTATTCCTAGTTACTTGACTAATTGCAGTTTCCAACTATCGTCTTGCCCTTTCTGGGTGGGTTGGTGATTTCTGTCAGATGAAATAACAATAACTTAGACCAATTTATGCAGAGACCCAACAGTTGTCGTCCGAATTCTACTGTTTCTTGGGTGAGTGGGTGAAGATTTTAGAGCGATATGATGTCTCTCTGGCCTCTGAGTGTGAGACCTCTGTCTATATGTAAATGGCTTATCTTGGGTGACAGTCGTTAAACCACTATGGGCAACAGGAGTGGAGACACAGAGGACAGCCCTGCCCTGTTCCTCTGCTGAGTTGGAATACATCTGAATGTCTACCCAGAAGGCTTATACTAGTAGTTTGACTTGAGTACATTCATTTTAAACACCACAGAAGGTAACTGTTTATTCCCACCTTCTCTAACAATAATAGTAGAACATCCCATGATAAAGAATCAAAAGCTTTTTCAGCGTGGAGGGGGCTGCCACTTCCTGGGCATTAAGGTCAATTTGAGGCATGACCCCAAATAAACATCTCAAATTCGGAGCCATAGATCGATGAAATATCTCCTATTTTGCTTCTCTTTTTTGTGGTATACATATTTGGGAATAATTTATTGTTAGGCGGAAACCTGTGCAGTTCCCTCTGGGACCACTGCAAAAGATTTAGGACTACAGGTGTTGCGATGAACCCGCTTGGTAGCAGTCTGTACCACACAGATCCAATTGGTAGCTGTGGCTGAGCAGTCAGACTTCTCTCAAGAAAAGTTGGTCAGTATAGGGAGTATACAAGATAGGGTAATTCTTCGCAGCAAAACGAGTAAAAAACGCAACCAGGCTTTAGTATAACGATAGTAAGTTATTTATTAATAACAGAATGTCTACGAAAAATACTAAAGTGAACCACGGCAAACAAATCAAAATACAATTACTCTGCAGGATGGAATAAAGCTCAACCCCCCGAAACACTATATCGACAACTCTAGGTTCTACGGCACCACTTATTTTCAGACAGAGGTGTATACCTCAACCCAGATGACACTCGAATATTTTTAGTGCGGAAGTGAGAGAAGAGAAAGGCAGGTAACGAAGTCAACACGGTTCGTACTGAAGCGGGTAAAAATGCAAGGCAAGAAAGCATTAATCACACTAGATCATACAGTGCGGTGGCCAGGCCCACTCGGTGAGAGGCAAGGCACGATGTCCTGGAAAGTCTCTACGGATGATGTACTCAAGTCTTGTCTAGCAAATTGTTTAGCGACAGGTTGAACCAGTTCAGAACAAAGAGTGAATAAAGCTTGGAGGCAACCCAACGGAACGGAGAGGAATCAGATACCTCACACGAACCGATCGAAAAGGGAAGCCAGGCGGTTTACGGTACCTTGTGGGGGAAGACAGCTCCGACGGGGGCAGTTGTTCCTGGTGGTGGATGCACGACGGGTCTTGGCCAAGAGAAGAGATGCTCTCGTCGTCGAAGAGAAGATGTCCGGTGCACCACCAGGGAAGAAACCAGCCGCGGAGTGCTTCGTCCCAAGGCACCACCTTTCGATCACGATGCAGGAGTAGTGGCTATCCGGTTGCCGGGTGCTCTGCACGGGCAATTCGACCACTGCGTCCTGGGCGACCAAAAAGCGCAAAGAAGAAGAAGACTGGTTGTTCCCACCAGCCAGGGAAAGAGCCTCTCCGGCAGGGAGATCTCTTCTGTCGTCGGGAGATTGTGAGACGATTCCGCAGGGCTCCACCGGAGGTTTTGTCGTGCAGGTCGGCTCAGCGTTACCCTCGTCGGATTCTTTAGGTCCAGTGGCGACTTCCTGAAGATCCAGTCCCAAAGGCCCTGCTTTTATGCAGACGTCCCCCATTCATTCAGCCTAGCTTGTCAATCAACACATGCTAAGTGGTGAGCGGGAAGGCTCACCACCTGGGCCAATCACTCCAGAGTGCGACCTGAGTTGGCAAGGCAACTCGGTCCAGGGTGTCTAAACCCCCTCCCACACCCCTGAGGTAACCCAGACAGAATGGCGCCACCTTCGCGGGTCTCTGTCCAGAGGCCCGCCAAAAGTGGAACAAAGGGCTCAACCTTTGGTTTCGGAGTCACAGAGAAAAACACAGACGCCATTTTACAACCCGAGTTCTGGCAGAAAATACCACTCGATAAACTTATTTAAGATAAGTAGATCGGTGGTACGTTGGAGATTAACGAAAAACAGTATCAATCTTCAACAATGGGACGAATCCCATAGGGTTATGCTCGGGGCCGAACATAACAAGTAGTTTCCACTGCCACCAGCCAAAACTCGACGAGGGGGGACGGGACAGTGCCCCCTCGAGTAACAGATCCAGGAGTAATCGTATTACCCCTACTAGCACGTCCACAATAAGATGGTTGGTACTAGTTCTGTTAGTAAATTTAGGTCTAGTAAAGCCAATGGTGACTTTACATGCCCGGGGAGACAGTAGTCAGTCCCCGGGTATGGAGTCTATGGTGGGGGGACCTGCTAGGGCGCCCCCGTGTCACGACACGTAGGGTGCAGAGTGACACACATAGAAAAACTTATGAGACCCTATGGAGTAAAAGACCCCATAGCCCATCGAACACATTGACACCTCAAAGGAATTCCACACATACATGTCCAAGAGTGAGAGGAAAAGGGTCACACTCTTGGCAGGATGGAAAAAACAAACCCCAGAAATCCAGCAAAGCTGCTGGGGGACTCACTAGGTTAGGAAATTCAGCCTAAACAGAGAATTCTCCCTAACACTCGCCCCCCCAGACTAAGGGACAGGAGGATTTAATCCACTCCTGGATGAATCTCATACCTCTAGTCGATGATATACATCCTAGAGAGACCATCAGCATTTTGGTGGTGACACCCTGACCTGTGCTCAATGGTGAAATCGAACCCTTGCAGGCAGATCGACCATCTCAGTAGTTTTGGGTTTTCCCCTTTCATTTGCATTAACCATCTCAAGGGTTGGTGGTCAGTCTGAATAACAAAAGTAGAACCATACAAGTACGGCCTAAACTTCTTCAGAGCCCACACGATAGCAAAGCATTCTCTTTCGATTGTTGCCCACCTTGTTTCAGGATCCTTCAGCTTACGGCTGATGTAGCAAACGGGGTGCTCCCTACCTTTCCCATCCAGTTGACTGAGTACGGCACCTATCCCTACATTGGAAGCGTCGGTCTGCACAATGAAGTGTTGGCGGTAATCAGGAGCTCTGAGTACTGGGGCTTGGCAAAGAGCCTTTTTCAGGTTTTCAAACGCCTGATTGCACTCCTCGTTCCATTTAACCTTTTTAGGGAATTTGGGCGAGGAGATGACATTCAGTGGAGAAGCTATGGTTCCATAGTTCTCTATGAAATTCCTGTAATACCCGGTGAGGCCTAGGAAGGCTCTCACCTGAGTCTGAGTAGTCGGTGTTGTCCAATTTTGCACAGCTTCAATCTTACTGAGCAAAGGCCTTATTTCTCCACCGCCTACCTCATGCCCAAGGTAGACTACCTTACTCTGTCCAATTTGGCATTTACTCGCCTTTATGGTCAGATTGGCTCGTCCAAGAGCCTGCAAAACATCTCTCAGGTTTGTTACATGTTCGTCCCAGGAATTGCTGAACACTGCTATGTCATCCAAGTATGCCATGCAGAAGTCCTCCATCCCGGTTAGAACCTGGTTTACCATCCGTTGAAACGTAGCAGGTGCATTTTTTAGTCCGAAAGGCATTACCGTAAACTGGTATAAACCAACGGGGGTAGAAAATGCAGTTTTCTCCTTGGCATGGTTGGTCAGGGCTATTTGCCAATAGCCTGACGTCAAGTCAAATGTGCTGAGGAACTTGGCGGCGCCAAGTTTATCCACCAACTCATCTGTTCTTGGCAAAGGATGGGCATCAGTCGTGGTGACTGCGTTAAGAGCTCTATAATCCACGCAGAATCTAAGTTCTTTAGATCCGGCCTTTGGTACTAACACAACGGGGCTAGACCATGGACTAGTAGAGGGCTCTATTACCCCGAGATCAAGCATTTTGCTGACCTCACCTTTGATGTGGGTTCTTACGTTTTCTGACATGCGATATCCTCTGCTTTTGACAGGCAGACAGTCACCAGTGAGTATCTCGTGTTGGCCCCAAGGGGTCAAGCCTGGTGAGAGCGAGAACAGGGAGGCAAACTGATTCAACATAGACTTGCACTCTTCTTGTTGCTCGGGTGTCAGATTGGAGGAGAGATTTACTCCTTCAATTTTTTCATCTAACGGTAAGCCTCTGAGGAGATCCGGAAGAGCTTCACTCTCTTCTTCTTCCTCGACCGATGCTAGAAGCAACGCTCCTACGTCAGGTCGTGAGACATACGCTTTAAGTCGGTTGGTGTGAAAGACTGTCGGAGCCTCCTTGGGGTTGCCCAAGTCCACCAGATAGTTAACCTCACCGAGCTTACCCACTACTCGGTAGGGTCCCATCCATTTATCTTGCAAGGCCCTCTGCCTTGTGGGGATCATAACAAGAACAAGCTGGTTTTGAGCGAACTCAACCATGTTAGCCTTTTGATCGTGCCAGTGCTTGACCAATGCTTGTCCAGCTTTCAAGTTATCGCTTGCTTCTGTCATCAGGTGCGACATTCTCCTCCGGAGACCTATCACGTAGTCAGTCACTCTGACTGGCTTGGGGGAAGGAGCACTCTCCAACCCCTCCTTAATCAGGGCCAATGGACCTCTGACGGGATGACCATAGAGCAGTTCGAAGGGAGAGTAGCCTACTCCCTCCTGAGGGACTTCTCTATAAGCAAAAAGAAGGCATGGCAATAGAAGGTCCCACTTACGCTTAAGGGGTTCTTCTAGAGCACCTATCATGCTCTTCATGGTTCGGTTGAACCGTTCTACCAACCCATTGGTTTGTGGGTGGTAAGCCGTTGAGAACTTGTAAGTTACTCCGCAGGTTTTCCACATGGCTTTCATGTAGTGGGACATAAAATTTGACCCCCTGTCAGAGATAACTTCCTTAGGAAATCCGACCCTAGTAAAAATACCAAGGAGGGCCTTAGCCACAGCCGGAGCTGTAACAGTCCTCATAGGAATTGCCTCAGGATACCTAGTAGCATGGTCTACTACAACAAGTATAAACCTGTTGCCTGAGGAGGTTGGAGGATCAAGGGGACCAACGATATCAATCCCTACTCTCTCAAATGGGACTCCCACAACGGGAAGAGGCACTAACGGTGCCACATTCTTGGACCCAACCTTACCAGAGATCTGGCAGGTATGGCAGCTTCTGCAGTGCTTTTCTACTTCGGCCCCCATTTTTGGCCAATAGAAGTAGAGTGAGAGCCTTTCCTTAGTCTTCTTGAAACTCAAGTGACCAGCCAAAGGAATCTCGTGGGCTAACTGCAAGAACTGTGGTCTGTTCTCTTGGGGTACTACAAGGCGTTTGTAGTCTCCAGGTGCAGACTCGGTCGGTTCACTATAGAAGAGGCCATCTTCCCAGTGCAACCTATGTTTCCCAGGCTCTTGCCCTTCAGCCTGAGTTTCTGCCTGACGGCGAAGACCTTCCAGAGTTGGACATTCTCTGCCCTGCTGGGTCCACCTTCTGCCAGTAACGACTGCAGCTCAGGATGGTCAACAGGATCCAGATCTCCAATGAGTTCCGGGCCTTCCATTAGCTCTTCTTCAGAGTCTAATTCTACCATACAGGGTTGTACTTCCCCCACAGCCTCAGCTGGAGGTGGAGTTACGGGTGCGACATTGGACAACCGCGGGGAAGTCCGTGTCGGCTGCATCGGAATGTGGGCTGTTGGTTTCGGTTTAGAAGTTTTAGGTTTCCCTTTGACTTCTGTGTTCCTAGAGACAGCGGCCGCCATTTCCAATGGAGCAGGAGTGATTTCTTTCTTCATCATCTCCCCGAGAGTACCGCGCAGGGTCCTCTCTCTTGCAGGTCTAGTTAGCTCCTGTAACCGTTTACTAGGAGGTCTGGGAGTATGCGATACAACTTCGAGAGTTTTCAAATCGTTACCCAACAGTACGCGTCCTGGTACCTCACTCTGTATGCTGACAGGTATCTTTACAGTCATGTCGTTACACTGGATGAGAACTGGTAATTGGGGAAGCATCTGCACAGGCCCTCCAGCTAACTTGGTGAGGCGTTGGGGTGCCTTAGCAACATCCTCAGCCTGAAAAAACGATTTATCCACCACAGTTATGCTGGCCCCAGTGTCCCTAATGGCAGGCGTCTCCTGACCATTCACCTGGACACTGTCCTTATAATACTCTTTAGTATTATCGGGGATAGAATTATAGACGTCTAAATTCTGTTGTTCCCACAACCCCAGAGATACTAAAGAAACGCTGGCTGAGACTCCAATGGGTTCGTCAGCTAGCAGTTGAAAGTTTCCACTTGCCATTTGGACTTCCTCCTCTGGAGCGAAGGCTAAGGAGACAAGCTGGACCCCTGAAGGTTTACCCTTACATCTGGGATCTCCTTTCACGTGATCAGTCGAGCCACAAACAAAGCATTTCCCGAATGCTTTCTGGAATGGTGGCTTGTTCTGACCTCCTTCCGGTTTGGCACCAGAAGACACACTATTCTGCTGTGGTTTTCCCGGTGGCTTACCCTTCTGGTTTTGTTTGGGGCCCTCTTTGGAATGTGAGTTATTCGAATTCTCCTTTGAGTCTTTTTTAGGCTGTTTTCCCCCGTCCTTTTTCTGAGTTACCCCAGAATCCTTGTGAGTAGCCCTGTTGGCAACCCACAAGTCAGCAGCCTTAGCTAGAGCCCTGGAATCTAATTCCTTCGAATCAGCCAAGTGCTGTCTGAGCGGGTGGGAAGGGGAGCGAAGGTGCCCTCGCACCTCCTGTATTGTCTGATCTTCTGCCATCTGTGCGAGTGGCCTTCGAGACAGTGTCGTTACCCCTTCCGCCCGCCCATCCTCCTTCCTCAAGTGAGGGGCAGCAAGATCTGGGTTCGGAGGGGGCATCTATGTCCCTGTTAAACACAGGAAACAGCACTTTGGGACCGACCAACACCATAACGGTCCCCATTCTGCACCACCCCCGTCCTGAGCTGCTAGAGGAGACGGCAGGAGGGGTCCCGTCCCCGCCTGTAGTGTCGGAGGTGGAGGCGGAGGAGCTGCAGGAAGCAGCTGATGGGTGGGCGTTAACCGAGTCTGCCTCACCTGCCGTCATCCCTGAAGATCAGCTGATGAGCCGGAATGCCAAAATTCCACACGTTTCAGTGACCTCTTTCCATCAAAAGAAAAAGGGGATTCTGGCGCGCAGAAAACGATGCACGCACCTTCGACAAAACCCCGGTCTCAAAGCACAGCCGACCATGTGTCAAAGACTTCCAAAACCATCAGAAATTGTCCCCGAAAGGGGACACCACATTGCTGGCTACTAACAACAAGTTCTTTGCAAACTTGTTAAAAAAGAAACCAACTCCCCCTAAAGAAATTTCGGACGTGGAGATTCTGAGAGTCGTCCTGGATCAAACGTCTTTGGCAAAGAACACCGGGGCGGCCCTTGGCGCAGGCCTTGACCTTCCGACGGCCCCTGCACGAGACCTGTTCACCAGCACTGGACCGGAAGCCAGAGTCAGATGGCACTTCGGCTCACCACGACCTGGTGCCTCGCCCCTGCCAACACTCACCCGCCACCACCACCCGGAACAAGGAAATGGACACCATTTCACCAACCCTGAGGTGCCTCGTGGTGCTCCCGAAGGTCTCCCAAAACCCAGGCCAGCAAGCACAGTCCTCGAATTGAACAACAGAAGCATGCCCTCTCCTGTACCAACACAAGTCCCAGTTGTTGACTCCGATTCTCAGACCCCTCACTCATGGCAGACTCCCCCACCCAAAGGGCAAGTGGAGGCATCTGAGCTACGGCTCTCAGACCGGGGCAAGTCCGGGAGTAAAGCCAAGACAGCAGTCGTAAACACAAACGGCGCTAGCAACCACAACGTTATTATCCTCCTACCGGACTGTGACCCGATCCCAGACCACAAAGAAAAGGAAAAAGTATCTGCAAACAAAGGATTTGCCATCTTTGAAAACCAGAAAACAAATGACAATCGAACCCTGTCATAATCTAGCCTCACTAGAGAAGTTCTTCCTACAAACGAAGGGGGCCCCCACATTTGGATGGAGAAAGCCCTGCACGTCGAACCACCGGAAACAATTGCCCGGCAGGAAAACCCAAATCAGGAGGTAGGGGGAAAGGCCCCGGGCAGCGCTCTAGCAACCAAGGCGGGTGAACCAGAGGTGGAGGTGCATTTACTGAACCTCAGTGTTTACCCGCTATTGGACGACCAAGAGGAGAGCAGTCAGTCTCCGCAGTTGGAAGAGGAGCTCTCACCTTTTCAGACCTTAGAAAATCATTGCAAGCAGCTCATCAAAAAGCCTACTTGGGGACCGGAGCCTACTAGGTGCCCTCCGCAGGAACATTCAAAACATCTACACAAAATAGAGATGTTTTGAATGTCGGAGGACAGAGAGAACAGCGTCCTCCCCCACACCTGGCCATACTCCAATGCAAAGATGGGTGCACGCTACTCGGGCCAAACGGCCTTCTGGAATCCAAAAGTACGCCGAATCCCTTAAAACGGGAAACAAGACCAGGAACGGCCTTAAACCCAGCCCAGAGCAAGCTCCCAGGAGACCGGTCCCCCATCCAAAAGCAACTTGCACTTTCAAGATAGAACAACTGCCGGATAAAAAAATATGTGGTACTGAACCGAGGTTTTGTGCTCCAACTTTTTAAGTGCGTGCCGTCGCTCAGACGAGTAGAAACAAAAGATATTGTTCTGGTGAAACCCTTCCATGAAGGCAAAACTGCGAACGCATACCTATGCGTGCCCACCAAATGGGCACGCATAGGTTCCCATTTGGTCTTCTTTCTTAGGAAGGGGCTACGGAGATAAAAAGCATGATGTTGTATAGGAAAACAGTCCTTCCGGACTGTCCGCACCTACTAGCCAAATGGGCTTAAACGAGGATCTCTGAGGCGGCCGAAAATTTGCTGAAGCTGGGGTTCGATCTGTTTGAACTTGAAGAGAGTGCGCCCCCCACCTCACCACGACCAACTTCAAAGGTGGCTAGGCCCCAAAAACTCTGCCATCTCACGAACCTAAGCAGCAAACCAAATCTGTCTTGGACGACCATCGACTCGACACGCCTGGAACAAAAAGCCCAAAACAAAGAGTCAAACGCTCAGGATTGCTATATACTGGGTCTCCCCCTGCGATCTCACTCTGCGACAGATACTTACCTACCCATGCAGGATACGTCAAGAAACAAAAGGGCGTATCAAGACCCACTGGGCATAGGTCGATTCCCAGTTGGCCCCTCGGCAACAATTCAACGCACCATCACTCAATCTCTTAAGCCGAAGGACCAGGAATCTCGACAGACCTTCAAAAAAGCTCCATTAGCGCAATTATGAGCCTGGATCCGAAGGCCCTCACGCTTAACAAGAACAAATAGCAATGCACAAAGCGCCCCTCCGTACCGCTTTCCACCAGACTAATCACTGGGAAAGAAGAGCTGTCGCTGGGGTCGTGGAACACCAGAGGCTTCCTGCACTTGACCAAGAAAGGGGATCTAAATCTCAGGCGCTTTGACATTATCTGCCTCCAAGAGTCCTGGATGACAGAATGCCCCTCAATGGATGGATATGAAATAGCGTGCACCCCAGCGACTAAAGGGATTTTCGGTTGTCCATCCTCCGGCCTTATAACAGCTATCTGTTGCGGTTGTGGATTACATTTAAAGCAAATATTGAGATCTACTACACATCTTATTGCAATGGAATTATGTTGGGAGTTCCCTTTTGAAGAAAAGATCTCATCTACACAGTGGTTTTTAATCGTCATCAACGTTTATTGGAACCTTACAGCGATGAGCGACACCGCTTTTATAGCCCTGATCGAACAGTCTATCGATGAAACTCTTGTGAATCGCCCAGAGGCTCTGCTGATTCTTTGCAAAGACCTGAATGCTACCTGGCCCCCGCACGAAGCAAGAGGCACCTCTTCATCTTGTACATTGCCTAGGAAAGGATGGGGAGCAAAGTGGCTGTCCTTGATGTCCTCCAGAGAATTACTTTGTGCTGGGGATCTATTTCCGAGAGCAAACCGACCACCAACCTGGGAGAGGGAAAATTCCTACGCGGACATCGACCACATTTTTGTAAGCAGACACCTGGCAGCCCTAGCCACCTCGTTCGAAGTCCTCAAGTCCACGGCTAGTGATCACAACTTGTTGGCCCTGAAGTGGAAGACTTGTCCAACGGACAAGCTACACATGCTCGCACAAGTAGAGACCAACACTAAAAAAAAACGCCTTAAACTATCGGTGCTTCCATCCTGAAGATTACTCATCATTACCAAAAAGAAGAAAATGAGCACGGCCAAAAGCAAGACTTACTATTACCAGACTATCAACCTCTTCTGGTACCATATATATTGTCAAACAACAACCCCAGACGCAGCAACAAACCTTTCACTCACGAGTACAACAGAGAACTGGTTGAGAAAAGGTGTCTAGTGAGGCAAGGGAAAAGACAATTGTGCGCACATCCAACGCCAGACAACCAAGTCAGCTTCAACAAGGCGCACCTAACCTATAAATCCTGGATAAGAAAACATTGCACACACCTGTACCAACAGGATGCAGAAGCCATGTTGAAGATGGTCAGTGGTCACCACCCGCGAGAATTTTGGTCTCTTTTAAGATCTACATCCCCTCCCGTGGAGGAATTACCATCAAACCCAATCAGCGAGGAAGGCTGGACAAATTTCTACCAAACCCTGTTCCAGAACCCTCGGCGGCAAATCTCCCGGAGCCCAGCACCCAACTGGAGCCCTGGGTAGACCTGAGTGACGAAGCAGAGATAACCAAAGTTCTCCAAAGACTCAAACCATTGCAAGCCCCTGGTCCGGACAGAATAACCAACTTCCATCTCAAACAAAACCCAAAAGAATGGTCTACCCTGATAAGTGCTATTTTCAAACGATGCAAAAATTACAGGCAAATTCCGTCCTCATGGACCACATCAATTGTGGTGCCCATATTTAAAAATATGGCTTAAAGAAGAGCCGAAGAACTATCGCCCCATAGCACTGCTGGATACCATCGGTAAAGTCTTTGGTGTGCTACTTCTGCAACACTTTCAGCAATGGGCAATGCAGGCTTCGTTTGCTGACCCGTTTCAAACAGGGTTTACAAAAAACAACGGCACGGCAACAAACATCATGTACCTAAGTGCTTTAAAGAGCAAAGTCCTCGGAGGAGGGCCATGAGTCTTTTTGGCGTTTGTCGATTTGGCGCAAGCCTTTGATCAGGTGAACAGAGCAACGCTGTGGGAAAAACTGAGGCATTGGAACTGTCCAACAGAAATTGTCCAACCTATTCGAGCACTCCACCAAGATACTAAGTTGCATGTGAGGCTGAACCAAGTTGGCTTATTATCGGCCGAAATCCCGGTGGGAAGAGGAGTGAAGCAGGTCTGCCCATTAGCCCCGGCCCTTTTTATCGCATACCTTGGTGACTTCAAGGATTCTGAATCAACTATCCGCTCCTTCCCCCCATCCATGGGTGAACAGTAAACAACAAGGCTTTTATACGCAGATTACCTGATTTTAATGGACATAACCCCGATTGGTCTTCAGCGCCAGTTGGATAATCTGGCCGCTTACATTCGTGCCAACGATCTTACCATCAATGTATCAAAAAGTGAAACGTCCAAAAGAAAAACTGTCCTGGTTCCTGGAGGGGGTCGCCTTAAAAAAAGTTCATAACTTTAAATACTTGGGAGTCATTTTTGACTGTTCCAGCATCAACGCAGCCCTGCAGTGCTCCCTAATGGATAAAGCAAAAAAACTGGCGGTTCAAGCCCGTGCACTGGATAAGAAATTCGGACGTTTCTCCTTGCTACCGATGGTCCGTTTCTACCGTGCAAAGGTGGTCCCGTCTCTCACTTATGCAGCAGAAGCTCTTCCACATACGTCTACGCCTCTGTGGCAGAAGTTGGAGGGCTACTTCTGGCGCACTGTATTAGGCCTACCTAAATCAACATCTATGCTATTAATTAGAAGAGAGCTTGGTCTTCTTTCTTAGGAAGGGGCTACGGAGATAAAAAGCATGATGTTGTATAGGAAAACACTCCTTCCGGATTGTCCGCACCTACTAGCCATAATACGAGCAGAAACCCTGGGTACACGCTGCAGCGTGTTAAAATCCTGGGAAGCAGGTTGCAAACTGAAACTGTTGGAAATGCACTCTTCGGAGGCCGATCTCATCTGACACCCAAAAAAAATAAAAAGGAAAATGGATGAGCTTGACTGGATCAAAACTTTGGACAACGCAGCGAAGGCAAAATCTGTAAGTCATCTACCGCCATACCAAAGCAAGCTAAATTCGATCCCAAACTACTTGAGTAAGTTCCCGAGCAAACCGGTTAGAAATCTGTTCTTGAGAGCACGTTTAAATGTCCTCGAAACAAAGGAGATTCTGAAACTCAGACACATGTCATTTCTGTAAAAACGGAGAAGAGGTCGAAACCATACGCCACTTGCTACTAAACTGTCCAGGAACCAAGGCGAGACATTTCTGTTACCGCACCTTTCAGCATCATACACTAAGGAAGAGGAACTGTGGTGGGGTCCCTTAATGAGCGGAGAAACAACTGCCTGGACAATCGCTACCTCACAGACTCTTAAACACATTTTGTCTTTGTGAACATTCAAGTGCCTACCGCGACTACTGTGTCACAAACTTAAGCTGCTTTCTTCTTCAGTTATGCTCTTCCCCTTCTATGGACTGTCTTGTCTTTCGTTTTACAGGTTCTTCTTCTACTTTGTTTGTAAAAATCATTAATTTGATTAAATCAACTAAATAAATAAATAAAGTGGATGACAAAGTCTTTCCAAATTTGCATTGTTAAGCGGCTTCACTTCAACACTACAGCTAAGTCAATGCCTGGTCTGGGATGCTGAGGGAAACCCTTATTTATGTATTTTTATGTCCAGTTCAGTACTCTGGATGACAACCCTTGTATAACACCCCCCTCTTAGAATCCCCCTGACCCCACTGAGCCAAGAAGTAGGTCTGTTTTGCAAATTTAAAAGGTTTATTTGAGAAATATAACAATATATATCTATCACACTTTTATAATAAATTAATATTGGATATCACACTTAAAATATGACAGTGATCAACAATGGATAATGTTCTACTGGTAAACTGATTTGGTTACTTAGAAGTAGTATAGAGGATGAGGTAGCTGAAATGCTTTATGGTTTTAAGGAAATGCAAGGTGGAATAAATGCAGTACAGAGAATAAACTGATATGGTTTCACAAGAGATAATATGTTCACTTTTCCCCTGGTGGCAATTCACCCCCCTTATATGCAATGCAAGGAGATGGAAGTAACACACACAGTCTTCAGGAATACAATCAAATACAATACGGAATTCAGTTCCCCCCGCTGCAAGCTTAGACAACAGGTATGCTTTTTAAAACACGGGCAAGAGTGCTTTGTAATGTGGTGGCAAGGAAGTGCAAAATGCTAAAATTGCTTTTAATTCCCTTTAGGAGGTTCAGGGTGAGTGGTAGACACTTCAAATCAGTTCAGGTCAGCCCTAACAATGGTTCAGGGATGGTTATTAGGTTGCAAACGAATTTTAGCAGTTCAGGCAAAAGCGGCTATCTTTTTACAGATGACGAAATCAGGCCAAATCGCAAATCACAGTAAATTTTGCGATTACGGCAAAAGTATAAGCATCAAGTCGGTTCTAGGTTTGTTGGAAGGCTTAGATTCTAAGCTTTCAGAGGAAAGCTCGTTCCTGGGACAAACGGTTCCAGAGATACAAACGATTTAATAAAGTTAGATTTTCGGATTTAAAGTAAAACTCAAAATGACAGGTGACAGCTTGCAGCTTTAGAATGACAGATGACACGATTTCTAGGAGGCAGTTCTACTTAGGTTAAAATAGTTTGAATTAGATTATTTTAACTAAGAGATTGGTTCTGCACAGTTCTGCTAGGTACTCACAATATAAATTTGAAATAGGCCTTGTCACGGATCTGGTCAACACGTCCAGCGGCGGTTCTCTCTGCTCGGCGGGTCAATCAGGCACCGGTCCTGCTCACAGCGATCCGGATCTCTGGTTTTGCTCACAGTGGTCTGGGTCTGGTCTGCGGTTCCGGCAAAAGTTCTTGGCAAAGAATTCCAACAGCTCGCCTGGCTGTTGAATAGTTTGGTTAGGTTTGTTGGATTCTGAAGGCCTGCTGAGAATACTTTTGCTTGCAGTGGGCCTTCTAGATTCAAAATTCTGTAGTCTATGGGTCCCTGGTTCTGGTCTCTGTCTGGATGGGATGTCGGCCGTCAAAATGCTCCGCAGAAATGGAAAATGAATCTCTCTACCTGTCCCAGCAGTCTCTTTTTATGTGTTTTGGAAGTGGGTGTGTGCGTGGCATAACTGAGCCTGCCCCTCTCTTCTTGTCATTGGCCCAATTCCCCCCTCTCCCATGATTGGGGGAATTGGGTTGTGAGTCAGAGTGATGAGGTCTGTTTATGGGTCAGACGATCCTCCCCTGGTCAATTTGCCCACAAATCTATATTTGATTCAAATACATATTTCCCAGATACACAAGTGGTTGACATTACATGCACACATTATATATTCCTTATGGTCCATGCTTGTCCGCCTCTGATCTTCCTGGGGGCTTGCATTAAAAAATGAAGACATTTTGTGCTTTTTGGTCGGTTTACCAATATCGGACATTTACCAAAAATTACACAAATGTGCGCAAGGAGTATGGACATTAATTGATGAAGTGTCAGATTTTTAACATGCAGACATTTGGAGTAAGACCCTATTTTCCGCTAGCAACCCCCCAGAATACACCACAGGGTCCTAACGCCTCTTAAAACGTGCACAGAAAAATCCCAAGAATAATGATATTATTTATATAATTTTGACCAGTCCGCACTATGAGTTATCTATCTTTTTAAAATTATGCCCTGGTCAAAAAGGGGTGTGGCTTCCCACATCACATGGTGGAATAACTGGTTTATCCACTTCCCCCAAGCTCAGCTTCCTAGCAGAGGCACTGCCCCTCCCAGTTTCCCCCAAGAGGAAGCCACTTTACGACCCCCCCAATATAACATTTGCCTGAGCCCAGGATAGGGCTTTGTTCAAACTCCTGCAGGTGCCCCTCCCCTAATCTAATCAGAGAGGTGTCATCTCCTTTTGGTGTGGAAGCAGGATGCAGCTAGGCCTGGGAAAAGTGGCTGAGCAGGTTTCTCCTGTCGGGGGTAGTTGTCAGGCAGAATTCAGCTAAATGTCACTTTAGTTCCCAGTGTAAATCAAACTTACAATTTTTACATGTACATTAAATAATTACTTCCTTCAAGTCATTTCAGAATATAGTTTTACATTGTATCCACCTCTTAGCAAGTCTTTCCTTGGCCTGGTTTGGGTTCCTCTGTTCAGTTTTACACAAAAGTCTGGTGGTTTTAAAACGCCGGCTTTCTGATAGTGGTGAGTACTGGTATTGCATCCATTTTTGACATTAAGAAAATGAATTCCCCACAGTTCTGGGTTGCTTTTGGCAATCAGCATTGCCATCCAATGGTTTCAGGCTACTGTGTGTGTAGCCCAATGGTGGTTTTAGGCAGTGCCCTCCTGTGCTCACAACATAGGCAAAAATGGGTGGCAGCCTATTCTTCATGTTTTCCCTGTGCACTCTCTGGGGAGTTCTGGCCATCATGATGTTTTCCATGCCAGTAGTGCACAGTTTTATGGTAGGGCTTGGATGCATGGGTAAAAACATCCCACAGCATAACACAAATAAGGTAAACAAAATCTGAGATATTTCATAAAAATCTAAAATTTAAAAAAGATTTTCTTTTTTGGGAATGTATTTAATTTACCATAATTATGACAGTTTTCTTCATTTACGACATATTCGTTTTCCTCTCATTTATTTTCTTGTTTTCAGTCATCAAATATTCCCCTTAAGAAGCTGCTGTAGCACGAAACCTGTGTTAGGTTTTCTATTTGATTGAAAACACAGGAGCTAGACTATCACTGAGACTCAAAAGGAGGGAACGCATAACTACACCTCTCCAAGCAATCCACTGGCTACCAATCCAAACAAAGTATCTGGTTCAAAGCCCTTTGCCCACAGAACACGTGGAGGTTAAAGAGCAACATTCTTCATACAGAAATGCTCACTCTACCAACCAAACCGGTATCTAAAGTCAAGAAATGGCGGACTATTAGAAACCAGATGATTATGTGTAGAAAGACAGAGAGGCTTCACCTTTTGCACTATGGTGGACAAATACAGGAACACACTACCAAGGGAAATCAGTAGCCTATAGCACCAACTGGAATTCAGGAAAAGTCAAAATGCATTGTTCGTTGAGGCTTAATGGACAGAAAATTTAACTTACACCAATCGAGCAGTGTAAATAGCACTCATCAATAGATAGATTTTTACATGCAGATGCAATACAACCTAAGGGAATGAAATAGCAGCTCCTGGAAATCTGCCTAGAACAAAGCGCATGACACTCAGAAACGTGTAACGACTAGAAGACATCACATCAAGGCAGCACTAAAACCATGAGAGAACACCTTCCGAGTCTCCCAGAATATCTAAACCACAACACAGGACATCTTGGTGCATCAACAACAGAGACAAACACAGCTCACTATAGCTCAATCAACAACAGGACCAAAAATGTAAAAGCACTACGGAACGTTCATGTCCTACCTTTTGACTAACCTTCAATTCCATTCCACCATACTAACGACATGGAGGCCGAGAATGAAAGAGCAACTGAGATTGGGAGTATCTAAAATGAGAGTTGTCAGAAGGGCACCTTGTTGCTTCATGTGATGCTGGAAATTCTTTTAGAGAGACAGGGTCTCTTTGTCCTTGTCCTACCACTTACCTGTGTGTGTTTTCTATATGTTTTCTGCAGTTTGGAACCATGACAGTGCAGCTCTTCCTTATTTTCATTTTTGCTGAACAATACTCCTGGGATACCCTTATGGCACCCATGGGTATCGGTACACCCTGGTACCGCAAGTGTATGTGTTTAGGCACCTGTGTTTTGCCCACAGAGCAGGGTATGGGCTTGTGGCAGCTCCATAGCAACTTGAAAGTGGCTGTGCAGGCCTGCATTTTTGGGACACCCAGGCCCTGCTATAGGAATCAATGGATTCCTGAACAAAGGCAAAATGGCCATTGTAGCCTCTTGGTTTAATTTGCTTTTACCCCTTGTTTCTTAAAGTCCTTAGATGCCCTGGCTCTGTTCCCTTTCCCTCCCTGAATGGCTGCTGGGTGGAAGGACAATTTACGGCTCTGGGGGCTGCTGTAAATGCCAGACTGGCTGCAGCCTTCCCAGGGACTGCTTGTTGTGGGTACACTCTAAGGGCGGGACCTGTATATATGGGGAGGAGAGTCAATTCACATCCTGCGTTGTGGGTGTCTGGTTTTGGTTGTGTGATACAATGACTGTGGTCTGCCTGAGCCATCCCTGACTGAAACTGCAATGAATGCATTGTGTGCTCTGAAAGGCTGGCAGTTGCCTCCAATACCCATTCACTGTTTTGGGTGTCTGGTTTTGGGTGAATGGCCTGAATGGATTCTGTCTGCATGGATGCACTAGTGTATGATTGGCTGACTGAGCCAAGCTCAGCTGCATGAATGGGGGACATTTCTGTATAACAAGTGACCCCCCCACTCGCCTCCTTGTCAGGAGCTTGGAGTCTCCTACTAAGAAGCTGAGGTCTCAGAAGGTTGTATCCTGAATCCAGCAGCTAGAGGAAGCAGTCTGTGCTTTGAAATCTTCAAGAAATCCAAAGTCTTCTTTGCTGATTCAAGAACTGAGTCACAGAGGACCTGGACAGGTGACCTCTTCCCGTAGCTACAAGGGGACATTGGGCAACTTCTGCTCTTCACCCGAAGTGTCCTGGATGCCAGTCCTGTGTGCTTGCTGTCCTGCAGAGGTGTCTTTGTGGGTCCTGAAGAGGAGTGCCTGGACATCTTGATCCCAACAAGTCCACCAGCATTGTCAAGGGTTCAGAGACGATCCGTGAGCGCGGGGAAGCCAGATGGAGGTGTATCGACCAGAAGAGGGGGTACCCTGGCATAGTGCTGCCTGATGCCTGCAGCTTTCCAAGTTGCAACAAACTGAAGAAATCATCAGAGGCACTGCAACTATGACTCCTGTACAATGTTTCCTCTGCTGAGGAAGTCCAGTATCACCGCCTGCAGAGAATTGCCTGCTAGTGGATTTCATTCCATTCCAAACCGAAGATCGAGTCCTTGTGGAGGTCTGCAGAGAAGTCCAGTGCTCAGAACCAACTCACCAGATGCCATCCTGTCACCCGTGCTGTGGCCGGAGCACCGAAGAAACGAAAAACAACAAACCATAAACTGAAGAAACCCTACACCCTTTTTCTGCCACTGCACCCTCCACCACTGACTGTCATCCATGGAAACTAAAGAACTTATCTTTATCTTCCAAGCCTTTGCGAGGTCCACAGAAAGTGTTATCTTCATGGGACATCCACAGCTGTCATACCAACCGGACCAAGAGACCACAGCGACATACCTTCATTGTTGTTTTTTCGACACTGTTTGGTTCCCTTCTCCTGCTCTGCACCAATGTCCTTAGCAACTCCTTCTTATAGAGGGGGTCCATACTTGAGTGGCATCATTGAATAAACCCAAGAAACTCCTCTACTTTGCCCCCCAAGGCGCCCAAGGTACTATGATGAAGAAAAGCATCTTTCATCCTTAGGGTTCATCCAGGGGTCCCAGATTCATCTTTGATCTTGTTCTCCTGTGGCTTCTTGGGTACTTTGGGGTGATAGGATCTGTAGAAACCAAAACAGTCTGTTACTGAACATATGAGGTATGGGCTGTAATATACAAAGTAAAGTACAACTAAACTTTTTTTTACAGGTAGCCCAGGTGGGGGGATCCTCAAACAGTATTGCATTGTTCCACTAAAGAAAGCATTCTGACAATGTTCTAAGTATTAAGTACATGTCTACATCAATGTCTATGAGAGTAAACACTGCCTAATCTTTTAATGATATGTATTAACTGTTAGCAATTGGTGCATTGTAGCTGAATATAAGGGTAACTGTGATACCACAAAGAACTGTCTATTGAGTTAACTATTTGATTAGATTTCTGAGTATACAATGAGTCTTATTTATTTGTATGTATCCACATAATGTTTTATCCCTTAATACAAGAACTGTGTTAGTACATATCATAATGTGCAGACATTCCTTTGTGCGGGCTTGGGGAATGTACCTAAGAACCAGACTGCATCCCCTCCATTGCGCCTTGGCTGCTCACCCATTCCTACTGATTGAGTGCCTTGGCTGGGGTTCTTTTGTGTCTCTACCGCAACCATATAGTGGGTAGTAGTACAGACACCCCCATACAGTCTTTACACTTCACATGAGTATATTGTTTTTCAGTTACTATGAAAAGGATGCACTTGGAGCATGCAGGTACTCACATGCTCCCCTGAGAGACACCACTCAACACATGACCCAGGTTGTGCCCTCACACAAGCAACCCTCCTTCCTTTTACCTGCCTAGGCAACACACATACTTTCAAGGCCCAAGGATTGGGTGTGGCAAACTTCAAGTTGACAAAGAAAATATGCTCTTCTATATTAACAGTACCATTTCATCAATGATCTTGTGTTGAAGTGGAAGGACCCCAAATTAGGTACATCAAATTATTCAATAACATTTTTCTTTTCAGAAAGTCAGAACCGTGGTTGAATACATAGAGTAGATAAATCAACTTTCTTGGTGTTCTAAATGGAGAGCAGAGCTTGCTTGAGTTTGTATTTCATGTACATGCTAGAAACCAACAGAGCCAAATCTACACATAAGGAGAATTAATTTCAAATACATTTTAAATGAATGTCCTTTTTACATGCAACTTTTCTCTGATACCAATGCTTGTTTGTGATGTTGGTGAAAATAAAGGTTGCAATATACTGTTGATCAAATAAAAGTAGTTTTATGTAAATATTGTAGCAGCATATATACAAAATACCAAAAATGTTACGGTGGGTTTAGAAAGGCTTTGAAAAAAAAAACGTTTACTTAAAATTGGAAAGTAGGATAGTTCATTTGAGCCCAGTCGCACATTTCACAACACCACTTAGTAGCCATCCCTGGAAGTTCGCCTACAGTTCCGAACCACAGCAGCAAGGCTTTGTGGGTATGTTAATTAGCCCAAATGTGAGCCTTTTTCTCCAGGAAATTGTCTTTGTCTTAGAGGGCAGTGCTACTCTATACATGGCTTAATCAATCCAAGACAGGCATTTTGCAAGATTGTCAGGACAAATCCACCACAACCTATTTCATATTTTGTATATATGCCTTTAAAAAAAAATCTCCCAAACTTTGAACATCACACTTTAACACCTCTAAAACAGCAAACATATTCGGCCACTGGATAACACAAACTCCGGGGAAGAAATGTCCTTAGCCTTGAGCCTTGCATGAACCATTGGGCATGCTCACAAAGGAACCGCTCATTGGAACAGAAAACTATGTTTTCTTGTTTTTGCTGTCTTTGTGGGTGCTCGTACATCGTGGATAGTAGGTTCTCACACAAAGCAATGCCAAAATTCACAGTATAGTGCAGAAGCTATCCCTTAATTCTCTCCACTCAGTTTGAAAACATATCAGAAGAGAAGGTGTGCCTAAACTGTAGGGATAACCATTATTCTTGTCCAGCAACAATTCTATTTTTCATTCTGTTAAAGCAAGATTTGCAAAAGCTCACCCATGTTCTGCTTGCACTCATAGATATTGTCCACAGTTTAGAAACAAACAAATATTTAAAAAAATAATTAAAACCATCAAGCACTTGCATTTGTATCACGTTTCTCCTCCCACTCAATGTAATCTGAACGTAATCTGATTTAATTATCACTTTACATGTTTAACTATTGAAAAAAGCATGTGTCAGTTCTAGTAATGTTTTCAAACTTTTAGTGATTGAGACCAAATTGTATTGATATCTTTAGTCTCTCATGACAGGCAAAAGTAAATCACACCGGTAATTTATAAAGGTTGTTTTGTCGCCGATTGACCAATTGAACATGCCATCTTGATTCATTTTTTAGAGGAAACATTTTTCTGTTCATCCTATAAAGCAAAATATACACTTTCCTCCAAGTTAAAGATTCCTGCGGATCATATTGCCCTTGGTGATTTATTTATTTATTTGCTGATGGGCGACACATTGATAATTGAAAATATGACAGCCATAAAGTGGGACTGCAGAGGTTGATGCTGCCAGCCAGATTGCAATCCAAAATCGACAACCACCAGGGTTGTATTGATTTGTCTGAACAGACATCCAGAAATGGGAAAAAAAACACTCAAACGCTATTTACTGCATTGAATTTAGACCTTCAGAAAAGACGCACAACTGTGCAACTCGAAGATAGCAAGGCTAAGAAACACAACCAGCTTCACACATGTAATCGGCAGACCAAAGACGATCATGCGTATAAACCCACAAATCTCAATGTAAATGTTACATGTATAAAAGTCATATTAGCAATGTGTAGTATTATCATCATAAAATTGTAGCAGAATGTTGGGAAATGTGATTTTTTTTCTCAGTACATCTGCATCGTTCGGGATACGGAACGGTATTAGCGCCAGGGCAAACTTTACCTTTCTCCAAAAATGCATGCAAAGAAAAGTGCTTTTTTGCACTAGTGACACTTTTATCCTAGTGTTCATATTGTGTGCCATTGCATCAGCACAGTTTCCAAGTTCCTATAATACGGCCCAGGGATGCATCACGCAGTCTTTGGTCAAAGACCCACATCTCATTTAGCACACAGTTCTTTCACACGCAAAGGAGGTTGCATGGCGTGACTTCACAATGCATTGACTAAAACAAAATGAATAAACGTGGAGACAATATTGTGGTATTTCTCAAAACGTTCATAAGCCCAAGTCTATCCCAAGATAGTATGCTTGTGTGAAATATAGAGAATTGCAATCTTCCATCAGTTCCAGAAATGAATTAAATATTCTTTGCGGCCCAATCTATTGCCCAAGTTTCACACTCAGTCCATTTCGTCTAATACCACAAGGATTGAAGATACATTGACTACATTTTCTGAGGGCTAGGTTTGTGTTTCAGAGTTTTAGACTCTGTAGGTGCTGGTTTGTGAATACATTAAAATCAATACCTTAGGGTGCTTAAAGTTTCTAATCCTCATCATCTGGCCTTTATTTGAAATATTTGTCATTTGCCAATAATACATTCAAAAACAGGAGTAAAACATCAAATTAAACTAAATAGCAAAATATGAAAAATGGGTCGCCAACAATTATAAAACCAATAATACCCTTGCTCTGCATGTGTCGACCAGAGACAATCCTTTCTGTTTTGTAAATAATTTGAGTTATGTTAACAAAATCAGAAGTTAAAAGAAAAGTGGGCGTGGTTCCCAGACATCCTGTGGGAAATAGAATAGCAGAATCAAAAGGGAGAGCATTTGTGAACAATGGCAAAAAGTAGACGTACAGTACACAATTGCCTGACCACAATAATCAGTTTATCCTATATAGTTGTTATATGCATGTTAGTTGTACCAAATGGACTAAAGCCTAGTTCCCCCATCTTTCATTATTCTCGCTCATGCACACCAGGCCAGGTAAATATACTTTGCCACAAAGAATACGATATATGTATCTTTACAGTATCTAAATAACAGTAGAGCTTTGCTTGGTCGACATGTGCCATATACGTTGCAAATAGTTTTTAGGTACTGGCCACACGATAACCTTCACAAAAAAACAGAAAGGTAACTACGGATTCCCGGGCTTAACATCACACTGGGCACAGGTCACTGCCAGCTATGTGCCATTTAGAAGTGCCATAGGCCGGGTTCAATTGATCTAACCAGAACCTCAAATACAAGCTGCGTGCACAGGGAGGATTCACAACATCCAGGTAATTTTCATAGCCCAAGGACGACTTGCTGGCAAGATATAACTCGCCCAATGCCAACCCTCTGCATGCAATAATCAATTCCCTTTTCAGCTACCCCCTGTGAAACTCCCTTCATCATTTCAGCGTCACCTTTTCTGATTCTTCGTTTTTTTTTCTCCAGAATCGTCTAAATACAATTTAGTGAGACGAACCAGGCCAAAGATTTGCTGTCCTCAGATTCCAATATGTATAAAAAAATAGCTCACGATATACTTTAAGCTCGGGGGTTGGCCACAACCTCAGCCTGTAAAGCACCAATCTTACAGCAGTGTCCCCATTGATTGGCCAAAGTCGCAATCCCAAATAAACAGGGTTGCCAGAGAACGCTGGTGGCAGACCGAGCAGATGTTTGAGAAAGCATTTTTTGGCCAGCCGTAATTTGTTGCTCACTTAATAGCCCCAGATCTCTGCACCATAAAGTGCAGCCGATTTTGACGGTACCGCATACATAGTGAGGGCTGGCATGATGGCCCCTCTTCAGTGGGCTAGGTAAAGTCTCCAGTTTGCACCTCCTTTCTTTTCTAGCGTAGAGCTGGACTTCACCAGCTGCGAGGACCAATTACTTTGATCATTAAATCTCACTCCCAGATAATCACAGGAGCTGACTTGTTCTAGGATCACGTCTATGATATATAATTTTATTTTGGTAGACTCTTTAAATCTGGGCTGAAATATTAATGAGTTGGTGGTGCCAGTGTTTGCATCAAATCGTAGTTCAGTACAAAGTCTTCAAGGGTGGTCTCTAACTCCCTAATTGATGTTGACAAAAGGACGGCATTGTTCGCAAAGTGCAGCATGGGGATTGCTTCAGACCCAAGCTTGAGTTGGTCTAGGCATTTCTGTCTGACATGGTGTATGATTTCGGCTATGTCGATAAAGAACAACAAGGGAGCAAGAAACCAGCACCATGAATGGGTCTGACAATTCTCCCCCAAACCCCAATGCACAGATGCTTTATTGTGTGAATAAAGTTGCACATTTTTTTGCAAGAGATTGGGGGGAAAATCTCTTCTAGCCAATATTGACCACAATATACCCCCATGACAGACAGTCAAACGGGGTCCTGAAATCGACTGACACAGCATATATGTTCATGTTTCTCAGGACTGTGTATCTCTGTATGACCAGGTGAAGGTGAAACACCTGGTTCATTGTGCACATTCTTGCAAGCAACCCGCCTTCAATATGTCAAATATGCCTTCCTAGATAACCCAAGTTTGGAGATGTTAAGATATAACTCTGGATACAACTTTCCCCACATTGTCCAACAGGGATATGTGTCTGAAACTCCCACGGTCCTCTCTCCCTCCATTCTTGTAGATTGCTAATATTGTTGCATTTTTCCAGGAGGGGGTTACCTTATTAAGTATAAGTTATGCATTGAATAATTTCAATAACACCGGTGCCCAGACATGTCATTCGTCCTTAAATAAGTTAATAAGGATGAGGTCCGCTCCAGGGGCCTACCCCCCCTTTTGGGTTACAATGGCATGAAAAACGTATAATGCCACGATTTGCAGGGAGTCAAAATCAACTCCCCACACACGTGCAACAACTACATTTAATCATCACCATACTGCCTGAAATGGTGGACCATTGGCAACCCATGAGTGGTGAATTTCATCTAATCCCTTTACATGACGTAGCATCAGTGGATAACGTGCATTACCTATGATAAGTACGTAACATCGGCCTTCGCTGTCCATCCTTTAGTGGTTCCGCTTCGAGGCAACTTACTCCAACCCATAGAGGCATTTTACCTTCCCCTAGATCTGTCGTTTGTTTCACAACACGTCTACATCATACTCTCCGTTTAAAATAATAAGGTGCAATAGTATTTGGCTCTTGACAAATATTCAAATACAGTTTCAGTCACCCAGTCTTGTCTTGACTCTCATATAAGCCTCACTCTACCAAACTCGTTTGTCTCTGTGCAAGAGGTCTAAATGGAAATGGAACTATTGGGAATTTGGGAAGTAATGGAAGTCAACATGAAAGATGTGGAGGATATTTTGCTGGAGGCAATACAAAACTGTCATACGGTATATTTGGGTAGGAAATGTAAAAAGTTGGACGTTTCATTTTTTGACGGCAGTGTGAAAATAGTATGGCCATTTTTCTGGTGGCAATGTGAAAACTGCAAAAGCTATTTATCTAATACCAATTTGCAAGTGGAATGAGAAATATATTCTGGGGCAAGATAAACTAGCATGCCACGTTTCTGGGAGCAATGCGATGCTGGCATGAGCACATTCTGGGTATATTGTGAATGTGGTATTACGATGTTCTGGGGAAATGTGGAAAACAAAAACAAAAAACACACGTGAGGCTGCCAAATTGACACTCAAACAATGGGGCTCATTTCAGGTCCGGCGGTAACTGTGCCAGGTGCTACCGGCGGGTTGCTGCCGGACCCGTAAATATTTACTGGCACCTGACTTCCCAGTGCCACCGGGAGATTACAACCCCGGCGGCCCGGAAAGTCAAGCGCTGGTAAATTGTAAGTCCCCATTCCCATAGAGTCCAATAGGTGGTTGCTAATGGTGCCAGTGCTTCCGTGACAGTCTGCCTACTGTGACCACTGTGCCCGGCAGGATCAGACCTGTGAGGCACGGCGGATCCGGCAGGCAGACCTGTAGTATGCCGTTCCGGAAACAACGTCAGGGAAGAGGCTGACTAGTATACCTTTGAGTATTTTGCTAGCATCCCCTATGTGGTGGACAGAAAAACAGACACATTCAAATTGTTCTAGAAGGAGCACTAATGATGTTATATTTGCATGCTGAAGATGCAACCAAGGGGATTATTGGGCGCATGGAATCCTAGATATTTGTAGACCAAATACAATTCAGTATTGATGGGATTTCATCATTCCTTAAATGTGCTTGGGGGATCAGTTGCCTCATGCAATCACAGAAACGAAAGATTTCACTAGAAAGACTACATTATGTCAAGTCACAGGCTGCACCATAATTTCAAGGTCTCATACGGTGGTTTGGTGGTGTAGGCCTTGCATATCTGCATTCATCACAACATGTGGATGTGTGATCACACCCAGTAAATAATGAATACATAATAATAAATAAATAAATATGTCCTGGTTACAGAATAAATATGTTATGCTGCTTAACTAAAATGTTTTGGAAAATAGTATGGCCTGGATGATCTCAAATGGGAGGCCATTGAAAAGATCTATTGCGTATAGAGGAGGCGATATTGAATGAATCCTCTTTAGTGAACAAAGGTGGATTTTCAGAATACATAACACGTGAGAGGGCTAAATGTGCCATACATTGGGTACCTATACATAATTTGCACGCTAGGCTGCAGTTTGTTGTAAATCAATTTACATCCAGTATAGTCCTGGGCTCATTCCATCTGCCTGGAGGGATTTTTAACTGGCCTTCCAGGGGACCATGTGACTTAAATTTGGTTTTCAATCACGACTTAGTTACTACAGCACTACATGTTAATGGATGCAATCACATAGAAACTTATTATTGAACTTTGGTTGTTGGATTCAAAAAGGTTAAACCATTCTTAGAATACATTATAAAACAAAACAATGCAACAGTTTTCTCTGAAATCATTGAAAAATGTTGGCATCAATGAAAAATATGTGTATGGGTTGATTCAACTATAAATTGGTACACACTATTGACTTCTACCTTGGACAAAAACACAATGTTTTGTAGCATTGACATGATTAACATAGCTTCCAGCTCTCCCAGCTTTCCCAGTTCCATGCTGGTCTCTTCAAGCCTTTCTTGGTTTCGCTACTAACTGCATGCTGGAGAGTATAGTTTCATTTTCCCATTGTAAGAGTAAACCTACATGTCCCAGAATGCAGTGTGAAAAAATAAATAAAGAGGACTGACTCAAAGAGACCCACATTGCATTGGAGAAAAAAATAGGAGCTATGGTCTAAGGCATTTAGGCCAGAGCCCCGGATGGCCGGGCTGCAGCCCCCACCCTTGGGTGCCTGCCTCACATGTGGGTCAGCCATCCGCTGCCTAGCAGGGGTCCCACAGTCCCTGAAAGAGGACTTGCGGTGCCCTGGCAGGGGCCCTGCCCATTCCTGGGTGGGAAAATTGGTAAAACGCAACAGTCAGAGCTCAAGGACAGCCAGGTGTGTTGCCCCTCACTATGGAGCCTGTCCTTCATGTGTGGCAGCTGCCCCCAGCCTAGCGGAGGTCCCTGTGTGCCCTAGTGGGTTTCCCCACCCCTTCCTGTAGGAAAAAGTTGTATGTGCTCCAGCCAGAGCTCCAGGACAACCAGGTGTGTTGCCCCATCAATATGGAGACTGCCTTGAAAGGTGAGCAGCCACCCTTGGCCCAGTATGAGGTCACTGCGTGCCCTAGTGGGGTCCCCGTCCCTCCCTGGAGGGAAATTCTCTATCTCGCACCATCCAGAGCTCAAGGACAGCCAGGGTGGCTGACTCAGTCCTTAGTTGTTGACCCAGGCTTTGGGTGCTGTCTCGCACATGGGTTTGCTGCCACTCTCCCTGCTCAGCAGCAGTCCTGGGGCACCCCGTTGCAAAGAGCTCCAACACACACTGGCAAGAGCTCGAGGACAGCATGGTGTGCTGCCCCCTTCCTAGAGAGCCTGCCTTGCATGAGGGTAAGCCACCTTGGACCAGTGGAGGGCCCAGCATGCCCCAGTTGGTTCCTCGTCCCTCCCTGGAGGGAGCAGCTCTATACAGCACTGTCCTGAGCTCAAGGACAGCCGGGGGTGCTGACTCAGCCCACTGGATCCTGCCTCGCACATGGGTCTGCAGCCCTCCTTGCCCAGTGGCAGTCTTCTGGGGTGCTCGGACAGGCTCCCCATCCCTACCTGGAGTGAAAAACTCTAACTAGCCTGCCAGATCTCCAGGATGGCCGGGGTGCTGCCCCCTCCCCTGGTTTCCTGCCAAGAACATGGGTCTGCTGCCCCTCTCCCAGCTCAGCAGCAGTGCTGGGGCACCCTGGTGGGAGTCCCTGACCATCTCCGGAGAGAAGAGCGCTAACACACACTGGACAGAGCTCCATGTCAGCAGGGTGTGTTGCCCCCTCCATAGGAAGAATTCCCTGCATGTGGGTCAACCACCCCAACCCAGCAGAGGTTCATGCATGCCCCAGTGGGGTCCTCGTCCCTCCCTGGAGGTAACAGCTTTATCAAGCACCGTCCTGATATCAAGATCATCCGGGGTGCTGACTCAGCCCATGGGATCCTGCTTTGCACATGGGTCTGCTGCCCCCCACCCCGCCCAGCGGCTAGTCCTGGGTGCCCTGATGGCCTCCCTGTCTCTACTTGTTGTGAAAAGCACTAACTCAGAGCTACAGGATGGCCAGGGGTGCTGCCCCCTCCCAGGGCCCCTGCCAAGCACATGGGTTAGTCACCTCCTGTCCAGGGGACGTGCTCATGTGCTCCGGCATAGTCCTGATCCTTTCATAGAGGGAAAAACTTAACCAGGGATATGGCCGGAGCTCCGGGACAGCCGGGAGTGTTTCCCCCATCCTTGGACGGCTGCCTCCCATGTGGGTTTACCATCGCCCTGCCCTGTGGTGGCCCTGGGGTGCCCCAACATGATCCCCATCCCTCCCTGGAGGGAAAACTCTATTGTGCCCCAGCCCAAGAGCTCCGGAAAGCTCTTTTGCCCCCTGGCCAGAGCTCCAGGACAGCAGTCGGTGCAGTCCCCTCTTTTGGGCGCCTGTCTCCCATGTGCGGCGACTGTCCCCTTCCCTTGCGGTGGTCTTGGGGTTCCCCAGCTGTGTCCCCTTCCCTTCCTGGAGGAAAAAGCTCTAACAAGACCTGGTCAAAACTCCAGGATGGTCCAGGTGCTGCCTCCATCCTTGGGTGCCTGCCTCGCATTTGGATCAGCTGCCTCCCTGTCCAGCAGCAATCCCGGGCACCCCAGCAAGCTCCCCGCCCCTCCTTGGAGGGAAAATCTCTAACACGCCCCAGACAGAGTTCCAGGATGATCAGGGATGCTGCCTCCACCCTTAGGCACCTGCCTCGCATGTGGGTTGGCCACCCCCCTGTCCAGCAGAGGTCAACACTTGCCCCTGGGGCCTGCAGGTCTTTTTGCCAGGGGACCTTCCGGCACAGGCCTATTGGAATGCATGGAACTGACAGACGGCCACTCTCTGAGCCTAGAAAGCTTAGTCACATTCCCCTCGATTACTTTTCACAGTGTCTATAACTACTCTCAAAAATGTCTAATACCAGACAAGCTCTTTACTGGCAAAAGATTTTTATAAACCAATCACAAAAGCATACATCTCTTTCAAGCAATTAAATACGTTATCAAACCATTACGAACAATGGAATCCCTCACTCTCCCAAAAACTGCACTGTGTTCAAAACAATTCTTCTTTGGAAAGCTGCTCTACAAATTAACAGTGACTTTTCGAAGTGAATTGCTGACCAACCTGTCAAATCACCATGCAATATCCTCTCTTGCACACATTCCAACCCCTTCAGCGTTAACCCCTCCAATTTCTCGAAAGCACTTCATACAATATCATACTCTCTCCTTTACCCCGTCGACCAAGCTCCCAACCTACTCATGCAGATTTGAGTCCACCCTTGAACCTGATAACTTGGCAAGCTACCTTCCTATTTCACCACCACTTCCCCATTTATCCTCAAATATGCGTGCTGTCTCCCCCCCCTACTTTATTAATGCGTCCCGAATTGCACCTTAAATGATTCTGATCCAGCAGGTATAGTGCCATGTATCTGGATATCTACTCCAAACCCAATTTCAGTAATGACACGTAAAGAAAGGCTGTAGAGCTGGATACCAAATACACTTCCACCAGAATGTGCAACCTTTCCTCTTTCTGAGCTATTTTCAATCTACACAACAGTATGTGCCCCTTACCCCAATTACCAAATATCTTTTTTTCATTTTGCAATCCATATGATGTCCTGTCAGTGCAAACCTGTCCTCGTGAATGCATAGAATCAAGTAGAAATATTGGAGAGCATTCCAGGTAAATATACGGTTCAAAATAATGTATTGCATCATCAACAGAGCACCCCACCCTGGAAAAACAACCGTCATGAAGGGAAAACTACACCTGTGTGGTTGTATGTGTACTACCCATAGTTCCAATGCTACTGGAAGTCAAAAGGCTGCAAGACTACCCTATGATCCAAAACGTGTCCCGTCAATACATAGATCAAGGAAAGTAGTTAACAATCTGCTTGTCACTCTCCAACCTAACCTCCCTGTTCTCTTCCTAAAACAACAAATCTCGTTTCAGTAATTGGCCTTCTGTCCCATGTAATTTTCCTTGCATATATGACCCACCTTCAACGGGCTAAGTATATGTCTGTTTACTCTATGTTGTACAGGTTTTAGTTTTAGCGTGATTATTATAGGGTCTATGAAAATGCCTCACAAAAGATCAATTTGTTTAGGACTTGAACTCTGAATCATTTTACATTTAAGTTAGGATAAAATATGTTGTGGTTTTCATGAAGGAGAAGACATATGTTTTATTTATTTATTTTTGCAGTTATAGCAGCGCACCAAACCCTCAGGCATCAGGGTGCTAGTTACAGTAAGTGAAAAGTGATATTCTTCAAATTGTAGGACTACGTATACAGGTTACAACATACATGTCGCTCTTGAAAAGCATAATTTGGCAGAGTCACACCTCTTGGTACAGGGAGCTACAACAGGTATACAAATACTCAAGAGACAAAATCATGTAAGTGCATAGTCTGACAAAGCCACGCCTCGTGGTACGGGGCTACATCATGTAATCAGATACGCAAGAGACAGAATCAGGTGGTTGCAGACAAGTAAGATACATATTCAGCACTAAACTGCGGGTCAGGTCAGGTAGGATGCAGACACATTAGGAAACATATAAATGGAAATATATCACAAAATAAGTGTGAATACACAGACTGGCAATGGCTCACCTCATTGTACGGGAGGTACTACAGGCGTGCAAAGGAGCATATGTGACAAATTTGGTGTGAATACATGTCAAAGTAGGAGGGGCATTTGCCAAGATAATAGATGCATGGGAACATATGAGTGATGCACAACAAGTTAGGTGTGCAGGATGATATGGAAACACAACATTAGAGTGATGCACAACCTAGTAAAGCCTCACCTTATGTTGGGGGGTGCTAAGTCAGGTGTGCAGGCTGATATGGAAAAACAACATTAGAGTGATTCATAACCTGGTAAAGCCTCACCTCATGGTACAGGGGGCTCTGTTAGGTGTACAGTAGTTATTACTGTTGTAAGTTAGTTACAGGTTAGGAAGTAGAGGAGATAGAGTTACAGCAGTAGGTTATTTAAGCTGTTGCAGTGGCTAACATAGCTTGGACGAGAAAATCTACAGGTAAAGGCTTGAGGAAGGGCGCCACTTGTGGCATGAAGTTAGGCACAGTGGGCGTGCAAGACACAGCAAGCAGGATGGGGTGCAGAGATGAAGTAAGTTATCGGGCACATGCCGGGTGTAAGAGGATTCAATTCAACACTACAGCTAAGTCAATGCCTAGTCTGGGATACTGAATGAAAACCCTTATTGATATATCTTTATGTCCAGTTCATGCGTTCTGGATGACTACCCCTATATAACACCCCTCTCTTTGAATCCCCCTGACCCCACTGAGCCAAGAAGTAGTTCTGTTTTGCAAGTTAAAAGGTTTATTTGATAATTTAAACAATAGATATATATATCACACTTTATAATAATTTAATAATTGAATATCCCACTTAATCTGAGCAGTAATCAATAATGGATAGTCTGGCACTAGCACACTGGTGAATAGGAACAGAAGAATAAGGTGGTAGAGAATACTTCATATAAGTTCAGATGGATGTAATATTGAATGAAAATGCAATACAGAAAATACTCAATATGATTTCAACAAAACAATGTAATCACTTTTCTCTGGCAATCCCCTCCCCCCCTTTATGCAATGCAAGGAAATGGAAGGAAAGCACACAGTTCTCAGAAATGCAATCACATGTAATTCAGTTCACCCCAGCAAGCTTAGACTACAGATCAGAGTTTTAAACACAGGCCCAAAATGCTTTTACATGTGCTGGCAATGAAGTGAAAAATATGCTAAAAGGCTTTTAATTCCCTCTTGAGGTTCAGGGTGAGTGGTATCAAGTTAATATTAGTCCAGGCTCACTTTAGCAAGGATCTAGGATGTAACTAGCAGGTTAAACATTAGTTGATGAAGTGTCAGATTTTTCACATGCACACATTTTGAGTAATATCCTCTTTTCCGCTAAAACCCTCCTGAACATACCACCGGGTCCTAACACGTCTTAAAATGTGGGCAGAAAAATCACAAGAATTATGGTGTCATTTAAATAATTTTCACAAGTCCGTACTATGAGTTATTCATCTTTTTAGAGTTATGTTCTGGCCCCAAAGGGGTGTGGTTTCCCCCCAGCACAAGGTTGAATTTCTGGTTTTTCCAGTTCTGCCAAGCCAGCTTGCTCTCACAGGCAGTGCCCCTCCCCTGTCCTTCCAGGAGGAAGCTCCATTTACGACTCCCGCCAATAAAACATTTGCCTGAGTCAGGACAGGGCTTTGTTCAGAGCTCCTGTATTCTGTGGGGGCTCCCCTTAATTCAATTATCAGAGAGATGGCATATCCTTAGTGTGGCCAGCAAAAGGCAGATAGGCCTGGGAACACAGCTGTGACTCAAGTTTCACTCCTGATGGGGGTAGTTGCCAGGCAAAATTGGAATCTCTTTAAGCCAGTTTTTAGCTACATGTCATTTCTGTTCCCCAGTTTTCTGCATTCAAATAAACTAACAATTTTACATATGCAGCTAGAATGCTGATTCTAAGTTTAAAACTATGACATTTAAACAATTGCAGCCTATGTGACATTCAAAAGTAGGTCACTCATTTCTTTTAAACATTTAGATTTTTAGTGTCTTTCAGTCCAAATTTACTTAAACTGCTGAAATCCACAGCTCAGCCAGTCTTGTTATAAACCTTCAAGTCACTTCAGAATATAACTTTACATTGTATCCACCTCTCAGTAAGTCTTTCTTTGGCATGTTTTGGGTTCATTTATTCAGTTTTCTACAAAAAAGTCAAATCTGGTGTTGTTTTAAAACGCCGGCTTTCTGATAGTGGTGAGTACTGGTACTGCACCCCTTTTTGGGATTTACGAAAATGAATTCCCAACAGTTATGGGTTTGCTTTTGGCAATCAGCATTGCCATTCCCAATGGTTTCAGACTACTGTGTGGGTAGTCCAATGGTGGTTTTAGGCAGTGTCCTTCTGTGCCCATAACATCGGCAAAAATGAGTGGCAGCCTATTCTTCATGCATTTCCCTGTGCATTTTCTGGGAAGCTCTGGCCATCATGATGTTTTCCATGTCAGTACTGCACAGTTTTGAGGTAGGGCTTGGATGCGTGGATAAAAACATCCCACAAGCCCCCCTCTTGCGATGGCCATTCTGTTTCACTGATGGGACTCGCAAGACCTGGGATGTTTCCTCATCCTTTTCCAATAGATGGCACAGTTCAGCATCTTTTCCTCCATCCGGTACTGATCGATCGGTTCTCCTCGCCGGTCCAGATGGGAATATTGGGCGGTACTCTGGGCCCCTTTCGTCTCTGCTCCCGATCTCCGGATCGTCCCCCTTGGCCGGTCTCCAGATTTTCTTTCTCCTAGGACGACAAAGGAAGAGCGGCAATACCTACTCATAGACGTCTTTCCACCACTGTTGAGATAGTGGGGCAGCATATGCATTTCATCATAACGAAACATTACATTCTTATTTTGAAAAAAAAAACAGTATAACTAAGAGACAGTTTCATGCAAATCACAATATTTTAGAGACTAGATGTGGTATGTTTTATGGTTGGAACTGAATTAATCTGAGACAGTACCCGCTAGGATTCCAGAGGATTCCTCCAGTTGTTGCAGAGTGTGCCGGGATGGCAACATTTCAACTGGTTTATGTGGACCCACTTGTCTTCCCCCGCTGCCAAAGGACCTTTGGGGATGTGGATTTTGTAGGCCACAGGGGAGATCTTGTCGATGATCTCAAAGGGTCCCTTCCATGTAGGCAAGAATTTCCGCTGTTTTGCCTGGTTTCTTTGGAAGTTGTATAGATAGACCCGGTCCCCCACCTGATATTCCTTCCTGGAAGTTTTCAGGTCATAATGGGTCTTCATGCTATCAGCTGATCTTTCTAGATTCCGCTGAGCATAAGCAAAAGCATGTTGAAGGTGTTTCCTTAAATTCTCCACATACTCATGAGTTGTGGAGGCATTTATTAGTGTCTGCTCTTGGGTCCTATAGAGCAAATGCTGCGGAAGCACCATCTTGTGCCCAGTCATCAACTCAAATGGTGACATTTTGGTTGCAGATGAAGGGGTAGATCTGTTGGCCATTAGGACCAGAGGTAATCGGATATCCCAACTTGGCCCAGAATCTGCCACAAACTTCTTTAATATGCTCACAATGGTTCGGTTATATCTCTCTACTGCCCCAGAAGAAGCTGGCCTGTAAGCAATATGCAACTTCCTTTTGACCCCCAGTATCTCCCACATCTTTGTCATTACTTCACTGGTGAAGTGGCTACCCCTGTCTGACTCAATCCGGGCAGCTGCTATTTCTGCCTTACAATTTGGGGCTGGGAGACATTCCACCCACTTTGTAAACAAGCATGTCACAGTCAACATGTACTTATTCCCCCTAGCCAAGCGAATCACGGGGCCTACAAAGTCGATTTGTAAATCTGACCATGGCAGGGTCATCCCCCTCTTTTGGAGAGGCGCGCGGTGCGTGAGGGATGATGGCTGAAATTGTGCACACACAAGACACCCCTTCAAGTATTGGTCGAGGTCCTGCCCCATGTGTGGCCAGTATGCAACCTCTCTTAAGATTTCCAATGTTGTGTGAAACCCCCTATGACCGGCGGTGGCCGCATCATGGGCGTGACTTAACATCAGGCTTCGGAATGAGGTAGGAACCACCCACTGATCGTGGCCAGCTTTGGATTTCCTTACCAGCAAACCGTCTTGGATTCGGAACATTTTTGGACATTTCATCAACACTCTTAGGTCCTCTTTCCCAGTGTAATCGGTATCCGTCAGGGGAAAGTTCTCAGGGTCCTCAAGGTGTTGGTAAAATTTACCAATTATTGGATCCCCCTTCTGGGCGGTAATCAAATCAGCATCAGGGGTCTCCTTACTCCATTGTGCAATTGAAAGGTCGTTGTGAGCATTTGTCTGGGACCTAGTGATAGCAGTGACCTGGATTTCCCCCAACAGGGACTCAATCTCAATTAGATCCCCTTGGATGGCCCCGGTTTTGGCCAGCTGATCAGCTAAGTCATTTCCAGTTTTGTCTGGTCCCTCTACTTTGGAATGACCCTTGATCTTCTTCCAATAGATGGTCATCTCATTCGAGGTGACCAGATCATCAATGTTTTGGATCAACTTCCCATGTTTCAAGGGTTTGTTGTTAGCACATAACATGCCCCTGGTTTTCCAATTAACCAGGTGCTCCACGAACCCGTTCCGTACATAATCCGAATCTGTGATTATGACCAGTTCGTTGAGTTGATGCTGGACAGCAGTGAGGATGGCCTGATGCACAGCCATCAATTCTGCCACCTGACTACTTCGGGGACCAATTTGGTATCCAGCGGAGGGTTCTGGGAACTCATTCACCCATGCATTCCCTACGCCGGCCACCAGTTCTTTCTCCCCGTTGTTGTCAACATGGTAAGAGCATCCATCCACGTAGACAGTGGGCATTCCCTCACACTTGTCCTCTTCAAAGACTTTGTGTGGGGAATTAAGGTATGCCTCCGTGTTGTCCTTGATTTTTAGACTTTCGTCCTCGGGACAGTTTTCTCTGGCACAATCATGCAAGTCAGCCAGGGCTTGCGCGAGGGGACTCTTCTTGTTTTGGCCATATCTGACCTCCACAGGAAAGCCTTGCATTGACAGAATCCAGGAAGTAATTCGGGAATTACTCACATTTCCGGCCCGGATTCTGTCACTTTGGAGATATTGCAGAGGCTGGTGTGGAGTCTCCACTATGATGTGTTCCCCCTGGATAAACGGGCGGTAATTCTTCAATGCCCACACCGTTGCCAGGAGTGCCTTCTCACAATCGTTGAATTTTTCCTCCACAGAGGATAAAGTTTTGCTCGCATAGGAGATTACTTTATTGACCTTGTCATGCTTTTGGTATAAAACTGCCGTCAAGCACGTATTAGAGAACCCCGTCTCCAGGAAGAACTCCTTGTTTCTGACAGGGTAAGCTAGGCAAGGCGCTTGTGAGAGGCTTCTTTTGAGTTGTTTTACTGCCTCGGCTTGTTCTGGACCCCATTCCCACTTGACCCCCCCCTTCAGGAGATGGATCAGGGGTCTGGTGATCTCTGCGTAGCCCTCAATGAACTTTCTGCTGTAATTAGTCAGTCCAAGGAGGCTCCTTAGTTCCCGCAGAGTTGTGGGGTCTTTCAGTTTCTGAAGTGCTTCCACTTTCTTTTCCTGGGGACAGAGACCCTGAGGAGTAATCTCATGCCCCAAGAAATTAATACGGGTTCTACACCACTGTGCTTTCTGAAAGGAAAGTTTTGCTCCGGGGGCCCTCAACTGCGTCAGAACATAACGGATCTCCGCTATGTGTTCCTCCACAGATGAACTTTTGATGAGCACATCATCTACATAAGCCAGGTTACCCCTCGCAACCAGGTCGGGCATGGCCTTATGTAGGAAAATGTTGAACTCATTACCGGAGTTAAGGTATCCGAAGGGAGTCCGGGTCCATGTGTACTGCTGGCCCCCAAAGGTAAAAGCCAGTTTGTATTGGTCCTCCCTACTGACCGGCACGGTCCAGTATCCATTGGTCAGGTCTATTGCAGTGAATACCTGTGACCCCTGGATCTGGGCCAGCCCTTGGTCAATGTAGGGAAGAGGCCATCGGGAAGTATGGACCCGTTTGTTGAGCTCCCTGAGGTCGGTGCAGAGTCTCCACTGGCCGTTTGGCTTCAATATTCCCAGCACCGGATTATTGAAGGTGCTGTGGACTGGACGAATTATTCCCCGGGACTCAAGGTTCTTAATTATTTCAGTAAGGGACTCCATTGATGCGAGAGGCAAGCGATATTGCTTCACAAACACTGGAGTCATGCCAGGGTCCGTGGGGATTGTTGTTGTGTGGATGTCGGTGCGGCCACAGTCATATGAGTCTACCGCAAAGAGATCTTGGAAATCCAAGAAAACTTGTTTCAACTTTTGCTTTTGTTCCAGAGTCACACAGGCATCAGCTAGGTTGACTCTCTCTTCCACCATCTGCCTGAAGCCTGGAAAGACTTCTGGTTTGGCTATTTCAGCGGCCTCCTCCAGCTGGGTGGAGAAGTCCCTGGTCAGAGTGCTGATTTGGACTGGAGGCTTCAGGTGGGAAAGGCAGCCCTCATGGACCTGGAAAATCACCTCATCCCTCCTGAAGTCACAAGTCACATCTTCCTTACCATAAGGGCAAGAAGTGTACACCAGGAAGTTCCCCCCATGCCGGGTAAAAATCCTGTCTGGTGTTGTATTGTCATCAATGTCACTGTCAAAACAGTCCTTGGGGATTGGCCCTAACAGTTCATTACCTAAATCTGTGGAAAAATGTTGGTCATCAACCGCCATTCCAATAATGGTGCCTGCGGCTAGAGTAATACTCTTTAAGTCGCTGTTATCCACCTCTATTGGAATGGTGTCATGTTCTATGTTGACTAATGGTGTTGGGTTTACCCCCAACCCTTGCAGTTGGAGAGAAGCATTTAGATGTATGTAAGCATCAGGGTTTTTCAAATGTTGTCCTCTTTTAGCTTTCACTTCCAGGGAGAATTGTCGGGTCCTTTCTGGGATGGTGACTTCCTCTTTGATCTGAATTTCAACTGCATAAGGTAGCAATTGAGCTGACCTAAATGCTTTTTCTGGATCATCAAAGCCCATGGGATTATCCGCTAATCGGGACCAAGCTTTGAAGTTTATTAGGTCCAAACTAATGGCAAAGCGATTGAGAATGTCACTGCCTAAGTAAAAGGCGGCAGGGACGTCTCGCACGACCCAACAATTATGGACTATGCTCTTGTTGCCAATGGAGATTTTGAGCATACACCTGCTTGGCAGGAGATGTTTGGAATTAGGTGCTTCCAGGTCCATTTCCCATTTGTCTATCAGTTTGAAGGTGGGAATGGCTGGATCTTTTGGGAGTTGGCGGAACATGGCTTCGCTGATGAAGCTCTTACCGTTGTTCACACACACTCGAGCGAGAACAGAGTCCTTCCCATCATTTAACTGAACAGGGATGAACAACTGCTCCAATTTGCTGAATATCAGCCAGGCTCTGAGCTGATTTCACATCTTTCTGGACTATAGGAGTGGGAGTTTCTGATTGTGGATTAGTATAGAATCTCAGAGTGTTTCCTTCCAGCGTGGAGTACCACTTTAGACTGGAAGGAAGGTTGATTTTCAGAAATAGAGAGGACCCTCCATCACCAGTCTGTTGTCCTACTGCTATTACTGTCACGTCTGGAATTTGGCTATTCTGGAAGTGAAATTCTACTTGGTCAGGTTTTTGTTCAACCATGTGGCAGGTGCCGTTTAAACTAACATGGTTGACACTCTGTTTTAATTTTATTGGTCGGCTAGTCTGGGTCCAGAGGACCTTGTTTACGCAATCTATTAGGGGTGACAACCTCCTCAGGAGGTCATTCCCCAGTAAACAAGGGGTGCCCTCTGGAGTCACAACTATGACCGGGTGTTTCAACTTGTGTCGCCCAATTTTAATGTCCAAGTCTGCAGTCCCCTCAACGGGAATTTCCTTCCCGTCAAAGTTCTGCAGTTGTCCAGGAAGAGTGGTGAGAGGAATTTGGTAATTCCCTCCCCTTCCTGCATTCAGTTCATCAAAGGCCCTTCTGGACAGAAGCGTAGCTTGAGATCCCGTGTCCACCAGTGCCAAAATTGTACCCTGCCCCTGTACTTGTACCGGGGCATAATATCTTCCCTCCTTCTCCTCAAGGGGGCACAGATAATGTACATTTTTGGACAACTGGTGGGCTAATTTTCTGGTTTTGGACATTGCAAGAGAAGAAATTTGGGCAGAATTCTGTGGAGGGCCTTGGGAATCTGAAAGAAAAATTTGGCAACTGGAGATCAGAGCCATTGTGGGTTCCCCTGGCACCGGTTCTGGGCCGCCCCCCCTTTTTGGAGGCAGTCACCAGGATGGGTTTGAACCAGGGGATTTTCTTGCTGTTGGTTCTGGGATGAGATGGTGGGCGGCGGTAGCTCAGTCTCCACATCTCCCCAGTCTGGATTTGCATCCCTATGGACCCATTTTTCTTTGGGAGGAGTTCCCCCCTCTCTGAAGGAGAAGATCCTTTTCCCAGGATCCTCTGAGGATCCCTCTCCCTCAAATTGGAAGATCTGTACCTCCTCCTCAAACTGAGTCTGTTTGGGTCTTTTGTTTCTCCTACCCCCCCTCTGCTCCTTAGGAGGCAGACTTTCAGGGGCAAGAGATTTTGTTTCCGGTTCCTGGGTTTCCAGGGGCTGTTTACAAGTGAGGAAGGAAGCTTCCTCCAAGGCTTTACACCCCCCTTCCCTTTGTGCCTCCTCCCTGGGAACCGGTGAGTTATCGGGGTGCTGCCCCCGTCATTGTTCTGGAGCACCCAGTCCAGAGTTGGGTGCGTTCTGCGCCGGCACGCCCATCTGAGGGTTCTGCTGAGCCCTCAGTATGTGACCCAGATCCCGCGCCATGTTTTGAACCTGGCGCTCTAACTGGGAAACCCGCTCAGGCTGATACGGGGCCCTGTTTTCTCCCCTGGGATGATCCCGGGAAGGGTAGCTGTCCCTTTTCTGGTAGTACCCCGGGTTGGGAAGATTTGGATACCCCTCCACCCTTGGCCTCCCCTCTCCCGGATTCGGTTGTCTGGGCTTAGGGAATTGGGGAAAGAAGGATGGATGATTTTGGGGCTGGAAGTTGGGTGGATACCTGGGGAAGAAGTTCTGCCCAGGGTTTGGTGAGTTTCTGCCCTCCTGTGAGAAGTTGGGAGGGAAGATCTCTGGGTTAGGTGCTTGGCTGGATCCCCCCCTTGGGCTGGAGGAGTCCACACATAACCCAGAATGGGTCTGTTTCCCTTGTACCGAGGACTTACATAGTCAGGAGAGCGAGGGACCCCATTGGGGGGACTACCTCTTTCACTCCCTGCCTGTGACTGTCCCGAGGGATTTCTGGGCTTAGGATTATTAGGTGCAGGTAGGTTTTTAGGCCCCCCCATCTCCAAATCCAAAACGGGGGTGACCTTTACCTCTGCCACCTTGGCAGCAGCAGGGGTGCTGTTGGCTTTGGGGTTTTTCTGGGCATTACTTTTGCTATCTACCGGTTTCTGCACCTCATAGATCCGGGTAGCCTGTTCAATGACCCAGTCTAAAGATCTTTTCTCGTGAAAATCCCTCACGAGCTGGGTCATTATGTATTTGGGCAAGGCATGAAAAATGTATTAATGAATTCTCTACTGTCTGTGCGCACCCTTCTGGTGGTCTGCGCAAAAGCACGTTTCAGTTCTTGCACAAATTCTTGTGGGGCCTGATCCTCCCCACATTGCAAATTGTAGGCTGCCTTGCGAGCCTCTTGAGGATTTCTGTGAACAGAAAAATGTTTCAAGATGGCCGCCTTATAGGTGGACCATCTTACATGATTTTGGTCCTCCAGCCCCGCAAAGAAACTGGAGTATTCCGGGGAGAAGGTCCACTTTACATATTGAATACAGCTTTGGCTGTCCTTCAAATGGAAAGTCTCCATCATTTGCTCAAACAACTCTAAGTGCTCCCAAACAGAATACTTGGCGTTCTTGTGATAAGGCGTGATGACACTCCTGATTGCCTTTATTTGCTTCAATGGGTCCTTAAGCAAGGCCCTTTTTGCCTTATTGGCCCTTTTGGTCCGGGTAACCCAGGTCCATTCATCTTCTGACTCAGAGGCACTGCTCCCAGAGGTTCCCGTCTGTTCTTCCAGGTTTTCCCGGATTCTGCGAGCCTGGGAATGGCTGGCAGAATGTGGGGACCTGGTCTCCTGTGTCCTGTACCGCTCAGAGGAGTCTTCAGATCCCTCCTGGCTGCCAGGATTTGATGGGTACCCCCTCCACTGACCTAACTGGGCAGAGGTTTTCAGGATGCCCTTAATGGGCCTACTCTCCTGGGGTTCCCCATTAAATTGCACTGTGCTTGGGCGCCCATACCCGGATGCCCGCCCCTCCATTCCTGGGTGGAACTGGCCTATGAGCCCCATGCTTCTGGCTGGATAGTAATCTGCCATCCCTGTGGCCCTGTGCTCATGTGTGCCAGGGGACATGGGGGTTGCAGAGTCCAGGGACTGAGAGGTATGAGGGCCTCTGGTATTAGGGCTCCTGAGGTTATGCTCCGGAGTTTCCCTTTCCCAGCGAACGTCATCTCTATCCGCCCCTGCTCCCTGTTGCAATGCAAGAGCCTGCATTTGTGCCTTCAGTTCCTCAGTTAAGGCCTTACTAGACTCTATCAGTCTCTCCTGCATCGCTACCTGTTGTTGGAGCCTATCATTGTGTTGACAGAGGGCCTCATTTTCCCTCTGTGCTTCCTGGTTGGTCCTGGAGAACTGGGCCAGTCTTTGCTGCAGGAGGTTTACCTCCTGAGTCCCATCCCTACTGGCCTGCTCCTTTCTTGCCAGAGCCTCTTCCACCCTTCTGGTGTGCTCTACCAAGTTCTGGTTTTCTTTTTGGAGGTCACCCAGCCCCTGGAGGGCCAGGTGATTTTCTTCAATTTCCTTTTTTAAGTGGCAGACTTCCTGGCCTAAAGTGTCTCTTTCCTGACTGAGAGCCTGCATCTGTGCTGCCAGGTTGTCCCTCTGCCGTTGAAAGGCACCAGCTTTTTGGCGCTCCTGATCAAACTCTGCCTGGGTATCCAGGTCTTTCAGAATTAGTTTGTTGCTCTCCTCTTTCTCTCTGTCTAGTTGGATTTGCAGGGTGGCTACCTGCTCTGTGCATGCCCTGTTGAAATTGATCTGTTGCTCCAGCTTTTTCTGGCTCTGCAGTAGGGAGTCCAAACTGTCTTGGCGTTCCTTCTGCAAAGCCAGAAATCTGGTATCCTGGTCAGCCTTTTCCTGTTGCAGGATGTCCATATCCCTCTTTATTTTAATGATGTGCTGTCTACTCTCATTTTCTGACTCCTGGCTCCCCTGCAGCCTCTGCTCAGAAGAGACCAGGTCAGATTGGACCTTCTCTAACGCCATCTGTCGCTTATTCGCCAGATCTTGGCTTTCAGTACATTTATCCTGCATGTCTCCCATATATAGGTACAGGTATGCGGCTATCCTAACCATCTTGCCTTGTTCATCCTTAGCTTTAGGAGCCATGTATAGTTCACTCAGGGCCACATGTAGGGGACCCTGATCTCCCCATATATCTGACCCTGTTTCAGTGACCTGTTGAGTGATGGCCTGCAACCAGACCATGCGGTCCTGGTGAGTCCACTCACCTCTCACAAATAACTTATGTAAGAAGTGCTCTCTGGCTATTTTCATGTCTACTAAGGTCGTCATTCTAGAGATTGGTCTCTGTCCTGACTTACAGAAATTAGTATTTTATTTTTGCAAAACAGACCTTTTTCTTAGAGCGTTCCTTTGAGGAGTGCTTTACAGCGTAACACAGCGTGGTGATCCGACCGGATATGTGTATCTGGTCAGCTGGCACACTGTATTAATCTGCACAAGTGGTAGATCTAACCCAAACGTCTGGCCCGATCCCCCAATTTGTAAGAGGATTCAATTCAACACTACAGCTAAGTCAATGCCTAGCCTGGGATACTGAATGAAAACCCTTATTGATATATCTTTATGTCCAGTTCATGCATTCTGGATGACTACCCCTATATAACACCCCTCTCTTTGAATCCCCCTGACCCCACTGAGCCAAGAAGTAGTTCTGTTTTGCAAGTTAAAAGGTTTATTTGATAATTTAAACAATAGATATATATATCACACTTTATAATAATTTAATAATTGAATATCACACTTAATCTGAGCAGTAATCAATAATGGATAGTCTGGCACTAGCACACTGGTGAATAGGAACAGAAGAATAAGGTGGTAGAGAATACTTTATATAAGTTCAGATGGATGTAATGTTGAATGAAAATGCAATACAGAAAATACTCAATATGATTTCAACAAAACAATGTAATCACTTTTCTCTGGCAATCCCCTCCCCCCCTTTATGCAATGCAAGGAAATGGAAGGAAAGCACATAGTTCTCAGAAATGCAATCACATGTAATTCAGTTCACCCCAGCAAGCTTAGACTACAGATCGGAGTTTTAAACACAGGCCCAAAATGCTTTTACATGTGCTGGCAATGAAGTGAAAAATATGCTAAAAGGCTTTTAATTCCCTCTTGAGGTTCAGGGTGAGTGGTATCAAGTTAATATTAGTCCAGGGTCACTTTAGCAAGGATCTAGGATGTAACTAGCAGGTTAAACAAATTTTTGGCAACTGAAAGCAAGAAAACTGCTGTTTTCACACGTTGAGAAATTTGCAAATCGCGGTAAATTCGCGAGTGCGTTTTCCGCGATTGCGGCAAAAGTATCGGGGGTAGGAATGCTGTTCTAAGTTCCTAGGAAAGCCACGATTCCCAGCTTTCAGAGGAAAGTTACTGCAAGTCTCTAGGACAAACGGTCATGGAGATATGAGCGATTAAATAAAGGTCGATTTTCAGATTTGAAATTTTAAAGTTCAAAAAGACAAGTGCAGCTTGCAACTAGAAAATGACAGGTGACAGCTTTGCAAATGACAGGTGACAGTTAGGAGGCAGTTCTACTTAGATTAAATAGATTGAATTATATTATTTTAACTAACAGATTGGTTCTGCACAGTTTTGCTAGGTACTCACACTATATTCTTGAATTAGAATGGGCCTCGCCACGGATCTGGTCAGGTTTTCTTCACTCGCCCCGGACGGTCTCTGCGCACAGCGTCTGGGTCAGCTCTACTCTGCTGGTCTGGTCTGGGTCTCTGGTTCTGCTAACAGTGATCTGGGTCAGCTCTCTCTCTAGCCTCTCTGGATTCTGGAGATTGATGGATTTGAAGTCTGGATCTTTCTGCACAGCTTTCTCTAGAGATTGATGGAGGTAAAGTATGGATTTTCCGGCAGAGCTTCCAGCTGCAAATGGATTTGAATGTCCCTATCTGTCCTGCCTGTCTGCTTTTATGTGTTTTGAAAATGGGTGGAGAGGCTAGCTTCCTAGGCCCTACCCCTCTCCCCTTGCCATTGGCCACTTCATCCGCTTCCCCTTGATTGGGGGAATGAAATGACGTGTCATCATGATGAGGTCTGTTTATGATACAGAGAACCCACCCCTGTCAACTTTAAACACAATCTATATTTGCTCAAAAAACATATTTGCACAGGTACACATTTGTTTAAAATTACATGCACCCTTCACATATCACAGGAGGTATACCCTTGTCCAAATCTGCTCTTCCTGGGAGCTTGCATTCAGAAATGGCAATATTTGCACTTTTTTAACTGATTTTGCAATTTCGGACATTAACCCAAATTTACACACATGTGCGCAAGAAGTATGGACATTAGTTGATGAAGTGTCAGATTTTTCACATGCACACATTTTGAGTAATATCCTCTTTTCCGCTAAAACCCTCCTGAACATACCACCGGGTCCTAACACGTCTTAAAATGTGGGCAGAAAAATCACAAGAATTATGGTGTCATTTAAATAATTTTCACAAGTCCGTACTATGAGTTATTCATCTTTTTAGAGTTATGTTCTGGCCCCAAAGGGGTGTGGTTTCCCCCCAGCACAAGGTTGAATTTCTGGTTTTTCCAGTTCTGCCAAGCCAGCTTGCTCTCACAGGCAGTGCCCCTCCCCTGTCCTTCCAGGAGGAAGCTCCATTTACGACTCCCGCCAATAAAACATTTGCCTGAGTCAGGACAGGGCTTTGTTCAGAGCTCCTGTATTCTGTGGGGGCTCCCCTTAATTCAATTATCAGAGAGATGGCATATCCTTAGTGTGGCCAGCAAAAGGCAGATAGGCCTGGGAACACAGCTGTGACTCAAGTTTCACTCCTGATGGGGGTAGTTGCCAGGCAAAATTGGAATCTCTTTAAGCCAGTTTTTAGCTACATGTCATTTCTGTTCCCCAGTTTTCTGCATTCAAATAAACTAACAATTTTACATATGCAGCTAGAATGCTGATTCTAAGTTTAAAACTATGACATTTAAACAATTGCAGCCTATGTGACATTCAAAAGTAGGTCACTCATTTCTTTTAAACATTAACAGGCCGATTCATGGAATAATTAGCGCGGCGCAAGTGGGCAAAAACGTGCGAATCGCAGTGGAATAGCGAAAATCGCAGTGCAAGTGCGAAAATCGCACGAAAAGCAGCGCACGTCGATTCATGGAAGGCCGTGCGCGAGAAAACCAGCGGATGTGCGATAAAAAAGTGCGCGGCGCACGTTGGCGCACGTTGGCGCACAGGCTATCTAACAGCGTGCGCCAGGTCACAGCGAAAATCGCACAGGCCACAGCGAAATTCGCACATAGCGCGGCGCACGCAACAAAAGTAGGCGGAAGACGGGCGTAACACTCGGAATGGGGAACAACTTGCCAAAACGTGGGCGTCACGGGGGAAGTACAGGGCACAAGTGCGCGGAACGCCCACACGCTCGCCTACAACTCGTATTCATGGAATAGAATAGGGGAAAAAAGCGCACGCTCAAACCAGCGCAGAGGCACAAACACGACCGCCACAAGAAAGGAGGCGGTAGCGTCTCTGCGGCTGTAAGAAATGTGCGCCAAAAGGTGCGCCAACAAATAGCACCTATATACTGCCATGATGAATGTCCCATACTGTGGCCCTCCAGGAAAAATGACGTGCAAAGGGGTACCCACAAACACGGACACCCGCTGACAAAAAATACGTGTGCATATATACCGGGGTGCGCGGGAAGTGTCACACGCGATTTGCAGGGTACGTGCATCACAGGGGTTCGCGTGAAGTTATTCACGCGATCGGGCCTGGGGGAGCGGGCTACGTGTATTACAGGGGTTCGCGTGAAGTTCCTCACGCGATCGGGCCTGGGGGAGCGGGCTATGTGTATTACAGGGGTTTGCGTGAAGTTCCTAACGCGATCGGGCCTGGGGGAGCGTGCTACGTGTATTTCAGGGGTTCGCGTGAAGTTTCACACGCGATCGGGCCTGGGGGAGCGGGCTACGTGTATTACAGGGGTTCGCGTGAAGTTCCTCACGCGATCGGGCCTGGGGGAGCGGGCTACGTGTATTTCAGGGGTTCGCGTGAAGTTCCTCACGCGATCGGGCCTGGGGGAGCGGGCTATGTGTATTACAGGGGTTCGCGTGAAGTTCCTCACGCGATCGGGCCTGGGGGAGCGGGCTACGTGTATTACAGGGGTTCGTGTGAAGTACCTCACGCGATCGGGCCTGGGGGAGCGGGCTACGTGTATTACAGGGGTTTGCGTGAAGTTCCTAACGCGATCGGGCCTGGGGGAGCGTGCTACGTGTATTTCAGGGGTTTGCGTGAAGTTTCACACGCGATCGGGCCTGGGGGAGCGGGCTACGTGTATTACAGGGGTTCGCGTGAAGGTCCTCACGCGATCGGGCCTGGGGGAGCGGGCTACGTGTATTTCAGGGGTTCGCGTGAAGTTCCTCACGCGATCGGGCCTGGGGGAGCGGGCTATGTGTATTACAGGGGTTCGCGTGAAGTTCCTCACGCGATCGGGCCTGGGGGAGCGGGCTACGTGTATTACAGGGGTTCGCGTGAAGTTCCACACGCGAATAGCCTGGGCGCGTGTATTTCAGGGGTGCGCGGGGAGTTCCACACGCGAATAGCCTGGGCGCGTGAATTTGAGCGGTGCGCGGGGAGTTCCACACGCGAATAGCCTGGGCGCGTGTATTTCAGGGGTGCGCGGGAAGTTCCACACGCGAATAGCCTGGGCGCGTGTATTTCAGGGGTGCGTGGGAAGTTCCACACGCGAATAGCCTGGGCGCGTGTATTTCAGGGGTGCGCGGGAAATTTTACACGCGAATAGCCTGGGCGCGTGAATTTCAGGGGTGCGCGGGAAGTTCCACACGCGAATAGCCTGGGCGCGTGTATTTCAGGGGTGCGCGGGAAGTTCCACACGCGAATAGCCTGGGCGCGTGTATTTCAGGGGTGCGCGGGAAGTTCCACACGCGAATAGCCTGGGCGCGTGTATTTCAGGGGTGCGCGGGAAGTTTTACACGCGAATAGCCTGGGCGCGTGTATTTCAGGGGTGCGCGGGAAGTTCCACACGCGAATAGCCTGGGCGCGTGAATTTCAGGGGTGCGCGGGAAGTTCCACACGCGAATAGCCTGGGCGCGTGTATTTCAGGGGTGCGCGGGAAGTTCCACACGCGAATAGCCTGGGCGCGTGTATTTCAGGGGTGCGCGGGGAGTTCCACACGCGAATAGCCTGGGCGCGTGTATTTCAGGGGTGCGCGGGAAGTTCCACACGCGAATAGCCTGGCCGCGTGTATTTCAGGGGTGCGCGGGAAGTTCTACACGCGAATAGCCTGGGCGCGTGTATTTCAGGGGTGCGCGGGAAGTTTTACACGCGAACAGCCTGGGCGCGTGTATTTCAGGGGTGCGCGGGAAGTTTTACACGCGATTTCTGCACGGTACGTGTATTTCAGGGGTGCCGGGGAGTCCCACATGTGATTTGACAGTGTGGGTCCTCCCAGGTGTACCCTGTACACCCTCCACGGCCCCTGCAGGCAGCCCACCCCACAGGGGACTACCCTGCATCCCTGGTCATGTCCCGCAGGCAGCCCACCCAACATGGGCATGCCCCCCAGCAAAGGCACAGGTCTCCTTGAACTAATGAACACCAACACATGTCCCCTTGCACCCCCACCCCCCAGCACTGTGGGGCACCTGCCAGCAGGCCCCCACCCATGTCCAACTCATATCCCCCACCACCCCCACCCCCCAGCACTGTGGGGCACCTGCCAGTAGGCCCCCACCCATGTCCAACTCATGTCTCCCACCACCCCCACACCCCAGCAGTGCAGGGGCACCCTCCACCAGGCCCCACTCATGTCTACCACCACCCCCACACCCCCAGCCACCAGGGGCACCCTCCACCAGGCCCCCACTCATGTCTCCTACCATCCCCACACCCCAGCAGTGCAGGGGCACCCTCCACCAGGCCCCCACTCATGTCTCCCACCACCCCCACACCCCAGCAGTGCAGGGGCACCCTCCACCAGGCCCCCACTCATGTCTCCCACCACCCCCACACCCCAGCAGTGCAGGGGCACCCTCCACCAGCCCCCCACCCATGTCTCCCACCACCCCTACACCCCAGCCACCAGGGGCACCCTCCACCAGGCCCCCACTCATGTCTCCCACCACCCCCACCCCCCAGCAGTGCAGGGGCAGCCTCCACCAGGCCCCCACTCATGTCTCCCACCACCCCCAGCCCCCACCATCCAGGGGCACCCTTCACCAGGCCCCCACTCATGTCTCCCACCACCCCCACACCCCAGCAGTGCAGGGGCACCCTCCCCCTGGCCCCACTCATGTCTACCACCACCCCCACACCCCCAGCCACCAGGGGCACCCTCCACCAGGCCCCCACTCATGTCTCCTACCACCCCCACACCCCAGCAGTGCAGGGGCTCCCTCCACCAGGCCCCCACTCATGTCTCCCACCACCCCCACACCCCAGCAGTGCAGGGGCACCCTCCACCAGGCCCCCACTCATGTCTCCCACCACCCCCACACCCCAGCAGTGCAGGGGCACCCTCCACCAGGCCCCCACCCATGTCTCCCACCACCCCTACACCCCAGCCACCAGGGGCACCCTCCACCAGGCCCCCACTCATGTCTCCCACCACCCCCACCCCCCAGCAGTGCAGGGGCAGCCTCCACCAGGCCCCCACTCATGTCTCCCACCACCCCGAGCCCCCACCATCCAGGGGCACCGTGCACCAGGCCCCCACTAATGTCTCCCACCACCCCCACCCCCCAGCACTGTGGGGAACCTGCCAGCAGGCCCCCACACATGTCCCCCTGGCCCCAGGTCCTGACGATACACAATCATGGCAGTAATGGCCAGCATACCCAGCACAAACACCCAGGCAAGGATTGCATCCACCCACATAGTGAATGCAATCACATGACACAACCCCAATGCCAAGTATGCAAAAGAACACATGTCCGTCACACACACATACACAATGGGTGCAAGTGAATGTCAAAACCCATATCATGACATGTAACAAACCAATGAGAAAATAACACAAGTGTAAGAAAATATAAAAAATGTATTAAATACCAAAAATAAGTGAACTTTTCAAACATACAACGATGTGGCTAAGTAAATAAATGGTCCATGTCCGAGAACAAAAGTGATAAACAAAAAAACAAAGGAATAAAAAATTAAAATGAATTTGTCCAAAGCAATATCATGTCATAGGAAATCAATGAAAAACCATTACGTCATGGTGAAAACAATAAGAAATTAAAAAAATGTATCTCCCAAAAAAACAAACTATATACAGGAATGTTCCAGGGTCCATGAGCCCAACACCAAAAATGAAACCTACCACTAACTAATGTAAAATATATGTACAAAAAAGTGGCCATTGTCCGAGCGGTCCAAAATAATAAAAATAAATAAAGGAAACCTAGCACTAACTAACTAAATAACTATATACAAAGGCAGCGGGCAAGTCCTGCGGCTCACTTGGTGATGTTGCTGGCCAGGGCATCATCGAACTCCATGTCGATGTCCTGGAGGCGGGACTCTGTCCTGGCCCCGAGGTCTCGCAGGGACAACCCCATGTCCACCTCAAACTCCCTGCGAGCTTCCTCGAGGCACTCAGCCCGCCTCAATGCCCGACGCATGGAGAACTCCGCCCTGACCATGGCGAGCCGCTCCTCTTCCGCCCGCTGCCACTCCGCACCTATCCGCTGGCCAAACTCCTCCCACACGGAACACACCACCATCCCAGGGTTGCCCTGCCCTCCGGCCGATGCCTGCCCCTCTGATCTTGATGGCCCCGAGCCATGATGCCTCCCACGTCGAGCCCGCTGCTGCCTCCGACGCCACTGCCTCTGCCAGCACGACGGCATCCAGGCTGATGGAAACCACCGACGCCGTTGTGCACGTGCCCTGCCCGATGATGCCGTCACATCTTCCATCTGCTGGGGTCCACTTGCTGTGTTGTCCACCCCTGCTGGACCTCCAACTCCCAACTGTGGCAGGGATGGGATCCCCACCGAGCTGGCTGCATTGGTCGGGGCAGGTCCACAGGGGGCCCTGGTGGCATCTGGGCCGGAAGACGGCAAGGAGAACGACCGGTGGATAGCCTGCACAGAGGAGGAGAGGGCCGTCAGATTGGCCAACACATGCAGGAAACCCCAGAACATGGCCGATCCCAATTGGGCCACGTCGGCACGGTGCACTTCGTGATGACGTGCGTGCTCCTCCCGGGAAGCACGCACGTCATCACGAATCACAGCCGTGCGCATCGCGACCCCAATCAGGACCTTCTCCACGCGGCCAGGGGTTACCACGTCCGCAGGTGGAGTGGAGTCAGGTGACATGGACATCCCCTCTACCTGCGGACGGGCCTGGGACGGGGCATCCCTGCTGGTGCATGGTGGTGCACTCACAGGGTCAGGGACAGTGACATGCACAGGCCCCTCCACGGTGACCTGTGCTGCCTCCTGCCCCTGGCCCTGGACTGCACCACTTGCACCAGCAGGGATGCTCCCACCAGGCCCCATGTGTGCACCAGTGTCGGCCTCCTCCTCCTCTGTGCAAACCACCAACCTGGATGGCTCCTCGCCGTCTCCCGCCGTAGCAGGCCCCTGTGGGGGCTCACCCACCCCTTCCGCTGCAGCCGTGGGGGCATCCCCGCCGCCTTGCTCCACAGCGCCGTCTCCGCCCTCTTCTTCACTAGCCGCTGCGTAGAGGGAGACAAAGGACACAAGCATCAGGCTACTGTACAATGGTCCCCTAGACAGGAAGCAATAGCAGATGAGCACCACTGTCAAAGTACACTTCCATCATGTCCCTCCACAACACATGGGTCAGTCCAGGCAAAACACACACAGTAACAGGCATGGTGCATGCCATGGACATTTCCATGCATGTCCAATGGACTCTAGAAACATTCAATGATATGTAACTCACATGCATCATGGCTCATGCATATCACATGCACACACTTCACCTCAGTCACATCCATCTGGCCCCAAACACACCAAACACAGGCGAAACAAGGGTAAGTTGGGTGCGTCACTGAATCTGTGCATTGTCACACACATGTGTCATGCATCCATGGCATGCACAAGTCACAGACACGCAGGTCAGGCACACAGACATGGCTACCATATATGTACCTGGCATCAGCACCCATCCTTCACCCCCATCCATGTCCAGGTACAGAGACTGGCATGCTCTCATGTCCAAAATCTGCATAGGGCTCCCCATGCCGCATTTCAACACATGCAACAACCATGTGGGTCACACATCACTGGTCGCACATGCATTACCATGATGTCCCTGCACACATACATGCATACATGGCCCATGGCACACATACAGGCAAGTATCATAGAACCAGCACACCGCAACATGCCCTGTCTCACACAGTAATGCTTGGACACATACTGGCCAACTCCAGACGGGCCTCCCTCTCAAGGACCTGGGCGTGGAGCGCTGGGCGTACGCGTTCCAGGACCCTCTTCTGGATGGAACTCATGCGGCCCCGGCCCCCCTCCACGAGGCGCCGGGCCTTCACAAGGGTCCTGGACCTCAAGTCCTCCCAGCGCTTCTTGATCTTCTGGACGTTGCGGGTTGCCACCCCCTCCGCGTTGATGGCAACCACACAGTCGGCCCAGATCCTCTCCCGTCCTTCCTTGCTGGCGCGGGACGATCCAAAGAGGGCATCATACTGCCCCAGGACATGCTCCACCAGGACACCAACTTCGGTGGCAGTGAAGCTGGTGCCCCTCTGCCCCTCTGGCCTGGGGTTGCCACTGGTGCCAGATGTGGAAGTGCCCGACATGGCAACCCCAGAGGCAGGTGTGGGTGGGCAACTGGGTCCTGGGGCTGGGCTGTGGAGCGATGTAATCCCAGTTGGGAGTCTTCAGTTCCAGCAGGGGTGGACACAGCAACTGGACCCCTGCAGATGGCTGATGTGCAGGCACCAAATGGCAGGGCACGGTGGCAGCAGGCAGGCAGGCAGGCAGGCAGCAGCAGATAGCACGTGGGAGGCTGCTTGGGGCACTGGGGGGCAGTAACTCGGCCTTCTGGGCAGGAGCGTGGTGTTCCGTGTGTTTTCGGGTGGCCAGCTTGATACGGAGTGATTTGGCACGTGAAAATCCTGCACGTCAGCGTGAAATCCGAGGAAAGGCCCTTAGCGCGTAAGCGCGTCAGCACGCATACGCGATTCTATTGGACCAGAGTCCCTCAGCGCGTAAGCGCGTCTGACGTGACCCGCACGGGCGTTCCCCACTCAGCACGTGATGACGGAACACACGTGGAAATACTGCACGTCAGAGTGTCATCGCGTGATTGGCCTATGTACGTGTATTTCATTGCGTGTAATTGGACAAAAGTGCGCGTACACGCGATTGGCCTATGTACGTGTATTTAATGGGTGCGCGGCCACTTACACACGCAAGTACGTCAGCGAACCTGTATCCCGTGGTGCGTGTGAATTTCCACACGCTATTGGACTGGGAACTGGATTCCAGGGGTGCGCGGGTCACACGCTCGCCTAGAACACGCGCAAAGCATAAAATTGCGGACTTTAACAATAACAAGCTCAGACGCCAGGATGAACATACCGTTCCTAGCAGCAGTGGCAGTGGGCTACCAAAGGAGGAGGAGGAGGATAGTCAGGGCCAGAATATTCACACCCAGAACCAGCCTTTTCGGGATGCCTGATGACCAGGTGTATGGGAGGTACAGGTTTCCACCACACATCATACTGGACCTGGTGACTGAGTGGGAGGATGACCTCACATCACCCACCCTGTGCTCCCAAGCACTCAGCCCCCTGGAGAAGGTCCTCAATGTACTGCACTTCTTAGCCACTGGATCATTTCAGCGGACAAGTGCCATAGTGGGTGGGGTGTCACAGGCCACCCAGTCACGCTGCCTACACCAGGTCTTGAACATCATGACTGCACGCCCATCAGTCCGCAGGCACATATACCTGCCCAGAACACCTGCAGAAAGGCATGCTGCCGCCCTGGATTTTTATGCTGTGGCACGATTCCCCAAAGTGCTAGGTGCCATCGACTGCACCCATGTGGCTCTCCGTCCCCCCAGGGCATCTGAGCACATCTATAGGAACCGCAAGCACTGGCATTCCATCAACGTGCAGGTAGCATGTAATGCCAAGGGAATCATCACCTCAGTATATGCCAACTATCCCGGGTCCACCCACGACAGCTTCATTTACCGAATGTCCACCCTAAGCCGGGACCTAGAAGCTGGGCGGCATGGCGATACATGGCTGCTTGGTGAGTATGTATGCCACTGCACATGCATGCATGTTGGATACTGAGCAAGGTCACAACCCCACCAATGATACCAATCACCACCTCCACAGGGGACAGTGCCTACCCTCTCAGCCCCCACATGATGACGCCAATTCGGAACCCCACCACGCCACCCCAGGTAAGATATAACACAGCCCACATTACAACCAGGGGCATAGTGGAGCGCACATTCGGAGTGCTAAAGTCACGCTTTCGCTCCCTTGACCGTTCTGGCGGGCAGCTGTTATACGCTCCCCCAGTAGTGTGCAGGATCATAGTGGCAGCATGTGTCCTGCACAACGTTGCAACACGCCGGGGCCTGGCCGTGGACATGGTGGTGGCCCCACATCCCCAACCACATGCACAGCCGCTGCGCATGGGAGGGGAAAGGGCACGGGGGGAGGCAGCCCGTACACAGCTAGTGGCTAATTACTTCACATAGAAATCACACCCCTGTGGAGTGCACACTGCCCTGGCACATTCCATCTGACAATCAATGATGACTCAACCTGACACTGATCCTGAATGTCTGGAGAATGAACCGTGATAACCATGTCAGCCTGAGATTGTTCACCTGGAAGTGTCATCCCTACCCACACAGACACCACCAATGCAGTTTTGTGAAGTTACACATTGAAGCAGCTAAAATGAATACCCACTTGCAAAATGCAACAAGAGGACAGTGCCATGTCAGCCAACCCAACCCCAGCACCGCCACACGACACACCGTGCCATGTCATGCTAATTGCAGGTAAACAAAGTAATCCCCACAACATGACATCAGTCTCACTATGTACAGTGGCACTATTAGAAACCTGCAACACCTGAAATGCTCACAGCAATGCCGGACCAACAACATACTTGAGCACGTTGTACCATTAACATGACATCACAAATGTTACATATTAGTAGTCTCACCACCTGGAAATGCCTGCACTCCCACCACTACCAACTGTGCAGTGTTGTCGCCATGTAGAGTTGTAGGTGCACTGCTGCCAACATGGTCCCCATCTCCAGACTAGAGGTCCTTGTGTGGACATGAGGAAGGGACCTGCAAATTGGGAGGTAGACACAGAAGAAGAGTTACACATCAATGCAACATGCAGTGTACAACACAACAGCAATATGCACTATGAATGTATACACAGTATTGACTACAGACTGGCCACACAGCTCATGGGAGTCCAACGTCACTGTGTAATTCACTGTCACTTGGGCACACCCTTTGCAAGCCCATGGAAACGGGAAGCAGGAGGGGTGTGTGTGACTCAAACCCAAGCATCTGAACCAAATACATTACAAGCCTGCATGTGCCCAGCCACAATGCAGCGTATGCCCACAGGAACCACGAAAGCCAACAGATCGAAGCCAACAGATCGAAGCCAACAGATCGAAGCCAACAGATCGTCCCAAAAAAATTGGGAATAAAAGAAATCAAAATAAAAATAAAAATAAGAAACATTCAAAAATGGCCATTGATGGGCCCGGGGGGGTTGGGGAGGCCACCCAGGAGGTCCGAGGACAGGATGCACACCAGAACCCACCTGCGTGGATCCTGGGAAGATAAAACACCTCCATGGGCTCATGGCCCACACGGCTACCCTATTGTGGGAGTATCACTGCTGTCGCTATTATCACCCTGTGCAGCTGCATCCGGAGGTGGTTGCACTATGGGAGGCAGCCCACGCAAGGCCTAGTCTGCTCCTCCATGGCTGCAAGCATGCGGGTGTGGTAGGTCTGGTTCTGGAGGATGAGTGTGCGGAGGTCCCCATGCAACAACTCACGGGATGCCCGGACCTCCGCCCTCGTTGCCTGCATCTCAGCTGAGAGCGTACGGGTGAGACGCTCCAGCTGCTGTTCTGTCCTTTGGTGTGTTGAAGCCTCAAGCTCAACAAGAGTCGTCCTGAGGTGAAGGAGCTCCTGCCTCAGGGCTTCCCTGTGGCCCTGGGACTCAATGGAGATGGCCTCCTGCAGAGTCGCCAGTGCCGCCCGCCTGTCCCTGTTGGACCCCAACATGTCCTCCCTGTGTGACTGGCAGATGGAGTCGGTTGCCTGCTCTAGTCGCTCCATCAGCCTTTCTGGGGGGACAATGGAAGTGGCCACCCTATCCATGGCCTGAGCCATCATCTCGGATGATGCAGCCTGTTGGGTAGCCATACCGTAAATGGATTGCTCCCATGCGGTATTGCCGGGTGGCGTACGGCCACCACGTCGGTGGGCACCACACCTGTCTGGGGCAAGGCGAACTTCGCCTTGCTGTGCCGGCACTGCTGGGGGGTGGGGGTGGTGGGAGACATGAGTGGGGGCCTGGTGGAGGCTGCCCCTGGTGGCTGGGGGGTGGGGGTGGTGGGAGACATGGGTGGGGGCCTGGTGGAGGGTGCCCCTGCACTGCTGGGGGGTGGGGGTGGTGGGTGACATGGGTGGGGGCCTGGTGGAGGCTGCCCCTGCACTGCTGGGGGGTGGGGGTGGTGGGAGACATGAGTGGGGGCCTGGTGGAGGCTGCCCCTGCACTGCTGGGGGGTGGGGGGGGTGGGAGACATGGGTGGGGGCCTGGTGGAGGGTGCCCCTGCACTGCTGGGGGGTGGGGGTGGTGGGTGACATGGGTGGGGGCCTGGTGGAGTGTGCCCCTGCACTGCTGGGGGGTGGGGGTGGTGGGTGACATGGGTGGGGGCCTGGTGGAGGCTGCCCCTGCACTGCTGGGGGGTGGGGGGGGGTGGGAGACATGGGTGGGGGCCTGGTGGAGGGTGCCCCTGCACTGCTGGGGGGTGGGGGTGGTGGGTGACATGGGTGGGGGCCTGGTGGAGGGTGCCCCTGCACTGCTGGGGGGTGGGGGTGGTGGGTGACATGGGTGGGGGCCTGGTGGAGGCTGCCCCTGCACTGCTGGGGGGTGGGGGTGGTGGGTGACATGGGTGGGGGCCTGGTGGAGGCTGCCCCTGCACTGCTGGGGGGTGGGGGTGGTGGGAGACATGAGTGGGGGCCTGGTGGAGGCTGCCCCTGCACTGCTGGGGGGTGGGGGTGTTGGGAGACATGGGTGGGGGCCTGGTGGAGGGTGCCCCTGCACTGCTGGGGGGTGGGGGTGGTGGGTGACATGGGTGGGGGCCTGGTGGAGGCTGCCCCTGCACTGCTGGGGGGTGGGGGTGGTGGGTGACATGGGTGGGGGCCTGGTGGAGGCTGCCCCTGCACTGCTGGGGGGTGGGGGTGGTGGGAGACATGGGTGGGGGCCTGGTGGAGGGTGCCCCTGCACTGCTGGGGTGTGGGGGTGGTGGGTGACATGGGTGGGGGCCTGGTGGAGGCTGCCCCTGCACTGCTGGGGGGTGGGGGTGGTGGGTGACATGGGTGGGGGCCTGGTGGAGGCTGCCCCTGCACTGCTGGGGGGTGGGGGTGCAGGGGGACATGAGCAGGTGTGCAGGGTAGTCCCCTGTTTTGTGGGCTGCCTGCAGGGGCCGCCGAGGGTGTACAGGGAACACCTGTGAGGACCCACCCAGCCTAATCGCGTGTGTAACTTCCCACGCACCCCTGTAATACACGTACCAAGCCAAATCGCATGTGAGAATTCCCACGCACCCCTGAAATACACGTACCCTGCTGAAATCGCGTGTAAAACTTCCCGCGCACCCCTGAAATACATGCGCCCAGGCTATTCACGTGTGGAACTTCCCGCGCACCCCTGAAATACACGCGCCCAGGCTATTCGCGTGTGGAACTTCCCGCGCACCCCTGAAATACACGCGCCCAGGCTATTCGCGTGTGGAACTTCCCGCGCACCCCTGAAATACACGCGCCCAGGCTATTCGCGTGTGGAACTTCCCGCGCACCCCTGAAATACACGTAGCACGCTGGGAGACATGAGTGGGGGCCTGGTGGAGGGTGCCCCTGGTGACTGGGGGGTGGGGGTGGTGGGAGACATGGGTGGGGGCCTGGTGGAGGGTGCCCCTGGTGGCTGGGGGGTGGGGGTGGTGGGTGACATGGGTGGGGGCCTGGTGGAGGATGCCCCTGCACTGCTGAGGGGTGGGGGTGGTGGGAGACATGGGTTGGACATGGGTGGGGGCCTGCTGGCAGGTGCCCCACAGTGCTGGGGGGTGGGGGTGGTAGGAGACATGGGTGTGGGCCTGGTGGAGGCTTCCCCTGCACTGCTGGGGGGTGGGGGTGGTGGAAGACATGGGTGGGGGCCTGGTGGAGGCTGCCCCTGCACTGCTGGGGGGTGGGGGTGCAGGGGGACATGAGCAGGTGTGCAGGGTAGTCCCCTGTTTTGTGGGCTGCCTGCAGGGGCCGTGGAGGGTGTACAGGGAACACCTGTGAGGACCCACCCAGCCTAAACGCGTGTGTGACTTCCCACGCACCCCTGTAATACACGTACCAAGCCAAATCGCGTGTGAGAATTCCCGCGCACCCCTGAAATACACGTACCCTGCTGAAATCGCGTGTAAAACTTCCCGCGCACCCCTGAAATACACGCGGCCAGGCTATTCGCGTGTGGAACTTCCCGCGCACCCCTGAAATACACGCGCCCAGGCTATTCGCGTGTGGAACTTCCCGCGCACCCCTGAAATACACGCGCCCAGGCTATTCGCGTGTGGAACTTCCCGCGCACCCCTGAAATACACGCGCCCAGGCTATTCGCGTGTGGAACTTCCCGCGCACCCCTGAAATACACGCGCCCAGGCTATTCGCGTGTGGAACTTCTCGCGCACCCCTGTAATACACGTACCTGGCCAAATCGCATCTGAGAATTCACGCGCACCCCTGTAATACACGTACCCAGCCGAATCGCGTGTAAAACTTCCCGCGTACCCCTGTAATACACGTACCCTGGCTAATCGCGTGTATAACTTCCCGCGTACCCCTGATATGCACGTTACCCGCTTTGCGTTCCTTGTTTGGCAGCCCTGTAAACTGGTCCAGGGTTAGCGCAGCCCTTTGCGATGATTTAGCGATTTTGATGGCTTTTCCTTGCGCGAGGGCGTTCTTGGGGGCGTTACTGGCGCTGCTGCAGGGTCGCTGCGATACTCTGCGCCACGGCTGGTTTGGGAGCCTAAAATCCATGAATACGCTGTGCGCGGAAATCGGTTTTTGCGCACGTGCCTGGCGCAGACAATCGCACGCGGACACTCTGCGCCAGCCGCTTGCGACACTTTTCTGCGAAATTCTATGAATTACCCTGTTAGATTTTTAGTGTCTTTCAGTCCAAATTTACTTAAACTGCTGAAATCCACAGCTCAGCCAGTCTTGTTATAAACCTTCAAGTCACTTCAGAATATAACTTTACATTGTATCCACCTCTCAGTAAGTCTTTCTTTGGCATGTTTTGGGTTCATTTATTCAGTTTTCTACAAAAAAGTAAAATCTGGTGTTGTTTTAAAACGCCGGCTTTCTGATAGTGGTGAGTACTGGTACTGCACCCCTTTTTGGGATTTAAGAAAATGAATTCCCAACAGTTATGGGTTTGCTTTTGGCAATCAGCATTGCCATTCCCAATGGTTTCAGACTACTGTGTGGGTAGTCCAATGGTGGTTTTAGGCAGTGTCCTTCTGTGCCCATAACATCGGCAAAAATGAGTGGCAGCCTATTCTTCATGCATTTCCCTGTGCATTTTCTGGGAAGCTCTGGCCATCATGAAATGGAAATATATCACAAAATAAGTGTGAATACACAGACTGGCAATGGCTCACCTCATTGTACGGGAGGTACTACAGGCGTGCAAAGGAGCATATGTGACAAATTTGGTGTGAATACATGTCAAAGTAGGAGGGGCATTTGCCAAGATAATAGATGCATGGGAACATATGAGTGATGCACAACAAGTTAGGTGTGCAGGATGATATGGAAACACAACATTAGAGTGATGCACAACCTAGTAAAGCCTCACCTTATGTTGGGGGGTGCTAAGTCAGGTGTGCAGGCTGATATGGAAAAACAACATTAGAGTGATTCATAACCTGGTAAAGCCTCACCTCATGGTACAGGGGGCTCTGTTAGGTGTACAGTAGTTATTACTGTTGTAAGTTAGTTACAGGTTAGGAAGTAGAGGAGATAGAGTTACAGCAGTAGGTTATTTAAGCAGTTGCAGTGGCTAACATAGCTTGGATGAGAAAATCTACAGGTAAAGGCTTGAGGAAGGGCGCCACTTGTGGCATGAAGTTAGGCACAGTGGGCGTGCAAGACACAGCAAGCAGGATGGGGTGCAGAGATGAAGTAAGTTATCGGGCACATGCCGGGGAAGCCACACCTCATATCATGGGGCGTATCAGCACTTCAAATGTTTGCGATTTGAAGTTAGTGGGCTGTAGTGATAGGGGATGAAGGCAGTGACAATGGGCCTCATTACACGGTAGGCGGTAAGGGTTTACCAGTACCGGTATTTTACCGGTACCGGTAAATCCTTACCGTCTTTCTACGAGGTCCCTTTGCGGGTTGGGGATTTTAACGCCTGCTTTTTGCAGGCGTTAAAAACCAACCCGCAAAGGGACCCAGGGAGCTAATTACGGTACCGCAATTTGCAGTTGCGTAATTAGCGCCTTCCCCATTCCCATTATGCCCAATGGGGCAAAAATGGGAATGGGGAAGGGCAATGGTGGAAGGGGGAATTACCGCCCCTCCAACCTTGGAATAGAGCGGTAATTCCCCTTTCCACCAAGGCGGTGCCGGTATTTTACCGGCATGAACCATGGCGCTAATTGCTCCATGGTTCACCGCCTACCATGTAATGAGGCCCAATGTATGTCATTGTTATCCATAAGTGGATAGTAAAACATGGTCCAGCTACTGGGTGCACACAGGGGTATTCAGATGAATACAGCGATGAGCCTCAAAGGGGACAAATATGATAAAGGCAAACCGTTGGGACTAACAAAGTAATGAAAGCAAGTGTGGACAAGTACCTTGATGGGAGGACACCTGCCCGGCCACTTGCCTGGCCCGGACAGGCAGAGACAGGATTTTGCCTTTGAAATTAATGCAGGCACAATCTCTGGCCCTGTTGCTTTTTGTAGCAAAAGTCAAAGGCTAGCATGGCACAGAACTCAACTTTGTTTAGTCTTCCCTCATGAATTGTATTTAAACCTGGTTTATGTGGGGGTTGAATAGGAACCTCAAATGTAGATTACTTGAAGCAAAGGATGAAACCCTGTATCTTTGTTTATTTCACAGACATTCAATGGAGGGAAATAAACCAATGAGTTAAGTTTGAGATTGTCTTTTGTATTTGCTGATAGTGTTGTAAGAAAACACTGGTATGCATTCACATGAGGCTAGGGTGGGTGCTGTTCTAACACCTGATACACATTGAATATTCCCTTATGCTAGAATTTTCTTTCTTTAATATAACAGTTGAAGTAACACAAGTATTGCAATTCTCCAAATAGGCCTTTCTCCACTTGTGCACTTGTCCATTGTAATAGAGTGTAACTAGGCAGACTTTTTTCATGTCACTTGGCCTTAAGTCAGACACAGAAGTGTTCTGGGAATGGACTGCATTTTCCAATGGGTAGCGCCAGTCAGCTTCACTCTTAAATACTGGCCTGGTCTTTTTATTTCTGCCATTCAGGGGCTATATTTAACCCTACAATACCACAGCCAAGATGCCTGTATTGGACAAGGGCTCTGCTGTATACATTACTGTTAGCATAACATAACATAACAAAACATAACATAAGATAAAGTGTTTTACATTGAAGGGATGCTTCATTGTCACTGAATGATCACATGGAAAACATCTGCTATGAGATCAGTATTGGCAAACATGTCCTCTCATTTTCCACCTGCATTTATTTAATGTCTGGGTACCCAATACAATACACAGTCTGAGCAAGTCTCGGAAGGAGATAGGTTGGATTAGCATTGTAATAACATTACGTTTTTACGGTGTGCTTTTTTACCGAACCCTCCTGCTTCCATGCCTGTAATTATAAGGTATTCTGTTACCCAATGTAATGGTAATAACCCTATCAACCTTCAAAAGATGAAGCACAGTGTCCTTGCTGGAACTTTGACTCGTGCCTGGAAGTTTAACTCAGATTTCTGCGGTGAGTTTTTAACTCATTCAATCTGTTTTACTGCATCGGCACACCGTGTTTCCCCCTCAAAAGTATTGCAAGGGACACTGTGACTTTTAGTGAGGGGATCACCGGAGTCCATCAGCTAAAGATTCAAAACAGTGCAACTGACCTAGAGACTGAGGTCACCAGACCTCTGCACAACCACAGATACTCTAAATGGCACGGCAATATCTGTTTCACCACGTGATAAATAGATCGAACCCTGCAGTATCACTGCATCGCCCTCTATCTCTGATTATTTATCTGTGAACATTGGGAGTTTTAATAAACAGGCAATATACAAGCCATTTCACTATGTAATATAACTAGCCATTTCAAGGTTGTCATGGCACCACTTACAGATGAATAACAATACATCTGTCATAAAGCAACATTAACACATGAATTGCCTTCATGGTATAGTTTTTTTTTTCTTTTCCCCATGATGATCATAATAATAATAATAATAATAATAATAATAATAATAATAATAATAATATTAATAATAATAATAATATTAATAGGTATGTCTACTGCTTCTTAGTGCTGTAACTAAAGTGGATATGCTCACACACATCAATGGTACTTATCTTATCGACCTTGATAGGGATTACAATTTCGGAAGTGCGGGCCGTACGTCTGCGGCAGGCACTTACCGTGTGATGTATGAACTGTCCCACCAGAGATAGTGTAAAATCAAAGGCAGATTCTCAGCTTTCACCCAAAGTAATGGCATTGCTTCAGAGTTCAGCAAACACGTTATTTCTTGGCACGATGTAACATGTCGTTAAAAGTTAATAAAGACAACGCGTTTACCATGACAAATGTTAGCTTTGCTCTCAGAAAAAAAAGAATAATCGCTCCTACTTTTGGTTTCAGGCTGTGTCTTAAATCTCGCCAGTAAACTATATTTGTTTTACGACGTTTTGCATTCCAGCCTGGCCTTATCCATGCACAGCTCAGTTAAATATTTGCCTCTATAAGGAAAAGTATAAAGTTCAACTCCGAAGCCATTTTTGGCACATACTGACATTTCTGGAGGGAAGTTTATTTCCTACTGGAGGCTCTTTTTGTGATGTTTGTGATTCATTTTACAGCAATGCAGCTCGCGCTTCCCTATTCTCGGGGACATCGCGAGGCGCAGCTCACACTTCTCTGCCTCATCGCTTGAGCTTCTTTAAAACACTCTAATCATTGAATAAAACATTTGAAAGGAATCGATTCAGCCAGGCTTCATTATTTCTTACCTAGCTGGTATTCGGCTGGCTGGGGAATCATCTCTTAAAGATATTATATTTCCATAAAGATGAGTTGTTAGTATTTGTGTCATATAAGCAAAAAAGCCACGCTCCGTGCATGCAATTAGCGCCTGAACGGCGTTTTCCGTTTGCTGAATAACTGATGTAATGCACAAGAAGCACCAGCACAATATTCACGTGCTGCTAATTCATGTATTTTATGCAATTTATTTATTTTAACTTTTTTAGTTTTGGCACACTGGTATCGCTGCTGTGCTATGAGACAACGCTAATATTATAGAATATTGTAAAGTAGAGTGGCACTCTTTGATGACATTTTAGGAAGGATACAGTGCTTTCTAATAATTGCCCATCTGCTGTTATGTTAATCACTTGATTTCTGCCATTGCTTTGTTGTACTTGGACATTACAACCCACGACAACCCCATCATCAGACTTTTATACACAATACTCCTGCTAGTGACGGGAGAACATGTAACTCAATAATCCAATCATAACGGTACAGGAGCATGCTAACAATTAAGCAATAATAACAAAGGCCCCTGGGCATTACCTGAGTCGGGAATACCCCCACTCCCACCACCGCAAGGGGATTATTGCTATTAGAAGCAATTATCTTGGTTGTGCGTTTCGCAATGAAGGAAAAATCAATTAATAAAATGGCCGCCAAGGACGGTAGAACATAGTGTGTTCTCCCTTTCCATAACGGCCATTGGAAATAGTTAAACAAGTATACAAACAAAATGGCTGTCATGGAAAGGGAGAAGGGACTACACATAGTCCCTTCCCTCTTTCCATGGCAGCCATTCAAAAAATAGGAAAACACTGTTTTTTTTAAATGCCAGCCATGGAAAGAAGAAGGGACTATGTGTAATCCCTTCTTCCTTTCTATGACGGCGTGTCGCAGATCAGGAGCAAAAGCGTTGGAAACAGAAGTGTTTCCAGCGCATCCGCTTCCGAAGATGATTCAAAACAGAGGTAAGTAGAGGGAAGGGGGTGTGGGGAAAGGGAAATATGTGGAGGGAGAGGGGGAAGGAGTGTGGAGAGCAGAACACTTACCCAATTCCCTGGTGAGGGGATATGGCGGCTGCCAGACCTGAGGAGGCTCAGGGCAGCAGGATTACTGTCTGGTAACGCCTGCATTCTGATCCTCCCCATTGGCTGAGAGGCCGCCACACCCTCCTCCCGGGATACTAATAGCCAATATTTTAGCCATCTGAAAACTAGAACAGCCTAATTATTGAGTCTTCTTGAACAGAAGTATTTTGTGTCCTCTTTCTACTTCAGGAGGACCATAATCTTCCATCCACGAACACCAACATTTGTCATGCCAGATGAGGATGTGCATGGAAGATACCACTTCCCTCCCCATGCCAACCTAGACCTGGTCAGGGAGTGGGAGAATGACCTGGTTTTATCCACCACGTGCTTACAGGCTGTGACACCTCTGGTCAAAGTACTATCAGCCTCACACTTCCTGGCTACTGGATCATTATAGCATACCACAGCCATTGTTGGGGGATATCGCAGACCACACAATCAAGCTGCCTCCACCATGTCTTGGGCTGCATCGTAGCATGTGTACATAGGCACATATACACGTCACACATATTGCAGGCAAGGCAGAGAGTGTGCCAGGTATTATATGCAGTTGAACACTTTCCCCTGGACCTGGGAGCCATCGACTGCACCCCCAAAGAGACTTAGAACTTTTATTGCAACAGAAAACATTGGCATTCCATCAATGTGTAGGTGATCTGTGATGCAAAGGGACACATCATACATATGAATGCCAATTATTCATGATGCACGCTCGATAGCTACATCTTCCGGTATTCCCCCATTTACCAGGCCCTTGGATCAGAAACATTTGGAAACAACTATCTTTTGGATGAGTATCAACTATCACACAAACAAGCAGCCGCTTGACACATAGGGAGACAAAATAATGACAATACATACAAAGTGATGACCATTTTGTTCTTTGCAGTGGACAGTGCTTACCCACTGTAAACCTTCCTGTTGACACTGATCAGGAATCCAGCCACGCGAGGTGAGGTGGATGATAACGCAGAACACATAGCCACTAGGGACCTAGTGGAGATCACATTTGGAGTGCTCAATCATGCTTCTGCTCCTTTGATCACTCAGGTGGCATATTGATATATGCACCAACCTGCAGTATGAAAAAACATTCTGGCATCTTTTGTCCTGCATAATATTGCCACACATCATGGCAAACCAGTAGATCGGCAAGAGGTTCACCATCCTCATCCACAGGCACCGCCCATTCCCTTAGCTGGCCAAAAGGCAGAGGGACAGGACACATGCAACCAGGTTTTACAAACCAACTTCACATGAATTGTAACCCCTGTGGAACACATCCAGTAAAGCCACATCCCTGATGACCTTCAATGATGCAATGGAGCTAATTCAGCTTGCCCATAGCAACACCCTGAGAATGTGTCTGTTGGATTGGGGTGGTGTGGGGACATGGCCAATGGCATCAATTGCATGGTTTTGTTTGAAACCCCATCTTGGGGTTGACCCTGGGATGGTGCACCTTTGTCCACACAATGCCAAAGACTGGCCCTCATTGACTAAGCCCACTTGTGAGAGGGATGAGTGCATGAGGGCCCTGATAGCAACAATGTTGTGATGATGGCCATTGCGAGTGGCCAAAGAGTCAGCATGAATGGTGACTGTTGATGTTTCCAACTGCATGATGAGAGTGTCCTGCAAGGCTATCAGGTCCCACCGCTGAAATCCTGTGGGAGCAGACAAATAGCCAACAGATCCCACAAACTGGTTCACCCAGCAGTTAATAGAAACAACTACTGAGTTGACCAAACCGGGGTAAAAGGGGAAGTGGATAAAATAATAAAGGATCAGGATTCCTCTGGTTCCCTTTGGCTTCTGGATGTCTCTGAACTCTGGAAAACCTGAAAGTAAAATATCAGTGATTAAACTTCCATCAACACACTAGAATCTGTAATTAAATATATTCTTCCCAAAAGAAAACCAGCCATTGCCTGACTACCTCTGCTTATTGCCTAGAGGCAACAGAATAAATTGAAAATACACTTGCTGAACTGTACTCCGCAAACTGCTCTTAACTGCTGCACCTCTGTGTCAGTTTTAGTCATTGTACTTTGCATCTCAAGAACATATTAATATGTTAAAAATGGTCTCCGGTACTTTTTAGTTGCAAGACTTTTCTTTTGCACTACTAGATAAGAGTTCTTTAAGAAGACTCTAACTCATTAATTATCATTTTACTTCCTTTTACATGTTCCTCAGACTGAATGCTCTGTGCTCTTCAACTTTTCCTAGTTCAGGAAATGAAATCACATTGTCGTAATTCTTAATGCAACATTGACTTGCCAAAATTCTAAAACTTCTGATTCACCTGATAACAATATGGTTGTGCTACACAACTTAGCCACATCTGTAGATTTGTTGGAACCTGAGGTGTGCTTCTGAACTGCTACTAACTCGCCACATCTGAATTGCTCCTGACTGCCTTTGTAGTACACGCGCACGTGTTTCGCTTAATCAATACTCGCTATGCAGGAATAGTTCAAGATTTCTTTACTCTTCTTGCGAAACCAAGAACCCGTCCACTCGATTGCCGGCAGTCGCCTCCGCTGATCCAATTTACTCTTTGCAACTTTGCTGAGAAAACGAAACGCTCAATGCCACTTTCTTAAATTCCTAGTCACGTGGACTCACGTTGATGGGTCCTTTCCTCAAGCGGTTCTCATTTCTCACCGCGCATGAAGCTATCAACAGGACAAGCTTCATACCACATGTGCGCAAGCCGGGAAACTGTAACTGATTCCAATTCAATGCCAGCGTGCGCATTTAATCTCCCGGAGTTGATAAATAGATTATTTTTTAAAACGTTTACAACTTTTACTTGAAAAACTACTTGAAGAGCAATACAGATTACTTCTCTTGACTTCTCTTCAACAACTTATTTACATTTAAAGTCTCCAACATGCAGCTTCAATTAGAGAATTACTTTTAAATACACTTTGACCAAAACGTTATCATCAGTCACTTATATGAATGGGTTTCTGGCACTTGTAGATGGATCTCTTCTTGCTCTATGGTTTCTCTTCTCTGGTTGTTTCATTTCTATGGTTTTACTGTGTCCTCACTGTTTTCTCAGGAGCTCTTGAGGCTGTGAACATTCCCTAAGAGGTCTTGAATGAAAGGCAGTTTAGAACCTTTCCTGGGGTTCCAAACTGCATCACAATAGTCCTTGGCCAATTACTGCTGGGCAAGAAGTACTCCATCTTGAGCTGGGAGAATAGTAGCTGGCTGATATGATGGTAAGGTTAAGGAAATTAAATTACAACCAATAGACCTTCCCTAGAAGCTACAACTACTATTTGTAATTAGTAATGCCCCACCTAACGCCTACTGTTACCCAAGGACCTGACAAAGGCAGAGATGTCCTGATGGCGGAGGGCCCTTGAGGACAACAACTCCTCATGCAGCGATTAAATCAGGGAATTCATGTCTTGACGGCAGACTTCCTTTGAGGCCAACATTTCCTCATGCGAAGATTATCTCTAGGAATCTGTGTCTGCACAGCGGAAATCCCTTGAGGCTTGCATCCCCCCCATGTATAGTTTGACTCAAGGAATCTATTTCTTAACGGTGGCTTGCCCTTGAGGCTAACAACTCTGGACACAGGGTTTGCATTGAGGTGGCCATCTCTTCCCGCAGGATGTGGCTTGAAGCCAACAATTCATTATGCAGGGATTGCCTGTAGGTAGAATTCTCAAATCGCCTGGCTCTAGTGTTGTGTGCTCTTCCTCCTCTCCTGCTGCAATAGGCATAGTTTGGCAATTAGTGTGGCATTGGCAGAGATGACATTTTCTGCCAGGCAATGGATGTCCCTGGCCATCTCTTGCAGGACATTGCCCTGTTGGTCACTTGCATGCAGCAACTCCTCCTCCCACTCAAAGTGTCTGGCAGGCATGCACCTACCATGTGTGCATGGCCTACCAAGCCGGGATGCCAGAGCACGGGCCAGTTGCAGTGAGTGCACTGTCATAGGATGGTGGTCTACAACACTACCATGGACATCAGCCTCTGCTCCTGACTCCATGATGTTAGGAGGCCAACTTGCAGACACATAATCCACCATTGAAGCAAGCCTCTGCACTGCAGGGCAAAGGGTCTCCTGGCTCTCCTCCTAAAACTCAGCAGCTTCAAGGAATGCAAGGAGCTCCATGGTATTCAAACTACTCAGTGGTGGACAGTCCACCATGTCCCTGAGTATGCATTCCACATCAGATTCAGCAGCATTATTGGAAGACAAGTTGGCAGGCAGTGATGATGGCCTGCAAAACCAGGCACAGCATCACAGGCTGCACTTATGGATGGTAACGCCTCATCTGCTGCCTCCTCCTCCTCATCCACAGTGTCTTCACCTCCACAGTATGCATAGCCAGGGACCAGCTTCACCCCACCAGTCTCAGGTATACCATGTCTGCAACATCAACCGGCACCCTGAAAATGAGGCTGAGGGCTGTCCACTTCTCAGCTGCTGGAATTGGCATCCTGGGTGAACAGGTCCTGTAAAATTATGATTCCACAGAAGCAGCTTGGAATGTGTGGCTGTCAAATGATCTGGGTGCACATCACTGATTCCATCATCGCGGATAGGGTGGAAATCCATACAGTGGACTATGCAAAGAGGTGAAGGGATGCAAAGGGATGCCCTTAGGATCTGGAGCCACTCAAAGGCGGCCCTTGAGGAAGGGTCTGCTGTGGAGGTGCAATCTGCAGGCTGCCATCGGGTGTCACCCCTACACCTGGAGAGGATCAACCCATTGGTTCATTCCAAGGTCCTTGAACTGGTGAGTACTCACAGGGTGAACATTTCCACAGATCTGGCATACCATGCATGGGCATGCATGAGTTGAGCAAGTCAGTGCTTTCCATGGCATGTGTGTTGCACAATCCTAAAGCGCCATGCAGCCTAATGCTGTTGCTGGAAGAATGTAATGGCACACATCTGTGATGTGGACAGGTGTAGGAATGAGCACATGTGCAGGCACTGCGAGATGCTGGCAGCAACGTCTCTAACAGGAACAGTTGCCAGATTGAGATTTTGAGATCATGTGAGGTACATTCATGCATGCACCTCTATGGGTTGTTCAATTGTGTAGGATGATTGCATCATCTCCACTCAGCAGCTGAAACTGATACATGTGTATTGATGTGCGGTCAAGGGAATTTAGTGAATTTGACTATCCAGATCTACATTGGGACCTGTCATGCCACTCGATGAGGGGGCATGCATGTTATATCATCATGGCATGTGTTTGTATTGGGAGCAAGAGGATTGCTGCTTGATCCTCAGCAACGGGTGCATGTACGTGTTGCATGCTTTCATGTTGGAATATCAGGGGTGCAGGCTGGTAGATGTGGTTGGATGGAGATGTTCCTATGTTGCTAGACACATATGGCCAGGTGCCCTTTCAATGTCCCTGCCTGTAGGATACACTTGGATCACTGCTCCATTGTGATTTTTATGTGAAATTAGCTATTGTCATGTGTATGTGGCCTGCCATCAATGTGCTATGTTCACATGTGCATGTCTCATCATTGTGACTTGTCATTTCATCTTCAGTTTTGTGATTGGATTCTTTCTGATTGCCATGCATGGGCATGTGTGTACGAGGAAGTTGCTTGTTGATTAATGCTGACAGCATGCTACTGAAACAATTGGGGAGTGTAAACATGCATTGTTGGCTCTTATGACTGTTTCCTATGTCATTTGTTTCCATTTCGAAAGTTGCAGCGGCTGTAGAAGAGGGTACAACCTGTGCTGTTTAGCTGCATCCCAGGGGCAAGGCCTCCAGATGCAGGCACATACCCAGGGTACATCCAAGTGGATCCACCTCCTCTCAGTGTGATGTGCCTTGCGGAGAAACCCATTCAGATGGCAATGCTGCTGAGGGGGATTCCCAAGATACCATCATCATGGTGGGCGTCTCAGCAGCAGAGGGACAGGGTGGTTATGGTGACGTTACCACACATGGGCCCCAAAGAATGGGGACCTCATTGGACGTGTCTGGGTTGATGGAGGAGGAGATGGAGGAGGAGGCCCTTGCAGGCCTGTCCCCATTGACAAATGGGGGTTGTGAGGGGGATATGCAGGATGCACACCTTGAGGGGTGAGCACAAACTTATGTCACAGGGCCATCTACTTCAACACTACCCACCTTCACCGATGCCTCCACCCACCGAGCCAGACAGAGCACACACTTCCGGCCAAAGTGGCCATCTGGGATACAGTGCTGCCAATGCTGAAGGGTGACTTGAGGAATCAGGCATCTATCCATGATGCTGTGCAAGCAACTCATGTGCTACTTGTAGAGCAATATCGGTAGATGTGGCACCTCTGTCCCAATTGGCAACAACACTGCTTTCTGGTGGCCTCTCTGGAAAGGCCACTGCATTGGCCCCCTCCTCCTCATCATCTGTGCCCCAGTCAACCTCAAATGTGGCCTCCATTCCAGCTACCACAATGGCCTCCTGTGCCCCTGACCTGCCATTTGCCAGTCTGGATGTGCCTGTGTTCCTTGTAGAGGTGGAAGTCTGTACCATGGCAGATGGGGTGGTCACTGAGCATGCCCTGGAGCCTACAAGGGAGAAGGAACACCATGCACTTGATGGCAGTGCAGGTGTTGTAGTGCCCTGATGCAGACTGCCAACCAGTCAGAGGGAATACCTGCACCTCAGGTGCATTGCCATGCAGCAGGATATGTTGTCAGTGAGGAGGCAAATCCTGGATGGCATTGTGAGCAGGAAGAAGCTAATAGTTGCACACATGGTGGAAGTGAGGCTGGAGGAACAACAGCACCAGTAGGCTCTGGTGTCATCACAGGTGAAACATGTTAGGCAGCAGGATGGAGAGAGACAGTGGGCATATGAGGTGGCAATTTCTAGGGCCAGGGCCGAGGTTTGCAGAGAGGTCAAGGGGTGCCACCATGGAGGATTCATGCAGGCTGTGGTGGAGATTGGGGGCGGCCCTGCAAGTCTGTTGGGAAACAACAGAGGCCCACATGCAAATAGCAGATGTGGATGTGGAATCAGCATTGGCAGAGGCATTGGTCAATATTAGCATGGACTAGCCCGCTGACTCTTGTATGCATTTCATCAGTTGTACGTTTCCTTTTATTTTATTTATTATTTCAAGGACCATTATTCTGTTTCCATCACTGTACATAGTTTTGCGTCAATGCATTTATATTTTATTATCACCACAGCTTGGCATCTCTTTGTTCCATGTACAGCATGTGTTGGCTTGCAAATGTATTCATGCTTTTGCGCTTCTTTGTACATGTGCACCTTTTGTTTAAACCCTATCTCTATCTAAGTATGTCCTATCGCTGTCATGTAGGTTTAGGATACACTCTGTCGGTCATATTGGTACTGGCCTATTTGCTGGGGGACATGTGTTAATTCTTCATGTGAGTGTGATGTTTAGTATGATACCTTCATGGTCAATGTACATATGTGGACAATGGTAGATGTGTGTAGATGACGCGTTGCACGTGTTTCACAACTTTGTCATTCACATCTGTTGCTTGGCCACTTCCATGCTTTGCAGTACAAGCCTGTTCGATACAGATCACTTAATAAAGGCAACCAACAATTGTCATGACCACTACTTCCAAGGAGTCAGGACCAACCCAACACCCTTGGAAGCAGGCTCATAACATATACCATCGGCGCCAGCCAGTCCCAATGGGGACCTTTTGGACCCTGTCCTGGCACCGGTGGTGCCAGGCTCATAAAATGGACCAGTCCCGGCACAGGAAGCGCCGGGCTCATAACAAGTGTGAAAGTGCTTGGGTGGACCTACCTGCAGCAAACCATGCTGCTTACTTACCAGCAGAATGATGTTTCATTCTCTTCTGGCAGGGACTACTTTTTCTTCTGGGTGGGGCAGGCACCACTCCCTGGATCATTGATGCTGGAACCCTTCTGGAAGCAGGAACTCTTTTTTCCTGGGCGAGGCTGTGGAAGGAGACACCTAAGCACTCCTGTGGGCTATTTAAACCACACCCGATTGGTGCAACGTGCTTCGCGTTATTCTGCATCTGCAGCAGGACGTTCACCGTGTCAGCTCCAGGGAATCTTCAGCTCCGGATCCTGTGAATAAGAAAATTACCTGCTGGAACCAATCTGCAGTCTTCAGCAACTCCTGCAAAAACAAAAGGCACAGGTTAGGCAAAAGCAAGGTTGGCGCTTCAACTTACCCGATCCATCGGCAGCATCCAAGGCGTTTTTTCTGCATTTCTCGTCCGGCATCGGGCCTGCAAAGACAAAGAACATTGGTTACTAACGCTTAGTTGCAAAACGCCTTACCTGCGTTACGCTCGCCCCAACGCTGCTCTCGCCGCATTCCATCACCTGTAAAGACAAAAAGAGACATTAAGGTGCATTCTACAGCCCTAGAGCAGCCTTTCTTCTTACGTGCCCTCCTATTCTCCATCTTCTTGCTTCGTTCATTGCCACGAACCGGGAGGGCATCTTCTTTGGCACCGGCAGCAACTGAAAAGGAAAAAGACATAGGCCCTCATTACGACCCTGGCGGATTTTTTCCGCCATCGACGGACTTTCCGGCCATGGCGCAAAGTCCCTTTACGCCATGGCGGATGGCGGACTTACCGTCCCATTCCGAGGTCGGCGGGGCGGTAAGTCCCCATTGACCCATTTACCCTTCCCCATTCCCATTTCGGCCCCATAGGGCTCAATGGGAGTGGGGAAGGAGTTAATTACGCCACCGTAAAATACGGTGGCGTAATTAACACCAAGGTCCCAGAGCGCCATGGATTTTTCCGCCCGCAAAAAGCGGGCGGAAAAATGACCATGTCGCTCCAGGAACTCGTAGTTGGCGGTAAGGGGTCCGCGCAGCTAACGCTGGCGCAGACCCCTTAGCGCCAGGGTCGTAATGAGGCCCATAGACATTAAAAGAGAGCAATCTAAAAAGAACTTTAATACTTACAAGTCACGCTCGTGCAGAAAACGGCGGCATCGCTCTCAAATCACCCTCTGCAATCAAGAGGCTGAACTCGAATCCAGTGAAGTAACTGGACCCAGCGCCCCTGCACAAGACGCAGGATGGAGAGCCCGGCATTCACCTATTTAAGGTGAGCGCGACTACAACCCAGAACCACGGGGAGAGAGGGAGAGAGGGGCTTGGAACTTCTCCCAACCTTCCAGCCACTAAAACCTAGATTTTCTACTTGCAGACACCTCACCCTTCGGGTCAAATTTTCAGTGAAGAAGGGGCCTAATCCAGGAGCCAAACGAATCCTACGCCTAACGTTGAAGACGGTTTCACCGCCCAGTCAAGACCCGCGCCTCCGAGGGAATCAGGTGAGCGTTACAACAATAGACATAGGAGGAAAGCAGTTGGATAGAACAATTGGCAGAATACTGGCCCCTACCAACTAGACATAGTTCTGTGTGGAGATCCCCCCACCTGAGCAACCTGTAAAGTAAAGATATATCACAAGCCCAGTCCATGTATCGTTCTGTAAGTCTTGTTTCCTTCTATATTGTTTCTACCAGTCGAATGTACCTGGAATAGCAGAGTTCGACGACGGGTCTTCGACTGATCCTTCTTGAGCGGCTCCCTTTAAAGCAGGAGCCATGGATCATTGAGATCCCACAAAGAAAAGTGAACTTGGTGTTGAGGCGGCAGCTTTTGTCCCAGCTGTCCTCTTCGTCAACGAAGCGAAGGAGTCCTGAAAGGAAGAGGCGTGCGGGGTGCCTCGATGACGATAGTTCAAGACCGCAAAGAGTTTATGAAGAACTGTGGCCCAGCAAGGGTGTCGAGTTGTCTGGCGTCTCTACTGTCGTTGGGTAGTGGGAAACCCACCGGCGGATGCTCCTCGGTGCGTCAACAACCTGGCCTTCTATGGAAGGATAAGGCGGGTGGTGGTGTGGACGAGCGCGTCCGTGAATCAAAAAGTCTTAGGCAAAGGAGCGTGCGGCTCTGGTCATTGGTGGCACGGCGTCAAGTGGTCACCTCTTCTAGCCAACAAAACGTTGATGTGCCTCCAGCGGTTACAGCAGACTTGTGAACCCTGGTCGACGACGGTGGACGGAATATCAGTTGCTGATCTTAGTTTTCCTCTGCGGTCCCAGTCTCCAATCGGCAGCATTTCGAGGGTCTGACTTCTAGGGCACTTCGGCAAAGGTTAGCAATGCTCGATGGTCCCTCGGAGCACGGGAAGAGGGTGCCTAACCAGGTCATCTCTTGGATCAGTCTCAATGGCTTTCAGCTTTCGGATTTCGGTGACGGGAGACAGAAGTCAACCTCTTCTTCAGGCTCAGCTTCGTGGTTAAGCATCAGTTTCAACTTCACCTGCTGAACAATTTCCAGTGGTGACAGGTCCCCAGATATACTATTCTGTCTCTCATACACACTGCTGGGCCACACTCAGCAGCCAATCCTACAGAAGAGCATTCATGCAGTCAGTCAGCCAATCAGGCATAAAGTGCATTCAGGCCATACTCCTCCCTCTCAGACACTCACAACAAGGAATGTGAAGTGGGAGTACCCAGCCATTCAAAACTACACACAGCATTCATACCAGTTTCGGGCAGGGCTGTCTCAGTCATTGTGTCAAACGGTGATTCTCAGGGATCTTGCGTCTCACCCACACTGTACAACATATTGACCAAGCCCCTTTTCGACGATATGGACCATCTTGGTATCAACCTACACCAACTATGCAGATGATACTCAGATCCTCCTCCCACTTTCAGGGGATTATGACAAGGATTTGACCAGAGTGTACATCATCATCCAGGCATGGATGGCCGTACACGGTCTATGCCTGAATGATTACAAAACTGAACTCATTATCCTGGGCACCCACAGTAATCTAAAAAAAGCTGGGACCCCACTACTCCTCATTCATAATAGATGGTAACTGCATTAAAGTAGCACAGGAGGTAAAATCACTAGGGGCCTCATTACGATCCTCGCGCTCCTGGAATGAAGGGGGCCGGTACGGGACCGGCCCCCTTCATTCAGGGAGAGCGTATTACGAGGTTCCCTTTGCGGGACCCAGACCAGACGTCTGGTAAAACCAGACGACTTTTCTGGGTCCCGCGAGGGGAAGAGGGAGGTAACAACAGGACACTTACAATGTGCCCGTTGTTACCACCATCCCCATTCCCATTGAGCCCTATGGGGGCTCAATTGGGCTCAAATGGGAATGGGGAATGGTTCCTGCAAGGAGGACTTACCCGATCCTCCTATGTCGGAATGACCCGGTAAGTACCCATTGCAGGAACCCCTTAAAGGAGCCTGGTTTGGAGGCAGCCATGGAGCTATTAGCTCCATGGCTGCCTCCAAACTCGTAATGAGGCCCTAGGTTTTTATCTTGACTCCACGCTGTCATTCTCCAAACAGGTTAACACACTAGCGTCCTCTACAGCCTATACATGTAAACTTATAAGAACAGGTAAGCCATTTCTTTCCAATAACAGCTGCATCATCCTGGCTAGAGCACTCATCCTCTCCCGCCTGGATTATTGTAATGCCTTGTATATAGGTTCCAACAAATCCATCATTAGAAAAATTCAAACCCTACAAAATAATGCCCCAAGAGCGGCACTAGGCATATCCAAAAGTAACCACATCTCTGAAGAGAGACGTCAGAAAAATTGGCTCCGAACCAATGACAAGATCCTTCTAAAAACCTTGTCACTCACCCACAAATCTCTCAATAACGCCGCACCTATAAACCTCTCTGAGAGATTTCTTAAACAGACTTCCATAAGACCCACCAGATCCATAAACAGAGACCACCTAACCATCCCCAAATACAAATTAACCATGATCAGAGGCAATGGTTTCCCTGTTAAGGCGGCCACATTATGGAATTCCTTGCCCTCTACTCTGAGAACAGACCAACCTTACCTCAACTTTAGAACTAACATCATCCTGTGGCTGAAAGCTAATGACCATTAAATCACTTGATATCAACTGAACTGCATTTAATATTGCCTACCCTGCCACCGATTCATCGCCTTTAGCATTCAACAGTTGTAAATATTGTAAATCCTGCTATTTTGAAAGAACATTATTTCACATCCAAGACTTATTATATGCTATCCTTGAGGATAACTATAACATTGTACATAATGCCTGTAATTTCTGTAAATGTATGTATCTTGCTTGTAATTTATGTTTGACAACTAACCCCTTGTAACTAAGCTTTGCATTATCCTGTAACTGCTGTGCCTTGATACCTCTGGGTCCTGTGCGCATTATAAATAATAAACAAACAACAAACAAACAAACAAGTACCCAGCCATTCATCACTACACACAGCATTCATACCAGCTTCGGGCAGGGTTGTCTCAGTCATTGTTTCAAACACCAGAAACCAGACATCCACAACCATAAATGCATATTGGTCACACACTTTATTCACCCAGGCCCAACCCACAGGGTGTACCCACAACCTACAGTCACTGGGAAGGCTACAGCCAGTCTGCCCTGGACATCACTACAACACCATATATGGAACTTCCACCTAACAGCCATTCAGGGGGGGAGGACCGAGTCAGCTCTTCCCAGGGCTTTGGGAAAACAAGGTAATAGGCAATGGAAAGCAAGAGGCCACAGGGGCCATCTTGTTTCCTATCAGGAATCAACTGATTCCAATGGCAGAGCCTGGGTATCCCAAAATGAAGGATACTCAGAGCACCTGTCAAATTCAGCATGGAGCTGCCATCAGCCCATACCTTGCTCTGTGGGCCACACACAGGTGCCCAAAAACATACACAAAGGGCACAGGGTTGTACCCCACCCATGGGTGCCATAAGGGTATCCATGGGTCTGTACACCAAAACAAAAACAGGAAGAGCTGCACTGCCAGGAGTCCCACATGGACTCTGGGGCAGAAAACAATACAGAACACAAATGAAAAAGGACTCCAGGACAAGGACAGGGAGGCCCTGTCCCTGCAATGCATTTCCTGCATCACAGCCTCCTCGCCACAATTGTGTGTTTCAACCTTTATTGGCAGCGGGTTGACAAGTGGATTTGAGAGGGTTTGGAAAGTTATTTTAAAGGGCGGATCCATTGCAAGCGCTGTACAAGTTGTGTACAGTATACCTTGAATTATTTTTCTCAGGGGGACTATATTTATATATCTTATTTATAGCTCCCCTTTCTCTTTTGCTCCTCTCTTCCATCACACCCAGTTTTATTTGCCCCACTTTGTCTTATTTGACAGAAAAAGTTTAGTAAATTAGTTTTGAAGACAGTTCCCTAAGGGCACCTGTGGGCGAGGGGTGGGATTGTTGGTTAAATGGAGGAGTGCCCCAGGGTTTAAGTTTGCACTAGATTCTGTTAATTGGTGTATTCTTGCTCTGTTCTCCGCCTCCCTCCCTTTTCTCCTCGGGTCTTGTTCTCTTATGTTGTTTGGCAATTGATAAGGATCCAAGAGAGTGTACGTTAGTGTACGTTACACAAAGTAAGGAGTGAGGGGGAGAGTGTAAGAGTTTCACTCTCTTGGTTTAACTATGGCTAAAAGAAAGACAAAATTGCCCATTTCACCAGGAGACAGAAGTAACAACATGTTTAGGATACTTAGACCTATCACAGAGGTCAATACCCTAATCATTGAAATACAGGGCCCATTGTTTGACGTTATTGGAATAGAGTGGCAAGGGGAGCGTGCACGATTAGAAGGTGAGACAAATGTGGGCATTCAATACGGCAAACCACCAATCTCTAGTATTAGTCATGCCAATTGTGTAGCAAAAGGTAATGAGGCAGACTCAATTGCACCATATGAACCCCAATCTGCAATAGCAACCATTAAGGTAAATCCAACTACTTGACGGTCCAAGGAGTACCCCCTGGCACTATTTGAAACTAGCCAGAAACCCAGTCAAGAGGAGGGGGAAGAACTGCCAACTTTACCACTTACCTCCAAACATTACGAGTTTGGAGGTAAGTGGTAAAGTTGGCAGTAACTGCGCTACCACCAACTTTTCCACTACTCCAAATTACGAGTTTGGGTCTGAAGTGGAGGATTTGTCTACTGGAAAATCCTGGCGGTAAATCCTCCAACTCTGTGGGCCTCATTACAAGGTTGGTGCTAGTCATGGCGCTATTAGCGCCATGACTAGCATCAATAACGGGACAGTGGCCCTCATTACGACCCTGGCGGATTTTTTCCGCCATCGACGGACTTTCCGGCCATGGCGTAAAGTCCGTTTACGCCATGGCGGATGGTGGACTTACCGCCCCATTCCGAGGTCGGCGGGGCGGTAAGTCCCCATTGACCCATTTACCCTTCCCCATTCCCATTTCGGCCCCATAGGGTATAATGGGAGTGGGGAAGGAGTTAATTACGCCACCGTAAATTACGGTGGCGTAATTAACACCAAGGTCCCATAGCGCCATGGATTTTTACGCCCGCAAAAAGCGGGCGGAAAATTGACCATGGCGCTATGGGAACTCGTAGTTGGCGGTAAGGGGTCGGCGCAGCTAACGCTGGCGCAAACCCCTTACCGCCAGGGTCCTAATGAGGCCCAGTGTCCGCCCTCGTTCAATGGGGACTTACCTGTCCAGTCCGACTTTGGCGGGACCGGTAAGTCCTCATTGTAAAAGCCATTCCCCATTCCCATTTGAGCCCCCATAGGGCTCAATGGGAAGGGGTAAGGCGTCAATAACGGTACCGCAAGTTGCGTTACCGTTATTGACCCCGGTATCCCTTAAGGGGTCCCGTCCATAACGCCTGGTAAAACCAGGCGTTAAGGGAGGGACCCGCTAAGGGACTTCGGAATAGGGCGCAAAGGGATTACCGGCACCGGTGTCATTACTGGTGCCCGGTATCCCTTTGCGCCCACCTCAGAATGAGGCCCTATGTCTAAAAATCGGCAGAATTACTGCACATTACCCCAAATTAAATGGAGCGTTATACCGTCACTACAACTTGTAATTCAGTGGAAATTCCGCCGGACCAAGTGGTGATACCGGTAATTTGTTTGGGCAGTATTCTGGCAGATTTACCCCCGGGGATACCTCAAACTCATAATGAGGCACAATGCATTCCCAGTGAAAGGAAATGGAGCGGGAGAAGGGAAGCTAGTCCCCAATACCGTGGAAATTGATATCCCTCTGGAGGGGGTGGGCTCTGAAGAGCAATTTATAACCCTGAACAATCCATTGCAGATTTTAGAGCTCAGCCCCCTGCCCACACGCAACCTGACACAAAAAGAGTATCAGGGAACACTGTAATAAACCTGAATGCACATTTAAATTCACAGATTGCCCTCTTCAAAAAATAGGAGGTGATGAGGCTGATAAAGTAAGTAGGGGTATTGGCCGGAAGGGAAAAGTAAGAAAGAGCCAAGCAAAGGTAATGGAAATGAGGGCAAGAAGGAAAGAAAGCACATTATGGAGAAGGACACGCAAACCCAAATCATGGGAACACAGACTTCTGACTCAGAACATTATGCTAAACATTCAGGGGAATGTAAGCTGAGACCCAAAGTTGAGGAAATCATGATAGAAATTAAAGATCTGATTGCAAATAAAATAGAAAGATGGCTAAAAGATTTTTTGGAAGAAAAAGAGGTGATTAAGGCGAAGGTGGTTTTGCTGAGCGGACATAATATATGTGCCGAAAGCGCCAAAAGCCAACAGCGCACTGATCCAAAAAGATGTATAGATTCTCAAACCCAGGTTCATAGAGGAAATGTGATGGCTAATAGAAATGTGAAGAAACTAATCAATCAGTCAACCAGTTATGTAGGGGACCAGAGAACCACTAGCATTTGACCAAATTTTGCTGAGGCACTTTAGATAGGCTACCTTGTAGAGACACTTGGAATGACTCTTCCCGCCATCATTTTATGCATCCAAGTGACTAGAGAAGCTTTAACAATGGCACACATAATGGCCCCGGCAATTACAATGGAGGTTTTAGTACCCACCCTCCAACCTCTGCTTTCGGGCCACAATCTTATTTGAATTGGCCGCCCAGCAGCATTGATGACAAATGTCCCTAGTTTGCAATCTAATATGTCGGAAGACCAGGAGGTATTGACACATACGCTCATATATTGGATTAGACACTAATAGGAGAAGATATAGGCTGTTTTAGGAGAACAAACCCTAATCTTAGAACCGACTACATACAGATTTTCCTGAGTTCCTGGGAACTAGTTGAAGGGGTCCTGGTCATTGAGGTATGGGCATACCCTCCACGGAATGTCAATATTGTACTTAAATCAACAAAACATCTTCAGAAAAACCAAGACATGCCAGGCCTGTATTCTCGAGGAGGAATAATAACTGAACGAGAGCAGAGGAGGACGGTGCAAGGTAACTACACTAGACACACAATACCAATGGATGCTATGTGCCCCTGTAATCTGGTAGGCATTGATTGACTGGGTAAGGGAGTGAGTAGAGTGTCTAAAGGCCAGGACTACAAATTGTTATCATGGAAGGTAGCAAAATTGTCAAAGTTAATAGATGGCACTGACTGCAGCTCATACATCTGTGAGTTCCAAATAATATTACTGCAGGAGACTTGGGCACTAGAACCCATTTAGCTCCAGGGGTATGTAACTTATACCATCCCAGCCGTAAAAGGGCCTCAAGGAAGACCAAGGTGGGACCTCAAGTGTGGACTGATATTTCCTTACACTGGAAGGTAGCCGAATGTAGCACTAACTCGCTTGATTTACAATTTCTGTCAATTTCCGGAGAGGAAGAAGGTCTTTTGTTGTTTAATATCTGAAACAGGCCACAAGGACCCCAGGGAATGACCATGCTGAATAGACCTTAATAACCTATAAGCTTGAGGAATTCCCCCACCACATGTAGTAGTTACAGTGTGGTAGCAGGGGATATGAACCTTCAGATAGAACAATTAAGGGAAATAGATGGTCTTTGGGAAGATCAGGATATGTCTTGGGACATAGCTTCCTTGATTTCGGTCCCTCTCAAAAAAACTCATCAACTGGCAATAGAGTCAGCTTGCCTAATATTCAACCTAATGTTGAGGGCATGTAATGGCCAGGTTATTTAGAGACCAACCAGTCAATTTAATGTTTAATGGATGTAATGGGTCTTCACACATTGACTATATTTTCATTTCTTGGGAGACCAAGGCAATTATCTAGAGTACTACGATGGACAATCTGGGTGTAATGTGGCAATAAGACCCGAGGCGGCGGGCCAATACAGCCCCAGGTAATGGCCCCAGGGCCGTAGTTAACAAAGCCCAGGGGGCATTACCATGGGCGGTATTGGCCCGCCACCGAGGGTCTTATTGCCATTAGTACCCCAGCCCATTAGACCGGGGTACTAATGGCATTTTTTTCTGTTTCAAAACGCTGCCACGTTTCGAAACAGAAAAAAAGAAAACAAAAAAAAAGTAACAAAAATGCCTGCCGGAAAAGGGAAAATGTAGTCCGTTTTCCCTTTCCATGGCAGCCATCGGGAGCGGACGCTCTGGGAACAGAAGTGTTTCCAGCGCTTTGCTCACAAGACGAGAAGAAAAAAGAAGGTAAGTCGGGTTGGGAGGGCGGAAGGGAGGAAAAATAAATAAATAAATAAACCTACCACCGGTGGGGGACGATGGAGGCCTCCAGCTGTGTGGCGACTCGGAGCGGGGATGGCCCCGCTCCAAGTCTCCACACGGCTTGAGGCTTCCATCATCCCCCGCCGGAGACCAAGGGATAGAAGTTAAGTGGGGTGGGGAGGGGAGGGAGGGGAGGGCAGGGAGGTGGTAGGATGGAGGAAAGGGGAAAAAAAAATAGTCTTCCCTGAGACCTCAGCGGGGGACGAAGGCAGCCTCCAGCCATGGGGTGGCTCGGAGCGGGGATTGCCCCGTTTCGAGCCTCCTCATTGGCTGAGGGGCTGCCACGCCCCTCACTGGGAGCAGAGTACCCAGCATGTGCAGGATGCACCGGCGTACAAGCGAATCCTGTGTGGTATGGCTCGCAAAAGAGCCAATCCACACGTTGTATTCCCAGTGCGCTGCGCGTGCCGGGTACAAATATGTAATGATGAGTGTACCGCTATCGGTATTCTGGAAGAGTTTGTAAAACTTGATAGCAATCTGATTCCCCATATTTCATTATTACCAGCATTAACACAAAAACAAAATCATTAACAAACGTAAGCTGGTATGATGAAGCTTGTACTAGGGTTAAAAAGAAGTTAGTATTCTGTGTCAGATTTTACTCAGGGGTGGACAAAGGCAGGCTACGACTACTAAGATCTGAGTATAAGAGTCTAACCCTATAAAAAAGGGAGTTTGTAGAAGATCAGTGGTGTGTTCTTGGCAAAACATATTTTAGCAATTGATCACTGCGAGAGACCTGAATGGCGATCAGACGCATCACTCCTCTATTAATGCAGATGCCTGGAAGTCCCATTTCTCAAATCTTTATAAAACCCTGGAGGCCCCAGTGTTGACGATACCAAACAGTATGGATTACACAATCCCCGCTCATGACAATCTTCTTATAACCACCCAGGAAGTGTTAATGTCATTGAGGTCCAATCTAGTGGAAGAGCAGCAGGCCCAAACTTAATACCTACCGACCTCTACAAAGATGAAGAGGAAGTATGGGCCCTGATTTTATGAAAGATCCTTAATACAGCTATTGCATCAGGGACAGTCTCGTTATTACTGGCTAATATCGCTGCTCGACAGTCTGGGAAAAACTTTCGGGAAAGTGATCCTCAATCACCTCCAAGAATGGGCAGACACAAATCATATCATCAGTGACCTCCAGGCCGGGTTTCTGCTATTCTTAATGATCCAGAAATACACTGTGCTGTGGAATATGACACTGCACAATGTGTTTCTGGATCTGTAACAGCATTTGGCTCTGTGTCAAAGGATACTTTCTGGCACACCTTAGCAACTTGGAATGCCCGCTTCCCACACTTAGTTTCTGCCATAAAGCTGCTCTATTCACAGAATGAAATGACTGTGTACAATGGCACTGGGGGAGAGCAATTGGAACCCTTTATTGTGAGCAAGGGTGTGAGACATAGGTGCCATTTGGTACCCCTGCTCTTCTGCTTATATATCCAGGAGATTATAGATTCAGTTGTAAGGGATTGCCATGCCTGTCCAAAGATGAGGGCCGAGCAATATCCAGCATTATTCTATGCTGATGATGCTGTCATCTTGGCCACCACCCCACGTGGCCTAAAAAAGACACTGGATATCTTCATGACTGAAAGCAAGGAGTTACATCTCGATCTTAATAAAGAGAAAACCAAAGTTATAGTTTTTAAGCCACAATTCACAACACACTGCACTTTATTAATCAAAGTGAGCCCCATGAGACTGGAGCAGGTCAAAATGTTGACTACCTTGGTATTATGTCCCAAGAGTCAGGTGGATGGACAGAGCAAGTACACAAGTCCGGCATCACTCTGGGAAAATACAGTGAGGCTACCCAATCCTTTTTTGTTAATCATGGCAGTGGCGTTGTCTCACCAGCGCTGCACCTATACAAGAGGCAGGCATTGCCTGCATCCATTTATGGTTCAGAGGTATGCGGTTACGCCAACATAGAGAAGCTGGATATATTGCAACATACGTTCCTGAAACAATTGGTTCTTCTCTCTTATATTGCTTGTACAGCACAAGTTGGATGTTACCCTGACTGGTAATCTGGTTGTACTTAAGCACATTTTATTTAGGTAAAGACTCTGGAAAACGGTGGGCCTAGAGACATACCGAGATGCCCTTATCCACACAATGGGCCTCATTACAAGGATGCCGGTCTGGAAACAATGGTACTGGTAGTTCCGTACCTGCACCTTTTTCCAGACCCGCATAGTCTGATTAGCGATGCTGGTAACACCGGAACCGCAAGCGACCCACCGCATCTGGCAACATCATTGCCGGTATCTGAGGAGTGACACAGCAGCCATGCCTGCCATATCGCAATGGCGTTACTAAGTGCTCATTATGAGCAGTACAGACCTGCAAATACAGGCATGGACATGCCAGTATCAACGTGAAATCCATGCCAGAAACACTGCATCACGGACCAGGCATTAAGTTTATATGGCACAACGAACCCGGGGGTATCTGGGCGCATAGCAGAAGGTTATACAAGAAACTTGACATTGACAATGGTTACAGGCAAGACATACGAAATATACAGCACAGGTGAACATTGTGTCGCAAGGCAATGGATGTTAGGCTATCTACTGGTCATAGTTTATCTATCTCAGACAACCAATTTATGGTGTTTCTCCTAAAGTTAGGGAAGGACAGGTTTGTTCTAAAGGAGGGTGGGAGTGTGTTCCAGAGTTGAGCTGCCATAACCGGGAAGCTGCTTCCCGCTGCTTTTTTTAGTTTGTACCTGGGAACTACCAGGCAGGAGGAGCTTGATGATCTGGTGGTGTGTGATGATGAATTTGTGACAAATTATTCAGTTAGGTATATTGGGACAGCCTTATTTAGACATTTATGGGTAAGAGACACAGTTTTAAGGTGGATTTTGTCCCTGATGGAGAGCCGTTTATTCTGTTTCCTAGAATCAGAAATATGTTCTCTTCTTCGTATGTTCAGGGTGGTCCTCAGTGCATTATTTTGAAGGACTTGGAGTTTATTGACAACATACTTACTTGCACCTAAGTATTGTGTGTTGCAATAGTCCAGTTTGGACAAGATAAGGGCTCTGGCTAGGAACAGGCAGATCTCTTTGGTGAAAAAGGGTTTGCAGGTTTGTATCAGCCTGCAGGTGTAGGCTGCAGCCAAGGCTGTGGCGTTGACTTGTTTGCGTAGATTGAGAGCTGAGTCAAGGTAGAAACATAGAGTTTTTACCTCTTTTGCCACTTTAATATTGTTCCTGTCAATGTTAAATGAAGCATATTTATTGTTGAGTTTGTTGAGGTTAGCTGGGGAACCTAGAATAAGGAGCTCTGTTTTATCATCATTCAGAAAGAGGCCATGGGTGGCCATCCAATCCTGAATGATTAGATAGATTGTATTCACAAGGGCTACATCAGTCTCGTAGTCTCCGGTGAGAGATATGAGGATCTGGGTGTTATCTGCATAGTTATTGCAGGTGACACCCAGATGATAAAGATCATCAAAGAGGGTTTTTCTGAAGAATGTATACATTGTCGGGGACACGAAGGAGCCCTGGACGTACTCCACATGTTATTGGGATAGTGTCAGCTGCCGCTGAAGGGGAGAAGACTCTCATGGTCCTATTGTTTTGAAATGATTTGATCCAAGTTATTGGGCCTCATTCCGAGGTTGGAGGTAGCCATGGTGCTATTAGCACCATGGCTACCCCCTTACCGCATTCCGGTTCCGGGTTCTCGAAATAGGGATTTACCGGGTCATTCCAACCTTGGAGGACAGGGTAAGTCCCCATTCCGAGAACCATTCCCCATTCCCATTCAAGCCCCCATAGGGCTCAATGGGAATGGGGATGGAGCTAATAATGGTCCCGCTAATAGGGTGCCCGTTATTAGCTCCCTGGTCCCTTAGCGGCTCCCGCTAAGGTAAAACCAGGCGTCCATAGCGGGACCCGCTAAGGGACCTCGGAATATGGAGGTAAGGGATTACCGGCACTGGCACCCTTACCTGTGCCGGTAATCCCTTACCTCCAACCTTGTAATGAGGCCCATTGTGTCCTGGGAAAAATGAGCTGCTGAGGCTAGGTGGTTGCAAAGAACCCTGTGGTCTACCATATCAAAGGCAGCCAACAGATCCAACAATAGCAGCAGAGCAGTTTTCCCTTTTGTCTTTGAGTTCATCTGTCTGGGTCTTCAGATCAATCAGTGGCATTTCCGTGCATTGTTGGGGCCTGATGGCGGATTGTTGGATCACTAAGAGGTGATTGGTCTCAAGATATTCCTGGATCTGTAGGTATGCTACCTTGTCTAAAATCTTTAGTAGGAATTGGACGGTGGTGATCGGCCTGTAATTGGTAGCGAAAGAGGGACCAAGGGATTTTTTTTAAGGAGGGAAGGACCCAAGACTCCTTTAGAGTGGGGTAATGATGTCTAAGGTTTTGGTCATCGTAGAGTTGTAGAAATCAACTAGTGTGTCTGGATCAGTGGTGTCTGTTGCTGAGTTAAGGATGGGGATCACACGTGGTAAAATAGTGTCCACAGTAATTTTTCATTTGTTTCTGTTTGGGAGAGGCGGTGCTGTTAAGTTAGCCTTAGTTATGGGTATATTGGCTGCGAGGGTGAAGGATAGTAGATGGTTATCTGTCCAAGATTGAGGTATGATAGAGATGATAGCTGTTTCACAATTCAAATCAGATACCCAGTATAAGGTTCTACTTTTAACATGCGTAGGCTGAGTAACTCTTTGAGTGAGACCGTGTTCAGTGAGGACATTGGAAATTGTTAGGGCATGTTGGTCGTTGGGGTCATTGAAACCTAAGTTAAAGTCTCCTAACAATAGTATTTGTGAGGAGTGTTGTTAGGCAGAATCCTGTGCAGTGCCAGGAATACATATGCGATCACTTTTTGACAGTAATGACAGTTCGGTCTTACGAAAGATACGCGTATCCGCGGAAAGAAATGTTACTGGGGCAAAAAAACACTTAGCACCTGAGTTAACCAGAGAGAGTTGGGGGCAAAAATCATAGGCAATACTTTTGTCAAGGCAGACAGCATCAGAGAACACTCGCTGACAGAAATACAAAAGTCAATAGGATGGAGCCAGTGTCAAGTGGAACCGGGTTCCTGTTGTCGAGGATCACACAGTTAGACAGTTCAAGATTCAACGTTGCCAGGAGTACTTGGATATTGTCAACAGAGGAGGCAAAAGTTATAAGAAGGAGGGAAGACAAGGACAAGCCTGGGATGAGGAGAAAAGAGATTCACCCTAGTTCTTTGAAGCAGAACACAATACCTTATTCAAGGAAGAAGCTGGTGCCACAGCAGTTGTTCCTGGTAGTTTCCTGCAGACCCACGGTACCTGGTGCTTCGGTCGTTGAGATGTGAAGGAGGACATCTGGAGGGGCCTGCACTACTTAGGGATGAAGCCAGCAGCAGCGACGGTGAATAAAAGGTGCACTCCTTTAAAACAGGAGAGGCTCTTCAGATGGCTATCCGGACAACTACAGCAGTGTGCAGCGATTTCGACCACAAATAGGATCCTCTGACTGTGCAAGATGAGCTGGTTGACCCCAACAGGCTCAAGGGAAGAAGACTCCGGACTGGATCTTCTATGGTCATCGAAGGGTAGATAGCTCAGGGCTTCAGCAGGGCTTCACCGGGATGAGGTAGTTGCAGCAGCCGTCTTCTCCGCTTCTCTTCGGTTCCTTGTAGTTCGAGTGGCGACTCTGACTTCCAGCCCAAGAGTCCTGCCTTTTATGCAAAAATCCCCCATTCACACAGCCTGGCTGTCAATCACACAGCAGGGGGGTTGTCCAGCCCGGACAACCACCTCAGCCAATCATGGCAAAGTGCGACTTGGGTTTCCCAGGATACCCTGTGCAGGGGGTGACTACACCCCTCCCTCACATTCAGCCCATCTAGACACCCAGGCGCTTAGAGACGCCAAAAGACGGTGAACAAAGAAGGCAAAACTGGTTTGCCGTGCAAAGTAAAACACAAGAAGGACTTTAACAAAAAGAAATGGTGAATAAACCCGACCAGAGCCAAAAGAAAGAGTATTTGGTCAAGCGGGTTTATGTTCGAGGCTAATATAATAGCCTAAAACAATACCACATTTATATAGTATAATTGCGGTAGAAAAGTTAGGGTAGATACCACTGCCACCAGCCAAGTCTAAATCTTAAAAAAGCTAAACAATGCTCTAGGAGGTACAGATAAAACGTGTTAAGGATTAACCCTTTCCAATACTCCATGTAAGGTGGGGTGTACTGGATCTGTGGTTAAATGACTATGTAAAGTCAATGGCAACTTTACCCTTTTCTGGGGGGAAGTAGTCAGCCCCAGAAATGGAGTTGGTGGGAAGTCTAAAAGACAACCCTGTGTCACTGCACTGACGGTGCTGTGTAACACACAAAAGAGTGGGGCTACTGAAGTGGTGTGCTCCAGAGTCCACAATCACAAAAACAGATGAGATACACATTGCAAAACACAGGTAAGAGTGGGGGAAAAGCTACACTCTTACCAAGTGGTAGAAATAACTCCAGAAATCCAGCAAAGCTGCTGAGGGACTCACTAGGTAATTAGCCATTGAATGAGAATTCTCCCTAACAAGTGTTATCAGAAACTATTGTCATGATATCTTCTTCAAAGTTACCAATGGGTCCTGGGGATCTATAAATTAGGTGAGCAGTTAAGGTGCGGGAGTAAGAGATAGGTATTTTAGCTGTAAGCATTTTGCAGGATGCTTTGGTGGGTGAGGGGCAACTCTCAGGTTTAGGTCAGACTTGCCAATGATAGCAATGCAGCCACCTCTAGAGTCAGATCTTTCTGCGCTTCCGATTGTGTGATTGTCTGGTACTGCAAGCAAGAGTGGTGGGCCTGCTGCGGCATGTAGCCAGGACACTGTTATTGCTAGGAAGTCGAGATTTTCGGCAGTGATCAGGTTGGCTATGTCAGCTGAGTGGCCCACCATTGACCTGGCGTTGATTAAGGCGACTTTAATAGTTTGGGAGATGGATTTGCAGGGGAGGCCCCAGATTTGTTTGGTTTCCATTTCTTATTGTTGTTGTTTGTGGAATTGAGCCTATGTTTGTAGGGTACATCACTGTGTTTAATTGTGGCACTGGGTTTGGATCTGTGGTTAATCCTAATGGATGGATGATTTGTTTTAGCTGAGATATTGATTGCAGGCTCGTAGAGTTTGAGTAATCTGGACCCTAGTCTATTATTTATAACTCTAGTAGGGCAAGATTTGTTAGGTAGTGATAGGATAGGGTGACCGTTGGGCCTTGGGTAGGTGGATAAGCGAGGGTTGTGACCTCCACAACTAATGTGATCTGTATTGGAGGGCTTGGTGTCTAGGATTAGCTTAAGTAAGAACTTGGTGGGCCTAATGTTTATTTGCTGGCAGTCGATTTTGAGCAAGGGCAGGAAAGTTGTGGGTTTGATCCCAGGTATGGCCCGTATGTGATTGGACATGGTTGGAGACTGTAAGTTTGTCTGAGTGGAGAGAACAACTTTGGGTTGCTGGCTGTTATCTAGAAAGGAGCCTATCATTGTTAGCCGAAGTAAGGTAGTGGCATACATATTATGTGTATTGGGTCGGTTTGACTGACTATGTCGTGGTGGAACCGGATGTCTGAGCATGCTAATTGGTATAATAGTAAGTGAGGCAAACATTATCAACATTGGTCCTGCATTGGGGCAACATACCTCTCCTACAATTGTGATAACTAGGCCAAACTGGCATAGGTTAGGTTGCATGCAAACGATACAATAATGATATTATAGGCCTATTCAGCATCATTTGGACAACATCAAACTGGTGCAAACATGGAGTCATGGATCACACAGTAGATTCATGTGTGTAGAAACATGCCAGCACAAAAACCAGCACATGTGCTACAAATCAGCAGTGCTACAGCACACAAGGACCACTCCCACACCCCACATCCCTTACAACACCACATTGCTAGCAGTAGCAGTAGCAATACTGGAGCTGGAGGCCATGCCTGCAGGACTATTACTTGAAGAGGCAGGGAGGCAGAGGATGCAGCGGATCTGCTTGAGGAGAAGGAGGGCCATCATGGCCCAGCAAAACCCCATTGTCCAGCTGTTTGCACCATACAGACAGCCCCCAATCCCTCAGTGAAGGGCCACACCATTAAACCTGAGCAAAAGGCAGATCCACACCATGTACCAGCTAGACAGGGACACCATCATTTATATAGTGGACCTGATCCATGACAACCTGGTCAGCCTCATAAATATACGAACTTGCTCTAGGTAGTGTCTGTGCTACAATTCCTTGCCACAGGCACATACCATCACACAGTTGGAGAGCTGCATGCAATAACACAACCCTGTTTTTCACATGTCTTGTTCCAGGTCATTGATGCACTCCTGTGTCACGTTTGAGACCACATCGGTCTACCCAGAATAGCAGACCAGGTCAATGTTGCTAAAATAGCCTTCCATGCCCTTGCAGGCATGCCAAACGTCATTGAACTGCACACATGTGGAGCTGGTGGCCAGGCATACTGCGGAGGCTGTGTACCACAAGAGAAAATGTTATCATTCTCTGAATGTGCAGATGGTGTGTGATGACCCCCTTTATCATCCCCCATTACTGTGCCAGATTTCCTGGTTCCACCCATGACTCCATGGTGCTGCCCAACTCCACGCTACCTACAAGGCCATGTGCACAGTTGAATTGGGGGGGCATGAAACAGCATAGCGTACATGGCTGCTGGGTGAGTCTAACTGCAAGACCATGTGCACAGTTGAATTGGGGGGGCATGAAACAGAATAGTGTACCTGGCTGCTGGGTGAGTCTAACTACAAGGCAATGTGCACAGTTGAATTTGGGCCATGGCTAACACACATCACCACTGGCTGTGCACATTCAATGCTTCATTCCATCTTTCATCCCACTTCTCTGTGCTCCTTAAATGACAAATAGACCATGAAATAGAACGTGTGCAGGATAGAGAGTGTAAAGGGGAAGGGTTACCATGAATACAACTAATTATCATGATTCAAGGCAATAGTACAACAAATACAGTTACTAAATGAAAGGGGAGAAGTATCTACTTTGTGTTGTGTGTGCATTAAAAGTGAAAGTGTGCAGGTGAACTGGAGGCTTCCAGCCCTTTAAGATGAGGTAGCAATACCCTTGAGATGGATGGCGATGCAGAAGTTACTCAAACATCAATAATCCAAACAACTCAGGTATTTGGCAAAAGGATGACTGTTTTAATATCAATTATCTAAAACAGGAAGTACAATGGACATCAACGGATGTCTCAGCGTAACAGATGTCTTTGGGGAATTCAGGGGGGTGAAGGAATGCTCTCCCCTCATGCATAGGTGTGACCATCATGTTCATCCAACTTCATCCTTTCACGTGACTTAAGACCACAGAATTGAGCCCTAGTGTATTTAAAATACTATTTTCTAATAGACCTCTGACGTCTTCCTTGTTTTTGTCCATGCCTCCTGAACAGGAGTTCTGTTCTTTCACACAATTTTATGCAATGTCTGCTCACTCCAGCCAGATAAGACCTTGGCTTCTTACCTCATCCAGTCTTGCCTTTCTGAGATTCACTTCGTAATTCACTTATTTTCTAACTACGACACACTGGAAAAGAGGCCTTCCTTCTTTAGCCCAGTTCTGCCATAACACGTAATGGAAACATCCATTCTTTACTCACTTTAATATATATGTATATGTTGGCGCATCCTGAAATCTATTCATTACTTAGCTAGCCTCAAGAATACTTCATCTGCTTTCGTTTCTTTGCACCTGTACACATGTAAATTGACTTGACATCTTCCTCAGTTCTGTAGCATATGTTTCTTCATCTTGATCTAAAGATGCCACTTATCTTCGATACTTTCTTGATGCCTTATAGAATATCTGCATTCTCTAGTATCTGCATCTCTTCTATGCACGTTAGCTCAGCTCTGTGTGACATCACCATTCTTTTTTGCCATTCATTGGTCCTGCTTCTTCTGGGATTTCACTCAAATGGCCATCATACTGTCTCGTATGCAGGTATGGCTTCCTCAATGGGAACCTTGCCTCCAGGATTTTCCTCGGTATCAGTATTCCCACTGGTTTCGCACGTGTCTCACACTCTGGTTCCGAACATATAGGCACTATGGGTGAAGTGGTTGAGGTAGAGGTGCTTGGCTCCTTCTCTACACAAGTCTGACTTTAGGTGCTACACAGTGATAGCATGCCTGAGTGCAATGCCTTGACAGGCTTGCCACAATTTAGATAATCGACCCAATCCAGTGCATGCATGTGATCAACAATTCTGTACAACTATAAACAAAAGAACAACATGTACCACAAAGCACCACAACAGAATGAAAACAAGAAGCAATAACACAGTCAAGCAAAAACACAACACCTGATGCACAGAGCAGACTTCTGCACTCATCCATATAACAGTGTTTGTCAACATACCAATTGTCCATGTCCCCGGCCTGTTTGAACCACACAATCACACATGTATCTCATTTCATATCTAAAAGTACCCTAGTACATGGACATCTTGTTAACTTTTCCTTTCTAACACAATAATAATAGATCCAGCATTACAATGTATATCTTGTGTACTAAAAGGGTCAGAGGTCATGTTGTCTGTGAACGGCCCAAGTGAATGCTACTGCAGACCACACACCCCACATGCATTTTGACAAAGTACATTTCAGGTACCTGCTAAAGGACATATGGTAGCTGAACTAAATTTTGCAGGTGCATGTCTGTCCACTCAAATGAACACTATAGAGACTATGCCAACATGACATGGGCCCTCATTACGACCCTGGCGGAAAGCGACTGACCGGAGCGCCACAGCGTAAATAGCGTTTCCGCCATTGCACGAAGGAGCAAAGTGCGGCCCATTCCGACCCATCGGGCACGAGCACCACGGCATGGCGGAAGTGCAAAGTCCGCGATGGCGGAAATGACCCCAAAACGGCCCACACCGCCGCCGTACGGCGCCCTAGGTGCAATACCGCCACCCCTCTTAGCGGTCACCGCAGTGTGCGCCTACCGGAAAGTACGGTGGCCGGAAATATACGGAAACGGAAGCTAAAACATGGGCCCGGAACGGGAAACATCCCGGCGTACACCTATAAATACACTAAAACCACACAACCACTAAAATCACTACCCCGAAACACACCCCAACCCGCCAACCACCCTAGCGAAACCAAGAATAATGGGAAAAGCAGCGAAGAAAGCGTGCGACCGCAAGCGGCAGGTCCACTTCTCCCGTGAGGAACTCACCGTGCTAACAGAGACCCTCCAGGAGAATGCTGCCGTCGTCTTCTCCACGCAAATGACCAGGACGGCACTTGCAAACAAGAAGGCCATATGGGCTCTGGTGGCACAGCGGGTAAGTGCGGTGGGGACCGCACCCCGCACCCCACAGCAATGCCGCAAGCGATGGGACGACCTGCGGATACGCGTCCGCAGCATACTCTCTGCCAACCGCAACATTGCCACAGCCACCGGGGGAGGTCCTGAATCACCCATCAAGTTGACCCCCTGGGAAGAAATCTGTGCCTCCACCATCGGAATGGAGAGCATAGAGGGAGTCGGAGGGATGGAGAAAGGAGTGCAGACATCCGAAGATTCAGGTAGGTGGCCCAGATAAAACAATGCCAAATCCACAAAGTCCATTCATGTGAAGTACCATGTGTCCCCATAGTGCAACAGAAACACATGTCCAGGAGAACGTCCACACACATCGGCCTGATAGCGCACGTTAAAACCCACAATAAATACATAATTAATTAAAAACCCCTAAAACACGCACCACACGTGCAGCAGGCACACCCTAACTGCAGGCTGCCAAACAACTGCACCCTCACTCCACACACAAATGAAACCACCCCCAAGACCCCGACCCAAATCACCCTCAGGCACCACCCCAATGCATGTGATACAATGCCATTCCAATTCCCACTGACCCATCAATAACCCTCGCCCTCCTTTACTCCACCACAGGGTCCGATCCGAACGACGAGCTACAGGACACCCCTACCAGCACACCTGCAAAGAGGGCCAAGACCAACGGCCAGAGACCCTCCACCTCAGCTGCACGCATCAAGACACGGCAGCAGCACAAATCAGGTGGCAGCACAGAGGAGGGAACATCAACAGGCACCCCAGCAGCCAGCATGCCCACAACACCAGCACCACAGGTCCCCCCAATGGATGCCACAGAAGGCACTGCCTCTGGTGGCAGCAGCACCATAGGTGACACCCCATTGATGGCAGCATGCTCCGACACAGAAGAGGGGGATGTCGAGGTCAGATCCATCCATGACCTGTCCCAATCCCCCTGTCTGTCCCCTCCCGTACAACATGAGGATACCACGCAGGGGCACCCACAAGACGACGACTGGCCATCCCCCACAAGCCCTGTGGCAAGGCAACATGAGGACAACAGCCCCTCTGTGACACCACCGCAAATGGCCATGGCCCAGCAGAGGCAACAGTCCCTCGACAAGTTAATCGTCCAACAGCAGCAAATGGCCACACTCCTCAAGGGCCATGCCGATGAATGTGGGGGCACCAAGGCAGACATAGAAACATCAACAGAGACACTAAGGGCAGAAATGGAGAGAGGTACAGAGACGCTAAGGGCACAAATTGAGAGTAGCACCGAGAGCCTGAGAGTCCAAATGGAGAGTAGCACCGATAGCCTGAGAGTCCAAATGGAGAGTAGCACCGAGAGCCTGAGGGGGGAACTGCATGCGACGTCCAAAGACGTATGTGCCGAACTTGCCGCAGTGCGCCGTGTGCTCACTGAGCTCTCGCAAACCCTTAGGGACATGCATGGACGTGAGCAGGCAGACACATCATCCATTGCAAGTTCCGTCCAGGGCAGCCCCCAACGTAGATCTGGAAGGAACCTGCGCTCCACAGGCAGGGGTGCCCCTGATACCCGCAGAGGGGGCATGCAATAGCGACAGCCCACTGACAATGAGCATCTTTGGACACTGGTGTTCGGGGGGGGAGGTAGGAGGGTGGAGGGGGTGTGTTGGGCTCACTTGGGTGGCAGGTCGATAGGGTGTTCAACATGATGTCACATATGCCATAAAAAGTGCACGATCAACCGATGAGAAGTGTGGACATTGATCTTTGTGTACTAGGCCATCATAGGCGTACAGTCCATATTGTGCATGTCCCAGACACACGCAGTGCCACGAGTCCCGTGTCCATGCATCAGCCACCAGGCGTGAGTGCTAGAAGCATACATCAATGAGATGCTGACGAATGTCACGGCCCTCCGGTGCCTCGCAGACTCCATGAGGTGCTGCCACATCCCCACCCTCATCATGACCATCTTCAGGTGCTTGCAGTTCTGCGTCAGGGGGCATGGGCACATTTCTACGTACGCACATGTTGTGGAGCATGACACATGCCATCACCATCTTTGCAACCTTCTCATGGCGGTACAGGAGTGCCCCGCCAGACCTGCTGAGGCAGCGGAAACGACCCTTCAGTAGGCCGAATGCCTGTTCAATGACTACACGGGTACGTGAGTGGGCATGGTTGTAGTCCTCCTCATGCTGGTCCCGTGGGTTCCGGACTGGTGTGAGGAGCCATCTCTTCAGTGGATATCCAGCATCACCTGTATGTGGACGAGAAACGTATGATGTGGAATGCCATTGATACGTACGCACACCCCCCCCCCCCTTCCTGGCAGGTCATTGCCGCATCACATACCCCACATCATCATGCATGTAATGAGACTCACCGAGTAGCCAGGATCTGTTCCCTGCGTGTCGTTCCATGTAGCGTGGTATTGTAGAGTTCCTCAAGACCATAGAATCATGGGTTGATCCAGGGAATCGGGCACAACAATGTGTAATGATCCTGTTGGAGTCACACACCATCTGTACATTCAGGGAATGAAATTGTTTTCGGTTGCGGTACTGGGCCTCCATGGCATGTGGGACGACCAATTCAACATGGGTGCAGTCGATGGCACCAATGCAACCCGGTATGCCGGCAAGTGCATGGAATCCCACTTTTGTGTTGGTTATTTCCAGCTCCGAGCGTGGTAGAGAGATGTAGTCGTCTGCGTGCTTCAGGAGGGCATCGAGCACTAGCAATAGTGTCCGTGAGAACAGTGGCTGAGAAATGCCATGCAACTGTCCGACTGTGTGCTGGTAGGTGCCTGTGGCCAGGAAGTGTAGTACAGACACCACCTTCAGTAGGGGTGGGATGGCGGTTGGGCTGTCTATCATGCTGACAAGGTCAGCCTGTGTCATGTCCACAATGGCGGCTATGGTGTCCCGGTCCAGACGGTAGAGGGTGTGGATCTGCTCATCAGTGAGGTTGAACGGATGTGCTCGGAGGCGTGGTATTGCGGGCTGCCTGCGTGGTGGTAGTGGCTGTGCTGGTGGGCCTTGCTGGCCCTGCCTTGGCCTCCTCCTCCTCCTGCGTCTCCTCCGTGCGGCTGGTTGTAGTTGGTGTTCGTCTACTTCTTGGAGTCGGAGCACTTGCAGTGCTATCAGGTCCCCCAGGGCCAACATCGCGAGTCCTGCCGGTAGCATTTCGGTGTGGTTGTGGGAGGGGACTGGCTGTGCAATTTATGTGTTTTCAGGCTGTATGGCCTCCACCTGTGGTGATTAATTCCACCTGTGCAAACTGCTCTCCCCTTTGGCCGAGCACGTCCCGCGCACAACGCTGCAATTCGGGGAATGGCATCTTGCTATTGCAATCATGTATTTGTACCCGATGGCCGTGTAAGATTGGTTGATATGTTCATTCTGCTGTGGTCCCATTGTTTCACGTACTATCTGTGCAGTCGCGAACAGACTTGTGAGGGGTCAGTGGGACGTAGTACTCGGTTAACGGTGGGCCCTCATGCATCACTGTACCGAGTTGCAACGACGGGCGGGGCGTCCCATTCGTGGGTGAAGGCAGTTGCCATTTTCACACACAGCCGCACTCGATGGGATGATTAGTGATTTCAAACGGCCACAGATGCCTTTTCGACGTGATGTTGCAAATGAGGAATTCGAAGGGCGGCGCTTTCGGTTTCCAGCTAGCGGCGAGGAGATGCCCACAGGTCTGACTGCAAATGTAACGTTCTATTGTTCTATGTCCTTGAGACAGGGCCCATGGCGAGGGAGCAATGATTGATATGAATAGTTTGGGATGCGCAATAGCTACGTGGGCGATGAGGCCGTCCGTTCCCAAATACATGTTACTTCACAACACTGGAATTACGGGCTGGGGCACTGTGGATTTAGCAGGCTGCATAACGCACAGACTCAATGGATGTTTCTAATGTCATGTGAGTAATTATTCAGGCATTTTGATCCCGGGATGAGGGAATGATGGATGGATGCATGGGCAGGTGATTTGGTACAGAGTTTGCCATGTACAGGGCTTCTTGGGATCTATCCGCCTCCCCTACGCTATGTGATGCAGGGCTGCCATAGTGGGACCATCGTCCATCTGGCCTTGTTGAGCCCTCCCTGTCTCGAGGCGCCCTCAGACACTCGTTTGTGATGGTGTTTGCACCTCGATATAGATGGTTGTGAGTCGCAAGTGGTTTTGGGGTGGTGATGTTCCTTTGGAGTGGGCTAGCATGCATATGGCTGTGGATTTCGTGTGATCATTGAAGTGAGTTGTTCGAATGTAGTTCTGATGGCCATTCTGTTCTTTTTCTTTTCTTTTGGTTGACAGGTATCTCCTCCCCTTTTGCCACTGCCATCTGTATGCCACTCCTGCAGATGGATTTTACTCCCGACACCTGCTGCTTCGTGTTAATCAGTGGAGCAGCATTACGATCTTATGGGACGATCGCCAATGGCCCACATGCCCTTACGCAGTACTGGTGGCTCGGAGCAACATTTCGGCCTTTCAGCTGGACTAGTGCCTCCCCATTGGGACGGCCCTGCGGTTCTGTGCGCTTCCATGTTGCCTTTTCGTACGTGAATGTGGCTCTGTGTACCATGGGGGAACAGGGCGACACACAGGTAGTGGCTGGTCGTTTCTTGCGGAAGCAGCCCACAATGGTGGTTGGTGTTTTGGATTTCATGGCCTGATGGCTGTATGTGCTTGGTGATTTTGATGTGCATAAATGTCTATTCTGATTTGGCCCGTGTAGCGTTTTTCTTTGCAAGTGATGTGGCATATGCCTATTTGGGGGGCGATGTATTGTGAGGAGATCTGCATTGGGTTCCAGCTTCGGGGTTTAGTTGCGTGGTACTGTGCTGTGCGCGTTTGCCTACGAAGCCCAGTGAGGTCAGGGATGGGGGCTGCCAATATGCCAGTTTGAATGTTGTCATGCTCAGGGGCGGGGGATTGGGTTTTGTGTAACAGATGCCGGTCAGCCAGGTGGACTGGTTGAATGATGTGGTTTTCGGTATATTGCTGGTCACAGGTGCCTGTGTTTGCGTGCGTTTCTTGGTGGGGGACTGTGGTCATGTCCATTGGGATGGCTTGTGTATTCGTGCCATCTGTGCCCTGCAGCTCCCATTGGCCCCTGTTGTGTTTCTTTTGTTCGTTGGCATGCATGGGTGACTTGTACATTTCAATGGTTGCATTGTGGCTTCATTGCACCTACGGGGAGTTGTACTTTGTGGGCAGGGAGCGGTGTACAGGCACTCAGTGGGGCCGTTTACGGTTGATTCGCGATGCCGTACTTCTCGCCATGGCGGAATGGTCCATTCCGCCATGCCTGATGGCGTTAGGTACATGTCCGCTAGGGTCGGAATTGGCGTACCGTTGCACCATGGTGGTGTTTGCGGTTTGGCATGGCGCGCGCGCGCGTGCTTGGTGCAGTTAGCGTTGGCGTTCACTACGGTGTCGCTAATGGCATCGTACTTTGCGGTGACGGGTCATAGTCGCACCGAGCGCTATTCGATGGCGGTATTGCATTTCCGCCATCGTTTTTCGATTTCCGCCAGGGTCGTAATGAGGGCCATGGACAGAAGAATGACATTGTACACTTTCTGTTGCCCTTGCGCAGGTGATGCTGGTTACCCCCTGATGCCATGGTTGATGACACCTGTGACGCAACCACACAACATCTATGGGCAGGCATACAATCGTGCCCATGTATGTACTCGGGGAACAATTGAACAGACATTTGGCCTGTTGAAGGGGAGGTTCCGCTGCCTGAGCAGATGGGGGAGCATTGATGTACAGCACGGAAAAGGTGGAAAAGACAGCGCTTGCCGGTGCCATGTTGCACAACATGTGCATTCGATGCAACGTCACCTTGCCCCACGACATGGACATGCACCCACCAGAGGCTGAGGACAACAGTGATGATGATCAGGCAATTGGTCAGCGCCGTGATGGCATGGATGGACCTGTTGCACGTGATAAACATATGCAGCACTACTTCTAACCACCTGTCACACACGCGGCACAGGCCACCTTGCGCCCTGGGCACAGGCCACTGCACGTAAATAAATACATTCACACTGAATAATCAATGTCCAGTCATTATTTCTGTTTGCCACACCAACTATATTTTGTGATTTAAAACTATGTACAATTGTGAAGTGACTACAGTACTAATACTGTGCACCCCAAATATGCCTCCCCACACTCCTTCCCCAACTAGTTTAGGAATTTTATATTTGTAAATACATCAATAATTTCGGACCTGAGAATAAAGAAGAGAATCCTTCTGTTCATCAGTATCTTTGTGGCTTACAAAAGCTGAGAGAGGATACACTCTGCTGGTTTCTAAAAGTCATGTTGGCAAACTTTGTGTAGCGTTGTGCGATGCTTACACTGGCATGGAAGGTACTCATGCCCAGCTTGGCTGAAACCTCAGTACAGAGAGCAGATTGGTGAATTGTGTTGGTGATGCTGGTGTTCCTTTTTGCTGTGTGTGTGGTCCCTACTGAGGATGATGTTGAGATTGACCTCTCAAATTCTGCACCAACATGACAGAGAAAAAGACACAGACCCAGCCAATCAGGAAACTAATGAAGAGGCTTGGTCGAAATATGGCACTTTGGAAAGATTCCAGCATGCAGAACATCTTTCACTCAGCCTACATCTAGATATTTGTATGTGAGAACCATGTCTCCACAGCCCTCTGCTCCCAGTGTATTTCAGAACGAACCTGTAGTTGAGTCCTCAATTTGGAAAAAGGTAATTTGAAACGTTCTGTGTGTATGAATATATCAGTAGCTGAATCAGTGGTCTGGAACCTTTGGCTGACCAGATGTTTTCTAGAGCTGTGGCGTGGTTGTGATTAATTCAAAACCTTCCAGCCCTCAACTTTTTGTTTTGCTAAAGTCACCCCGAGTGGGACGTGCATGCCCAGACATGGGTCCCGAGTCTGCTGGGCCTAGAGACCCAAACTACTCCTCACTGATGACGCCCAACAAGGCTGAAACATGTCTGGGGATACTGGTGGTTTCGTGAAGAAGGGATGTGACCTAGCAGTTCAGCCTGCACTGCCCCTTTTGGGGTAGGACCAAGCATGATTTGTATATGGTTTTCCCCCTTCTGTAATGGCTTGTCAGGCTGACAAATGATGGTCTGGAGGGTTGCCCAGACCTGTGCCCGTGGTTATGATTAATTCAAAACCTTCCAGCCATCACCTTTTTGTTTTGCAGATGTTTTCTACTGCAACTCCCTTCCACCCCAAGCATACTCAATGATGTATGATGATGGGAGTCATTGTCCAAAATGTGTGGAGAGCCACATGTGCAGACCGTTCAGCGAAATGAAATTCAACATCATAAAACTTTATGAATTGTTATTTTCAAGAGAGGAGTATTTTGTCTGTTTGGTGAGTTCAGTTTGGATTCTCTATTTGCCTTCACGAAAGGATAAGAGCCTGTGCCCTCCACTAGAGAAGTGCAGGCCTTCAGATGTAGATATGCCAACTGCAAAAGGAACAATATTTCATCTAGCCCCTCATGGCACCTCACATGCAGGGAGTATGTGACAAACTAAACAATCATCTTAGGCTGTACCTGCAATCTAAAATCTCTTTGCCTTATCAGGGCCTGTGATTTGCACTTGGAAACAATCACGCCAGTCTTAGGTTTTTCCCCAAATATTCATTGTCCCGATAGTTTGGTTTAGATGAGAATTCACTGTTTCAATCATTGTCCAGTGTAAGTGTTCCATTCAGAAATTGCCCTGTATTTGGACCATTTTTTAAGATTTCCATGTGAGTTCTATTGCAAAGTTGACACAAGTACACAACTACCTGCTTACGAACTGTATCTGTATATGTACTGGGCATCACTCTGCAGCTTGAACGTCTATTTTCCAGTCTTTTCATCTTCCTCTCTGAGGAGCCCTCACTTTGGGGAGTAGATATCATTCTTGCCTTTGTCAACATAATTGCTACTGTGTGGGTGTCATTTTTTAGACTCTTCATATTGTCGTTTAAAAGTTATCCTCTTTGACTTTCTCTGGCTAACCTTGAGAGAACTACTGTTCCCAAGGGAAGAAAGGATCTTTGGATCCCTTTTACATTTTATTTGGTGATACCAGCACACCCCACCCCACAATGTATCTCCTTTCACACTAAAACTATAACAATTCTGTTACAGAGATAAGCTTACCTTTAATGGCTGGTGCCAGTGATACCTTTTACTAATTCGGTGCACCTTTACTGCAAGATGTGTTCACAGCTGTATTAAAGGCACCCAAGGGTGCTCATTATTCCAAAAGGGCTCCCGTCTTATTTTTCTGCCATTTTAGTATTTCTTCTCCTTCCTTCTTCCTTCCCCTACCATCCAGGGTGGGAAATTCCTTTGTGTGAAGTTTATCTTTGGCGGGAGTCCCATGGACTCCCCGCCCGGGCTCCAGTCTGTCTGTGAAGGAAGAACACAAGGGAGAAGTCCAATACTCCACAGCCCTTTGTCTTCCTCCTTGCCTGAATGGGAAAAAATCCCAGTGGGGGGCTGGCTGTCCTTATTGGACAACCAGATTGCTCCTTGTTGTAAAATGCAGCAAGAGAATGCAGACAGTGTGCTGTAATTCCTGTTAAATACTCCAAACCTGGAAGCTGAAGAAAAGTCAACCACTGAAACCAAAACCAAAGAGGATGATGAAGGAAACACATCTTAGACGATTCCCATCAACCAGATAGCCTGCTGTGTAACCTGAGACTTCTGTAGTCCTTCCTTCCAATCGACCTGGGGACACCGTAAACAATGACCCCGACCCAGAGCCTAGTGAGACCCACTGTCATGATGCCTACCCCGGGCATCCGGATCGAGTCTATCAGCCACGGGAGCAGGCATCCAGATACTCATTAAAACCCCAACAGCCCTGGCTGGGGGCTGTTTGGATTCAGTCCTGTCGCCTTAGGCGCCAGGCTCATCATAGAAATCAGTCCTGGCACCATAGGCGCCAGGCTCATAGACTTTACTTACCTTATGCAGACCATGCTGCAAATGAGTCCAAGCCAACGTGAGGCCTATATGGGACTAATTTATTACAGGGACTATTTTTTACTTGGGTGTGGTTCTGGGGAACTTCTTACCTGGGACTACTTTGCAAGCTATTTAAACCACGCCCGAACAGCAGCTCATGCTTCGTGTTATTCTGTATCCAGCAGCGTAACGCTGACCGTGTCTGCAAGTCAGCATCCAGTCTTTTGCCACGCCCGCCTCGAATCCAGAGCTCCTAGACAAAAGGAAAAGAAAGGAGAAGAGGTTATTATTTGATTCCTTACCTGATTCCGGACCCAGCACATCTCCAAGCCTGGAAAGGACATTATTTCAGCACACGTCACTTCGCCAGCAGTAGCGCCACGTTATACTCACCAGTCCACTGCATCTTTCAACTCGGCGTTGCCTCCATCATTTTCTTCGTCGAAACCCAGCACCTGGGGGGAAAACAAAAGGAATAACAAGGAATAACAAGGTGAGCTGAGAAAACCGACAAAGACAATCTCTTTGCCACCATAGGCTAATCTGATTTACCACCAGAGGTATTATCCTTTAATTTGCTGCATCTTTCTATGCCACACCTATAAGGGGAGAGAAAAAAGCAAGTTAAACTCATGCAACTTTTACCGGACAGTGTTTGGTAATACAAACTCTTACCTGAACGCCATCAGCTGCCTCCAGGCAATATTCTTTTGGACCCAGCTGCAACCTAACGAGGGAATGGAACAAGAGTGAACATCGGACATATTGAACTCTTTGAACTTTATAGACACTGGAGTCAATATTCCTCCGGAACTCCTCCAGTACCTTCAAACCAGTGAAGTAACTGGTATCTACGCGTCCCTGCATGCCATGCAGGATGGAGAGCTCATCATTTAAAAACATAAGGTGAGGTTACCAAGAGGGTATATCGGAGGTGATTAGTGGGGAGAACGAGAACAGTTGGGGGGGGGGCCATCAGTAAAGTCCACGGGTGGCTAAATCCCTTTCTCCACTTGCAGGAGAATACCTCTACGAGTCCAGCAGACAAGATTAATGCGGGCCAGTCCAGACTGTCATCTCTTCACTACGCATCACGTTGGTGGAGACCGCAGCTGTCCGGGTCCGATCGACGCCCCTGTGGGAACCAGGTGAGCGTAACACCCAGGCTCTGACCTAAACATTTATTTTGAGCTATCCCACACTATGTTGCGACCTTGCAGGGCTGCAATTCCTAATACCCTGGACCTCAAGCTATTATGCGGGGCACAGGCTTTCGAATTCCGAATCTCACTAAAACTTTGTGGGAGTCCTGCTGGATCTCAAGTCTGAAAAGTCCCCTCAACAGAGTGCTGGACCTTTGTAATATTGAGCATCCAACCAGCAATATTCTGTCTCTTCTGTGCTCCTGAAAAAGGTGCCAAATCCACAGAGTCGCATCCAGCCATGAGAAATCTTTGCCTAGATTCCCTGTTGATCCCTGCTGTAAAGTCCCTTTCAATGTCCTGTTTTAAGTCCCCACGATAAGGAATCCACCGACCAGGTTTTTGCCTGCAGATCCTGAAGTCTCCCCTGCTGCAATCGCTTCCTCCTTGCCTGAATGGGAAAGAAACCCAGTGGGGGGCTGGCTGTCCTTATTGGACAACCAGATTGCTCCTTGTTGTAAAATGCAGCAAGAAAATGCAGACGGTGAGCTGTAATTCCTGTTAATTACTCCAAACCTGGAAGCTGAAGAAAAGTCAACCACTGGAACCAAAACCAAAGAGGATGATGAAGGAAAAACATCTCAGATGATTCCCATCAACCAGATAGCCTGCTGTGTAACCTGAGCCTTCTGTAGTCCTTCCTTCCAATCGACCTGGGGACACCGTAAACGATGACCCCGACCCAGAGCCTAGTGAGACCCAGGCTCTGACCTAGACCTGCATTTTGAGCCATCCCACACTATGTTGCGACCTTGCAGGGCTGCAATCCCTAATACCCTGGGACCTCAAGCCATTATGCGGGGCACAGGCTTTCGAATTCCGAATCTTACTAAAACTTTGTAGGAGTCCTGCTGGATCTCCAGAGACACAAATCAAGTCTGAAAAGTCCCCTCAACAGAGTGATGGACCTTTGTAATATTGAGCATCCATCCAGCAATATTCTGTCTACTTCTGTGCTCCTGAAAAAGGTGCCAAATCCACAGAGTCGCATCCAGCCATGAGAGAAACTTTGCCTAGAGCCTTCTCCGTTGATCCCTGCTGCAAAGTGCCTTTCAATGTCCTGTTTTAAGTCCCCACAATATGGAATCCACCAACCATGTTTTTGCCTGCAGATCCTGAAGTCTCCCCTGCTGCAATTGTTTCTTCTGTGCTGAGGTACTGTGCTGGCTTGGTATTTACTTACCTTAAGTCTCTTGTGATTCCTGTGTAGTTTTGGGGTGTTTTCTGTGATTGGGAGGCCTCTTGTCCAGTTCACACAGGCCCACTGCTGTAATCCTCCTAGGGTGTCTCTGTGAAGCCCTTGCACCCTAAACTATGTCTAAAGTAAAATACTTACCGGTTTGAACAGTATTCCTTAGGAACTCTGACTTCTGCTCCTTAAGAACCTATCCCGACACTGCCTGTTGGACACTGGACCCTAATGACCAGCCCTTCTGCCACTGAGAACACTCATGCTCCACGAATAAGGGAAACACTTTTAAAGGATTGGGCCTTGTGCCTAGAAAATAGAAGAAGTGTTTAAAAGTTACTTCCTGGAAAAAGAGTTGGTGGGTAACTGTAACTCTGAGACTGAGCAGTTACAGAGGTTCTTACTTACCTTGAATGTGTGCTTCACTATTCTGAAAAGTATATGTAACATCTTTCTTTCCTTAGAAACTGTTTCACCATTCTAACAGAGAGTAGATGTAAGGGTATATTACTCACCTGCAATTACGTTGTGCCTCTTCTCAAACGTTTATGCTGTTTGTTGGTTTCGCTTTATTATTCCTGTTAGGATAATTGTATGAGTATTCCCCAACCGGGTCTTGCTTCCCCTGACTTGCTGTTAACCTGTCCAAAATAGGTCTGCATTAGGTTTTACCTACCTAGAATAACCTTCAGTGATTTATAAAGAGTAACACTGGGTTTTGCTTTAGCTGTGCTGTTTTAGACAGACACAAACACAGTCTTGGGTGTATACCTGCCCCAAGTTGTTGAGAGCTCCTTGAAAAAGTACATGGGTTTTCCTTACCTTAAATTAGCTGTGTGATATCCAACAATAAGTTACAAGAGTAATTGAATATTACATCCTTAGGTTTTACTCACCTTGTATAACTGTGTGTTATCACAAAAGTAGTAATAGTGTTTTTTAATATTTGTTTTTAATTGAATCTAGAATACGTGTTCCACCATTCACAAAACATATGTTATCCATTTGACTGGTTATGTTATTTGTTGCTGAGCGTCACAGTACAACTGGTAGGGTCTACTAACATTAAATTACTGAATGTAATCTGAAAGTAACCATTGGTTTGTACTCCCCAAGAATAGGTAGGACCTACACTGAATTTGTATCAGAAGGATTGACTTCCTAGAACTACTGTTAGGTGTTCCAAATAAGGTTATATGCTTTGGTCTGTATACTTTCAAGCATAGTGTTGTGTTTTTATAATTTTGGTATATTCACTAGCCGATTCATGGAATTAATGTGTGCCAAAAATCTCTGTGCAAGCGTGCGAAAGCGTGCGAATCGCAGCGCAAGTGCGAAAATCGCAGCGCAAGCGTGCGAAAGCTGCGCACATCGATTCATGAAAGTCTGTGTACGTGTAAATCCTGGGATGTGCGCTAAAATCCTGTGTGGCGCACGTAGCGCGGCACACACAACAAAAGTGGGCGTAACACAGGGTGTAACACGCAGAATGGTGAACTACACGTGAAAATGTGGCCGTTACGGGGGAAGTACAGGAATAAAAACGCGTGGAACGCCCACACGCGCGCCTACAACACGTATACATGGAATCGAACAGGGGAAACGTGTGCGCCAAAAAAGATGCGCTAATCCGGAAACACGTACGCCAGCAGGAAGCAGGTATACACGGCCCTGCATAAAAGTGCGCGCAAACAACAAACAAGCTCAGATGCTACGATGAACATACCGTTCCTCGCAGCAGTGGTCGTGGGACACCGCAGGAGGAGGAGGATAGTCAGGCCCAGAATTTTTACACCAGCCTTTTTGGGATGCCTGATGACCAGGTGTATGGGAGGTAAAGGTTTCCACCTCACATAATACTAGACCTGGTGAGTGAGTGGGAGGATGACCTCACATCACCCGCCCTGTGCTCCCAAGCACTGAGACCCTTGGAAAATGTGCTCAATGTACTGCACTTCTTGGCCACTGGTTCATTTCAGTGGCAAGTGCCATAGTGGGGGGGTGTCAAAGGCCATGCAGTCACGCTGCCTACACCAGGTGTTGGCCATCATGACTGCACGCTCTTCAGTCCGCAGGCACATATACCTGCCCAGAATACCTACAGAAAGGCAGGCTGCCGTCCAGGATTTTTACGGGGTGGCACACTTCCCCACGGGGTGCCATTGACTGCACCCATGTGTCTCTACGTCCTCCCAGGAAACTGAGCCCATCTATAGAAACCACAAGCACTGGCATTCCATCAACGTGCAGGTATTATGTGATGCCACGGAATGATCTCCTCAGTATATGCCAACTATCCAGGGTGCACCCATGACAGTTTAATTTACAGAAGGTCACCCCTAAACCGGGACCTAGAAGCTGGGCAGCATGACGATACATGGCTGCTTGGTGAGTATAAATGCCTCTGCACATGCATGCATGTCAGATACTGAGTAATGTCACAACCCCACTAATGATACCCATCATCACCTCCCCAGGGGACAGTGCCTACCCTCTGAGCACCCACATGATGACGCCAATTCGGACCCCACCACACCACCCGAGGTAAGATACAACACAGCCCATATTGCAACCCAGGGCATAATGGAGCGCACATTCGGAGTGCTCAAGTCACGCTTTCGCACCCTTGACCGCTCTGGTGGGCAGCTGCTATACATGCCCCCAGTAGTGTGCAGGACCATAGTGGCAGCATGTGTCCTGCACAACGTTGCAACACACCGGGGCCTGCCGGTGGACATGGTGGTGCCCCCGCACCCCCAACCACATGCACGGCCGCTGTGCATGGGATGGGAAAGGGCACGTGGTGAGGCAGCCCGTACGCAGCTGGTGGCTAATTACTTCACCTAAAATCACACCCCGGTGGAGTGCATACAGCCCTGGCACATAACAGCTGACAATCAATGATGATGACATAAGGGACAGTCAACTGTCACAACCATACCAGCCTGATATTGGTCACCTGGAAGTGTTACATTGTGTACATCCCTACCTACCGAAAGACAACCAATGCTGTGTCACAAAAAGACACACATTTATGCTGCATGAATGACTACCCCCTTGCAAAATACAACATGAAAACAGCGCCATGTCACCCAACCCCTCCCCATCTCCGCTACCCAACACACCATGGCATGTCATGCAATGTGAAAGGAAACAAAGGAATGCACAACACATGACACAAATGACACAAAGTGCACTGTCCAAAATGGAAACAGGCCACAGACAATATGCTCCCAGTAATCAATAACAAATGGCACACATGACCAAATACTTACCAGCAACACAACACAGCAACACAGGATGAAACATTGCCAAAATATGACAGTATTAAATCAAAGTAGTGCAAGTCTTACAACCTGAATAAGCCAGCACATCGACCCCTTCCAACTGCAGAGTGTTGCTGTCAGGCAAATGTGTCAGTGGACTGCATCAACATGAACTGCATCTGCAAAGAAGACAGCCTTGTGAAGACATGAAGAAGGTACCTGTGAATTAGGAGGAAGGCATGTATGCACAAGCACATATCAATACACCATGCAGTGTTCAATACAACAACAATCCCCACTAGGGATGTACACACAGTTTTGACTACAGACTGCCCACACAGCTCATGGGAGCCCAATGTCACTGAGTAAGTCACTGTCACTTGGTCACACCCTTTGCAAGCCCATGGAAAGGGAAGCAGGAGGGGTGTGTGTGTCAGGAACCCAAACATCTAACCCAAAGACAGGACAAGCCTGCATGTGCTTAGCTGGAATACACAGTGAATGCCCACGGGAACCACACAAGGCAACACACTGTAAAAAAAAAAAAAAAAAAAAATGGCCATGTGGGGGCTGCGGGGGGGGGGGGCAGGGGGCAGAGGCTAACCAGGAGGTTTGAGGACAGGGTGCACACCAACATCCTGCGTGGATGTTGCGAAAAAAAACAAAAAAACTCCATGGGCTCATGGCCTGCACCGCTACGCTATTGTGGGAGAACTGCTCTTGTCGCTCTCTTCACCCTCTGCTGCTGCATCAGGAGGTGGTGGTGCTATGGGAGGCAGCCCACGCAAAGCCCTGGTATGGTCCTCCATGGCAGCAAGCATGCGGGTGTTGAAGGTCTGATTCTGGAGGATGCTAGTGCGGAGATCCCCATGCAGCACCTCACAGGTTGCCTGCATTTCTGCACACATGGCATCGCGTGATGCCCGGATCTCCTCCCGAGTTGCATGCAGCTCAGCTGAGAGTGAACGTGTGAGCTGCTCCAGCTGCTGTTCTGACCTTAATTTTCGGGAAGCCTCATGTTCACCTAGAGTCTGCCTGAGGAACTGGAGTTCTAACCTCACGGCTTCCCTGTGGCCCTGTGACTCTACAGAAATGGCTTCCCGCAGAATCTATAGTGCCGCCCGTCGGTCCCTGTTGGACACCAACATGTCTTCCCTGTGTGATTGGCAAATGGAGTCTGTTGCCTGCTGTTGTTGCTCCATCTACCTTTCAGGGGGGATAATGGAAGTGGCCACCCTCTCCATTGCCTGAGCCATCATTTCAACCGATGCTCCCTGTTGTGCTGCTATACCGTACATGGAGTTTTCCCATACAGTATTGCCTGGTGGCGTATGGCCACCGCGTCGGCGGGCACCACACCTGTTTCGGGCAAGGCGATCTGCACCTTACTGTGCAGGCACTGCCTGAGGCTGCAGGACTGCATTCCCCCTCTGATCCGCTGGCCAAGGAACAGGATCAGATGTTGTGGAGTGTGACCCTGCATCCGTAACCACCAAAGGCGGACTTACCAACACTGACATCCCCATAGAGGGTTCAACCCCTGGTGCAGGTGGGTTGGACAGAACAGAATCCCTGCCAGAAACAATCACCTGCGACAGCACATAAGTCTCATCATCCGATTCAGCACCTGAATCATAGAGGTCTGGGGAGGTGCAAACAGAGACACCCCTGGACAGTATGGTCTGCAGTAAGATTGGGTTTTCACCCACCACCACACCACGTCCTCCACTGGTGCCCGGTCGTGCCTGAGACTGAGGACACCAAGATGGAAAAGCAACACATTTGCTGCATGCTGGGTAGTACTGGCATCACACATTAGCCTCTGAGTGGCATGTCCAATACACACACATGACACATGCCAGCACATAGATGCCATGTAGCATAGCCATGGTACATTTCACAAGTACAGCCATGTGTCAGTGAATTAGTACTGTCACCCATCCATGTGAGATTGACATGATGAGATGAAAAATGCAAAATAGTTTGTCAAATACGCATTTGTGCCACACACTGCAACACATCCAGTGTACAATGATACAGTGATGGCATGCAGATGTATACATCAATGGTTGGTCACTTCAACATGACACGAAAAGACTATCATATTCCACATTCAAACAGGCCCCAAACATTTTCGTGAGCAGGCCCTTACTCAATCAGCCTGAATGGTCTAATCATTCCCATAACAAGGTAATAAATGTGGCCCAATGTGGGGTGTAATCAATGACAGAAGTATGTCACATATGTGGCATTAGGGCTGAAAAATACGTTTGAAAAATGGGAGAATTGAAACAATCAGGGTGAATGAACACAGAAATATTCAGAACAATGTTGTTGCAAGATGATAGTTCAAGGGCAACTGCAGTAATGTTGCGCTAATTGGCTACTGTGGTCAGAAGGGATACTGTCATACCCAAATCCAAGGCCGCTGAATGTTTTGGAGGAAGCACATGGGTGACCCATAGCACTCAGGACTACACACCCTCACCTGGCACTCAATCTGAACACGTCACCCATGCAACATACACATGGATTACACATACATGCATGGGCACTCAACGGACAATCCTTCGTAATCAGGTAAGTATCCCACGCCTTGGATCTGTTCCTCTGTGATGAAGGTTCCGGCAACAGACTCATGTTCAGTGAGTTGGTTGTCCTCTGGTGGAGACCCACCGCCAGTCACCAGAGTTGAGGCATGATTGTAAGCCAGCTTGTTCTTTGCTCTGCATTTCAGGTCATTCCACCACTTGTAGCAATCATCATCTGTGTGCCTCACAAATCCAAGGGCACTAATGTGGTCCGCGATGGTCTGTCAGTGTGCCCTACGTTGACCAGGTGTGGTCTTGCACGCTGCAGTCACCAACATTTCGCGGCTATGTGCCGACACATAGGCCACAAATGCATCAAGTTCGGCGTCATTAAAGCCAGGCTTCCTTGACGTGCCGGAGTGTGTAGCCGTGTCTGGGGTCTCAGCCTGTAGTGCCAGAGCACCCTTCTTCTTCTTCTTCAAAGGTGGTGCAGATCTAGAGTGGCTTACGCCGTTGTGGTCAGTAGGGGCAGAAGCGCAGGTGTACTAGGTAACAGAAGCCCGTAATGGCACAATGACCATAGGTCTTGGTGCAGGCATTGGCTGCAGGGTGATGTTGGCAGGGCCAACGTCGGTTTGATGGACCTGGACCGACACTGTCCCAGCTGGGAGAAATGGAGCTGGGGTGGATTGAGCTGCAGCTGCCCCTGCAGCCTCTCCACCCTGGCTACTTGGGGCAGCAGATGACATTGCTGCCCCAGATCCACGTGGCCTGAGACAGCAACATTCACTGCCACACGTGGCTTAGACTTGCTGACCTGGAAGTCAGCCTGGGAGTCATTCTGATACCAAGTTCAGGTGCCAAAATGAGCCGGTCCAACTAGCGCTGGGCTGGGATGGTGTCAGCTACGTTTCCCACAACCATAGGGGCACCCTGCAAATCATGGCCACGTCCCCTACCGCGCCCACCATGCCCACCTTTTGGAGGTCGGCCACCTTTGCCTCCTTTACTGCTTGGTCGCCTCCCAACATGGCACCGATATTGTTGTGCGTGTGGGAGTTGCAGTAAACAATTGTCCTGGCAATTGGGGTGAAAGGGGTAGGGTACTAGATGGAATTCGTACCCTAGTGCTATGGCAAGGCTGTATGTGACACCTGGGGGAAGATGACGGGTCACGCAAACGCACAGGCACCCCAAAAACAAAAGCACACGTGCACGCAACCCCTGGTAGACCACGTGAGTGGAAAATTAAACCCGCATTACGCGGTGGCACCCAGAAACACAAAAATAAGCATACGCGTGTTACACACAGCCCACAATGACCTCTGAAGGGGTACGCGAGACACGGGGGCAACCACAGTTGGGAAATACGTGCGCGAATCACTGTCTGCTTTGAAAAAGAAAGTGAAAAAAACGCGCGTGTGTGGGTTGGCAACACCCCCACCAAAAGAAGAAAAGAACGCAGTCTGAGGAAACAGGGAGTACGAACTGGAAACGTTGTGAAGTAATCGCGTGTGAACCGACAAGAAGTACAGGTTACACACGCTCGCTCTCCACAAAAAGCACGTACAAGGAAGTCACGTGATACTCGTACCTTTTAAGCCAGCCCAAACGTGAAACACCACTTACGCGCTTACGCGCTAAGGCCCTTTCCTCCAATAGCACGGTGACGTGCAGTTTTCTCACGTGCTGATTCACTATGCACCGGTGTTGTGGGCAACGCCTGCGCGTGTAACGTCACTGACACGCTTACGCGCTAAGGGCCTTTCCTCGAATTACACGCTGGCGTGCAATTTTTTCACGTGCCAAATCACTCCGTATCAAGCTGGCCACGCGAATACACACGGAAGACCACGCTCCTGCCCAAAAGTCAATTTTCCTGCCCCCAAGAGCCCCGAGCACGCTCCCACCAGCCATCTGCTGCTGCCTGTCTGTTGCCCACGTGCCCTGCTATTTGGTGCCTGCACGTCAGCCATCTGCAGGAGTCCAGTTTCTGTGTCCACCCCTGCTGGAACAGAAGACTCCTGACTGGGATACCATCGCTCCCCAGACCAGCCCCATGACCCAGTTTCCCACCCACGCCTGCCTCGGGGGTCGCCATGTTGGGGCAAACACCATCTGAGACCACTGGTGACCCCCAGTCAGAGGGGCAGAGGGCCACCAGCTTCAGTGAGAAGGAAGTTGGTGTCCTGGCGGAGCATGTCCTGGGGCAATATGATGCCCTCTTCGGAACATCACGCGCCACGGAAGGACAGTTGAGGATCTGGGAGGACGCAGTGGATGCCATCAACGCGGAGGAGGTGGCAACCCGTGACATCAAGCACATCAAGAAGCGCTGGGAGGACCTGAGGTCCAGGACCCTCTACAAGGCCCAGCGCCTTGCGGAGGGGGGCCGGGGCAGCATGAGTAACATCCAGATGAGGGCCCTGGAACACGTAGCCCCAGCACTTCATGCCCAGATCCTTCAGAGGCAGATACATCTGGAGTTGAGCGGTAAGTGGCCAAGCATTGATGTGTGAGACAGGGCATGTTACAGTGTGCTGGTAGTCTGATACTTGCCTGTATGTGTGAATAGGCCATGTATGGATGTGTGTGTGCAGGGACATGAGGGTCATGCATGTCCGACCAGTAATGTGTAAACCACATGGATGGTGCATGTTTTCCAATGGAACATGGGGAGCTGTATGCGGAATGCACACATGAATGCATGCCAGTCTCTGTTCTTGGACATGGAGGGGGGGTGAGGGATGGGTGCTGCTGTCATGTACATGTATGGTGCATGTGTGTGTGTGTCTGAGAAGTGTGTGTGTGTGACTTTGAAACGCCATGGTGGCAGATCACACGAGTTGGTGGCAGATCACTCTCTTCGGCAGGGGCCTATCTCTGGAACAGCCTTCCTGCCTCCCTGAAACTCGAGGAGAACCACCTCTGGTTCCGGAAACACCTCAACACCTTCCTCTTTGCTTCTGCTTTCTCTCCTCCCCTCCCTTGCTGAACTCCTGACTGAAATTGCACTGGTTACCTGGCCACCCCTCTGATCTCTGGCCCAGGCCCTATCAACTGCCCACCTGCACTGCCTCCCTTGCAACCCCTGCACTTGGGGACTGTTTCTGTATCCCTGCAGTCCCCTTTCCAGCACTTGTCCTCACTTCCTGCACTTGCCTGTTTTTTAATGTGTTTTATTTATCTTATTTATTCCACTTCCCATGTACTGCACTTCCCCCTCTCCCTTTCCCCCCCTTGCACTCTTCCTTTCCCCCCTTCCCATGCACTTGCGCGATCTGAATGACACCTGGCCTAGTAAGATTGTTATCTGTCCTCCCTTTGTCCCCCCATGCCTCGTCTCGCCTTGAAACACTTGTGTGTAGGCACGTTATTAATGCCATATCATATCATATCATATCATGACACATGTCTGTGATGATGTGTAGATTCACTCATGCAGTGCGGTCACTGTTGTATCCACTGTGTCTATCAACTGTGTCTGTGGTGTACAAGCCATGATGCATGACCCTCCGGTGATGTGTGTTCATGCAACCAGTGTGAGCCATGATGCATGTGAGTTTGAAGGCAACATTTTGGTTAACAGAGGCCCTTTTACATGGATGCTGATGTTAATTGTAGGCGCCAGGACTGTTTCTGCATGAGTGTTGCGTGCATTCACCCATGTGTTGTGGAGGGACAGAATGGAAGTGACATTTGACAGTGCCACTCATGTGTTATTGCTTCCTGTCTAGGGGAATATTGTACTGTACCCTGATGCTTGTGTTCTCTGTCTCCCTCTATGCAGCGTCAAGTGAAGAAGAGGGCGGAGACAGCGCTGTGGAGCCAAGCAGCGGGGATGCCTCCACCGTGCGGTGACTCAAGGCCCAGCCACCCTCCCAGGAATTGCCAACATCAGGGAGCGAGGGGGCTGGTGCTGCGTCTGCCACTACGGCTGTAGCGGAAGGGCCGGGTGAGACCCCACAGGGGCTTGCAATGACGGAAGATGGTGTGGAGACATCCAGGTTGGTGGTCTCCACAGAGGAGGCGGAGACCGCTACTGAGCCGCACATGGGGCCTGGTGTGGGTAGTACCACTGGTGCAAGTGGTGCAGTCCAGGGCCAGGGTCAGGATGCAGCACAGGTCACAGCGGAGGGGCCTGTGCATGTTGCTGTCCTTGACCCTGTGACTGCACCACCATGGACCAGCAGGGATGCCCTATCCCAGGCCCATCCGCAGGTAGGGGGGGAGTGCCACGTCAAATGCCTCTCCACTACCTGCGGACGAGGGGTTCCACGACCATATGAGCTCCGTCCTGGTTGGTGTCGTGTTGCATAAGCGTGACATTCATGATGACGTGCATGCTTCCTGGGCAGAGCACGCATGCTATCACGAAAAGCAGCGTTGCGACGTGGCACTGTTGGGAGGGACCCTGGTCGGTGGGTTCCTACATGTGTCGTGCACTCTGGCGGACCTCTCCTCCTCTGTGGATACTATGCGCCAGTCGTTCTCCCTGCCGTCTTCCGGCCCAGATTCCACCAGGGCCCCCTGTGGACCTGGCCTGGCCAACACAGCCAGCTTGGTGGAGATCCCATCCCTGCCACAATCGGGAGTCGCGGTCCAGCAGGGGTGGACACCCCAACAACTGGAGTCCAGCAGATGGAGGATGTGCAGGCATCGGTCAGGGCACATGGACAGCAGCAACAGCAGAAGGCTCTAGGTGGGAGCAATGATGGCTCAGGGCCATCGACATCAGAGGGGCAGGCATCGGCCAGAGGGCAGGAGAACCCTGGAATGGGTGTGTCTTCCGTGTGGCTGCGGTTGGGCCAGTGCATAGATGCGGAGCGGCGGCGGGCAGAAGAGGCGCGGTTCACGATGGTCCAGGCAGAGTTCTCCATACGTTGGGCGTTGAGGTGGGCAGAGTGTCTCAAGGCAACTTGCAGGGAGTTGGAACAGGCCATGAGTGCATCCCTGCAAGACCTCAGGGCCAGGGCAGAGGCCCACCTCTGGGACATCAACAAGGAGTTCGATGATGCCCTGGCCTGGGACATCACAGAGTGAGCCGCAGGACTTGCCCGCCGCCATTGTATATAGTTAGATAGTGTTAGGTTTCCTTTGTTCTTCTATTAATTTGGCGTTAATGCACATTGCTCCACTTCGTGTGTATATAGTTTTTTCTTCCTAGGACTTTTTTGTAGGTTTCCTTTTGTTTGTAGACCATGGACCATTTGGACTTACATTGTATATAGTTGCAGACTTGTACATACTTTCTTTTTCTATATTCCCATGGATCAATGTTTTTTTAAATTTTATTTGGATTATGTTTTTATTATGGACATTGGCAATGGACCACTTTTTTATGGTACGTTATTTTTCTTTTTTTTAATTTCATTGGATTTACAAGAATTTTTTTCTACTTCGGTCATTGTACATTGATTTTCAGTTTACTATTCCTCAAAGTCAGTTCTTTATGTTTGTAATACATTTTTTATTACTTCAGAATTGGTGTTGTTCTGTAATTGGTTTTGTGCATGTCTCATTGAACATTTCCTCAGTCACGTGTTGCCACTGTGTTGCTATGTTGTGCATTCCTGCATGGGCATGGTGGTTCATTTAATCTATCATGGCATGGGTAATTTGGGAGTGGGTTCTGTGGATGGTTGCATGCTTGGATTGGGGGGCAAGGGGGATTAGGGTTGGCTTTCGGGACATGGGTCCGTTTTGTTAGGACATGTTGTTTGTTGGGACATAAGTCTTGGCCTGAGGCTCACTGCTGGGGGGTGGGGGTGCTAGGGGACATGAGTCAGGGCCTGAGGCTCACTGCTGGGGGGTGGGGGTGCTGGGGGACATGAGTCGGGGCCTGAGGCTCACTGCTGTGTGTGTGGGGGTGCTGGGGGACATGAGTCAGGGCCTGCTGGCAGGTGCCCATCACTGCTGGGGGGTGGGGGTGCTGGGGGACATGAGTCGGGGCCTGCTGGCAGGTACCCATCACTGATGGGGGGTGGGGGTGCTGGGGGACATGAGTCGGGGCCTGCTGGCAGGTGCCCATCACTGCTGGGGGGGTGGGGGTGCTGGGGGACATGGGTTGGCGATCACTAGTTGAAGGTGACATTTGGGCTGACTGGGGGGCATGCCCATGGTGGATGGGCTGCATGCGGGACATGACCAGGGGTGCAGGGTAGTCCCCTGTGGTGTGGGTTGCCTGCAGGGGCCGTGGAGGGGGTAGAGGGCACACCTGGGAGGATCCACACTGCCAATTCACATGTGGGACTCCCCGCGCACCCCACTGGATACACGCACCTGCTCTGACAGCAAAATTGTGTGTGATACTTCCCGCGTACCCCAGAAATAGACGTACCCTGCATGTGAAACTTCCCGCTCACCTCCGAAATACACATACCCCGCTCGCACAGGGCCAATCGCGAACTTCCCGCGCACCCCAGTAATACACGTACCCCCCTCGCACAGAGCCAATCGCGTGTGAAACTTCCCGCAAACCCCAGTAATACACGTACCCTGTTCGCACAGGGCCAATCGCATGTGAAACTTCCCGCGCACCCCCAAAATGCACGTATTCCGCTCGCACAGACCCAATCGTGTGTGAAACTTTGCGCGCACCCCAGTAATACACATACCCCGCTCGCACAGGGCCATTCGCGTTTGAAACTTCCCGTGCACCCCGGTAATACATGCATCCCGCTCACACAGGGCCAATCGCATGTGAAACTTCCCGCGCACCTGCGAAATGCACGTACACTGCTTGCACAGGGCCAATCGCATGTGAAACTTCCCGTGCAGCGGGGTATGTGTATTCGGAGAGGTGTGTGGGAGTTTTACAGGCGTTTTCGTGGTTGGGGGCCTATGCGCCATGTACGAGATTTGTGCGCTGTACATGGCGCACAGGGAGGGGTTGGGGGTGTTACTGGCGCTGCTGCAGGTTCGCTGCTCCACTCTGCGCCACGGCTGGTAATGGATGTTAAAATCCATGAATACGCTGTGCGCGGAAATGGATTTTGGCACACGCGGCTGGCGCAGACTGTTGCACGCCCCATGTGCGCCAGCCGCGTGCGCCACTTGTGCACTGAATTCTATGAATTACCCCCATAATGTGATAGTACTTATTTCCCCCAAGATTTATCTGGCTCTACTTGTATTTAACTGGGCCAATCGCATGTGAAACTTCCTGCGCACCCCCGAAATACACGTACCCAGCTCGCACAGGGCCAATCGCGTGTGAAACTTCCAGCGCACCCCCAAAATACACGTACCCCGCTTGCGTGTGAAACTTCCCGCGCACCCCCGAAATACACGTACCCCGCTCGCACAGGCCCAATCGCATGTGAAACTTCCAGCGCACCCCCAAAATACACGTATCCCGCTCGCACAGGCCCGATCGCGTGTAAAACTTCCCACGCACCCCCGAAATACATGTAGCCCGCTCGCACAGGGCCGATCGCGTGTGAAACTTCCCGCGCACCCCCGAAAAATACACATACCCGCTCGCACAGGGCCAATTGCGTGTGAAACTTCCCGCGAACCCAGTAATACATGTACCCCGCTCGCACAGGGCTATTCGCGTGTGAAACTTCCCGCGCACCCCAGTAATACATGTAACCCGCTCGCACAGGGTCAATCACGTGTGAAACTTCCCGCGCACCACCGAAATACACGTACCCCGCTCGCAGAAAGCCAATCGCGTGTGAAACTTCCCACGAACCCCAGTAATACACGTACCCTGTTCGCACAGGGCCAATCGCGTGTGAACTTCCCGCGCACCCCCGAAATGCACGTATCCCACTCGCACAGACCCAATCGTGTGTGAAACTTTGCGCACACCCCAGTAATACACATATCCCACTCGCACAGGGCCATTTGCGTGTGAAACTTCCTGCGCACCCCCGAAATGCACGTACACTGCTCGCACAGGGCCAATCGCATGTGAAACTTCCCATGCAGCAGGGTATGCGTATTTGGAGGGGTGTGCAGGAGTTTTACAGGCATTTTCGTGGATGGGGGCCTGTGCGCCATGTATGGGATTTGTGTGCTGTACATGGCGCACGGGGAGGGGTTGGGGGTGTAACCCACGCTGCTGCAGGGTCGCTGCGCCACTCTGCGCCACGGTTGGTAATGGATGTTAAAATCCATGAATACGCTGTGCGCGGAAATGGATTTTGGCGCACGCGGCTGACGCAGACTGTTGCACGCGCACACTGTGCGCCAGCCGCATGCGCCACCTGTGCATTGAATTCTATGAATTACCCCCATAATGGGATAGTACTTATTTCCTCCAAGATTTATCTGGCTCTACTTGTATTTAACTAAACCATTTATTTTTTACAATACATAGGGCCTCATTACGACCTCGCAGGTAGCCATGCCGCTATTGGCGGCATGACTGCCACCGAAATCGCGTCCGGGTCTGGGTCCTCAGAATGAGGAATTACCGGGCCATTCCGAGTTCGGAAGGCTCAGTAATTCCTCCCTCCAAGGACCCGGACCCGGTCCTTCCCCATTCCCATTTCAGCCCCCATAGGGCTGAATGGGAATGGGAGAGGAAACAAACAACGGGCCATTACGAGTTGACCCGTTGTTTGCTCCCTCTTCCCCTCCCGGGACCTGGTAAGCGCACCTGGTTTGATCAGGCGTTGCTTCCTGGGTCCCGCGAGGGGACCTCGTAATGAGGCGGTACGGGGTAAACGGCGCTGGCACCTTTTACGGTGCCGTTTACCCCGTATCGCCAGGGTCGTAATGAGGCCCATAGTGTTTCAGTATTTCTTTGGACCATTTGTATTACAATTTCATATGTACTGATTCTACAGCCCTCTCTCCCTCCTAAAATAAGCCTGGCTGCTTTGTCTATGCTACCAACAAACTCAGATGGTACAGCCTTGTACTAAGATTGGAGTCTTGTACTGTCTCAGTTGAATGGTTTTAATGAAGTTGGGTGGAACTTCCGAAAACCTGTCTTAGCACACCGGATTCTCCAAAATCAACCACTTGTTAACAAAGAAGTATTTATAGCATTCTGTGGGCATTTAGTGTTTCAGCTCCCTGCTTGTTGGCCTTCTCGTGATAATCAGTGGCTATTAACCCCTGACTGTATTTCTTTCATTCCATTATATTGTATGCACCCCACGGGTGACTCAGACTGTTTTCCACTCTAAGTGGGGCATCCCACCATCTTGTTGGAATGGACCTCAACACATCTTCAGCCAGGCCTGCTTAGAAGGATGTCTTCCAGATGCAGGAGTGGGCCTGCACAGATGTCTACATGACTGCTCTCAAAGTGGGTCCAACATACCTGCCCAATTTTGGGATTCTCTATGCACCACCGAGTGCTAACGCTACTGTGAATGTTCACTTGTGTTAACAAATAAGTCTTTATCTTTGGTTACAGGCAGTTCCTACTCACTCTCCACCAACTCTAACCCTGCCCACCCTACCCCTCTCTACCTACCCCCACTCTCTCTATCCCACGCAGCCTATCTTCCCTTTCTGTCCCCCACTCTCTCTACCCCCACACATCCTATGCCCACTCTCTACCCGACTCTCTCTACCCCACAGTCTCTATCTACCTCACTCACCCTACCTCCACTCTCTACCCCCACACACCAACCCTACACCTACTTTCTACCCCAGCCCATTCTCTATAAATGTTCATTCTACCTCCACCCAGGATACCCCGACCCATCTC